>NC_136057.1:898588761-899811261 GCF_964261635.1 Lissotriton helveticus
TAATTGAAGGGGTGGTGGCCAACCATGACAGGCTCTTCGGGATCAACTCCAGAAAGGTCCCAGAGCAAGACAAGCGGAGGATCTGGCTGGGAATAGCCTCCAGCGTGAACTCGGTGGGTGTGGCCGATAGGTCATTGGAGGAGCTTAAGAAGCGCTGGTATGACCTCCGAGGTCGTGCCAAGGAGAGGGTGGCGGAGCGCCTTGAAGAGGCATCGGGCACTGGAGGTGGCGGACCGACAGTCCCACCCAACACACCCTTGGAGGACCAGGTCGAGAACACCCTTGAGAGGGAGGCGTGCGTTGGCGTCACCCCTCTGGACTCCTCCCGCCCCACCCAAGACACCCAAGGTAAGTGGCATGCGACTGCGACCCTGTCCCCTATGACCGTCCCTGACCAAATAGGCTCACTTATTGGCCCTTAGTCATGCCTTTGTTGCGCATCAGGGAATGCCCTGAAGCATTGTGGGAGATGTAGTATGTCCACAATGTAGTAGTACCCCAATGCAGCCAGACAGGTCCCAAAGTACGCAAATCCACAGCCATCCAGGGAATGTCACCCAGCATGCATGTAACATCAGCACGTCTGCCAGTCACATGCAACTAATGAGTATCCACTTACCCTCACAGGTGGCGCAGAAAGCAGTGACAGCGAGAGGCTGCAGATAGATGAGGAGGCCCAGGAGGAGGATTCACAACCAGAAACCCAGGCACCAGCCCCTGCCGCTGCAACAACACCAGCAGCCAGGCCCCCCACCGTTGTGGCCCCTGCATCTGCCATCCCACCCGCAGCCAAGGCCAGGCCCCCCACCGTTGCTGCATCTGGATCTGCCGTCCCACCCGCAGCCAAGGCCAGGCCCCCCACCGTTGCTGCATCTGGATCTGCCGTCCCACCCGCAGCCAAGGCCAGGCCCCCCACCGTTGCTGCATCTGGATCTGCCGTCCCACCCGCAGCCAGAGCCATGCACCCCACTAATGTGCCCCCAGTCCCTGCCGCACCAGCAACGCCTGCTGCAACACCACCTGCAGCTGGTGCTACGAGATCTGGGCCTGCGACAGCGGCAACACAGCGGCCAATCAGCAGGAGGGGCAATGGACATCTCCATGCCTGTATGAGCGTAGAGAGGCGCATGCTCAGGATCCACCAGCGCCAGTCACAGCAGCAAGGTGCCATACAGCTCCAGCTGCACAAAATTGGGCGCAATGTGGCGGGAGTGGGAGACCGCGTGGACCGCATGACGGCGGCCATGGGCCGCATGACTGCAGCCCTGGAGGCAAACACTGCGGCAATGAGCAAGCAGCGCAGGGCAGCAAGCCGGCGCCACCACCAACTCATGGGCCGGCTGGCCTCCTACAGCCGGTCTAATTATGTGGCTGCATATGCCACCTCCCAGTTGTCACGCCGCTCCCTCACACAGCAGCACCAACTAGTTCAGTGCTGTGAGGACATCACCAGGGTCCTGGAGCACCTAACCACCGCGGTGATGGCACTACACCCTCCAGCTGTACCTGCCACTGTAGGGGGTGACGATGGCAGTGAGGGGGCTTCAAGCGTCAGCAGCCAATCTGCAACACTGGTCCCGCCACTTAGGCGCAGCACCAGGGCAACGCCTGGTACAGGTGCCCCGGAGGAGGATGAGCCTCAGAGGCGGCTGGGCATCACGCGCAGGAGGCGCACTTGACTCTGCCCAATATACACAGGCACAGGCTGACTATAAGCCTGCCATGGACTTGCACAATGCAGTATGAAGGAATACTGTTGGTTGTAAATAGTTGTACAGATTACCTTTTTCTTGTGAATGAAACAAATATATTTATTTTGCTGCACACATTAGCCTTGTGTGATCATTACATTTTGCATGCAATTGTGATATGTGGGGTGGTGGTAGAGGGTGGGCTAGAAATTGTTCGCTGTGATGTGGTTGCGACGTCTGTGGCCTTCAGCTGGGTTCTCCCCGCGTGCATTGTGCGCATGTGCTGGTGGCCGGTCGTCCCCTTCTGATTCACTGCCTGAGATCTCAACAGGTATCCGCCGCTTGGTTGCAATGTTATGAAGCATTGCACAGACAGCCACAATGCGGCAGCAGGCAGCAGGACTGTAATACATGGCCCCATCTGTCTTGTGTAGTATACGGAACCTGCTCTTGAGCAGGCCAAATGTCCTTTCTATACAGTTCCTTGTCCGGATGTGCGCAACATTGTAGCGCCGTTGCTGAGGTGTGGCAGGGTTGAGGTAAGGGGTCAGAAGGTATTCCCGTAGGGCGTAGCCACTGTCACCTGAATGAGAGGAGCAGATGTTGATTGCCTGTGCAGCGCAGTGCCTTCATTGCAATGTGACATTGTCGACAAAGTGTACTTACCAAGTAGGTGTCCTTCCCCAAACTCTCCCCTGAGCAGTCGTGTGTGGAGTCCGCTGTGCCTGAAGATAAAAGAGTCATGGGTACTCCCTGGGTACTGGGCGACAATGTCAGTGATGATGGTCTTGGCATTGCAGACCATCTGTATGTTGAGGGAGTGGTAGGACTTCCTGTTGCGGTACATATACTCCGTGGCAGCTGGTGGGCAGATGGCGACGTGGGTACAGTCTATGCAGCCGAGGACATGGGGAAAATGGGCTACATTGTAAAATTGAAGTTTTGTCAGGTCCAATTCCTGTTGGCTCGTGGGAAATGTGATGTGGCGGTGGAGCTGGGTGAGCATGGCGTCAACGAAAGTGTGGAGGCAGCGTGACATGGTGGGCTGGGATATCCCCCCAGCAGCCGCTACTATGCCCTGGAAACTGCCGGAGGCCAGGAGGTGCAGGCTGCACAATACCTGCACATGTGTAGGCACCGAATTGTTCCGCCTTGTTGGGTGCTGCATGAGGGGGTCAAGTTCATGTATCAGCCAGGTGATCATTTCCCCATTCAGCCTGTATTTGGCATATATCTGTTCTCTGGTTTGGCCCAGCAAGGTGACCCGCTGCCGGTAAATCCTTTCCTGCCTCATGCGTCTCCTCCGTGCTGCTCGCTGTAGCCTTCGCCGCCTCACCACCATGTACATTCCTGGCATTGTGGAAAGCCTACTGCTGCTGCTGAATGTCCTTATGTGTGATTGGTCAGGCCTGGACCTGTTGGTGATTGGCCAACTGTTTTTCAAATTTTTGTTAATCATGGCTTTTATGGTTACCACCTGCTTTGAGTTGTCCTTAATTTGCGCCGCGCTAAATTGCGATTTTGGGGTTTTCCGCTATTGTATATTTTTCATGAATGCCGATTGAGAATATATTGCGTTTCGCTATTCATTTCGCAGATTCCGTGGTTGGTCGCTATTTCCGTATCGCAAATGCGCGACTACCGGGAATCTGCGACTATTATAGCGTAATCGCTATTTAAATCGCTATTCTGTTTTTGCGAATTCGCTATTTTGTACATGAATGCCGATTCCGTGTTTTGCACCCGCAATTGCATTTTCGCAGCCATTGCGGGCGCTATTTCGCTTCATGAATCAGGCTGATAATTGCCAGCTATAGTCAGGGGGATGACATAGCCAAGTGGCTGGCAGCCTATGAGGTCTCCTTAAGAGCCCATGGGATCCAGGAGAAGCACTGGGGGGGTGGGTTGTACAAGTACATGCCTCCTACCGGTCGGAACACTTTGCTAGCCTTAGAACCGGAGGAGCAGACCAACTACCCCACCATGAAGCTAGCATTGATCAGGAAGTTTGGGTTAACCCCAGAAAAGTATCGCCAGAAGTTCAGGGGGAGCCACAAGTTAAGCACCCAGAACTGGGTGGACTTCCTAGATTATGCGAGGAAGGCATTGGAGGGCTGGGTACAGGGCAGTGAGGTGAAGGATTATGAGGGGTTGTATGATCTTTTTTTGAAAGAGCATCTACTCGAGAAATGTTTTCCCGAGCTGCGCCAACACCTGGTGGACAGCAAGCTGACTAATCCCCGGAAGCTTGCAGAGGAGGCGGACATCTGGGCAAGTACCCGGGTGTCCTCAAAGGGGACTGGAGGGGATTCCCAAAAGGCCGGACAGGGCGCCCCTCAGAAGAAGGAGGGGGGAGATAAAAAGCGGAAGTTCTCTAAAGGTCCCCAAAACAGTTTCCAGGGAAAGGGAACAGGTTTCACCCCTAAGGCTAACCCGCCCAGAAACCCTCATCCTGGCCAAAGCCAGCAGCCAAGGGTTGTCCACTGCTTCGAGTGTGGTGGTGTTGGACATTATAAGGGAGATGTCAGATGCCCAAAGAGACCACCCCCTCCCACCGGAGGAAAAGCCCCGGGAGTAGCTAGTGTAGCGCTTGGGGAGGAGTTGCCCTTAGATAAGGGGGGTGAGTGGGCGGGTGTCACCTTAGTGTCCCTGGGAGAACGGGAGATGGTTCCTAAGATCCAGGTGCCCCCTAAAACTGTTGAGTATGGACAATGGATCACCATCAATGGCCAGAGAGGGGAGGCTCTGAGAGATACAGGAGCCAGTATGACTATGGTGAGAAGTCAGCTGGTGTCTCCAGAGCAGGTGGTTCCCAATGTACTCCACCCCGCCGCGATGGCTGACGGCAGAATGGGCCACTATCCAGTGGCTGAGGTTCCCTTTGAGTGGGAAGGGGTTGCAGGTTCACTTCGAGTTGCCGTAAGCCCTGCCGTGCCAGTTGATTGTCTGCTGGGGAATGATATGGAGCACAATGCTTGGAGAGAGGTGGAATACCGGACGCATTCTGCGATGCTGAGTACACCTGACTGGGCCTGTGTAAGCACAAGGTCTGCGACTGCCCGGAGAGGGAGTTTGCCTGGGTTGGAGCCTGGAACAATGGCCCAACCCGCTGCCAAAAAGGGACAGACCCGAAGACAGGAAGAGCCTACTTCGGCTTCCACACCCCATGTGACAGATCGGCCACCTGTGATGGTGGACCAGGAGTCCGTGGAGGGGGAAGTAGTTTCTCTGGAGGACCTGCCCATCCCTGCTGAGTGGCATGTGGAGGGAGGGCCTACCAGAGAGGAGTTCTGTAAGGGCCAAAAGGAGTGCCCTACCCTTGAGGGACTGAGGCGACAGGCTGAAGCCCAGGCAGCAGGGGACGTTGCGGGACACTACCACATTTACTGGGAGGATGGACTCCTCTACAGTGAACCCAAGGTACCCTTACCTGGTTCATCAAGGGCCTTGGTAGTCCCGCAACGATACCGAGCCTTTCTGCTGGAATTGGCTCATGCAATACCCTTGGCAGGACACTTAGGTCAGGACAAGACCTTTGCTCGGCTTGTCCCCCACTTTTACTGGCCTCAGATGAAAGTGGCGTCCAACACTTACTGTCGGACATGTGTATCCTGCCAGGCCAGTGGGAAAACAGGGGTGAAGCTGAAAGCTCCCCTGGAACCACTTCCAGTCGTTAGCACCCCCTTTGAAAGGGTGGGCATCGACATTGTAGGGCCTTTGGATCCACCAACAACAGCTGGTCACAGGTTTATCCTGGTTCTGATGGATCATGCCACACAGTACCCAGAGGCAATTCCTCTGAGGACTGTCACTGCACCTGTGGTGGCTAGGGCCCTAATGGGGATCTTTACCCGAGTGGGTTTCCCCAAAGAAGTTGTGTCTGACAGGGGGACCAACTTTATGTCAGCATACATGCGGGCAATGTGGAAGGAGTGTGGAGTGACCTACCGGTTCACCACTCCCTATCACCCCCAGTCCAATGGACTGGTAGAAAGGTTCAACAAGACCTTGAAGGGCATGATCAGAAGTCTGCCTGAAAGCCTGCGGAGGAAATGGGACGTCCTCCTACCCTGTTTGCTATTCTCCTACAGGG
Source organism: Lissotriton helveticus (assembly GCF_964261635.1). Lineage (NCBI taxonomy): Eukaryota > Metazoa > Chordata > Amphibia > Caudata > Salamandridae > Lissotriton > Lissotriton helveticus. The sequence continues at coordinate 898,594,546 of NC_136057.1, forward strand.
AAGTGCCACAGAAGGGAGTGGGCTTCAGCCCCTTCGAACTTCTGTATGGGCACCCTGTACGCGGTCCTCTCAGCCTGGTGAAGGATAGTTGGGAAAAGTCTCCCAGGAAACCCCCCCCAGGATGTGGTGAGCTACATGCTGGCCTTCAGGAGCCAAATGGCGAAGTTGTGGAAGCAAGCTTCTGACAACTTGGAGGCCAGCCAGGCAGTCATGAAAGAGTGGTATGACCACAATGCTCACCAGGTGGATTTGGAGCCTGGCCAGAAAGTGTGGGTGATGGAGCCTGGAGAGCTTAGTGCCCTCCAGGATCGCTGGACAGGCCCCTTTGAGGTGTTGGAGAAGAAGGGTAAGGCCACATACCTGGTGGACCTTAAGACCCCACGACAGCCCCTACGGGTGCTTCATGCCAACCGACTCAAACCCCACCATGAGAGGCCCGAGGTCATCTTAATGATGGTGACTGATGGGGGAGAGGAAGCGGAAAGTGAACCTCTCCCCGACTTGTTCTCGTCTCAAGAAAAGGATGGGTCAGTGGAGGGAGTGATTCTCTCTCCCACCCTAACTCCTGAACAGCGGGAAGACTGTCGCCAGATACTGGAGCAGTACTCTACGTTGTTCTCCCTTGTCCCGGGAAGGACTCACCTGTGTACCCATGATGTGGACACAGGGGACAGCCCACCAGTGAAGTCAAAGACCTACCGGCTGTCCGACAAGGTGAAGGCTAGCATCCATGGAGAGGTTGCCAAGATGCTAGAGCTAGGAGTTATAGAACCTTCCAACAGCCCCTGGTCCAGCCCGGTGGTGCTAGTGCCAAAAGCCGCTCCACCAGGCACCACGCCAGAACTGAGGTTCTGTGTGGATTACCGGGGACTGAACTCAGTTACAAAAACTGATGCCCATCCGATCCCTAGGGCGGATTAGTTAATTGACCGGCTAGGAGCTGCCCAATACCTAAGTACCTTTGACCTCACTTCAGGGTACTGGCAGATCTCCTTGACAGATGGAGCAAAGGAAAGGTCAGCCTTCTCCACGCCTGAGGGACACTTCCAATTTTGTGTGATGCCCTTTGGGCTCAAAAATGCCCCTGCCACTTTTCAGCGGCTGGTGAATCAGGTCCTCTCCGGAATGGAGGGTTTCTCCGCTGCCTATCTGGATGACATTGCTGTCTTCAGTAGCAATTGGGAGGACCATTTGCAACATTTGCAAGCAGTTCTCCAGGCCCTGAAACAAGCTGGATTGACAATCAAGGCCAGCAAATGTCAGATTGGGCAGGGGTCGGTTGTGTACCTTGGACACTTGGTGGGCAGGGGGACAGTGCAGCCCCTGCAGGCAAAGATTGAGGCAATCATGGCCTGGGAACCCCCCAAGACACAGACTGAGGTCCGAGCTTTCCTGGGTCTCACAGGCTACTACCGTCGCTTTGTGAAGGGGTATGGCACTATTGTAGCGCCCCTCACAGAGCTCACCTCAAAGAAACAACCTTGACGGGTAGTTTGGACGGAGGCTTGTCAGCAAGCCTTTGAAAAGTTGAAGCAGGCAATGTGTGCAGCACCGGTCCTGAGGGCCCCAGACTTCTCCAAGGAATTCATTGTCCAGACAGATGCATCAGAACATGGCATTGGGGCAGTGTTATCGCAACTGAATGAAGAGGGCCTGGATCAGCCTGTGGTTTTCCTATCTAGGAGACTGCTTCCCCGGGAACAGAAGTGGAGTGCAATTGAGAGGGAAGCTTTTGCGGTGGTGTGGGCTCTGAAGAAGCTGTGGCCATACCTGTTTGGCTCACACTTCCTGGTTCAGACTGACCACCGACCCCTTCGTTGGCTAATGCAGATGAAGGGGGAGAATCCCAAGTTGCTGAGATGGTCCATCTCCCTACAGGGAATGGACTTCCGGGTGGAACATCGGCCTGGAGTGGACCACGCAAATGCAGACGGTCTCTCCAGGTATTTCCGCCTTAGTGATGAGGACTCCCAAGGGGTTGGGTAGCTCTCCCCACTTTCAGCTGGGGGGGACGCGTGTTAGACCTGTCTGGCCCTTTGCGTAGTCCCTCCAATTTATTATTTATTTTGTTCCCTTTTTGCCCCTCATACCCTTATTCATTTTTGTGTCCACTAGATTTTTCAAGGTGTTGGTCTAGGGGATAGGTGCTCTTTCGCCCTCATAGTTTTTCACCTCAGGCCTAGAGGCCTTTCCTGACAGGAATTTCCTTGGAGTCATAAAATGGTGGCTACCAACTGTCACAACTGTCATTCCTGGAACCTGTCCCATAGGATAGAGTAGGGCATTCCAGAACCTTCTGGTCCCTTCTGGACCTCTGAGGGTCAGCCTATATTAGGCGGAATGTTGGTCAGCCATTTTGTCTTGCAGTGTAAGCTGGCTGGAGTTAAGGCTGGAGTATAAGACGGGGGTAGGATCATCAGAGGGTTGACCTCCCATTGTAGGGACGCTCCTTACTGGTTCACCACCCTTCTACCCTTATAGTCGTTGTCCTGACCCTGCCTGTAGGGGATCCTGAAGACCCTGGGCACCTGTACTCATCTGGTCCCAGCGAAAGGCGTGGGTGAGGGAGGTTGTACCTGTGGGAAGCCCCCTGACCAGTGAGGAAAGAGGCTCTAGTGCAGAGTTTGAGGAAAGGGACTCCTGGATACTTCCATCGGTAGCCAAGGGGACTGTGAGCAAAAGAGGAGTCATCAGACATTTTAATCAAACCTTTCTTCCCCCAACTCCCCGTTACCTGGGGTAGCCCCTTGTCAAGGAGTAGTCGGATTGACTGGATTGGGGCTAAAATTGTGTGCCTGGCGAGGCGTCACCGAGTGTACTGGCCGCCTGGTAAAGTCCGCCCTCATCGCCCTGGGTCCGGTGACTGTGGCGGTGACATCGTGTGAGGAGAATCACCCTTTCCTTCCCTGTCTCTGATCAGCGCCGGCCCTGCTGTCTGAGCGCGTCAGTCGGCGCGTGTGGGCGGGACCGGAGGAGGTAGTCCTGCGAAGTCGAGCAGGCTCTGGCCTGAGCCGCTACTCTCCCACGCATGCCCGGTCGAGCCGCTTTCCTCAAGGAAGGCAGAGGCGGAACCGGACAGGGAAGCGCCTGGAGTGTAGCAGCGGCTCGTGTTTGTTGTTGTGCCTTCTTTCCCCCGCTTGAGCGCCACATGGAGGAGCTGGCTTGAGCGGGAGGGGAGAGCCGAGGAGCCCCCAGAGGCTGGTGAACCACAGTGTGATTCGGTTCCTTTTCCTTGCCGCCCCCGGCGATCAAAGACACCAGCCCAGCAGATTCTCTACAAGTAAGGAGGAGGTCGAGAGGGGGAAGTTGTCCTCTTTAAGTAAACAAAAACAAAGGCAGAGAAGCAAGGCCTAGTATTTATTTAAACAAAGGATCAAGCCTAAATCGTGCAGCGCCCATAAAGACTTCAATAGGGGTCTACACAGATTGTTGTTTCCTACTGGCTATATAAATATTGGTACAGTGCCTGCCTCGTGACAGTTCTCCAGAAGAGCAAGTCCTTAAATAAGGGAAGTGTGGAGGGTTAGCCAGTACTTCCTGATGTCGGTGGTGGAGTGGGAGTAAATGTGTTAACCATTCTTTTAGAGGAGTGCAGTCATTGCTCCCTGGGAACTTCTGTAATGTGATGTAAAGTTAGAAAGCCAAATAGTGAAAGAGTTTTGGCAACTTTGAGGAACTTAATAATCTCATGATTAAATGTAATGTACTGAGCTGTAATTTCTGAAGACAAGAAAGCAAAGAATATTTTTATAAACAAGCTCGTATTTTTCCAAACAGTGGTGTAGTGTCATTTTTGGGTGATATTGCATTGAATTACTGCGGGGTGGCTTGCAACCTTTACACATGTGCCTCTGTTGAATTTGCCTTACCCTAGGCCAGGCTACCCTAGGTGACCTGACATATTTAGGTTCCAACATTCACACTCTCGTTGACGCAGTCACTCCTTTGCACACTTTCTCATCATCCTTCCACTACTTTAGCTGGCTTCTCATGCCTACAACTGTCACTCACATCATTCATATTGCCCTATCAGTAATGCATCTCAGTCTTCTGTTAATCCTCATCCCATTTCTTTCTGCGCCCCAATTTAACCCCGGCACAGCTGTCAATGCCTTCTCCAGTTTTTGCTTCTCCTCAGTTCACTCTCACCACCCCCGTCATCGCCAGCACTTTCTGCCCCATTATTCTTCCAGATGCTGAATTTTGAGCAGAGCAGAAAAGATCAACAAGCATTGGCATAGCCAATAGGTCTCGCTTTTGGGACCTTATAAGTATTTAGTTATGCAGCACAATATCCTAGGTACAACAACAACTGTTGCTTGGCTAAACATTTATAAGGTCCCAAAGAAGGGACCTGTTGGCTATGCCAATGCTTGTTTCTTGATCTAATCTCCTTACCATCATGTTTTCACTTTCATTTGATGTTGCTGTTAACTTTCTCCTTTTCTGCAGCTCTGCAAACCCATTCCCTTCATTCATTGCCTGCTACTCTCTCTTGAGAATTCTCTCTGAGTTAATGCGACTGTTACAGATGTAATCATATAGGCCATATGTTCTAATCCTTGTTAGGGGTCGTTAACTGAGGAAAAGTCATCTACAGTGGTTAACACAGGGCTCTCAGTTGTCCAGTGGCGGTTTCTTTATTTGGGTGTGGGAGAGTTGTCCCCCTGTTTGTTTTGTTGCCCCCGGGCCAGCCGGGCCCTATATCAAATGTTTAAGCTGCAGTGCCAACGCTGAGTGCGCTGCTTTCATTTCGGCATGGCCTGGGCCGGGCAGGTTTTTGCCTTGCTTACTTTTTGCAATTTGCATGAGAGTGAGGCGAGGTGCGGGGGCGTAGGTAGAGGGACCTTGGAGCTTGAATTAAATGTTTGACACATGTTCAGGTGGGCCTGGGGTGAAGTGTGCACGCCGGGTCGTAAGGGTGCCTTGCTGTGACCAGAACGGCATGCGCACTTAAAACCTGGCCACTGCAGCAATGTTAGGAGCCCGCAGGATTACAGTCACAGACCCCAGGTCTCGTAAGGAGTGTTGGCAGAGCCTGAATGAGTCAATCATGGCTCTGATCTCATGCAGTTTACTAACAAACAGCAAGGGAGCAGAGTCATGACTGGCTCAATAGATGGGGGTGCGGCTGAAGGGACAAGCTGGTCACAACTTCCATGCACACCCTCAAAGTCACAAGTGTTCTTTGAAAGTGAGAGGGACTCATGTGAAGGTGCTGCCATGAGTCACTGAGTCATGCAAGGTGAAGTTCGAAAAATGTATTACATACCAATGTACTAGAGTGCAGTAACAGTAGAATTCCATATTAGAATGCGTTAGGTATAAAACATAGTTCTGTTGCGCTGGCCAGCTGCTTAATCAGCCATCACGGTCAGGTGCTGATTCCATCCAGTTCAGAAGGGGTAGGCCAGCGCAAGATTTGAGCATATTGCAAAGTTAGAGCGTATTTCAAAGTTATAGTGTGATGGTAACCAAAAAACAAGTTACGTGTGCTCTGAGGTGGGGGCTGAAGTGAGTAGAGGCTCCCTGAGCGAACGTGTGCTCCGAGGCGGGGGGCTGAAGTGAGAACCGACGTGGGAGTAGGCACTCGCGCTCTGGTACACACCAATGTTTGACATAATGAGGGGGCTGAAAGTGGAGAGAGATATGCTCAGCCTTCTTTCGATGCTGGAGAATGCCCTAGTTTAAAAAAACAGACTACAACACTGAGAAAATGTTAAATCATCAATTGTACTACTCTATGCTTAGCGGGGTATATAGCAGGGTGGCAGGGACCGCAACTCAGGCCCCCTCAAAAAAGGATGGTATCTACCCGTACTGCCTATGATTCTGGGATCCAAAATAAAGTCTACTAGCCAGTCCGTCCATATGTCTCTTGGAGCGCAGTGTCGCAGAAAACGCAGGACTCGTTTTAAACATTAAATTCACAACATGATCAGTCTCGTAAATCCAATTGAAAAATGTGGATTCCGAGAAACATGGTTCATAAACCAAAGAGAGAACCGCGAAGAGCAATGTCCGGCTGTAAGCAGAGTGGAGTGGGTGCAACCATGCATTTCGCGGTACATTTTAATTGGTTATACCGTTTCTCCTTTTAACTCCTTAACTGCTGAGCAAGGCATAAGTCCTAACAAGTGCGCCCTGCAAGCACGCGAGTGGTGCACGTGCAGCAGAAGTGAAAGTTATCGCGCTCCAGATGGCGCCTCGGGAGCCTCAAATGGAAATTTTAAAAAAAGAACACAAGTGGTGCAACTTGTTAAAGGTTAGGTTCAGAATGAATGACAGGAGGGAGAGTGTTCCATGTCTGTGCAGCCACCAGGCCGTGTTCTGCTGAATTTTGCAAAGTTTGTAAAGAGCTGGAATACAGTGATCCGGTAGGGGAGTTAAAGTGATCCGGTAGGGGAGTTACAATAGAACAAAATGGGGCATGGGAGATAAGAGAAGTAAAAGAAACGCGGCAGCGCGGCAAGAAGTAAACAAGTGGGAGGGGTGGGGGAATGCACGCGCGTGCGCTAAGCATCAAAAGGAAATTTTTAAACAAGCAATTGATTGGTGTGCACGTAGCAGTGATCGCGCTGGAAGGGAGGCAGATGGCGCCTGCACCTGCGCACTCGCGTAACCGCAAGCTTGAGGCCAGCAAAAGCCTCTGGTAGCACTTTGAAAACCCCAATACTAAATGTCTCGCAGACAGCGCATGCGCTGGCTCAGGCGAGATCTAAGAACCAGACTGTGAGTGATGGAGCAACATAAATCAAGGTTGACAATGGGGTGTTCTACCATAGGGGACTCCCTCAGGAAGAGAAAGTGCATTACAATCACAGTACTTTGCGGAATTGCTGTGTTATATTTTTTACCTAAGCGTTTATTGATGCACAGTATTGACTTGGGATATTTTCACCACATTCTTGATAGACACACCGCTTCTCCCCCTCTTGCCCCCCCACCACAAACTTTATTTAGTTTAGGTTTGGCATACCGTGTTATGTGCTGATCCACCAAGGGTTTAGGAAATCAAAGGGTTGAGTTTGTTAAAACAAAATGCAGCATTCCCCATTTTAACTCCCACATGAGGCTCTTCGATAGAAGAAAAAACACACTAAAAGTATTTACACTAAACTTGCCCAGAAGCTTTACTTATAGAAGTGCTTTTGCTTGGCTTAGTGTTAATCTGTTCTGTTAATCCCAAGAAATTAGCATTACAAAATGTGTTGATTGGGCTTGAAAGGGTTAAAAGTTAGAGATATCTTGACAGTTAAAAAAGTGTTTAATGATGTACCTTTAACATTAGTGACACTCAACAAATTTGCACGAAATTTGGCAGGCCTCGAGCACAATCATCTTGTCGATGCTCTAATTAACTAATTAAGAGGCTTGTGGCCAGATGTAGGTAGCCAAATACCGGTCGGTAACGGCCGAATTCGGCCGTTACCGACCGGTATTTGGCTTTTGAGATGTAGGTGGGTAGTTATTTACAGAATCGGTATCTTTACCGATTCGGTAAATTTACCACTTCGGTATTTTACCGAATCGGTAAACATACCGATTCTGTAAATCCATATGTAGGTGACACTCCTAAGAGTGCCACAGGCCCTTAAGAGTCGGTATTTGACCACCCAATCCTATTGGGTGGTAAAATACCGAATTCAGGTGTGCATGCACATCTGTGCATGCACACCTGTGCAATGTGACACACAGACATGCCCTTAGGGCATGTATGTGTGCCACATGTCACACTAGCCTGTACTTGGGTTCTACAGGGTGTCAAAGTGACACCCCCTGCACCCTTGCAGGATTCGGTATTTACCGATTCTGTAAATACCGATTCTGTATTTCCCATTGATTCCTAGGGGCTTCAAGGCCCATAGGAATCAATGGGAAATACAGAATCGGTATTTACAGAATCGGTAAATACCGACTCTTACAGATTCGGTATTTTTTTACCTACATCTGCCTCCTTCCAATTTACCGACTCTTAAATACCGATTCGGTATGAGTCGGTATTTAAGAGTCGGTAATTCGGAATTACCTACATCTGGCCCTTGATGCGCAAGATCGGCACTGACATTGTGTTTGGATTCCTCCAAACCATTTAACTCCCTAAAATGGAAATGCCTCTTCATTATACTTTCCAGAATGGTTTTGCCTTTCATAGACTAGATTAAAATTCTATATTCCTCCCCATGGCTTGATTTTGTACAAATTGTAGCCTACCTACCCATTAGCATTTCCACAAGCATGAAACAGGGATGTATCCTGTCACCAATATTATTTACACTTGCTCTAGAACCTTTGGCTGCCAGGCTCAGAAAGCATTACAAAGATAACGCCCTCCGTTCATTACACAACTCAACACATTTCAATACTTTTATATGCTGATGGCATGACCCTGTACATCTCAAACCCCAGAGATTATAATAATGAGATCCTTCTAGAGTACATGAGGGTTGGAACCATGTGAACGATCACTATAAATTGTAGCAAGTCCCTTGTTTTCTTAGTTTTGGATGGAATAGTCTCTTTTGTACTGAGTTATAAGAAATTGGTTTATTGGTTGCAGGGGATGGTAGCCCCACTCAAGCGCCAACCACAATCCTTGTCAGGGTGAACCACAAAAAGTCACTAAATTAACCTGTGCTTATCCTTCTGGTAGCTTGGCATAAAAACAGTCAAGCTTCATTTAGAGGTGCTATATGAAGTATTTACACAAACAGTAACAAAGTGCAACCAAAACAGAAAACAATCTGAAACCAATTTAGAAGAATGGAGGATACGTTAATAAATACAATTATACCTGAACAGCTAAAATCCACCCTGCAGAACAGGAGATATTGAAGTATAAGTTTTAGGTAAGAATAGGACCAAAATGCGGTATCTGGTTGTGCGGGTCTGGTACTAAGTCATAAGTTCAGGCATAACATGATGGAGGGCAGGCCTTGCACAGTATGGAATTCGGCCCGCAGTGAGATGTATCCTATGTCCTTGGTGCATGGTCTGTGCTATGGTGCTTTGCGAGGCTTCACGTCGTTCTACGTTGGTTCTTGGCAGCGACACTTGACAGGGCTTCGCGTTGCTCGGTGTCAGTTCTCAGTGTTGGTTCACATGAAGCTCTCAGCTATGCGGAAAGACTTTGCAGGGCGTTGAAACTGGTGCACCATTCAGATAAGACCTGAGCGACTTCGCGTTGCTCGGTTTTGGAACCGGTGCACCTTGCTGCACGGCGGGACTGTGCGAGGCTCTGAGTCACTCTGTGTAGGTTCCAGTGAACCCTGTGGTTTGGAGCTACGTGGATTTTGGGGCCCTGCTTCGCATCGTACTATATCTGATGGAATCTTCAGTTAGGTCGGGAAGAGTGCTCTCTGATGCCTGCCTAGGGTCCAGGACATGGGGGGGCACCTCTTGGGGCTCTGGATTCACTCAAGCAAAGGCTAGTAGCAGTGCTCATGCAGTTTCAATTGGCGCTGGTCAGCTGGGCAATTGTAGAGGAGCTCCTCGATAAACTACCCTGCCCTTGTGCCCATGATCCATCGGTCTTATGGCCTCAGCAAATAGCGGCACTGTCCATTGTAAGGATGTTCCCTTCAGCAGCATGGTAACCTGTGGTGTGACTTTGAGATATCCGAACTGTCTCAGGCTGTGCACTTCCTTAATGATCTTTCTAATTTCCCACTTTGCAAGTAGAATTGAGATGTCCCCTGCGGAGCACTCCTGAGTTCCATTTGGAGCACCTCTACCTTCAGCTGCAGCGTCCCCCAAAGTTCTTGTGACAACTCCTGACAAAATGCCAGTAACATGTAATGCCTCTTACACTTATCCCAAATCACCATTAAATGGGAAGGTGTTTGATGTGCTAGGCACCTGATCTGAGATCATCTTGCTTCCCGCCCCACCATTCAAACATGTGCTACAATAATCATAAAGAAACAAGGCCTAGATGTAGGTAATAGCAAATTACCGAATGGTAAATACCGAATTTTACCGATTCTGTATTTACTATTCGGTAATTGCTATGTAGGTAAAATATTCGGTAAAAATACCGAATCGGTAAGATTCGGAATTACCGAATCAGTATTTGCCATTGATTCCTATGGGCCTTGAAGCCCATAGGATTCAATAGCAAATACCGATTCGGTAACTACCGAATAGTAAACATTAAGGCCAACTACATGTCAAATCCCAAATACCGGTCGGTAACGGCCGAAATCGGCCGTTACCGACCGGTATTTGGCGACCTACATCTGGCCTCAAATGTCTAACAGCCTCTGTGCATTGACTTATGCTTGTTAATGCCACGCCCTACCCCCATGCTATATAGGTAAACCTTACGAGCACATTGATAAGAACCACAAAACAAATGTAATCTCACACTTAGCTATCCCAGCTCACCTTGCACATCTCCCTACCCATTCCACTGTCAAATCTGTCCTGGATAAACTCTCGTGCAGTCCATGGGTTCCATTTATTTATTCACCACTTGGCCCTGCAGGTGTGAGAAAGGTAGAGAGAAAGCGATCAGAGAGGGAGAACGAGAGGGAGAGAGAGAGATAGAGAGACAGATAGAGAGAGAGCGAATGGTTGAATGGAAAGAGACAGATTGGCAAGAAGACGAAGGGGGCAGGGCTGATTTGAACTTTTTTGCCAGGGCTGGTCATGATTACCCAGTTCGGCCCTGCCTGGATTGTTTAAGGGGCAATAGCCTCGGTAAGCAAGTCCAAAGGAGGAAACAGGCTTCAGGTGAGCAGAGATCTGGACGTTATTAGCTTTTTAGTCCCAAACTCTTAGACACTCGACTCGAAACTCAAGTACCTCTCTTTGCCTGAAAGTTTCTCCTGTTAGACAGTCACACATCCTCTCCCGAGCGTAGATTAACACATCTTTTTAACACAATGTGAGTCAGATGCAGCTGCAATGTTACCTTATTGCCAATCCTTAAATCGCGTATTTTATGCAGAATTGTAATACGTATTGTTTCTCTGTTGTCAAAAACAATGGGGCATATTATCAAGGGGGTTTATCTCCGCTTTTTTGGCTTTAAAAGCCAAGAAAGCGGAGATAAAATTATCTCCCTATTACCAAGCTGTCGCTAACACCAGTTAGTGACAGCTAATAGGAGATAGCGACCATCTTGGGCCCCGCTTTGCATGTCAGTGATATTTATCACTAATGACATGCAAAGTGGGCGTGCCAAGATGTTAGCGACTGGAAACAGTCGCTAACATCGCTATCTCCTATTACCAACTTTTGGAGATATTCGCGCTAAGCGCGAATATCTCCAAAAGCTAACACCTGCCCTGAGCAGTTCTTCACCATGTTATCCAATGGGAGGTGGATAACATGGCTAAGAGCATTTGCTCGATAATGCATGAATATCGCTGACTTTTCAGCGATATTCATGCATTGCGGCCGTTTTTTATCGCATTTGCGATAAACCTTGCTAATAGCAAGGTTTATCTGCGATAAAAATCGCCGATGTGCGGCGATAATTTTGTCTCTAAACAAGTTAGAGACAAAAATTATCGCTAGTTGTTGTTAATATGCCCCAATGTTTGCCTCCTCTGCCGTACCACTTGAACATGTCCCAATGGAGTACCAACATCCACTGTCTTTCTTTTATGGCTATGGAGCATGTCCAGGGCTTTAAGTTGGATAAAAAAACTGGGAGTTCTCTCATAGAGTCGTGGCCGATGTAATTAGGGCGTGGCTTAAATACAGGTACATTGAAAATCTGTACTTAGCTTTGCTGCTTCTGTCACTGCATCCAGATATATAATACAAGAAGTAACATTGCATACACAACAAGCTGAGTTAAGATTGGTTTTTGTCACCGAGGGTGAGGGCAAAAATGGAGAGCCCAATAGGGATCAGTTTCCTCACCTGCTTTATAGAACTGTTGGTGCTCAGCACCGGCAGGACTCGACCCACTTAAAGCACTGAGTATGTCTCATAAACTGTATTCTTACCGATCAAGGGGGCATATTACCAACGATTAGCGATATTTAACGCTAACGAGGATTAGCAACGAATTTTTTAACGCTAAGCATCGCCGGAAATTATCGCAGAGATAACTTGCTATTAGCAAGGTTTATCTCAGAAGTGATAAAAATCCTCGCGCTAACTGCCAAATGAGAGATTATCACTGGAAAACCAACGATAATCTCTCGAAGTTTGGAGTTAGCTTGATGATAGGGGCTCACAAACTTAGCCATGATATCCACCTTCCATTGGATATCATGGCTAAGTCAGGAAAATAGCAGGTGTAAAAAAAGCAGTGCTAACCGCGGTTAGCACTGCTTTTTTTATCACTAACCGGGTTAGCGAAATCCTTGATAATAGGAGAAATGTCGCTTAACAACATTTCTCCTATTATTTTTCTCTGGAACGCCCCCTTTGCATCTCATTAGAGATGCAAGGGGAAGCGAAGAGAAAAAGGGAGCTAACATGCGAATTTGCGTGTTAGCACCCTGTGGCTGATAGGGAGAAAATTTTATCTACGCTTTCTTGGCTTTTAAAGCCAAAAAAGCGGAGATAAATCCCTTGATAATATGCCCCAAGGTGTCTCTTTTTGTCACTTTTCCGATGAAAGGAGTGCGGTTCCACAGAGGAGATTGCCACAATCTATTCTCTCTAGCTCCTTTCTATTGAGAGCACAGTGCATGAGTTGAGGTAGAAGGGCCTATTGCGGGAGTGACAACATTGCGACAACAGGTGCGGGTGAGATTCCTTACTTCCACTCCGCAACACCAAAACAGCAGTCGAGGACAACGACCCTCTACCCCTCTTAGCTGAAGAAAATCCTGGCATCACGTGCCACCCCAGGCAACACCACCTACATTGCACTCCCTAATGTGATGCCCGGTATAAGCTCACGTCATGGTGCCACAGCTCACTTGCCCAAATTCCGAGGAGAAAATGTCAGCTGCCTCTCCGTCTACATATGCCCACCGTGAATAAGATCATTGCCAAAATAACATCCTGCAATCAGATAAGGAGGTAACATTCGTGCATCTGTTCTAAGACAAATAAGATGTTTCTGTTTGTGAGCTGTTGTACCTTTGTGCGGCCAAATGCTATAAAGTAAGTGTGCATAAACAGCTCCCATGAAGGCGCTAGGGCTCCAGACAGGCACGATAGAACATTGACTATGTTACACGTTACTGCACCTGTCAAAGAAAAGAGAGGACTCGAGGATTGTTCTGTAGAAATATGCACGCTGTGCCTTAGTGCAAACACAGCCTTTCAAGAAAAATTGCATCTGGCTGCCTGTCATTGGAACGGTTCCAGCGCTGATGCGGTGCCAAGGGAGAATTAAACATTGGCTGTGGGCTATTGGCAGAAAAACCAGACTTTAATTTGTCGGGAGGAGCCAAGGTATGCTGGTGGTATGTGTAAAATGCTGCAGTTAACCACAGTGCATTGTCATACATTTCTTATGTCTGCTTTATTGCGTGCATTAAAAAGATTGACTAACCTCCATCATCTTAATTATATTGATGATTGCCAGTTCTTCCCAAGTACGGCGTTCAGGTGCACTTTATATTGCTGATGCTTTGCCCCAGTGTGGCAAGATGATCTCCAATTAAACGTGAGGCGTAATCAAGATATTTTTTATAGAAAATACAGGCGGGTGAGAAGGCCACATTTCTGTGTTTGTTTCTTAATTTGTTTGTTTGTTTGCGTCTTTCTTTCTTTCTTTCTTTCCAGATGTTGTTGACTGAACCCAGCTTGGTGGCTAGCTCCTTCTGTGACATCACGCCTGTTGTCCTGCAGGATTATTGGCGAAAGTCTTGGCACTTTGAGTGATGATGCAGAGAGAGGGATTTGGTTCCTTCTCGTGGATTGTTTTTTTAGATGCACTCTTGTCACTCAGGATTCCTCTGTGTACATTTTTATACGTTTTTGCTGAAACGTTACATATTAATGTCTTCCCTGCAGGCACCTTGTTTGCCCGAAAGATATTCAAAACATGTCCAATTTACTTGAACAGGTGATAGCCTATGATTGCATTGTCTCCCCCTTACCATTTAATTTCTCATCCACTGCCAGTTCTCACATTGGCATTTATGTAAATATATATTTATGTCCGTGTGCATATATGTAGGAATGTACAGTGTAAATAAATCTCCACCCTCACTGACATAGGAAAAGAGATACCCATTTGGATAGATCTATAGTATAAAGTCCATCTCTGAGCTTCAGGTGTGGTTCTGTGGCGTATTTGGGACGTGGAATCTTTTTAGGTCTCGACTATTCTATCCCGTTAGGGATGAATAGGCGAGATTATAGTAAGAAGTCCGAAAAGTCTACCTAGCCTGCGGATCGCGTACAGTTCATGTGAGGCAGGCGTGTGAGGCAGGCACGTGCACATCAAACACCATCGGCCTCGGCATCAGACTTCAAAAGAAGCCGCTCCCAAGCTGCTCCCCCCCATCAGACTTCAAAGGAATGCGCTCCCGCTCCCCCGCCCCCCCACCCAGCAGTGCTGAGAGCTTGTTTTTTTTGCATCCATTTCGCGGGGAAGCTGTGTTTTTGTTCGGCGTCATTTGTACCTTTCTCGGTTTTTTTTCTGGACGAAAGTGAAAGTCTACCGAGCTTGTTTACAGTAGCCTTGTTCCTCAAATGCTGTTGCTATGTTGCCATCTCTCTAGGGACACTCAGCTTGAAAACACTCGACTTGCTTGCTGCAATGCTACATCCGCTATGCTTTGCCTCTAGACACGTTGATCCCTCGCAGACTGTGCTGACTCTGCCCTTCCTGATTCTCAAACTGACCCATGCAGTCACCACACAGTCTCTTCTATCTGTCTTATGATGTCTGCCCTGCCACCATTTACTTTGAACCCTCACACCTCCTCACCCTCACACACCCTCACTCACCCTCACACCCTCACCCACCCTCACTCACCCTCACCCCCTCACCCTCACAACCCTCTCACCCTCACAACCCTCTCACCCTAACTCACCCTGACCCCCTCACACCCCACACCTCCTCATCCTCACCCACCCTCACACCTCCTCACCCTCACACACCCTCACGCCCTCACACACCCTCACTCACCCTCACACCCTCACCCTCACACCCTCACCCTCACACCCTCACCCTCACCCCCTCACCCCCTCACACACTGTTGGACCCGGCCTCGTGGCGTGGTCCTACCCCTCCCGCGTGGCGGGCCCCGGACGACATCGGCCCTCCAAAGAGCCTTGGGCAGCCCCTTCCGCCCGATCCTGCACGCACCAACACTACCGGTCCGATTACCACCACGGGCCACCACACCGGCCTGACTCCATTATGGGCCCATCACGTCCTGAGCACGAGGCCTCGCCCGACTCCATCTTGGACCCACCACGTCACGAACACGTGGCCTCGGCCCCGGCCCAGGCCCCAGCGAAGCCCCGACATCGAGGCGCCAAGATCTACCCAGGTGGTCGAGTGGCCACTCGACAGATCCCGGAGGAAGGGGAGTTTTGATGGGCCTCCAGCCATCCCCGGACGCCTGGTATCGATCGCCCCCGGCCTCCCTGGGTGCTGGCTCCACCCCCCTGCTGGGTGTCTGGACACCATCTTCCCGGCCCTTCTGGCCCCCAGGCGCGAGGGTCCGGACATCAAAGGACTCCAGTCCTATATCTGGGCCAGCCCCGGAGTAGGACGGCAGTTGTATCCTGGACTGGAAAGCCCTACTGACGCTGTCACGGCCGACACCAGAAGAACTCATTTTCCCTGTAACCCGAGGATACCCTGAGAGCCTGCTGGCGCTGCCGCGGCCCACCTTTGCCGAACCATCTTGAGAGCCTGCTGGCGCTGCCGCGGCCCACCTTTGCCGAACCAGCTTGAGAGCCTGCTGGCGCTGCCGCGGCCCACCTTTGCCGAACCACCCTGAGAGCCTGCTGGCGCTGCCGCGGCCCACCTTTGCCGAACCATCTTGAGAGCCTGCTGGCGCTGCCGCGGCCCACCTTTGCCGAACCATCTTGAGAGCCTGCTGGCGCTGCCGCGGCTCGACCTCTCGGAACCCCCGGCTCGAGGATTGAGAGCTGTGCGCAGGGTATCCCTTCCTGCACCCCAACCGAGACTGTCCCGCTACCCTGACCCCCTTTTACGAGACTTTACAGACCCCTCGATCTACTTGTACATATCGCTGAGAACCAGCAACCTTTATTTCCTGATAAGGCTTACGAACTCGACCTCTGGTGTGGTGTCCATTTGTAGTGTTGTGGTTACTCTGCTGTACCATCCTAGGAGAGGGCCGTCACCCAGGAGGCCTCTCGGTAACGCTCGGCTACTTCTTGATAGAGAGGTGGACCTAGGGGTGGTCAGTCAGACATCTTCTGCCTCCCCCCGGGGTCGCATTTCTAACATTGGTGGCAGGCGACGGGATCCGAGCCGACGCAGATCATACAGAGAGTAATTCACTCACTACCGAGAAAAACACACCGCGACCATGACTACTCAGGAAACCAGACCGACTGCGGAATTCCAGAAAGAAAAGATGGAAGATTACAGCCACAAGGAATTAAAGCAATTCTGCAAGGACCTAGGCATCGCTACCACGGGCCTCAACACCAAAGAGGACTTTAAATCAGCCCTGCAGGCCTGTGCGGACGCCGATAACGCGCCTCCCCAGAATGAAGACAACCCGGGCCCGAACGGACGCCCGGAGACCGACGCGAACCCAGCGGGGGAAAGACCCGCAAACATAGACACGGGCCTCTCCCACGAAGACGCCCGAGAACGAGAGAGGAACCGGCTCCACGAGTTGGAGCTCGCCCGACTCCGACAAGAAGGAGAGATACAGCTGGCAGAAAGGAAATTAGCCCTCGAGCAACTACGGCTGGAATGAGACCTAGAGGAAAGGCGAAGACAACGAGACCTCGAAGAAAAGAAACTCATGCTCGAGCATGAGCGCGGCCTCAAAGAACTGGAAATCAAGGCCAAGACAAACGAAACCGGCACCGCCGGGGGCAAGTCCTCACCCCCGCCGGTGGACACGAAGGTGCACATACCCAAGGAGGTCGTCAAAGAATACTATAAGAACGACGACAT
Organism: Lissotriton helveticus; assembly: GCF_964261635.1. NCBI lineage: Eukaryota > Metazoa > Chordata > Amphibia > Caudata > Salamandridae > Lissotriton > Lissotriton helveticus. The sequence continues at coordinate 898,611,584 of NC_136057.1, forward strand.
CCAACAGTGGTTCAAAGCCTACGAGGTCGCCATGACCGCCCATCGAGTACCCCTCAAAGACTGGGGCGCCGGCCTATGGGGAAAGTTCATCAACGAGGGGAGAGAGGCCCTGCTAGAGCTCCCCGATGCCGAGATGACCTCGTACGAACACATGAAGACCGCCCTCCTCACTCGCTACGGACTCACCCCCGAAATGTACCGGCAGCGATTCCGAGACTGTAAAAAAATCCCCGGTACCACTTGGGTGGAGTACGTGAACTTTTACAGCAGAGCCTTCGAAGGGTGGATCAGAGGCTGCCAGGTCACCACCTACCAGCAGTTGGTTGACCTCATTCTATGGGAACATCTTTGCAATAACTGCTTCATCGAACTCCGGCAGCACCTCCTCGACAGCAAATTGACAGAGCCACTAAAACTCGCTGTCGAGGCGGATAGATGGGTGAGCACCCGAGTTCCCCAGAGTCCGATGGGAGACTACGGCCGGGGATCCCCGGGGAACCACCGACCACGAGGCGGCGGAGGAGGCCAGAACAGGGGCCGAGACACCCCCACGGGGTCATCCCCTACCTCCACGTCGCCATCCCTGGGTTGGAGGGGGGGCCCCCCAGCAAGACCCGGGCCCCGCCTGAATGTTACGTGCCACAGATGCCAGCGACAGGGCCATTATGCGAATGACCCTCTCTGCCCGATGAACCAGCGACCCGGCACCACCGGTCCCCGGAGCCGCCAGATCGCGGCCGCCGCCCTGAGTGCAGAGGGAGGCGAAGAAGAGGGCGACGACACTGAGCAGGCCGAGTGGGAGCCCGCCGCTATGATCTTAGCATGCCTGGGTGATCGAGACATGATCCCCGGAGACCCGATCCCAGGTAACACCCAGAAATACCGCCAATGGGTCACCATCAATGGACGCCGGGCCGAAGCCCTCCGGGACACTGGAGCCAGTGTGACGCCGGTCCGCTGCCACTTGGTGACCCCCGAACAAATTCTTCCCAACGTCTTGTGCCCAGTACGGTCGGCGGACAACTCTGAGAGTTTGTGCCAGATGGCCCGCATCCCCTTCGAGTGGGGAGGGGTGTCGGGCATGCTGAAAGTGACTGTCCGAGATGATTCCCCCGTGGACTGCCTCCTCGGGAACGACCTGGAAAGTTCCCTCTGGGCCGGCTTAGAGCGGAGAGAGCATCTGGGGATGCTAGGCCTTCCCGAGTGGGTCTGTGCGACCACCCGCTCCATGTCCGCCCGAGCCTCCACCCCAACGGAGGAAGCCCCGATCGAGGAGCCGGAGTGGCCCGCACCTCCACCGCCCGCCGTCCCCGAGGACGCCGACCCTGAACCCGGCCCCCAGGGGCCCAGCCATGAAGAAATCACCGAGCTCGGCCACCTTCCAGAACTAGCTCAGTGGCGCCAAGAAGGTGGCCCCACCCGCGAACAATTCCGACAAGAACAGAGCACCTGTCCCTCCCTCGAGGGAATTCGACGACAAGCTGCCACTCAAGCCGCTGGAGACCCTGCGGGGTCCCACTGGGTCTATTGGGACAACGACCTTCTCTACAGTGAGCAGAAGATTGCCGAACTAGGGGCCAGCCGGGTGCTGGTCGTTCCCCTCCGATTTAGAGGCTTCCTCTTGAACTTAGCACATGATGTGCCCCTCGCCGGGCACCTGGGGCAGGACAAAACTTACAGCCGCCTGGTGACCCATTTCTACTGGCCGAAAATGCGCAACGATGTGCATAATCACTGCAGAACCTGCCCGACCTGTCAAGCCAGCGGGAAGAGCGGGGGGAAAGTGAAAGCCCCGCTCCAGGCTTTTCCCGTGGTCACCACCCCCTTCGAGCGAGTGGGGATAGACATCGTGGGGCCCCTGGACCCCCGCACCTCTCAAGGGCACCGCTTCATCCTCGTTCTGGTGGACCATGCCACCCGCTATCCGGAAGCCATCCCCCTCCGAACCATCACGGCCCCAGTAGTAGGCCGAGCCCTAATGGGGATCTTCTCCAGAGTCGGCTTCCCCCGAGAAGTCATGAGTGATCGGGTCACAAACTTTATCTCCAAGTATATGAGATCCCTGTGGCAACAGTGCGGGGTCACATATAAGTTCACCACCCCGTATCACCCCCAAGGGAATGGACTTGTGGAGCGGTTTAACCGAACACTGAAGGGAATGATCAAGGGCCTAGAGGAGCCACTACGATGCAAATGGGATGTTCTGCTGCCTTGCCTCCTGTTTGCGTATTGCGAAGTACCCCAGAAGTCCCTGGGGTTCAGCCCCTTCGAACTATTGTATCGGCACCCGGTCCGAGGCCCCCTCAGCCTGGTCAAAGAAGGCTGGGAGACGGCTGTCCGAGGTGCTCCACCAGATGTCTACCAGTACCTCCTGACCCTCCGCAACCAAACTCGGAAGTTCCGGGAACTGGCCGAAGCCAACCTGGAGGCTAGTCAGGAGGAGATGAAACGCTGGTATGACCGGAACGCCTCGTCCATCGAATTCGAGCCGGGCCAGCAGGTCTGGGTCATGTCCCCAGTTGAACCTTGCGCCCTCCAGGACCAATGGACGGGGCCCTTCAAGGTGGTGGAGCGCAAGAGCCCCGTCACTTACTTGGTGGACATGGAGTCCCCCAGGAACCCCCTCCGGGTTCTACACGCTAACCGGCTCAAGCCGCACTTTGCCCGCACTGAACTAAGTCTGCTGTTAGCGACCGATGACGGAGCTGAAGACGACTCCGAACCTCTGCCAGATCTCATGAGCACCACTGAGAAGGACGGCTCCATCGAAGGGGTCATGCTCTCCTCCACCCTGACCCCAGAACAGCACCATGACTGCCGGCAGCTGCTGGGGCAGTTTGCAGATCTGTTTTCCCTCACCCCTGGAGTCACCCGGTGGTGTGTCCACGATGTAGACACCGGAGACAGCCCGCATGTAAGACACCGAGCTTTCCGAGTGCCCGACCGAGTGCGGGCCTGCATCCAGTCCGAGGTGGCCAAGATGCTAGCGCTGGGGGTAGTCGAACCCTCCGACAGTCCGTGGGCCAGCCCAGTTGTCCTGGTCCCTAAAGCCGCCGCCCCCGGCACGCCCCCGGAGCTCCGGTTCTGTGTTGACTACCGGGGGCTGAATGCCGTCACCAGGACCGACGCCCATCCCATCCCCTGGGCGGATGAACTGATCGATCGCCTGGGGGCTGCAAAGTATCTCAGCACCTTCGATCTCACGGCCGGGTATTGGCAGATCGGCCTCACACCTGGAGCGCAAGAGCGATCAGCCTTCTCGACCCCTGATGGCCACTACCATTTCAAGGTGATGCCCTTCGGCATGAAAAACGCCCCGGCCACCTTCCAGAGACTCGTGAATAGAGTGCTGGCCGGGCTAGAAGAGTTCAGCGCCGCCTACCTAGACGACATTGCGGTGTACAGCCTCCACTGGGATGCGCACCTGACCCACCTCCGGGAGGTCCTGACGGCCCTCCGTCGGGCCGGACTGACCATATAGGCCAGCAAGTGCCAGATAGGCCAAGGGTCCGTGACCTATCTGGGACACCAAGTAGGGAGCGGCCAGGTGGCTCCCCTCCAGCCAAAGATTGACGCTATCCAGGCCTGGGAGCCCCCGGTCACCCAGACCGCCGTCCGAGCCTTCCTGGGGCTCACTGGATACTATCGGCGCTTCATCAAAAACTATGGGAGCATTGTGGGGCCCCTCACAGAACTGACCTCAAAGAGACTACCACAAAGGGTGCACTGGACCCCCGAGTGCCAGGTAGCCTCCGACACCCTAAAGACCGCTATGTGCACCGCCCCTGTGCTCCAAGCCCCCGACTACAGCCGGGAGTTTGTGGTCCAAACCGACGCCTCGGAGCACGGCATTGGGGCGGTCCTCTCCCAAGTAAACCCTGAAGGGGCCGACCTTCCCGTTGCCTTCATCAGCCGGCGGCTGTTGGCCAGAGAACAGCGATGGAGCACCATCGAGAGGGAAGCCTTCGCCGTCGTGTGGGCCCTAAAGAAGCTCCGGCCCTACCTCTTCGTCACCCACTTCCGGGTCCAGACCGACCACCGGCCTCTATGGTGGTTGATGCAAATGCGGGGAGAAAACCCGAAACTGTTGCGATGGTCCATCTCCCTCCAAGGGATGGACTTCACTGTGGAGCATCGCCCCAGCAACGACCACGCCAATGCTGATGGCCTGTCCCGATTCTTCCGCCTCGGCGAGGAGAATCCCCAAGAAGATGGGTGACTCTCCCCTGCCTTCAGCTGGGGGGGACGCGTGTTGGACCGAGCCTCGTGGCGTGTTCCTACCCCTCCCGCGTGGCGGGCCCCGGACGACATCGGCCCTCCACAGAGCCTCGGGCGGCCCCTTCCGCCCGATCCTGCACGCACCAACACTACCGGTCCGGTTACCACCACGGGCCCCCACACCGGCCTGACTCCATTATGGGCCCATCACGTCCTGAGCACGAGGCCTCGCCCGACTCCATCTTGGGCCCACCACGTCACGAACACGTGGCCTCGGCCCCGGCCCAGGCCCCAGCGAAGCCCCGACATCGAGGCGCCAAGATCTACCCAGGTGGTCGAGTGGCCACTCGACAGATCCCGGAGGAAGGGGAGTTTCGATGGGCCTCCAGCCGGCCCACCTTTGCCGAACCATCTTGAGAGCCTGCTGGCACTGCCGCGGCCCACCTTTGCCGAACCATCTTGAGAGCCTGCTGGCGCTGCCGCGGCCCACCTTTGCCGAACCATCTTGAGAGCCTGCTGGCGCTGCCGCGGCTCGACCTCTCGGAACCCCCGGCTCGAGGATTGAGAGCTGTGCGCAGGGTATCCCTTCCTGCACCCCAACCGAGACTGTCCCGCTACCCTGACCCCCTTTTACGAGACTTTACAGACCCCTCGATCTACTTGTACATATCGCTGAGAACCAGCAACCTTTATTTCCTGATAAAGCTTACGAACTCGACCTCTGGTGTGGTGTCCATTTGAAGTGTTGTGGTTACTCTGCTGTACGATCCTAGGAGAGGGCCCTCACCCAAGAGGCCTCTCGGTAACGCTCGGCTACTTCTTGACGGAGAGGTGGACCTAGGGGTGGTCAGTCAGACGTCTTCTGCCTCCCCCGGGGTCGCTTTTCTAACACACACCCTCACACACCCTCACTCACCCTCACACCCTCACACCCTCATACCCTAACTCACCCTCACACACCCTCACTCACCCTCTCAAACCCTCACTCACCCTTACACACCCTCACTCACCCTCACACCCTCACCCTCACAACCCTCTCACCCTCACCCCCTCACACCCCCACCCCCTCACACCCCCTCACCCTCACGCCCCCTCACCCTCACTCACCCTCTCACCCACCCTCACTCACCCTCTCACCCTCACCCACCCTCTCACACCCTCACACACCCTCTCACCCTCACACACCCTCACACACCCTCTCACCCTTGCACCCCCTCACACCCCCTCACCCTCTCACCTTCACACCCTCGTCCACATACAAACTCACAACCCCACACCCTCCCCCACACAACCCCACACCCTCCCCCTCATACCCCCTCACCCTCACACCCCCTCACCCTCACACCCCCACACCCTTGTACCCCTCGCCCTCACACACCCCTCACCCTCACACACCCTCACTCTCACACCCCCTCACCATCAAACACCCTCACTCCCCCTCACCCTCACACCCCCTCACCCTCATATACCCTCACCCTCACACCCCCTCACCCCCTCACACACCATCACCCCCTCACACACCCTCCCCCTCACACCCCCTCACCCTCACACCCCCTCTCCCTCACACACCCTCACACACCCTCACAGCCCCTCACTCACCCTCACACACCTCCTCACCCTCACACACCCTCACTCACCATCACACCCTCACCCAACCTCACTCACCCTCACCCTCACAACCCTCTCACCCTCACAACCCTCTCACCCTCACAACCCTCTCACCCTCACTCACCCTCACACCCTCACACCCCCACACCTCCTCACCCTCACCCACCTTCACACCTCCTCACCCTCACACACCCTCAGACACCCTCACACCCTCACCCTCACCCACTCATCCTCACCCCCTCACACACCCTCACACACCCTCACTCACCCTCACACCCTAACACACTCACTCCCTAACTTACCCCCTCAAACCCTCACTCACCCTTACACACCCTCACACACCCTCACTCACCTCACACCCTCACCCCCTCACCCTGACAACCCTCTTACCCTTCTTACCCCCTCACACCCCCACACCCTCACACCCCCTCACCCTCCCTCACCCTCACACCCACCCTCACTCACCCTCTCACCCTCACCCACCCTCTCACACCCTCACACACCCTCTCACCCTCGCACACCCTCGCACACCATCTCACCCTCTCACCCTCACCCTCGCACACCCTCACACCCCCTCACCCTCTCACCCTCACACCCTCATCCTCACACCCTCACACAAACTCACAACCCCACAAAACCCCACACCCTCCCCCTCACACCCCCTCACACTCACACCCCCTCACCCTCACACCCCCACACCCCTCACCCTCACACATCCCTCACCCGCCCTCACACACCCTCTCCCTCACACCCCCTCACCCTCTCACCCTCACACCCTCACCCTCACACCCACACCCTCACACAAACTCACAACCCCACACAACCCCACACCCTCCCCCTCACACCCTATTGGACCCGGCCTCGTGGCGGGGTCCCACTCCTCCCACATGGTGGGCCCTGGACAGTAGCGACCACTGTCCTCCCCGAAGAAACTACCTCTCCAACCCTCCACGAGAGCCGCCACGTCTGGTGACCCCCAGCTCTCCCCCTCCGGACTCCGGCGACCCTACTCGCCCACTCTGCTGGTCCGACCCCTATTCCGGGCCACCATCCCAGGCCCGACTCCATCTTGGATCCTCCACGTCCGAACCACGTGGCCTCGGCCCGACCTCGGCCGCGGGCCCAGCGGAGCCCCGACTTTGAGGCACCAAGATCCGACCAGGTGGTAAAGCGGCCACTTGACGGATCAAGGAGGAGGAGAGTTTCGATGGCCCTCCAGCCGTCCCCGGATGCCTGGTTTCGATTGCCCTCTGGCCTCCCTGGGCGCTGGCTCCACCCCCCTGCTGGGTGTCTGGACACCCTCATCCCGACCCCTCTGATCCCCAGGCGTGAGGGTCCGGACATCAAAGGACTCTAGACCTATATGTGGGGCAGCCCTGGAATGGGTCGGCAGTTGTATCCTGGAGTCGAGAGCCCAGCTGACGCTGACGCGGCTGACCCCGAGAAGAACTCACTACTCTGAACCCTGAAACTATCTCTGGAGCCTGCCATGTAGTGTAGTTCCTATTATCCCAATAGGCTCTGCGCATTGGAATAATATCTTCAATAGTATAGACCTAGGGCAGAGGTTAACTAGGTCTTCTACTGACGATATTAGACTTAAAGTTTTTGGTTTTGCCAGCTAGCTCAGAGTTCACTAGAAACTTTCTCAAATAGGCAAGGAGGAGTTTAACCTCTCTGGATAGACAAGAAGGGATTTAGTTTCTGACAACCATAGAACATGACAACTTTGCTCTCCCCTAATCAAGAGTGTATCTCTAGAGTCGTGTGAAAACAAAAGACAACTTATTTTACTCAGTCAGTACGTGCATTCTTAGTTTCACCAGATTGTAGAGAAAAGGAAGAGACGGGCGTGTTCAATAAAAGATGGTATTTATTGATCAGTCTCTTTTCTCGTACAAGAGAAATGAATCGATATTATTGCGATACTTATGGTTAAGTAAAGTGCATACAATAAAAGCAGGAGTATAAAATAATACTGCAGAAGCATTGATATGGTTTCTAAGCCATATGATATTTAAAACTGATAAAATAGATACATACATATATACATTTGACTAATCGTACTCAACTGGTGCTTCTAACCACGCCTACCCCAGTGTACCTGACCTAAGCCTAATACGTGGGCGGGAGTAGATAAGTAGCAGTTTAAGTTAAGTTTGTTTTGCCAAGGGACTGACTCAAGAATTCTCTGCAAGGGGTTGTTCAGTTCTGTACCTGAGATCTAGAATGATTGAGGGCTGGTATCTCTCGTCTCTGGTCTTGATATTCCAGCTGCCTGCGAGGGCTGCTTGGAAGTGCCGGAGCTGGATTTCTCGGCAGGAGAAAAGCAGCGTCTCGTTCTCAGCGCGTCAGGAAGGCGGGGCAGCGCGTGTGGGCTTCGCTCTCTGTTGGGCTCCTCAGCGCGTCTCGCTGCTCCGATCTCGTCACCACCGCGTGTGTTTGCTTAAAGCAATGTCGGTAATATTTATACCTGTAAGGTGCCGAGATTGACGTAAGGATGGACATGGATACGTCAATAAGGATGTCATACGAACGGGCTTGTTCGCACATTCTTTTGCTGAAGTTCTCGGTGAAATCAAAACAATGGCCGCAGGGATTTTCCCAGGTTGTCATAGGTTTGATTTGTTTTGAGAACTCCGTATGCCTTATCAGGGGCTGGAGGAATAGTGCTTGTCTAATTAGATGGCATGCGTTATGACCTAATCAGATAACACGTTTCTGTGCCGTGGTGTGGCTTAATCAGATAATGGTTTTTGCACCGTGGGTTGGCTGCTAGTTAATTATTAACCAGAACAGGGTCAGGAATAGGGGGATCGATACAGAACCTATAGGAATACATCACACCCACTCCACGCAGACTATGTCCATATTTACAAGATCTAGGCATAGTAAATATACTAGTAGAGCATGTGTATACCGTACCACCCCAAAATACATCCATATGCATTTTGAAAACATGAAATATACGAAAAGATATATATATGCATTATATGCACTCAAGCAGTATAACAATGCTAAATAAATCACGCATATTCATACATCATTATTAATAAAGTATGAAAATTACACATGAAATGGCTCTTAAGACAGAAGAAAAAAATGCGAGACCATTTCATCACACAATAAAATATATTTGAACATGCCAGAGGGCAACAAATGTCTCTAAAGTTCCTAAAATAGAAATTTCGTTCCCTAAGAATAGTTTCTACTTTAAGCAGAAGATAAGTGTCCCGAAAAACTGCAAAATATTTTTGGGGCCGCTGAAAAAATTATGTTCCGCTGTCCGTAAACTGGAAAAAATTGTTCATGATACTTTATTATCAAAGTTGAAGGCCAAATTCAGGGTGTTGGGAACGCCGTGTGCTAGCCTGCTCAAAAGTTATTATTTCTGCTCTGGTGAGAACATCATATCATTTAGACTCTCGAAAAAAACTGTCAACAGCTTCCTGCGAAAGTTCCATTAACTCGGAAAAAGATGTTACCATGCATTCATGAGCATGATTGCCTTCATTGATGTTTTGATCAGCATAGCTGACAGAAGGTCGTACCTGATCGATGCTGCTTTCATCTTGAACCTCACTACCCCTCAATCGTAGTGGTGAAGTCTCCACGAATGCCGTCATCAGGATTGGTAGCCGCAGGGGACAGCACAATGCATGAGCCGTGACCGGACCCAACAAAGTTTCTGCATCCATTGGCGCATCCGATTGTAGCGTCAGACAGGTGTCCAACACGCATTCTTCTCCGCATAGCAAGCACCTTAATACAGGTAAAACACAGCTTTGCCACATTGGTCTAAATGAAAGAAACCAAGTCATGTTTAGGTCTCTAAGCCGGGACATTCCAAGGATTTTAGATATCCGGTCCCGGTATCCAATGGCTAAGATTGTTTCTTCCCTTGTCGCAGGTGTTTTGTCTGTGACATGGTTTGCCATAGCGAAATAACAGAATCAAAAATAGGATTCCTGCCACTAGTCCCAAAAGGAGAGGAAGTCCACCAAAGATGGAATGGACAAAGTCCGGAAAAATACCCAGAATGGCTTTAAATGGTGTTAAAGCCCCCGAAAATACTGTCTTAAATACATTTGAGACTCCACTGGTATCAGAAATATTTAAGATTTCGTTCAGGATTTCTGCGAAATGTATGGGGGAATTAGTTGATAACAATGAATGAATCCCTGCCGTTGTCCTTGCAACTTGGAGATCATACGTTTCTTTTGATGACGTGAGCCTGGTCGGCGTCTGAAGGAGCACTGTTTTCATTCTGCTTAAAGTATCAACTCGAATGGAAGCAATTTTCAAATTCGGCCATAACCTTGCCTCCCTGTCTGGCATTGCGCTGGGGAACAATACTCGTTCACAGCACATAACCTTCGCAGTCGTAGTTATGAGATAAGCTATTCCGGGCACCAAGCTACAACATCTGCGGTCTACGATTATAATGTAACTCCCGTTCGATAGTCTCCTAAAGAATGGTTCTATTTGTGTCGCAGGTGTGCGTAGCTGGTGACATGAAAGGTTATTTGAGGACCCTTCACAGGCTCCGTGTAAACTAATACCATTACACAGAAGTGTACCGCTTAGTGACATGGCACAATTATCGCCACTAAGAAACACTTTCCGGCCTTTATTACTGACACAAGCATGTGAATAGGGCAAGTTCCATGTTGACTTAATGTACCCTTTACCCAATTTTTCGTACATGCCAGCCTCGCTGAAACCATCTCTGGAGCCTGCTGGCGCTGACGCGGTCCAACCTCGCTGAAACCATCTCTGGAGCCTGCTGGCGCTGCCGCGGTCCAACCTCGCTGAAACCATCTCTGGAGCCTGCTGGCGCTGCCGCGGTCCAACCTCGCTGAAACCATCCCTGGAGCCTGCTGGCGCTGCCGCGGTCCAACTTCGCTGAAACCATCTCTGGAGCCTGCTGGCGCTGCCGCGGTCCAACCTCGCTGAATCCATCTTCGGAGCCCTGCTGCTGGCGCTGCCGCGGCGCAACCTTGCGGAACCCCCCAGCTCGAGGATTGAGAGCTGTGCGTAGGGTATCCCTGTACCAGGCTGGTACTAAGACTGTCCCGCTACCCCATTCTCCCAGTTACCGAGACTTTACGGATCCCTGGATCCGGATGTACATATTGCCGAAAGAACCAAATGTTATTGCTGATAAAGATTCTAAGAAGTTATCCTCTTGTGTGGTGTCCCTTTGTAGTGGTGTGATTGCTCTGCTGTTACGATCCTAGGAGAGGAGCCTAACCCAGGAGGCCTCTCGACGGCGCTCGGCCACTTCCATAAGGAGAGGTGGGTCTCGGGGTGGTCAGTCAGACATCTTCTGCCTCCCCAGGGACCGCCTTTCTAACATTGGTGGCAGGCGGTACGATCCGAGCCGACGCAAATCGTACAGAGAGTGACTCACCCACTACCGACAGAAACACACCACAACCATGACGACCAAAGAAACCAGACCAACAGCGGAGTTCCAGAAGGAACGGTTGGAAGATTATAACCACAAAGAATTGAAACAATTCTGCAAGGACCTGGGCATCGCTACCACTGGACTAAGCACCAAGGAAGATTTCAAACTGGCCCTACAAACGTGGGTGGAGGCAGGAGCGACGCCACCCCAGAGCGAAGATAACGCGGTTCCGAACACGCATCCAGAGACCGACGCAACCCCGGCGGAGGAAAGACACACAAACATAGACACGGGCCTCTCCCACGAAGATGCCCGAGAGCAAAAAAAGAGCCGGCTCCATGAACTGGAGCTCGCCCGACTCCGTCTGGACAGAGAACTACAGCTGGCCGAAAAAAAGATAGCCCTTGAGCAACTATGGCTGCAAGGAGATATGGAGGAGAAACGAAGGCAGAGGGACATAGAGGAGAAGAAGATCACGTTCGAGCACGAGCGTGGCTTAAAAGAACTTGAGATCAAGGCCAAAAGTGGTGAGGCCAGCGCCTCCGGGAACCGGAGCCCGCCTCCTTCTGCAGACATGAAGGTCCACATCCCCAAAGATGTCGTCAAGGAGTACTATAAAAACAACGACATTCAACAATGGTTTAAGGCCTACGAAGTAGCCATGGCCTCTCATCGAATACCCCAAAAAGACTGGGGTGCCGGCTTGTGGGGGAAGTTCGTCAACGAAGGGAGAGACGCCCTGCTAGAGCTCCCCGACGCCGAGATGACCTCTTACGAACATATGAAAGCCGCCCTCCTTACTCGCTATGGACTCACCCCCGAGATGTACCGGCAGCGATTTCGAGACTGTAAGAAACTCCCCGGTACTACATGGGTGGAGTACGTGAACTTCTATAGTAGAGCCCTAGAGGGGTGGATCAAAGGCAGCCAGGTCACCACCTGCGAGCAGTTGTTCGACCTCATTGTATGGGAGCACCTCTCCAACAACTGTTTTGTCGAACTCAGGCAACATCTCCTCGACAGCAAGCTGACCGAGCCACGTAAACTCGCCGTCGAGGCCTATCGATGGGTGAGCACCCGGGTCCCCCGGAACTCGATGGGCGACTATGGCAGAGCTTCCCAGGGACTACACCGCCCGCGAGGCGGCGGAGGAGGCCAGTACCGGACCAGAGACTCCCCCGCGGGGCCGCTCCCAACCTCCACGTCGCCATCCCTGGCCAGAAGAGGGACCCCCCCAGCACGGCCGGGGCCCCGCCCGAACGTTACCTGCCACAGATGCCAGCGGCCCGGTCACTATGCTAGTGACCCCCTCTGCCCGATGAACCAACGACCCGGCACAACCGGTCCTCCAAACCGCCAGATAGCTGCCTCCGCCCTGGGAGAAGAAAGGGGGGAAGAAGAGAACTATGACCACGACCAAACAGAGTGGGAGCCCGACGCCATGTCTCTGGTATGTCTGGGCGAAAGAGACATGATCCACCGGGCCCCGATCCCGGGCAACACTCAAAAGTACCGCCGATGGGTCACCATTAATGGACACCGGGCCGAAGCCCTCCGCGACACTGGAGCCAGCGTGAGGGCCGTCCGTTGCCACTTGGTGAACCCCGACCAGATCTTGCCCAATGTGCTGTGCCCAGTACGGTCGGCGGACAACTCCGAGAGCCTGTGCCAGATGGCCCGTATCCCCTTCGAGTGGGGAGGGGTGTCGGGCATGCTGAAAGGGACCGTCCGGGACGATGCCCCCGTGGACTGCCTCCTCGGGAACGACCCAGAAAGTTCCCCCTGGGCCCACGTCGAGCGAAGAGAGCATCTGGGGATGCTAGGCCTTCCCGAGTGGGTGTGTGCGACCACCCGATCAATGGCCGCCCGGGCCACCGCCCCGACTGATGACACCCCGACTGAAGAACCGGAGTGGCCCGCACCTCCACCGCACGTCGTCCCCGAAGACACCGACCCAGAGGCCGGTCCACTGGGACCCAGCCACGAAGAAGTTGCTGAGCTCGGCAACCTCCCGGAACTAGCCCAATGGCGCCAAGAGGGTGGCCCCACACGAGAACAGTTCCGGCAGAAACAGAAAACCTGTCCCTCCCTCGAGGGAATCCGACAGCAAGCCGCCACTCAAGCCGCAGGCGACGCATCGGGGTCCCACTGGGTCTATTGGGACCACGATCTCCTCTACAGCGAATAAAAGATTGCAGAGCTGGGGGCCAGCCGGGTGCTGGTGGTCCCCCTCCGATTCAGAGACTTCCTCCTGAACCTGGCACACGATGTGCCCCTCGCCGGACACCTGGGGCAGGACAAAACCTACAGCCGCCTGGTGACCCATTTCTACTGGCCAAAGATGAGAAACGATGTGAACAATCACTGCAGGACTTGCCCAACCTGCCAAGCCAGCGGGAAGAGTGAAGGGAAGCATAAGGCCCCCTCCAACACTTCCCAGTCGTCAACACCTCATTCGAGCGGGTGGGGATCGACATTGTGGGGCCACTGGAGCCCCGCACCTCCCATGGACACTGTTTTATCCTCGTCCTGGTGGACCATGCCACCCGCTATCCCGAAGCCATCCCCCTCCGGACGGTAACGGCCCCCGTGGTGGGCCGGGCGCTGATGGGAATCTTCTCCCGGGTGGGCTTCCCTCGAAAAGTCGTCAGTGACCGGGGTACGAACTTCATTTCCCGATACATGAAGTCCCTGTGGCAACAGTGCGGGGTCACTTATAAGTTTATGACCCCCTACCACCCCCAAGGAAATGGATTGGTGGAACGTTTCAATCGAACCCTCAAAGGGATGATCATGGGCCTGGAGGAGCCCTTATGCCGCCAATGGGACGTGTTGCTGCCCTGCCTCCTCTTCACCTATCGGGAGGTCCCTCAGAAGTCCCTGGAATTCAGCCCCTTCGAACTATTGTACGGACACCCCGTCCGGGGTCCCCTCAGCCTGGTCAAAGAGGGCTGGGAGGTTGCAGTCCAAGATGCTCCCCCCGACGTCTACCGGTACCTCCTGACCCTCCGAAACCAGACTCGGAAGTTCCGGGAACTTGCCGAGGCCAATCTCGAAGCCAGCCAGGAGGAGATGAAACGCTGGTATGACCAAAACGCTTCTTCCATTGAGTTCGAGCCGGGCCAACAAGTCTGGGTCATGTCCCCGGTCGAACCCTGTGCCCTCCAGGACAAATGGACGGGGCCCTTCAAAGTGGTGGAGCGCAAGAGCCCTGTCACTTACCTGGTGGACATGGAGTCCCCCAGGAATCCCCTCCGGGTCCTCCACACCAACCGGCTCAAGCCGCACTTTGTCCGAACGGAACTCAGCCTGCTGATGGCTATTCCTAAGCACCTCCGAGAAAGACAGCTCCGTAGAGGGGGTCACCCTCTCCTCCGCCCTGACCCCGGAACAACGACAGGACTGCCAAAAGCTGTTGGGTCAATTCACAGACTTGTTTTCTCTCACCCCCGGAGTCACACAGTGGTGCGTCCACGATGCCGACACCGGGGACAGCCCGCCTGTGCGACACCGGGCCTACCGAGTTCCCGACCGAGTTCGGGCCTGCATTCAATCCGAGGTCTCCAAGATGCTGCCCTGGGGGTGGTCGAACCCTCTGACAGTCCATGGGCCAGTCCCGTCGTCCTGGTCCCAAAAGCCGCCGCCCCTGGCACCACTCCCGAACTGCAATTTTGTGTAGACTACCGGGGGTTGAACGCCGTCACCCGGACCGATGCCCATCCCATTCCCCGGGCCGATGAACTGATCGACCGCCTTGGGGTGGCCCGCTACCTGAGCACATTCGACCTAACCTCCGGCTACTGGCAGATCGGACTCACCCCGGGCGCCCAAGAGCGCTCCGCTTTCTCAACCCCCGATGGCCACTACAACTTCAGAGTAATGCCCTTCGGGATGAAGAACGCCCCCGCAACGTTCCAGAGGCTGGTGAATAAGGTGCTGGCAGGGCTAGAAGAGTTCAGCACCGCATACCTGGACGATATTGCGGTATACAGCCTCCACTGGGCCAAACACTTCAAGCACCTCTGGGAGGTCCTGACGGCCCTCAGACAGGCCGGACTGACAATAAAAGCAAGCAAGTGCCAGATCGGCCAAGGGTCCGTGACCTATCTGGGACACCAAGTGGGGAGTGGCCATGTGGCTCCCCTTCAACCCAAGATCGACGCCATCATGGTCTGGGAGCCCCCGGTCACCCAGACCGCAGTCAGAGCCTTCCTAGGGCTCACTGGGTATTACCGGCGCTTCATGAAGGATTATGGGAGCATTGTTGGCCCCCTCATCGAACTCACTTCCAAGAAGCAACCACAGAAAGTACACTGGACCCCCGAGTGTCAGGCCGCCTTTGAGACTCTGAAGACAGCGATGTGTACCGCCCCGTGCTCCAAGCCCCCGACTACAGCCGGGAATTCATAGTTCAAACGGATGCCTCGGAGGACGGTATCGGGGCGGTCCTTACCCAAATCAACCCCGAAGGAATTGATCAACCTGTGGCCTTCATCAGCCGACGTCTGCTAGCTCGAGAGCAACGCTGAAGCACCATTGAGCGAGAGGCCTTCCCCGTGGTGTGGGCCCTCAAGAAACTCCGACCCTATCTCTTCGGCACCCACTTCCGGGTGCAAACTGACCACCGGCCTTTGCGGTGGTTGAGGCAGATGCGAGGAGAAAACCCAAAGTTGCTGCGATGGTCCATCTCCCTCCAAGGGATGGACTTCACTGTGGAACATCACCCCAGCAACGACCACGCCAACGCCGACGGCCTGTCCCGCTTCTTCCGCCTCGACGAGGAGAACCCCCAAGAGGATGGGTGACTCTCCCCGCCTTCAGCTGGGGGGGACGTGTGTTGGACCCGGCCTCGTGGCGTGGTCCCACTCCTCCCACATGGCAGGCCCTGGACAGTAGCGACCCCTGTCCTCCCCGAAGAAACTACCTCTCCAACCCTCCACGAGAGCCGCCACGTCCGGTGACCCCCGGCTCTCCCCCTCCGGACCCCGGCGACCTTACTCGCCCACTCTGCTGGTCCGACCCCTATTCCGGGCCACCATCCCAGGCCCGACTCCATCTTGGATCCTCCACGTCCGAACCACGTGGCCTCGGCCCGACCTTGGCCGCGGGCCCAGCGGAGCCCCGACATTGAGGCACCAAGATCCGACCAGGTGGTAAAGCGGCCACTTGACGGATCAAGGAGGAGGAGAGTTTCGATGGCCCTCCAGCCGTCCCCGGATGCCTGGTTTCGATCGCCCTCCGGCCTCCCTGGGCGCTGGCTCCACCCCCCTGCTGGGTGGCGCGAGGGTCCGGACATCAAAGGACTCTAGACCTATATCTGGGGCAGCCCTGGAATGGGTCGGCAGTTGTATCCTGGAGTCGAGAGCCCGGCTGACGCTGTCGCGGCTGACCCCGAGAAGAACTCACTACTCTGAACCCTGAAACTATCTCTGGAGCCTGCTGGCGCTGCCGCGGTCCAACCTCGCTGAAACCATCTCTGGAGCCTGCTGGCGCTGCCGCGGTCCAACCTCGCTGAAACCATCTCTGGAGCCTGCTGGCGCTGCCGCGGTCCAACCTCGCTGAAACCATCTCTGGAGCCTGCTGGCGCTGCCACGGTCCAACCTCGCTGAAACCATCTCTGGAGCCTGCTGGCGCTGCCGCAGTCCAACTTCGCTGAAACCATCTCTGGAGCCTGCTGGCGCTGCCGCGGTCCAACCTCGCTGAATCCATCTTCAGAGCCCTGCTGGCGCTGCCGCGGCTCAACCTTGCGGAACCCCCCAACTCGAGGATTGAGAGCTGTGCGTAGGGTATCCCTGTACCAGGCTGGTACTAAGACTGTCCCGCTACCCCGTTCTCCCAGTTACCGAGACTTTACGGATCCCTCGATCCGGTTGTACATATTGCCGAAAGAACCAAACGTTATTGCTGATAAAGATTCTAAGAAGTTATCCTCTTGTGTGGTGTCCCTTTGTAGTGGTGTGATTGCTCTGCTGTTACGATCCTAGGAGAGGAGCCTCACCCAGGAGGCCTCTCGACGGCGCTCGGCCACTTCCATAAGGAGAGGTGGGTCTCGGGGTGGTCAGTCAGACATCTTCTGCCTCCCCAGGGACCGCCTTTCTAACACACCCCATCACCTTCACACCCCCCTCACCCTCACACCCCCACACCCTCGCACCCCTCACCCTCACACACCCCTCACCCCCTCACACCCCCACACCCTCACACCCCCACACCCTCACACCCCCTCACCCTCAAACCCCCTCATCCTCACTCACCCTCTCACCCACCCTCACTCACCCTCTCACCCTCACCCACCCTCTCACACCCTCATACACCCTCTCACACTCGCACACCCTCACACACCCTCTCACCCTCACCCTCACCCTCGCACACCCTCACACCCCCTCACCCTCTCACCTTCACACCCTCACCCACATACAAACTCACAATCCCACACCCTCCCCCACAAAACCCCACACCCTCCCCCTCATACCCCCTCACCCTCACACCCCCACACCCTCGCACCTCTCACCCTCACACACCCCTCACCCTCACACCCCCTTACTCTCACACCCCCTCACCCTCACACCCCCTCACACCCCCTCACATCCCCTCACCCTCACACCCCCTCACCCTCATATACCCTCACCCTCACACCCCCTCACACCCTCACACACACTCCCCCTCACACACCCTCACCCTCACACCCCCTCTCCCTCACCCTCACACACCCTTACACACCCTCACTCACCCTCACACACCTCCTCATGCTAACACACCCTCACTCACCATCACATCCTCACTCACCCTCACCCCCTCACAACCCTCTCACCCTCACAACCCTCTCACCCTCACAACCCTCTCACCCTCACTCACCCTCACCCCCTCACACCCCCACACCTCCTCACCCTCACCCACCCTCACACCTCCTCACCCTCACACACCCTCACACCCTCACACACCCTCACTCACCCTCACACCCTCAACCTCACACCCTCACCCTCACCCCCTCACCCTCACCCCCCCACACACCCTCACTCATCCTCACATCCTCACACACTCACACCCTAACTTACTCCCTCAAACCCTCACTCACCCTTACACACCCTCACACACCCTCACTCACCCTCACACCCTCACCCCCTCACCCTCACAACCCTCTCACCCTTCTCACCCTCACCCCCTCACACCCCCACCCCCTCACACCCCCTCACCCTCACACCCCCTCATCCTCACTCACCCTCTCACCCACCCTCACTCACCCTCTCACCCTCACCCACCCTCTCACACCCTCACACACCCTCTCACACTCGCACACCCTCACACACCCTCTCACCCTCACCCTCGCACACCCCCTCACCCTCTCACCTTCACACCCTCACCCACATACAAACTCACAATCCCACACCCTCCCCCACAAAACCCCACACCCTCCCCCTCATACCCCCTCACCCTCACACCCCCACACCCTCGCACCTCTCACCCTCACACACCCCTCACCCTCACACCCCCTTACTCTCACACCCCCTCACCCTCACACCCCCTCACACCCCCTCACATCCCCTCACCCTCACACCCCCTCACCCTCATATACCCTCACCCTCACACCCCCTCACACCCTCACACACACTCCCCCTCACACACCCTCACCCTCACACCCCCTCTCCCTCACCCTCACACACCCTTACACACCCTCACACACCCTCACTCACCCTCACACACCTCCTCATGCTAACACACCCTCACTCACCATCACACCCTCACTCACCCTCACCCCCTCACAACCCTCTCACCCTCACAACCCTCTCACCCTCCCAACCCTCTCACCCTCACTCACCCTCACCCCCTCACACCCCCACACCTCCTCACCCTCACCCACCCTCACACCTCCTCACCCTCACACACCCTCACACCCTCACACACCCTCACTCACCCTCACACCCTCAACCTCACCCCCTCACCCTCACCCCCTCACCCTTACCCCCCCACACACCCTCACTCATCCTCACATCCTCACACACTCACACCCTAACTTACTCCCTCAAACCCTCACTCACCCTTACACACCCTCACACACCCTCACTCACCCTCACACCCTCACACCCTCACCCTCACAACCCTCTCACCCTTCTCACCCTCACCCCCTCACACCCCCACCCCCTCACACCCCCTCACCCTCACACCCCCTCACCCTCACTATCCCTCTCACCCACCCTCACTCACCCTCTCACCCTCACCCACCCTCTCACACCCTCACACACCCTCTCACCCTTGCACACCCTCGCACACCCCCTCACACCCTCACACACACTCCCCCTCACACACCCTCACCCTCACACCCCCTCTCCCTCACCCTCACACACCCTTACACACCCTCACACACCCTCACTCACCCTCACACACCTCCTCATGCTAACACACCCTCACTCACCATCACACCCTCACTCACCCTCACCCCCTCACAACTCTCTCACCCTCACAACCCTCTCACCCTCACAACCCTCTCACCCTCACTCACCCTCACCCCCTCACACCCCCACACCTCCTCACCCTCACCCACCCTCACACCTCCTCACCCTCACACACCCTCACACCCTCACACACCCTCACTCACCCTCACACCCTCAACCTCACACCCTCACCCTCACCCCCTCACCCTCACCCCCCCACACACCCTCACTCATCCTCACATCCTCACACACTCACACCCTAACTTACTCCCTCAAACCCTCACTCACCCTTACACACCCTCACACACCCTCACTCACCCTCACACCCTCACCCCCTCACCCTCACAACCCTCTCACCCTTCTCACCCTCACCCCCTCACACCCCCACCCCCTGTCACCCCCTCACCCTCACACCCCCTCACCCTCACTATCCCTCTCACCCACCCTCACTCACCCTCTCACCCTCACCCACCCTCTCACACCCTCACACACCCTCTCACCCTTGCACACCCTCGCACACCATCTCACCCTCTCACCCTCACCCTTGCACCCCCTCACACCCCATCACCCTCTCACCCTCACCCTCACACCCTCACCCTCACACAAACTCACAAACCCATACAACCCCACACCCCCCTCACACCCCCTCACCCTCAAACCCCCTCACCCTCACACCATCACACCCTTTCACCCCTCACCCTCACACACCCCTCACCCTCACACACCCTCACCCTCACACACCCTCTCCCTCACACCCACTCACCCTCACACACCCTCATCCTCACACACCCTCACCCTCACATACCCTCACCCTCACCCCCCCTCACCCCCCCACACACCCTCCCCCTCATACCCCCTCCCCCTCACACCCCCTCTCCCTCACCCTCACACACCCTCACACACCCTTACACACCCCATCACTCACCCTCACACACCCTCACTCACCCTCACACCCTCAACCTCACACCCTCACCCTCACCCCCTCATCCTCACCCCCCCACACACCCTCACACATCCTCACTCATCCTCACATCCTCACACACTCACACCCTAACTTACTCCCTCAAACCCTCACTCACCCTTACACACCGTCACACACCCTCACTCACCCTCACACCCTCACACCCTCACACCCTCACCCTTACAACCCTCTCACTCTTCTCACCCTCACCCCCTCACACCCCCACCCCCTCACACCCCCTCACCCTCACACCCCCTCACCCTCACTCACCCTCTCACCCACCCTCACTCACCCTCTCACCCTCACCCACCCTCTCACACCCTCACACACCCTCTCATCCTTGCACACCCTCGCACACTGTCTCACCCTCTCACCCTCACCCTCGCACTCCCTCACACCCCATCACCCTCTCACCCTCACCCTGACACCCTCACACAAACTCACAAACCCATACAACCCCACACCCCCCCTCACACCCCTCACCCTCAAACCCCTCACCCTCACACCATCACACCCTCACACCCCTCACCCTCACACAACCCTCACCCTCACACACCCTCCCCCTCACATCCCCTCTCCCTCACACCCACTCACCCTCACACACCCTCATCCTCACACACCCTCACCCTCACATACCCTCACCCTCACACCCCTCACCCCCTCACACACCCTCCCCCTCACACCCCCTCCCCCTCACACCCCCTCTCCCTCACCCTCACACACCCTCACACACCCTTACACACCCACACACCCCATCACTCACCCTCACACACCCTCACTCACCCTCACACACCCTCACCCTCTCACCCTCACACACCCTCGCTCACCCTCACACCCCCTCACCCTCACACCCCCTCACCCTCAAACACCCTCACTCCCTCACCCTCACACACCCTCACACCCACTCAACCCCACACATACCCTCACTCACCCTCACACCATCAACCTCACACCCCCTCACACCCCCTCACCCTCACACACCCTCACCCTCACACCCTCACACCCTCCACCCTCACACCCCCTCACCCTTGCACCCCTCACCCTCACACACCCTCACACACCCTCACACCCCTCACACACCCTCACTCACCCTCACTCACCCTCACACCCCCTCACTCTTTCACCCTCACACACCCTCACTCACCCTCACACCCCGTCACCCTCAAACCCCCTCACCCTCACACCACCCCCCACATGCCCTCACACACCCTCAGGCCCCTCACCCTCACACACCCTCACACCCCCTCACCCTCACACACCCTCACCCTCACACCCTCACACACCCTCACCCTCACACACCTGCACCCTCAAACCTCCTCACACCCCTCACCCTCACACCCCCTCACTCTCACACCCCCCTCACCCTCACACACCCTCACATACCCTCACCCTCACACCCCCC
Source organism: Lissotriton helveticus (assembly GCF_964261635.1). Classification (NCBI taxonomy): domain Eukaryota; kingdom Metazoa; phylum Chordata; class Amphibia; order Caudata; family Salamandridae; genus Lissotriton; species Lissotriton helveticus. Next base: position 898,633,615 of record NC_136057.1, read on the forward strand.
TCACCCGCAAACCCCCTCACCCTCACACACCCTCACATACCCTCACACCCCCTCACCCTCACAAACCCTCTCACCCTCACACACCCTCTCACCCTCACACCACTCCACCCTCACCCTCACACCCCTCACCCTCACAACCCCTCACCCTCCCACCCCCTCACACCCTCACACACACCCTAACACACCCTCTCACCCTCACACCCCCTAACATCCCCTCATACCCCCTCACCCTCACACCCCCCTCACCCTCACCCCAGTCACCCTCACCCCTGTCACCCTCACCCTCTCGCACCCTCACATACCCCCTCACACACCCTCTCACCCTCACACACCCTCACACCCCTCACTCACCCTCACACACCCTCACTCACCCTCACACCCCCTCACCCTCTCACCCTCACACACCCTCACACCCCTCACCCTCACACCCCCTCACCCTAAAACTCCCTCACCCTCACACCACCCCCACACCCCATCACACACCTCACCCCCCTCACCCTCACACATCCTCACACCCCCTCACCCTCAAACCCTCACACACCCTCACCCTCACACCCCCTCACCCTCACACCCCCTCACACCCCCTCACACCCCTCAACCTCACACCCCCTCACTCTCACACCCCCCTCACCCTCACATACCCTCACATACCCTCACCATCACACCTCCCTCACCCTCACACCCCCCTCACCCGCAAACCCCCTCACCCACACCCCCCTCTGTTGGACCCGGCCTCGTGGCGCGGTCCCGCTCCTCCTCGCATGGTGGGCCTGGGACAGCCATGACCCCTGCCCTCCCCGACGAAACTACCCTTCACGAGTGCCGCCACTCCTGGCGACCCCCGGCTCTCCCTCTCCGGAACACGGCGAGCCCTGTTCGCCCCACTCTCCTGGTCCAGACCCTACCCGGGCCACCCTCGCAGGCCCCAACTCCATCTTGGACCCTCCACGTCCTGACCACGTGGCCTCGGCCCGTCCCCGGCCGCAACCCCAGCGAAGCCCCGACATCGAGGCACCAAGATCCGACCAGGTGGTAAAGCGGCCACTTGACAGATCAAGGAGGAGGGGAGCTTCGATGGCCCTCCAGCCGTCCCCGGACGCCTGGTTTCGATCTCCCTCCGGACTCCCTGGGCGCTGGCTCCACCCCCCTGCTGGGTGTCTGGATGCTCTCATCCCGGCCCCTCTGACCCCCAGGCGCGAGGGTCCGTACATCAAAGGACTCCAGACCTATATCTGGGGCAGCTCTGGAATGGGTCGGTAGTTGTATCCCGGAGTCGAGAGCCCTGCTGACGCTGTCGCGGCTGACCCTGAGAAGAACTCGCTGCTTTGAACCCTGAAACCATCTTCGGAGCCTGCTGGCGCTGCCGCGGCCCAATCTCGCTGAAAACCATCTTCAGAGCCTGCTGGCGTTGCCGCGGCCCAATCTCGCTGAAACCATCTTGGAGTCCTGCTGGCGCTGCCCAACCTCGCTGAAACCATCTTGGAGTCCTGCTGGCGCTGCCGCGGCCCAATCTCGCTGAAATCATCTTGGAGTCCTGCTGGCGCTGCCGCGGCCCAACCTCACTGAAACCATCTTCGAAGCCTGCTGTCGCTGCCGTGGCCCAACCTCGCTGAAACCATCTTTGGAGCCTGCTGGCGCTGCCGCGGCCCGACCTTGCTGGTCCTAAGACTGTCCCGCTACCCCTTTCTCCTCAGTTACCGAGACTTTAAGGATCCCTCGATCCGTTTGTATATATTACCGAGAGAACCAATTGCTATTCCTGATAAAGATTCTAAGAAGTTATCCTCTTGTGTGGTGTCCCTTTGTAGTGGTTTGATTGCTCTGCTGTTACGATCCTAGCAGAGGAGCCTCACCCAGGAGGCCTCTCAACGGTGCTCGGCCAACTCCATACGGAAAGGTGGGTCTCGGGGTGGTCAGTCAGACATCTTCTGCCCCCCCAGGGACCGCCTTTCTAACATTGGTGGCAGGCGGTGCGATCCGAGCCGACGCAAATCGTACAGAGAGTGACTCACCCACTACTGACAGAAACACACCGCGACCATGACGACCAAAGAAACCGGACCGACCACGGAGTTCCAGAAGGAACGATTAGAGGACTATAATCATAAAGAATTGAAACAATTCTGCAAAGACCTGGGCATCGCTACCACTGGACTAAGCACCAAGGAAGATCTCAAGCTGGCCCTACAAACATGGGTGGAGGCCGGAGCAACGCCACCCCAAGGCGAAGAAAACACGGTCCCAGATGTACACCGAGAAAACCTCGCAACCGCAGCGGAGGAAAGAAATACTAACGGAGACACGGGCCTCTCCCACGAAGACGCCCGAGAGCGAGAAAGGAACCGGCTCCTCAAATTGGAGCTCGCCCGACTCCGCCTGGACGGAGAACTACAGCTGGCCAAATAGAAGATAGCCCTTGAGCAACTACGGCTGCAAGGAGACCTAGAGGAGAAACGAAGGCAGAGAGACTTAGAGGAGAAGAAGCTCACGTTCGAGCACGAGCGGGGCTTAAAAGAGCTTGAGATCAAGGCCAAAAATGGGGGAGCCAGCGCCTCCGAGAACAGGGGCCCGCCTCCCCCTACAGACAATAAGGTCCACATTCCCAAAGATGCCATCAAAGAGTATTACAAAAACGACGACATCCAACAATGGTTTAAGGCTTACGAAGTAGCCATGACTCCCATCAAGTACCCGCCAAAGACTGGGGCGCCGGCTTGTGGGGGAAGTTCGCCAACGAAGGGAGAGACGCCCTGCTAGAGCTCCCCGACGCCGAAATGACCTCTTATGAACACATGAAAGCTGCCCTCCTTATGCGCTACGGACTCACCCCCGAGATGTACCGGCAGCGATTCCGAGACTGTAAGAACCTCCCCGGTACCACATGGGTGGAGTACGTGAACTTTTATAGTAGAGCCCTAGAAGGGTGGATCAAGGGCAGCCAGGTCACCACATACGAGCAGCTGTTCAACCTCATTGTATGGGAGCACCTCTCCAACAACTGCTTTGTCGAACTCCGACGACATCTCCTCGACAGCAAACTGACCGAGCCACGGAAACTCGCCGTCGAGGCCGATCGATGGGCGAGCACCCGGGTCCCCCGGAGCCCGATGGGAGACTACAGTCGAGGTCCCCCGGGGAACCACCGGCCGCGGGGTGGCGGAGGAGGTCAGAACAGGACCAGGGACTTCCCCGCGGGGCTGCCCCCGACCCCCACTTCACCATCCCTGGCCGGAAGGGGGGCCCCCCCAGCATGGCCAGGGCCCCGCCCGAACGTTACCTGTCACAGATGCCAGCGGCCTGGTCACTATGCTAATGACCCCCTCTGCCCAATGAACCAACGACCCGGCTCCACCGGCCCTGCAAACCGCCAGATCGCTGCCGCCGCCCTGGGAGAAGAGAGGGGCGAAGAAGAGACCTACGACCACGACCAGCCCGAGTGGGAGCCCGCCGCTATGTCCCTAGTATGCCTAGGAGAAAGGGACATGATTCCCCGGGCCTCGATCCCGGGCAACACTCAGAAGTACCGCCAATGGGTCACCATTAATGGACACCGGGCGGAAGCCCTCCGCGACACCGGAGCCAGCGTGACGGCCGTCCGTGGCCACTTGGTGACTCCCGACCAAATCCTACCCAATGTATTGTGCCCAGTACGGTCGGCAGACAACTCCGAGAGCCTGTGCCAAATGGCCCGTATTCCCTTCGAGTTGGGAGGGGTATCGGGCATGCTGAAAGTGACTGTCCGAGATGATGCCCCCGTGGACTGCCTCCTCGGGAACGACCTAGAAAGTTCCCCCTGGGCCCACGTCGAGCGGAGAGAGCATCTGGGGATGCTAGGCCTTCCCGAGTGGGTCTGTGCGACCACCCGCTCCATGTCCGCCCGAGCCTCCACCCTGACGGAGGACGCCCCGACTGAGGAACCAGAGTGGCCTGCACCTCCGCCTCCCGCAATAGCAGAGGACGCCGAGCCAGACCCCGAGCCCCTGGGGCCCCCCAGGGGAGAAATCGCTGAACTCGGCAACCTCCCGGAACTGGCCCATTGGCGCCAAGAAGGTGGCCCCACCCGAGAACAGTTCCGGCAGGAGCAGAAAACCTGTCCCTCCCTCGAGGGAAACCGACAACAAGCCGCCACTCAAGCCGCCGGAGATCCATCGGGGTCCCACTGGGTCTATTGGGACCACGATCTCCTCTACAGCGAACAAAAGGTTGCCGAACTAGGGGCCGGCCGGGTGCTGGTAGTTCCCCTCCGATTCAGAGACTTCCTCCTGAACCTGGCACACGATGTACCTCTCGCTGGGCACCTGGGGCAGGACAAGACATACAGCCGCCTGGTGACCCATTTCTACTGCCCAAAGATGAAGAACGATGTGAGCAATCACTGCCGGACTTGCCCCACCTGCCAAGCCAGCGGGAAGAGTGGAGGGAAGCACAACCTTCCCCCCTCCAACCCTTCCCAGTCGTCAACACCCCCTTCAAGAGGGTGGGAATAGACATTGTAGGGCCCCTGGAGCCTCGCACCTCCCAAGGACACCGGTTTATTCTCGTCCCGGTGGACCATGCCACCCGCTATCCCGAAGCCATCCCTCTCTGGACTGTGACGGCCCCCGTGGTGGGTGGGGCGCTGATGGGGATCTTCTCCAGGGCGGGCTTCCCTCGAGAGGTCGTAAGTGACCGGGGTACAAACTTTATTTCTCAATACATGAAGTCCCTGTGGCAACAGTGCGGGGTCACCTATAAGTTTACGACCCCCTACCACCCCTAAGGGAATGGATTGGTAGAACGCTTCAATAGAACTCTTAAGGGGATGATTATGGGCCTGGAAGAGCCCCTGCGACGCCAGTGGGACGTGCTGCTGCCCTGCCTCCTCTTCCCCTACCGGGAAGTCCCTCAGAAGTCCCTGGGGTTCAGCCCCTTCGAACTATTGTACGGACACCCCGTCCGGGGTCCCCTCAGCCTGGTCAAAGAGGGCTGGGAGGTTGCAGTCCGAGATGCTCCCCCCGACGTTTACAGATACCTCCTGACCCTCCGAAATCAGACTCGGAAGTTCCGAGCCTTGGCCGAAGCCAACCTCGAGGCCAGCCAGGAGGAGATGAAACGCTGGTATGACCAAAACGCCTCTTCCATTGAGTTCGAGCCGGGCCTACAGGTCTGGGTCATGTCCCCGGTCGAACCATGTGCCCTCCAGGACAAGTGGACAGGGCCCTTCAAGGTGGTGGAGCGCAAGAGCCCTGTTACTTACCTAGTGGACATGGAATCCCCCAGGAACCCCCTCCGGGTTCTCCACTCTGTTGGACCCGGCCTCATGGCGTGGTCCTACCCCTCCCGCATGGCGGGCCCAGGACAACATCAGCCCTCCTCCGGACCTCGGGCGGCCCCTTCGGCCCGACCCTGCACGCCCCAACACCACAGATCCCGCTACCTGCCCGGATCCCCATCATCGGCCTGGCCCCAGCGTAGGCCCCTCACGACCTCAGCACGAGGCCGTGCCGGACTCCATCTTGGGCCCACCACGTCACGACCACGTGGCCTCGGCCCAAGCCTCGGCCCCAGCGAAGCCCAGACATCGAGGCACCAAGATCCATCCAGGTGGTCGAGTGGCCACTCGACAGATCCCGGAGGGAGAGGAGTTTCGATGGCCCTCCAGCCGTCCCCGGACGCCTGGTATCGATCGCCCTCCGGCCTCCCTGGGCGCTGGCTCCACCCCCCTGCTGGGTGTCTGGACACCATCATCCCGGCCCCTCTGGCCCCCAGGCGCGAGGGTCCGGACATCAAAGGACCTCCGTCCTATATCTGGGCCAGCCCCGGAGTAGGACGCTAGTTGTATCCTGGACTGGAAGCCCTGCTGACGCTGTCACGGCCGACACCAGACGAACTCATCCTTCTTGTAACCTGAACCATCTGAGAGCCTGCTGGCGCTGCCGCGGCCTACCTTGCTGAACCATCTGAGAGCCTGCTGGCGCTGCCGCGGCCTACCTTGCTGAACCATCTGAGAGCCTGCTGGCGCTGCCGCGGCCTACCTTGCTGAACCACCTGAGAGCCTGCTGGCACTGCCGCGGCCTACCTCGCTGAACCATCTGAGAGCCTGCTGGCGCTGCCGCGGCCTACCTTGCCGAACCATCCTGTTAGCCTGCTGGCGCCGCCGCGGCTCGAACCTCTCGGAACCCCCCAGCTCGAGGATTGAGAGCTGTGCGTAGGGTATCCCTTCCTCCACCCAGAGTAAGACTGTCCCGCTACCTTACCCTCCTTGTCCGAGACTTCACGGATCCCGCGATCCAGCTGTATATACTGCCAAGAACTCTCAACCGTTATTATTTATAAAAGCTTGAGAACTTGACCTCCTGTGTGGTGTCCGTTTGTAGTGTTGTGATTACTCTGCTGTACGATCCTAGGAGGGGCCCTCATTCAGGAGGCCTCTCGGCAACGCTCGGCTACTTCTCGACAGAGGGGTTGACCTAGGGGTGGTCAGTCAGACATCTTCTGCCTCCCCCGGGTCGCCTTTCTAACATTGGTGGCAAGCGCCGGGATCCGAGCCCACGCAGATCGTACAGAGAGTGATTCACTCGCTACCCAGAAAAACCCACTGCGACCATGAGCACAGAATTCCAGAAGGAGAAGATGGAAGACTACAGTCACAAGGAGCTGAAACAATTCTGCAAAGATCTAGGCATCGCTACCACTGGCTTAAGCACCAAAGAAGACTTCAAATCGGCCCTGCAGGCCTGGGTGGACGCCGGTGAGGCGCCACCTCCGAGTGAAGATAACCCGGGCCCGGACGGAGGCCCGGAGGCTCAGCTGAACCCAGCGGGAGAGAGACCCGCAAACCCAAACACGGGCCTCTCCCACGAAGACGCCCGAGAACGAGAGAGGAACCGGCTCCACGAGCTGGAGCTTGCGCGACTCAGACAAGAAGGAGAGATCCAACTGGCCGAAAGGAAGCTAGCCCTCGAGCAGCTACGGCTAGAAGGAGACCTAGAAGAAAAGCGAAGACAAAGAGACCTCGAGGAGAAGAAACTCCTGCTCGAGCACGAGCGCGTCCTCAAAGAACTAGAATTTAAAGCCAAGGCAAACGAGACTGCCACCTCCAGGGGTAAGACCTCACCTCCCCCGGTAGACACAAAGGTGCACATACCCAAGGATGTCGTCAAAGAGTACTATAAGAACGACGACATCCAGCAGTGGTTCAAAGCTTACGAGGTCGCCATGGCCGCCCATCGAGTACCCCTCAGGGACTGGGGTGCCGGCCTGTGGGGGAAGTTTATCAACGAAGGGAGAGACGCCCTGCTGGAGCTCCCTGATACCGAGAGGACCTCGTACGAGCACATGAAGACCGCCCTCCTCACTCGCTACGGACTCACCCCCGAGATGTACCGGCAGCGATTCCGAGACTGCAAAAAAATCCCCGGTACCACATGGGTGGAATACGTGAACTATTACAGTCGAGCCTTCGAGGGGTGGACTCGGGGCTGCCAGGTCACCACCTACCAGCAGTTAGTCGACCTCATTCTATGGGAACACCTGTCCAATAACTGTTTCGTCGAACTCCGGCAGCACCTCCTCGACAGCAAATTGACTGAGCCCCGAAAACTCGCTGTCGAGGCAGACCGATGGGCGAGCACCCGAGTTCCCCGGAACACGATGGGAGATTACGGCCGGGGGTCCCCGGGGAACCACCGACCACGAGGTGGCGGAGTAGGCCAGAGCCGGGGTCGAGACGCCCCCCAGGGGTCATCCCCTACCTCCACGTCGCCAACCCTGGGCCGGAGAGGGGGCCCCCCAGCCAGGCCGGGGCCCCGCCCGAACATTACGTGCCACAGATGCCAGCGACAGGGTCATTATGCGAATGACCCCCTCTGCCCGATGAACCAGCGACCCGGCACCACCGGGCCCCCAGCCCGCCAGATCGCGGCAGCTGCCCTAGGTGAAGAAAGAAGTGAGGAAGAGGACAACGACCACGAGCAGGCCGAGTGGGAGCCCGCCGCCATGACCTTAGCCTGCCTGGGTACTCACGACATGATCCCCCGAGGGCCGATCCCCGGCAACACCCAGAAGTACCGCCAGTGGGTCACCATCAATGGTCGCCGGACCGAAGCCCTCCGCGACACTGGGGCCAGCGTGACAGCGGTCCGCTGCCATCTGGTGACCCCGGAACAGATCCTTCCTAACGTCCTGTGCCCAGTCCGATCCGCAGATAACTCCGAAACTATGTGTCAGATGGCCCGCATCCCCTTCGAGTGGGGGGGAGTGTCGGCGTGCTGAAAGTGACTGTCCGCGACGATGCCCCCGTGGACTGCCTCCTTGGGAACGACCTGGAAAGTTCCCCATGGGCTGGCGTCGAACGAAGAGAGCACCTGGGGATGCTAGGCCTTCCCGAGTGGGTCTGTGCGACCACCCGCTCCATGTCCGCCCGAGCCTCCGCCCCGGCGGTGGAGGCTCCAACAGAGGAGCCAGAATGGCCCGCACCTCCACCACCCGTCGTCCCCGAGGACGCCGACACCGAGCCCGGCCCCCAAGGGCCCGACCAAGAAGGTCTCACCGAGCTCAACCACCTCCCGGAACTCGCTCAATGGCGCCAAGAAGGTGGCCCCACCCGCGAACAGTTCCGGCAGGAACAGAAAACCTGCCCCTCCCTCGAGGGGATGCGACAGCAAGCCGCTACGCAAGCCGCTGGAGACCCCGCGGGGTCCCACTGGGTCTACTGGGACGGGGGGAAAGTCAAAGCCCCGCTCCAGCCGTTCCCTGTGGTAACCACCCCCTTCGAGCGAGTGGGAATAGACATCGTAGGGCCCCTGGACCCTCGCACCTCGCAGGGGCACCGCTTCATCCTCGTCCTGGTGGACCATGCCACCCGCTATCCTGAGGCCATCCCCCTCCGAACCATCACGGCCCCCGTGGTGGGCCGAGCCCTCATGAGCATCTTCTCCCGAGTCGGCTTCCCCCGAGAAGTCGTGAGTGATCGGGGGTCCAACTTCATCTCGAAGCATATGCGGTCCCTATGGCAACAGTGCGGGGTCGCATATAAGTTCACCACCCCGTATCATCCCCAGGGAAATGGACTAGTGGAACGCTTTAACAGGACACTGAAGGGAATGATCAAGGGCCTAGAAGAGCCCCTCCGGCGCAAATGGGATGTCCTGCTGCCCTGCCTCCTGTTCGCCTACCGAGAGGTACCCCAGAAATCCCTGGGGTTCAGCCCGTTCGAACTCTTGTACGGACACCCAGTTCGAGGCCCCCTTAGCCTGGTCAAGGAGGGCTGGGAGACAGCAGTTCGAGATGCCCCACCGGATGTCTACCGGTACCTCCTGACACTCCGCAACCAGACTCGGAAGTTCAGGGAACTTGCCGAGGCCAACCTGGAGGCCAGTCAGGAGGAAATGAAACGCTGGTATGACCAGAACGCCTCGTCCATCGAGTTCGAGCCGGGCCAGCAAGTCTGGGTCATGTCCCCGGTTGAACCGTGTGCCCTCCAGGACAAATGGACGGGGCCCTTCAGGGTGGTGGAGCGCAAGAGCCCCGTCACCTACCTGGTAGACATGGAGTCCCCCAGGAACCCCCTCCGGGTTCTACACGCTAACCGGCTCAAGCCGCACTTTGCACGCACTGAACTGAGTCTGCTGCTGGCGACCGATGACGGAGCTGAAGACGACTCCGAGCCACTACCAGATCTACTCAGCACCACCAAGAAAGACGGCTCCTTCGAAGGGGTCCGGCTCTCCTCTACCCTGACCCCAGAGCAGCAACAAGACTGCCGGAAGCTGCTGGGGCAGTTTGCGGATCTGTTTTCCCTCACGCCGGGGGTCACCCGGTGGTGTGTCCACGATGTGGACACCGGAGACAGCCCCCCTGTGAAACAACAAGCTTTTCGAGTGCCCGACCGGGTTCGGGCCTGCATCCAATCCGAGGTGGCCAAGATGTTGGCCCTGGGGGTCGTCGAACCCTCCAACAGTCCCTGGGCCAGTCCCGTTGTTCTGGTCCCGAAAGCCGCTTCCCCCGGAACAGCGCCCGAGCTCCGGTTCTGTGTTGACTACCGAGGACTGAATGCAGTCACCAGGACCGACGCACATCCCATCCCCAGGGCGGATGAACTGATCGATCGCCTAGGGGCCGCCAGATACCTCAGCACCTTCGCTCTCACGGCGGGGTATTGGCAGATCGGCCTTACCCCTGGCGCACAAGAGCGATCGGCCTTCTCGACGCCAGATGGCCACTATCACTTCAAAGTGATGCCCTTCGGCATGAAAAATGCGCCGGCCACCTTCCAGAGACTAGTGAACCAGGTGCTGGCCGGACTAGAGGAATACAGCGCCGCCTACCTAGATGACATTGCGGTGTACAGCCTTCACTGGGATGAGCACCTGTCCCACCTCTGGGAAGTCCTGACGGCCCTCCGGCGGGCCGGACTGACAATCAAAGCCAGCAAATGCCAGATAGGCCAAGGGTCCGTGACCTATCTAGGACACCAAGTGGGGAGCGGTCAAGTGGCTCCCCTCCAACCAAAGGTAGACGCCATCCGGGCCTGGGAGCCCCCGGTCACCCAGACCGCCGTCCGAGCCTTCCTGGGGCTCACCGGATACTATCGGCGATTTATAAAAGACTACGGGAGCATTGTGGGGCCCCTCACCGAACTGACCTCAAAGAGATTACCCCAGAAGGTGCACTGGACCCCTGCGTGCCAGACAGCATTTGAGACTTTAAAGACTGCCATGTGCACCGCCCCTGTGCTCCCAGGCCCCCGACTACAGCAGAGAGTTCGTAGTCCAAACCGACGCCTCGGAGCACGGCATTGGGGCGGTCCTGTCACAAGTTAACCCCAAAGGAATCGACCGGCCTGTGGCCTTCATCAGCCGACGCCTCCTGGCAAGAGAACAGCGGTGGAGCACCATCGAGAGGGAAGCCTTTGCCGTGGTATGGGCCCTCAAGAAGCTCCGGCCTTACCTCTTCGGCACCCACTTCCGAGTCCAGACCGACCACCAGCCCCTGCGTTGGTTGATGCAGATGCGGGGAGAAAACCCGAAACTGCTGCGCTGGTCCATTTCTCTGCAGGGGATGGATTTCACTGTGGAGCATCGCCCCGGCAACGACCACGCCAATGCCGACGGCCTGTCCAGATTCTTCCACTTCGGCGAGGAGAATCCCCAAGAAAATGGGTGACTCTCCCCTGCCTTCAGCTGGGGGGGACGCGTGTTGGACCCGGCCTCATGGCGTGGTCCTACCCCTCCCGCATGGCGGGCCCAGGACAACATCAGCCCTCCTCCGGACCTCGGGCGGCCCCTTCGGCCCGACCCTGCACGCCCCAACACCACAGATCCCGCTACCTGCCCGGATCCCCATCATCGGCCTGGCCCCAGCGTAGGCCCCTCACGACCTCAGCACGAGGCCGTGCCGGACTCCATCTTGGGCCCACCACGTCACGACCACGTGGCCTCGGCCCAAGCCTCGGCCCCAGCGAAGCCCAGACATCGAGGCACCAAGATCCATCCAGGTGGTCGAGTGGCCACTCGACAGATCCCGGAGGGAGAGGAGTTTCGATGGCCCTCCAGCCGTCCCCGGACGCCTGGTATCGATCGCCCTCCGGCCTCCCTGGGCGCTGGCTCCACCCCCCTGCTGGGTGTCTGGACACCATCATCCCGGCCCCTCTGGCCCCCAGGCGCGAGGGTCCGGACATCAAAGGACCTCCGTCCTATATCTGGGCCAGCCCCGGAGTAGGACGCTAGTTGTATCCTGGACTGGAAGCCCTGCTGACGCTGTCACGGCCGACACCAGACGAACTCATCCTTCTTGTAACCTGAACCATCTGAGAGCCTGCTGGCGCTGCCGCGGCCTACCTTGCTGAACCATCTGAGAGCCTGCTGGCGCTGCCGCGGCCTACTTTGCTGAACCATCTGAGAGCCTGCTGGCGCTGCCGCGGCCTACCTTGCTGAACCACCTGAGAGCCTGCTGGCGCTGCCGCGGCCTACCTCGCTGAACCATCTGAGAGCCTGCTGGCGCTGCCGCGGCCTACCTTGCCGAACCATCCTGTTAGCCTGCTGGCGCCGCCGTGGCTCGAACCTCTCGGAACCCCCCAGCTCGAGGATTGAGAGCTGTGCGTAGGGTATCCCTTCCTCCACCCAGAGTAAGACTGTCCCGCTACCTTACCCTCCTTGTCCGAGACTTCACGGATCCCGCGATCCAGCTGTATATACTGCCAAGAACTCTCAACCGTTATTATTTATAAAAGCTTGAGAACTTGACCTCCTGTGTGGTGTCCGTTTGTAGTGTTGTGATTACTCTGCTGTACGATCCTAGGAGGGGCCCTCATTCAGGAGGCCTCTCGGCAACGCTCGGCTACTTCTCGACAGAGGGGTTGACCTAGGGGTGGTCAGTCAGACATCTTCTGCCTCCCCCGGGTCGCCTTTCTAACACACTCCAACTGGCTCAAGCCTCACTTTGTCCGAACGGAACTTAGCCTGCTGATGGCTACTGATGGCGGGGCCGAAGACGACTCAGAGCCCCTACCAGACCTCCTGAGCACCTCCGAGAAAGACGGCTCCGTCGAGGGAGTCACCCTCTCCTCCACCCTGACCCCAGAACAGCGCCAGGACTGCCGCAACTTGTTGGGACAATTCGCAGACTTATTTTCCCTCATCCCCGGAGTCACCCAGTGGTGCGTACACCATGTCGACACCGGGGACAGCCCACCTGTGCGACACAGGGCCTACAGAGTTCCCGACCGAGTTCGGACCTGCATCCAATCCGAGGTCTCCAAGATGCTGGCCCTGGGGGTAGTCGAACCCTCTGACAGTCCGTTGGCCAGTCCTGTCGTCCTGGTCCCCAAGGCCGCCGCCCTTGGCGCCACCCCTGAACCAAGGTTTTGTGTCGACTACTGGGGATTGAACGCCGTCACCCGGACGGATGCCCTTCCCATTCCCCGGGCCGATGAACCGATCGACCGCCTGGGGGCGGCCCGCTACCTGAGCACCTTCGACCTCACCGCCGGCAACTGGCAGATCGGGCTCACATCGGGCGCCCAGGAGCGCTCCGCCTTCTCAACGCCCGATGGCCACTACCACTTCAGAGTGATGCCCTTCGGGATGAAGAACGCCCCCGCGACATTCCAGCGGCTGGGTGAATAAGGTGCTGGTAGGGCTGGAAGAGTTCAGCGCCGCCTACCTGGACGATATTGCGGTGTACAGCCTCCACTGGGCCGAGCACCTCAAACACCTCTGGGAGGTCCTGAGGGCCCTCCGACAGGCCGGACTGACAATAAAAGCCAGCAAGTGCCAGATAGGCCAAGGTTCCGTGACCTATCTGGGACACCAAGTGGGGAGCGGCCAGGTGGCTCCCCTCCAACCCAAGATCGACGTCATCATGGCCTGGGAGCCCCCGGCCACCCAGACAGCAGTCAGAGCCTTCCTGGGGCTCACTGGGTATTCTCCTGGTCCAGACCCTACCCGGGCCACCCTTGCAGGCCCCAACTCCATCTTAGACCCTCCACGTCCTGACCACGTGGCCTCGGCCCGTCCCCGGCCGCAACCCCAGCGAAGCTCCGACATCGAGGCACCAAGATCAGACCAGGTGGTAAAGCGGCCACTTGACGGATCAAGGAGGAGGGGAGTTTCGATGGCCCTCCAGCCGTCCCCGGACGCCTGGTTTCGATCGCCCTCCGGACTCCCTGGGCACTGGCTCCACCCCCCTGCTGGGTGTCTGGACGCTCTAATCCCGGCCCCTCTGACCCCCAGGCGCGAGGGTCCGGACATCAAAGGACTCCAGACCTATATCTGGGGCAGCTCTGGAATGGGTCGGTAGTTGTATCCCGGAGTCGAGAGCCCTGCTGACGCTGTCGCGGCTGACCCTGAGAAGAACTCGCTGCTTTGCACCCTGAAACCATCTTCAGAGCCTGCTGGCGCTGCCGCGGCCCAATCTCGCTGAAAACCATCTTCAGAGCCTGCTGGTGCTGCCGCGGCCCAATCTCGCTGAAACCATCTTGGAGTCCTGCTGGCGCTGTCGCGGCCCAACCTCGCTGAAACCATCTTGGAGTCCTGCTGGCGCTGCAGCGGCCCAATCTCGCTGAAACCATCTTGGAGTCCTGCTGGCGCTGCCGCGGCCCAACCTCGCTGAAACCATCTTTGAAGCCTGCTGGCGCTGCCGCGGCCCAACCTCGCTGAAACCATCTTTGGAGCCTGCTGGCGCTGCCGCAGCCCGACCTTGCTGGTCCTAAGACTGTCCCGCTACCCCTTTCTCCTCAGTTACCGAGACTTTAAGGATCCCTCGATCCGTTTGTATATATTACCGAGAGAACCAATCGCTATTCCTGATAATGATTCTAAGAAGTTATCCTCTTGTGTGGTGTCCCTTTGTAGTGGTGTGATTGCTCTGCTGTTACGATCCTAGGAGAGGAGCCTCACCCAGGAGGCCTCTCGACGGCGCTCGGCCAACTCCATATGGAGAGGTGGGTCTTGGGGTGGTCAGTCAGACATCTTCTGCCCCCCCAGGGACCGCCTTTCTAACACCCTCACACACCCTCACACCCCCTCACCCTCTCACCCTCACACCCCCTCACTCACCCGCACACCCCTCACCCTCACACCCCATCACCCTCAAACCCCCTCACCCTCACACACCCTCACACCCCTCACACCCCCTCACCCTCACACCCTCACACACCCTCACCCTCACACACCCTTACCATCACACCCCCTCACACCCCTCCCCCTCACACACCCTCACTCTCACACACCCTCACCCTTACACACCCTCACATACCCTCACAATCACACCTCCCTCACCCTCACACCCCCCTCACCCACAAACCCCCTCACCCTCACACCCCCTCACATACACTCACACCCCCTCACCCTCACAAACCCTCCCACCCTCACACACCCTCTCACCCTCACACCCCCTCACCCTCACACCCCCTCACCCTCACCCTCACACCCCTCACACCCTCACACACACCCTCGAACACCCTCTAACCCTCACACACCCTCATAACCCTTACCCTCACACCCCCTTGCCCTCACACCCCCTCACCCTCACCCCCGTCACCCTCACCCCTGTCACCCTCAACCTCTCTCACCCTCACATACCCACTCACACACCCTCTTACCCTCACCCCCCCACACCCCTCATTCACCCTCACACACCCTCACTCACCCTCACACCCCCTCACCCTCTCACCCTCACACACCCTCACTCACCCTCACACCCATCACCCTCACACCCCCTCACTCTCACACCCCCCTCACCCTCACACACCCTGACATACCCTCACCCTCACCCCCCCGCACCCTCACACCCCCTCACCCTCACACACCCTCTCACCCTCACACACCCTCTCACCCTCACACCCCCTCACCCTCACACCCCCTCGCCCTCACACCCCCCTCATCCTCACACCCCCTCACCCTCACACCCCCTCACACACACACTCACACACCCTCTGACACCCTCAGACCCCCTCACCCTCACACCCCCTCACCATCACCTCGTCACCCGTCCCCCACACCCTCACATACCCTCCCCCTCACCCGCAAACCCCCTCACCCTCACACACCCTCACATACCCTCACACCCCCTCACCCTCACAAACCCTCTCACCCTCACACATCCTCTCACCCTCACCCCCCCACCCTCACACCCCTCTCCCTCACCCTCACACCCCTCATCCTCACACCCCCTCAACCTCACACCCCTCACACATCCCCTCACACACCCTCTCACCCTCACACCCCCTCACACCCTCTCATACCCCCTCACCCTCACAACCCCTCACCCTCACACCCCCTCACCCTCACCCCGTCACCCTCACCCCTGTCACCCTCACCCTCTCTCACCCTCACATACCCCCTCACACACCCTCTCACCTTCACACACCCTCACACCCCTCACTCACCCTCACACACCCTCTCTCATCCTCACACCCCCTCACCATCTCACCCTCACACACCCTCATACCCCTCATCCTCACACCCCCTCACCCTCAAACTCCCTCACCCTCACCCTCACACCACCCCCACACCCCATCACACACCCAAACCCCCCTCACCCTCACACACCCTCACACACCCTCACCCTCACACCCCCTCACCCTCACAACCTCACACACCCTCACACACCCTCACCCTCACACCCCCATACCCTTCACCCTCACACACCATCACTCTCACACCCCCTCACCCACACACACCCTCACATACCCTCACCCTCATACCCCTCACCCTCACACCCCCTCACATCCCCTCACCCTCAACCCCCTCACCCTCACACCCCCTCACCCTCACACCCTCACACCCTCCACCCTCACACCCCCTCACCCCTGCACCCCTCACCCTCACACCCCCCTCACCCTCACACCCCCTCACTCTCACACCCCCTTCACCCTCACACACCCTGACATACCCTCACCCTCACACCCCCCGCACCCTCACACCCCCTCACCCTCACACACCCTCACCCTCATATCCCCTCACATACCCTCACACCCCCTCACCCTCACACCCCCTCACCCTCACACACCCTCACCCTCATATCCCCTCACATACCCTCACACCCCCTCACCCTCACACACCCTCTCACCCTCACACACCCTCTCACCCTCACACCCCCTCACCCTCAAACACCCTCACCCTCACACACCCTCAGCCTCACACCCCCTCACCCTCACACCCCCTCACACCCTCACACACACCCTCACACACCCTCTGACACCCTCAGACCCCCTCACCCTCACACCCACTCACCCTCACCTCGTCACCCGTCACCCTCACAACCCTTCACCCTCACACCCTCACATACCCTCACACTCACACCCCCCTCACCCTCACCCCCCTCACCCGCAAACCCCCTTGCCCTCACACACCCTCACATACCCTCACACCCCATCACCCTCACAAACCCTCTCACCCTCACACACCCTCTCACCCTCACACCCCCTCACCCTCACACCCCTACCCCTCACCCTCACACCCCTCATCCTCACACCCCTTCAACCTCACAACCCCTCACACACCCCCTCACACACCCTCTCACCCTCACACCCCCTCACACCCTCTCATACCCCCTCACCCTCACACCCCCTCACCCTCACACCCCCTCACCCCCGTCACCCTCACCCCTGTCACCCTCACCCTCTTTCACCCTCACATACCCCCTCACACACCCTATCACCCTCACACACCCTCACACCCCTCACTCACCCTCACACACCCTCTCTCACCCTCACACCCCCTCACCCTCTCACCCTCAAACACCCTCACACCCTTCACCCTTACACCCCCTCACCCTCAAACTCCCTCACCCTCACACCACCCCCACACCCCATCACACACCCTAACCCCCCTCACCCTCACACACCCTCACACCCCCTCACCCTCACACCCCCTCACCCTCACACCCTCACACACCCTCACCCTCACACCCCCTCACCCTCACACCCCCACACCCTTCACCCTCACACCCCCACACCCTTCACCCTCACACCCCCCTCACTCTCACCCCCCTCACCCTCACACACCCTCACATACCCTCACCCTCACACCCCCTCACCCTCACACCCCCTCACCCTCCAACCCCCTCACCCTCACACACCCTCACCCTCACACCCTCCACCCTCACACCCCCTCACCCTTGCACCCTTCACCCTCACACACCCCCTCACCCTCACACCCCCTCACCCTCACACCCTCACACCCTCCACCCTCACACCCCCTCACCATTTCACCCCTCACCCTCACACACCCTCACACACCCTCACACCCCTCACTCACCATCACACACCCTCACTCACCCTCACACCCCCTCACCCTCTTACCCTCACACACCCTCACTCACCCTCACACCCCTCACCCTCACACTTTGTCACTCTCAAACCCCCTCACCCTCACACCACCCCACACGCCCTCACACACCCTCACCCCCCTCACCCTCACACACCTTCACACCCCCTCACCCTCACTCCCCCTCACCCTCACACCCCCTCACCCTCACACACCCTCACACCACTCACCCTCACACCCCCTTACTCTCACACCCCCCTCACCCTCACACACCCTCACATACCCTCACCCTCACACCCCCCTCACCTACAAACCCCCTCACCCTCACACACCCTCACATACCCTCACACCCCCTCACCCTCACAAACCCTCTCACCCTCACACACCCTCTCACCCTCACCCTCACACACCCTCACCCTCACACACCCTCACCCTCCCACCCCCTCACACACCCCCTCACACACCCTCTCACCCTCACACCCCCTCACACCCCCTCACCGTCACACTTCCTTACCCTCACACACCCTCACCCCCGTCACCCTCACCCCTGTCACCCTGACCCTCTCTCACCCGCACATACCCCCTCACACACCCTCTCACCCTCACACACCCTCACACACCCTCACTCTTCCTCACACCCCCTCCCCCTCTCCCCCTCACACACTGTTAGAAAGGCAGTCCCTGGGGAGGCAGAAGATGTCTGACTGACCACCCCGAGACCCACCTCTCCGTATGGAGTTGGCCGAGCGCCGTCGAGAGGCCTCCTGGGTGAGGCTCCTCTCCTAGAATCGTAACAGCAGAGCAACCACACCACTACAAAGGGATACCACACAAGAGGATAACTTCTTAGAATCTTTATCAGCAATACGATTGGTTCTTTCGGCAATATGTACAAGCGGATCGAGGGATCCTTAAAGTCTCGGTAACTGAGGGTAAGGGGTAGCGGGACAGTCTTAGGACCAGTAAGGTCAGGCCGCGGCAGCACCAGCAGGCTTCAGAGTTGGTTTCAGCGAGGTCGGGCCGCGGCAGCGCCAGCAGGCTCTGAAGATGGTTTCAGCGAGATTGGGCCGCGGCAGCGCCAGCAGGACTCCAAGATGGTTTCAGCGAGGTTGAGCTGCAGCAGCGCCAGCAGGACTCCAAGATGGTTTCAGCGAGGTTGGGCCGCGGCAGCGCCAGCAGGACTCCAAGATGGTTTCAGGGTTCAAAGTAGCGAGTTCCTCTCGGGGTCAGCCGCGACAGCGTCAGCAGGGCTTTCGACTCCAGGATACAACTGCCGACTCAGTCCAGAGCTGCCCCAGATATAGGTCTGGAGTCCTTTGATGTCCGGACCCTCGCGCCTGGGGGTCAGAGGGGCCGGGATGAGAGGGTCCAGACACCCAGCAGAGGGGTGGAGCCAGCGCCCAGGGAGGCCGGAGGGCGATCGAAACCCGGCCTCCGGGGACGGCTGGAGGCCCATTGAAACTCCACTCCGTCAAGTGGCCGTTTTACCACCTGGTCGGATCTTGGTGCCTCGATGTCGGGGCTTCGCTGGGGTTGCGGCCGAGGACGGGCCGAGGCCACGTGGTCAGGACGTGGAGGGTCCAAGATGGAGTCAGGGCCTGATATGGTGGCCCGGGGAGGGCCTGGACCAGCAGAGTGGGGCGAACAGGGGTCGCCGGGTTCCTGAGGGGGAGAGCCGGGGGTCGCCAGGCGTGGTGGCTCTCGTTGAGGGTTGGGGAGGTAGCTTCGTCGGGGAAGACAAGGGTCGCTGCTGTCCCGGGCCCGCCATGCGGGGAGGCGCGGGACCACGCCACGAGGCCGGGTCCAACACACACCCTCACTCACCCTCACACCCATCACCCTCACACCCCCTCACTCTCACACCACTCTCACCCTCACACACCCTGACATACCCTCACCCCCCTCACCCTCATACACCCTCACATACCCTCACACCCCCTCACCCTCACACACCCTCTCACCCTCACACACCCTCTCACCCTCACACCCCCTCACCCTCACACCACCTCACCCTCACACCCCCTCACCCTCACACCCCCTCACACCCTCACACACCCCCTCACCCTCACACCCCCTCACCCTCACACCCCCTCACCCTCACCCCCGTCACCCTCACCCCATCACCCTCACCCTCTCTCAACCTCACAACCCTTTACCCTCACACCCTCTCACACCCTCACCTTCACCCCCCTCACCCTCACAACCCCACCCCTCACCCTCACAACCCCACCCCCTCACCCTCACAACCCCACCCCCTCCCCCTCACACCCCCTCACACCCTCACACACCCCCTCACACACCCTCTCACCCTCACACCCCCTCACACCCCCTCACCCTCACACCCCTCACCCTCACCCCCATCACCCTCACCCCAGTCACCCTCACCCCCGTCACCCTCACCCCCCCTCACCCCCACACCCTCTCACCCTCACACCCTCACCCTCACACCCTCCCCCTCACACCCCCTCACCCTCACAACCCCACACCCTCACAACCCCAAACCCTCCCCCTCACACCCCCTCACACCCCCTCACCCTCACACCCTTACACCCTCGCATCCCTCACCCTCACACACCCCCTGTGAGAAGTTGGCCTGATGTGCAGTGCTCACTATTCTAGTGATCACTATATATCAGTCCAAACAACCCTTATTGATGATTGGTTGTAAGTCAACCTTATAGACCAGCTATCCTAGTAGCATGGATACGAGCAGTCTAAGGCTAAGACTCTAGAGGGCGTGTTAAGCCAGCTGTTTTACCATCACATTACCCCTTGAACACCCAGTGAAAGGACACCACACAAGTTGTTATGAAAATAAACAGTGTATTTATTTATAACAAGACTACCCTGAACTCTTTATGAGTCAGGGAGCTAAGCACACAACAAAACTCTTACGAAAATACTTAAGTTAGCACAGTATATACAAATGCCCGAGGGGCACGAAAAACCATATACTCTAAAAGTGGAATGCGAAACTACTAGCAGGTAAGTACAGTACTAATAGGCTTTGGAATCGCTAGGACTTGACTATAGAATCGTTAGATTACTTCTAGGAGGCCCAGGGGACTCGGGTGCAGAGTGTGCACTCTCACGCGGGATGCGGGACAAAGTCTATGATAGCTAGTAAAGTTAAAGTTAGTGTTCACGGGCGAACCCGACCTGGTAGGGAGAAAACGAAAGTGGATCCTGACCCTTGGATAGTGAGGCTATGCTGGGGCACCGAAATGCCGAAGTTACCTAGCCCAGGGGCTGCAGCTGCATAGGTCTCAAAAGACGTCGGGAATCCTCGTTGACGAACCAGGAGCCTGGAAGAAAGATGCTGGCAGGCGACCAGTGAAGAGAGTTCGAAGTGATCCAAGCCTGGATCTCGAAGATGGATGACACCTGAAAGCAGAGGGGACCAAGTTCGTGACTACTAGCCAGTAGTCCGGGGGCACCAGGAGGGCACCGGATGGTAGTCACCCCGACTAGGTGAGTGGGCGACGCTGTGCTCTGCAGATCTCACGGACCAGGAAGCGTTGTCGGCGACCAGGATGGAGGGGCGAGCTGTCCCACGATGGATGAAGCTGTCGGCGTCGAAGGACCCAGGATTGGGCAACAAAGCCTTGGCTAATTCAAGCCCACGCGGTGGACTCAAAATGGCGTCTTGAGTGGACCAGGAGGGTCCGGGGTGCTCCTCTTCTGGAAGGGAGCAAGAACCAGTCTGGAGTAACCAGACCAGCAGCAGTGATGTCGTCGGGCATCGTTCAGAAGGCCACAAGCCAGCGGGCTAGTAGCCAAACAACGCAGTGAGCAGCAAAAAGCAGAAGGGCCCCACGCCGATCGTGGAGATGCTGGGGGGCTGCTCTTCGGTGCTGGAGCTGCTCAGGGTCGGGGCTTCTCGGACCACAAAGCACTCGCCAGTAGATTACTCGGCGGGCTTGCTGTGAAGAAGTCGTGCAGTCTTGGCAATAGTCGGTCCCTTGAGGTCTCGTCGCACTCACGGTTCTCAGCTTGGCTGTAGAGGTGAGTAGAGGTCGGAGGTGCCAGGGAAGCCGGGTCTTGTCGAGCTGGGCAGTCGGATTCCGGAGGAAGGACTTGCAGCAGACCGCAGTGTTCTTAAGGTGGTGCCTGCGGATGCAGGGTGACTACTCCTTAGTCACAAGGGAGAATCTTGAAGAAGAAATCTTGATGTCCTTTCGTAGAAAGTCATGTCTTGATTCCAAAGATGATCTAATTTGGAAGGGGGCCTGCTCCTACCTTTATCTGGGAAAAGGGGGCTGGCACGCGACTAAGTCCTGCCCTATGGGTGGGACCAGGAGGGGGGTGGTTACACCCCTCTCCTTTGGCGGGCTTTCCCCAGGCCAGGGGCTGGAGTGCCCCTGGAACTGGTTTCAGCCGGCCTATGCACAGTAAGCACCGGGGTGCCACTTGCAGTCACCTTCCTCTGAAGCCCTGCCTACCTAGGATACACAAAATCCTGTCTGGGACGGTGCTGGCACCGCCCCTGGCAGGAAACCCTTTGTCCTTATCTCCTGCTCTGGGAGGACTCCCAGCAGCAGGAGGGCAGACTTGTGTCTCGGTGGCAGCATCCATTTTGTGGAGCTGAGGCTCTGTTTGACTTTAACCGGGGTTACAGGTTACATACATGTCGTGTCCCTCTAGAAGGGTGGAATGCTAACCCCGTCGCCAGAATTGGCGAGGGGTTAGTATTCCAATTCGTATGACACCTTACTCGACATGTTTTGATAAAGCGATACCAGAGTTGGCATATAACCGCGAGGATTATAATGCACTTAAGAGTATATGGTATGCGATATCATGGAAACGGCTAAGGGATAGATCCTGAAAGCCGCAGACAGGCTCAGCTCATGCCAGAGCACCATCTCACACGATTCCAAGCACTCTGCCTTCAGGATTGTTATGGCCTGCCATAGGAGTGACTGATAGGAGATCTGTGTGTCCATTTTGGGGTTAGATATAGGTATACTATATCTAAAGCAAAGGGTGAGTACACCACCTTGCCCCAGCTGTCGTGCAGCCAGTTGTGTCAGTTTAGTTAGTCAGTCCAGGGGTGGCACAATACATGCTTCAGCCCCTGGGAGACTTCTGGGTGCACCTCAGCCCTGGGTACAGGGACTTGGAGAGGGCCCAGTGCCAATTCAGTACCTGAGTACAATTTGGATAGAGAGAACAGCTAGGCTGTGGGTCTGATTAGCAGGCCCACAGCCAGGGAAAGTCGTAAACCAGTGCAGCAAAAAGCAAAAATCTGGGTGATCATAGGATTGCAGACCCTACTCTCCTACATGACCCCCCCCCCCCAAACTTTGGGACAATAAACTAACCTTGACCAGG
The DNA here is from genome assembly GCF_964261635.1 of Lissotriton helveticus. Lineage (NCBI taxonomy): Eukaryota > Metazoa > Chordata > Amphibia > Caudata > Salamandridae > Lissotriton > Lissotriton helveticus. The sequence continues at coordinate 898,656,699 of NC_136057.1, forward strand.
TGAGTCTTCTTGCTCTAAGTGGAAATACCTGGAGAGCCCATCAGCATTGCTGTGATCAGTACCAGGTCTATGCTCCACTGTAAAATCCATCCCCTGTAGGGAAATGGACCACCTAAGCAGTTTGGGGGTTTCACCCTCCATCTGATTTAGCCACAAGAGGGGCTTATGGTCGGTCTGAATGGTGAAGTGAGTGCCAAACAAGTAGGCCCTCAGCTTCTTCAGGGCCCAAACCACAGCAAAGGCCTCCCTCTCAATAGCTGATCAATTTTTCTCTCTGGGGGTCAGCCTCCTACTAATGAAAGCATAGGCTGATCATTACCATCAAAATTCAGCTGAGACAGAACAGCTCCCACACCCAACTCAGAAGCATCTGTTTGGACAATGAATGGCTTGGAGTAATCTGGACTCTTAAGGATAGGTGCTGTGCACATGGCCTGCTTTAGGTCATTGAATGCTTTCTGACAGCTTGCTGTCCACTGAACTTTCTTTGGCATCTTTTTGCTTGTCAGGTCATTAAGAGGGCTCACTATGGACCCATAATTTCTGACAAACTTCCTATAGTACCCAGTCAGGCCCAAGAAAGCTCGAACCTGAGTCTGGGTGATTGGAGGAGCCCAGTCCTGGATGGCCTGTATTTTACTCTCCAATGGCTGAACCTGGTCTCCACCTACAAGGTGGCCCAGGTATACAACCTGTGTCTGCCCTATCTGGCACTTAGTGGCCTTGATAGTGAGGCCTGCCTTTTGCAGAGCCTCTAACACTTTCCTCAGGTGGACTAGGTGATCCTCCCAGGTGGAGCTAAAGACAGCAATATCGTCAAGATATGCTGCACAGAAGTCATCCAGCCCAGTGAGGACTTGATTCACCAACCTTTGGAAGGTGGCAGGTGCATTTTTCAGACCAAAGGGCATTACCACAAACTGATAATGCCCACCAGGGGTAGAAAATGCTGTCTTGGGTTTGGCCTCCTCAGCTAACCTGATTTGCCAATACCCAGCTGTCAAATCAAATGTACTTAAGAAGTTGGCAGAAGCCAATTTATCTATAAGTTCATCTGCTCTTGGTATTGGGTGGGCATCAGTCTTAGTGACTGCATTGAGGCCTCTGTAGTCTACACAAAACCTCATCTCTTTCTTACCACCCTGGGTGTGAGGCTTTGGCACTAGAACTACTGGGCTAGCCCAAGGGCTATCTGAGGGCTCAATGACTCCCAGCTCCAACATTTTCTGCACTTCTGTTTTGATGCAGTCTCTAACATGATCAGGCTGTCTGTAGATTTTACTCTTGACAGGCAGACTGTCCCCAGTGTCAACATCATGGGTACACCAATCAGTTTGGCTGGGTGTTAGAGAGAACATATGTCTGAAGGATTGCAGAACTTGCCTGCAATCCTGTTGCTGATGTTCAATGAGGCTGCCACAAAAGACAACACCATCTACTGATCCATCATCAGGATTCTGAGTGAGCAGGTATGGGAGAGGGTCACTCTCTTCCTCCTGTCCCTCATCTGTGGCCATGAGCAAGCTCATGTCCTTCCTGTCAACATATGCCTTAAGCCTGTTCACATGGAGCACTCTGAGAGGGCTCCTGGGAGTTCCAAGGTCCACCAAGTAGGTAACCTCTCCCTTTTGCTCAATGATGGTGTGGGGCCCAGACCATTTGTCTTTCAGAGCTGCTGGGGCCACTGGCTCCAGCACCCACACCTTCTGTCCTGGCTGGTACACAGTCAGAACAGCCTTTTGGTCATGCCAAGCTTTTTGGAGTTCTTGGCTGGCCTCAAGGTTTTTAGATGCCTTTTCCATATACTCAGCCATCCTGGAGCGGAGACCAAGTACATAGTCCACTATGTTGGTTGCAGGCTTTTTGAGAGGTCTCTCCCATCCTTCCTTCACCAAACACAGGGGTCCTCTTACAGGATGCCCATACAGAAGCTCAAAGGGGCTGTAGCCAACCCCCTTCTGTGGGACCTCTCTGTAAGCAAACAAGAGGCAGGGGATCAGGACATCCCATCTTCTCCTAAGAGGTTCAGGTAGCCCATGAATCATCCCTTTGAGGGTCCTGTTGAATCTCTCAACAAGCCCATTGCATTGTGGGTGGTAGGGTGTGGTGAACTTGTAGTTCACACCACACTCCTTCCACATTGCAGTCAGATATCCTGACATGAAGTTTGTACCTCTGTCAGAAACAACCTCCTTAGGGAAGTCCACTCTGGAGAACACTCCAACTAGGGCCCTTGCCACTACAGGTGCTGTAGTGGTCCTAAGTGGAATAGCTTCAGGATACCTGGTGGCATGATCCACCACCACCAGTATAAACTTGTGCCCTGATGCTGTCTGGGGTTCCATTGAACCAACAATGTCAATCCCCACTCTTTCAAAGGGGACCCCCACCACAGGTAGTGGTATGAGGGGGGCCTTTGTTGTGCCACCTGACTTACCACTGGCTTGGCAAGTGACACAGGAGCGACAAAACTCCTTGGTATTCTCATTCATGTGGGGCCAGTGAAAGTGTGAGACAAGCCTGTCCCACGTCTTTGTCTGACCTAAATGACCTGCAAGGGGAATCTCATGGGCCAAGTTGAGAAGGAAACCTCTCAGAGACAAGGGGATGACCAGCCTCCTGGTTGCACCAGGCTTGGGGTCTCTTGACTCAGAGTACAGGAGTCCATCTTCCCAGTATACCCTGTGGGCACCTGTGGCATTCCCTGCAGCCTCAGCAGCAGCCTGCTGTCTGAGGGGTTCAAGGGAAGGGCAGTCTAACTGTGCCTTCCCCAGGTCTGCTCTGGAGGGTCCCCCTGAGCCCAGAAACTCAACTTGATCAAGTTCAAGCTCTTTAGGCTCAGTTTCCCTCAGCTCTCTCAGATCAGCCTCCTCAGAGACTTGATCCTCAACCTGGGGCAAGGGGGAAGGCAAAGCCTTAACCCTACTGCTCTTCTTCTTGGAAGGTGTCTGGTCCATACTTTCAGGATCCAGCACCTGTTCAGTGGGGCATCCTCTGGCCTGTGACCTAGTCACAGCAAGCACATGTGCTGGCAAGCCTAACATCTCCATGTGAGTCCTCTGCTCCACTTCTGACCATAATGATGACTCCAAATCATTGCCCAACAAACAATCAACTGGGAGGTCAGAACTGACTACAACTTTCTTTTGACCCTTCACTCCACCCCAGGAGAAAGCCATAATCGCCATACTATGACTGGTAGTGACGTTGCTGGCATTGGTCACCAGGAAATCGGTACCTGGCATGATCTGTCCAGGGTCCACAAAGTTAGGTGTCACCATGGTGACACTGGCACAAGTGTCCCTATAGGCCTGATCCATCTTGCCATTAATCAAAGGTGTCTGTCTGTATTTGCCCAAAGTATTGGGACTTATATCAGGGGACATATCCATATCCCCTGTACAGACAAGGACAGCCTGAGTGAGTGTGCCAACTAAGTTGTCAGACCCCTCAGTTCCCAAGGTTAACCCAACTAATGCCTTGGGAGGTACACTACCACTACTGACTGTACTAGGGGGTGCAGTTGCCTTAGGGGCTGTAGTGGCAGGAGTTTGTCCTCCTCTTTTGGTGCACTCACTAAACCAGTGAGACTTACTTTTACAGTACTGGCACCACCTCTTTGACTGGCCTTCTTGAGTCTTCTTCTTCTGGGAAGCCTGACCCCCACCCTCTTTGGTTTGTTGGGGACCTGGTGAAGACTTCTGGTCATTTTGTTCACTCTTAACATTACCCTTCTGGTCTGCTTTCTTCTGACCACCCTGGTTCTGGTTCTGGTTCTGCTTGATCCTTGTCCTGACCCATTTGTCTGCCTTCTTTCCCAATTCTTGGGGAGAGGTCAGATCTGAATCAACAAGGTGCTGGTGCAACAACTGGTTCTGACAATTGTTTAAAATTTGTTCTCTCATCATAAGATTATACAATCCTGTGTAATCTGTAACCTTGCTACCCAGCAACCAGCCCTCCAAAGCCTTAGTGGCACAATCCACAAAGTCAGACCAGTCCTGAGACTGAGTTTTCTGGGTGTCTCTGAACAGCAACCTGTACTGTTCAGTGGTTAAACCAAACCCATCAACCAGTGCATTTTTCAGGACCTGGTAATCATTAGCATCCTCCACTCTTGTAGTGAGGAGCTTATCTCTACCTTTACCATCAAAGGAGAGCCACAGTATAGCTGCCCACTGACTTCGGGGAATGCACTGCACAGTGCAGGCCCTCTCCAAAGCAGCCGTCCATTTCTGGATGTCATCCCCTTGCTTAAAGGGGGGCACTATCTTAGTCAGGTGTTTAGTATCTAAACCCTTCTCTCTATCTCTTGGGAGATTGCTGCCACCAGTGGGAGCTAACCCACTCATCTGCTGCTCTCTTGCAACGGCAAGCTTCTCTTTGGCCAGGGCAAGTTCTTCCCTTTCAATCCTCAGAGTAGCCTGCCTCATCCTAGCCTCATGCTCCATTCTCTGAGGGGAAGTCAATCTCCTCTGGGGAGAGTTCCTTCTCCTCTGGGAAGAGGCATTAGAGTGCAGAGATCTATTGGAGTCCCTAGAAAGAGATCTATCTCTCCTAACTCCAAGGTTAGGCCTACTTAGGGTCAGTACTGGGGGTCCCCCAGATCCTAGCCCAAGCAAGTCTAAGTTGGCCCTAGTTAGCCTTCTGACTACCTCAAGACCTTTGTCTACCTCGTCCCCAGAGAGCTCCTCTTGATCCTCCTCCTCCTCAACTGCATTGGCAGTGTTGGGGAGGTCTGGATCACCAAGGTGCCCTTCTAAGGCTGGCATACTCCCTTCTCCCTGAGATGCTTTCCTAGCATCATAAGTCTCTAAGAGACCCAAGAGAAAGGGAGTGGTGGGGTTAGACCCCTGTTTCAATTTCCTGGAGGTACACAAGTGTCTCAGCTCCTGGAAATTGAGAGCTGCATATCTTGAGTTGACCTGTGGGGGGTCAATAACCACAAGGGGAGTCTCTGAAGACTCTCCATGGTTAGACATGCTTTTCTAGTGAGGTGTAAGTGGTGCACTTACCTACACTATATGTTTACCTACTGATCCCTTGCTAGAGTTGTAGTTTAGGGTGTGCTAGGCCCTAGGAGCTACAACAGCTGGTTCAGTAGAACTCAGAGTATTCTAAGCTAAGTTATATGTACCTTTAGTACTTATGTGATCTTTCACAAGATATTCTTAGGATATGTGTGGTAAAACAACAGCAAGCTCAAATCCCAACCGCTGCTCACCAATGTGAGAAGTTGGCCTGATGTGCAGTGCTCACTATTCTAGTGATCACTATATATCAGTCCAAACAACCCTTATTGATGATTGGTTGTAAGTCAACCTTATAGACCAGCTATCCTAGTAGCATGGATACGAGCAGTCTAAGGCTAAGACTCTAGAGGGCGTGTTAAGCCAGCTGTTTTACCATCACATTACCCCTTGAACACCCAGTGAAAGGACACCACACAAGTTGTTATGAAAATAAACAGTGTATTTATTTATAACAAGACTACCCTGAACTCTTTATGAGTCAGGGAGCTAAGCACACAACAAAACTCTTACGAAAATACTTAAGTTAGCACAGTATATACAAATGCCCGAGGGGCACGAAAAACCATATACTCTAAAAGTAGAATGCAAAACTACTAGCAGGTAAGTACAGTACTAATAGGCTTTGGAATCGCTAGGACTTGACTATAGAATCGTTAGATTACTTCTAGGAGGCCCAGGGGACTCGGGTGCAGAGTGTGCACTCTCACGCGGGATGCGGGACAAAGTCTATGATAGCTAGTAAAGTTAAAGTTAGTGTTCACGGGCGAACCCGACCTGGTAGGGAGAAAACGAAAGTGGATCCTGACCCTTGGATAGTGAGGCTATGCTGGGGCACCGAAATGCCGAAGTTACCTAGCCCAGGGGCTGCAGCTGCATAGGTCTCAAAAGACGTCGGGAATCCTCGTTGACGAACCAGGAGCCTGGAAGAAAGATGCTGGCAGGCGACCAGTGAAGAGAGTTCGAAGTGATCCAAGCCTGGATCTCGAAGATGGATGACACCTGAAAGCAGAGGGGACCAAGTTCGTGACTACTAGCCAGTAGTCCGGGGGCACCAGGAGGGCACCGGATGGTAGTCACCCCGACTAGGTGAGTGGGCGACGCTGTGCTCTGCAGATCTCACGGACCAGGAAGCGTTGTCGGCGACCAGGATGGAGGGGCGAGCTGTCCCACGATGGATGAAGCTGTCGGCGTCGAAGGACCCAGGATTGGGCAACAAAGCCTTGGCTAATTCAAGCCCACGCGGTGGACTCAAAATGGCGTCTTGAGTGGACCAGGAGGGTCCGGGGTGCTCCTCTTCTGGAAGGGAGCAAGAACCAGTCTGGAGTAACCAGACCAGCAGCAGTGATGTCATCGGGCGTCGTTCAGAAGGCCACAAGCCAGCGGGCTAGTAGCCAAACAACGCGGTGAGCAGCAAAAAGCAGAAGGGCCCCACGCCGATCGTGGAGATGCTGGGGGGCTGCTCTTCGGTGCTGGAGCTGCTCAGGGTCGGGGCTTCTCGGACCCCAAAGCACTCGCCAGTAGATTACTCGGCGGGCTTGCTGTGAAGAAGTCGTGCAGTCTTGGCAATAGTCGGTCCCTTGAGGTCTCGTCGCACTCACGGTTCTCAGCTTGGCTGTAGAGGTGAGTAGAGGTCGGAGGTGCCAGGGAAGCCGGGTCTTGTCGAGCTGGGCAGTCGGATTCCGGAGGAAGGACTTGCAGCAGACCGCAGTGTTCTTAAGGTGGTGCCTGCGGATGCAGGGTGACTACTCCTTAGTCACAAGGGAGAATCTTGAAGAAGAAATCTTGATGTCCTTTCGTAGAAAGTCGTGTCTTGATTCCAAAGATGATCTAATTTTGAAGGGGGCCTGCTCCTACCTTTATCTGGGAAAAGGGGGCTGGCACGCGACTAAGTCCTGCCCTATGGGTGGGACCAGGAGGGGGGTGGTTACACCCCTCTCCTTTGGCGGGCTTTCCCCAGGCCAGGGGCTGGAGTGCCCCTGGAACTGGTTTCAGCCGGCCTATGCACAGTGAGCACCGGGGTGCCACTTGCAGTCACCTTCCTCTGAAGCCCTGCCTACCTAGGATAAACAAAATCCTGTCTGGGACGGTGCTGGCACCGCCCCTGGCAGGAAACCCTTTGTCCTTATCTCCTGCTCTGGGAGGACTCCCAGCAGCAGGAGGGCAGACTTGTGTCTCGGTGGCAGCATCCATTTTGTGGAGCTGAGGCTCTGTTTGACTTTAACCGCGGTTACAGGTTACATACATGTCGTGTCCCTCTAGAAGGGTGGAATGCTAACCCCATCGCCAGAATTGGTGAGGGGTTAGTATTCCAATTCGTATGACACCTTACTCGACATGTTTTGATAAAGCGATACCAGAGCTGGCATATAACCGCGAGGATTATAATGCACTTAAGAGTATATGGTATGCGATATCATGGAAACGGCTAAGGGATAGATCCCGAAAGCCGCAGACAGGCTCAGCTCATGCCAGAGCACCATCTCACACGATTACAAGCACTCTGCCTTCAGGATTGTTAAGGCCTGCCATAGGAGTGACTGATAGGAGATCTGTGTGTCCATTTTGGGGTTAGATATAGGTATACTATATCTAAAGCAAAGGGTGAGTACACCACCTTGCCCCAGCTGTCGTGCAGCCAGTTGTGTCAGTTTAGTTAGTCAGTCCAGGGGTGGCACAATACATGCTTCAGCCCCTGGGAGACTTCTGGGTGTACCTCAGCCCTGGGTACAGGGACTTGGAGAGGGCCCAGTGCCAATTCAGTACCTGAGTACAATTTGGATAGAGAGAACAGCTAGGCTGTGGGTCTGATTAGCAGGCCCACAGCCAGGGAAAGTCGTAAACCAGTGCAGCAAAAAGCAAAAATCTGGGTGATCATAGGATTGCAGACCCTACTCTCCTACACCCCCTCACCCACACACACCCTCATACCCCCTCACCCTCACACACCCTTACAGCCCCTCACCCTCACACACCTTCACCATCACACACCGTCACTCACCCTCACATCCATTTACACCCTCTCACCCTAACACATCCTCACCCCCTCACCCTCACATACCCTCACACCCCCTCACCCCCTCACACATTCTCACTCACCTTCACACCATCACCCTTACACACCCTCACACCCCTCACCCTCACCCCCTCACACCCACTCACCCTCACACCCCCTCACCCTCACTCACCCTCACACACACTCCCACACACTCACACACACTCACACAACCTCACCAGCATAGCATAACAAAACATAGCATAGCATAAAAAAACACAGCATACCATAGAATAACAAAAAAGCATAGGATAGCAAAACATAGCATAGCATAACAAAACAAAGCATAGGATAGCAGAACAAAACATAGCATAACAAAACATAGCATAGCAAAACACAACAAAGCATAGCATAGCATAACAAAACACAACAAAACATAGCATAACAAAACAAACATAGCATAACATAACAAAGCATAGCAAAACAAAACAAAGCATAGTATAACAAAACATAGCACAGCATAACAAAACATAGCATACATAACAAAACATAGCATAGCATAGCCTAGCATAACAAAACACAACAAAGCATAGCACAGCATAGCAAAACACAACATAGCATAGCATAGCAAAACAAAGCTTAACATAACATAACAAAACATAGCACAGCATAGCATAACAAAACAAAGCATAGGATAGCAAAACTAAACATAGCATAACAAAAAGCATAGGGTAGCAAAACAAAACATAGGATAGCATAACAAAACATTGCATAACATAACAAAACATAGCATACCAAAACACAACAAAACATAGCATAGCAAAACACAACAAAACATAGCATAGCTTAACAAAACACAACAAAACATAGCATAGCAAAACAAAACATATAATAGTATAGCAAAATATAGCATACCAAACACAACAAAACATAGCATAGCATAGCATAACAAAACATAGCACAGCAAAACAAAGCATAGCATAATAAAACACAACAAAAATAGCATAGCATAACAAAGCATAGCGTAGCATAACAAAGCAAAGCATAGCAAAACATAGCATAGCATAACAAAACACAGCATAGCATGGCATAACAATTCAAAGCATAGGATAGCAAAACATAGCATACCATAACAAAACAAAACATAGGATAGCAAAACAAAACATAGCATAGCATACAGCATCACTCCGCACCACCACAACATCACTCCGCGCCACCAGAGCCTCTATCTGTGCAACCATTCAACAACACCTGGTTCAAATATGTTCTCTCAATGTTTCAAGCTTTATTACAAATGTAACAAAAATATGTTAATATTTCACTTCTGTTCTTGGATTTTCGTCACAATAAAATACTGTTGGACCCGGCCTCATGGCGTGGTCCTACTACATCCGCATGGCGAGCCCAGAACGACATCGGCCCTCCACCCAGCATCAGGCAGCCCTTTTGCCCGACACTGCACGCCCCAACATTGTTGGTCCGGCCACCATCCCGGACCCCCACTACCGACCTGGCCCTATCGTGGGCCCCTCACGACCTAAGCATGAGGCTGCGCCCGACTCCATCTTGGGCCCACCACGCCACGACCACGTGGCCTCTGCTCCGGCCCGGGCCCCAGCGAAGCCCAGACATCGAGGCACCAAGATCCACGCAGGTGGTCGAGTGGCCACTCGACAGATCCCGGAGAAAAGGGTGTTTCGATGGCCCTCCAGCCGTCCCCGGACGCCTGGTTTCGATCGCCCTCTGGCCTCCCTGGGCGCTAGCTCCACCCCCCTGCTGGGGGTCTGGACACCATCATCCCGGCCCTTCTGACCCCCAGGCGCGAGGGTCCGGACATCAAAGGACTCCAGTCCTATATCTGGGCCAGCCCTGGATTAGGACGTCAGTTGTATCCTGGACTGGAGAGCCTGCTGGCGCTGCCGCGGCCTACCTTGCTGAAACCCTCTTGAGAGCCTGCTGGCGCTGCCGCGGCTTACCTTGCTGAACCATCTGAGAGCCTGCTGGCGCTGCCGCGGCCTACCGTGCTGAACCATCTGAGAGCCTGCTGGCGCTGCCGCGGCTTACCTTGCTGAACCATCTGAGAGCCTGCTGGCGCTGCCGCGGCCTACCTTGCTGAACCATCTGAAAGCCTGCTGGCGCTGCCGCGGCTCGAACCCCTCGGAACCCCCCAGCTCGAGGATTGAGAGCTGTGCGTAGGGTATCCCTTCCTCCGCCCAGAGCTAGACTGTCCCGCTACCTACCCCCCTTTCCGAGACTTTACGGATCCTTCGATCCATCTGTATATACTGCCAAGAATCCGCAACCTTTTCTACTTATAAAAGCTTAAGAACTTGATCTCTGGTGTGGTGTCCGTTTGTAGTGTTGTGATTACTTGGCTGTACGATCCCCGGAGAGGGCCCTCATTCAGGAGGCCCCTCCGTAAAGCTCGGCAACTTCTCGAAGGAGAGGCGGACCTAGGGGTGGTCAGTCAGACCTCTTCTGCCTCCCCCGGGGTCGTCTTTCTAACATTGGTGGCAAGCGCCGGGATCCGAGCCCACGCAGATCGTACAGAGAGTAATTCACTCACTACCAAGAAAAACCCACTACGACCATGAACACAGAATTCCAGAAAGAGAAAATGGAAGACTACAGCCACAAGGAGCTAAAGCAATTCTGCAAAGAGCTAGGCATCGCTACCACTGGCTTAAGCACCAAAGAAGACTTTAAATCGGCCCTGCAGGCCTGGGTGGACGCCGGCGAGGCGCCACCCCCGAGTGAAGATAACCCGGGCCCGAACGGCGGCCCGGAGGCCGAGACGAACCCAGCGGGAGGGAGACCCGCAAACCCAGACACGGGCCTCTCCCAAGAAGATGCCCGAGAACGAGAGAGGAACCGGCTCCACGAGTTGGATCTTGCTCGACTCAGACAAGAAGGAGAAATCCAACTGGCAGAAAGGAAGTTAGCCCTCGAGGAGAAAAAACTCATGCTCGAGCACGAGCGCGTCCTCAAAGAAATGGAACTTAAAGCCAAGGCAAACGAGTCTGCCATCGCCGGGGGTAAGACCTCACCCCCGCCGGTGGACACAAAGGTGCACATACCCAAGGATGTCGTCAAAGAGTACTATAAGAACGACGACATCCAACAGTGGTTCAAAGCCTACGAGGTCGCCATGGCCGCCCATCGAGTACCCCTCAAGGACTGGGGTGCCGGCCTGTGGGGGAAGTTTATCAACGAAGGAAGGGACGCCCTGCTGGAGCTCCCTGATACTGAGATGACCTCGTACGAGCACATGAAGACCGCCCTCCTCACTCGCTACGGACTCACCCCCGAGATGTACCGGCAGCGATTCAGAGACTGCAAGAAAATCCCCGGTACCACGTGGGTGGAGTACGTGAACTTTTACAGCAGAGCCTTCGAGGGGTGGGTCAGAGGCTGCCAGGCCACCACCTACCAGCAGTTGATCGACCTCATTCTATGGGAACATCTGTCCAATAACTGCTTCATCGAACTCCGGCAGCACCTCCTCGACAGCAAATTGACTGAGCCAAGATCCGAGGCGGATAGATGGGTAAGCACCCGAGTTCCCCGGAGTCCACTGGGAGACTACGGCCGGGGATCCCCGGGGAACCACCGACCACGAGGCGGCGGAGTAGGCCAGAGCCGGGGTCGAGACGTCCCCCAGCGGTCCTCCCCCACCTCCACGTCGCCATCCCTGGGCCAGAGAGGGGGCCCACCAGCCAGACCGGGGCCCCGCCCGAACGTGACGTGCCACAGACGTCAGCGACTGGGTCATTATGCGAATGACCCCCTCTGCCCAATGAATCAGCGACCCGGCACCACCGGTCCCCCAACCCGCCAGATCGCAGCCGCTGCCCTGGGTGAAGAAAGGAGTGAGGAGGAGTACGACAACCCCGAGCAAGCCGAGTGGGAGCCCGCCGCCATGACCTTAGCATGCCTGGGTACTCACGACCTGATCCCCCGAGGCCCGATCCCCGGCAACACCCAGAAATACCGCCAGTGGGTCACCATCAATGGACGCCGGACCGAAGCCCTCCGTGACACTGGGGCCAGCGTGACAGCGGTCCGCTGCCATCTGGTGACCCCGGAACAGATCCTTCCTAACGTCCTGTGTCCAGTCCGGTCCGCAGATAACTCAGAGACTTTGTGCCAGATGGCCCGCATCCCCTTCGAGTGGGGGGGAGTGTCGGGCGTGCTGAAAGTGACTGTCCGCGACGATGCCCCCGTGGACTGTCTCCTTGGGCACGACCTAGAAAGTTCCCCCTGGGCTAACGTCGAACGGAGAGAGCACCTGGGGATGCTAGGCCTTCCCGAGTGGGTCTGTGCGACCACCCGCTCCATGACCGCCCGAGCCTCCACCCCAGCGGGGGAAGCTCCCACCGAGGAGCCGGAGTGGCCCGCCCCTCCGCCGCCCGGCGTCCCCGAGGACGCCGACCCCGAGCACGGCCCCCAAGGGCCCGACCAAGAAGATCTCACCGAGCTCGACCACCTCCCAGAACTCGCCCAATGGCGCCAAGAAGGTGGCCCCACCCGCGAACAGTTCCGGCAGGAACAGAAAACCTGTCCCTCCCTCAAAGGGATTCGACAGCAAGCCGCTACCCAAGCAGCTGGAGACCCCGCGGGGTCCCACTGGATCTATTGGGACAACGACCTTCTCTACAGTGAGCAAAAGATTGCTGAACTAGGGGCCGGCCGGGTACTGGTCGTACCCCTCCGATTCAGAGACTTCCTCCTGAACTTAGCACATGATGTGCCCCTCGCCGGGCACCTGGGGCAGGACAAAACTTACAGCCGCCTGGTGACCCATTTCTTCTGGCCGAAAATGCGCACCGATGTGCTTAACCACTGCAGGACCTGCCCGACCTGTCAAGCCAGCGGGAAGAGCGGGGGGAAAGTCAAAGCCCCGCTCCAGCCCTTCCCCGTGGTGACGACCCCCTTTGAGCGAGTGGGGATAGACATCGTAGGGCCCCTGGACCCTCGAACCTTGCAGGGGCACCGCTTCATCCTCGTCCTGGTTGACCATGCTACCCGCTATCCTGAAGCCATTCCCCTCCGAACCATCACAGCCCCCGTGGTGGGCCGAGCCCTCATGAGCATCTTCTCCCGAGTCGGCTTCCCCCGAGAAGTCGTGAGTGATCGAGGCTCCAACTTTATCTCGAAGCATATGCGGTCCCTATGGCAACAGTGCGGGGTCGCCTATAAATTCACCACCCCGTACCATCCCCAAGGAAATGGACTAGTGGAACGATTTAACAGAACATTGAAGGGGATGATCAAGGTCTTAGAAGAACCACTCCGGCGCAAATGGGATGTCCTGCTACCTTGCCTCCTGTTCGCCTACCGAGAGGTACCCCAGAAGTCCCTGGGGTTCAGCCCCTTTGAACTCTTGTACGGACACCCGGTCAGAGGCCCCCTCAGCCTGGTCAAGGAAGGCTGGGAGACAGCAGTTCGAGAGGCCCCACCCGATGTCTACCCGTACCTCCTGACCCTCCGCAATCAGACTCGGAAGTTCCGGGAACTTGCCGAGGCCTACCTGGAGGCTAGTCAGGAGGAGATGAAACGCTGGTATGACCAGAACGCCTCGTCCATCGAATTCGAGCCGGGCCAGCAGGTCTGGGTCATGTCCCCGGTCGAACCTTGTGCCCTCCAGGACAAATGGACGGGGCCCTTCAAAGTGGTGGAGCGCAAGAGCCCAGTCACCTATCTGGTGGACATGAAGTCCCCCCGGAACCCCCTCCGGGTTCTGCACGCTAACCGGCTCAAGCCACACTTTGCACGCACTGAACTGAGCCTGCTGCTAGCGACCGATGACGGAGCTGAGGACGACTCCGAACCCCTACCAGATCTCCTCAGCACCACCGCGAAGGACGGCTCCATCGAAGGGGTCACGCTCTCCTCTTCCCTGACCCCAGAGCAGCAACAGGACTGCCGGAAGCTGCTGGGGCAGTTTGCGGATCTGTTTTCCCTCACTCCGGGGGTCACCCGGTGGTGTGTCCACGATGTAGACACCGGGGACAGCCCGCCTGTGAAACACCGAGCTTTTCGAGTGCCCGACCGGGTCCGGGCCTGCATCCAATCCGAAGTGGCCAAGATGTTAGCTCTGGGGGTAGTCGAACCCTCCAACAGTCCCTGGGCCAGTCCCGTTGTCCTGGTCCCTAAAGCCGCCCCCCCCGGAGCCGCTCCGGAGCTCCGGTTCTGTGTTGACTACCGAGGACTGAATGCCGTCACCAGGACCGACGCCCATCCCATCCCCAGGGCGGATGAATTGATCGATCGCCTTGGGGCCGCCAAATATCTCAGCACCTTCGATCTCACGGCGGGGTATTGGCAGATTGGTCTTACCCCTGGTGCACAGGAGCGATCGGCCTTCTCGACACCAGACGGCCACTATCACTTCAAAGTGATGCCCTTCGGCATGAAGAACGCACCCGCAACCTTCCAGAGACTAGTGAACCAAGTGCTGGCCGGTCTAGAGGAGTACAGCGCCGCCTACCTTGACGACATTGCAGTGTACAGCCTCCACTGGGATGAGCACCTGACCCACCTCTGGACAGTCCTGACGGCCCTTCGGCGGGCCGGACTCACCATCAAAGCCAGTAAGTGCCAGATAGGCCAAGGGTCCGTGACCTATCTGGGACACCAAGTGGGGAGCGGCCAAGTGGCTCCCCTCCAACCAAAGATAGACACCATCCGGGCTTGGGAGCCCCCGGTCACCCAAACCGCCGTCCGCGCCTTCCTGGGGCTCACCGGATATTATCGGCGATTCATAAAGAACTACGGGAGCATTGTGGGGCCCCTCACAGAACTGACCTCAAAGAAACTACCACAGAAGGTGCACTGGACCCCCGAGTGCCAGGCAGCCTTTGAAACTCTGAAGACTGCCATGTGCACCGCCCCTGTGCTCCAGGCCCCCGACTACAGCAGAGAGTTTGTGGTCCAAACCGACGCCTCAGAGCACGGCATCGGGGCCGTACTGTCCCAAGTTAACTCCGAAGGCATCGACCAGCCTGTGGCCTTCATCATCCGACGCTACTGGCACGAGAGCAGCGATGGAGCACCATCGAGAGGGAAGCCTTCGCCGTGGTGTGGGCCCTCAAGAAGCTCCGGCCCTACCTCTTCGGCACCCACTTCCGAGTACAGACCGACCACCGGCCCCTGCGGTGGTTGATGCAGATGCGAGGAGAAAACCCGAAACTGCTGCGCTGGTCCATTTCGCTGCAGGGGATGGACTTCACTGTGGAGCATCGCCCCGGCAACGACCACGCCAATGCTGACGGCCTGTCCCGATTCTTCCGCCTCGGCGAGGAGAATCCCCAAGAAGATGGGTGACTCTCCCCTGCCTTCAGCTGGGGGGGACGCGTGTTGGACCCGGCCTCATGGCGTGGTCCTACTAAGTCCGCATGGCGAGCCCAGAACGACATCGGCCCTCCACCCAGCATCAGGCAGCCCTTTTGCCCGACACTGCACGCCCCAACATTGCTGGTCCGGCCACCATCCCGGACCCCCACTACCGACCTGGCCCTATCGTGGGCCCCTCACGACCTAAGCATGAGGCTGCGCCCGACTCCATCTTGGGCCCACCACGCCACGACCACGTGGCCTCTGCTCCGGCCCGGGCCCCAGCGAAGCCCAGACATCGAGGCACCAAGATCCACCCAGGTGGTCGAGTGGCCACTCGACAGATCCCGGAGAAAAGGGTGTTTCGATGGCCCTCCAGCCGTCCCGGACGCCTGGTTTCGATCGCCCTCCGGCCTCCCTGGGCGCTAGCTCCACCCCCCTGCTGGGGGTCTGGACACCATCATCCCGGCCCTTCTGACCCCCAGGCGCGAGGGTCCGGACATCAAAGGACTCCAGTCCTATATCTGGGCCAGCCCTGGATTAGGACGTCAGTTGTATCCTGGACTGGAGAGCCTGCTGGCGCTGCCGCGGCCTACCTTGCTGAAACCCTCTTGAGAGCCTGCTGGCGCTGCCGCGGCTTACCTTGCTGAACCATCTGAGAGCCTGCTGGCGCTGCCGCGGCCTACCTTGCTGAACCATCTGAGAGCCTGCTGGCGCTGCCGCGGCTTACCTTGCTGAACCATCTGAGAGCCTGCTGGCGCTGCCGCGGCCTACCTTGCTGAACCATCTGAAAGCCTGCTGGCGCTGCCGCGGCTCGAACCCCTCGGAACCCCCCAGCTCGAGGATTGAGAGCTGTGCGTAGGGTATCCCTTCCTCCGCCCAGAGCTAGACTGTCCCGCTACCTACCCCCCTTTCCGAGACTTTACGGATCCTTCGATCCATCTGTATATACTGCCAAGAACCCGCAACCTTTTCTACTTATAAAAGCTTAAGAACTTGATCTCTGGTGTGGTGTCCGTTTGTAGTGTTGTGATTACTTGGCTGTACGATCCCCGGAGAGGGCCCTCATTCAGGAGGCCCCTCCGTAACGCTCGGCTACTTCTCGAAGGAGAGGCGGACCTAGGGGTGTTCAGTCAGACCTCTTCTGCCTCCCCCGGGGTCGCCTTTCTAACAAATACACTGAACATAATCGTCACAAAAGTTATTTTTAATAATACTCAGCGTGTTGGAGGACAGTGAAATGGAGGAGGGAGCGCACGAGCGCATGATGATAGCACACATTGTGCCACAAGCCATCCAAACAGGAGGCAGTGGGCACCACTTCTGCATATGCAAAGCACAGAGCGCACTTGTAATGGAGTTTAGTTGTTACACCATTTTAATGGAAGCGAGTCACAGCACGTCACAGCACAGCTTATAAGGGAATACCATCAAGATTCTTCAAAGACTGAATGGTCATTACTGCTACCGGCCATTTATCCAAAGAGACCCCCACACATGCCTCTTCTCACAGTTTGATGCAGCTTTCCACATCATGGTTATTGAGTGGATATGCAGTGGGGCATTGCCCGCATGAAATCTGAAGCCCCAATTGTCCATGCCACAAACTAGAGCACTCTGATGATTGAAATGCGAGCTCGAAGTTATTGTTACAGACTTTAAGGCTCTTGGCTAATCTCATGGGTGGCTTGCTGAGCTCTGTCACCAAAGAGGTCAATCTGGGTAACTCTGTGAAAGTATTCCATACGTCACAAAGATTGCAGTGCACACCTTATTCTTCAGTTTATTCCTTCATTTTGCCAATTCGTTTTGCTTGCTCTTTTTTGCGTGCTCCCCGAGTTGCGTGATCTACCCTGGTATCACGCTGAGTTAAATATCATAAATGGGAGGAGCGAAGTTTCACTCCTAAACCAGGTGCACAGCTTTAAATTGGGGTTATCCCACTTTTATACCAAAAGTTAATCTTCGTACTCCAACTTTTTTGTTCTATTTAATTTATTTTCTTCATTTCAATCACACGTAAACAGCTTATATGTTTAACAGCTTCTAATGATCCAGATATGCTTATCCGAGCCTTTTTCTGGTCACGCCAAAACATATAAAAACATCCTCAGTAGCAAATCATGTTATACCCAATGCATTTCGGGCTATTCGTAAGCCCTTCTTCAGGGGTTCACTACAATAAAAGAATATTGAAATTAGAATATGGCCTCATAGCCTGTGGTTAACAGCAAATATGTTAAAAAACCAGTCTTATTACCCAGAATGTTAACAACGTTTTCCCTCTACAACGGAGCGTAATGCTACCGGTACAATGCCTGAAAAACCACCATTCGTCCACTTCGAGTTTTAAACCTCCCCGCAAATGTAACATCACAGTTCTGTACTTATACATTTTCTCCTTCGTAATACCCATTGTTTATCTGCTATATCTTGACTCTGTTTTGCTCGTACCTTCATTGCTTCTTGCCAAGTCTCTCTCCCTTTCACAACGGTTCCCCTCGTGAAACAGTACTGCTCTGCCCATCGTAACTCCCCTCAGTTTTAAATCATGTGACATCACCCTTGTTCTGGGATTAACCTATCGCCACCTGTTGTTAATCATACATCACAGTGTAGTCCCTTGTAAACTTCATGACCAATAATGCACCTCTTCTTACATAGCCAAAACACGGAGATATCTCATGCTAAACCACACCCAAAGATTCCCCAAACATTTAAATACTATTCCCCGCCCTCCCTTATGTTATTTTCACTATCACGCTGTAACAAAGATGTTCAATTAAAATTAGACTGTAAAAGTTTGTAAAACATTTCGTTCGGTACATAACATTTTTCCTGTCCGTCAACTAGATGAAACCGACTCTTGGTTCACAAAGTTCCTTCATATTCAAGAATGTGCGAATCACGTGTGTGCTCACTTCCGTTGGATTTATTTTGCCATTTCTTACGTTCTGTGGGTGCAACTTGCCGGTAGGGCAGATAAGTATTCCATACGTCACAAAGATTGCAGTGCACACCTTATTCTTCAGTTTATTCCTTCATTTTGCCAATTCGTTTTGCTTGCTCTTTTTTGCGTGCTCCCCGAGTTGCGTGATCTACCCTGGTATCACGCTGAGTTAAATATCATAAATGGGAGGAGCGAAGTTTCACTCCTAAACCAGGTGCACAGCTTTAAATTGGGGTTATCCCACTTTTATACCAAAAGTTAATCTTCGTACTCCAACTTTTTTGTTCTATTTAATTTATTTTCTTCATTTCAATCACACGTAAACAGCTTATATGTTTAACAGCTTCTAATGATCCAGATATGCTTATCCGAGCCTTTTTCTGGTCACGCCAAAACATATAAAAACATCCTCAGTAGCAAATCATGTTATACCCAATGCATTTCGGGCTATTCGTAAGCCCTTCTTCAGGGGTTCACTACAATAAAAGAATATTGAAATTAGAATATGGCCTCATAGCCTGTGGTTAACAGCAAATATGTTAAAAAACCAGTCTTATTACCCAGAATGTTAACAACGTTTTCCCTCTACAACGGAGCGTAATGCTACCGGTACAATGCCTGAAAAACCACCATTCGTCCACTTCGAGTTTTAAACCTCCCCGCAAATGTAACATCACAGTTCTGTACTTATACATTTTCTCCTTCGTAATACCCATTGTTTATCTGCTATATCTTGACTCTGTTTTGCTCGTACCTTCATTGCTTCTTGCCAAGTCTCTCTCCCTTTCACAACGGTTCCCCTCGTGAAACAGTACTGCTCTGCCCATCGTAACTCCCCTCAGTTTTAAATCATGTGACATCACCCTTGTTCTGGGATTAACCTATCGCCACCTGTTGTTAATCATACATCACAGTGTAGTCCCTTGTAAACTTCATGACCAATAATGCACCTCTTCTTACATAGCCAAAACACGGAGATATCTCATGCTAAACCACACCCAAAGATTCCCCAAACATTTAAATACTATTCCCCGCCCTCCCTTATGTTATTTTCACTATCACGCTGTAACAAAGATGTTCAATTAAAATTAGACTGTAAAAGTTTGTAAAACATTTCGTTCGGTACATAACATTTTTCCTGTCCGTCAACTAGATGAAACCGACTCTTGGTTCACAAAGTTCCTTCATATTCAAGAATGTGCGAATCACGTGTGTGCTCACTTCCGTTGGATTTATTTTGCCATTTCTTACGTTCTGTGGGTGCAACTTGCCGGTAGGGCAGATAAGTATTCCATACGTCACAAAGATTGCAGTGCACACCTTATTCTTCAGTTTATTCCTTCATTTTGCCAATTCGTTTTGCTTGCTCTTTTTTGCGTGCTCCCCGAGTTGCGTGATCTACCCTGGTATCACGCTGAGTAAAATATCATAAATGGGAGGAGCGAAGTTTCACTCCTAAACCAGGTGCACAGCTTTAAATTGGGGTTATCCCACTTTTATACCAAAAAAAGGCTCGGATAAGCATATCTGGATCATTAGAAGCTGTTAAACATATAAGCTGTTTACGTGTGATTGAAATGAAGAAAATAAATTAAATAGAACAAAAAAGTTGGAGTACGAAGATTAACTTTTGGTATAAAAGTGGGATAACCCCAATTTAAAGCTGTGCACCTGGTTTAGGAGTGAAACTTCGCTCCTCCCATTTATGATATTTAACTCAGCGTGATACCAGGGTAGATCACGCAACTCGGGGAGCACGCAAAAAAGAGCAAGCAAAACGAATTGGCAAAATGAAGGAATAAACTGAAGAATAAGGTGTGCACTGCAATCTTTGTGACGTATGGAATACTTATCTGCCCTACCGGCAAGTTGCACCCACAGAACGTAAGAAATGGCAAAATAAATCCAACGGAAGTGAGCACACACGTGATTCGCACATTCTTGAATATGAAGGAACTTTGTGAACCAAGAGTCGGTTTCATCTAGTTGACGGACAGGAAAAATGTTATGTACCGAACGAAATGTTTTACAAACTTTTACAGTCTAATTTTAATTGAACATCTTTGTTACAGCGTGATAGTGAAAATAACATAAGGGAGGGCGGGGAATAGTATTTAAATGTTTGGGGAATCTTTGGGTGTGGTTTAGCATGAGATATCTCCGTGTTTTGGCTATGTAAGAAGAGGTGCATTATTGGTCATGAAGTTTACAAGGGACTACACTGTGATGTATGATTAACAACAGGTGGCGATAGGTTAATCCCAGAACAAGGGTGATGTCACATGATTTAAAACTGAGGGGAGTTACGATGGGCAGAGCAGTACTGTTTCACGAGGGGAACCGTTGTGAAAGGGAGAGAGACTTGGCAAGAAGCAATGAAGGTACGAGCAAAACAGAGTCAAGATATAGCAGATAAACAATGGGTATTACGAAGGAGAAAATGTATAAGTACAGAACTGTGATGTTACATTTGCGGGGAGGTTTAAAACTCGAAGTGGACGAATGGTGGTTTTTCAGGCATTGTACCGGTAGCATTACGCTCCGTTGTAGAGGGAAAACGTTGTTAACATTCTGGGTAATAAGACTGGTTTTTTAACATATTTTCTGTTAACCACAGGCTATGAGGCCATATTCTAATTTCAATATTCTTTTATTGTAGTGAACCCCTGAAGAAGGGCTTACGAATAGCCCGAAATGCATTGGGTATAACATGATTTGCTACTGAGGATGTTTTTATATGTTTTGGCGTGACCAGAAAAAGGCTCGGATAAGCATATCTGGATCATTAGAAGCTGTTAAACATATAAGCTGTTTACGTGTGATTGAAATGAAGAAAATAAATTAAATAGAACAAAAAAGTTGGAGTACGACGATTAACTTTTGGTATAAAAGTGGGATAACCCCAATTTAAAGCTGTGCACCTGGTTTAGGAGTGAAACTTCGCTCCTCCCATTTATGATATTTAACTCAGCGTGATACCAGGGTAGATCACGCAACTCGGGGAGCACGCAAAAAAGAGCAAGCAAAACGAATTGGCAAAATGAAGGAATAAACTGAAGAATAAGGTGTGCACTGCAATCTTTGTGACGTATGGAATACTTATCTGCCCTACCGGCAAGTTGCACCCACAGAACGTAAGAAATGGCAAAATAAATCCAACGGAAGTGAGCACACACGTGATTCGCACATTCTTGAATATGAAGGAACTTTGTGAACCAAGAGTCGGTTTCATCTAGTTGACGGACAGGAAAAATGTTATGTACCGAACGAAATGTTTTACAAACTTTTACAGTCTAATTTTAATTGAACATCTTTGTTACAGCGTGATAGTGAAAATAACATAAGGGAGGGCGGGGAATAGTATTTAAATGTTTGGGGAATCTTTGGGTGTGGTTTAGCATGAGATATCTCCGTGTTTTGGCTATGTAAGAAGAGGTGCATTATTGGTCATGAAGTTTACAAGGGACTACACTGTGATGTATGATTAACAACAGGTGGCGATAGGTTAATCCCAGAACAAGGGTGATGTCACATGATTTAAAACTGAGGGGAGTTACGATGGGCAGAGCAGTACTGTTTCACGAGGGGAACCGTTGTGAAAGGGAGAGAGACTTGGCAAGAAGCAATGAAGGTACGAGCAAAACAGAGTCAAGATATAGCAGATAAACAATGGGTATTACGAAGGAGAAAATGTATAAGTACAGAACTGTGATGTTACATTTGCGGGGAGGTTTAAAACTCGAAGTGGACGAATGGTGGTTTTTCAGGCATTGTACCGGTAGCATTACGCTCCGTTGTAGAGGGAAAACGTTGTTAACATTCTGGGTAATAAGACTGGTTTTTTAACATATTTGCTGTTAACCACAGGCTATGAGGCCATATTCTAATTTCAATATTCTTTTATTGTAGTGAACCCCTGAAGAAGGGCTTACGAATAGCCCGAAATGCATTGGGTATAACATGATTTGCTACTGAGGATGTTTTTATATGTTTTGGCGTGACCAGAAAAAGGCTCGGATAAGCATATCTGGATCATTAGAAGCTGTTAAACATATAAGCTGTTTACGTGTGATTGAAATGAAGAAAATAAATTAAATAGAACAAAAAAGTTGGAGTACGAAGATTAACTTTTGGTATAAAAGTGGGATAACCCCAATTTAAAGCTGTGCACCTGGTTTAGGAGTGAAACTTCGCTCCTCCCATTTATGATAACTCTGTGAAAGACCACCCCATTAAAAGAAGTTGTGGTATTATCCACACCAGCAGTCTCTTCTGGGGACCCGTCTCTCTGTAGTCCAGGAGTATATTTACAACCAAATGGCGCAGCGCAGCACTGCAAGCAATTTAGCAGTGCTGCGCTGCGTCATTTAAAACATGGAGGATGTGCCGTATTGATGAGAATACAGCACACCCCTGTGTTTTCCCTTGCTCCAGCACTAAAAAAGCTGTCTAGGACCAGCGCAGGCACCTTTACACCATGGTGCAAGGGTGCCTGTGTTGCAGGGATGATTGTGTTTGTGCAGAAAGGGAAACCTTTCTGTTCAAAAAGAAGCATTAATGGCATTTTGCTTCTTCTATGTGTGTTGCAAAATGCAGCACACATAGAAAGAGCAAAAATCGAGGAGAAATAAATGTATTTCTCCTCGTTGCACCACTCTAACGCCTCCTTTTTAAAGGTGTTAGTTTTGGGTGCTGCCTCAGATTTACAGATTCTTGTAAATCTGGGGCCGTTTTAAAAAGCAATGGTTGGTCCACAGCAACACCCATTGCACGCACGCCCCTTTGCCACAGAAAACTGCTGCAAGGAGGTCCAAATTTACAAGGCACGCAAAGTCGCTTAGCACTGCCTTGTAAATATGGAGCAGGGCATTGCACCACCGAAGCATCAAAAAAAGTAACGATCTGGTGGCACAAAGCCCTTGTAAATATTCCCCATTGTTTGCAGAAGGACTGAATAGCCGAAGGGGAGCTAAAGTAAGAATGATTAGATGGATTGATAGGAAAGACGAACAGAGAGGAAAATGCGAGACAAATAAAGGGAGCAGAGGTGAGTGAGGGGGACTGGGAAAAAGAAGAAAGGGAAGCTAAAAAAGATGAGAGAATAAAAAACATGGACAGCTAAAGGAGTAGCCTCGAGTAAATGAACGCAGTATAAAAAGAGGATGAAAAATACGAGAAATTGCAGAAAGTGGGACCGAAGAGAAGGACAGGAAAGGGGAGAAGGAAGAGAAGAGGGAAAAGAGCTGAATGATGAGGAGGTACAAGGAAAGAAAAGAGGGGAGAGATGAGAGGGAAGTTGATGAAGACGAGATGAAAGCAAGAGTGACCCAGAAAAAGAACGAAGAAGAAAAAGACATACAGAAAAGAAGGGGAGGGAGAGAAAGACAGCGAGGCGTAAGAATACATTTCTGGACACCCTTCAAATATTGCACATTGTGTCACGAACTTTGTTCGGCCTTGCATTTTTAGGTTTCGACCTGGCCGTAGCACTGCGAAGCAGGGCTATGCCCAGGCGAAAGCTATTGTTTACATTATGAGGACTTGAATCCGCCCCTTCTTCCATTGGCTAGCTCCATAAATGGAGGCTAGCCATTGGAAGACAGCGTTGTCAATCAGTCTTTCCCAGTGAGAACGCGATTCGGGGGCGTTTCTGGGTCTTTTTTAAGCCCCGCCCTCTCCTCTTCCCATTGGCTGGAATGTTACCTTCCAGCCAATGGGAAGGGGAGAGCACGAAAAACACGCCCCCGAATCCCTACACGCACTCCCATCCCACCCCCATCCATTCATTCCCATGTCCTCGCCCTCCCTCTCTCCCTTGGCCTTGTTTTTTTAGCCGTCTCTCTCCCGCCCGCCCACTGTCCGTGCCTCCTCCCTCCCGCCCACCCACTGTCCGTGTTCGATGCCTTCGGGTAAAGTCCGCTATATAAATATGCATAAATAAAAGAAATAAATAAAATCCCCCTCCCTCCCGTTGTCCTGCCTTCTCCCTCCCGCCCACTGTCCGTGCCTCCTCCCTCCCACTGTCCGTGTTCGATGCCTTCGGGTAAAGTCCGCGCTATATAAATATGCATAAATAAAATCCCCCTCCCTCCCGTTGTCCTGCCTTCTCCCTCCTGCCCGCCCACTGTCCGTGCCTCCTCCCTCCCGCCCACTGTCTGTGATGCTGTGAGGAGAGGGGAAGGTGTGTGGGAGGGGCAGGCGCGAGACGGCACGTGCCGTGCCTGGAAAGAGGAGCGTGGTGCGCGAGACCGGGGGACATGCACTTCTCCATCCCAGAGACCGAGACCCGCAGCGGGGAGGGCGGGTCCTCCTACGTGGTGAGTGATTGGGTCCCTGAGGGCGCCCCGCGCCTCTCACCCCTCTGCTTTACTCTGCCCTTCTCACCCCACCTACCTCTGGCTGTCCTGCTGTCTGTCTCGCTGTCTGTCTGCGGGTGTTGTCACCCTCTCCTCCTGTGTCCAGCTGGCGGTGCTCCTTTTGATTATCCTGCATCTCTCGTGCCTGTCATCCCTCTTCTTACCCCGCCCCCCATCATGCCGGTACATGAGCATCCTCCTGTCTGTACCCCCACCCCCCCTCTGCAGGGCCAGTCTCCCCTTCTGCCTACAATAGACTAGAGTCGACTCTGCACTGGTTTGCTGCACAATATCCACGATGCTGAGCAGCGTGACTAAAGAAAAGAAAACATGTTTCTGGGTGTAAACACCATGCATGTACTCGCCTACAAAATGACACAATCACTTTCTATTTCTTTAGTTCCGGATCCAAGTTGGGTCGGTCACTAAAAAAACCAAAAACGCATAAAATCAAGATTTGAGTTTGGGAGGCTGAAGCAGTGAAGGTGACGGCAACACTGGGGACAGGAGGAGAGGCAATAACACAAGGGGCAAGCCTCATGGGGCGGTGGGGGTGCAGGGAGGCAAAACGGAGGGCGCAGTGTGAATAAGCAAAGTGGAGGGCGCGGGCGGGGAGGACAGCACAAGATACGTTGAGAGCAAAGTGGAGCATCTGAGAGTAAACCGGGGAAAGAACAGCATTGAGCGGGTATGAGAGAAGCACACGGGTAAGACCGCAAAGGGGGGGAGGTACAGAAGGCTTGTACATCATGGAGTGGGCGGTGTTAAGCACATGGGTGACAGAGAGCAACACCAAGTGCAAGAAGAGAGAAGCACATGAGTGAGACAGCTGGGAAATACACGCATTCTCATGGAGTGTGAAACTCAAATCAAACAAGCATTTGTAATGCAAAAGGTATCGCATTTACGCGAGTTTAAGCTATTGGCATTGTAAATGGCAATGCCTTTTATTTAGGTTTTAAAACAAAAACAAAAATGAAAGGCATTATTTGCAATGTCAATAGCGCAAACGCGTAAATACGAAACCTATTGCATTGCAGATGCTTGTCTTGTTGTAATTAGTATTAGACTAGTATTTGCTTGTGATTTTTTCTTTGTAATCCATTGAAAGGGACGTTTCGAACACATTTTACAAAATAATAGAAAACAAATGTGCAGATTGAACTTCAAATATAAAATTAATACAACACGATCAGGTTTTTTCCGTTTTTTGAATATAGGAAATGCCTAATCTGGCTGAACAGTCATTCATTTTGTTAAAATTCTGATCTGATGATCACAAAATGAAAATTATGCAAAGCAATAAAAGCAATAATATGCATGAACCAAGAAGGTATGGCAGGACCGTTTTGCACTACAGAGAAAGAAAATAACAATGAATTCAGAAGAGGAAGTGAGCCCCCTTTATTTTTGTAAAAAAACCAAACATTAATTAACTGAAACGTGAGTCACCGTAAGTCAGTTTCAGCTCTTTATTCTGATGCTGCTTCTTTTCTTCTCTACGCGCCTTTTCGAAGCGCTGGGTGGCCACGAGGGATTGTTCTGATGTTCATGGACGAGGCAAGGTTTTGGAAATACTGAAGTAGAAATTTTGGAAACCTAGACAACTTTAAGTAGCAGTCGGTAACTTATAGTTAGGTGCACAGATACTTTCTTTTACGAATGAACATTCACGTTCTGTATTCACAAATTGTTTATTTGTTCTGGGCCCGGGCAAAATTAGAATTACACTGGCATAATTCATATAATTTCTGGAATTTTGCGTTACACTTTTTACAAACATTCCGTAAAATTACACCATGACGCCACATGGCTTAATTGGGAGTAGACTGATAAAAAAATACTATTGAGGCAGCACCAGAACAATGCTTGTCAACAAACACTAGTGGCTCTTGCTGGCAGCACTTGTGTTTTTTGTTTTTTTGTGCTATTTATTGAAGCACGAAGTGCAAACGCGCTATGAAATTGACGCAAGAACAAACTTCACACCAAAGTATAGACCAAAAAGCCAGATTCATGTTTACATAAGTTCATGTACTTTTTCCAAAATGGCATGTAATTGCGTAAAAGGAAATTACTCACATTTTTCACACACCCCTGATTTTTCCTGAAAAGTGAACGTGGCTAAGCTGCAAATGGAGATCTGGCAGTAACTGTGCTCGGTTTGCATCCAGATGTGCACTAAGTGTAGATTTAAAACATGCCTGACTGTACACTTCATGCATGTGACCACCTGGACAGAGTTTTACATAAGTATGAGGCATATTTTATGTAATTTGCTTTGGTCAGGTGAGTTTTGTGCATGTTGACGTGTTTAGGAGGGTTAACGATATGTGTGTGTGATTCTGTTGACTTTCATCCATGGTAGCGCTACACAACCCGTTGGAGGGGGGATAACTGTAGGTTTCTCCCAGGAACAGGATGGTTGCTTGAGGGATTGTGTGAGCAGGTTCTGGCCTCCAGGGTCCACAGTCTGAAGGTATGATTTGCCAGTTGGATGAAAGGGCATGACTAAAGCCTGTCTGATTGGAATGTTCTGGTGAGAGGCGGAGTCACCAGCGTGTACCCGAGGCTGAGGAAGCTTTCTGGGAGTCTTTAGAAAACTCAGGGATCACAACAGAGAATGCTCCAGTTGTTACTCTAGTTAGGAAGAGACAGTGGGAGACAACCTCTTAGTGGACCCAGTTGATGCGACTCCCATTACCCTATGTCCTGGAAAGTCTTGTCAGGGAGCTACTTGGACAACAAATGGGTACAATAACTCAGGGAACTAGAGGTTGGCATTTAGTTCCACTTTCAATAACCTTGTAGATGAAGAAGCTACAATGGCCCGGTGTATGTGTATGCTGTAGTGTAGTTCCTATATTCCCAATAGGCTCTGCGCATTGGAATAACATAAACGATAGTTTAGACGTAGGACTGAGGTCGACTAGGTCTCTATTGAATATGTTAGACTTAATTATGAATGCCACGCTAGCTCAGAGGTCACTGGAAACTTTCTCGAATTCACAAGAAGGGATTAGTTTCTGACAATCGCATAAACATGACAACTTTGCTCCCCCAAGAATAAGGAGTATACCTCCAGAGTTGCGGAAACAATAGATAGCTATTTCGCTCAGTCAATCGTGCATGCTTAGTTTCACCAGAAGTGCAGAGAAACAGAGAGACGGGCGTTTTCAATAAAATAGGTTATTTATTGAACAGTCTTCTTTCTCATGCAAGAAAAGTGAATTGTTACAATCGCAATACTTGCCATAAAGTAAAGTGCGTACAGTAAAAGGAGTATTATAAAATAATACTGTAAAAGCATGGTATGGTTTCTGAGCCATACGGTGTTTAAAATAGATCAAATATATACAATGATAAAATCATGACTAAACGTACTCAACTGGTGCTTCTAAGATACGCCTACCCCGGTGTACCTAACCTAAGCCTAGTACAGGGAAGGAGTAAGTGAGCTGTAGTTTTAGTTAAGATAGTTTCTGCCAAGAATCTAAATCAAGAATTCTCTACGGGTCTAATCAGCTCCGTACCTTGGTTATAGAATGAAGGAGGTCTTGTATCTCTCTCTCAGGACTCAATCTCCCAGCAACCCGCAAGGGTGACAGGGAAACACTGGAGCTGGATTTCTTGGCAGGAGAAAAGACAACGTCTCTCTCAGTGCATCAACGGGAGGGTCGGCTTCCTTCAGCACATGCTACAGCAGGGCGTCGGGCAAGTAGATAGTCGATCTGTTCCAAACCACCGTGTGTTTTGCTACGGCAGATGCTGGTATATTTATACCTGGACGGTTCAGAGTTTGACGTAAGGTTGGACATAAGACGCCACTAAGAACTCGCAGTTCTTTCAGGACTCCGGCAGTTCTAGGACAAATCAGTACAGAAGCAGGGGGAATTCCCGGGCTGCTGGAAGCTTGGTTTGTTTAAGAACACGTTGTGCTTTCTAGGAGTCTTTGGGAGTAGCCTTGCTGTATTTGGACTGCATTGTCCATCTGTGGAGACATCTTGGGGCAGATATACAAGAGCCTTGTGCCACTTTTGCATCACTTTTAACATGGTAAAAGTGACGCAAAAGTTGCGCAAGGGGCTTGTAAATCTGCACGCTTGTATTTCTTGCAGCTCATGTAATATATTTTCCCAACACCCAACGATAGGGAACCTGCGAAGTCCACTAGCCTCTTCCCTCTGCGATGCAATCCCCTCGAGCCTACCCCAATTTTAGCATTGCTTTGCGCCCAAGCTGTATTGTTGGTCGTGTAGTCTCTTTCCAGTGCATTGTTATGGCACGAGGGATTAGCATCACTAAATCTATGAACCAGCTGGTCACTTTTTGGGTCTTTTTACACCTAATTAACCCCAGTAATGCACCTTCCAGAGTGTGAAGGTCTGTACAGTCTGTCAGTGTGGTAAGCCTACTTGTAACTTTGCTCCACAGAGTTGAAGCTGCTGGGCACGACCAGAACATGTGTACCATATCCGCATTTTATGTATGGGACCTATGGCAAAGTTGGGGGGGGAGCTAAATATTTTATGTAAGGCAGTGGGCGTAAGGTATGCCTTATGCAGTATATTATACAGTATGTACTCAAATTTAGCATTTCTGGGCACCCTACGTGGATAGTGAATGATTTGTTACCATTCCTTAGGTGTTAGGTCACGGCCAATATCCACCTCCCAGAACTGACTCATGGATAACAAAGGGTCAGTTGCCATGTGAGTCAAAGCTTTGGCGAACCAGGCTATGAGTTTGTGGTCCTTTCCCATATTGTGTAGGGCATGAGTCAGTGGGTGTTGTTCGGGTTCGGTGCCTCTTGCTTTCCACAGACGACCCAACTCTGCTACCAATGTGAAATAGGCAAAAAAATGCCCCACTGGCAACTTGTTTACTCCTGTAATTGCCAAAGGGTGTTAGCGTCCCTTCTCTGAACAGATCTCCTACGGCGACCAGAATTTTAAAGCTAAAAACGGTGATTTTTTACAAACATAAAAGAAGGAGTGAAGGACTTCAATTTTACTTCAAGCGAGTGCACATATGACAGCGCTCCTCGACAGAGAATTACAGAACAGGTAGTTAGAACATACATAAAATGACATTTTTAAACCCAGTAGCTTGCCTGTTAGTTACTTTGCTTTCTTGAAAAACTGCTAACTATCCTAGCTTTCTAAAACATAAAAAAGCACCTCCTGCCGTTTTCAGACGACTCTCTCTAAAAATCGGGACATGAGCTAAATTTCCTGAAATCTGCCGGTACAGCTGGTGAAAAACTGGGACCGTCCAGGCAAATCTGGGATGTTATGTTATGTTATATAAATTTATTACGCGCACAGCTACTCATGAGTGTCCCAGCGCGAGACCGAAGGGGATAGAGCAGTGGACATCAGATGAATAGATGAGTTTTCAATTTTTCTTGAATACAACTGGGTCCTGGGTAGTGAGCAGGGTCAGAAGAGCATTCCATGCAACCACCGCTTTCCCTGCAAAACAGCTGCTTCCTATCCTCTGACGCTTGAAACGTGGGACCTGGGCATAACATAAGGACAAAGAGAGCAGGCAGGGCACAGGGACTTAGAAGGTTAGATACCTCTGCAGGTAAAGAGGGCCACACCTCTGGAGAGCACGGTGGGCCAAAGTCAAAAGTTAAAATTTCACTCTAGCCGCCATGGGCAGCCAATGGAGAGAGCGCAACTGCTGATGCACACTGTCCCTGGACGACAAACCCAATAGGAGTCTGGCTGCGGTATTTTGAACCACCTGGAGCTTCTTCATCAGGTAGCCCGGTATACCATCAAAGAGGACATTGGCGTAATCCAGCCGAGACAAGAAAAACGCACAAGTGACCATTAACCTCGCCGCCTGCCGCAAAAGGGGAATACATCTTCTAAAAGATTTAAGCAGACCAAAGCAACCGCCGGCCAGCTTCTTGATATCTACTGAGAAGGAAAGGCCTTCATCGAACCAGACCCCCACGTTTTTTACTGGCTGCCCTGTTGAGGACGGCAATGGGTGCTCAGGAGGCCAGAGCTGCTCTCTAAAGTTGAAAGGAAATTTGCCAAAAAGCAGAATCCCTGATTTCCCTTCATTGCATTTGAGCTGTGCCACCACCGGCCATTTAAAGATAGATGAGAGGCAGTGGTGAACCAGAAGGACAGAGTCCGCGTCTTTGTCCCAGGTGAAGAGCAGATGGGTGTCATCAGCATATGCCAACACATTATCCCCAACTCCTCTGCTAAATATAACAGAGGAGTAACATAGATATTAAATAGAAGGGGACTAAGGGAGGAACTTTGTGGGACACCCGTAGTAACAAGCTGAGAGGAAGAGCAGGACAGTGGAATCCAGATCTGCTCGGACCGCCCTTCCAGGAAAGATCAAAACCAACTCCAAACAGTGCCTGACAGATCGATCTTGGCCAGATGTGACAAAAGAAGTGAATCCGGGACCGTGTCAAACACCGCCGAGAGGTCGAGCAAAATCAGCGCAGCCCTCCTGCCGGCATCCAGACACTCCCGGAAGGCCTCTGCTAACTCAACCAACACCGTGTCAGTGCTATGTGATGCCCGGAACCCAGAATGAGCTGGATGTAGGAGCGCCTCCTTTTCTACAAATTCGGTGAGCTGTTTATTTACTGCCTTCTCGCACACCTTCGCCAATGCACAAAGGAGGGATATAGGTCAGTAATTCCCCGGACAGAAGGGGTACAATGACTGCTTTTTCAGAAGAGGCATGATCTTGGCTTCCTTCCACGCCAGTGGAACCACCTCTTTCTGGAGGGACAGAATAATAATGGAGTTCACTTCTACGTTGGTCACTTCAGCAACTGCCTCAAGGATCCTAGCCGGACAGGGGCCCGAAGGCGAGCCAGACTTTAGACCTTTAAGAATTTTGAGACATGCCAGAGGGTCAACTGGTCTAAACTCTGACAGAGCGTGGCCTGTATCAACCGGATGACACTCCAGAATTGTCTCCGTATTGATACTGCAAGAAGTAAAAGCTGCTTGAATAGCCAGGATCTTATCCCTGAAGTAGCAAGAGAGAACGTTACACCAAGAAGGTGAAGATGACGGCACACTAGCTTGGGCCACAGGAGACATAAAACACCGGACAATTGCAAACATTTTCTTGGAGTTATTGTTGGCTCATTCGATACAGGCTGAGTAGAATTGCCCTTTAGCCAGCTTGATAGCTGCATAATATGTCTTCTGCTTATCTCCGAGCTTTCTCCTATCGGCTAAGCAATAGCCGCCCCTCCGCCAGGCCCGCTCAAGGGTTTTACAAGCGTGCTTCAAAGCTTTAAGAGAAGGATTGAACCAAGGTTTGGATGGGGATTCTCTAGCCACCCGGATGGAGTGAAGAGGGGCCACCATAACAACTGCGTTTGAGACCCAGCTTGAGAACCCCGCTACACATTCCTCAAGCTCTCCTGCCAGTCTAGGCTTGGAGGCTGCCATTGCCATATTTAGCTTGAGGGGTTCAATTTTGCCAAAAGCTGATTTATAGCCTAAATGTACTAAATGCTCAGTATTGGGCACTTCCCATGAGAAGTGGGTTAAAAAAAGGTCTGACCAGGTGACCGGACAAGGATCCTTTACTTGGACCTGGAAGTTGGTACAGATGGGATCAAGTATATAGCCAGCTTGATGTGTAGGAAGACTGACGTGCTGGTTGAGCTGTGCCTATTGTAGCACACCCAGCAGGTCTCGCGCATCCTTGCTGTCGGCCTGATCCAAGTGAATATTAAGGTCACCCAAGACCATGTAATGGGCAAATCTGACCGCCCTAGAGGGAACAATTTCTCCCCAAGCCTGGAGAAAAGGCCCCACTAGGCCCGTAGGCCTATAAATCAATGAACCTCCTAGTGTAAAGTGAGCTGATAGGCGAATACTGAAGTCTAAGGCTTCTCAGCTCCCCCAAGAAGTAGCCTCTTCCCTACAGAGATCCCACTTATTTTTATAAATAATTGCAACCTCACCCCCGCGCCCCACTGGGCGATCAGCTCAGGAACTTTTATAGCCCACAGGTGTTGCGAGTAGGACAATTGGGTCTGAAGAGGGATCTAACCAGGTTTTAGTTAAAAACAATAAATCCAGTGAGTTATCCTCCAACAGCTCAAAAACATCAGCATGGTGTTTCCTAAGAGAGCGCACATTGATGGAGGCAGCCCGAATAACGGGAGCCTTAGACGGCTGCCCAGATGTGTTGTCAGTATTGTCTGAGGAAGCATGACCCAATGACAACTTAAACCCACAAGAGTGGCACGCATGTTTAGGTGCCCCAGCCACATCCCACCACCCTACATGGCAGTGTGTAGGGGAATCGAGAGCCGTAGAGCGGCCGTCGTATATCTCCATCTAATACCTGAGGGCTCCCGGGTAGCGTGGCTGGCGCTGGCTGCTTCCAGGACGCTGACAGGCGCAGACGGGCTTGCCTTAGGCGCACCCGCGCAGCACGCAAGTTGGCTGTTCCTCATTGCACCAAGAGGAAGCAGGAAGCGCGCTAAGCAGATAGGATCTGTGCAAACGAGCAGTAGGTATTTTTAAAGTGCAGGTATGAGGAGCAATGAAAGCAAAGTTTAATACAAAGTTTAAAAATAGCAGAGTTTAAAAATAGCAAAGTTTAAAAATAGCAGCCTTCAGCAGAGGAGCGGACCGAGTGCGAGGCGAGTGCGAGGTGCAAGTACCCCCTATGATGCCTATGGCGGTCACCCACCCAGCCTCTCGCCACACCACCAAATCTTCCCTACCTGTGGGAGCGCAAAATGGCGTTATGAGGTTCAGAAGAAGGATGGGGCAACACTTGTTACCCCGAACCAGTCGCACAGCAACATTTAGCCATTTTAGGCTACATTAACCCCTTCGCTGCTAGGCCTTTTCCCCTCCTGTGCTAAGCCTTATTTTGGCGATTTGGGGTAGTGCGCGCTTAGGCCCCTGTAACTTTATGACCACATAAGATATCCATGCCAAATTTGCGTCCTTTTCTTCCAACATGATGTGGATTCTAAAGGTGCCCAGGGTTTGTGGATTCCCTTGGAGGGGGTCCCAGAAATTAAGCAAAATACAGTAACATTTTTGTTTTTTTTCAGAAAAATGGGAAAAACGGGCTGCAAATGAAAGCCTCTGGGTTTTTCCCTGCAAATGTTATCAAAAAAGGGTTTGTGGGGCTGAAATGTCCATTTTCTCAGCTTTTAGGGAATGACAATCTTTTGTCAGAGAACCAACATTTTCACACAGTTTTGGCATTTTTCTGGGACATAGCCTATTTTTGCTATTTTTAGAGCTTTCAACCTCCTTCCAGTTAATGGTAGAAATGAGTTTGAAAGCAATAATGGATCCTGGAAAGCTATACATTTTCGAAAAGTAGACAACATTCTGAATTCAGAAAGGGGTCATTTGTCTAAATCCATGAAGGTTTCTTTATAGAAGCTAACAGTTAAATATTGGAGTAATTGAAAATTAGTTGAAAAAAACAGCCTTTTGTCTCAACGTTTTCACCTGTAACTTCTTGTAATTTTGACAGCTCTTTAAAAGCAATATACTGTTACATCCATTTGACCTTCCTGGTTGTGGGGATATATAGGACTTGTAGTTTCACCAAGAACCCGACGAACCCAGAGCCAAAAACTGAGCAGCAACTTGCAATGGTATTTTATTATTTACCGGGTATAGAGCACTTATTCTTAGAACATGTATACATGGAAAAATCGGTATGCAAGACACCTATGTATTTCTAAATTGGGTACAAATTATAGAGTTTAGAAACAGTATATATTTCCACATTTTCAAAATTGGGAATACTCATACTAGCATGAGAATTATTGGTCTTTTTTTCAAAATGATTTTTTTTACACAATGTCTTTCATTGGGAAGGGAGAAATGCATGAAAACTCAATAGGTAATAACAGTTGATTTACAAATCTGAATTACCCTAAGTTTCCCGAGAAAAATGGTACCTCACCTGCCTGGGTCTGCCTAGTGCCTGCGACAGGAAATGGCACAAAACGCAACGTGGTCGCACCACAATTTTGCAGTCAAAACTGGCCCTTTTTTGGCAATGTGCCTACCAGTAGTTTTCTAACCCTAGCTCTGCCGGCACCTAGGGAAACCTAGCAAACCTATACATTTTTGAAAACTAGACACCCAGGGGGATTCATGATGGGGTTGACTCAACTGCCTTCCACCTGGTTCTGTTACCCAGAATCCCTTGCAAAGCTAAACAAATGACCAAAAAAACACATTTTCCTCACATTTCTGTGGTGGAAAGTTCTGGAATCTGCGTGGATAAACAAATTTCTACCCACCCCGCGTTCCCCCAGGTCTCCCAAAAAATGGTACCTCACTTGCCTGGATCTGCCTAGTGCCTGCGACAGGAAACAGCGCAAAATGCAACGTGGTCGCACCTCAATTTCGCAGTGAAAACTGGCCCTTTTTTGGCAAAGTGCCTACCTTTTGTTTTTGAACCCTAGCTCTGCCGGCACCTAGGGAAACCTAGCAAACCTATACATTTTTGAAAACTAGACACCCAGGGAAATTCATGATGGTGTGACTCGACTGCCTCCCACCAGGTTCTGTTACCCAGAATCCCTTGCAAATCTAAACAATTGACAAAAAAAATGCATTTTCCTCACATTTCTGTGGTGGAAAGTTCTGGAATCTGCGTGGATCAACAAATTTCCAGCCACCCAGCGTTCCCCCAGGTCTCCTGAGAAAAATGGTACCTCACTTGCCTGGGTCTGCATAGTGCCTGCGACAGGAAACGGTGCAAAACGCAACGTGGTCGCACCTCAATTTCGCAGTCAAAACTGGCCCTTTTTTGGCAAAGTGCCTACCTTTTGTTTTTGAATCCTAGCTCTGCCGGCACCTAGGGAAACCTAGCAAACCTATACATTTTTTAAAACTAGACACCCAGGGGATATCAGGTTGGGGTGACTCGACTGCCTCCCACCAGGTTCTGTTACCCAGAATCCCTTGCAAAGCTAAAAAATTGACCAAAAAACGCATTTTCCTCACATTTCTGTGGTGGAAAGTTCTAGAATCTGCATGGATCAACAAATTTCTACCCACCCCGCGTTCCCCCAGGACT
Organism: Lissotriton helveticus; assembly: GCF_964261635.1. Classification (NCBI taxonomy): domain Eukaryota; kingdom Metazoa; phylum Chordata; class Amphibia; order Caudata; family Salamandridae; genus Lissotriton; species Lissotriton helveticus. Next base: position 898,692,441 of record NC_136057.1, read on the forward strand.
CCCAAGAAAAATGGTACCTCACTTGCCTGGGTCTGCATAGTGCCTGCGACAGGAAATGGCGCAAAACACAACGTGGTCGCACCTCAATTTCGCAGTCAAAACTGGCCCTTTTTTGGCAAAGTGCCTACCTGTAGTTTTTGAACCCTAGCTCTGCCGGCACCTAGAGAAACCTAGCAAACCTTTCTATTTTTGAAAACTAGACACCCAGGGGAATTCATGATAGGGTAACTGGACTGCCTCCCACCAGGTTCTGTTACCCAGAATCCCTTGCAAAGCTAAACAATTGACCAAAAAACGCATTTTCCTCACATTTCTGTGGTGGAAAGTTCTGGAATCTGCATGGATCAACAAATTTCCACCCACCCCGCGTTCCCCCAGGTCTCCCCAAAAAATGGTACCTCACTTGCCTGGGTCTGCCTAGTCCCTGCAACAAGAAACAGTGCAAAACGCAACGTGGTCGCACCTCAATTTTGCAGTGAAAACGGGCCCTTTTTGGCAAAGTGCCCACCTTTCGTTTTTGAACCCTAGCTCTGCCGGCACCTAGGGAAACCTAGCAAACCTATACATTTATGAAAACTAGACACCCAGGAGAACTCAGGATAGGGTGACTCAACTGCCTCCCACCAGGTTCTGTTACCCAGAATCCCTTGCAAAGCTAAATAAATTGACAAAAAAATGCATTTTCCTCACATTTCTGTGGTGGAAAGTTCTGGAATCTGCGTGGATCAACAAATTTCCACCCACCCCGCGTTCCCCCAGGTCTCCCGAGAAAAATAGTACCTCACTTGCCTGGGTCTGCCTAGTGCCTGCGACAGGAAACGGCAGAAAATGCAACGTGGTCGCACCTCAATTTCGCAGTCAAAACTGGCGATAGGAAATGGCACAAAACGCAACGTGGTCGCACCTCAATTTCACAGTCAAAACTGGCCCTTTTTTGGCAAAGTGCCTACCTGCAGTTTTTGAACCCTAGCTCTGCCGGCACCTAGGGAAACCTAGCACGCCTATACATTTTTTAAAACTAGACACCCAGGGGAATACATGATGTGGTGACTCGACTTCCTCCCACCAGGTTCTGTTACCCAGAATCCCTTGCAAAGCTAAAAAATTGACCAAAAAAAAGCATTTTCCTCACATTTCTGTGGTGGAAAGTTCTGGAATCTGTGTGGATCAACACATTTCCACCCACCCCGCATTCCCCCAGGTCTCCCGAAAAAAATGGTACCTCACTTGTGTGGGTAGGCATAGTGGCTGCAACAGGGAAAGGCCCAAATTGTACGGTGGAGACTTAAAAATAACCTATAGCAAAACTACCTTATTTTTTGGGGGAGGGCCACCTGAGTTTTTGGCCCGGGGCTCGGCAGAAAACTTGGGAAACTACCAAACCCAAACAGTTCTGAAAACTAGACACCCGGGGCAGTCCAGGGAGGTATGGCATGCGTGGGTCCCCCATCGTATTCCTACCCAGAATTCCCTGCAAACCTTAAAATTATGTAAAAAAACACTTTTCCATACATTTTTGCTTGGGATCTCCATGCCGGCAAAAATGTCCTACCACCCAGCGTTCCCCTTGTTCTCCCGAGTAAAATTATACCTCACATGTGTGGGTGGGTCAAAGGCCTGTGACTAGGATGACCCCAAAACAGTAGAATTCTTGGTGCTTTCTTGTAAATACTGAATTCTACAATATTTTAAAAATACATTTTTGGCGTGTTCTGCTTTGGCCCACCCACACAAGTGACCTATCATTTTACTCGGGAGAACAAGGGGAATGCTGGTTGGTAGGACATTGGTGCCTGCACGGAGAACCCACTTAAAAATGTTTGAAAAAGTGTTTTTTTCACCTAATTTTAAGGTTTGCAGGGAATTCTGGGTAGGAAAACGTTAGGGGACCCACGCATGCCATACCTCTCTGAACTCCCCCGGGTGTCTAGTTTTCAGAACTGTTTGGGTTTGGTACTTTTCATAAGATGGCCTCCAAGCTTGGGGCAAAAAACACAGGTCCCCCCCCACAAAATAAGGTAGATTTGCTGTAGGTTATTTTTAAGTCTCCACCGTACGATTTGGGCCTTTTCCAGTTGCAGCCACTATGCCTACCCACGCAAGTGAGGTACCATTTTCAACGGGAGAACAGGGGGAACGCTGGGTGGGAGGATATTTGAGGATACACGAAGATTCCACAACTTCACCACATAGAAATGTGAGAAAAAAGCAATTTGTTTTACAAAAATTGAGCTTTGCAGTGGATTCTGGGTAGGAGAATGATGAGGGATCCACGCAAGCCATACCTCACTGGAGTCCCCCGGGTATCTAGTTTCCAGAAATGTGTGGGTTAGATAGGTTTCCCTAGATGGCCGCCGAGCCCCGGGCAAAAAACTCATGGGAACCCCCTTGCAAAACCAAATTGTTTTGACTGAATTAAGTTTTCAATTCGAGAGCGTGAGATTCTTGGGACAATATTGCATGGAAATTGTGACAGACACAATTTCCATGCAATATTGAACTAGGATGAAATCGGGACTCTGGATGGATGCAGGGAGGCCGTAAAATATATTGAAGGTCCATGAAAGAAAAAGATACATAATCTAATACCTGCTAAGTGTGTTCTTCGACAATACAAGACCAGATATCAAACTCGGGTACATCAATCCACGAAGGCACCTTGAATGATTGATGATATCTAGTTGTGACTGACAAGTAGACCCTATCAGGCTGCTTGAAAAGTTACTTTCAGCCTATGCCGAGTGCATTTTTATTAATAAGGAAACGGTGGCTCCAACCAATGTCCCTAGATATTGAAAGCTGTTTTTATTTATATACTGCCGGGGCGACTGTACTATTGAACACGACGGCTCCACAAACACTATAGAAACCCCCCCCGAGAAAGTGAGAAAACTGTCCTGAAGAAGGTGAATCATCAATCAAATATCACCGAAACGCCGCGTCGACTTGTTGTTTTCTATAACAAATATGTAATCATGGACTATGATTTTTAATGTTTTTAATGATTAACCTGTTTTTAACTGTATGTATAATAAATAACACAAATGTATTTTTGATATATCAACCTTTGGGCTTATGTGTATTATTCTAAGTGTTGGCTGACACAATTAATTTTTAGATGATCTCTTTTGTTGTTGTGCAATAATTTTGTTTAACTTGTTCGATGCTAATCACAAGGCCAGCTCGTCATGAGGCACGGCTGAGCTGTGCTTATGACGAGCTGGCCTTGTCATGAACAATGGTATTCTAAGAATGTTAGCGCAGGAGGGGAAAACCCCTTAGCAGCCAAGGTGTTAACCGTGCTCACATAACTGATGTAGATGTCGTTGGGACATTTTTCACATAACTGTGTAACTTACCCAGTCCCTATTGCCATTAGTAGGGTACCTCCCTCATTTGATAAAGATCTTTCAATCGAGCCACATCCTCCACCACTCCAAATCTAGGAACACTTACTTGCTCCACAACAACAAGGCTAGATATCACAGAGTGCTGAAACAGAAGAAATGTCAACTTTGACCCAGGAGAACACTCCTTGAACACAATAAAAGCATTGAAAGTTGCTAAGTTGAAAAAATGGATGGCCAACTTCTTATACCAAACATAAGCCTTCCGAATAGCAGTGTAAGGTTCCAACCTCTGATCTACTCTGTCAACACCACCCATGTGCTTATTGTAGTCCACAATGCACACAGGTTTGTGCACTTCAGCAACCTGACCCCAAACTGGCAGAGGTAAAGTACTCTCATATGGATGGTACTCAGCATGTACACATCCCTCCTGTCCACAAATTTCACAGCCAGTAGTTCGCCACAACGTAAGGAACTGTACTGACCCCTCTGAAGTTTCTTGCAAACAAGCTCCTTTGGAAAACCTTTGCGGTTAGAGCGGATTGTGCCACATGCAAAAGTGTCCACTTTAAACAATTCCTTAAACAATTGCACAGCAGTGTAGAAGTTATCAAGGTACAAATGGTGGCCTCTGTTGAACAGTCTTCTAGCAAGATCCCACACAATTTTCTCTGACACTCCAAAAGTGGACGGACAACCAGGGGGGTCAATAGTGGAATCATATACAGTTTAATTCCATAGCGTGCCCTCTTGCTAGGGATGTACTGCCTAAAAACCAAACGACCCTTGAACAAAACCAAAGACTCATCAATAGAAATTTCTTTCCCAGGAATGTAAATCTCTGAAAATCGATCAACAAAGTGATCAAGAACAGGCCGAATCTTAAAAAGACGGTCACAGTCAGGGTAACTAGGTGGAAACGCAAAAGAATTATCCACAAAATGCAACATGCGTAGCAAAAGTAAATACCGATCACGAGTCATAACAGCTGGAATTATGGCTGTGGCCATCAAGGGACTGGTAGACTAATATGAAGCCAGGTTCAGCTTCTTTAACAAACCCATCAATAAAGTCAATCCCAAAAACTTCTTCAGTTCTTCCAGATGTGTGGGAGTCCACCGGGTAGCTCTAGAGTGGGGCCTAAGTTTGTCACTGTTGACCCTCAAAAACTGTTCAGTATACAAATTAGTCTGCTCAACAATCTCACCCAAAAACACATCATCCATAAATAACTGAAAATACTGTATAGGCAAAAAGTTTTCACAATCCACTCTACACCCTGCATCATCCCTAAAGGCAGGCAACACAGGCTGCACCATGTTAGGATCAACCCAGATTCCTACACTTCCAGTAGGAAGGCTAGCAGCCTCAGGCTGCAATCCAGCTTCCTCTTGCACCATCGGCACAGCAGTGTCCTCCTCTAACACAGGCCCTTCATCTGCACTGAGAGTACCTTCATCATCCGATGATTCCATGTGGAGAGAAAACTCAATGCCAGAATCTTCCCCTCCCTCCTCTCCCTCAGACGCACTGTCAGTGTCATAATCCGGCTCAGAGGAAGACTCAAGAAGCATACCAACCACCTGCTGAGCAGTCATTCTACGGCTAGCCATAATGATTACTAATAAAAGTAAATTGTCACACAAGTCAACAACAACAATCACTATGTAAAATAAACAATGAACAAAATTCACCTTTATCAAAAATACCTATACACTGCAAAACAAAACCACTCACTTGCCTGAAGCAGCTAAACTCAACACCACGTACTCTGCACAGACACAGTATGGATCAACAATATCCCACTAAAAAAGAAAGAGAAAACAAAAATACACATAAGACAATGCAAAACACATCACAAAGAATTTCATGCTCACAACAGTAACTAAATGCCACTATGACACCGCTTACAAAAAAAAAATTACATGCATTACAATATAACTAATTTGGAGTACATACAACAAAAATAATTTTTCTTACCTAAAAAATGCAACTACACAAAACTGCAGATCAACCACTGTCAAAACCGCAAACAGGAAGCAAAAGCTTTACGCTAGATTTAAAAAGAAGAAAAAAAAATTAGATTCACATATTCAAAAGAAGCACCAGTCCACCTGCCAAGCTAAGGGGTAGGTGGGCCTAACAGTATAACATAAAAAGGGGAGCAACCCTTGCCCATGAGGCCACCTCCCACCGAAACAAAAATAAAAAAAAACGCTGGCAGTGAAGGCCACAGTCATCCTCCCATAAAGGGGGAACGACCCATGTCCAAGGGGCGGATCCCCAGCATAAAAATAAACCCTGGTGCCCTAGTGACCCATAAAAAAACCAGCAAAACTGCCCTTCAAGACAACACCAAAAGGGGGATGATGGACGGAGCCCTTGAGCAAATCTAACACTCACCCCCAGTCAACTGATCTTGGTTTAAACCATCATCATTATTTAGCTCAATTCACCAACCCAGGTTAGACATGGCCAAATGCAAATCAGACTGACCCTTTGCACTTTGATTGCCCTAAGTTGGCAGAGGTGGGTCCCTTGCTCACTTTGCCACTGGACTCAAGCTAACCTCGCTGATAACGGCTGATTAGCCAGTACCCAGTCCCATTATGGATGATTCCGGGCCAGGTAAGATATGGCTTGGCAGTTCGGGCTGGACTGCTCCCATGAAGCATAGGGTCAGAATAATTTGCATATGGCCATGTCTGAACTGGGGTGCTGGAGTGAGCTACACCAGCTAAAACCTAACATCATGGGCAAAATAGGTCACTCCCCACTAGATTTACTCAATTGGCACAGTCTGCCACATACATTTAAAAAAATTAAAATCTGCCACCTAGGGAGGCAAACAAAGCAAAACGGATGGCCCCCAAAAGGGTAGCAACCCTTACCTAAGGGGTCACTACCCAAAACAAAAAAACAAAAAATGTGGGTGTCCTAAAATGGCCCCCAAGGGGAGTGACCCTTGCCCAAGGGGCCACTACCCAGCATATCCTAAAATTTAAAATAAATTTGACCCCCCAGGGGGGCAGACAAAGCCATCATAATTGCCCCCAAAAGGGGAGCGACCCTTGTCCAAGGGGTCACTCCCCAAAACAAAAACAAAAAATGTGGGCTTCCTAAAATGGCCCCCAAGGGGAGTGACCCTTGCTAAAGGGGCCACTCCCTAGCATGTCCTAAAATAACATTATATTTGCCCCCCCCGGGGGCCAGGCAAAGCCTTTTTACTTGCCCCCAAAAGGGGAGCGACCCTTGTCCAAGGGGTCGCTCCCCAAAACAAACAAAAAACAATAGGCCTCGCAAAATGGCCCCCAAATGAGAGTGACCCCTGCCCAAGGGGCCACTCCCCTACGCATTGCCAAAGTTCGTCTTTTACTTATTTAAATTAATAATCTGCCCCCCCCCCCAGGGGGGCAGACAAAGCCAAATTAAGTGCCCCCAAAAGGGGGAGAGACCCTTGCCCAAGGGGCCGCTCCCCCAGCAAACAATCCTTGGCAACACGAAATAAAAAAAAATCCCTGGTGTCTAGTGGGCATTCCTGCTGCACGATCGCACGATCGTGCAGCAGGAATGCAGAAAGAGACATCGAGGAAAAGGAAAACCCTTTCCTTTCCCCCGATGCCTCTTTCATTTCAATCCCCCCTCCCCAGGCCCAAATCTCACCTCTTTCTCCTCCGACGCGCAGGAAGCAAATGGCTTCCCTGCGCGTCGGAGGAGAAAGGGAACCTCCAATGACATCAGCGCGCCTTGCGCTCTGACGTCATTGATGATGCAGGCGGGAGAGAGGTGCGGGGAGGCAGGGGAAGGTCTTCCCCTTCCTCCCCCGTACAAACGAAATAGATCGGGCGCCCACGGGGGAGCGCCAGCGCTCCCCCCGTGGGTGGGGCTCCTGACGAGCTGTGCTTGTCATGAGCACCCGAGCACTGTATGCCATGACGAGCTCAGCTCGTCATGAGCATACAAGGGGTTAAACCAATACTCAATTTTTCCGTTTTTCATTAATTATTTTTCCATGTTTACTGTCCTTCATTTTCTGTCTGTGTTTCTATGTCATTCCAATTCCAATCCACATGCGGGGTACGTTCTGCCATTTTGTAGCTTTCTATTGTTCGAGCTGTGCCCTCCGGACCTCAAGTTCAAACACGATAAACGCAGAGGTTCGTCCAAAGCAATATTTATTTAAAAGTCCAATGCATTTCGGGCACCGCACTGCCCTTCGCCAGGGAACACTACAAATAACAATAATAACAAATGATGAACATCATGTGTACACATTAATCAATATCCTGTTATAAGTCAAATAAGTCATCAGATTTTTCATAATGCTTTGACACATTCCCCTTAGACCAATTCTGTAAACAACCTTCCTGTGCAATGTAATTAGTAACCTTTCACCTTAACAAAAGCAGTCAATACCTCTTGAACAACATTACCGCCCCACAATTCTCTCTGCAAAGAATGTTGATTCTTATTTTCCATCAGTGATTGTTCAGCGTCTTCATATGTCCCTTGCCTATCTCCCACCTTGCTTACTCCTATTTTGTTTCCCTTCATAGCCTCCCCAGAAGCAGCAACCCCTCAAAACCACCTTCAACTCCTCCCACTCCGTTGTTCTAGATTCGCAGTGTCTCAGTATCAACAAATCTGTCATCACCATACCTCTTCCACCACTGGCCACTGAGCCCTCCACATTTGAGAATGACTCTATTACATCTATTGACCCTTTCAATGCTCACATCACCACCATCTACCGCCAACATGGAGCTATTTACTCATTCTTTGAAGATTATTACAACGTTATTCATTTGATAGTTTACTCTGAACCTTCTTATCATTCACAGTGAATTTAACGTTGATCTAAGCTTTTATCTGCAATAACCTACCCTATTTGTCTAATTCCTCTCTGAGCATTTGCTCTTGAAAAACATTTCAAATCTACTTACACACTACACTAAACATAATTCTCACATATGAAACCTTAAGCCTCTCCACACCCCTCCATACCTACCTTCCACTGGTCCCACCATCATTCACTGGATGTTCTCCCTTCCTCTCAATCCTATGCCTACTACAAACGATCCTAATACCAAATGAAAGCACCCACCAAGAGCTATAACTTCATTCTTAAACCAAATTCATAATGAATTTATGAGCTTGAACCACTTAGTCACTTGATTGCCTTTGATGAATTAAATGACAGCATTTAACTCACTTTCCCCTTACATACCTTCACCTTAGCTTTCCCTTATCCATCTGAAAACAAATAGTGATTTCACTCCTTTACACATGGTGCTGAGACAGGATCAGAGATCCTTTGGCTGTAAACAACAAGATATGAATGACCGCCCAGTGGCACTGAAAGCAGTTCAATCCAATTACAATATTGTCTTAATATCCTGTCTATACTCACATCATCAACTTGCCCATATCATCAATTCCCTCAATGCCACACATCTTACTTAATCTTCCCTCTCTGCCTCAGACCTTTACTGATAGTTCTCTAAAATTGCTTACATCAGGAATACCCTCACAACACCACCAACACCAACCCCACTTTTCCCACTACCCTCCTGTAACCTGAACTAATTCTACTAAACTATATGCCCTACAGCTCAAGCTTCAGTCCTCTCTAAAACCTGGAAAAACCTCTTTGTACCACCTGCATCTATTTGTCCCCAAGTTGTCAACTCCCGACTCTCTCATCGAGTGCTGTGTTGCGTAGTCTCTCTTTTCAAATGCTCGCTCATTATTTATTGTAATTACCCTGTACGTTTTAAGTTGGCTATGTTAGTACCTCTGCTGAAGAAAACTCAGAGTTCAAGAACGCTGCCTCATTTTTTCCGCTATGAACACCACATCTTAGTTTCATTGTTTCCTGCTTTAAATTTTTGTGTCATTAGTAGGCAGATAATATTCAAATCTCCTTCTCTTTTCCAGCATTTACTCCTGTCCTTCAATTTCAGTTCTACAATTGCCTCACAGCCATCAGGCATTAGATTGTTCTCTGCTCTCTCATGCTGAACTCATCTATGACTGAAAGTATCTGTTACCTGCTAAGACTACACCTACAGTCTTTTCCTCAATCCTTTCACTTTTCATATAACACTTTCACCCCGACACCATAGGTTGGAAACCTGTTTCAAGTCCTTCGTAACTACAGACACCTCCGCTATGAACCAATTACTAAACATCTGCAAAATCCATCTTAACATTGCGTGCCATACTGTCATACTTTAATCTTCACGTTGCTCCTTAACATGCTAAAATACTGCAACAGTTTATTAGAAGATCTCCCCTTCGTTAATTTTTACCACTGGGCTGGGTTTTAAAATTTGCATCAACAAGCTTCTATAAATTCCCCTGACATATTCTAACCCAGAATGTTGTTGCCAAGTTTGATGGCTATTAGCCAAAAACAGAAGTATGGATAGCTATTAGGAAAAAAGTGGATAGATTGTGTAAATTGTTTTCCTTTTCTTTCCTTTATTGCATTAGAAACTGGGCTTATGCTAACAACAACCCATATGACATTGTCCTCCATCTTGAATCACGGTCATAGTATGTCACATGATGACTAGTATTACTGTTTCGTGTTCTAAATAAAGAGGTGCAAACTTGATGTCACAATAAAGAACGTTCCCAGAGACTTTTCCCAACCCTTTGCTCAATCAAGGGCATCATAACAGTCGCAGGCTATTGTTTGTACAATGTATTGTTTAACGTGTTTAACTAAACCTGTGAGAACCATTATAACTCATGCAATACTGCTAAGAGAGAATACTCAAATGTATTTTGCCGTACAATGTTTCTATCCACTCATTGCCTATTGGTGCATATCTTGAGAACCATGTATTCCTGTATTACCGTATAAAACCTATTGTTTGAAGTCCTTTAAAAGGACTGGTAGCAGAGGTGAAGGTGCCGATTGGTTCTGACCAATAATTGACAAACAAAATGGCTATAGAACCAAGTACTACAACTTTTCTGTCCAGAAGTATTTGCCCGAGGTTTAAATTGACACAGTCCCAACCGATCCTGGTTCCAGAAAGATGATGTGTCTGAAAAAACGTGAGTATCAATAAGGATTGCATGCATTCGACAAACAAATCAGTTGAGGAGCAGTGCATGTTGGGAGTTGTATTAGGCATAGTGTGGCAGAATGCAGTGCCCAAATTTAGAGAGTCATTATTATGTGGCTTTGAGTTGGGGATTTTTGGGGGCAATAGTTGTCATGTTTTTGATGATATTTATTGATTTTTTTAAATTGACAAATGTATAAGTTGTTATCAAAAGGGTATAGAGCTAACGAGAGGTACCTCAAGTTAGAGTATTGAACGTTTGATCTTGCCTGCTATGGTGAGGTGTATTGTGAGGCGCTATCAGCTACACCAATATAGAGACATAATCTTTCCTTGCACGATTGTACTACATTGTTGGATGGAAGTAGGTAGTATTCTTACTGTTGTAGAGGTTTTCTATTTAGTCGAAGCAGGTAAATGGGGAAAGTATTAGGAAAAGTGGTTTAGAAGATGTCTGGCAGTATTCGGGCCCTGAGTCATCAAAGTGCCGGGCAGCGATTAGCTGGTGGATGCTGTAGCAATGCTGTGATAGGGGCCCTTGTGAATCTATTAGTGTGAAGTAAGAGAGTGATTGGAATAGAAAGTGACGAGATTGCCATATTGGAAAACCCGTTATCAAAGAAAGAGAAAGACTTAAATAAGAAGGAAAAGTTCCCCTTGAAGGTATATCCCAGCTAGGGAGATGTCGGCCACGAAAGGGTTACACACATGTATGTGACAGACAATGGCACGTATATACATCGAAGGATGGGGAACTGGGATTCCCACTGAGCGGGACCTTCTATATGCCTCGAATAGAGATTTTGAGGAGAAGAATGTATGTCTTAAAGCCACAGCCTGGTTCTACCCAATTTGAAGCCTTAAATCTTTGGGAGCAAATGGAGAGCAAAAATTAAAGGAAGAAGTTTGAATTAAAGATCTGCAGTAGGACTCAAGCATGGAGAAGCATGCAGGAAGAGGGTTTGTTAGAAAAGAGCGACATATTCATTGAGACTGTTGGAGCCTATCCACTGATAGAAAGTGAAGAGAAGGAAAAAGGAGAAACCAAAGAGGGATACAGAGATTGAGGAAGACACCTTCATAGACAAGCTCCTCAGTATAAGACCACCCCTATACAATGCAGCAGCCTCTGCACCAAGTGCTACAGCCCCGGTAACAACAGGGAATGGGACATTTGCAGAATCTTTTACAGAAGCCCGGTCACCCCCAAGTTATACAAGAAACTACTGTCCCATGCCTTGCTCAGATCTCTGTGCCTATACAGTAGGCACACTGCCTTTGTTGAGTGCTGCAATTAGTTCCCTGGTTGAGGCACTAGTTAGTGCTCTCCTAAGTCAACCTTTCCCAAGTATACCTCAGGATTCAACAGCAAGTCTTGGAGGGATGGCATTAGTACCCCTACCAGGAGACAGCTCAGTCAGCACCGGGATAGGAGGTCAAAAACTACTACAGACTATCAGTTAACTCGCCAAGTGCATGGCAAACCCCACAATGAATTAATATTGCGCAGCTGAAAACAGAATTCGAGGAAATTGTTAAAGGAAATGTGGGAATGGGTTATCTATGGCGTTACAGTGAGAACAAGTTGTTCTACGTGAGCAAGGAAGCAGCGAGAGTGGTGAGAGAGGCACATGCAAGGATGGAAAAGGTGGCGGATGAATGCAGAATTATTATAACCTAGCGTAAGATGTTGCGGAAGAACACTAGGATGGCAATTGGTGAGAAGGTGTTAAAACTATTGAAGCTGAGGGAGTAGGAACACATATGAGGGAATTGGTTGAGAACATCAGAGAATGGAGCGTGACTGAAAGGATTAGGGAGTTGCGGTCCACGAAAGAGAAGGTTAAGGTAAAACATAAGAAAGAGAGTGTGAAGGAAGATGGAGAAACAAATATAGGGGGGCAATAAAGGACTATCCTTTGAGAGAAATACAGGGAGGAGCATAAACACATGTTCCGTGGTCACAAAAAGACCTTTTTTCCATTTTACAAACTCCCTTTCCAAACTCAGAGAGAATCCTAATAAGTGCTATACACAGATGAAACAGATTATGACCATCTCCGAGGCACTTTGGTAGGATTTGGATGACTTTGTTGCGGTGGTGATCCCAAAGAGTGAAAGAGGGCAGTTGATTGGCCAACACAAGAACATCCTCAGGTGGAAGGAACGAATGCCCCTTCCGCATAGTCAAAACCAAATTTGACGAAGTCATAAAACATCTAAAGACAAAAGTTCCACAAATGGAGATGGATTGGCCTAAGATTTTCTGAACCTCTCAGGAGTTGACGCAGTCTATGCGTGTTTACTTTATCTTCAGATGGATCCCCGTCAACACCAGAAAAACCAACACCCAAGCCTTCATTACCAACTGACTAGACTATGGAAACTCGCTCTACTCCAGATTCCCTACCTAACTCTTAAGGAGACTACAGACCATACAGAACTCAGCGGCCAGACTCATCCTCAACCTCCCAAAAGGCACCCACATTACCTCCACCTCAGGAACCTTCACTGTCTCCCCATTTAGAAGAGATGTAAGTTCAAGATGCTGACACACGCCTACACAGCCCTGCACGACCAAGGACCATCATACATCAACCACGACTGAACTTCCACCAACCTGCAAGACAACTGCACTCTTCTTTCCTTGCCCTCATGCACACTCCTTACATTTGTCAAAGCCACAGTGGAGGACTTTCCTTCTCCTACTTCGCTGTCTGGAACTGCATACCCCTACATCTGCAAACAGCACCCTCTCTTGCGGACTTCAGAAAGGGACTCAAGACCTGGCTCTTCGACTAAGATCTACGAGACCACAGTGCCCGGATCCCCTCGGGGATGAATTGCCACGTTTAAGAAATACTGACTGATTAATTGATTGAAAGATTTATACAGGTGTACCGGGTGCACAACAGAATGAACAACCTGATGGGGGAGAATATGAAGAGTTCTTACCTCCTTTGTACAGGGGCTAAGAGCATAGATTAACAATCAAAGCAACCAAAGTGTCCTCTGCTGGCAGAGCAAACCTGTTGATGAGATCTTGCAGTATGTAAAGTTTTGCTGTGACATGTTGGAGGCTAAGTGAAAGGGGCTTAAGAAGAACTGCATGATAACCCAGACACAGCTGGCACAGAGGGGGCGGGCAAAAGTACTTAAAGTTAAGCTCTAAGGGCCCGAAGTAGTTCCCATTTACGGAATGACAATGCAAGGAGTCTCTATGACCTACAGTGGGAGCGTCCCTGGAGTGGGAAGAGGTTGAGGTAATATGGCAGTGACAAGCATAAGTGCCAGAAAGAAGGCTACCCCGTGTCACATTTGTAATAAGGTGGGGCACTGAAAGAGGGAATGTCATTACAATCCAGACCCAATCATGACTGACACCCAAGCTGCGAGTCCTGTGGGGCAGGGAGAGTTTCCCTCAATACCTAGACCCCCTATGCCATTTCCGAAAGTCCGTAAGTCTGGCATACTGCCAACTTGGTTCAACCCAATGCAGATGCAGGGAGCTATTACACATCAGCAGCTAAAGAACAGAGTATCCCAAAATTAATTGTTTCAACATGGCCCAGCCTCCATGATGTTTGAGGCTTCCATAGATTTCAACCAGGACTAATGACGGTGCTTGAGGGGGTACGAGGAGTGCGTACTTTGAAGTGGACCAGAGTGGACCATATGTGGACAGAGAGTATAACAGAGATCCTGTATCTTTCCGAAGAGACATAGCAGCCTCTCGTTCAATGGTGAGGTCCCTAATCTACCCCTCTTGGGCAAGGAAGTCCAAGTTGTAGGCATTATTAATCAGCAGTGTACCAACCAAATTTCTGCCCCTGTTCCAGTAATGATAGGAAATATCATAGGACAGCATCTGTTTGCGATTTGCGATTCTAGTCCTGTAAACTTGTTAGGATGAGACCTTCTTTGCAAACTCAACTGCTTCATCTGTTACACACAGGACGAAGTCAGAATTGAAACCGAAGCGGCTGATGCCAAATTCAAATTACAGTCGCTGGAACATGTTGTCAGGATATACCCAGTTATTACAAAAGAATACCTATCAGTTGATCTGAATGCCACAAGGAGGATGTCTGGCATTTCACAGGGAGAGAATTTGGAATGGTGAAAGGTGCCAAATCCCCAAAGATCACCCTCCGACCCATTGATGTTTTCCTACAGACTCGTCTTTAGAAGATGACTCTAGAATCCATTGCACAAATTACCCCTGTCACTGAGTGCATGATAGGACAAGGCATCTTAAAGGAAGTTATTTGGAGTCTATGCAGCTCCCCTATCATGGCTTACAAAAAGTACACAATAAGTGAAGGATAGCTCACGACCTTTGAGAACGTAATAAAATTGTCGTTCCATGCTATCCTGTGATACCGAACCCTGCTGTAATCAGTGGCGTAAAGAAACTTGAGGGGGCCCCCCTGCAAAGCACATGGAGGGGGCCCCCCCAGCAGCGCAGCCCACCACCTACCACTTTGCCCCACCGACATACATAAACAGTCACCTAAAGCTGTATTTTCAGCACTGCGCATACTTCGAACAGCAAATATAAATAGAAAGCACTTTTATTGTGTTCTAGGGCTGCCTGAATGATGAGATCTATGACTGATAATTAAAGAGAACAAAGACAGAAAAGTCACATTACAAATGAATACATACTTTTTTATTTATAACCCTATTTAGTGCCATGACGAGGTCTTTCCAAGCTCTTTAAACACATGGCTGGCATTTTTTTTGGGGCAACCCTACTTTATATTCCTTTTCATGAAATGCATTCTAACACTACAGCAGTAAATGTAAATTTCAAATGCAAGGAATAGGCAGAGTGGGGGCCCAGGGGGTACTGGAACCAGAAAAAGCTAAGCCTTGTTCACCAGTTTACAAAGGTATGTTGACAGAGCGTACAGCTGACTGTTGTGGTGCACTGTAGCACCCAACAACACTTTTCGATAATTTACATCACACGCAGACATGCAATAGCGCACACTGGGTAGAGCTTATATAGCACATAGCTAAGAAATACAATATAGCTGGATGGCACGCCGCTCCCAAGAGCATTGTAAGTAGTTTAAATCATATGCAAGCATCAAACAGAACGCACTGGACAGACCCTGTATACATCCCACATAGTGCCGATATACTATACAGCTGGCTGCAATGTGGCCCCAAAGAGCACTTTTCAATAGCATGGAACACACACAACCGTCCAACAAAACACATTAAATAGAACATTTTGCTTACATCTAACTAAGCACAGACATGGCATTTGGGGCCATATTTTCCACAGAATGCAGTATATAACATAAATAACGTAACATAACATGTAATTGCTGCGCCTATAGTAGTGTAGCTCTATCTATAACTTGGTCATAAGAATGTGCTACAACAAAGACGATGATGGTGGGCTGGTAAACAGGCGAGAGGGCCAACCCATCTTCACTATTGAGAGGCTCAGAAGCGCACGATTTAATTTATGAGGCAGGCCGCCTAGCCGAAGGACTGATATGAGGCAACTGGTGCACCCATGCTGTGCGCTACAACTACTGCGCTGATGGCCCGAACTCTACGCCACTCTACTCTATGCCACTGCACTCTACTCCACTGCAGTCTACTCTGCACCACTCCGCACCACTCTAATCTGCATCTACACCACTGCACCAATGCACTCTGCATCAATGCAGTCTATACCACTTTACTCAAAACCAATCCACTCTGCACCACTGTACTTAATGCCACTTCAGTCTAGGCCACTTTACTCCACTCTGCAACACTCCACTCTTTGACGCTCTTCTCCACTCTATGACACTACCTGCGCCATTCGGCTCTATGCCATTTATGCACTGCATATCTGTATATCTGCATATCTGTATATGGCCTGGTGCACAAAGGCCCCCAGGACTCTAACACGCACGTGCGTGTTAGAGTCCTGGGGGCCTTTGTGCACCAGGCCATATACAGATATACGTCAGTGTGCAGACACTAGTCTAACACAGCACACACATATCGAACAAACTCATAAAAATTGATTATTTTGAGTGCTGCACCCGATCTCATACATTATTTACGCACTGCAGTCTACTATGCACCACTCTACTCTACGCCACTTCTTTGTATGCAAATTACTCAAAACCAAATCACTCTAATGCAACTGCACTCTATGCCAGTCTACTCTTCACCACTGTACTTTATGCCACTTCATTCTAGGGCACTCTAATCCACTCTACAACACTCCACTCTATATTGCTCTAATCCACTCCATGTGTTTTAGAGAGACAAAGGAACCCAATGAGTAACAAAGGACCCTGAGTATCGATTATTTTTTAGAACAATGGTCCTTTGGTGAGTTATATATAGAATAGATAACATATAGACCTTGATGGGTACTATAGATTTTCCATGTACAGCCAGACAGAGAAGTTTAATAAGCTATATATTGAAGGAATCTTATACATATAAAGAAGCGAAACATATAGTGAAACGGACACAGTCCTGCATCCAACATGGGAAAAAGTTACAGAAAAAACATAAAACGCAAAAGACATAAAGGGTTTTTTCCGGGCAACAAAGGAGCAATGGTTGCTTGATGTGGTCATATAATCAAGCAAGCTCACCATCAACAGTAGCCACAACTTTTATCAAATTGCAAACAGAAGTGGTACTGATTATTGTCGACGACGTTCCGATCCCAGGCGCTTATCATATAGGGATCATCATCAGGACTAAGTAACTAGAGTGCCTGGTGTTTATCACAATGCCTCTGAGGACAGAATTGTTTCCAGAGGGTGCAGATTGCTGGCGATTGACGCTGGTAGTCACGGAAAAGACCCTTTATGTCTTTTGCGTTTTATGTTTTTTCTGTAACACTCCACTCTATGACACTCTGCTTCACTCTACAATACTCAACTATATGACACTCTAATACACTCTACACCCTTCCAATCTACAACACTATACTACCTCCATGACAATCCACAAAACTATGCCAGTCCACCCTATGCAAATCCATGACAGTCCACTCAACTTTACTCTACACCACTCCATGACTTTACGCCACTTCATAAGAGTCCACTCTACTCCACAACACTACTTTACGACACTCTGTCTGAAAAGCAACTTGCACCTTGTCTGTCTAAATGCCCCTACCATGCTGTGTAGCAAATGGGAAAGGGTCAAATGTGAACATTAATGCTACCCAGATAATCTAATTAATCAAATCACTGGCTTAGTGATTTCTCATCAGCCAGAGCTGTCACCTCATTACCATTGGTGTACTCAAAAGGTATGCTATGTGTTTCTAAATTATTCCTACTGAATAAATAGAACCAACTGATAATGAGCCCTTAAATGTCCATTCTCCTGTAAAAAACGAAATATCAAATCCAATGCTTAATTTGAGCCTGTGGTTTCCGGTGCTCAGCACCAGAACTAAATTGTCAGCACCTGCACGTATGACTGCCTGCCCCATGGCAGGGCAGGTGGTTGAAATAGGGATGACCACAACAGCAGCAGGCCATTTATTCAATACATGTTAACAATGATTAATAACTGCAACGCAAGCCATTCTTTGAGCTTCGGGGGCCGAGAATAGTAATGAATTGTAATACCTGCAAAAGTGTGAGGGTTAGTAGTTGTCTTGGTGCTGTCATTGGCAGCAACAATGGATAGTTTAAGTTGCAGTAGCCTTCTGGCAAGGGCCCTGGCACATAATTGTTCACAAATTAAGCACTGCATGTGAACCTTAACTATACGGGCCAGATGAGACCAAGCAGTACAGGAAGGCATATGCCTGAAAACACACTCCGGCTGTACCCACATTTTGGGAAAAAAGGCCACCTCGCACATTATAACTAATAGTACCTGTAAACAAGTTCGTATTGCTTTATTCGTAGAAAGACTTCCTGCTGCTCGTGTCCTCTAATTACTAATCAGCGATAATTGACGCAGATGTAGAAGCCCTGTAAAAATGCTTCCATTTGCATTAATGCATTCCCATGCAACATCAATATGACGAGAAACTCGCAGCCCCATCATCAAAAATAAGAATATTAAATGAATTTACGGGAGAGTTGCATAGGCACTAACCACAAATATGAAAAGAAGATTTCCCATTAAAAAAACTTAGCAATGAGTTGCCTGAAAGTGACAAGAATACGATATAACAACTCTATCAAACGTAAATTATTGGCCGCGGTACTATATGCTGTGCGGACATAGGATTGCCTGGATTCGTGAATAACATGCTGTAAATTATTTGGAGGGACAGTCCAATAATGAAATTAAAATTGAAGTTCCAGCCCCTGGAAAGACTTGACTCCTAACAGGCTGTTTTTCATCAGAAAAGAAAATGGAGACACCTTGTAGCGAAGGAGTTATGACCAACTCACAAATTTCTCAAAAGCAGAAAACAGGGAATTGCATGAAAATGTTATTTGATTTTGTTAACTGGGATTAATAATAGACAAGTCCTTTTTCTTATAGCTTTTTAAAGCTCCGGGGTATGTGATTCTGTCTCCTATAGCCTTATATTGGCATCATGCGCATTATAATAACTTACAAGTCAGTTTACCTTTTCTCAAGGAACAACTAGCCAGATGAAGGCCTAGAGTGACCAGAAACAGAGATCTTCATAGGGACCAAATCATCCAGAGCTGAGGTGAGCCAAGAATAAAACACTTCACAGTCCCATTAAGAACAGTAATTCATCATAAACTTTGTTAAAAGGCTAAACTCATTGACTTCATAGGGATATTTCCTTATGGATGGTAGAAACGGGACGAAGGTTGCCTGTGCTAAATTTGCCCAAGAGTAGCACAGGCTTCAGGCAGATTTCGGTAGCTGGATGGCTAGACTTGTCTCTCTATAAGTTAAAGTCGTCATGGTTCAAAATCAATAAAAAGAAAAATAGAAAAAATAAGTCCTCTCGCTTGTCATGAAACAAAGCAAATTGAAGTTAGAGTTAGGACTAGTACAATTAAATGAAATGCCTTTGTCGTCACCTTTAATTTCTCTGAAAAAAATATTTTTTTAAATAGCTCTGTCTGCAAATTTTACAATCTAGGGTGGTAACCTTGAGCAGTATCAATGGGTTGCCCTTGGACATTACTAAACAGAGCACCTGCAGCTTGTAATTGTAATTCATTCAACCCGCTATATATTTGAGTTGGTGCTTTTTTTTCAGATAGTACAACTTACAAACAGTAAGGTTGGCCTCCTTCTGTTTCTGAACTGTGCTGTCCGAAAATAAAGTACTAACTCAGCCAAATATCGGGTTAGAAGAATCCACATTAGCTCTGCAAGCGAAGCGCATAAAACAGGCTCGCATCCTTTACCTGCAGCAGTAAAGCCCATCTTGACGTGACCGCTGTATGGCAGAAGAAAGCCACATGCACTTGGACAAGTGTATACCTCAGAAACAGGGGAGAGTCTGTGGCGAGTAGTGCGTGGATCAAAGGGCTTCCAGTGTAGACCCCTAATTGCTAGTCAAGTGTCTGGCTTGCACAAGCTGAGCTGGGGCGACTTTGCTGAACTTTAGTGACAGGAGCAAATTAATTAATAGCATAAGCAGCAACTAAAGTCATTGACACTCCCCAGACACTTATTTTTTTGCAGCGATCGGAGCAGGGCAATTCGGTAACGTTGATGCGACAAGCCGCAACATTACGACTGGACTAAAACCCACCGCCACGACCCTGCGGCCAGCAGATGGTAACCAATGAAAACTCCCAGGCCGGGCAATCATGGTTCTGGGTGACTGGACATGTGTTCTAAGCTCTGAGCTCTGGGCACCAGCTGCACCATGCGCTGCAGAGATTCAGATTACCCGCACCAGTAGCTAAAACATATTAACTGTAGCTGCTGCAGTGCGCACGATCAGATAACTGAATCTCAAGCTCATTCATTGGCCAGGCAGTCACTGACTCCTGATGACGTCATTTAAAATGCTGCGTGCAAAGTCAGAGTCGGTGAAAAATCAATAGTGTTTAAATAAGTAGCAGCTACTGTGCGAGAAGCCGGACCGCCCAGACCCAAAGCCTGCCTGGACCAGCGCGCACCTGGGTGACTACTAACTACCTAAAATTCTACAGCGGCTACTGTGTGCTGAGGGGGCCCCTCGAGTTCGGGGGCCCCCCGCAACGCGGGGGCTACGGGGGCCTTTGTTACACCCCTGGCTGTAAATCTGTTCCAAATTCAACGATAGGTGGTTCACATCCATTGACCTATGCCAAGCCTTATTCGCGGTTCCTTTACACGAAGAGAGACAGTTTCTTTTCGTGTTCTGGGTTTAAAAGAAGACCCTCATGTGGTGTTGTGCCCCACACAGGTATACTAAAAACCCATCCTATTTCAATCAGATACTTACAAAAATTCTAGAGTCCATACAGCTATCATGCAATTCAACGCTAATACAATAAATTGATGATTTTTTGATAGCATCAATGAATAAGTAAGCTTGCAAACAACATACGATTGCTCTACTCAACCATTTGGCTGAGAACGTGAGAACAAGCATAAGGTCTCACCAGAGAAACTGCAGTATTGTCAAACGGAAATCATGTATCTGGGACATCAGATAGAAAAGGGAATGAGGCAAGTGTCTCATTAATGCATAGAGTCAGTTCTTAAGATGAAGTTCCCAACCACACATAGAGAAGTGCGAATGTTTTTGGGCATGGTTGGCTACTGCTGCCAACGGATCCCAAACATCTATGGCAAAGCCTTTACTGAGGCTGACGGACACTGTTCTCCATGAGCAGGTACCAGAGGATGATGGAAGCATGGCACTCTCTAGGAACTTATAAACATACTAGCTCAGCTACTTTTGGAATGCCAGACTGTACAAAATAATTTGAACTCTTTTGTCATGAAAGAGATGGATGTGCACTGTCTGTACTACCACAAGCACATGGGGGGACTAAGCACCTCATTGGATACTTCTCAGCAAATCTTGACCAAATTGCAGCAGCGGTGGCTTTTTGTCTCAAAGCAGTTGCAACAGTCAGCCTTAGCATTCAGCAAACTGAGGGGATAGTGATGAGTTACCCCCTAATTGTGATGTTACCTCATTCCTTTTAGATCCTTATGACCTGTACCCAAATTCAACATCTGACAAATAGTCCCTTAACCCGCTATGAGAGAATCATTTTGGATAAGGGAACATATTTCAATCCAGAGAAGTAGCACAATATACCCTAATTCTCTGTTGCTGACTCCAGAGAGAGATGATGCCGGTGAGTTTGATCATGATTGTGTTAATGTTACCGAGTTGTGCACAAAACCAAGGCCCGACATACTGGATCTACCCCTGAATCTGACCATACCCTTTTCATTGATGGGTCCTACTTGAGAGATCAAAGCGGTGTTTTAAGTGCTGCTTATGCTGTGTGTACGTTGAGCAGAGTCGTGAAAGCGCCTTACTTGTGCCATGTAACATCCGCACAAGTAGCCAAACTGATTGCCCTTTCCAGAGCCTGCTGTACTTCAGAAGGCTCTCGAGTCATTATTTACACTGATCGGCTGTATGGGCTCGCATTTGTCCATGACTTTGGCCAGTTATGGTCAGAATGATGTTTCATGACCTCAGACAGTTTTCCCTGATTCCTTCGTGCCTGTGATGATGCCTCAAATGCAATATCCAACACATGTGGGTAGAGAGGGAATGTTGTCTACTTGTTGGCTTTATTGGCATAACCCCCATTGAAGATCAATGGAAGAAAGCTTGTGCCAGTGTTGCACCACCTGCTAGAAATAAAACATAGGTAAAAGAGTTGTGGTGACCATGAGCCATATTGGGAAATCTGATGGTCCCTTCAACCATCTCCAGATTGATTTTGTGGAGATGCCTTGATGTAACCAACAGAGAACGCCTCATCTTTGTGTGTTTGTTTTCACGATGGTTTGATGCATATCACAGCATGAGATGTGATAGTCTAACAGTTGCTAAAATATTACTGCGAGAGTAGATACCGAGATTCGGGATGCCAGTTTATCTTCAATCGAATCAGGGAACACACTTTAAAAGTGAGGTAATACAGTTACTGTGTACAGCCTTAGAGACTGACCAGAAAGTCAATTCTAGATACAAGCATGTAGTATCGGGCTTTCTAAAAGTATTGAATGGAACAATCAAAGCTAAACTGGTTTAAACCTGTGCCTCTGCATCGCTCAGATGGTCTGGCACTGTAAGCGAACAGGATTTTCTCCTCATGAGGTGCTGATAGTGAGAGGCTTGTGATGTGATGTGATGTGAAAAGTATTTGTAAAGCACAGCGTACACTATACAGTTTCTTGGCGCTGGAATAGTATAACGGTAATGTATAACGCGGTGATGAAACATGTTGGTTTTTATTAGAACAGGCACACGGCAAAGAATAAAGTGGAAAGTGCTAGTGGCGCCCAGTTCTTTTTAACCGAATAGGTCCTATAACTCATAACCTGGAGGTTGGGCCCTATCACTTAGGTGGGTCATTCACATAACTACACTGAGTTTCTTTTTGTGCACAGTTTTATCCCCTTTATTTTCAAGGTTGGCAACTGCTGATGATGATAAAGCGGGGAGTCAAGCGAGAACCAGTTTGACAAATCCCCCTTGGTGGTTGCTCCCGTGAGGCGTTGCCAACCTCCCCTCCCCTTTTTTCACCAGAGAAGGGTAGAGTAAGAGAGAAGTATAGCACAAGGAATTAGCTCGCACACACATACGTGGTTTTAGACATGGATATGCAAAGAAAGAGT
Source organism: Lissotriton helveticus (assembly GCF_964261635.1). NCBI lineage: Eukaryota > Metazoa > Chordata > Amphibia > Caudata > Salamandridae > Lissotriton > Lissotriton helveticus. The sequence continues at coordinate 898,715,608 of NC_136057.1, forward strand.
GACATGAGACACTGAAGTTGGTAGTAGGAGTAAGATATACCCACTACTGAGATTGTTTGAAAAACCCAAGTGAAGGGATAGTTCACCTTGTTGTAAGGGCAGGCACAGTGTTTTGAGGAGGCTGGAATAGAAAGGACAAAAGGCACCGCCTGGGCAGGAGGCGGGGGTGCATAGTAGCAACAGGAAAGAAGAAAAGAAGAGGAAAAAATAAATAAATAAATAAATAAATAAATAAAACGGCCAGAGAAAGGAAAACGTTTTAATTGTACGCAGTGCGGAACAGATGAGTCTTAAGGAGGGATCTGAAATGAGTGTAGGGAGAGGCAAGCCTAATGTCCAAAGGGAGGGCATTCCAAAACGATAGAGCAAGGAATGAGAACCGTAAACCTCCCTATTTCTTACGCTTGACTCGTGGGACTGTGAGTAAAGCCGAGCGAGCCGAGCGAAGATTGCGAGAGGGGATATAAGGATGAATGAGGGAGGAGATAAAGGTAGGGCCTGTGCCCGCCAGAGATTTAAAGACAAGGCAGCCCAGCTTAAACTTGCAGCGTTCAGAGACAGGGAGCCAGTACAGAGACCTTAGTAGGGGGCGGACGTGGTGGTGCCTCGGTTGATGGAAGATGAGGCGTGCCGCCAGGTTCTGGACAAGCTGCAGACGTTTAAGTTGATAGTCTGGGATGCCGACGTACAAGGAATTTTGCAAAAAATGGGGAGACAGGTCCCGGGACACAGGGTCGGCTGGACCATAAGTTAATTTTTAGAAAAAGAGATGCCGGCCCTGCAATTCATTTCATATGGCTACTTAGTTGGAGCAACAAACCAAACTTATTTTTTGATTTGTATGGTCTGATTTATTTAAACCATTCACTTTTCTTTTATAAATCTCTTTGGCTTAAAACATCAATTGCATGAGAAAAACACTACATTTACACAATACAACATATACATATTTCTTACCACATTAAACAGAAAAACATTCTTTCATTCAATGTACATATAAAGGTTCATTAGTACGAGAAGCATTAATCATTAAGTGATGTTTTAACAAATTAATTTTTGAAAGTAAAGCTATTCACAGAAAGGAAAAAGGAAACAAATTGACTGCAACAAATACAGATTTTTTAATAGTCTGGTTAATACACCAATCAATTAATTCCTTCCTGCTTTTGCCGACGCGTTTCAAACTTGCTTTTTCATTATACAAGTTCTCATCAGGGCTTTCTCGTTTTAATCATCTTTTTTTTGGGTTGACAGCGAGTTTTCAAAGTTCATGTATTCTTTTGTGGTCAAAATGGGTGATTTCTGTAAATTGTTGGTCTGTCACTTGACTAGATCTCTCAGCACCCCGGGAGCACGCAGTTCAAAATTTCATCCCACCCGCCGGATCGGCGGTGGTCCTATCTTTGTTCCTTTTCCTCGGCGCTCGGAGTGTTTTCTCTGCGGCTTCCCCTTTAGTATGAAGACCTTTAACGTGTCTGGCGTTTAGTGTTTACAATTCTCAGTGTTATAACTCGCAACGCTGTCACTCGCTCTCAAAAAAGCAGCAATCCGCTCCAGTCGGAAGACAACTGGAGCGGATTGCTGCTTTTTTGAGAACAAAGATAGGACCACCGCCGATCCGGCGGGTGGGATGAAATTTTGAACTGCGTGCTCCCGGGGTGCTGAGAGATCTAGTCAAGTGACAGACCAACAATTTACAGAAATCACCCATTTTGACCACAAAAGAATACATGAACTTTGAAAACTCGCTGTCAACCCAAAAAAAAGATGATTAAAACAAGAAAGCCCTGATGAGAACTTGTATAATGAAAAAGCAAGTTTGAAACGCGTCGGCAAAAGCAGGAAGGAATTAATTGATTGGTGTATTAACCAGACTATTGAAAAATCTGTATTTGTTGCAGTCAATTTGTTTCCTTTTTCCTTTCTGTGAATAGCTTTACTTTCAAAAATTAATTTGTTAAAACATCACTTAATGATTAATGCTTCTCGTACTAATGAACCTTTATATGTACATTGAATGAAAGAATGTTTTTCTGTTTAATGTGGTAAGAAATATGTATATGTTGTATTGTGTAAATATAGTGTTTTTCTCATGCAATTGATGTTTTAAGCCAATGAGATTTATAAAAGAAAAGTGAATGGTTTAAATAAATCAGACCATACAAATCAAAAAATAAGTTTGGTTTGTTGCTCCAACTAAGTAGCCATATGAAATGAATTGCAGGGCCGGCATCTCTTTTTCTAAAAAGACGTACAAGGAATTGGCATAGTCAATCCTAGAGATGACTAACGCCAGAAGGGCTAAGGTAAGTGCCTCAGTGGTGAGAAAGCGCGCAATTTTCCGAATTTTGCGCAGTTGGAAAAAGCAAGAAGAGACAGTAGCATTTATCTGGGGCTTCATCGAAAGATCTTTACTGATGATAACCCCAGACTTTTGGCTGAGTCAACTGGACGAGGGGGAAGACCCAAGCTAGCAGGCCAGAAATTGGAGTTCCAAGGGTTGGAAGGCCCCCCGACAAGAACCAGTTCGGTCTTGTCGGGGTTGAGCTTAAGGTGGTTTGCCCCCATCCAGTTGCTAATGTGACAGAGGGTAGTTTGAAAATCTGAAACCGACTGGTCCGAGGGGTCGATGTTGAAGACCAACTGGATGTCATCCGCGTAATTAAACGCGGTGACATTCCTATCTCTGAGAGACCGGATCAGGGCGGTAAGGTATAAATTAAAAAGAAGCGGGGATAAGGGGCAGTGCCCCTGATGCCAGCCTGCCTAACACGGTCGACCAGGATGGCATGGTCAACCGTGTCAAAGGCGGCCGACAAGTCCAGGAGCACTAGGGCCTGACTGATGTTAGAGTCGGCCCCCCTACGCAGTTCTTCCATGACAGAGAGTATGACCATCTCTGTGGAGTGGGCGGGTCTGAACCCGGCCTGTTGAGAGTCAAGGAAATGAGATTGCTCAACAAACGAGCTCAAGATGTTAGTGACGTGAGATTCGAGCACCTTGCTGAGATAGGGAAGGAGGGAGATAGGGCGGAAATTACTCATGATCGTGGGGTCGGCTGTAGGTTTCTTTAAGATAGGCACTACCTCGGCTGCCTTAAAAGAGCTAGGGACCAGGCCAAGAGAGAGGGAAATATTCAGGAGTGACAGGTGGGGGCTGGACAAGCAGTGAAGGCCTCGCGTAGGATTTTGGGAGGGCAGCAATCAGTGGGAGACCCTGAAGTGACTTTGCTTAGACTGGCGGAAAAGTCCGCCTCCAAAATGAGGGGGATCTGAGTGAGAGAGTGGGGGTTGACAGGGTCAGCGAGGGGCCCGGGTGAGTCAGAAAAGGGCAATACCGAGATGCTGTTCTTGATTTTTTCAATCTTTTCGACAAAGAAGTGATTGAGGGAATCGCAAAGCCCCTGTGAAGGGAGAGGTTTAATGGAGACCCTGTCGGGGTGAGACAGTTCCTCCACGATCGAAAAAATATCCTTAGCTTTATTAGCTGACTCCAAAATTTTGTTGGAAAAGTATAGGGATTTGGCTGACACAATGGAAGCCTTGTACCGTTGGAGTAGAGTTGAGTACTCTAGCCTACCTTCAGGGGTATAATTTCTACACCAACGGCGCTCAGCTTGTCTGAGTTCGAGTTTCAGGACTTTAAGATCCTCGGTGAACCATTTCTGGGCGTCATGAGGGCGCCTGACTTTGACCCGTTTAAGGGGGACAACCACATCGCTGGCCGATTCGAGCCAGCAGGTTAAGTCAAAAGCTTGAGTGTCTATAGAGTCGGATTTGGGGGAAATGGAGGTGCTGAGTAGGTCAACAAATTGGCTGAGGTCAGCTCTGTTCCAATTCCGGGCCGAGAGGTTCGCCTCCAGAGGCCTATTAGGGCGAATAGGGATTTTAAGAGTAAAAGAGATAAGGGAATGATCAGACCATGCACACGGCAATATAAGGGGGGCCGAGATCTCTAGGTTAGAGGTCCAGACCTGGTCTAGTATGTGGCCTTTTGTGTGCGTGGCAGAGTTGATATGTTGACAACAATTCAGGCCACATAAGAGATCAGAGAAGGCCGCAGAGCAAGCACTCTCCTTCTCGTCTAGGGGCCAGTAGTTGAAGTCTCCAAGGACTAAGATTTTAGAGTTATTGATAACAACCTGAGACAATAGGTCTCCGAACATGGTCGGAAAGTCAGGCATGGGCTGAGGAGGGTGGTAATCTAAGACACAAATAAGGGGTGACACAGAGGATTCCAACCTGAGGGCTAAGCAATCAACCTGAGGAATACAGGGTATGGTAAGAACGGAGAATCTGGTTGGAAGCTTAATGACGGCTGCCACTCCCCCTCCGGATTTGCCAGAGGCCCTATTGGCTTGAATGATATAATAGCCAGGCGGAATGGTTGCCAGGATGTCAGGAGAGGATCCGTCGTGCAGCCAGGTTTCTGTTATAAACAATATATCGGGACTATCGGTCTCTAGAAGATGAAAAATTTCCGTCTGATGTTTTGCTAGTGAGCGAGTATTGAGATAGCTCACTTTAAGCTCAAGGTTGGGGGGTGGTGTGGGTAGAGGGGAGTGAATTATGGGCCGGTGAGGGGGGGGGAAGCCAAGCAAGCGTCAAGCTCAGGAAAGACATTTCGAACGTGTCCCAAACCCAATTGATCAAGCTGCGACCGGGTAGTCGAGGCGAGAGACCAGGGGGCATGCAGTTTGAGCAAATCGGTAGAGGAGTATTGAATAGAATGGGCAGAGTGAATTTCTCCTTCTCTTGTAAGTATCACAAATGCCTTGGTTTCTGAGTACTGCAATGGATTATCTGATGTGGTACGTTCTATGTCTCATCATGTTGATGCTGCTACTCCAGCAGTACAAGAGTCTCCAGGACGGGATTTGAACCCTGGCGATTGGGTTCAGGTCACGAAACTCGGCCACAAATTTTCCTTGGAGAAGCACTGGAGAGGCCCCTATCAGGTTATCCTTGTCACTAACACTGTAGTCAAATGTGCTGGTCTGCTGAACTGGATACACTCCTCCCACAACAAGAGGCAAGACAAGAAGAGGAAGAAGCTGAGTAAACATCCACTAACTCCTTTGAGCTGCCCCAGGTTTGAAGTGTCTGAGGCTTCAAAAGAAGAATACCAGTCTGAAGATCCACAGTCTCCATCGGATGAGTGTCACTCAGGACATGAGCCAGAGGAAGGTGCTGTAATTTCAGCGACCACTGTGATACCAACTACTGGACTGAGAATACACATTCACTGGTACATTGAAAATTCATGGAAAGCTGAAACTAATCTGCTGCAGCCAAAGATGCAAGAGTCAGAGGGGGGTGCAGGATAAGGAAGTTCCACCTCTGAGAGTGAATCAGCTTCATCAGTAGCAGAGAATTTGAGCAACTCTAAGGTACGAGGCCCATTGGAGGGAGGTTGGCCACAAACTACAACTACCCAAAAAAGACTCTTAATGGCTAGGAAAAGACCATAGACAATAAAGGAGGATAGTGAGTTAGAAGAGCCAGAGCAGAGCCACAAATCTGATATTGTGAACGAAAGCCTAGACTAGACCACTTCCAAACCACCTAGAAGGGAAAGAAAAGTCAACCTAAAACATTCAGACCCAGATTTACCTACCTTGCAAAAAACAACCTTGAATCTGATGATTGCCTCACTGACTTTGACGATCCTCCCTGAAACGCAGACAAGTCACACCAAGTGCACATTCAAGTTGATCCCTGACAAACGTTGAAAGGATGGTTAGAGAGTTAGGGTAACGGTCAGAGGACAGTAGCTCCCTTAAGCCTCCAGTTGAAGCCGAATACAAATATCTAGAGCTATCAAAATAGGGTACTGACGATAGAGTAGCGCCTAGAGACCTAACCATTATCATTTGAGATTCTAAGATTTTCTTGATCTGATTTGAGCTAACATGGCGAAGCTGTGCTGCAAAATTGTGCTTGTAGGTTTGGCAGTTGCCATATTTGTTAATATGTTTGGATGGCTGTTGTATGTCTATCTGTTGGGAAGAAGTATCCCTCAGGTCCCAAAGAACTCTACCTTTAAATTTAAAGTGAAACCACCTGCACACAAGAGTAAGGTCTTGCACATCCTTCAGCATGAGAGTGTGTTCAGTTATAATGTTTATTATTAAATGCTAGCTGAATATGTGAACACACTAACAAGCTAGATTTCCCCCTGAGCAATACATAAAGTGAAGCAAGCATAGGTTTAAGCAGATTCTTAGTGATATCTTTGGAGCATTCATACCTTCTATAGGAGTGGCATTAAATGACTTAAAGGCAGTGCTTAAATTGTAAAATATGAAGTCCAGGTGCTCAAATGTTTGTCAGAGGCCCCACCCACTTTCCCCGGCTCCACCCACTTGCTCCACTGGCTCCACCCACATCATCAACTGGCACTGCTGAAAGTCAGATGTAATACCCGATCTGAATTTCCGCAAGGGAGCCTTCTGACTCCGAAGCAAATAAGTGAACAATATTTGTGCCTAAACAATTATCTAGACAGTAGTGTTATATTTTATGACTGAATTAAATATTAGAACTATAAAACGTGATATCTTGTTTTTATAGTGCATGCTTGCTGTGGTCTTTGTCACTTTAAAGCACTGTAAATACTAGGTGTCAATATTCAATGGATCTACTTCCGAAGGATGAATGACTAAGTGTGAAGCTGGCAGATTACACACACACATATATACACCCCATTTGAGAGCCAGAGCATATCTCACTGAGCTATCTTCCCACGGAAAGGGCTCTCAATTACAGTTTAGGTGTGTAATTTATGCTTGATTTGTTATATACAGTATCACACCATGACATACTTTCCGTGAACGTGATGCTGTAGGAAAGGGAGGACTCGGCGGAGGTGTGCGTTTAGAAAGAAAAAGAAGCAGTCTCGGGCAATTGTGTAGACAATGGGAGTTTATAACAATACATTGACACTTGAAACTATGTTAACTTGGGTCATGTTGTGAGGTCTTATTACACTGTGGTGAGGTATTCTTCTGGGAGTTGGATCAACCTCCTTGCTTTGGGATTTATTATGAGCGCAAGTTGTCAGGGTTGTCAAAATGCAATATTCAACTTCATGACACAGACGAATGTTACACTTGGGCAACACAGCTAACAAGGTCCTCTGCCTCAGGCAACACAAATATCTACCAAACAAATATCAGCACCAAAAATATCTACTACAATAACGTCAACCTGCTCTTACACTGTCTACATACCTTAAAAATTACCATGTTACTTTTTGCATTAACAATTTAGGTATTCCCATAAAAAGCACTTCCAGCCATGCTAACGTAATGAACAAGGTTAATTTGCTACTCCATTTCCAATCCCAGCAGGAAAGAAGTGCTTGGTGATGTCTTGGTAGGTAGTTATGAAGGGCAGGTCAAGCTGCGATTCAGATGGATTACATGGAGGACTAAGCAAGCTGTGGATGTGGTGGATGGGGTAGGTTCTGTGGTAGTTCAGGGAATAGCATACATTGAGCTGCAGTTGGAAACATTTCATTTTGGTTGGAGATGCCTTCTCTCTCTAACCGTCCTGGGATTGTTGTCTTTTGAGTAAAAGTAGGGGAACTGTTTGTATAAAATTTTAAAAGTATGGGCAAGTCGTGCAACTCAGATTCCCCACTACGATCGTTGCCCTACCCTGGTGGGCTATTTGGCGCTGGGGACAAGATATATTTGATTTAAAAACCTTGGGTTAAGGAACTAACCAGCAGCAACTAGGCACACACAGGGCCCTGTGAGTAACACGAAAAGAGGGCTAGTGAACAGTCAAGGCTTACTTTAGTAGATGGCAGAGAAATTGGATCCCAGACACAGTTTGACGCAAATAAACATACACAAATTGAATTGTATGCTACATGAGTGTGATGAGTATTAATACAGTTATCAGGGACTAGAGACCAGGCAAGTGGTACTGTGTGCTACATAAGTGCTGTTGTTATTCCTACCATCATCATCACAGCACTTCTAGCGTCACAAACACAACCCCTGGCTTCTAGCACAGCATAATGTAATCATTAGTAATTCATGATATTGCCTGTGAAAGCATTTACTGGCCCGACACACTCAGGCACAAGAATTGCTCAACACCAATTTCCCCCCAAAAAAGCTGTTGCTCAAAGACCGAGGAGCCAATTCCATAGCTTGCCCTGAGTGGCATAGAACATCGCCTTGTGCTTGTGAAAGATGACAGGTGATGAAAGACTCACTTGCACGGCTGATATATTAACAAATAATGCAATCCTCTGTAATCCAGGGTGACACTGCAAACTTATCTGTGGGAATCGGAATGTTCAAGAAGCTAGGATTTAGTACCCTGAAGACCAGCGCCTCCTTTTCACGTCGTTCTCTGCAAGATTTAGTGCAAAGAGAATAATACACACTTGTATAAAATGGAAAACAGCTTGCAACAACGCTCACGAAATCTCAGATCCGGCAGACACAATGAATTTGATGGGAACCACCGATTAAAATCTTCCTTCCTTGGAATTGGATAAAATTACATTGAGTTTGAATTAGGAGTTGATGTGAAGCGTTTTGTGCCTTAGATTAAACGCTGCTAAACCGCTAAACATATTTTTCCAGCATTTTGTGCCATATCTTGCCTCCTTTCCACTGATCTGAAAGAACGTGGTGCATTTGGACCTCGCTGTATGTGAATGGTTTTGAGGAAAATGCCAAGGCTAAGGAGTGAGATAAAAGTGACAAGAATATAGACAGAAAGGGGTTAAGATGTGCCCTTCCAGCTATCCTGCCCAGGGGATTGCACACAGTGCCTGGCGCGGTGGCATGATATCTCGGAGTCGCTCATGACAAGTTTATCAACCATCACGGTGACCAAGCTCAAAAGAAAAAGCAGCGTTGGTTACTTACTGCCTTTATTGAGAAGAGGCCTGCTGTTGCACACTGCACGACATGCTGGCTGCTCCAAATAATAGTACTGTCGATCTGAACTGCCCGCGCCAATGCGTCGTGACTCATGCGTGTGTGTCAGATTTGTGGAGTAAAAAAAAAAGGTCGCGCATGCACGCGTCCCACAGTACCAAATCCAGCCCAATCAGAGGCCCGCCCCAGGCAACATTGACTGAAGGCAAATTAGCATGTTTTTATTATTGGTTCTATCTTTATTCTTTCGTGTTAAAATATACATGCATAAACGACTGTTCCAAGTAGATGTGCCATCTTCCATTAACGGGCCCTATCATGGCCTTAATTATGGTGATAAACTCCTTTTTGTAACTTACAGCAGCTTGATCCATTTTACATGCAACACTGCTAATGCAAATAATTGAGTACCCATGTTCACAATAAAAATATTTCCCGTTTAATGTACTTACGCAGATGCCGTACTGCGAGTCTCTCCAAACTTCAGTGATCATGGAATTCTACTTGAAAGGCAGCACAGCAAATTACCTTACATATGTTACGGCGGGATTTCTGATCTATTGCTATAGGTCTAGATCCCAACTCAGGTCGACTGAACCGTTGATACCTGTCATAGAGTAAAAGGCAATCCACTACTAGGTCAATCAGTTAAGGACTTACACCACTCTAAAGAACCACTTACTACGAATAAGTTTTAAAAGTTTATTATAAAGCCAAAGTTAACTGGAGATACAAACATCTCAAAATAAGGTTCAAAAGATATACTGGTATCAATACAAACATACATTTTCTAAATGCTCTTAGTCGGCAGAAGAATATCACCAAAACCAATTCAAAAATCATCAGAGTTGCAAGAATAGACACAAGCTGTAACTTGTGAGTCATTTACAGAAAGGAAGAAAAATCCAGATTAGACTGTCCCTACACTAGACTAAGTGACATCCCTACTTAGTAAAATCTTAACCTAAAAAGGTGTCAGCCGTGGTGACATCCAAAGAAGATCACTCACTTCCCTTAGTCTTCGTTGTGAATCGGTGTCTCGCAGTTATCCTATCTGCCTACCCATCCGCTCTCTTAGGTTCCTCAGACCATCTGCCCTAACTCCACCCAGGGGTGCTGTCCCTAATACAAAAATCACATTTACAATAGAAACGCCCTTTAGAGACGCCCCTCACGTGGTGTCAGTTCTGGCATTTTCCATGCTGATACTCCTCTGGGCCCATCGTTAGCGTTGACCTTGCTTCTCAGGCTCTTCTCCGGCAGGATGGTACCCCCCAGGAAATTCCTGAAGCCTCCTTCAGGCCTGTGCCTGGCTCCCTGAACAAAACTCTATTCATCACTCTCTTGATTGGAACCTCCTCGCACCTGCAAACAGACACTTGTACAGTGGGCCCCAAATTCCGGCCTCCACCGTATCTTCTAAGTCGTAAACCTTCGAGCAGGCTCCGCAATTTATGCTTAACATGACCTTCCTCTAACTAACACATGCAGATCAAAAGAAATGACCTTATCTATTCAGGCCTATTTAGAATTACATGAAACGGGCCTGTGCACTCTGTAAACCTTTAATTTCTTAGTCTAAACAGTATTCTAACTTATTACACACAATGGTTATATGAAACACTTCTATAAAACATATATTTCAGTTCTATGATCAATAATACTTTGAATTACAACAACATTAAAAATCCATATCATGTGAGAGTGTAACAGCACCTTTCATTCTCTGTGAACTGCCATGTGGCCTACACATTTCTACGTTTATCAGTATTACATTCTCCTCTACAACAGCCACATAACATGGGATTTCAACATCATTCTAACATCTCTACACACTTCTACATTAGCTTTTCACACTGATATATGCATTCTATTTTAATTAAACACTCTTATGTATTTTCACTCTATAAATTCGACACTCTTATGTAATCTTTACTAAACTGATGCAACGTGCTTGTAAATATGGTGCACTTCTATTTTTTTCTCGATTTGCGCTCTCTCAGTTCCCCCCTTTGATGACTTTTAGTAGTCATCACCATCACAACACCATCCCTGAGGTATGAACTGAATCAAACTGAACTCGTTGCAGTACTCTCTCGTTTCATCATCTCTAGAGCCCTCAGACTCCTGTACTGATTATCCTGCATCGCAGCTAATCTCCTCTCCTGCTCTCTCATGGATCTCTGCAACCTATTTGATCTATACCATTGGTACAGCCGCACCAATCCCCACAAGGTGATTATACAAATCACTATTATGATGATAGGTTTCAGTATGTACCAAATGGAACCCTTTCCTAGGTTGGCAAACCAACCTCCAACTTTACCCATTCCATGACCTACTTTTTCCCACACATTTACCTGTGTCAAATCCTCAATCTCATGATGAATTTCAGTGATGTTCCGTATATACTTTTCTAGAGGTTTTGAATTGTCTGGAATGTAAGTACAACATTCCTGAACCTTCAAAGCCTTACAGACTCCTCCCTCTTTGGCTAACAGAACGTCTAGGGCAAGTCGGTTCTGAAGAACCATTGCCCTTATCGATTGCATCTCTCCCTCCACCAGCATTAATGATCTAGCAGTACTGGCGGACAACCTATCTACAACTGTTGCCAATCTTCTAATCTTGACATCATTCAGTACTATCCCTAAAAGAGGAAACATAGCACCAAATACGTCTCCAACTACCTCCTCATCGCTTACATCCCTTCTTCCTCTAGCTTGAGTTCCTCCCTCTATAATTTCTAAATCCTTAGCATGGTATATTTTGGGGAAGACAATTGCTAAATAACATGATCCATACCAATTATCCGGTAGTTTCACGTATGCATTTCTTCCACAAACAAAATATACATTCGGGATCACCTGCATTCCCTTCAAGAAATCCTTCATATAATATTCTAATTGGAAAGCATGTTCGCAATTCACTTCTCCCACAAACACATTCTCATCATAGGTTTTACCCCTATATATACACAGTTTCCCTTTTTGCTCTCGATCTAAAGCTATTGGACCATTACTACCCTTTCTTTTGTGTGACCTTTCTTCCTCGGTCCAATCTGTTTTCCCTTGGCCAGAAGCCTTTAAGATCTTCTGTCTCCTATACCGATCATCCACCTGTCCTATAAACCTTTTCTCAATTTCTGACACTTTATAAGTCAAATTATTTCTTCGGGCATGTGAAGTATCCAACGTTTTCCAAGGAATGAAAAATTTCTTTAATCTATCTTCACTCTTATAATAATCCCACTTGTTCATGTGCTTGTAGTTTGGAACTTCTGGTAAAACAGCATCAAAATTTGAAAAATAATACTCAAAACCATCGAGTTCATAAAATATACTAAGCAACAAACTACATGTGATTCCATAAGTCAATGGAAGATGATGATATCTAATACCTTCGTCTACAGAGGCTGGCAATTGCATACACACATAGCAATCCTTTGCCTCCATAGCATCAATATATTCATAAAGCAATTTAGCATATGCATTTGATTTGAAATTTCCCTGTGATTCATCCACATGCAACCTACGAGTCTCTGCTGCTAGTAAAGCTTTATCTTTCTCTGTATTGTCCCCCCTTTGACCAGCAGTAGTAGGTTTCTGTATCGATACAATTTTTGCTTCCTTTGTTGCCTTCTCTTGCTTTTCATGTCCCACTACATATGATATAGTAACTACTAAAACTATAAGAAAAATTACTCCCACTAAAAGTGTGCCTACTATGCATTTTGTCTTGCGGTTTGGGTTGCCGGCCTCCATGATCTCAAGACAGTGTAGTTCTGATTTTCTTTCACAACACAAAGTCTCTTTTCTTTGCTTATTCAGCCTTTCCGAACCACACCTGGAAGCTGATAATCCCTTCTGCAAGATCAGTCTTTGAGTTCTATAGCAACAGACAACCCTAGCCCTTCTCCGTCCACTAAATGGGAAGTCCCTAAATTTCTTCTTCTTCCACTTGGCGCTAGGTTATCTTTCAATCTGTTTATTTACAAAGTCTTTAGCAATCTGGAATCATACGTGTTCCAGCGGCTCTAATCACGTATTCTAATATTTCTAAACGAAGAATGATCTCCTCGAGTGTTTGCATCGTTGAACAAAAAGTCGGAAATTCTATTCTGTTTAAAACCAGTTCTCTTATCCTGCTCAGATAAGGAGGATTGGGGATAGTGAGTGTCAGCAACCCTTCGACCTCCACTCCTGGTACCAACAACACTACTTCCAATGTTATTATTGGGTCAGTACTGGTCACTGTCACTTCCCTCACCCTCCCGGATCTCCGTGATCTGGACATCTGCAGCTAGGTAGGTCCACTCAGGAGTAGCGTATCTTCTGCAGGGCACTCGCACCCTCCTCGATCTTCTCGGACCTTCCTGTTCCTGTCTTTGTGCACCTTCGTCCAAATCTGAATCTTCAGATATAGGAGCAAGAGTTCTCTCTGGAGTTGGCTTCAAGTTCGGCCTCTTCTTTCTTTCAGGCCAACTAGCTTCTCCACGCCTTGTTCTCCTATTTCTTGTCCTCACACTCGGTTCCTGATCACTCTTGTCTTGATCCGTGTCTGAGCCGTATTCACAGCAACTTTCTCCTTCGGTGGCAACTTCAGTTTCACTGTCGTCCTGTCTTTCTTCTGCTGGATCTGTAGCACTCCCAACTTCTTTCGACACCCCCACAGCTTGACTGATCCCCTCTAGTGGTTCGCCGTCCACAGCTGGATTTTCATCTGTGAGAGGAGCTGTTTCTTCTAGGGGTGCTGGAACTCTTCGAGTATGGGAAGCATGAATCCAGTTTGGCAGTCCTCCACACTTTACAGCAGTATTCGTTGTCAGGATTATTTGGTAGGGCCCCTTCCAACGCACGTCTAGGCAGTTCTTCCGGACGTGTTTTTTAACAAGCACCCAATCACCAGGGCACAAGTCGTGACATAGGTCTCTTGAAGATGGAACTTCAGCAGCCTGCACCTGAAGAGACACAGAATGAATGACATCAGAAAGTCCCTTGCAATAATCCAGGATCAGGTCATCTGTAATATTCAACAAAGCTGTAGTTGGAACAGACGGAAGTCTCATTGCCCTCCCCATTAAAACCTCGTATGGAGAGAGACCTGTCCTCCTGTCTGGTGTGCTACGCATACTCATGAGTACCAAGGGCAGAGCATCAGGCCAGCTTAAGGATGTTGATGAACATACTTTGGCTATTCGGGACTTTAGAGTTCCGTTTATCTGCTCCACGATACCTGAAGCCTCTGGTCGATAGCTACAGTGCAACTTCTGATCAATGTTTAATGCAGAGCAAAGCATCTTCACAACTTCACTGTTGAAATGAGTTCCTCTGTCTGATTCCAAGGAGGTCGGCACCTCAAAGCGCGGGATCAACTCTCTAAGCAACAACTTTGCTACTGTGAGTGTATCGCACCTGCGTGTAGGGTATGCTTCGACCCATCTGGAAAATATGCATACAACCACCAGAACATACCTGAGGCGGTTGATTTTTGGCATCTCAATAAAATCTAATTGCATTCGGTTGAAAGGCCCCCCAGACCTCCCAATGTGACTCATTGTAACTGGTGTTCTTTTCCCTACGTTCAATTGCTGGCATGTGACACATCTTTGACACACTGCTTCTGCTGCAACCCTAAACTTAGGATTATACCAAGTCTGCCTAAATAACCTCAGCATGGCATCTCTTCCTAAGTGTACTGGACCATGTATCTGTCTTGCCATTGGACTCACTAATTCATCAGGTAATACTGCCCTTCCATCTGCTGAAACCCACAAACCCATTTCACTTTTCACATAACCTGCTGTTTCCCATGCCTTTTTCTCAGAATCAGTTGCGTTCTCTTGCATGTCTTTTAAATCCTCCCAAGTATCAACTGTTTCTAGCATCATGTTTAACTCTGTCTTTTCCTGAGTCCCACCTACTTCCACTTCCGTGAAAGAATATCCTTGCTCCGCGCAGTATCGAGCAACATCGTCTGCATATCGATTACCTTGCGACACAAAATCTGTATTTTTGGTGTGGGCTACACATTTAACGATCGCAATTGCTGCTGGACCTTGTAATGCTTCTAACAACAGTCGCACAAATTCCCCATTTCGAATAGGCGAACCAGAGGAGGTCATGTAACCTCTCTGAGACCACAATTGCCCAAAATCATGAACTACCCCGAAACCATATTGGCTATCGGTATAAATGGTGACTCTAATTTTGCTACCTGCTAAACAGGCACGTGTCAATGCAATGATTTCGGCTACCTGAGCGGAGTGTACTCCTTCCAGGCAAGCGGCTTCCACAACTCCAGTAATGGTGCAAACAGCATAAGCTGCTCTCAACCGACCAGTATCGTCTCTTAAACATGAGCCATCAACAAAGAAAATTTCATCAGGGTCAGTCAACGGCTCATCCACAATATCTGGTCTTGGCTTGGTGCATAGTTCAGTCACATCAAGGCAATCGTGATCTTCACATTCTTCGCCTTCTATATCATTAGGAAGTGGCATCAATGTAGCAGGATTCAAAACAGAGCACCTCTTAATGGTCACGTTCTCCGCAGCAAGAATAACTTGCTCGTAGCGCGTGAGCCTATTACTGGTTCAGTGCTGTGTCTTGGTCCTGGTCATTAACAGTTCTACAGAATGAGGTACATACACCACTAATTGGTGTCCCATTACTATATTTTCACACCTTTCAATGCTGACACCTGTTGCAGCAACGGATTTGAGACATCCGGGCAACGCTGCGGCTACCGGATCTAAAGTAGCCGAAAAGTATGCAACTGGTCTACGGGCATTTCCATGAGTTTGTACTAAAACTGACAAAGCACAACCCTCTCTTTCGCAGCAGTAAAGTGAAAATGGTTTTTCATAATCAGGCATCCCCAAAGCTGGAGCACGGCACAAGTCCTCTCTCAGCTGTAGGAACGACATCAAACAATCCTTGTCCCATGGTACCGGATCACTCACCTCCTTGTGCGTCAATTTTTGTAAGGGTTTTGCTTTCAGGGAAAAGTTAGCTATCCACTGTCGGCAATAACCAACCATTCCTAGGAACATCCTGACTTCTCTCTGTGTCGTAGGCGAGTTCATCTTCATTATCGCCTCTATCCTATCTGGTGACACCTTGCGCTTTCCTTTTTCTATCCGGTGACCCAAGTACTGTACTTCTGTAAGACAGTACTGCAATTTGCTCGGAGATACCTTATGCCCATTTTCAGCTAAATGGTTCGGCAAGGCGATGGTATCAATCTTACAAGCTTCTTCCGTTCCTGACGCAACAAGTAGGTCGTCTATGTACTGGACCAGAACCGAGTTCTGTGGCAGTACTAGACTTTCAAGATTTTTCTTCAATAGCTGGTTGAAAATTGATGGGCTTTCTGTATACCCCTGTGGGATACGACACCATGTTAGGACACGATTTTCCAGCTTAAAAGCGAAAAGATACTGGCTCTCCTCATCCAATGGAATTGTAAAGAAAGCCTGACAAAGATCTATCACTGTGAACCACTCAGCTTGGAATGGTATCTGAAACAATATCACTGATGGATTCGGTACCACTGGACAACATGAAACAACTATGTTATTAATCCTTCGAAGATCTTGTACTATTCTAAATTTCCCACTAGGTTTCTGCAAACCCATAATCGGGGAGTTGCATACCCACGATTTCCTTCAGTATTCCCTGTTGAATCATAGAGTCGATTACGGGTTTTATTCCTGCAATCATCTCCGGGGTCAATTTGTATTGAGGCGTTCTTGGATATTCAACATTTGGTTTTACCATGATCTTCACTGGTTCTACTCCTTTGATCAATCCTATCTCTTCTCCAGTATAATCCCATACCTCTGATGACACTGTATCTCGCAAGTCGCGAGGAAGCTCCTCCACAGTCAGGGTAGGATACAGTTCTACGCATAGTCTCGAATTTGCAACTTTAAAGGTAGCATCCTCGTCTGTAGTCTGTACCTCCACTCCCTGAGGTGTGCAGTATATTGTGCAGTTCAGTTTGCACAATAAGTCTCTTCCTAACAGACACACAGGACTAGAATCACATACTACAAACTGATGTTCATCGGTGTAGTTTCCTATTCTCACTAGCACTGGTTCCGTCAAAGGGTTAGTCATTCTCCTATTTGCGACTCCTACCACTTGAATTGTTTCCCCCGACATTGGTAGATCTGGAACCACTGCCGATCTCAAAGTTGATCGAGTAGCTCCGGTATCTACTAAGAATGTTGTAGGACACCCTGCCACTTCAGCCTCAACGAACGGTCCTCCTTGATCCACCTCTAGAACTGCCCGAGGGTACAGTCCTCCTCTCTACTTACACGTCGTCCCGTCAATGGATCAACGTAGTAACACTCTTCTTCGTCTATAAAAAGAGGCATTTGTCTATAGATCTTTCCCCCTGTCGTAATCTTTGGTGGCTGCGGGAACTGAGCTCGTGGAGCCGAAGTCCCCCCTTTGGCCACCTTACTCTTTGGCACTGTCACCCTTTGAACTAGAACTTCTTGAACTTCCTCCTCCTCTACTTCTAGTTCTCTGTTTTCAGGGTTATAGGGACACTCGCGTTTCCAATGTCCCACCTGGTGACACTGGTGACACTTTGTCGTTTTTTTCAATGTAGCAACGTCTATTCTAGGTCTCGGGTTTTCCTCGTCGTCTTTATTCTGACTATTTGGTTTCCTTCCCATCGTCCCTGTTCCCTGTTGCTGCTGTCCACCCTTTCCAGCCGACTGCATCTGCACCATCATCAGTTTCTCCTTTAGTTTCTTTGCTTTGGAATCTATTTCATCACTGCAATACCTTGCGTATCTCAAAATTTCATCCAATGGTTTGTTTTGCCAACAAATTAAATGTTGCTGAATCAACAAACAAATATCAGGTCTCAACCCCAAAACAAACTTCGATACAAACTGTCCTCTATCTTTGGGATCCATTACATCTAATCCACTGTATTGTTTGAACGTTTTCAGCAATCGCTCATAAAACTCATGAACTGTCTCCTTGGGTTCCTGTCTTGTTCGGTCTATTTTTACCCAATCTATATCTTGTGGTGGCACCTTCTCCTTCAGCCATGTCATCACCTTTTCATATTTTAACATTACTCTTTCTGACGGTCCATTAGTACGAGCATCCCTTTCTGGTTCTGCAGTTGGCCATTCGACACTAACCTTGCATGCTATCCACAAGTCTCCTGGGACCACAATGTCGAATAAGGTGTTCAAATCAATCCACAATACTTTTGAAATCTTGACAAACCTCTCTACCTGCTTGTACCACTCTACAGGACTTTCCCTTAACTTCGGAAATGAGTTGGTAAATGCAGCCAAATCTCCCCTACTCCAGGGCACGTGTACATAACTCCCATTCGCTATTTCTCGCAAAGGGAATGCCTCCATCTGCAGTAGCCTTCCCTCCGGAGACATCACATTCGCGCTCCGCCTAACAGTTCCCTTCTTGGACCACCTCTCTTCCCATTTGTCCAGATCTCTCCATGCTCTTATTCCTGTGATCAGTTCCCTTATGTGTGTTTTTAATCCAGTTGTCCTCCTCTCTTCTAAGTCCTGATCTGAATAATGCAACCTATGGTTACCCTGCAATGCCTTTGTTCTGGACAAATCTACCATATACTTGTCTGCCAGTTCAGACAGTTTCTCATGAGTTGCTCTTGCCTTTCGAATAATATCCTTTGCTATAAACAGCAGCTCATCTTGTTCGTACATGTCAATCCTTTCTAAAGGCAAAGCACCATCTATTATCTCGTCCAGGTCAGATTTTAAGCTGGTCACATCGAGTCTTTTGGCTTTTATCACAGCTTTCAGTATGCTATCTCTAGAGAGTCCATTTACATCTCTCCCATCACAGCTCTGAGTCCTACGTCTGGGCTCAGGCGTGTTATGGGGAGTCCTCCCATGCTCCCATCTCTCCAGGTCCCATGCAGTTCCATCCTCTCTGGGTGTATAGTGAAACACTTCTCTATTTCCCATAGTCCCACATTTCCCATTCTGCCTGGTTTCTCTAGGTGCATGGTAAGACATTCCATTATTCCCCATGCCTTCGCAATTTGCCTGTGATCTCTGATCACTCGACGCATGGCAAGATCCTTCGCGGTTCCCCATGTTCCCACGATTCCAGTGCTGTACGTTATTATCAGGTGCGTGGAGAGTGCACTTAAACTTATCCCTGTACTCTTGTGTCCTTTGGTCTCCCTCACTTTGAATGAGACGAGACGTCTCTCCACACTCCGCACTTCTACCTTTTCGCTCCTGCCCATTTCCACCGTCAATATGACGTGTAACTCCTCTACTCTCCTGACTTTTACCGTCCCACTCCTGACTGCTTTCGCTAGCCCCGCAGTGAGATAATGTCCCGTTGCCTCGACTTCCCCATTCAGCTTCTGCTCTTGACCTGTTGCTTGGTGCTTCTGTAGACCTATCCCATTCCTTCAAGTCAGCCCTCAACTCTTTATAGGATTTCGGCCGTGGTCCCCTCAGGTCCATCAGTCCTCTCTGACCCCCCTGTTCTGTTACGGGATCCACTGCTGAATCCAATGGGGTGCTCCACGTTATCGGTCCTGGCAATTGCCTCCAGGCATTTGTCGTGTTATTCCTTCTTTCCATCTCAACTCTTTCTCTGTCTAGCCGTACCTGTTCTTCCTCTCTCCCTTTCTCTGGGTGATAAACCGACACTATAGGACCTATGGTAACGGGTACTTGAAGAGCATCTGGCAATCCATAAGACTCAACCCTCTCTGTTGCTGGCATCTTCTGCACCACAACCCTTCCGACTACTCTCTGTACAGGACTATGTTGAGGTGTCTCCTCACCTTTGGTAGGTACCCAATTCGTTATAGGGAGCGGCCTGTTCCCTTCTATGTCAACCCTATCTTCCCTTGGGAGCTCAGTACCTTCTATCTCCCTATTGTCCGGAGGCGGTCTATCTATCAAAAACCTATTTATTAGGCCATCCTCCGAATCGCTCTCGTCATCCTCTTCTATGGGTCTCTTTTCTCCTGTAACCTCTCTCACTGGGTACAACTTATCCACTTCAATCGTCTGTACCCTCCATTTCTTGGCTTCCGCATCCCATTTGGCATCTTGCACTGCCCTTACTGCCCTGCCTTACCCTTTCTTGGCGTCTGTTCTGATCCCTGTCGTGCGCCGCCCTAATCCACGCATTAAGGGCCTCAAACTGTGTTGGTCTAGGCAAAGGTCTCAATGAGGACATAACTGCTTTCAGCTGATGCAACACTTCTAGTCTAAACGTTCCGTATTTCGGAAAAGTCAGTTCCTCATTCCCTTCTGTAATCTTACTCCAAGTATCAAGCCACAGTATAGTATGCAACCCAACATTCGTTGCCATATAGTGAGCTGGTGTACCCTCTGGCGGTGCCTCTTCCCCGTAATAAGATTCTCTTCTTTTTCTCTTAAAGATCGCTCTCAAACATTTAAAACACTTCATGTTCAAAATCTACAAAATTTCTGTTTTCTCAGCGTTCGTTTACTTCCTGATGACAATCCACCAATCCCAGTGCGGTTCTCGCTAACCGGCCTATCACAGCGCGGCTTCACACCAACCGGCCTATCACAGCGCGGCTCTCGCTGACGTCACTCGTCTCCCCTTCGCAGCAGTTCCCCTCCTTTCTCAGCTCGTCTCCCGGTCATGCATGCGTCCCATTCATACTCTGAAAAATGATTACTTCCGACCAAGCGATCACTTTCCTTGACTGTACGCCCACAGTCTAACTGTAATTGTCACCTTAACTGACAAAATGTCTTTCCGTGTACGTCCAGACAATCGCCTTAACTGATAGGTTACTTACACACGGTAACTCTCGACCTGCGTCCGTTACCCACACACTCACTCTTGCGTTCCCCCTATCTCGGTCCTGCGGGCGATCAATGGTACCTCATGACCCCCTTTACTCTGGTCGACAACTACTCTGGATGTTCGATACACCCGAACCACTTAAGCTCTTCTCCGAACTTAATATTTTCACCCAGGTTGCGCGCGCTCACAACCCTCTCTCAATCACACTACAGTCATTCAACTCCGCATGACATTACAATACAGATACAACACAAAACACCGCAATCTATCAACGCATGACCCTTGTTATACTCACTCTCGTCCGACCCTGCTGCTTTTCTCTCGCACCGTCAGCACCTTCTTCGGCAGGCGATTCTTCCGCTGCTCATCTCTCGATCTCTAGGGACCTTGGGGTAATCTTAACCTAGTCTAGATCACCTTCCTCTAGAAGGTAACCATCCTCTGCTACCAACTGTTACGGCGGGATTTCTGATCTATTGCTATAGGTCTAGATCCCAACTCAGGTCGACTGAACCGTTGATACCTGTCATAGAGTAAAAGGCAATCCACTACTAGGTCAATCAGTTAAGGACTTACACCACTCTAAAGAACCACTTACTACGAATAAGTTTTAAAAGTTTATTATAAAGCCAAAGTTAACTGGAGATACAAACATCTCAAAATAAGGTTAAAAAGATATACTGGTATCAATACAAACATACATTTTCTAAATGCTCTTAGTCGGCAGAAGAATATCACCAAAACCAATTCAAAAATCATCAGAGTTGCAAGAATAGACACAAGCTGTAACTTGTGAGTCATTTACAGAAAGGAAGAAAAATCCAGATTAGACTGTCCCTACACTAGACTAAGTGACATCCCTACTTAGTAAAATCTTAACCTAAAAAGGTGTCAGCCGTGGTGACTTCCAAAGAAGATCACTCACTTCCCTTAGTCTTTGTTGTGAATCGGTGTCTCGCAGTTATCCTATCTGCCTACCCATCCGCTCTCTTAGGTTCCTCAGACCATCTGCCCTAACTCCACCCAGGGGTGCTGTCCCTAATACAAAAATCACATTTACAATAGAAACGCCCTTTAGAGACGCCCCTCACGTGGTGTCAGTTCTGGCATTTTCCATGCTGATACTCCTCTGGGCCCATCGTTAGCGTTGACCTTGCTTCTCAGGCTCTTCTCCGGCAGGACGGTACCCCCCAGGAAATTCCTGAAGCCTCCTCCAGGCCTGTGCCTGGCTCCCTGAACAAAACTCTATTCATCACTCTCTTGATTGGAACCTCCTCGCACCTGCAAACAGACACTTGTACAGTGGGCCCCAAATTCCGGCCTCCACCGTATCTTCTAAGTCGTAAACCTTCGAGCAGGCTCCGCAATTTATGCTTAACATGACCTTCCTCTAACTAACACATGCAGATCAAAAGAAATGACCTTATCTATTCAGGCCTATTTAGAATTACATGAAACGGGCCTGTGCACTCTGTAAACCTTTAATTTCTTAGTCTAAACAGTATTCTAACTTATTACACACAATGGTTATATGAAACACTTCTATAAAACATATATTTCAGTTCTATGATCAATAATACTTTGAATTACAACAACATTAAAAATCCATATCATGTGAGAGTGTAACAGCACCTTTTATTCTCTGTGAACTGCCATGTGGCCTACACATTTCTACGTTTATCAGTATTACATTCTCCTCTACAATAGCCACATAACATGGGATTTCAACATCATTCTAACATCTCTACACACTTCTACATTAGCTTTTCACACTGATATATGCATTCTATTTTAATTAAACACTCTTATGTATTTTCACTCTATAAATTCGACACTCTTATGTAATCTTTACCAAACTGATGCAACGTGCTTGTAAATATGGTGCACTTCTATTTTTTTCTCGATTTGCGCTCTCTCACATATATGCATCAGGTGAAATCCGATCCATCAGACAAGGTCTCCTGCCCCATCACAGGTCCATACATGACGAATGTTTGGAGCTGGGCACTGCCTCAGCAGCACTCTGCACCGGGACTCGGGAGAACGAGTGTGATCACTACAGTTTTGTGTCGTGCAGTCGTTGATTCGAGTTGGCACTTAGGTGTAGACCCGGCCCTGAAAAATAGGTGCTGGTGCTGAGCACTGGAAAGCACCGGCACAAATTAAGCACTGCTTAAAGGTTAGATGGTTGTCCACATTGGTAGATCAGCTTGCTACTAACATGGCAGAAGCATTAACTGTAATCAATAAAGATTTGCTTATGATGAGAGCTATGATTATGCAAAATCACCTTGCGTTGGCTTTGCTCCCCACAAAAGAGGATGGAGTTTGCAAAGTTATTCATGCTCGTGAATGCTGCACTTATATTACTCACACAGACAAGCAGTTTGACAGCTACTTTATTAAAATCACGAATATAAGGCATGAACTAACTGAGCTGGAAGAATCCGGTGCCTGGGAAGGTTTAGGTTCTATATTTGGAACTATTGGAACAGGTTCAGCTAAGATAGGGGAGTGGTTTGGTAGCATAGAAGGGAAAATTCTAAAATTACTGTTAACACCTCTCTTGGTTTTACTAATTGGCATTTCATGTGTGATTTGTTTCCTCAATTTTGCAAAAGAATGGCATGAAGAAATAGTACGGATTGTGGGTACAAGAAGATGCCAAACTAGAGGGGAACAAAAAGTAAGAGACTTGATATGAAGGTTGAAGAAATGCAAAGTGATCTATATGACACCTTGAAGGACTTGGAAGAATCCATAGAGAAGAATGGAAGCTAATGAATGACGTGTTGTAATAGAGATGAAGTGATGATTTAGAAATCATTGGTAGGGCGGTATGAGAGTTTTCCGCTTTTCTTTACATGCATTACAAAATGGACTTACGTTAACCTAAACAATTGTTTACAGTGTCCTCCATCTTGAATCACTGTTGTAGTATGCCATGTGATGACTGGTATTATTGTCTTTAACCTAGAGCTGGTGCTGAGGGCATTAAGGGAAAGCTGTAGAGGAAAGGCATCTGGTCCAGAGTAGGTCCCTGTTGATGTCTATTTAGACTGTCAATATTTGTGGGCACC
Organism: Lissotriton helveticus; assembly: GCF_964261635.1. NCBI lineage: Eukaryota > Metazoa > Chordata > Amphibia > Caudata > Salamandridae > Lissotriton > Lissotriton helveticus. The sequence goes on from NC_136057.1 coordinate 898,739,424, forward strand.
CTTGATCACAAATACTTTTAATGTCATCACGAGTGTTGGTCCCCCTGTTACCTGGAAAAGATCATTCATAGTCCCAACTTATAAAAGAGGGGGCAGGTCACAGCACAAGAACTATAGGCCGATATCTTTCCTGGACACCACAGTCAAATGTTATGGGATGCATCTTGCTGCCGAGATTGGAGGATTGGGCAAGCTCAATAAACATTTTACCAGACACCCAGTATGGTTTAAAGAAAGGGTTAGGTACTATTGACCAATGCTTGAATCTGAGTTTGTTAATATGGAAGTATGCTGTTGCTAAGAAGGGTTCCATCTTCTTGGCGTTCATGGACTTGTTGGAAGGCAATTTTGTCGGAGATGGGCATAGAGGAGGACATTATTTTGTTCATAAGGCAGCTATAATCTGAGGTGAAGGAATGGTAAATGTACAGAATTATTTGAGATAAAAAGGGGAGCAATGCAAAGGCACGTTCTTGCCACCTTCTTTTTCTCACTGTATACAAACAGAATTGAATCCACACTCACACTGAAATCCAAAAATACTCCTTATGTGGGAACTCGCCCCCTTCTAGTAGCCCTTTATGCCGAAGATGGAGGTTTAGTGGCAAGATCTGGGAGGGCGCTGCACGGACAAATTGAGGATTATGTCAGTTTTATGCTGGAGCTAGATCCACAGGTTAATGAAAGCAAAACCTTCACTATAACATGTGAGATGAGACCTAAATAAAGACCAGTGCACCACGTTAATAAGATCAGAGTAGGTGAGATTGCCTCTTTTACCTATTTGGACGTCCTTTTTTATGGTAAATACTTATGGAAACCAATGGTATCAAATAGAATTGCCATGTTGGAAAATGCAATTATGGGGCTACAGATTTTCGGTAAATAATTGGGCTCCAAACCTGTGATGGAGTTTCTGATTATCTATGTGGTATAATTGGTGGAGATGGCTACATATGGGCAGAGATATGGGGCATGGTTGATACCCATGGTATACAGCTAGTGGAATTGCTTTAAAAAAAAAAAAATTCTAGCAGTCGCGCGTAGCTGCCCAAATACTATTTGCCACGATGAGCTTGGTCCTCCCTATATATAGGATAAAAGAAAATTAGCACCACTTTTGCTCTGGTACTTCATCAGGTCCAGGGAGTCTGCACCATTAAATTGAATTGTCATAGAGGATTGTCTGAAACTGCACACAGCCCTTGACATACCTTGGCTTGCTCATGTGAAAGCAACATTGGAGGTGATTGGGCTGCCTGGCCTATCTACTTCTTCAAACTCCTGCATGGGCTGTAACAAGACCAAGCTGAAACAGTTGTTTCCAGCTAATGTCGCTCAAAAGAGCGGGTGGCTGACAGACCCACACTTGCAGTATCATTCTATAAATTGGTGTACCTCCAAGAAGGTCTTCAAACTTACATATCTTCAATTCAGAACCAGCAACATTGTTTTGTTCTAACTAGATTCCGCTTCAATTGCCTACTGCTAATGGTGGACTACCCATTGAATTGTTGCTCCCTGTCAGATTTAGAACCTGTTGGTGGTGTATCTATTCAATCTAATTTACACATTGTGTTTTGTTGCTCCTATTTTGAAGGCCCCAGAAGAAATATGATTTTACCACTTTTTAAAGTCTTCAAATACTGACAGTGCAGACAAGCGCTGCTCTTTCCACAGCAGCTGCATTGTCCTTTGGTCTGTTACTTTATGGCGCTCTTTATATGGAAGATCTTAAAACTAAGAAGGAGTGTACTATGCTGATGGTACTGCATAATTGAATGACGTGTTGTAATAGAGATGAAGTGATGATTTAGAAATCATTGGTAGGGCGGTATGAGAGTTTTCCGCTTTTCTTTACATGCATTACAAAATGGACTTACGTTAACCTAAACAATTGTTTACAGTGTCCTCCATCTTGAATCACTGTTGTAGTATGCCATGTGATGACTGGTATTATTGTCTTTAACCTAGAGCTGGTGCTGAGGGCATTAAGGGAAAGCTGTAGAGGAAAGGCATCTGGTCCAGACTAGGTCCCTGTTGATGTCTATTTAGACTGTCAATATTTGTGGGCACCCTTGATCACAAACACTTTTAATGTCATCACGAGTGTTGGTCCCCCTGTTACCTGGAAAAGATCATTCATAGTCCCAACTTATAAAAGAGGGGGCAGGTCACAGCGCAAGAACTATAGGCCGATATCTTTCCTGGACACCACAGTCAAAGGTTATGGGATGCATCTTGCTGCAGAGATTGGAGGATTGGGCAAGCTCAATAAACATTTTACCAGACACCCAGTATGGTTTAAAGAAAGGGTTAGGTACTATTGACCAATGCTTGAATCTGAGTTTGTTAATATGGAAGTATGCTGTTGCTAAGAAGGGTTCCATCTTCTTGGCGTTCATGGACTTGTTGGCAGCATTTGACTGTGTCTCACAATCTAAACTGTGGGCAATTTTGTCGGAGATGGGCATAGAGGAGGACATTATTTTGTTCATAAGGCAGCTATGTTCTGAGGCGAAGGAATGGTAAATGTACAGAATTATTTGAGATAAAAAGGGGAGCAATGCAAAGGCGCGTTCTTGCCACCTTCTTTTTCTCACTGTATACAAACAGAATTGAATCCGCACTCACACTGAAATCCAAAAATACTCCTTATGTGGGAACTCGCCCCCTTCCAGTAGCCCTTTATGCCGAAGATGGAGGTTTAGTGGCAAGATCTGGGAGGGCGCTGCACGGACAAATTGAGGATTATGTCAGTTTTATGCTGGAGCTAGATCCACAGGTTAATGAAAGCAAAACCTTTACTATGACATGTGAGATGAGACCTAAATAAAGACCAGTGCACCACGTTAATAAGATCAGAGTAGGTGAGATTGCCTCTTTTACCTATTTGGACGTCCTTTTTTATGGTAAATACTTATGGAAACCAATGGTATCAAATAGAATTGCCATGTTGGAAAATGCAATTATTGGGCTACAGATTTTCGGTAAATAATTGGGCTCCAAACCTGTGATGGAGTTTCTGATTATCTATGTGGTATAATTGGTGGAGATGGCTACATATGGGCAGAGATATGGGGCATGGTTGATACCCATGGTATACAGCTAGTGGAATTGCTTTAAAAAAAAACAAATTCTAGCAGTCCCGCGTAGCTGCCCAAATACTATTTGCCACAATGAGCTTGGTCCTCCCTATATATAGGATAAAAGAAAATTAGCACCACTTTTGCTCTGGTACTTCATCAGGTCCAGGGAGTCTGCACCATTAAATTGAATTGTCATAGAGGATTGTCTGAAACTGCACACAGCCCTTGACATACCTTGGCTTGCTCATGTGAAGCAACATTGGAGGTGATTGGGCTGCCTGGCCTATCTACTTCTTCAAACTCCTGCATGGGCTGTAACAAGACCAAGCTGAAACAGTTGTTTCCAGCTAATGTCGCTCAAAAGAGCGGGTGGCTGACAGACCCACACTTGCAGTATCATTCTATAAATTGGTGTACCTCCAAGAAGGCCTTCAAACTTACATATCTTCAATTCAGAACCAGCAACATTGTTTTGTTCTAACTAGATTCCGCTTCAATTGCCTACTGCTAATGGTGGACTACCCATTGAATTGTTGCTCCCTGTCAGATTTAGATCCTGTTGGTGGTGTATCTATTCAATCTAATTTACACATTGTGTTTTGTTGCTCCTATTTTGAAGGCCCCAGAAGAAATATGATTTTACCACTTTTTAAAGTCTTCAAATACTGACAGTGCAGACAAGCGCTGCTCTTTCCACAGCAGCTGCATTGTCCTTTGGTCTGTTACTTTATGGCGCTCTTTATATGGAAGATCTTAAAACTAAGAAGGAGTGTACTATGCTGATGGTACTGCATAATTGAAATTTTACTGTTTGGTATTTTATTGTAATGACCATTTTTTTTATTACTGCTGATGTTTATGCAATAACTACCCTGCACTTTGGTCTGTTATTTTATTATGCTACTTATATGGTTCTTTAATTTAAGGAGACGTAATAAGGTGATAGGTGGTATGATGACACTTTATTGTAATTGAACTCGTAATGCACTTTTTTTATCAAAATGAAGTGCTTCGTTGAAATTGCATAGTTTTTAAACTTTTATGTCTGAGTATGATTATTGAATGTATTCTTGTTCTCTTTTATCTGTGCTTTTATGCTCCAGAAATGTAGCAAATAAAGATACTTTGACTGACTTGTATTACAGTTCCTTGTTCTAAATAAAGAAGTACAAAATTATTGTCATGATAAAGAAAGTTCCTAGAGACTTTTTCCAGCACTGTGCTCTATCAAGGATATCCTAAATGTCCCAGGCTATTGTTTGTACAATGTATCGTCTAACATGTTTGACTAAACCTGTGAGAACCATTATAACTCCCGCAACACTACTATGAATGAATACTCAAATTAATTTTGCCGTAAAATGTTTCTATCCACTCGTGGTGCAAATCCTGAGAACCATGTAATACTGTATGCAGCTCATTGTTTGAAGTCCTATAAAGGACGTGCTCTTCTGTACCCAAGATCCCCCCTCTTTCCCACCCTTAGAAGGCAAATCTATGCTGGTTTTTAGACAGAACTTTACTGAGGTCTTTATACTTGTGAGTTGTACTCTTTTGCTGCTAAACTTCCCGATAGCACCTTTCATGTATGCTGCCTATTTCCTTCTTATATTAAATGTAAAACTATAACTGATATCTTCCATTCTTATGAGAATGCCTCAGCATTGATTGTTGACTGTGATCGGAAATGGACTATTTAGGGGTCAAATCAGGGAGCACCAAAGTCTGCATTGGGACTGCACCGCCCTCAGTACTCGCAGCTGGGTCGCTTTGGTATGATCATTTAAGACAAGTTTGCACAGTGACAATGGCTATTAGCCAAAAAAGGGTCCTTGTTAGGTACAACAACTCCTACCCCAGCAACCTTCGCTCATCAAAGGAACGGGACAGGCTTCTTTGTATAGCCCCGAAGTTCCGTGTTTTTATTCGCTTGGTTCTAATCATTTGGACTAATGTTTATTTCCATCTTCCCTGTACTCACTTGTAAACTCCTGTAAAACATACCTTCTCAAAACTAGAATGACAGATTGAGAACTCCTCCACCACCACCCTACTATTTCCAGTTGCCTATATCTCTTCAACCATGCCTTCATGTAAATATGCATGTATAACATACATTCTTAGCTGGGTCGGGTGGCTTAGTGGACTAATACGCCCTCTGTAGGAGCATGTGTTTAACCTCATGGACACAGGTTAAAACCCCAGGGGGCCCACTCAGCCTTTCATCCTTCGGAGGTCGATAAAATGAGTACAGTTGGGTAACAATACACATTGGTTATTCAGCGCCAAGATGCCCTTCTGGGAAAGTGCGCTTTACAAATAAATGTATTTACTTAATCCTGTGATCATCTGTGATGCCTTTAGGGGCTGTAATTGCAATGCATCGCTAAGATTCCCAATGACGACTAATGTTCTGATTTGTTACCTTTGCCTCAAACTGTAAAGCGCTCTGATATCCTTCGGGATCAAGTTCGCGCTATATAAAACTTTATAAATAAATAAAAATAAAATAAATAATTATGTAATATCTTGTGTTGCCACTCACCTACTAATATCATTCCCCCCATACTGTTTTTTTATATTTCTATATTTGAGCTCTGTACTTCGAACCTTGTGGCTGTACAAAGCATTTCTCATTGAAATGGTCTTGCTCCTGTTTTATAAATAAATGAATCTAGGAAGAGTCCGCGAGAATGTACATGACATCATCCATCTCTCAGAGACATTGAAGCCATGTTAAGTTTTCTAGGAAGTGCCGACTGGTTCCTCTTCCCCCACATGGAGACCGGTTAATGTCTCACCTTTTGTCACTTATGGCACTTACCTTAAGGCGTCAAAAGATCCACTGGAGTTAGATTAAATACACTGGTACACCTTTCATATGCTGCACAGCCATGTTTTTGATCTCATACCTGATCGCCTAGAGGGGCAGTTTGGATTTTGGTAAACACAGCCTCACATGACCCTGCCCTGGCTGTAGGTTTACATTCTTCAATATCTACGCAGGAATGTCTCGCTCTATGAACATGTTTTATCTCAAATGTCTTTCACAATCATTTTAAGTTATAGCAAAGATCCAAGGCAGACAAAAATGTGTTTTTCTTCGTTCTTTTGAACTATAGTTGCTGCAGAAGATAAGCAGAGACATGTTTAGAAGTACCAGTTAGCTTGCTGTGGGTTAAATTATAATACGGCTGGCTCACGTGTGAAGCATGTACGTGACTAATTGCTACATTCTGATCAGGCACTAAAACCTCATTACAGTTGTTTTTGTTTTTATAAGTAGTCAGATGATTGCATTCAAATAGATGCAATGCGTGTTACTTACTGCACAAGTCACTCCCTTGCGCTGGAGTAAGTTGCACATGTTTGACCTACTCACAAGCCGTTACTACGTCGGCAAATGTCATACACATGTCAGAGCAAAAGCACATCCCTTAGTGTCCTTGTCAAAATGAGCCGACTAACAGCTTACTGCCTTTTCACTAACTCCTCCGCAGCTGTTTATTCTAAATATTTCAAATCTAAACGTTTTAGGTATGGAAATGCATGGAATTTCACAAATATCCTTTGATAATGTTTTTTTACTCGTAAAAATATTCCCCCTAACATGATTCCTCGTCAAATATGCCTCCTGTGGAAAGTAGGGACTTTGTGATACACTTTCTCACACTTTCTGCAGTACTTCTATGTGTATTGCACATGTGTAGCCTACGTAGGCTAACAAATGTGGGATGCTCGGGTTTACATTAACCCTGGGCGGAGAACTACGCTCCGCTCGCGGAGTTTGCGAATTTTCGGCAACTTCGCAGTGAGCGCGAAGTTGTCGACTACTTCGCAATCTACAGCGTAGCGTAGTAGTTTTTCATTCTCGCGTGTGCAGTAATGACTTACCGTGGTTCTGTGTTCTCTTTCTCGCTTTTCTCTCCCGGTCGCGTTCGCTACGATGTTTGGAATCCGGCCGCACAATCCCATGCGACTGTGAGAACGTGATAACGTCATTCGGACGCGCAAACACGTCACTAGGACGCGCAATCTTCCTTGCAGTGCCATGTTGGTAAGATCGCGTTTCCGAACACGCAGAAACTGCAATCTGGCACAGAATATCTCTTGAGCATGTTAAAACCTTCTAAAAGATGATCATTTTGCTCAGGAAAACCCCTCAGATTGTGATTTGGCTGTATTTTTTTGGGCCAGGAGTCCTCTTTTTGGTTCTACTCTGTTTTTCAAGCGAAAGGAAGTGCCCCTGAGTCTCCAACTTCCTGTTCCTGTCCACCAGGCTCCTCCCAGTGCTTTATCCATGTGGTGTTCACTTTCATTTGGGTTTGGAGTTGGAAGGATCACTCTTTGTGTATGTCTGCTGCATCATAGCATTTGATTGGATTTATTGAGTAATTTTGGATTTGAACTTTTCTTTTACAAGTAAGTTTGAGAATTGAGAATTGGTGTACTGTAAATGTTTGTTTGGTTTGGGTTATTTTTAACTACAGTTTTCTGTGCTTCTCAATCTTTCGTAAAAATTATTATAGAGGGAGGCCTGTACTTTCATGAGGGGCCAAGTTGTATGTCTTTGAAATTTCTTCCAGTAGGCCTAGCGGTACCCACGGGTCCAACCATGTTTCTGTGGTGTCTGTAAAACATCACGGATGGCATTGGATTCAATTGCAAACTCTGTTGTACTGGAATTTCAGTTTTTTTGTGTGTAATTAGGTAACCCTAGTAGTTCATGTAGTTAGTGTAGGCCTGCTTGAGTTCATTTACTTTCTGTGGGTGGCTTGACCAGGTGGTGGCGGCCATTTTGTGTTTTAAGCCACTGTGCTTTTGCCATAGACCTCCAAGCTTGTGCCCCACTCTGCCAGTAGGCCCAAGGGTACTGCTAGAGTCATCATCATGGGTGCATAAAAGTTGTTCAACTGTTATTGTGGTGTTTAAGTTGTAAGTATAACATCATGTATGTCATGGATGGCTTTGGATTGATTAGCAAAATGTGTTTTTGTTGTTGAATTGCAGGTTTTGGGTGTGTGTTGAATAATATGGCTTTTTCTGCGCACTAGGTAACCCTAGAATTCAGCTAGCGTAGTTTTGGTAACTTTGCACAGTGCGACAACGCGACCTTACAGTTTTTGTTTTCTTCGCCAGCTCAATGTGCGTGCTCGGGCATGCGATAACGACGTTTTGTACAATTCGCGCTGCTGAACACGCCGAATTTGCGATCTCGCGAGCAATATGTCTCGTGTTGCATAAAACCTTCTCGAAAATGTTGATGCTGTTCATTTTGCTAAATAAACTCCTCAGGATGTCATTTGGTTGTAGTTTTTGGAGCATGGACCACTTACTGTTTCTGTCCTCTATGTACTTTGTTGTTCGAGGGTGGCCTGACCATGTGGGTGGTGGGGTGGCCATTTTGTGAAGCCAAGCATTGTCCTTTCGCCATAGGCATGTATTGTCTGTCTTCTCTTTCTTTTCATGTTGTTGGGGGTGGCCAGGCCATGTGGGGGCGGCCATTTTGTGTGACCTTCCATCGTGCTTTTGTCGCAGGCCTACAAACTTGTGATTTCTTCTGCCAGTAGGCCTAGAGTCCCAGAGGTAGTCAGCGGGGGTGCTTGGTGTAGCGGTTTCCATTTTGTCTGTTGAATTTAACATCATTTAGGGCATGGATGGCAATGCATTGAATTTCCAAATGTGGTGTTTGCGGTGTAGTTAACTGTTTGGGTGTATGTAAAAAACTGTAAATGCCTTTGTTGTTTGTGTTGTTGTTGTGTAACTTTCAAACCTTTTAGCAATGGGGATTTTCTTTTTTTGCATTAAGATGTGATGTGTAATAGGCATCCTCCTTTTTCTGGCCATATAGGGTTATAGATAGACCTGCTTGCGTTTATTTAAATTGTATGTACTTTCTTGTTGGTGGGCTGACCAAGGGGCTGGTGCCCATTTCCATTTGGTGAAGTCATGCATTTTGCTTTTCCCATAGGCCTTCTTTGTCTGTTTTTTATTCCTTTCTTATTTTTTTTATTCCTTTTCTTATTTTTTTTGTGACCGCCTGTCCATGTCGTGGCGGCCATTTTCTGGTACTAGTAGCCACTGCGTTTTTGCCATAGGCCTCCAAGCTTGTGGCTGTGTAACAGGCATCCTCCTTTTTCTGGCCATATAGGGATATAGGCCTGCTTGAGTTTATTGTTTTCTGGCCTTTACCCATGTACCTGTGATGAGTGCCCATGTTGCTGGGAGCTGTGGTGGTAGTAGTAGTGTGCTGTTTTGTTTTTGACAATTTGGCCTGTGTCTTGCCATTGTTCCTGTTGGCTTACTACTGTTCACATGCCCATTGCTATCTGATGCAGGTCACTGATACTGCATCCATCCGAAATGATGCACAAATTAAGGATAAACAAGTTCCACTTTCACTACATTTGCATTTTAGTTCTTTGCTATTCTTACTCTTACTGAGTACACTAATACTTCTATTAGTAATTAAAATTAAAGCGAAAAAAATTCCACATTCGACTGATGTTATTCTGCCTTCTTTGCTTGTAGGTGCACAAAAGACTGAAGAGGAGGTGTCTGTCATCATTCATCGCCTGTTCTACTGCCAGACGGACGTCCTTCTGTACTACGTCATGTGTGGTGTGACTCACCTGACCAGACATCATTCTCAGCAACTTGTGCAACTGAGTGCTGCTGCTGACATCTGAAGATTGGCCCAAAGAAAACAGGTACCTGGTCCTCCAAGACCAAGAAAGTTGCTGAGAAGAAGAAGGAAGAACAGAAGAAGGAAGTGACACTTAAGTCTGGTGTTGACCCGAAAACTTTTTGGGGGAACAAAAAGTACGCCTGCAGCAGCGGTGACCGGGGTCCAAGCTGGGGCCAGCACCTCCGCATCAGTGGGCCCAAGCCACCAACCTAGGCCCAAGCAGATGAGTGGGGAAGAGGTAGCCAGCCTAATGGTGGAAAGCAGTGATACTGAGCCTGACCTAAACTTATCGCTATCTCAAAGTAGTACACAATCCACACAAGAGGGAACACAGCAGAAAAGTGGTGAACAACAACCACCGCCCGCAATAGTAGATGTTCCAAAACAGCATCCACAACCACTGCCCGCAATAGCAGATGTTCAACCAGAGCCACCGCCCGCAATAGTAGTTGTTCAACAACCAACGCCCGCAATAGTAGATGTTCAACGAAAAGAACAACCACAACCACCGCCTGCAATAGTAGTTGTTCCACAACCACCGCCCGCAATAGTAGATGTTCAACGAAAACAACAACCATAACCACCGCCTGCAATAGTTGTTCAACAACCATCACCCGCAATAGTAGTTGTTCCTCCCGAAGTCGGGGCAGTTCAGAAAATTGAGCATGATGCAGAGCAAGAAGAAGAGGAAGCACCTCATGCAGGAGATCTATTGTTTTCCAAATCCCCACCAAGGAAAAGGAGGGTTAGTCCATCGAGTTCTTCGCCAAGCATCCCTTCTGATAATCTTGATCTCAATTGGGAGCCACAACAATCTGAGCATGAGAGGGAGAGACATCCCAAGAAGACCAGGTTAGGGAAAAGGAAGGTTCCAGGAAGCCTTACACTTATGGAGTGCGATGTTGAAGAGCCGGATAATGATGATGATGGTGATGACGAGTCAGACCCAGTCATCACAAGCCTTCCTCCTGGGCCTGAGGACATGGAGACCAACATTTAGGAAACTGGAGACGAGGGAGAACATGGCGCCCGCGTGCTGAGCGGTAGCGCGCACCCTCTCCAGTAGTCCCCGTCCTTCGCCCCCCGCAATGCTGCCTCTTAGATTACTAGCGTGGGGATTTGGTGTCGGAACGTGGGGAGAATCTACGCTTACCTTCCTGGCACTGAAGAGTGTTTGATGGTCCCTGGATGTGCCATTTAGTAGTGGTGTAGGCTCCGGCTCCGGTTCTCACTCCTGGTCTCTCACGGCCGCAGCGCTGGGAGTTCGCAGCCGTGGAGCTGAGGCGGGGCCGCAGTGCGGCTGCCCGCGGTCTCCTGCGAGGAAGCGCCGGCAGAGTCAGCACAAGCGGGAGCGGCCCAATTCAAGGCAAGACGGCGGTCGGTGTGCCGGGTATAGGCATCTTCTTCACTCCTGCAGCCATTCCTTCAGACGTTTTCGCTGCAGCTGAGCTCCCGGCTGACAGGGGGTGTGCAGCTGCCGGTGTTGGAGCCATAGAAGAGGAAAGTTACGGAGGTACTGCAGAGCCCGCAAGCAGTAACAAGGGGGACAGACGCTGGTCCGGCTCGGTGGCTGTGGCAGGAGAAGAGAAAAGCAAAAGCCCAAAACTGCCAAGCGGGAAGAAACAAGCTAAACAAGCTAAGGGCAAGCACAAACGAGATAGGGACAGAGGAGGTAAGAACAGCTACTCTTCCCAAGTTCAATCAATAGAAGGTGTCAGTGAGACCCATAAGGGGGTTCCTGCAAGGGGTGTAGATAGCAGGGCTGAGTCAGTTGAGGCAGTTGAAAAGGGGAGTTTAAGGCAGGGAGCAGGCTCTAAAAAAACCCACAGAGAAATAAGGCCACCGCGCATTACTCCCTCCCTGCGCTCATTTTTCAAAGTACTGCCTCAGGTGTTAAACATTCAGTCAAACTATCAAGAGCCCCCCTCTGACATAGCTCCCTCTGGGCTTATAAATTCGAGCTGTCAGTCGCCTACTAAGAAGACCTCCAATACGGTGGTGCCATCTTTGTTCCGAGTAGGTTCGCCTGCAGATAGATTTGGTATCTCTGCCCAAATGGCAGAGGTAGCTGAATTAACCTGCCTTCAGCAGCCACAGGAGAATCGTGCGCCTGATGTTATAACATCCCCAGCTCTAGTCGAGGCTTCCACAAATGTTCTCAATCTTGATCAAACTGAAATAGACGACATACCCAATGTACCTATGGCTCATACATTAGCTAATTCTGTACCAGAAGCTGGTGGCTCTATGAGCAGGGGTGACACCGGTGCAGCCTGCTCCTCAATAGAGTCCTTACTAGTCTCCTTGAAAGCAAACATAAGGAAGGGATTTTCGGTCTCGGCTGAAAACCAAAATGAGATTAGGGCTGCCTGTGACGTCTTGGAAAAAAAGGTGGATCGGCTAAATGAAAGGACTGAGTCATTGGAAGGATCCGTCGAGGAACTTAAGGCGAATTTGGGATCGGCAAAACTAAAAATACAATCGCTTCGAAAAGAGGGAGATGAGTTCCGCGAGAGCGTTGAGTCCTTGGAGAACCACTCAAGGGAAAGAGGGGAGTGATATTAAAACCTATGTGGTGAGCCTTCTAAAAGACGCATTAAATCTGGAGGAGACGGCAGACATACTGGATAAGGACATCCAAAGGATACATAGGGACCCTTTCCGCCTAAAACCTGGCAGGATCAAGCCCCGAAAATGTTTGGTAAACTTCCTTACGTACACACTTAAGGAAAAAATCCTAAATCTAGCCCTAAAGGCTAAATCACTAAAAGGCCCGGACTTCCAGTTTGACATCCGCTCAGACCTATCAAAGACCACGTTAGATCGGCAGTGGGAGCTGGGGGAAAGGATGGAAAAATTCAGAGCCTTGGGTGCGACGGTACAAATGAGGTTTCCTGCTTTCCTTAGAGTCATGATCAACAACAAGATGCATAATCTCAGATCACCTCTTGAGGCAGATGAGATGTTGGAGTCATTGAGGGACCTCACACGAGGGGCAGGAAATTTGACGGGGTTGTAAGCTGAATCAGTGGTCTTTTTCCTCACCAGATGAGAATTTAGAGTTAAAAGGAAAAAAATTATGGGGAAGATAATAAAAAAATAAAAAAATAATAATAATAAAAAATATATAAATAAAAACAAAATCATTTGAAAACGTAGCATTAATATACTCTCCTCTGAAGGTAAAAAACTAAGGAGCTAAAAAAAAAAGCACAAACAAGCACTTATAAATAAAAAAATAAATAAAAAAACAGAGAGTCTAGAATTAGAGCAGGTAGAAATAAAAGGCAATAGGGCTTAAGGGCACTGATGGTGTTTTATACTATAATACAGGGAGAGTGAAAACGTCATGCACTACTTATGACACAGCTCGGCATCGGGGGGGGGGGGATGAGGAGGCAGGGCTGGTTGAGGGTGCAGAAAACTGGCAATTCATCAGGCCAGTGTAAGTAGGGCTGGGTTTTCCAGGGGGGGGGGGTTATCACGTAGGGTGGTAGGGTTAAAATTTCAAAAATTCCTCGTAGGCCAAAATCCTCGTTTTATTTTAATGAGTACTAATAAGACCAGTGTATTTTTTGTCAATGGAAATCAGGATAATAGAATTTCAGGGTGTTTAGATGGGCTAGTGAGGTGGGATGCGATGGGATGACACAGCTACGTTTTTTATCCTGGAATGTCAATGGCCTGCGCACGAGGGGTAGAAGAACGAAGATTTTTCAATATCTAAGAGACTCCCCGGCGCAGGTCATTGTCATTCAGGAGTCACATCTTCTCAAAGTAGAAACAATAGAGTTTTTAAGAAAAGAAAAGTGGATAGACATCTTTCTGGGCACAGATAAATCGGCGAATATTAGGGGAGTCCTAGTCATTTTTAAAAAGCAGGCCAAAGCTCATATAGTAGAATATAGGGAGGATAAGAGCGGCAGGTGGCTTTTGGTAAGGGTCGTGCTGGATGGCTCTCCATATACCTTGGTCGGGTATTTTGGCCCTAACCAGGACGACCCATCCTACATGAACACTATCTGTGACCACTTGCTTGCCTTCCATGACCCCATGATTTGGGCTGGCGATTTTAACATTGTCTTAAACCCAAAATTGGACAAGTCTGCAGGCTCTAGAGCCTGTGTTTTTTCCAAATCTAGGCAGGTACTTTCAACAATAATGTCACAAATAGGCCTGGCAGATGTTTGGAGGGAAAGGGCGGGAGATAAGTTGGGTGTCTCTTTCCGTAACTTTAAGTACAAACACTTATCTAGGATCGATTATTTGTTATTCAGTTACAGCCTTAAAGACCTGGTAATAGACATCAGTTATCTCCCGTCACATCTTTCTGACCATTCGGCCATCTTATTCACTCTAAAAACAGGCCAGCTTCACACCCATGCCTCTTGGTCCTTTGACCGTACTATTTTACTTGAAGAAGAAGAAATTACCTTTCTTCGATTAGAGACCAAGCACTTTCTGGAGGTAAATCTAGGTTCAGCCGATGCTCCGATCGTGTGGGACGCTCTAAAAGCGGTATGGAGGGGCTGTATTACTAGTCACTCCTCTTATAGAAGTAAAAAATATAGAGAAAGCATTGAGAAGCTTGAGGCAGAAATGAAAGACATCGAGAACAACTTAGGCGCCCATATTGGCTCAGGGAAGGAGCAAAACAGACTTGTTGCAATAAAATCTGAACTGGATAGCCATTTACAGGCTAGGGTCGCCAGAAGGTGGGAAGCGAGTAAGAACTCTCACTTCTAGCTTGGTGAGGCGGCAGGAAAGCTTCTTGCCTGGAAAACCAAAGCCGACCAAGCTCGGAACCATATAAGTGAGATCAGGGTGGAAGGGGAAGCAGCTTCTCGGCTTTCAAAGTCAGACATTGGTAGTGCGTTCCAGGACTTCTTTCAGGCCATCTATAAAGAGGATACCTGTGAAGATCCGGTGGCGAGAGATGCTTGGCTTAATAATATATCTATGCCAAGGCTTTCATGTGAGCAAAGAACGGCCCTGGTGACAGAGATCACAGTAGAAGAGATCAAGAAAGCAATTAGGCAAGGGAAACGCGGGAAGGCGGCTGGCCCCGACGGTCTACCGGTGGAATTATATCGTGTGCTCATTGAGGAGATTACTCCAGTTTTCGCCACTCTCTTCAACAGTATTCTTTTGGTAGGGATAGACTCCCCAAAGTCTTGGAATGACGCCACGGTAGTTTTAATACCCAAACCAGGAAAAAATTTAAAGGAGTGTGGGTCATATCGCCCAATATTATTATTATTTTTTATTTTTGAATTTTATAGAGCGCACGGCTACCCCCGAGGGGGTGTCCCGGCGCTAAACAACTAATGAGCCCAGAGAAAAAAGAAAAGAATCAAGAGGAGAACAACCAAGTCTTTAGTTTGCGGCGAAAGATGGATTCGGTGGAGACAAATCTTAGCTCCAAGGGGAGATTGTTCCACAGTCTGGCTGCTGCTACTCCAAA
The DNA here is from genome assembly GCF_964261635.1 of Lissotriton helveticus. Lineage (NCBI taxonomy): Eukaryota > Metazoa > Chordata > Amphibia > Caudata > Salamandridae > Lissotriton > Lissotriton helveticus. The sequence continues at coordinate 898,754,665 of NC_136057.1, forward strand.
AGCTCTACCGCCTACTCTAGAAAGGCGGAAGCGTGGGACAACCAGGAGACGTAGACTATTAGAACGTAAGGATCTCACAGAATGTGAAAGAACAAGACGTTTTTTCAGATAGCCTGGGCCAAGGTTGTTCAAGGCTCGAAAAGCAAGTATCAGTATCTTAAAGTGGATACGTTTTGTGATAGGGAGCCAATGCAGTTGTTTACGATAGGATGCTACGGATTGTCGATAAGGAATATTGCCAATCAATCTAGCAGCGGCATTCTGCACGATTTGTAGACGTTCAATCTGGTACAAAGGGGCACCTGCGTAGAGACTGTTGGCATAGTCTAAGTGAGACGTAATTAATGACTGAACCACAGTTCTACGAGCATTCAATGGGAGGTAAGGCAAAATCTTTTTAATCATACCCAATTTCGCAAAACAGGCAGATGTAGTTTTGTTAATGTGAGGAGCACAGGAGAGGGTATTATCAAACTGGAAGCCCAGATTGCGAACTGTGATAGCTGGTATCGGAGGGGGATCAAGGACCATTGGCCACCACAGGCTAGAGGGAATAGTCGTTTTCTGATTAAAAAACATTACCTCCGTTTTATCAGTATTGAGCCTGAGATGGTTGGTGGTCATCCAATTGCAGATGTTATTTAGACACTGACGAAAGTTGGCAAAAGAGGTGTCAGAGTGATCCCTAAAAGAAAACACCAGCTGGGTATCATCAGCATAGGAGATCACTCTGACTCCCCAAGATTCTACCACCTTGGCCAGAGGGGCAAGATACACATTAAATAATAAAGGGCTCAAGGCCGAGCCCTGGGGGACACCACAAAGAAGGGGTTTCTCAGCCGAAGTAAAAGGCCTCAAAAAGACCCTCTGAGAACGATCCTTCAAGAAGGAGCTGATCCAGGTCAACACAGTACCTCCTATGCCCACCTGGCTCAGGCGATCCAGTAAGATTGTATGGGAAACCGTATCAAAGGCGGCGGATAGGTCGAGGAGGACCAACATGGCCCCCTCGCCCCTATCCACACACTCTCTGACCGTCACTCCTCAACAGCGACTATAAAATTTTCGCCAGTATTTATTTATTTTAAGAATTTATAAAGCGCGAACTGTCACCATTGCAGGCATCCTGGCGCTGACAGAGTCTGAGAATGAAACGGGAAGAGGAGCAAATGGGAGTAGGTTAGTCAGGGAAAAGCCAAGTTTTAACCTTTTTTCTGAACGGTAGGAGTTCATTAATGTGTCTGATCTCGAAGGGGAGGGAGTTCCAGAGTCTGGCAGCGGCCACCTCAAAGGATCTACCTCCGGCTCTGACCTTCCTAAATCTGGGAGTAACCACCAGTTTTGCATCAGAGGAGCGAAGTTGTCTTGGAGGAGCATACCATACAAACTTAGATTGAAGAGGGGCTGGACCGGAGCCATGGAGGGCCCTGAAAACAATACAGAGGGCCTTAAACTGGATCCTCTGTCTAAGAGGGAGCCAGTGCAATTGTGCCAAGGGAGAAGGACCGTGAGATCTTCTTGGCAGCCCCAAGGCTAATTTTGCGGCCGCAGATTGAACCCTTTGGAGCCTATCCAACAGAAACTCAGGGGACCCAAGCAGGAGGGCATTACAATAGTCCAGCCTGGTCAGGATGGTACACCTAACCACTTGGGCACGGGCCTGTGTGGGTAGGAGGGGCAAGACTTTCCTAAGAGAGCAAAGGATGGCATAACAGCAGGCCGAAGTTTTTTGAACGTGGGTCTCCATGCTAAGCCTGTGGTCAAGCATGACCCCTAGATTACGGACAGAGTCTGCAGGTTGTACAATGGACACTGTTTCCGGGGGCCAGAAATTGTTGGGAAACGGTCGGGGAATCCTCGAGCCAGTGTTAAAAAGCACCTCAGTTTTGCCAGCATTGAACTGAAGTGAGTTGTCCTTCAGCCACCTAGATGCGTCCCGCAGGCAATTGTGTAGGGCCTCTACCGAGATAGAATCCTCCCCTTCCAAGAAGAGGATCATCTGCGTATCGTCGGCGTAGTTGATGGTTTTAATGCCGAAACTTTTAATAAGGAGAATTAGTGGTCTGAGGTAGACATTAAAAAGTATTGGGCTGATGGCAGAGCCCTGGGGGACTCCGTACGTTACCGGGGAGAAGGCTGATTGAAAAGGCGGCAGAGAGACTGCCTGCTGCCTGTCCTGCAAGAAAGAGTGATACCATTGCAGTGCCGTGTCACTCACTCCTGCCTCCAACAGCCGCCTCAGTAAGATCTTGTGATTCACCGTGTCAAAGGCGGCAGACATATCGAGCAGTATCAAAAATGACGCCTGTCTTCTGTCTGCTCGCCTTTGAAGTTCGTCCATAGTGGTGATGAGGGCTGTTTCAGTTCCATGGGCAGGACGAAAACCAAATTGGTCCCCGTCAAGTAGTAGATGTTGTTCCAGGTGGTTGGAGAGAGTGTTACTGACCACCCGCTCCACTATCTTGGCAGGGAACGGCAGTAATGAGATGGGCCTGTAATTCTTAGAACAATCAGGGTCATGGGAGGGTTTTTTCAGCTAGGGGGAGACTAAAGCTCGTTTCCACTGGGCAGGGACAGTGCCCGTCAACAAAGATTGCTGGCAGATTAAGTGGAGAGGGGGGAAAAGTTCATCTTCAAATTCCTTCCAAATTTTGAGAAGCACCGGGTCCAACGGAGACCCAGTAGCAATCCCTCTTGCTATCTTGGTAAAGATTTCATATGTGAGCGGTGGGAACCTAGAGAGTGATTCTTCTGAGGTTCTAGCTGAGTCAGGTGATCGATTCTCCGGAGTGACAGGGTTCACGAATAGGGGAACTTCAGTAACAGGCGGAGTAGCCAAATCTTTAAGGATAAGATCAATTTTCTCCTTAAAGAATGTAGCCAGGTTGTCGCAGAGATCTTGCGACGGGACGATCGCATTTTTGCAAGACTCCGGGTTAGTGACGCTGTTAAGGATGTTGAAAATGCTCCTCGAATTGTTAGTAGTGTTACAGATCAGAGAAGAATAGTGGTCGGCTTTGGATTTTTTAATGAGAGTTTTGTAAGCCTGGACCTTGGATTTCCACGTATCTTTAGCAGTTTCTTTATAGTCGCGTCTCCACTTTCTCTCTGCTTGTTTACATTCAAGTTTTAACAATTTTAGGTCGTCCTTAAACCATGGGGCAGAGTCTTTACCCTTACAGGCCAGATTTTTAAGAGGAGCGTGGATGTCGACCACCGTTGAGATACTGGTGACAAAAGAATTATAATTTTCGCCTGTGCTTTTGTACCCATCGAAGAGCTGATTCAACTGAAACACTTCACCAACGGGGTGTAAGCGTGAAAGAGCCCTCCAGTCTCTGCCTTTAATTTCCAACCTATTATGGCTAATAGGTTGGGGGGGTGGTTACTTCAATAATTCATGAGGATCAAAAGGGGTTTATAAAAGGTAGACATCTAGCAGACCATACACACGATCTAGTTGGGGCCATCGATATTGCCTCCACTTTCTCCCTTCCGCTGGCCGCCCTTACCCTGGACGCAACTAAGGCCTTTGACAGGGTTAATTGGGCCTATTTGTCAGCAGTCATGAGAAAATTCAATTTGCCTGAGAGCTTCTGCCGAATGGTAGCTCTATTATATAAAGCTCCAACTGCTAGGTTATCCGTAAACAACTCCCTGACAGAGCCTTTTTTAGATTACAAGGGGAACAAGGCAGGGCTGCCCGCTCTCCCCACTTCTCTTTAATCTCTATATTGAGCCGTTTGCTCAGACTCTTAGAGATGAGGCTGATAATATACCTTTCAGTTTTGGAGGGTGGGAAAAGTGAGTAGCCTTATATGCTGACGACATTCTTGTAATACAATTAAAAGATGGAGTGGAACTCCACTCCAGTCCCGGCGCACAGCGTCAGACGTATTCAGTAACTTTTAACCTTATTCAGTAGTTACAACTCGTACTCCCAAATTATTCTTCATTAAGTTTTATTTCTCCATTTTCTTTTCACACGTATTATGCTCCTGTGTTAATAACTTCTCATAACACGGATATGCTCCAGGCCACGTTATAACAACATGTTCAATGTTGTTATAACGTGCACGGAAAAAGGCCTGGAGCATATCCGTGTTATGAGAAGTTATTAACACAGGAGCATAATACGTGTGAAAAGAAAATGGAGAAATAAAACTTAATGAAGAATAATTTGGGAGTACGAGTTGTAACTACTGAATAAGGTTAAAAGTTACTGAATACGTCTGACGCTGTACGCCGGGACTGGAGTGGAGTTCCACTCCATCTTTTAATTGTTGTACAAGATAACGTGAACAAGGGACGGATCACGTATCCCATGGCGCACGCATTAAGTAAAGGATCAAGTCAAAAAAGGAGTATATGGAATACAAAGAGGTGTGCACGACAAACTTTCCCATTTGACATTCTTGTAATGACATCTGACCTGGACCTTGCTTTCCCAAGGGTGATTAAGAGGGCGGGGAGTTCAGCAAAATTTCCGGTTACGAGATAAACGCCAATAAAACGGAAATTATGGCCTGGAACATCAATACCACTCATCTGGACGTTGCTCCTTCTATGCGATATCTGGGGATTAGAATTTTCCAAGACATCAACAGAATCGCTGCCCAGAACCTTGATCGAGTACATAAAGAATGCCAAAAAAAATTAAAGGCATGGGCTCACCTCCCTCTTTCCATCTTGGGGAGGACAAACCTAATCAAGATGTCTATCCTGCCTAAATACACTTTTCTGTTTAATTCCATCCCCCTGGCTTTTGACTCCACTCAAATAGACAAATGCCAACGTGAGCTAAATTCCTTTGTTTGGAAATATGGAGCGACCAGACTGGCTTGGAAGAAGCTGAGGAGGAGGAGGGAAAAAGGAGGGTTAACACTACCAGACCTCCAGTACTACGCATGGGCGTTCCAGCTATCTTTTTCTAGAATGCTCTTAAAATCACCATCAACTTCTTCCAGAGGAGAGATGTTTAGAGCCATGCTACAAGGTGCTGATCTTCCACCGGACGGCTTCCTCTTTAAGTTTGGAGACCAGAAATTCTTTATAAAAGTAAAATTAAAAATACTTCAATCACTGGCTAGAAGCTGGGCTAAACTGAGAAAGTGCACAGGGCTCAGCTATTTCTCAAACCTAGCACCCATGTGGGACTCGCCAGGTACTCCACCTTGTCTTAAAGACAGTCTGGCTAGCCCAATAAAGGAGGCTGAAATTTTGCATTGTGGGGATTTGCTGGCTAGCCGCTCTATGTTGTCATGGGAAGAATTGCGGGAAAGAGTTGGGCCGGCCCTTTCAAGATTTAAACATATGCAACTGACTAGTTGGGCTCAGGCAATGGTTTGGAAGGGCATCCCCTTGGGAATTTCTAGTAATCTGGAAGTTCAATTGATAACAAGACCAGGGGGAGGCAAGGAGGTTTCCTGCTGGTACTGGGCGATCCTGGAAGAGATAGACGGAGATTTTAAACTTGCCGAGGAACTGTGGGGAGGAGAGGTCAGTGTTAATTGTGAACAGATGTGGTTGGATTCCTTCAGCCTTTTATACCAGATTGTGAAGCCTGCATGGCTGAGGCGAAACCATCTTTTCACTTTGCATCGGGCATATTTATCCCCACAAAAACTGGCAAAGTTTCTTCCTGGGAAAAAATGTAACAAATGTGACCTGATAGAGGCATCAGATGTGCACATGTTTAAGGACTGCCCTGCTATCAGTCAGTTTTGGGAAGAAGTGAAGGATGCCCTGAGTTCCATACGTAAGACCTCACTGTGTATTACACTCCCTTTAATTATTTTTGGGATTAACTAAAAAATCTCTGGGCAGGATAGATCTTTCCTCTTTTTTGCAATCCTTTTGGCAAGAAGACAGATATGCAGGTTTTGGGCGGACACCACACCCCCTACGTACTCTGGGTGGTTGACGTCCCTATACGAAGTTTAAAGGACTGACCTGGCTAGATCCGGCAGTAACAAAAAGCGTGCCTTTTGGGACTTATTGGTAAAATGGAGCTAGGATTTCCGTTTTTTTTTTTTCCCCGGGTCCTATGATTATGCCTACTTTCTGCTCCTAGGACCTAAAGTAATGGTTCCTCCTGGCGAAATTGATGTCCTATTGGTTGCAATATACCTTGATGGAGTATAGCAGGATGCCCATCTTGTGCTGGTCTTTCCCTCTTCCGCCAGAAAGACATCTGTGTCTCGGTCTGAGCGCCAACCTGTCGATCCTTGGCCACGGATACATAAACACACAATGGTGGTCGGTGGTTTTTCCTCACACGGGGGTAATGGCAAATGAGGACAAAAAAACAAAACAAAAAAAAAATGGAGACCAAAATTTGAACCCTATCGAGAATGGCTGCGACTAGTAGGGATGTAGCACGCATACCTCCAACACAGGCCACACCAAAACTACCTCCAGCTTCCATTTTTACATTTGCACAGGGCCAGCAGCATCCTACATCCAGCACAAGTTCCACCTCAGCAGAAGTAGGTAGTGGTACTACTGCGCAGCCACATAGTGAAATTCAACACAGAACCTCCAGTTCATCCGGCATTGGAAGTGGCACCTCTAGCAGGAGACAAAATTTAAGCTCCCCAGTGTGGGACTTCTTTACAGTTAGCGCAAATGAGGACAACATTGCTATATGCTCCATTTGTCATCCCTCTGTTAGTCGTGGTAAGCTTGGTACAAACTATGGTACCGGAGGCCAAATGACCCATTTGAAAAAACACCACGCAATCAAGTGGGAGGACCACCTACGTAGCATAAAAGCAGGAACCATTAATGTTGGTGGTGGAAGTAGAAGGTCCACTCACGGTCGAACAGGAAGAAAACTGAGACATTCTATCTGGTAGTGGTACACAAAGTACCCCTGTCCCCAGCACTGCAGTGTTAGAGCCCACATCCTCCGCATCAGCAACATCTCAGTGGCACCAGAGTAAGAGTAACCCGGAGACACCAAAGAGTACGGGTGCGAAGTCTGCGACGCGAAGTACTGCATCGAGCATAACTGAAAGAAATACCAAGCAGCGTACCATTCTTAGCATGTTTAGGCAGGAGGGAAAGTACGAGCGCAACCACCCAATAGCATGTTTGTACAATGCTAAGCTTGCTAAAATGTTAGCACTGGACCTTCTCCCTTTTTCTTTTGTTGAAGGGGTGGGTTTCCTGGAATTTGTGACAACCATCTGCCCAAAATGGAATGTTCCCAGCCGCTTCTATTTTGCCAGAGTTGCTGTTCCAGCACTACACCACGATGTGCTGGAATTGCTTGGAAAAGCCTTGCAGCAGAGTGCTGTTCATAGTATCACCTGACAGCAGACATGTGGACCAGTTGCCAAGCCACTGATTACATGTACATCATTGCACACTGGATTTCTTTTTCAGGTGTTCGAGAGAAGCTATCTGCAGGCGTTGACACTGTTGAGATTTTTAATGATACTCGCAGACATGCAACTGTAGCCATGTTTGCTATATTTTGGCTGAGTTTAACAGCAAGGTCTTTGAATGGCTGCGACCAAGAGGCCTTAACATTGGTTTTGTTGCCACCGACAATGGCAGTAATGTAGTTAAGGCCATGCAAGATGGTCGCTATTTCAGGGTCCTGTGTTTGGCACACTGCATTAACATTGTTGTTCAAGACTTTCTGAAAAATTAAAGCAAAGTCAGCAACTTACTGACCATTTGCAGAAGAATCTGCACGCATTTCAACCATTCTTTTAAAGCCCAGAAACAGCTACGGGTCATTCAACGTGAGTATAAAATGCCAGTCAAAGCACTCATCCAGGAGGTCCCAACACGTTGGAACTCTACTTATTACATGCTTGATCGGCTGTTTGAGCAGTACATACTACTTAATGCTTATGTTATGACAAGAAGATCAGGGGATCCTACTGTTATTAAAGCCATGACCTTTGAGATGTGGCAATGGGACCTCAATAAATGCCTGACAGAGATGCTACTTCCTTTTGAGGTCTTCACACGTGCAGTCAGCAGGGAGGACTGTACTATGGGCCAAGCTATCCCATTGTTGTACATGCTAGAGCAAGAGCTGAAGGAGGTGTCTGAAACATATGAAGGTGTTGAAGGAAAACTTGAAGCATGTTATTTGGAGAAGGCCTTAGCCGGCCGCTTATCTGAGAATACTAGGATTCAAAATAAGATTGTGTCACATCAACATTACATTACAGCCACAATTTTGGATCCACGGTACAAATTATTTGTGAACAGTAATGCAGTAATTCCTTTTTCAGAAGGGGATGTTGCCAAGTACAAAACTGTAATAGCCGAGGAAGCCACTGATTTAGAAAACGAACGGCTCTCAATTAGAGGCCTGCCAGTGCCAGCCCAGGACAGTGCAAGTACTACTGAGCATCCTACAGAGTCAAGTTCTTCTTCACAGCACGAGAGCAGTGCGTTTGCTTCCCAGCAGTCACCAACACTACCAATAACAACAACAGCACCAACAGGATCTGATTCATCAGACACAACCAAAACAATAGCTGCTTGGTTTCAACAGAAAGGGATGGGTAAGTCCGTTGCTGTCGCAAAGCCAAAAGAGGACAAGCAAACCGAAGCACCACTGAACATTGAGCGGATGGTCCAGGCCTATCTGGATGACACAACAGAGGTGTTCATGGAGCAAAGCCCATTGGTGTATTGGTATAGGAAAAGAAGCCAATGGCCAGTGCTCAGCAGGCTGGAGATAAAGTATCTGGCTTGCCCTGTTGCAAGTGTCTCTTCTGAGCGTGTTTTCAGTGCTGCTGGTGCCATTGTAACTGTGAAAAGGACCAGTCTCTTGCCCAAAAGCGTGGAGAGGTTAACCATGATCAAAATGAATCAGCACTTCATACCACCAGAATACAAAATATGTGAATCACAGCTGGAAGAGGAGAGCGAGTCAGAAGACATAACTAGTGGGTTACATGACCTACTTCTGTCAGAAGAACCACCAGGGTTTGAGGATGAGCTCCTCTTCCCTGACAGCCAGGCTTTTAAATTGTTATATTCTCCCTTCCTTTATTTGTGTGTATCTGTCTTTCTGGTTCAAACTTCAAAACCAACACCATCCTTTCTCTTACTTTTAATTACCTATTGGAGTTGCACATCTGTGCATTTAACTGTTCACTCCACTCCTCAGAGTCCTGCTCCATCTTCCTGACTCACCCTAAATACATTTCCATCTTGCCATACATTGGATGGAGATGCAGAATAGTACAATAATGTAGCCTCTAACAGTCCCTCCATAACAAGTGAAACGTACGTGACTATAGCCATCTTCTGTTTTGTTTCCAATCTGAAACTCATCACTTTCTTAAGGCTACCACCTCTGTCTGCAGGCATACACAACTCTTCACTGTCAGAACTTTAGCAGGGCTCCAAAATTAAAGTAAACTTGACATCACTTTCAGAAGGCTCTGCTGCATCTGTGATCTGACAGCCACAGAGAAGAAAAAGACAGGTATATGAAATGAATGATGCCATACATTGCATTGGATGCTTGCTGACTCTGAGCAAATGTGCATGAAATAGAACTATACTAGTAGTTTAATATAAAAACAAAGTACTTGTGTCTCAAGTGATATCAATGTTTCTATGTTGTTTAATAATATATATCCAATTGTACTCCTCCTACTGCAGGTGCAGTCTGGACTTAATCGTAGTCACTCACTACAGACTGAGTTGCTGTTGGTGGTCTGTTGGACAACACGTACACGTGCCACACCGGATGATGATGACCACAATACCATCTTTGCATGCTGTCAGTCAGTTTGATCTGAGATGATTGATGGAATATGTTCAGGAAGTGGAATACAAGGTAACACACAACCAATCAACAAGAACCACAGCAGACCTAGGCTACATGTGTGTGCAGTGGTGGAATAGAATAGTGGTATTACTGACTGACAATGGCGCATTGATTTAATCACTTGATTTGGAAAATGCTAGGTTGCTGTATATGCCTTTTGTCTGGAACTGCGAAAAATTTTGGTAAATGGAGTTTGGGCCACAGACTCACGGCCCGGTGTTGTGGTGTGGTCCTGTAACTGTTCTGTGCTGGCTCCTATCTTGTTGTTCTTTTCGATGACTGCTGTGCAACTAGAAGAGTAGAGTTACACAATGTATCCAAGCCGCCTCAGTCTGAAAGTCTTCTCGCTCACGAGTCTTGTCTTTTTTGCACTACACCGTAATTGATTTTTATGTTTTCATTCAGTTAACTTATTTTGTAATACCCCTTTCTTTTTTCATCAACACTTACAGGCCGGCCTTTCACCCAGCGCTATTATACTTGGAGCAACAACTCACACTTACCTTACCAATCCTCCTCATCATCCAGCCAGAGGCGTCCAAGAATGATATTCAGTCACAGTGTCCATGGAAGGGAGGACAAAGATGAATGACGAGATACAACTACACATTTGTACCTGGATAATACATTAACTTTAGTATCATTTTCGTAATTTTTTTTGATTCCTTTTTCCTCTTTATTTATTTTACGTTTGTGTTTGGTAATTGATTGTTCACTTAAACTATTTCTTAATTTTCTTTGCTAGCTTTCAGCCCGCTACAGCAGGTATTACAGTTTCTCAGAGGGCATACAGCTTAGGCAAAAGTCATATTCATATCATATATAAGAAATACTTCCTTTGAATTGTGTAGTAGTAGTTAAGTACCACTCATTATATATTATTAACCATCAAGTTATAACTTATCTTCATCATGCATCCATTTTGTTTTTCTTACTTAACTTTAGATTTATTGGGTAGTAGTGGAACATCAATCATCGTCTTCATTGTTTTGCTTTTGTTGTCTCCATGCGTACTGTTTTCTTTGTCAAACCTTTCCCCAAACCCCCGTTCCCATCCATTCATCAAACCCTAACCCTCTTCCCCCGGGCTGTGTGGTTTTATATTGAGGTGTGATGTTACTACATTAAATCTACACCAACAATTGATCACACGCTTGCTGGGGCAGATGTGGTGAAAGCAACACTAATGAAATCAAATGTCAACGAGGCAGGGCGAGGCTCTTCTTCTGCTTGCCCACCCAAGCTCACTGTATGTACTAGTGTACAAGGCAATTTCCCAAAGTGACCAAACGAATAAATCTAAATAATTGGTGTCATTGTTTGAATTTAATTTTACAGCATTTAAGTTTACGAATTGGATTGTGTTTTACTGACTCCTTCAACACAACTACAGTTATCTTCTTGTACTTGGCAGTCCCCGACACCATTGATTTCTTTGAGTTTAGCAGTTGCAATATTGTTTTTAGTTATTTGTCAGTCTTATGTACTGTCTTTTTCTACTTCTCCCACATTCTCTCTCAGGCAAATGACTGTCTCTTTGTTTTTGTTAGCCAATGCTTGTGCCAGTGTCTAGTCTACTACTACCATCACACAACCACGGCATATTCTCCGTTGTCTTGGCAAACCATGCAGCCCTTGCGGTGCCATACTTAATCATCATCAATCACAGGTAAGAAGAGAAGTTTGCTGGGAGGTATAATGGAGGAGAGACTGGTAGTACTAATAGGACAAATATAACTCAGTGAGGGGTACCGTGTCTATCTGTTTGCATGTTACACATGTGGTCAATTAATAAATTATTTAAATCAAACACTGGCCGCTGCCCTGCATCTAGAGTAAACCTTGTGACGTACAACAGTAACCCCACCACAAAACAACACCATATGTACTATAACATTTATTCATGTACATAAAAAAATCCTCCTAGTCCTATCCCACCCCTATCCCCACCCTAACCCCAACCAATGTCCAAGTCCAAAGAATGTCCCACAAAAGTAACCCCAACACCCAATTCCCAATCACCAACAAAAGTATTAAAAAAGGGGCAAATGAACAGGGTCCATTACAATCGGCGGGCTTTGAGGTGTTTGTCCACTATTATTTTGACGCGCTCCTCTAATTGGTCCTCCAGCTTGGCCACCCGGAGGAGAAGTTGTTGCCGAAATGCACGGCATCTACATTTGCATTCATGATGTGGGGGGGCGGCAGATGTTGTGAAATGCCGGCGGTGAGCGGCTGCCTGACCACAACGCCTTACTCCTGCAGGTGGGGCCTGGCTGGGGCCTGGGTCATTGGAAGAGGCAGCAGCTGCTGCCACCGCGTCTTCCTCCTCCACCTCGGCCTCAGCCACCAGCCGGCGGTACTCATCCACAATGGCCTGCAGTTTCCTTTGCCAGGCCCTGGCTGCCAACTCCTTCCGTGATGGTTTTTGGGAAGGATTATGAGTATCTATAAAAAAAGAGACAGAATTGTAACTGAAACGCTTAAAAATTAATTCAACACATAGTGGCATAGTAGCACTACCAAGCGCAGTACATACAATTGGTGGCAACTTTTAGTATCTATCTAATCTATCCTCCTGCTTCCCCTGCCTGTAACATTTGTTGAAGTTTTTTCCGGCATTATACTTGCCCTAGTACTATGGGTGGACTTCAGTACACAGAAGAACACCAGTCTTTTTTGTATCTCCTTTTATATTTTCAAAGTAAGACTCTGCTTCCAGTGTCAGTCTCCACCTATGAGAAAAACAATACATCCAGGGGACATCCATCCATTAAAAGTAAATGTCTATCATTCTTTAATATCGCCTTAGCTGGTTTCACTTTCACCAACAACCACCCATGCGTCCACTCCTTCCTTGCCTTGGGTTTGATTGACACAAACTCCGCTCATGATTCTTGCTATCCACTATATCCATGCACCCATATTGTTTTGCCCAACCTGGCATGCATCTTGTTTCACCTTCCAGTTCTACCCATCCTTCAACAACCCATGCATCGAATTCATATTAACACACGTGCATGAACCTTCCAAAGTATCCTTCTATGGTAGTCTTATTACATCTCTTTCGTCCTTCCTCCTTCCACCCTAGTTCACCTCTTTCCCTTTTTGTTCAACACATCCCTCAAGGTCATCTGATCTGACTTTTAGTCTTCTCCATAACTTTCACAGCTGAGTTGGAGTCTGATAGAAGAGGCCTTGTTTACTCAACTCACGCTGGTAATGCTGCAAAGGGTGTCTTCTTCAACCATTGTATATTGTCCAGTACAACTTCAAATTCATACTTTCTTAATAAGTCTCATAGCACAGTGAGGGAAATGTTCCCCTTCCACCTAGTAATGCAAATAAGTAATTAATATAACTTACCACCGCCCACCGCTGACGTTTCCTCCCCCACTGGTGCTCCTGCAGGTGCCGCAGCCACTGTCCCCTCCTGGATGGCATTAGCATCGCCGCTGGCCCCGTCGGCACTGGTGGTTGGTCGTGATTGTGCACCTATAAAAGCAAGTACACCTTTTTAGATGCCTGCACACCTCCCCCTATTTTACTAGTTGTACTTTTATCACCAGGAAGGAAGATTGAAAAACCAGTTACGTACAACATAAATCGTTGTAACTAGTCCAAATTGCGTACTACTGTACAGCAGTCATTAGACAGAGTTTAGTTTTAATTTATTAGATGGTCCCTAGGGTCATCTAATCTCTACTCCTACTCTAGTCTTTGGAAAGTTAGCCTGAGCCATGTAACCATTTTAGATCCGGGTCTACTGTTTCACCCATGTTACCTCGCAGCTTGTTGCACAGTAAGATAGACACCTTTGAGGCCACATGAGTGTTGCATTCAACTAAAGAGGTTGACAAACAAGTATTGTTAGTCCCTTTTGCTTAATCATAATGTTACACTTTTTGGCATGACTGCTAAAAACTTGCATAGTTGTATTCATTCACTGTCTAACGTGCAACATTTTTCTCATAGGCAGATGAGAAGATTGCCTTCTACGAACCAGAGATTTGCAGAGCTTTCGAAAGATGCACGTGTAACCAGTATACCTTCAACGGTGAGGGGTCTCCGACAATTCCCACAGTTCTCTATCGTGCACTAGTTGTACAAAATGTATGGTATTTAATCTTCTTTATTTTGCATGGTGGAGCTGGATGTTTTGCATGGAACAACTTACAAGTTACAACAATACAAAGCTTGTTATTAAAAAAATAAAGTTTTTGAACTTGCACATAGACTCTGTGGTATATTATGAGTGTCTGGGGTGTTCTGGTCTTAAACGAGTGAGTGAGCGAAAGGGTGTTCTGTTCTGAATTGTGTAATAAAATCTTTGGGTATATCTAACTATCTCCGTGTGGGGGTTGGGAGAGGGACAAATGACTATGACTGAGACACTTAGGTAGGTAGATGGTCAGTGAATTGTGGGTTCTTCTGACTGAGTTCTGTGACTAGGGTGTAAGTAAGGTCCAACCTCCCTATCACCAACATCCTATTTTCTTGTGCATAGTTCTGTATGTGGCTGTGCTGAGAATAACCACAACAGTCGTAGTAGTATACTAACCTAGCAAAAATTAGTAGGCAAACATCTGGTTGCGCATTTTGTTCGTGGGAATTGACAAAGACTAGAGATTACAGAGGACAACGCAAAAGACAGGAGTGGACCCAGTGGCTACAGCTATTCTATCACAGCTTTATTCAAAAGAATACCTTAACTAAAGAGTGGTCAACAGGGCAAGCTTAGCTACAGACAGTCTAATAGTAGTAGCACAGAGAGTCATAGGGCAGAGGCAGTTTGAAGGAACTGAAAGTCAGGGATGGCATTGGATACCCAAAATTTGGAAAACAAATTGAAGACCAAAGAAGGTTTTGCTAACATTGAATTAGGAAGGAGGCGTAATAGGTTGGAAAAAATAAGGTGAGTTAAAAAGTTAGGGAAATATAATTGTTAATAATATAAGCACTGTAGGACTTACTGGGGCCAGCTGCAGGATCCTCGGTAGAGGAGCGCTCCTCTGGTGGAAATAATAAAGAAAGAGAAACATTAAGTGCTGTGAAACAAATACATCATTCAAAAATCCTCTCAAACATTTTAGGAAACAATTCCAATAAAATTGACTTCGAAGTCTAAATGACTACTGGCTTGCAGGATTCACAGACTGTCTACTTATAGAACACTAATCAAATGTTCCATAACATTTTGATTGCAGAATATACTAACGAAGCCAGTACCACCTGACCTACACCACCTATTCCAGAATCCAGGCAGGCCAATTGTTCAGTAAGTCGGCATTTCCATTTTATTTTTGCCTGCAAACATGCATAGATGAGATGGAGGACACATGCATAAATTTGTGCATACACGAAATTGTTGGTTGCTTGCGTCATATGAACTGCTACTGACTGACGTGACAATGCTATTGCTGCTAAGCCTACCACTCAGTAAACAAACTTCAAACCGGTTCTATGGAGAGGTGGGATAAATAAGAACTAACTAAGCATTCAGTGACAGAGGAGGCATCATGCAGACCTTTAAAAAAATATGGACTAACACTATCCATCCACCACTATTTCACTAAAGGACAATGTAAGGACTAGACTCTAGCAATAGCATTAACTAACTTCAGTTCTCTAAAGTAAACTCTAACATCAAAAATCACAAGCCCAAGCTAGCGCAAAGTTGCAAACCAGTAAGAGAAGTGGCAAACAGCACCTGTGTCATACAATAACAGAAGATTTTGAGACGGAATTGATCTGCAATGTAACTAAGCTCACCAGTAATCGTGTTACTTATTCGTCCAAGAATTATTCATAATACTTATACTACTATATATATATTAATATTACTAGCTACTCACCAAGCCCCACGACCTCGACACCTAGCAGGTCCAACAGGTCCTGCTCCCTGTCCAGAATGTCTGCCCACCGGTGGGCCAGCTGCATGGTGGGTGCGCCGAATACATGAGCGGCGGAAGACTGCCTGGCGCACCTTCGCCCACCGGCGGTGACGCTCCTATGGAAGGTAACCGGAGCCTGGCCTGCCGCCTGCTGCCAAGGTCAAGGGGAGGTGGCGCTGGATGAAAAAAACCAGGGCGGCCAACTCCGCCTCCCCGAAAAGTTTCCGGGCCTGCACCCCTGCAGGTCGCATTCTGCCGCAAGGCAGCCGGCTCTTGGGCGCAGGCGCCTTGCCCTTTGAGCCGGTTCTGCTGCTGCCCTTTGCAATGGTTCTGGGGTGGAGGTAGAGGTGGAAAAGAAAAGTTAGAACAAAAGGAAAAAACGTTAGGGGGAAGAAGTAGGAGCTTAAATAAAGAAGTAAAATAAAACAGTAGAAAAGTTAAAAAAAAGTGGAAAAGTAGAAATAAAATGCAAAATATAAACTTAGGGACAGAGAGAGATAGATGATAAGTAAAAAAAGTCCGAAAAACTGTGAAAATAAGTAAAGATTGCAAAGATAAAAGGTGGATAGAAAACTAGGCCCAGAACCATAGCATAGAGTGTGAAAAACAAGATGGCCACGCCCATCGCGACCACGTGGGTAAGTTTGCGCGCAATTTCACGCAAACACGCACTTTGTCAGCGCGAACAAGTAGTTGTGTTCCCGAACATGACTTGCACAACGCGAACACGTTATGCGTGACCCGGAAGAGGAAATAGGAAACGCGAGCAGGCGGGACAATTGAAAAAACAAGATGGCCGCGCCCATAGCCCACCACATGGGTAAGGTCGCACGCTACGATCCCCCGAGCACGCAGAGAGCACCCCAAACCTGCACAGCGCGTTCCCGAGCAAGAAAAACGGCTCGCGAATGGGTCCAGCAAGCTACTACGCACGCTCGCAAAGCTCGCGTAGTGCGAGAACGTCTTCGTGTAGCTTCGCTTAGCGCGACTACGCGTACTATGCCCAGGGTTAGTTTAAATGTGTAAATCTTTGTGACTCATCACTAAATTAATGACGAGCAGCACATTTCCATGGCATTTAACTGACCACTCCGCTAGGAATACAGTGCAGCATACCTTAAGTATCATAATTTGAGCAAACCAGTATTTTGCACTTAGATACAAATTTACACTTTTACAGATCTTGTGTAAATTATGAAAATATACGAGTTTTTTCCATCTTTAAGTCAAACTCTTACCCGAAGAAATACTATGGGAATAAAGCCCACAGTTAAAAGAGCAGAATGGCAACATGAAGCCTTACTGGTTCAGCGCTGTAGACATAGGCGCAAGACATATGCAACAGAAAATACAAGGCAACATCTACTGGTAATAAACAGAAGAGCTTAAAATGGATTGATATAGATGAAAACGGAATCTGCAAATTTTCTCGATTCCAATACAGTAGGTGCCGGGTAACATACATCAGCAAATGTGTAGAGCAGTAAATACTGGCAAGCACTATCAATAGGACGAGATATGCTGCCACGGTGTCTAGGATAACAAGAGAAAATCGCTCCAAAATGAAATGTCTTTTGCCACTGTAAGGGGCATATTAGCAAGAACCTTGTTAAAATTATCACAGTTTTAGCGGCAGGAAATTGCCACTACAACAGTGATAATGGGCTTGCTGATATGCGTTATAGAATTCCAATAGAAGCCCAAGTTAGATGTGCAGGACTTCTAACCTGGGCTTTTATTGGAATTCTATAACGCATATTATCAAGCCCATTATCGCCGTTTTAGCAGCAGTTTCCTGCCGCTAAAACTGCGATAATTTTAACGAGGTTCTTGCTAATATGCCCCCATATATGCTGGTTTGATTTCTAGTACCTGTTTTAGCTAGGAGGTTATATATGAAAGGACGCTCTAGAAGTCTGTAGGGGCATATTAGCAAGGAATAGCGATATTTATCCCAAAATGCGCTCAGCACATTTTTTTTATCGCTGGCTATCGCTGGATATGTTAGCAGAGAAAACATGCTATTAGCAATGTTTTTCTCCATTGTGCTAAAATATCCAGCGATAGCGGCAAAATGCATTAATATCGCTGGAAATCCAGCGATATTCACGCATTAACGCCAATGGGGACTTAACCCGACAATCCACCTCCCATTGGATAAACAGGTAAGTAATGTTTTTAGCAGGCATTAGATTATAGCGATAATTACGCTTAGCTTGATTTTTTTTATCGCTTTGCCTGCCTTGCTAATAGGCGATAGCTGTTTTAGCGACTGCTTTCAGTCGCTAACAGTTTGAGTACGCCCACTTCGCATGTCATAAGCGATAAATATCGCTGACATGCAAAGCGGGCCCCCAAACCGGTCGCTATCGCCTAAATGCTGTTGCTAACTGCTGTTAGCGACAGCTTGCAGATAGGGCGATAAAAATATCCCCGCTTTAGCGGCAAAAAGTGCCGCTAAAGCGGCGATATAGCCCTTGCTAATATGCCCCATAATTTTCTTACTCAGCATTTTTCCCATTGTTGCCCTAACATATGACAGAGGGATAAAAGCTAGTTCCATAAAGTGTGAGGATTTAACCTGCCACTTTTTCTGGACAAAACTGGGAAAGACGAGTAGTTGGTGATAAGATAGGCAAAGTAAATTTAAAGTAGACCGAAGCAAAGGTTCATAGGGTGAGAAACAACAGCAGCTGTGGGCCATTCTTCCTCTTGAGGTAGCGAAGACAGCAGCTGTGGGGAATTCCTGCCAACAGTTATGTAGCAATTGACTCTTCGTAAAAACATCAGAAAGAAATTGCGGAGCAAAGCTCATCCTGCTAAGCACAGGCAGCATCCCATGGCGAGACATCTTCTAACTAGAAACATACACGCAATCCTACATGTACCGCCATCAGAATACCCAGAAGAGAAGACTTTGATCAAATGAGAACTCACAGTGTGCTCGTTTGGTCAAAACTTGCACAAAGGCAACTAGGACAATCAGGCTCTTGCCTAGGATGCAAAGCACAAATTAAGGACCCTCAGTTTTTAGGTTGCCCTGCCCAGTGTACAGAGATATAAGAAGAAACACAATAGCCATCATCAGCATGAAACCAAGGGTGCTGTGTTATGTCTCATCACCGACCATCTCCCATATGCCTTGGATGTTTTGGTGGTCTGCTTGTGAGTAGCATAGAAGAAACCAGGAAGGCTTGGGCAGATCCTGACAGGGGCGGTGGGTGACATTTTAAAGTGGTGGGGCGCAAAGTGATTTGCATACAGCACCGTAGCGAGCGAGCGCAGCGAGCGAGCCCGAACCCCAAAAGGGGGGTTTGGGGGGATAACCCCCCCCTAGAAAATTTTGAAAAAAAAGAAGAAAAATTGTGCATTTTCAAGCAAATTTGAGAAAGCAGGAAGGTTAATAAAGCAATTGTGAAAGTGCAGTTATTACATTAATAGATGGCATAACATAGGTAGCTGCTTATTCAGTATAACCACAGAGCTTCATACATTCCGTCCTATTACGCTCAGGTGCTGAATTCAGACTATAAGACTTTCATGAAAATCTCAGCTCTAAGAGTAGAAGAATTTGTTGTGGGTGATGACACAAGGAAAGATCAAATCATTGCAATTGGTGGCACTGACAGAGTGAAGTTATTCTAAGATGGACTCAGCAACCATGGATAAGGCAGCATGATGGAAGGATGGCAGCCATATCAAGATCCTGCCCTACAACATTGGTACTGACTGTTACCCCATTACCAATAAACAGTTTTTGATGTGGAGTAAATAGATTCCTTGTGTTTTCACAGCTTTAAATCAGAATATTTAGCAACTAGAATGGGATGTCAATGACCCATGCCTGATGCCAAGCAAGCAACAATGGTATATGCAGAGGAGTAAAATGTATTGAACCGTTCTCAGACCATCCCCAAGGATCGTTTATAGACTAGCATCTGTCCCACCTATTAGTCATGAAAATGCACATGAGCTACCCAATTATAAAACTTTGCCCACAACCACAACAGGAGGTGCCACTGATGTGAGTAGTAAAGGCTAAATTTAAGGTGAGCATTACATAACAGAGACACATTTCAGACTCAGATACTGCTGGAAGGGGATCCAGTTGTCTTTTGGCTGGGAAGTCACTGGGGAAGCAATGAGGCAATGAGGAATATATGTGTGACAGATTCATTACAAATCACTTAATCAGGATATTCCCAAAAAACTCTAAGTGAAAGCGACAAAACGGGAGAGATGAGCCTTGTAATTCAAACGCACCAGCAGAAAAGATGTGACTGGTTTCCTTGCCATCAACATACAATAAGCCTTTTTTTTTAATGCAGATTTATAAAGCACAAACTCGACCCAAAGGTATTGGAGCACTTTACATGAGCACCGGTTATGTTACACAGGGACACATTCAGGCACAGGGAGATTAAGTGATTTGCCCAGAATCACAGTCCTTTTAAACCCATAAGTAATTTAAACCGTGCCCCCAACCAAGGTCAGCAACAGGTGCTGCTGCACCCGTCTCACCGCCCTAAAGCCGGCTCTGTATGTACTCCTCCAGGTGCTCGGAGGCCAATGTTGGGCGATTAGCAGTGGCTTACACGCACATCAAAAATAAAAGATGTGATGGATAAAGAACAAGTTGTGTTTTACTCCCACCACACATACAGCTGAAGAAGAACTGGTTCTTTGAATAACTCTCCCTAGGTCCTCTAGGCGAGGCTGGACCCGTACACAGCGCCTGGATACCCTCGTGGGCGGTGGAGCGCTCTACAAATACACATAACCTACCCTTAAACATGAATAAAGGTGGAGGGGCAGTCGACATGTGGTGTACTGTGAGAAACCACCATGTGCTGCAAACATTAATGGGTACTCGAGCCTTCAGATCAGCAAGTTAACAGCTAAAACTGAAAGCATATCAGAAGCCAGACTTGGGCCAAGACAGAAAAACAGAAAGAAAACACTGACAAACGACACCATAGGGCCAACAGTCAGGGCGTAGGCAAAAAACAAATCAATAAAAAAACAGCCCGTGAATTCACCACTATCATTTTTCAGACTATTGCTTGTTTAGCTGTTCACTATTGCATCAGCGCAGGTCGCGCTGCCGGCTGGCTGTAATTTTTATCGACCCTTAGCCTATTTTGGTTGCTTTTCTTTTATTATCCCCTGATTTTACCTACCGCTTTGCTGGGCTTGTGTCCCCTCACTTGCACATAATTTTGGAAACTACACCGCCATTTGGTGGGTCCGGGTCCCGGGGCTGGAGACTGGTGGGCGCCATCTTTGTTTGGGGTGAGTGTTTGCTTGCGCGGGCGCCATCTTGGAGCGTCCTGACGCTCGAGGTGGTTTGGGAGACGCCTATTTAAAGTCGTCCTCTTCCGCGCAGCGGAAACGCGCAGAAGGACGCCGTCGCTTAGCCGGAGTCGTGCCAGAGTCCTGCCCGTCTGCGCTCGTCCGCGTCGAGGTAGCGGGCGCGGGCTATGGACTCTGGCCTCC
The DNA here is from genome assembly GCF_964261635.1 of Lissotriton helveticus. NCBI lineage: Eukaryota > Metazoa > Chordata > Amphibia > Caudata > Salamandridae > Lissotriton > Lissotriton helveticus. The sequence continues at coordinate 898,775,866 of NC_136057.1, forward strand.
TGCCACGGTAACATGATGTGTAATATCGCTCCGCTTAGGTACGACCGTGCTGGTATCCTCTCTGTACGAGATATTCTTCCAGTATGTAAGCATGTCCCATTATCTCCTCTTTCGGGACCTTATGACTGTTCCTGTGGCTGGTTTTCTTTGGCCGCACCCACGGGGGTGCGTTCTGTGCTAGGGACTGTTTACGGCACCCATACAGATCGCACTGAGCAAGTTCTAAACGTGTGGAGCTTGAATGTCATATCTTTGGTCAAGCACTATCAATTCCTTCGGGATATGATAGATACGGATTTTCCAGATATCATCTTTTTGACCGAAACTTGGCTACAAGATGCTGACACCGCCATTATAAATCTGGCCTTCCCCTCCAACTATACGGTGTTTACACTGAACCGTACAACTAGGGGAGGTGGTATCGCCATGGCGATTAAATCTTGCTTTTCGGCTGAATGGAAGGCTCAGAACCTTCCTATGTGTGAAAGTGCCTCCTTTAAGGTAAGGATAAGCCATCACTTTACCTTTAGTGGCATCCTTATCTATCGTCCACCTGGGAACGACACCGTCTTCAAGTCCGCACTTGTAGATGTGGTCAGCTCGCTAGTCTCTAGCTGTGCTAATTTTAACATCGTAGGGGACTTAAACATTCATTTCGATCTGATGTCATCTTCCCCTGTTAGCTCTTTGCTAGCGGATCTTGAAGCGATGCAATTTAACCAATTAGTTACTTCCCTCACCCACATAGGAGGACACATACTTGATCCCTTCTTTACCACCTTAATCCGGGCAAAAACATCTGTCCCGTTGGCGGTGGGTTGGACGGACCACATGTTGGTTAAAGTGGCGTGCCCCTTAGATAATCCACAATTGAAACCCGTGGACAAACAGATCCTCAAGCGTAGCTGGCGGAAACTCAAGCTGGAGGAGTTTGTTGGGATATTGGAGGCACAGCCCTTAGGCAAACTGCAGAATGTGGAACAGGGCTATGAACAGTTCTGTAACTGGGTTCTCATGGCCCTCGACTCTCTTATACCTCTGCGCTGGTCTAAATGTCATGCTAAGACCCGCAGTCCCTGGTACAATGAGAACCTTGCCGAGCTTAAAAGAACGTGCCGGCAAGCTGAGAGGGCCTGGAGGAAGTCCTTTGATCCCAGGTTAAAATCACTGTACTTTGCCCAGCTCAAGAACTATCACAGAGCCATCTGTCAAACTCGGGCAGCTTACTATGCAACTGAGTTCTCCAATAGTTCTAATCCTTCCAAGCTCATCTTCAAGGTACTTAAAGATCTGATGGGGAAACGGGCCACCTCGATAGAAATCTGCACGGATTCACACTGTGAGAGCCTGGCATCCTTCTTCGTGGAGAAGGTGCAGGCAATCTACCGAGGTTTTACATCTTCCGTCCCCGAAGAAGTTCCGAGTACTGTGAAGACTTTGGTTGTGGAGACCTTGTCCTCCTTGCCGGCTATGTCTGTTGAGGTATTTGACACTCTAAGCCTCAAAATTAAATCTGGCTCTCCCTTAGACCCACTGAAGCCGGAGTTCTTTACTCTTCTCCCGCCGCTGTGTCGTGAGCCCATCCTGGATCTTATCAATCTTTCCCTTACTGAGGGCGTGGTTCCTTCATCCTGGAAGCAAGCTGTGGTCAGCCCTATTTTGAAGAAATCTAATCTCGACCCCTTGCTCCCGGAAAATTACCGGCCCATCTCCCTCCTACCTTGGACCGCAAAGGTCACTGAGGCACACGTTAACACCATTCTGCCTACCCATCTCTCTCGCAATAACATTCTCGACGAGAGCCAAAATGGGTTCCGCTCTCAACACAGCACGGAAACGGCCCTGCTCTTCATGACCGAGCACCTGCGGTCAGTGCTGGATGCGGGGCAGACAGCGGCGCTCCTGCCGTTAGACCTGAGCGCCGCATTTGACACGGTGTCTCATGACATCTTATTGCGGCGTCTGGAGGAAGTGGGTATCGGCGGGAAAGCTCTTGAGTGGTTCCGCTCCTTCCTCTCGGACCGGTGTTTTAAAGTGGCCATTCCACCTGGCCAGTCCTCGTTTCATTCTCTCGGTCTGGGAGTTCCCCAGGGCTCCGCTTTAAGTCCTACACTGTTCAACCTGTATGTGAAACCGCTGGCTGCTGTCATCAGGGAATGTGGCCTTACCATGACATCGTACGCCGACGACACGCAGCTGGCGGTAACACTCAGCGGGGACCCTGAGGTGAATGCGCCCAGATTTCGAGCTGGACTTATAGCTGTGGCTAAGTGGATGCGTTGCAACTGCTTACAGCTTAACGCTAAAAAAACCGAGGTCCTGATTCTAGGGAGGCAGACGGAACTCTGGGGAGACCAGTGGTGGCCTCCCGAACTGGGGGTTTCTCCCACTCCAGCGGCCGAAGTTAAAAATCTGGGGGTCTGGCTGGATTCCCATCTTTCTTTTGCCAGCCATACGAAGAAGGTAGCAGCTACCTGTTTTGGTATCCTGCGAGGACTGAGACCTGTCCTTAAGTTCTTCGACCCCCCCACGCGGCAACTGGTGGTTCAGGCCTCCATCTTGTCGCGATTGGACTACGGGAGCGCTTTGCTACTTGGAGTGAACCAGGCTGAGGCTTCTAGGCTTCAGATTGTGCAGAATGCTGCTGCACGTGCCATCGTGGGCCTCCCGAGACGGGGCTCTGTTTCTACTGTTTTGACCTCCCTTCATTGGCTTCCGGTCAGACAGAGAATCAAATTTAAGGCTCTCTGTCTGACATTTAAGATTCTGAAGCTTTCCTCCCCTCCCGCCCTTGCGGGCCTCATTGCTCCGTATTTGCCCACACGGTCCCTCAGGTCTGAATCTCACCATCTGGCAATTAAGCCTAGGTTCAGACTGAGTAGGATGGGAGGGCGCTCCTTTCGCGTTCTGGCAGCTGACCTATGGAATTCTCTCCCCGTACACATCCGTGCCCTGGATAGTCTCACTCTTTTCAGGCGCGCTATTAAAACCCACTTGTTCGTTTCTGGTAATTGATCTCTTCTCTTCCCGGCTCTGATCTGTTGTGGTATTTGAACAGGCGCCAGGACGCCCCTTCGCTGGGGCAGCTGTGCGCCGAATAAAAGTTATTAACATAACATAACATAACATTAGCGACTATTAGTCATCATCCTCAAGTTTTTTTTGGATTTCAAAAATCCTTAACACCACATACAGTACAGTTTCATAATTCATCAAAACAATTAAAACATTTTTAAAATAGCAACATGATTAAAAGCAGAAGGGAATAGCAACTACACTGCCTTTGTGAATGATACAGGCTAAACAATATTTCATTAGATAAAAACTACTCTTACAAATGTGTGTAAAGAGTTCACGACACGCAGCACCAATGTATGATAAAGTGCAAGTAACAATCTATAAGGGAATAAACCTCGGGGCACATGAACAACATTTAAAAGTAAGACAGGCCACTAAATACTGCAATCGCACAGTCTACGTTGCTGGCAGGAATTGATTTGAAAATAAAGTTACCTTAGATTAGAGGAGTGAGTCCCGGATCATAGTTCCCATACTTTTTTACGCACATCAACTCTGTAGAACTGCGCTGCAAGGACAAAACCATCCGTGCTGACAGGCTGCTCCCTCTCACTGCTGCTGTGAGCGCGCTTCCGACTCCAGCAGAGGCACGGAAAAGGGCTGGGATTAGGCGAGGTGTGGAGAAGGGTGGTCGGGAAGGTGGCAGTAGGCCTGGTATTTTTATTTAATATGTTGATTTGAGCAGTCACCTCGGGGTTTTCAGTGGCTTCATAGACATCTCGAGTTTCGCTCTCCTTGCCTCTTTCATGACATTCAGAAACCCCGCAGTGAAAAACGTCTGTTATTCGCCGTTACAATAACCACTTGTGCCAATCTGCGCATTAATACCATGGCACCGATAGTTACCAAGCAAAGTATGGCCGGATGTGGTTTCAGACGGCTGCCTCTCATTGAATGCACCATGGTACCTAAACAACCTCTAGCCCATCACCTGCTCTTAGCTCGAGGCACTCAGCAGTATCAACTCAATATCTAACACTGCCCTATTCAGACCTAACTGTAGCTGGTCTATCAAGATTACTGGTAGGTCTGCGAATAGGGCATCATAGGAGTAAAGACTGGAATAATCATTACTTCCACCAATAATGAGGTAGTCTGCAAAAAAAGAACGGGGGTTGTTCCAACGTTTTCAATTGCGAGAAAAAACTATTAAGCTCAGATTTAATTTGAGAGGTTAACCCCAGATTTAATTTGAGGTGCCAGCAATATGTTGGTTCAGAAAAGGGGGTGCAATATGTTGGTGTCAAAGCTAAAACCAAAAATGGTAACATTGATGTTGGGGTAAAAGGAAAGCCCTAAGATATTCAAAGGGTGAGTGAGGTAAGATATGTCCATCCTTTTTTACCAAAATTTAAATTTCTATTTTTGAAACATTTTAAAAAGGGTGACTAGTTTCCCCTCTCCTGACTCTGACAGGGAAACACAGTTTGTAACGGTACTCTCCCGAGGAGATGGTGGTAGATAGACGGTCTCTCCCGGGCATTAAATGCCACCCCTTGAAAGGGCACCCAGGAAAGGGTTGGGTGGATATTCAGCATTTCGCCTTGAGTCTGTTTTACGAGGGAGGTACATTGTGAATGCTATTTGAGCGGGTTGCTTCAGAAGAGCATGGATTTTCTTGCTTGTTGAATATATCACTTAAAACATCTGCCACACGTGTGCCAGCGGACCTCTGACGCTAGAATGCTGTACATTCCAACCCTTAGACTGGATCCCACATATGCCAGAACAGATAAGAACATATCTGCAAGGATAATTGAAGCACACATGCAACTAGCATCAACATCTCACTCATAGCCTAGGTACTGGCATTGGTCGGCTTCTACTTAAAAGTTTCGAAATTGACACTTGATAATTGTCTAATTATTCTCTCAGACGTGAAAAACAGCCATGTTATAGGCACATGGTAACTTTCAAAGCGATATGGAGACGAACATTTGCACTGGGTGTATAAACGCGTGCACTGCTCACAAACTCACATCTCCGATGCAGCATATCTGACGTCAGTCACACGTTGGTCTGAAGTCTTTCCTGTTCACTCTATCACGAAAAGGCAACAAAATAATCTGTGCGGTAAACTGTCGCTATTGTGCGCTCGTGGGCTCGGCCTGATCACTATCTCTGCAATTTAAAAACAACAATCATGGAAAGACGACGGTTTTCCTGCACATGAATTGACAAGCCTCTGCTTGTGAAGGTGCCTTTGTGGTTAACCCTCCAACTTATCTTACACCATCATCAGCGGGTCAATGCGGAGTCACTTCCTCGTGACAGTTTAATTACACAGAAAGCCTAATCCAGACCGCACATTCCTGGCGGCCCAAACTTTTCCCCATGACTTCAGAATGCACATCTGACAACATCGGATGGCTTTTCCTAGTTCCACGATTGCGAGATTGGCGTACATTTTGGCAGGAGGAAAGAGCACGGAGATGGAAAGTCTCCGTCCTCAGCACCGACCTTGGAGAGAGTGAACATTCCGGCAACTCCGGGGCACAGCATTGGAATTATCAGCGCCGAGTCAGACATACCAATTGTTGCTGCAGTCACGCTGCTCCGATGCGCTCCACATCCTGTTAGCTCCTCAGCTTGCGGCTGCCACGTCACAAAACCAGCCAATTCCAAATACCCCCACGCGCGGCATCCAATGATGGAAGCTGCGGGGCTGACAAGCCTATCCTGGCACTGCTAGAGCGCCAGGATTGGCTAGAGGGGCATTTTTGCTGCTCGCCCTGTCGCCCTTTGTGAACCCGGGCTGTGGCAGGCGAACAGCACCCCTGGGTCCCGCTGGGGACCTTACAGTGCGCATGCTTGAGGAAGTATCCAACTTTCCCAAGCATGCGCACTGTAAATTCCCCATCGGGATTGCGCAACTATCGGGATTGTGCAACTGCAGCAGGCCACCTGGCGGCTGATCGTTGCAATGAATGTATTGCAATGTATTTATTTTATTTAGAGAAGGATTGCGGCCGGCGGCAGCGATGCGGGTCCATGTGGTGGCTGGTAGGGCTACGCCCCTACGCCCCAATGGACGCACCGCTGCTGGATCCTGAACTGTGATCAGGAAAATGTTTTGATTAGCTTTTCTTTTTCCTGCTTCCATGAGATCTTTTGGTCGCTAACGAAAAGATGCTTGTAAGAAAACACAATTTTTTGGCATAATCACTCCCATTTATTTGGACTGACGCTGCTGTTGTATTTGACTCAGTGCACAGAGACTTTGCTAACCAGGCCCCCGTGCACGTGCTTAAATGCCCATTAGGCGGGGTGCATTCTATTTAAGAGAAGGACATGTAAAATGTTTAAAGTAAAGCATGTGGTTACAATGAAAATGACTAAAAAGTTATTTTCACCCTAGTATGGTTAGCTGTTCCATAGGAAAGCACTGGGATTTAAAATTAAAATTAAATGATGTTGTCTCCCCAGTTAAAAAGATAATAAATTGAATTTTAAAAATATTTATGCCAAATCCAATTCATTTGTAAAGCCGCATTTGTAACAAATATTTTACAAAAAGCACTTTTAAACAGTTACCTTTAGCCCATGTAAAGCCTCCAGATGTCCATTTGCCTGAGCTTCTCTCTGTCACACAGGAGCAGAATAGTTCCTTGATTAGGTGTGAAGAGGCTACCGGAGTTGAGACTAAGGAAAGAAGTTGACCTTTCTGCACCAAACTTGAAATCCAACTGTACAAAGTCCGTTAGGAACAAAAACTAATTGATTTGCCTACTTGACTATTGTGTTCACAGTTGACAATCTTTAATAATTGACCTACCACGTATTTATGTATGTATGTTTTAATGTGTACCAGTCCTTCATAAATTTCTGTGTTTTTTGTATATGTTCATTTGTCATTTGGACAGCACAACTAATGTTTGAAAATAATTTGAAATAATAAGAAAGTACATGACTAAAAATGTACTTTCTCTACCAATGGAGTCACTGTCTTTGTTTTATGTATAAGTGCTACCACATGTGTACCCCAACAGGGACATATTAATGCAGTAATAGAACTTGAATACCGTATCATTAGGTATTCCCTACCAACAGAACCATTATTGTTTCTATAACTACCCGCCCAGGTTCTGAGGGTTACAGGGTCACCCCATTATACTTAATGGCCTTAGTCCACAATAGCAGCACCTCATTGACATCATCATTTTGCCTTAAGTCCACCTTTGCAGCATGTGTTCCTCACAAAATGTGACGTACTGGCAGCGCAAGGGGCTTGTAAATCTGCCCTTAAAACAAAATGTACATCAATGCGAACGATAGAACAAAAACAATTAATCGGCAGATTTATAATAAACTAACGCGGCATGGTGCAGCAAGTTATTTTAGTTTGGAAAGTAAAACGATGCAACATAGTTACAACAATATGCTGCATCTCTGTGCTTCCCCCTGCGCTGGCACACAAACTGCAGCTATGCACTGGCACAGGCACCCTTGCACCATCGTGCAAGGATGCCTGCATCATGGGGAGATTGTTTTTGTTCAGGAAAGGTTCACTTCCTGCACAAAAACAATCTGAAATGCCATTTTTCAACTTATATGTGTGCTGCATTAGCACACATAGAAGTTGAAAAACAGCATTGTTTCAATGATTGTTTATGTGCAGGAAGGGAAACCTTCTTGAAAAAAAACAATCATTAGAGGTGATTTCCTCTTTCAATGTGTGCTGCAGAATGCAGCACACATAGAAACAGGAAACAAAAACAAGGAGAAATTAATACATTTCTCCTTGATGCGCCTCCCTACGCCTCCCCTGGGGAGGAGTAGCGTTCACACGCATTTCCAGATTTACGATTCCTTGTAAATCTGGAAATGTGTCTCGTTCCATGGATGTTATGTGGGAACACCCATGGAATTCCCCTTTCATGCAAAGTGCTGCGTGTAAAGGGGCCATATTTACATGGACAGGAAAAGCCATGCAGGGTGGCTTTTCCTGTACTTGTAAATATGGGGCAGTGTATTGCGCTGCCGATGCGGAACAAAAAGTGACGTACTGGCAGTGCAAGGAGCTTGTAAATATGCCTCTAAGTGTATTGCCTTGTAGTAGTGGGGTGATGAAAATGTTGAGCGGATTCACTTTCTGAAGTTGAAAAGAACGAGATGATGAGCATGATAGGGATGAAAGATGATGACTGTAGGAGGGACGGTTGAAAAGGCAGCTTTGTAAATGCATAGAAAATGTGTCTTTCTTGGAATAAGTTCTCCCTTCCTCTGCATCAAAACAGAGCAGCTTGTATTTTTGAAAACTTTCCAGGATTAATGTATTTTTTTCTTATGTTTAGTTGCAATGTGAACAATTAAAACATAAAACAAAAATCCAAACTCATTCTTTTACCATAAAGAACATCATAACCCCTTTGACAAAAAGTCTACATATTCTTATTGAATAATTAATTTGATCAATATGAAATAAATAAGGATAGAAGCTGTAATAATTCCAGAAGGTGTCAATTTCTATTACATATGTCCCATAAGTGTGTCACTGTACAATTAAGGATGGAAGGACATTTCCCTTGGTTTCCACTCAGTTCTGTCATTCATAGGCCGCCCTTCCCCTCATGAGCTATGCCGTGATTAGGAAGAAACAGACTCCAGCACTCTGCCAACTCCACACGTGCGCTCATGCATGCAGCAGCTGTCAGCTCCGATGGAATTAGTTCTTAGGAAACGTTCATCTGAAATTCTGGCACAGTGAGTAACACCCATACAAGTACAGCCATCTTGTTGAAAGATCTTTAAAATATGAAAAAATAAGTAGGATAATACGCAGTATCAGTGCACTTCAAGTGTAGCCCACATAAATGCACACAGCATTCTCTTTTCATCCAATCTAAGGGCACCATCCCCAAAACCATTCCCATGTGTCAGAATTTATAATTGGAAGAGATCTTCTGGGCAAACAAGGAATCCTAGAGGAACCACCCAGTATCATGACTAGAAATTACTGCAGACACCACCATAAAACATTTTTGGTCACTGCTATTATATATTTCCTTTTTGGTTAATAGCCCAGTGCTTGGTGTAATTGCCTTTTAATAGTGTTTCAGGGAAGTGGAGTTGTGGCGGTGAACCTATGAGAAGTCTGCTGCGTATTTAAGCAGACAGACTGCAGACAAGGTACAGTATTGCCATAATACAGTAACATATAACAGCCTAACAACTCAGAACATCAGGACAAAACAGCAGTGTAATAACAAAAAATAAGATTCATTATTCAGTCAAACACACCAATATAGCACACAATACCAATGCAATAGCACAAAATGCCAATACAACAAAAGACCAACACAGCACGAACTGTAACACAATACACAAGTACAGAACACAAAACCATACCCCATAACAATACATGAATCCAGATATATTTGGGATTTTTATATTTATCTCTTCGAGGTTTGAATTCGGATTAAGAAATGACAGTGAATCTATATTAATGGACATTTATAGATTGTGTTATTACATAATGTTTTCCTCCTGTTAGCTTCTTGAGCGTTTTTAACCTGTTTTAATCACTTCACTTTTTTCACTCAGGTCACAGCACTGTGCCAAGATGAGTGTAGTCACCAATCACGGAGTTGAAAAGTTGCGGAGAGTTCCTCAGTCTAGTGACCCAAGATGCCCATTTGGGCTCTATCTACAGTAAACCTATATGATTTTTTGCATGCTTCAGTTTGCCTGGTGGGATTGAATGTGCATTCTTTTTTTTGTTCAGATATTTTTATTTTATACAAAATGGCAAAGACAAACATTACAGAGATAAGCAGTACACTCCAGTTGGGGGAACGAGGAGAAAGGCAAAGCCATCAATTGCATGCTATTTCTAGTGACAATATGCCAATACTTCCGAGGTATAACATAGTATGACAAGTGCCTACTAAATGGCAAACATGGCAGAAGTTATGTCGAGTCAATGACAGGCCTAGCCAGTGCCGATTGAGCTTGTCTACCCGGAGGGTACACCAGAAGAGGACCGCTGGCTCATGAGGGGGGGAGAGAGGATATGAGAGGGAGGGAACCCTAAAGGATGAATGCAGAATGGCGAGAGAGAAGGAAGAAGATAGGAGTAGAGGAAGAGGTGAGGGAGATTGGCTACACTGGACGGGGAACACAACACCTGTCAGGCGGGTTGGGCAGGAATGAGCAGACTGATGGGGTAATGTCTGGGCATTGCCCTGGGCTGTCAGGTGATCTAAGGGGGAGTTCAGTGAGTCTTGTTCTCCTGTAAGTATTTATCAATGGCAACCCAAAGGTGTCTGAAGCAAGAAGTGCTGTGAACTTTAGTGTGTAGATGTTGTCAGTGCCTCTGACAGAACACAGTAAATTCCACCATTTGCCAAAGACACTTGGAGATTTTGACTCCACACACCGCCAGCATGTGTTCGAGTCCCTCAGACCCATTTTATGTAGTCTGGCTTGGGTCCAGTACATTTTGTGGATAGACCAAAATCTAGATTGTGCTAGGGTAGGTGTGGTTTTGGCATCAAAGGGATATTTCTAGATTTTTTTCCATATCAATTCGTTGAGGTTTGAGGAGCCTGCTGATCATGTATGGGCTTCCCATTTTCGGTTACATAATCTCAGAGCCTGACCATTAGATGTGTTGGCAAGTTTTGGATGTGAGGCGGTATGGCCTCTCCTTTTAAGGGTACCTAATAGCCCGGGAGTTCTGGTTCGTGTGGGGGTCTCTGTTTACTCAGCACACTTTTGAGTCTTAGAAATGTATAAACGCCAATATTGGGTAGATCAACTTTAATTTGCAAGGTGGAAAACAGGACAGGGTTCATGCGCAAAACCAGATTCCTTATGGAGTTTATGCCTTGTTGAACCCATGTATCCCATAATAGCATCTCCCCCTCAAGTTTAATTGTGATGTTATACCATAGGGAGGCTAAGGGGGAGCCATGTAATCAATCAATCAGGATTTGTAAAGCCCAACTGCTTCACCTGTGAGAGTCTCGAGGTACTATGGATCATGCTGCCTGTACCTATTTATTGAATATCCAGGTCTGAGGTGTAATCAGTGTTCTAGGTGATTATCTAGGAGTAGGAGTAACACAACCTTGTCCATTATTATTGGTCTGAAGTGTTCCAGAGGGTGATTCCAGATTTTGTGTATTGTAAGGGTGGAACTAAGGGGTATGGGTGCGGTTATGCTGGATTCAATGATGAGCCAAGGCTGGAATCCTGTGATCGCAACCACCATGCACCCTGGAATATCAGGAATGCTCTCTGCTAGCGGGATAGTCTGGGATGTTTATCCCCCCGGAGGATGTGTTCCTCTTCAAGATTTTCATAGAAATTCTATGTTTTTTACCTTTCCACATGAATTTGGAGATGGGGTTTTCCACTGACAAAAAAAAGGAAGGGGAGAGGACTACTGGAAGCATGCTAGATGTAAAGTAAATTATGGGGGCTATCATCACCTTCACTGTTTCCAGTCACCCCCACCATGCGATATTTTTCGGGGACAAGATGTTGAGAAGTTCCTTTATTTTTTCCAGCGTTTTTTGTTCATTGAGTGAAACAGAGGGTTTAATATCAGAAGCAAACCATATCCCAGATATTTGGTGGTCCTTGGTTGCCACTTTACACCAAGGTCACAGATTACAGCAGATGTACAGTGAATGTTAAGGGGAAATACCGCAGTTTTATCTTTATTCAGGGAATAGCCTCCTACCGGTAAAAAATTTTCTATTTCTTCCTTGATGATTGGTGTGGCTTGTGGGGCATACTCGGTGAATAACAATATGTTGTCTGCATAAGCAACTACCACTTGACTTGTCTGCCTGAGGAGAAGTTAATACCTGGATTTTCCCGAAAGGCAGAGATTAACGGGGTTGGACAAGGTAATCGTTGACCCTAACTCTTGCCGTGGGGTCAGAGTATAAGGCCATAATCATGCAGATAAATTCATTTCCCAGGTGGTATCTGTGTAATGTGGCATGTAAAAATGGCCAAGAAACTTTGTCAAAGGCCTTTTCTGCATCTAATGCGAGAGTTGCTGTTGGTGAATGGGATTGTTTGGCTGTTTTTAGCACATGGCAGAATGTTCTGATATTGTAGGCCATGAGACTGCCTTTGAGGAAACTTGTTTGTGAGCTTGGATCAGGGTTTGGATGACTGACTCCAATTTGTGGGCTGCAATCTTTGCGTAGATCTTGCAGTCAATATTGATGACTTATATAGGTCTGTAATTTTAATTTAATTTAAGTGATCTTTCCCTTTCTTTGCTATCACCACAGTAGTAGCTTCAGTGGCTGAGCAAGTAATGAGCCAGTAAGGTAGCCCGATGAGGCATACTGTTCAAAAACTGCATAAAGTCCCTTTGTTGGCAAATATTTTATAACATTTTGCAGAATAGCCATCTGGACCTAGGGCTTTCTCAGTTATAAGGGAGCCTATTGTGGAACTAATTTTCTCTTCTGTGATGGGTTCATTGATGGCGAGGGAGTCCTGATGTGCTATTTTGGGGGGATTGCATGAGTCAAGAAATTTATTAATCTTGGTTATGGAGGTGGGTGCATTGGAGTTGTAGAGCTCTGTATAAAGCGCTTTAAAGGAGTCGAGTATACCTTTTGTCGATGTGGTAACCACGACTTCCGGACCTTTTAAGGCCAATATGAGGGATTTGTTTTTTTGTGTATTTTAAGTTGTTGGCAAGTGATTTCCCAGCTTTGTTGTTATTGCAAAGCCTGCCTGCATTGACCACTTCGATCCAATTCTGGCCCCTCTGGCTAAGTATTTGGTTGTATTCCTATTGTGTGTCTCCAATTTAGATTGGAGAGATGAACATTTAGAGTGTCTAAGTTGCTTATTTAACCTGTGGAGATTCAAGTCTAGTTCTTTGAGGCAGTTGGCTATAGCTTTGTTTTTTATGGACGAGATGTGAATCAGTGTTCCTCTTAAAGTGGTTTTGAGAGTATCCCATCGGGTTGTAGGGAATGTATTGTGCAGGAGGTTTACTCCAGGGACATTTTCAATGGCCGTCTTGATCTCCATCCTATTGTTGGGGTCATCTAGGAGATCATCGTTCAAGCGCCACTATCGAGGTGGTGGGGTTGGGCTATTGAGGGTTAATTGGATGGTCACACATGTGTGATCAGAGATCACTATCAGTTCGATTTCTGGGGGTTGAGAGAGGTGGAGTAGGAAGTTGCTCAAAATAATATAATCTATTTGTGAAAATGAATACTGGAGTGAGGAGTAGAAGATGAAATCACTCCCAGTAGGGTTATGTAAAAGCCAGACATCTACTATGCTATCATTATTACGACAAATTTTCATTTGTTTGTGTGCTTTATTGCCTATTACTTTGTGAGTTGACATGCTGTCTAGGTTACTAGGTAAGTTGTCTGGAAGGTCAGAGAGAAATGTTTTTTCTAGTGTCTAGGTCCTTCCAGAAATTTGCAGCATTGTCATTCGAAGTGTAGATGAAGAATAAATAAATGAATGAAGAACACCAGATTTATTTTTTTACCTTAGAGATAAGTAATCTGCCCGTTTGGTCGTGAGTGTGTGATGTGACAGCTTTTTTAGATATTAGTGTTGTCATACCGTTCTTTTTTGAGGGGGTTGAGGAGAGGCCCATGCCTGCAATCCATGAGCTGTAGAATTTCGTGTAGTGAATAGAATTCAGGTGGGTCTCTTGCAAGAAGATGATATTCCTCTTGAGTTATTTACAGTAATCTGATGCTACTCTACATTTTACCAGTTGGTTAAGCCCCTTTGTGTTTAGTGAGAGTATGTTTATGGAATAGCCATGGTGAGTAAGCGTGGTCTCTTGGGTGGGTGTTTTGGAGGAGGGGGCATAACCTGTGGATGAGAGAGAAGATGAGGTGCCTTAAGTATGATTTGGTTGTTTAGTAAGCAGCTGCAAGCTAGGACCATAAGTGCACATAGTGCCCTGGAATAGAGTATTGTGTGGGTATTGAGGCTGTGTATTGTGAAGGATTGCCCAGGTAGCCGAGGGAGAGAGTGGAAGGGCCAGGGAGGGAGACAAGATAGAGTAAAGGAGATAGAAAAATGGAAGAAGAGCCAGTGTAACAAAACATACAAGTAAAACTATAACAAAATCAACAATCCAAACCCCTACCCACTCTCCACCCATCCTTTGGAATGCATATAAGATGCATCCCCCCACCCTTATTATACATGGGACACACTGAGCCACAAACTGGCCTGTCCCAAACTGGCTGGCTGGCTACCCAGCCCTGTAGGATACCTCGTTGGTAGCAGTCTGGGAGAGAGGGTCACACTATAGGGAGTCAAGGGAGTACTAATGTGCTCTGGTGGTGTGTGAATAGATCATGGCAAAGGTCTGTTGGGACAGGAAGCATGTAGGTTAATCAAGTGTCTGACCTGTATCACTGTGAGGAGACAAGTATCATGGAGATAAAATATAAGTGTGGTAGCTAAAGATTGCACCCTAGGACAGTTATGGTTGTTGGTTTGTTTCAAGATGAAGTTAAACAGCTTTGGCTACTGAGAAAGCATTATAGAATTATGTGGTATGCTGAGAGTATTATCCAGTGTAAGGATGTGGTGGGGGTTCACTCATTGGGTTGGGAGGGATGTATTGAGGCGTCAATGTTGGGCCGAAATGGCAGAATTAGTGGTGGAGGCCAGCGTGGGTAGTGCAGGTGGTGGGGACCATTGTATAAATGGCAATGTGGGACATATCAGTTAATGGCCTATATAGACAGAACAACAACAACAACAATATTTCGCCCGAAAACCTCAACAGTTTGAAATGAGACATCAATCAATGAGACATCAATAAATAAGACATCAATGAATCATTATACATCAGTCATTATACTGATATTATCAAATATTTCAGCTGAAAAGAAGTATAGCATTCATGCTATGAGACATGCATACAAAATGTACCTATTGTACGTAGTGTAAAGAGGTATGAGTGCATTACAGCAGTTCCAGCAGGGTCAATCCGGATTGGCCCCAAGTATCAAAGAGGGAATTTGGGCTCGATAACGTCAGATTAGAGCAGGATAGCGTCATCAGTGGGGGCTAGATGCTACTGTGTACAGTAGCTTAGCGTAGCTTGACGGTACCTCACTACATTAGGTAGTCATTTTGACGGCCTAGGAAGTTTTGGTTAGGAACTGTGATCGGTCCAAGTGGGGTCTTGGCAGATCAACATGAAGATGATAAGAAACACAGGAAAATCAGAAGGCATTAGCAATCCAGAGGGATGTTAGATACTCATCTCAGCAGGAACAGAATAATACAAGAACCTTTGTACTTCCACCAGTTCCAAGAGAAGCAGAGTTTTACCATGGACGACAATCCAGAATTTTGATGGGTCTGTGAAGCCATATGGAATGTTGTGTTCTTTGAGAGACTGATGGAGAGCCAAGAAGCCTACCCTGATGGTCATTGTGTTCTTTGAATTTTCCTGTGCAATAATGATTTTGACTCAATTCCAGAGGATGTGTTGAGCTTTCCTCATATGTGCAAGTATGGTTTGTGCATGGTGATAACATAGCAGTCTAAATATGATGGTCTTGGGCATGCGTTAGTAGGGTTAGAACGGGGCTTGCCCATCAGGACTCTGTGAGCCCATTCTATCTCAAAGTCTCTGTTAAATTTGATTCCCAGGGTGTGGGGTATCCAGGCCACCAAACAATAGACCCAGGAGTTTGCATCACTTTCCACCTTTTCTGGTAGCCCGAATATGCACAGATTACCTCTGTGGTTCCGATCCTCCAACTCGGACATGTCTTTCATCAGGGATTTGATCCTGTTGGTGGCTGCATCCACTCTTGTTTTCTCAGAAGAAGCAGAGTCCTCCAGTGTGCCAGTCCTTGTTTCTGCTCCTGTAAGTCTGCCGGGCAAATTTTGAAAGCTGTTCCTTAAGGCTTGAAGGTCGTGATGCATGACATATGTGTTGGTTTTTGTTTCCTGTGCCAGGTCATGTACGGGCTCGGAGTTGCCATAGCATCATATCCAGGCTGGCCCCGAAGTTTGTTTTTAGTTTGATGGGAGGGTCTGGCAATGGAGGCTTATTTTAGTGTAGAGGTTTTGTCTTTAATGTCTCTGGTGTCTTTGCCTCTGTGACCTTCCACCGAGGCAGCTGCAGTGGACTCAAAGGGATGTTATGGTGTTGTGTATCCACACAAGCTGTTTACAAGGTCAGTGTTGATCACTTAGCGGTGTGGGAACGTAAGGTCTTCTGTTCTTGTAGAACCAGGGAACATTCAGTTGTACAATTAATGTGGCAGGGTACGTTGAGCTTAGCTGTACTGGTACCCAAGGTCCGTTTAAGTTGCGGTTGCAAATCTCGAGATCGAATTACATAGAGCACTGTTTATTAGGATCATTCACAGACCTAACAACTTTGGTAGGCAAAGCGTTGGTAAGCAAACAATTGCCTGGCTTCAGTAAACCTGGACATAGGGTAGGCCTCAGGGTCCAGGTATGGGCACGTTCGCTATTTTGTTTTCCCTTGTAGGAATCCTGTTTTTTTGTTTTTTTTAATCAAATTTTATTGAACATTTTCACATGTCAGATTACACTTTTGGCAATATGGTAACGACCTTTAGCACATTCTGATCTCAACTCTCCCATAAATCAAGTACCATCCCATCTGCTAATGGGGATGCTGTTTTTATGATTATAATTTCATAACTCGCGCCAAGCGAGAGTAAATGCTAAGTCCTGTAAAATGCACTAAGAGCTGACTTATTATCTGTTTCCCTGCCCGCTGTAAAGCGGGCAGGGAAACAGATGAAAAAATTGCTCCTGCCCGTAGGAAGCAGCAAGTTTAGCTGCTCCCTGTGGGTGGGAGCAGTGCCAACTTGCCGACTCCCACTGGATGCGGGGAGCTGGCTGGGGCCACGGGCATTTGGGGCACCCCACCATGGTCTACATCAAAAAGCAAGTGGGTGCCCTAGGTGGGATCCAAGGCACTCACCTGTTACTGGCCAGGCATCGCAGATGGGTTTCCCGGGGGCAATATTAGCCCAGGGAGGGGGGTTGTGTGCCCCCTCCCCCTTATAAATATGGCTGATCTCCAGGAGTTGGAGGTCCCAGGGCCAGTAATCAGCCGGGAAGGGGGGCAGCATGCCCACTCCTCATTTACAATAAATCAGGGCCCCAGGAGCTGGGGCCCCCTGTGCCAAAATATGGCCTGGGGAGGGGGGGCCACATATGCCCTCTCCTAAAAATATGGGCGGCGTTGGGAGATGGGGTCCCCGCTGCCAAAATCACCCTGGGGAATAGGAATGCGTGTCCCCCTCACAAGAATTTGTGGGAAGCCATGGAGACATTTCAAAAAGCTTCTGAGATAGTAATCAAACCCTCTGATGAAGGAGGAAACATAGTCCTCGTGAATAGGCGTGGTATATAAGAGAAGCACAGAGACAGCTGAGCGACATCACATGTTATATGAGGGTGGTGATGAGTTATGCTAAGACTTTACAAAAAGAGTACCATGAGTCTTTACAGGGCTGGCATGCTAGTCAACTACTTAATTGGGATGAACTCAAGTTCTTAAAGCATACCACACCCACTAATCCCAATACCTAAGGTACATAAAGACATGATCAAACCAACAGGGCGACCGATTGTCTACTCCAAAGAGAGCATATTTGAATACATCTCGATTTTCATTGATCATTTTCTGTGTCCATACGTACGAAATTTGAACTCATACGCCAAGGACACTAAAGATTTCCTATAGAAAATTGAAGATCTCTCATGGAGAAAGGAATGCTGGTTAGTATGCTTAGATTTAGAGAGTTCCTACGCCAACATAAAACATCAGGATGGACTAAGAGCATGGAAAATATTCTATACATGAGAAATATCAATATGTTGGAACATACTCACATGCTGCTAAAGATGAATGAAATCTCTCTTTGAGAAATGCTTATGTAAACAAATACAAGGAGGGACTGCAATGGAATAACGATAATGAAACAAAGCACAGGAGTTAAATACAAACCTGCTCGGGGGACTTGTGTTTTGTTGTTCACTGTAAATATTACGATTTTGTGTTTCACACATTTATCAATTTTCCACAGAGGAAATTTTGTTGTATATTGCACTGATGCACTTGTTGGTATGTTCACGAGAAACTAGATCGGTGGAGGATGAGCGGCTGACGCGGACCCACCCGCGCCGCCGCTGTGCTTCCTGTTTCCGTGTTTCTGTGTCCAGCCACGCCCATGCAGCAGCCGCCGCTCCCTTGCTCGCTTGCTGCTTTACGATCACTGGCGCTGCGAGGTACGCCGAGGTGAAGAGGCGTTGACCGCCGAGTGCATAGAGGTGCGCGGGCTTCCCCTGTGACGGCAGCCGCACTGGCCCTGGAGTTCTATGGGAAAGAGGAGCACGTTGGCCCCGCGACCCCAGAGGTTTGGCAAAGCCGCGCTACCCCCCGAGGGCAGGGAGGAGCGTTGCTAGAGACCCGGCGCCCGTTTTGCTCTGCCTTATCCCGGCGCCCATTTTGCTCTGCCCGATCACAGTGAGCAATTAGGGTAACCGAAAGAGACTGTGTCTGTACCAGAAAGTGAAAGTGAGAGTGAACTACCAGGAACCGGGGACACTGGACGTTGACAACAGACTCTGGTCGCTCTGCGAGGTAAGGCGCACTGGGCAGGGCTCTACCCAGTTCGCGCTCGCTTTGCTTGCACCGCGCCCTCCTTGTGACCCCTCATTTACTGGTGCGCTGCGGGGAAAAAAACGCTCTATTCTATACTCCCTCACTTGTTGGCCTGATGATTCCGAACCTTGAACTTTTGAAGTCGTGAAGGAGCTGGCTGGCTGGCTTCTGTAACACCTCAATATTCCTATATCCTTTTATCTGTATTGAGGAGAGCTGGACATTAGCTTGTTGCTGTCAGGCACAGTTTTGATGGGAGAAAAATTCTCTTGCGCATATTCCTTAGGGCAAAGTCCAGTGCACCTTATAAATCCACGTTTGTGAGCTACGAATTCTGATGGCGGCAAGAGCGAGGGGCAAACAGTCCAAGCCAGAGCTGGGGAAGGAGGTAAAACTCCCTATTCCGACCAGCTCTCCATCAATTATAAAGGGGGAGAGAAAAAACAGAAGGAAAAATCAACAAAAAAGAAGCTTTAAAACAGAAAGCAATGGAACTCAATGATCAAATTAGGAAAAATAAGTATAATGTATTAAGGAAACAGATGGAGGAAGATAATGATGTCAACGAGGACAATGAACAGGAAGAGGGCGAAGAGGATGAAGAGGCAGAGAGCCTGACCTTGTCGGAACTGTCAGCAGAATTGAGCTTGCTCGCTGTCGGCGACAATGGTGAGGAGGATGGGAAAGTTAAGGAAACAAAACTGGATCAGGGGGGGAAAAACGTGGAAAAAAGGGTCAATGCGGACAAAACGGGTAAGACTGCTAATACGTCCCCTCTTTCGTGTCCTGAGTGTCCTGAGAGTCGATCTACCCCCAAACAGTACCCTCTCTTTTCAAAATCTCTTCTGCAGCAGGGCCAACTTTCGAGTACTCCTACACGAGGGGAGATAAAACAAGGGGCCACAAGTGCCACCTTAGAGCAGGTTGCCTCCAACACGGTAGGGAGAGCAAGTAGCCCTACAACGCAAAAGTCACCGCAAAAGACACCGTTGTCAAACACTGCAGGGGCAACAAGGCTAGAAGGAGTAGCAGCATTACCCGCACCATTGGTTTCCACTACGATCTCTCCGGATGCACCCCCTCCCTTACACCCCCTTTTGTCGCTGATCACAAGCTCAAGCTCAAGCCCAGCCCCAAGTAGCAAGCAAACTACGACAGCTCCAAGTCAAGTCCTAAACCTAGAGGCCTCTTCGACCTCCCAGGATGACGGCTTGCTTGCTCTCCCGAGTGCTGCAAAAGCAAACAAGATGGAAGACATCCTAGTTACTATTCTTCAGAAACTAAGAGATTTCAAACTATCTCAGGCTCAGGAAATCTCACTCTTGCACAGCAGGCTCACGAAGATGGAGGAGTGCCTTGGGAATATTCCTCTGAGGGTCTCTGAAGCCGAAGTTCGGATATCATCCCTAGAGGACTCATTGACTACAATTCAGAAAAATATTGTGGAGGCTAATAGAGAGAAATCTCACTTAGAGGAAAAGCTGCAGGACCTTGAGAATTACAATAGAGATCAAATTTACGGCTAGTAGGCATACCAGAGGGCCTTGAAGACAAGGATGTAGTTAGATGGTCAGATTCTTTATTGAAAAAAGCTATCCCTGAGTTGCAAGGTGACTTGACTATAACAAGGGCGCACAGAGTTCCTGCACAAAAACCTATTAATTCGAAATACCCCCGTACAATCCTCCTTAACTTTTCAGACTTTAGGGTAAAAGAAAAAAATCCTAAACACCGCATTTTCAAAAAGAACTTTCAATGTGGAGGGGGCGAATCATTTTAGGATTTTTCGGGACATGTCGGCTGCATCTGCTCACAGACGCAGGGACTTTGTGAAACTCATCGACTCCTTTAAGAGCAAAGGAGCCCAAGCCATGATAGTGCAGCAATCGAAACTCAAAGTTTTGGCTAAAGGAAATTTTTTTATATTTACGGCCCTACATGAAGCCCAGAAACTTCTCGATGGTCTCGGGGCTTAACAAATCAAGTTGATGAATTTTGCTGAATCTACCAGTACTGCACGGCGGATACTTGTTGGAAACAGGAAGCACACAAGGATGCAATGAGATGGCATCCAAAAAGAAGAGACAACAGAGAAGGATGGAAGTGGGACACTGGGGTCTCCGTCCACTCAAGGGGGGAGGGAAGGGGGGTGAAGGGGGGTGTCGCATGTGGGAAAAAAAGAGAGTTCAAATGCAATATGTTTTTTCACACTTTCATGATTGACGATACGAGCAAGGTTATTCACTTTTTTTCTGTTTTTTAAAATTTTTTATCCAGCACAAATAATATCTCGCACTTGTCACTTTTGCCCATTTGGATCTTGATAAGATGACAAGACCCTATAAGTATATTGGCCTATTTTGCACTAGGAGGTGTTTAAACCTTCAAGCCCGAGCTGCTATTTTTGCACTATTTTGCTGCTTATCTGCATATTTGCACAGACAATGGTATTCTATTTTTATCTGATGATGTTATATTTATATACGGTCTATTTTTTTTTTATATATAAGATAAGATTTTATAATGCGTCATCTATTTCCATGTCTTGCATTAGGAATGGTACGTCTCCTCAAATAATATCATTTTACATTTTTGCTGCTCGCTCCCATATTTGCACATTGAATTTTAGCTTCTGCGTGAAGTCCTTTACGAATATCCCTTGCTTCGTCTCTTTAAGCAATATCACTTTACTCTCTTGCTGCTGGCTTGCATATTTGCACATTGAAACTTTTTTTTTTTTTAATATCCCTATGAATTTCTGCTGCTATTGCTCTTTATTGTTACATAGTTATATTATCTATCAGTTATATATGCTGCTGCTACTGCTTGTACATTTGCACATTCTTGCATACTTGCGTATTAGCTGAGGATGACGTCCAATATTTTGAACATCAAATAACATGGTGAAATTTATCTCTTTAAATGTTAATGGCCTGAATAACGTTCGTAAAAGGAACGCTATTGAGTGCTGGCTAAAAAACCTTGTACCCGACGTCATCTATTTACAAGAAACCCATCACAAAGAACAGGCAGAGTCAGCTAAACTCTTTAAAAGCTGGGCGGGCTATAAAATATCTGCTCCGGCCGGGATGGCCCAGAGAGGAGTTTCCATTTTAATAGGTAGACATGTAGGCTTTAACCTTGAAGGGACGTGCATAGACCCTGGAGGTAGATGGGCAGTCGCACACGATAAATTAAACAATGTTAATGTTATCCTTGCCACAATCTACGCACCAATTTTGGACGACCCACAGGCTATTTTACAGGTCAAGCAGGCAGTAACCGGTCTCTCTGGGTCAATAATTTGGGGGGGTGATTTTAACCTACTACAAAACCCTCGATTGGATTCTTCCAAGAAAGACCGCAGACAGAATAAACCTCAAGTTTCCCTAGCTGTTCAAAGTTGTAAAATAGACCTTGATGTTACTGACCACTGGCGTAACTTAAATTCTACCAAGCGCGAGTATACATGCCATTCAGCAAAATATAATTCTGCGTCAAGGCTAGATTTTTTTTTATCTTCCCATGACCTAGAATTATATAACTACGCTCATCTACCCAACGCTTTTTCAGATCACGCAGCTCTTTGTATGGAGGTCAATTTAGGGAATTTTGAAGCAAGACCTACAAGTAGATGGTTTTTCAACAAACTTAACCTCCTTGACCAACAATGGTGCACTGATATTAACGAAAAGATTGAGCAATTTTTTACACATAATAGAGGTACAGCCCCATTAAATATAATCTGGGATGCATTTAAAGCCACTTTACGTGGAATAATTACATCTAAAGAGATTCCCAAGCTTAAGGCAAGAAGGGAGGAGAAAATTAAACTCCAAACTGAATTATCGCAGGCTACTCAAGAGCACTATAGGGTCAGATCTAAGATCTCTAGTCACAAACTTCAAGAGGCGAAGTGCAAGATGAAGGATTTTTATTATGATTTAGGTAGGACAAATAGTAATTTACAAGCACAAAAGATTTATGAGGAGAGTGAGTTCACAGGAAAGCTTCTGGCCTGGCAATCCAAAGAAAAGCAGTTCGTAATAGAATAGATCAGTTAACAGACCCCATTACTAAAATACAAGTTAAGACCACCACTTCCATCGGTGAGCTGTTTTTAAAACACTATGAGGGGATATACCAAGCAACTTTGGGGGCTTCGCTTGACTCTATCATGCATTTCCTTCAACCACTGGAAATACCTAAAATTGATGTTGAGGGTAAGAACTACCTCACACAGGATTTTTCATTATCATAATTAGAAGAAGTGATAGAGTCCTTCCCCAATGATAAGGTCAACGGTGAGGACGGCCTACCCATTGAAGTCTTTAAAAAATTTGGGGGAACATTGCGTAAGGAACTCTTGGAATTAATTAATAATTTACTTCTAGGAGGTCCCCCTCCAGACTCATTTCATACAGCGGTGGTGGTCAGTATTTTAAAAAAAGGAAAGGACAAGGGAAATATAAATTCTTACCGTCCGATCAGCCTTCTGAATACAGACTACAAAATTTTTACAAAACTTTTAGCAAACCGATTAAATAAAATAGTAGGATCTCTGGTAGCTCATGATCAGTGTGGTTTTATTGCAGGCAGGCATCTCCATTCTAATACTACATTTTTACTGGAGGCGCTAGAATATTTTAAAACTAATAAGGTGAAGGCTCAAATTTGGTTTTTAGATGCAGAGAAAGCCTTCGATCTAGTGTCTTGGGATTGTTTGTTCGCAATTTTACACAGTTTTAACTTCCCGAACGTTTTTATCTCTCTTTTACGACAATTATATATAAATTCTAGGGCACAAATTATCGTCAATAATACTAATATTGGGTCATGTGAGGTCACTAGAGGCACGCAACAAGGATGCCCCCTGTCGCCAATTCTATTCGCATTATTTATTGAACCTCTAGCGATCGCCATCAGGAATACCAAAGCTGACACTGCCCCAATTTTAGGAATGACAAATATAAAATTATATGCGGACGATATTGCCCTCTTTATAGATTCTAAACCCTCAAGTCAATTGAAGATTTTAAAAATCTTCTCTGACTTTCAAAAGCTAGGGGGTTATAAAATAAATGTAAATAAAACGGAAATTATTCTACTCAACTGCACTATAGACACTTTAGCTCCAGAATTCAGGCAGACATACAATACAGATCCAAAAAGATATCTCGGAATATTTATATCAGATAGCTTAGATGATCTTTTCTCCCTAAATTTTTTATCCTTATTAAAAAAGGTGGGTTTACTTTTAGATCGCTGGAATTTATTACCCCTGTCTCTTATAGGGCGGGCATCGCTAATTCGAATGTCGGTGTTACCCCTTTTTAATTTCCTTTTTAGTGCGATTCCCTGCTTAATCCAGGCCTCTTATTTAAAAAAAATAGAAGCTCTGATCTCCTCTATTTTATGGGCAAAAAAATCCCCCAGACTTGCACTGAGCACTTTATATTTATCGTCTACACAAGGAGGGCTGTCCCTCCCAAATATCAAAGAATATTACTTTGCGTCCTTTGCACATTATAGCCATAGGTTTTTTTTCTTAGATTCTCACGAGACAGATAATTTTTTCATGAAAAGGATGTTGTTGGAATTGAAAATCTATGATCCGGTTAGAACCACGAAAGATCCAAAAAAAGTAAGATATAAATCTCTGCAGTGGATTTTTAAGGTGAAAACTCAGTTTTTTTAATTTTATGACTTACCGATTTTAAGTAATAAGACGAATTTAATTAATTTTAGCTTGGGAGATGCTGGCTGTATGGATAAAAATATATTAACTTTTTGGAAGGAGAATGGTTTTGAGAAAATTGAAGATTTCCCGTTGGGAAATAGGTGGAAATCTTGGGATGAAATTTATAGCCAGTTAACCCACTCGCACTCAATGCTGAACTGGTCCTTTATTAGGATAAATCCAAAACTTAGAGAACTCAACATAGGAAATGTATTCAATAAAGAAAATATTTCCACCATCCTCAATA
The DNA here is from genome assembly GCF_964261635.1 of Lissotriton helveticus. Taxonomy (NCBI): domain Eukaryota; kingdom Metazoa; phylum Chordata; class Amphibia; order Caudata; family Salamandridae; genus Lissotriton; species Lissotriton helveticus. The sequence continues at coordinate 898,800,565 of NC_136057.1, forward strand.
ACAAAATACAAAACAAAATGAGTATCTGGATTAAAATATTAAAAGAAAGTAAGGACCAGGACTTCCACAGCAAGATTATTGAAAGATGGAAAAAGAGGGAAGATATTATAATTAATCAACAGGTATGGGACAAAATAAATAAATTCAATAAAACCATTTTTCGAGGAGCAAACTTTAAACGTATGCAATTTTACAACAAATGGTTAATATATAGAACTCCGTCCTTTTTACATAATATTTTCCCCCAAGTAGCCGATAAATGCTTTCGATGTGAAGAAAAAGGCACTTGGAAACACATTGTCTGGGAGTGTCCAAAAATCCAGGTTTTATGGAAGGAAATAGAAAAATATCTTTCAATCGTCCTTGAAACTAATATTGTTTTCGATGATCTAATTCCCCTCCTAGGCTGCTCTCCAATCCACACCCGACATGATGAGCCCCTTTTTATAGCTTCTTTAATAGCTAAATCCCTTATATTGCAGTCCTGGAAAACAGATCTTGTTCCATCCTTCCAGGCATGGAAGGCAAAATTACTTCGAATCCAAAGGTAGGGAGAGAAAATATGCCCTTAGATTAGGAGCTCTCAAAAAATATGATAAATATTGGAGTGTGTTTGATATTTAAATTCATCTTTTATTTATTAGTCTATTATGACTGTCTTGTCTCCACACGCTGCACTTTACATTTCAGCTTTGGATTATTAACTGAGAAGACGCGTATTGTATTTGAATGCTACGTACTGTTTTAATTCTAACAAAGTCTTTTGTATATCTGTGACAGTTTATCAATTGTTTGTTCTTACACAACCTTGCACTTTCTAACTTAAATGCTAAAATGAAAATTGCATGAATATTTTTTGTATTATTCTTTCTCGTACTGTATCAATTGGATTTCAATTGCATCTAGCTTTCTATATTGTATTGCTATATTTGAACTCTCATTACAAAAAAAAAAAAAAAAAAAAGAGAAACTAGATCGGTATTTTTATCAAAACGGACGCGTCACTATGGCAAAGCATTTATATTGCTGAAATGCCAGCTGTGGTCATGCATATATATGTATAACGCGTTTGTTGTACCTGTTACTCGTCTAATTAACTCGAGTTATTTTCCACCCTCGCGAGTGCTGCCTATTCTGCTTTCAGAGTGCACCATTGCTCATAGGAGCCCCCAATCCTGGGTTGATTCGGCTTTGAACGGGAATGGAGCACCCGTTATTTAAATAAAAATGCAAAGTGCCGAGCCCAATTTTCAAAAACAACATGCATTTATTAGTAGATGGCAGCACGCTCTCTTTCATGTCCTTATGCGTTTCGTCTTTTCAGTCAACCTTGCTCACAGGTGAAAACGGTTTGCTGGTGAAATGCTTATTTTAATATTAAGCTGTCACATGACTCAATTTTTTGAAGTACTACTGCTACCAAAGTGCACCATTGTTGTTATCCAGTGTTCTTTCAGAAGTTACAGCGTGCATTTCAATAAAACAATTGGATCCTCAGCGTTGCACTTGTTTCCTTATGTTCACTTTTGGTGCACTCTACTTCTATGTGTAGAATGTAACAGCAGGAAAAATGTTCTTGTTAATATTGCATGCCAACCCGAATCCATAATTATGTACAGTGCTGCATCTTTGACAAAGTGTCTTTAGTAATGGATGCTCTTTGAAAAAAGTCGAGAGACAAAGTCAGCTCGTGTCTCTTTCTCACCTCGATGCACACGCATCTTTGGATAATCCTTTTTACTGGCGTAGAGGCAAGCAAATCATGCTCCCCAATAGGATCCACTCAAATCCAAACATCATACACTTGATAGGAGCCCCCAACCCTGAAGGGGGGCCTCGGCTTTGAACAGGAATAGAGCACCTGTTGTTTAAACAAAAAAGCAAAGTCATGAGCCCAATTAAAAAGATATATATATATATATATATATATATATATATATATATATATATATATATGTATATATATATATATATATATATATGTATGTATGTATATATATATATATATATATATATATATATATATATATATATATATATATATATATATATATATATATATATATATATATCGTAGCTCCAAAACCCCCCCTGTCCCAGCCGGGAAGGAAGGAAGCGGCACTCGTGGGGCGGTTTACTTCACAAGACTCGATTTATTTCACAATTAACACAGACGCGTTTCGGGAAACCCCTTTCTCAATGTGTTCACAGCCGTGAAATACAGAAGCTTATTTTTAAAGGGACCCAACACGTAAAAGAATAAGGGATAGTGAGGTAGGACTGCTCACCTACACACATCGGTGAGCGCCATTTTACACAGTGCAAAATCCAATGTATTTACAGTTAAAAAAAATGCATATATCTTAAATACATCGTTACTTAGAGTCAATAACTCACATTGAATTAATAATGAGAATATACATAATTAAACATTTGATTAGTCATTGCACAACCTGTGTAACAGTAAATCTTGCCGTGGATCGGCATAGGCGGCTCCAACATGAGCCGCTAGTGGTACCTCCTAATTTCGCCATCTATTGGCTCTTCCCTTAGTTCTCAAGGTAGTAGGCAGCTAAAGGGTATAGAAGTGTTATATAGTCTATTCCAAAAGAAGAGAATCAGAATTGCAAGGTTCATTTTCCTAGATGCACAGCAAGCTCCTCACCACTATTGAGGCCTCTGGGGGTCTTTGTCTGGAGGTCGATTATAAATCTCGACTCCAGTCGTCTCAGTTTGGTCACTCTGTCGCCCCCTCTCTCGTGATCAGGCACATGATCAATGCCAAAGTATTGCAAGGCGTCTCGGTCACCATTATGTTTTATCGCATAGTGCCTAGCTACCGGTGATTTCATGTCCTTATTAGCTATGGCCCGCATATGTTCCAGAATTCTAAGCTTGACACCGTTTTACCGGCGGTTGCCAGTAGGTAGTTACAGTTAGGGCCTTGTGTCTTTGCGAAATTTTGAAAACTAATGGGGTGGTCAGGTCAGCTGCTGTGTTGAATGTTTCGGGGTGATTCATCAAGCGGGGCTGAGAAAAAGTTTTTTTTTCTCCAAGACACAGCTACAGCCCGAACTACTGAAGGGAGTTACACCAAATTTGTCAAGAAGGTAGCTCTTGGTTCAGAAAGCACTCTTTTTGTTAAATGATGTAAATCTGTCCAGTAGTTCCTAAGAAATGTAAAGATTTCTCAGATATATAACTGTGGCCGCGGTGGATCCGCAAACCCTCACGATCTCGTGCCTGAGAGCTGATTGGCTGCCGACACTTCAAACCAGGAAGAGTCACAAGAAAAAAGGTGAAAACACAAGAAAAGTGGGCAGGGTAGAAACACTCTGACCCTCTAGGCCTGTTCAGGGGGTCCCACAGGGACCCCAAGGGCCCAAAAAAAGCTTTAAAGCCACAAACTTAAAAACAAACGAATCGCGGTTTCCAGCGCTTTGTTTAATTAGGCCGAGTGGGCCAGGTCCCAGTGGCAATAATAAATAGAGATGCAGGGGCCTGTGTGGGCCCCTGCAGCCCTGAGGACCGCCACCTCCCCAGTACTTATACATTGAAGTCCGGGGGGCTACACGGCACCCCCGCAGCCCCAGGAACCTCCACTTCCCTGGGGCTATATTTACAAAAAATGCATGTGGGGGCTCCAGCTCCCAACGCGGCCCAGGGGACCACCACCACCTCACTAGGGCTAAGTATATAAAATGTGGAAGGCAATATGGCCTCACCACAGCCCCGGGGACCCCCACCTCCCGAGGCTATGTTTAATAAACAATGTGTGGGGCTCCAGCCCCCCCGCACAGCCCTAGGGACCACCACCTCCCAGAGCTAGTTTCCAAATGGGAGAGGGGCTGTGCGTCCCCCAGTCCTGGAGCCATAAATGGGGACCACAACCCCCCTGGTACGGCTCCCGCTTTGTCCCGGGGTGCCCACTCCCGACATTGCAGTTTGCTATGGGATGGTGGGAGCAGTACTCTCGCCATCCCATAACAAACAGGTGTGCTCGCTTTGACCAAGTGGGAGCACTTCGCTCTTGCTTGGTCAAAGCGAGCACACTTTGCTTTTTACCCCCAGGGAGCTGCATGTCAGCAGCTCCCTGGGGGTAAAAAAAAAAAGATATGCCGCCTCCCACAGGAGGCGGGAGCTGACCGGGACTGCGGGGGCCTTCAAGGCTCTCCCCGTCTCAGTCCCTGACTAGCTTGCCATTCCCGGGATTGGGGTTCCTGGTCCAAAAAGGGCACAGGAGGGGGGCCACTTGCCCTCCTTCGTTTTTTATATAAAAAAAACAAATGGCCAGGCCACAGTGGATGGGGTACCCGGGTACGAAATTGGCCTGGCGAGGCGGGCCTCTAGGCCCCCCTCCCTTTATAAGTAAAAAGAAGAAACGTCTAGCCTCTGGTGATGGGGTCCCTGGGGCCGAAATCGGCCTCAGGAGGTGGGCCGCAAGGCCTCCTCCCTTTTTATTTCAATATGAAAAATGGGTCAGGCTCAAGGGGATGGGGTCTCCGGGGCCCAAAGTGGTCAGGGGAAGCCGGGTCACACAGCCTTCTTCTTAAAATGAAATTTAAAAAAAATTAAGCGGGCAATTCGCTGAGGCCCCACCCCCTGTCTCCATTACTCTGCAACTACCCCTTCTGTTATCTTCAGTAAGTCCCACACAGTGGGATTGCTAAGAGGTTTCCGGAGGTAACGCCCCTCTTTCTCCACCACTCTGCAAACGCGCCGCCTGGCACACTACTGGTTGGGGAATTAAGTCTACTCTACTCCTGGGGGACCATGGGGGCCAAGAAACCCTCCTGGTACCTCCTGTAAGTCCTACGCAGCAGAATTTCTGAGAGCTGGTTGGAGGCCCAGTCCCCTTTCTCCACCACCCTGCAAACGTGACTGCTAGTTAAAAAACCTTAGCAATTCACTAAAAAAAGAAAAGGTTACAGGGACATTATAACTAGGAAGTAGCATTTTATTTTTAAACTTAGAAATTCACTGAAAAAACAAAGGTTACAAGGACGTTATAGTTAGCAAATAGGAATTAAAAAAACCTTAGAAATTCACTAAAAAAACAAAGGTTACAGGGACGTTATAGTTAAGGTCAGATGTTACTTATACAAAACCAGAGAAATTCAGCTGTTATTATTAGCTGAATTAACTATAACGCGCGCCCCCACAATGCACTGCTTCTCAAATGACATCACTCATTTTTTAAAACATATTTTATTTCCTTTTACATATATCACCATTATCTTTGAATCATTGTTACATTGTTACATTTTTCCGTACTTCTTGTTTCCTTATATCAAACCACTTTGACATGCTATGTACTTCTGTAAGGATCTTTGTTCCTTTAATGTTGTTTCCGATTCGTACATACATTCAAACCCCCCCAACTTTCCCCAACTACCCCCGCCCTCCTTTGCCCTGCTGTTTCCCAGGGTAGTATGATGAGTCCATCTGAACGCATCTTCTGTCATGTGTTCTGTATCATTTGGCCGTTCTCTCCCGGTCCTGCTTCGTCCTAGGTTATTTTGCCTCTAGAGCCGTCTTCCTCTAGTACTCGCTCTATTCCCCCTTTCTGGTCCTGCCTCGTGGGACTCCCCTGTCAGGAGGGTCCCATAGGGGTAGTTGATTGAGATCCCCGGTCACTGCTCCTCATTTCTTTCACTAGTACCTTCCATGCCTGAGCTCTCTCTATCCTACACAGGCCCCTTTTCGCATTTCTGAGCAAAATTCTACCCTAGCAGCCTGCCCATTTCTCCAGCTCCTGCTTCCATCTATGTATGCTGGGGCCATTCGGCGCCGTCCATTTACTAGTGATTTCACGCTTCGCCAGTATAAAGGCAAAGTCCTGAAATTTGTCAGTGACTTTAGTCTTAGCTGTGTGGGGGAACAGGTTAAGTAGGACATGTTCTGCCGTACGTGGTAGTATCCACTCTGTTATTCGAGCCGTTTCACTTGTCACCTTTTGAAAATAATGCAATAGGGACTGACAGCACCACCTCATGTGGATGAAATTCGCCCCCCTCTCGGGCATTCTGCGTCTTCCCTGTGGAAGAACCGGTTGATTCATTCCAGGGTGATGTACGCCCGATGTAGCGTGTAGAAGCTAATCAGGCCAAAGCGTGCGTTTCAGGAGACTTTAGCTATCCTTTGTAGTATGTTCTCCCAGTCCTTGTCCTCTAGCAGTCTGCCTAAGTCTTCCACCCACCGGTTCCTCAGCACTTACAGTGGCTGAATAAAGTCTCATCTGATGGCCCAGTATAAACATGTAACTGCCTTTATGGTACCTCCACCAGGCCTGTGTGTTCACAGGTGGCATGCTGCGGCGACTTGGTCGTACCCGCACCCCAGTGTGGTCACATTGCCCCAGTGACTGTCTTATAAAGCAGGAAGTGTCCCTGTGGGATATCCTAATGTGTACTGAATTCTTCCAAGGTGAGTAACCCGTCTCTATATAGTCTCATTCTCATGGCCCCTGCCTGTTCCCATTCCTCTATCCCCCTCCACTGCCCTCCATGCAGGAGTGCCCTAAGAAGTATCAGTGGCAATTCCAGTGAATATGGGCGTCTTGTCTCAGTCTTCTGCAGGCACCTGCCCCAGCATCGCCGAATAACCCTATGTTCACTGGTACAGACGTGCTGCGTCTACACTGTCCCCGGCAGAGTACCAAAGACTTCTGTCCTTTCCGGGATGAAGGGAGGTGTTTTGCTGTCCGGTGTGTGAGCCTCCCTGCCACCCATTGCGTGAATCTCTGCAGTTGCCCTGCCAAGTAATATGCCTCCATCTCAGGTACTGCTAGTCCCCCTTCCGACTGTGCTATTGTTTGCATAATTAGGGGCACCCACCTTCTTCCCGCCCCCCATATAAAGGTTGGGATACAGGAGTCGAGTTCCTGGACCCATGCCCCCAGTATCCACACAGGTAATGTGGTAAAGAAGTATAATAGCCTGAGGAGAGCCACCATTTTTAGCAGGGAAATCCTGCCCGCTACCGAAAGAGGGAGCCCTCCTTAAAAAGTCATGTTGTCCTTCAGTGATTGTAATTCTCCCCCACATTTGCTTCCTGCACGCCCAGCATGGGGTGGAAGTCCTTCACTCCCAGATAACGAGAACTCCATGGTTCCCATTGCAACTCCATCAGCCACTCAGGTGGTGGTGTGCCCGCCACTATTGGGAACAATTGGGATTTCCGCCAATTAACATGGAGCCCCGATAGAGCACCAAACTACTCCATCATGTTCCTAGCTCCTCTCAACTCCCCCCCTGTGTCTTTTAGGAAGAGCAGGAGGTCGTCGGCGTACAGTGCTATGTGATGAATTTGTCCTCCCAGTTGCAGGCCCCTGTACCCCCGCCGGTCCGCTCCCTGCAAGCCAATGGCTCCACGGCCAGAGCGAAGAACAAGGGGGAGAGGGGGCACCCCTGGCGCATGCCCCTCTCCACCTGGTACTGTTCCAATATCGTGCGGCTCGTGCAGACCCTGGCCACCGGGTCAGCATACAGCAGTCTTACCCACCGTATCAATCCCAGTCCGAACCCCATCTTTGCTAGGACGGCGTAAAGAAGCCTCCACTCCAGGCTGTCAAATGCCTTCTCTATGTCTATTGCGAATAACGCGCAATCCTTTTCCTCTTCTTTACCCAGCTCTAGTATGGAAAGAAGGTGTCTTATGTTCAAAGTCGTGTTTCTGCTCGGTATAAACCCCGCTTGGTCACGGTGAACCAGGGAAGTCATGTGTGGAAGTAACCTCATTGCCAATAGTTTGCTTAGAATTTTAAAGTCAGCATGACAGGGGTCTGTATGCTGTGCATTCAAGAGGGGATTTATTTGGCTTGTGCACCGGAATTACCACCGCTTCCCGGGTGGTCTTTGGTAATATCCCTCCCTCCCTGGCTCTGCATACAGCTCCTCCAGCCTGCGGGCTAACTCCTCCACATAGGGAGTCCGCCAGTGCCCGGGGTCTTCCCTCTCTCTAGTTCTTTAATGGCCACTCTACTTTCGTGTTCCGAGATTTTCACTCCTAACCGGTCTACGTCCTCCACTAATAGGGTGTGGAGAGGGAGCTCTGTCAGGTATTCCTCTATCTCTCCCTCCCCCGGGCACTGGCGGACTCCCTAAGGAGTTCTGTGCAGCCTATGTGGAGGAGTTAGCCCACAGGCTGGAGGAGCTGTATGCAGAGCCAGGGAGGGAGGGATATTACCAAGTGTGCCTCCACGTGTCTTTTAATCCCCATCGGGCTTGCCATTCCCTAAAAGCCCTGGCTGTTAAGTGGACTGGGGAATCTCGGAGAGGTGGGTGAGACCGGTCTAGTTTCAGGTCCGCAATGCAATTAAAGTCTCCCCCATGATAATCAAGCCAATCATTTGGGGCGCCAAGACTCCAGATGTCTCCTCTAGGTCGACGTTCGGTCCATATATGTTGATTAATGTTACATCCTGTCCATCTAATCTCCCTGTTACTATCACATAGTGGCCCTCCGGGTCTACCTAGTGTCCTATGTGCTGGAATGGAACCCCTGCCTGTATTCAAATTAGTACCCCCTTCGCATACGCCGAGCACGATGTATAGTAAACCTGTCCTCTCCATCTCCGGTGCAGTGCATTGCCCTCAGAAGCCAGGATGTGGGTCTCCTGCAGCATCGCTATGTGAATCCAATGTCTAAGTGGGAGAATATTTTGTATCGTTTTTACATGGAGTGCATATCCTGGACATTTCAGGTCAAGGTTATATGTCATCTTTTTTGTCATTGCTGTTTATCTCTCCCCCTTCTCTCTGTCCGGCCCCCATTGGAATAGGCCTCCAGTGGTTTACACAGAGCAATCCAACCCTTGCTGTTGAATCTCGTGCAAATTGACGCAAAAAAACAATTGATGGACAGAATGCAGAACAATGTCATACATTCACCCCAGTACAGAGATCTGGGCCTCACCTTCCATTCCAGTTTGGACCCAGCCGTATGCAAATCAGTCTTGCCCTGCGCCCAATGGAAATAGTCCAGCCTGAACTACCAGGCCAGGTCCTCCCTGAACTGGAAACAAGCAACCTAGGACTGGTTTCGGGCTTTCAGCCTTCATCAGCCGTAAAGCTTAACTCCAGTGGCATGGAGAGCACGGGACCCACATCTGGGCATGCCCGTCCCACTCGGGGTGACAAATGCAAAAAGAACAATTGATGGACAGAATGCAAAACAATGTCATACATTCACCCCATTACTGAGATCTGGGCCTAAATCCATCGTTTTTTTGCTCAGCATGCCATTCCAGTTTGGACCCAGCCGTATGCAAATCAGTCTTGACCCTGTGCCCAATGGGAACAGTTCAGCCCTAACTGCAAGGCCAGGTCCTCCCTGGACTGGAAACAAGCATCACTGTAAATCAGTGTGAGCTGTAGTTCCTATGTGTTTATATATATATATATATATATATATATATATATATATATATATATATATATATATCATTTTTTTTTGTGGAAGTTTTCTATAGCGCTAGCCAGACCCGGAGGTATCGCAGCGCTTTACAACATTGTTATAAACAGATTACATTGTTATAAACAGATTATTACACCAAGAGTGACCAGGTAAATAGTGAGTCTAAGGTCTAAGGATGTTCATTAATCTGTAATCATCTGGTAGTAATCGAAGCAAAGTTGAGAGTTTGATGTTCAGGTAAGGGGGAGTAATGTTCTGAATATAGGGGAAGTGATGTCAGGAGTGGCTTTAACGTAGTTGCTGGGTCTTTTGTCGTGTGGTCGGGAGTTAAAGAAGATCCGTTGTTACTTTGTGAGGATTTGATTAAGGAAGAGCATTTTGAGCTGGCTCTTGAAGGCTCTGTAGGAAGAGTTCGTCCTAATATGTATGGGAATGGCATTCCAGATTTTGGGCGCATTTCCGGTGAAGGACCTAGATAGAGTCTTTTGTTTGCAGGTTTTCGGAGGGATGAGAAGCAGAGAGTATGTGCTTCTGAGGTTTCTTGTCTGTCCCGCTTTGTTGAGGTTGGCCGCTAGATAGGTGGGTTTGCCAGTGTGTAGAGCTTTGTGTGTGAGGCAGGCGGTTCTGAAATTGGCTCGCATTTCTACTGGGAGCCACTTGAGTTCTGTTAGCGCTGGAGTGATGTGTTCATATTTCTTCACTCCTGACACCATTCTGGCTGCTGCATTTAGTGTTGTTCTTAGTGGAGCCAGGTGAAGTTTAGCCGTGCCTGTGAGGGTGCCGTTCCCGTAGTCTAATCTGGATAGGACAAGGTACTGCGTGGCTTGTTTGAGGTCTGTTGGTGGGATGAAGGGTTTGATTTTACTTAGTAGCTTTAGGTTGAAGAAGGCACCTTTTGCGGTGCTCTCGATGTGTTTAATCATATCCAAGTTAGGGTGCAGAGTGATACCCAATGACTTCACTGAGTCTGCTGGGATGAGAGTGCAGTCTAGAGCATCAATAGCCGTTAACCATTCTGTGATTTGCGGGGTCTTTTCCTTGCTGGCTAGGAGAAGAATTTCCGTTTTGTTTTGATTTAGTTTCAGATGGTTACGGGACAGCCACTTTTGTACTTCTCTTAGGGTGATGTTTAGTCTTTGCATGTCTGCTAGGGAGGAGGTTTCTAGGTATATCTGGGTGTCGTCGGCTTAGAGATGGAAGGGAATGTTGGCTTTTTTGAGGATGATGGTGAGTGGCTCCATGTAGATGTTGAATAGTGCGGGTGATAGCACTGAGCCTTGGGGGACACCTCTGATTATAGGGTGTAGGTCGGACGTGGAGTTTCCTATTTTTATTCTTTGAGATCGGTTTTGTAGGAAGGAGGTGAACCACTGTGCAACCACCCCATTGGCTCCTACCCTATCTATGAGAGTGTTCATGAGTAGTTTGTGGTCGACCGTGTCAAAGGCCACCGAAAGGTCCAGGAGTATGAGTAGACAGCAGCGGCTCTTGTCCAGTGATTTGTGCATATCATCTATGACATTTAGGATGGCAGTCTCTGTTCTACATCCTTTTCTGAAGCCTGATTGGTGTGGATCGAGGAGGTTGTTGATGTCCATGTGGTGGGTGAGTTGACAGGGAACACGTTTTTATAGTAATTTTGCTAGGAAAGGAAGATTGGAGACAGGTCTGTAGTTGCTAAGATCGTTGGGGTCAGCACCAGCCTTTTTTATTAGTGGTGTTACCTGGCCTATTTTCAAGCAGTCAGGTATGATTCCTGTTTCCAGGGAGCTGTTTATGATCCCAGTCCAGGTGGGGGCTAAGGAGTATTTGAGTTGTTTTGCCAATTGCGCGTGGAGGGGGTCTTCAAGGTGCGATGAGGGTTTAGATCCGGTGGTTAGTTCAATAATTTCAGTTACAGTGGTGGGAGTAAAGGTTAGCCCATTGTAGGTAGGTTGGCTAGGTGGGTTTGCATCTTCTTTGGTGAGTAGCGGGTCGGTCTTTGATGGAGGTGGATGGGCCGTCAGTGAGAGCTCAATCTTTAGAATTTTTTCGCTGAAGAAATTAGCAAATTTGTTGCATAGGTCTTTGGAGGCCGGAATAGCAGCCGGAGTTGGTTTAGATGTTTGTTGTCTGATAATGTTGAAGAGTTTTTTGGGGCAGTTTTTTGCATTGTTCAGTGCGTCGCAAGAGAAGGAGGATTTTTCGTGCGCGATGTGCTTGTTATACATCCTACGTTTTGTTTTGAGTAGTTCGAGGTGAGTTGATGAGGGGTTATTGTGCCAGAGTCTTTCAGTTGCTCTTAGCTGTCTTCTTTCCACGTTTAGTTCAGTGTTGAACCACGATCTCGATGGTAGGGTCTTGCTCTTTTTTTGTTTCATGGATGCTATTTTGTCCAACATGTCAGTTAGGGCCTCGTTATATTGGGTGGTAAGTTCTACAGTGGACCTTTCGTCTTCATTGGGGGGGAAGAGTGAGCTCAGTCTTTCTTCTAGTTCTTCCAAGGGGATTCTCAGGTTTCTTGTCCAGTGGAAGTGATCATTCCTGCTAGGAATTTGATGTGTTTTTTGATTGATGTGGAAGAGGAGGAGATGATGGTCTGACCAGTCGACCAGGAGGGTGCGAACGATGGTGATTGCATCCTCATGGGCTATGATGGCATCTAGGATTGAGCCTTTGTCGTGGGTTTGTTCAGTGCAGTGTTGGATCAAGTTGTTTGTTAAGTATTTTCACTCGTATTGTGTGAATTTCAAAGAAGATTTATTGTAGCACGAAGACATAGGTCTACATCAAACAAAGTACCAGGCTTAACTGTCTACTGTAACATAACCTTTAACTTAACCACTTGCATTGGAACTTAGAACTCTTTCAAGTGATAACATTTCTCATGCTCTGGCTCACGCAGGAGCTCATGCAGATGCATGCGACCAGTCAGAACCTTAAAGGAATATATACATAAATAAAAGAGAATGTAACACATCTCCCTATCAACAAAACTAAAGTAATTGTGACAATTAAGTTAATATAAATGATGCATTTTACAGCTGAACATGAAATATAATGCATAAAACTAAACAACTTAAAGTACAGTAAATTATACATCATTTGTAAATCTTATAGGAGTTTTGATGACCCTTTTTGAGGTTTTAATTCTATGTGCAACAGAATCTTTTAGGTCATTTAGTAGACGACCATTATTTATGTTCTTGTTTGATTCATAAGGTAGATTGCATTTTGCCAACCTACAAAAATTCCATATTTTGCCATCTTGTGTCATGGCACTATTACCAAACACTTTTTTTAACTGTATGGGCTCACTGTATTTATTAAAGCCTTTCCTGATAAAACCTGGTTTTAGAACACAAACCCAATCTCCCATCTGAAACATTTGTGTTTTGACTTTCCATTTGTTGTCATACCATCTTTTAGTTTTTAGTTGTTTGTCTTCCACATTCTTTGCAACATCATCCACACATACATTATTACCTGTAAAGTGAGAGGATTTTGCTTTTAACCACCACGGTAAAACTTTAGACGCAGGATTCCTTCCCTTGAATAATTTAAAAGGACTTACTTGAGTGGTTGAATGTGGTGTGATGCGATAATTCCATATTCGTTCTCTCAAAGCATTTACCCAACTCCCACCATACTTGATTGAATCTGCAATGAAGTTCTTAAGTACGCGATTAAACCTCTCTACCTGTCCATTTTCGTGAGGTTCATAAACAGATGTAAACCTGTGGACAATGTTACATTCTTTGAGAAAGTTCTTCATTTTGTAATGAAGTTAACTGCACACCATTATCAGTGACTAAACATAATGGGCAACCCTCTCTTGAAAATATGTCTTTGAAAAACTGTATAACTGCCTCAGTGGTGGCCTTAGCAACAAATTTAATCTCTGGCCACTTAGAATGGTAATCAATCATAACTAAAGCATAGCGTGATGTTTCAGGTAACATGTGAAAAGGACCAGATATATCAAATGCTATTTTTTCCCACGGTTGAGATGGCCATTTTACTACTTTCAAAGGCGGAGTGTAAACTTTACACATTCTCTCACTCGAGCAACACTCTGTGCATTCTCTAACCGTCTTATCAATGAATCTATCTACACCTGGCCACCAAAAATAGTCCCTTACTAATCTTTTCATTGAAGAAATACCGGGATGAGTTCTATGAGCTATATTTAGAATCACTTCATACATACCTTCAGGTGGAACACATTTCCCAGACTTGAAGATAAAACCACTATCTAACTCTAAATTTTCTTGTACATTGTAAAATGGTAGCATTTCAGATTTAACTTTGTCTTTCCTAGGCCAACCTTTTTCAATACATTCTCTTATTTTTCTCCAGCAATCATCTTTCTGTACACATTCTTCCCAAGCTTGTTCAGAGATGTCTTGGAATTTTTCTTTACATACATCTCCAATAGTTAAAACAAAATCTAATTCACTTATAGCACTGACTTCATCTTGTTTGCAAGGTAAACGCGACAAACAATCTGCTGTTACATTTTTCTTCCCAGGTACATAAATTGTGGTAAAATTATACTCTTGTAGTTTGGACGTTAATCTAGCAATTCTAGCTGTGGCATTCCATCCTCCACCAACAGATAAAATATTTATTAAACGTTTATGGTCAGTTCTGAGTGTAAATTTGGTACCCCACACATACAACCTAAAATGCTCTATCGCCCACACACAAGCGAGCAACTCCCTTTCAATAACAGCATATTTGCGCTCACAATCACTAAGGGTCCTTGAAGCGAAAGCCACATTCCACTCATTATTACCTTCTCTTTGGGAAAGGACACTACCCAAACCATATAGGCTGGCATCAACTGTAATTATGCATTCTTTGTTCATGCGAAAAGGTTTAGGAGTGGGAGAATTCACTATATCACGTTTGATTTCTTCAAAAGCGCTTTGTTGTGCATCCAACCACTCATAATTTTCTCCTTTTCTGAGTAATTTTCTTAATGGTTCCATTTTAGTAGCAAAGTTATTTACAAATTTGCTATAATATTCACATAGCCCTGCAAATGATAACAACTGGTCTTTGTTCTCAGGTGCTGGAGCTTTGATAATAGCCTCTACATTCGATTTTTTCGGAACTACCCCTTCACCAGAAAGAGTATGTCCTAGGTACTCTACTGATTCTTTAAAAAGGTGACATTTATGTGCTTTTAGAGTCAATCCACTTTGTTCCAACCTAGCACACACAGTGTGTAAATGTTGGTCATGTTCTGTGATGTTTTTTGAAAAGACTAAAATGTCATCTTGAAAACATTTTACAAAATTATCCACATCCCTGAAAATTTGAAACATAATTCTTTGGAAAACTGAGGCTGCAGAAGCTAACCCAAAAGGCATACGTTTATATTGAAAAAGACCCTGTGGTGTTATGAACGCTGTGAGCTTCTTGGAATCTTCCGTTAATTTAATTTGATGGTATGCGGATCTAAGATCCAGTGTTGAAAAAATGTGTGCACCATCAAATAAGGATATTAACTCATTAATATTCGGTAAAGGATGACAATCCACAACGATATTAGCGTTCAAAGCTCTTAAATCAACACACACTCTCAACTTCTGATCATGTTTTCTCACTAAAACTATGGGAGAAACCCATTCTGAGGACTCGATTGGCTCTATGATATCTTCTTTCAAGAGTTCATCCAACATGCCTTTAAGTTCCTCTCTAATGTTAATAGGGACACCTCTAAGTTTTTGTACTATGGGTGTATGATTTGTTTTTAATACAATTTTGTGTGAGAAATTTTTTAGTGTGCCTAATTTATCACAAAATACACTTTTAAAATGATTAATCAGGTCCTTTGTCTTTCCAGAATAGGGTGAGACGCAATCAGATATATTCCCAATTAATGAAGTTGAATCCATTAAACTGTCATCACATAAAGAAATCTGTTCCTTAGCACGAGGATTCAAAAGAATACCCAATTTCCATTGGTCCAACCATCCTAACACATTTACACCTTTTGGAGAAATGTATAGTTTTATCTCAGATTTTCTGTGCCTGAAATGTAAAGTTACATGGAAAAAGCCAATGAATTCAATCTTATTGCCGCTAAAACTCTTAGCTCCAATATCAGGTTGTTTTAAATTATCCATAGATAAACTGTTGGATAACGTTACATTAAAGTAATCTAGCGTGATAATGGTCCATGGTGAACCAGAATCTACCATTAAATTTATGTCAACTTCTAACACTTGAAATATACATTTTGGAGATTTGAGAAACTTAATTTCATTGTCATTTATAATAGATACCACAAAATCTTCCCTCACTTCAACCTCAGAAAATGTAGTTGTATTTTCTTCAGACATGGATGCAACTGCACCTCTATTTTGTGTAAATGTACGTTTATCCCTACACATGTTGCTAAAGTGTCCGATCCTATTACAATTTTTACACTCTTTTTTCAATGCTGGACACCCTGGAAAAGAAGCATAGTGTGATCTATTTCCACATCTGAAACACATGGATTGAAAGTTTGAACGTTGTTGTTGAAAATATCTTGGAGTATTAAAGTTTGGATTATTAAAGTTAGGTTTTGATGTATGACCTTGTACCATTTTCTTTACATCAAATTTGTTTTTTACTAAACATACTTCCTCTCCTTCCACTTTTTTTATGGAATCTTTCCTGACTGTGTCCATCCATAAATCTGATTGTTCTTGAGCTTTGGCAGTAGCTATAGTCTCACTTAAATTGGGATTTCCCATAACCCATAACTTATCTTGAATCTTTTTGCATTTCACATGGACAATGATTTGGTCTCGTATCATTTCGTCAGAAATAGTCCCAAAATTACAGTGGATGCTGAGAGATCTGAGAGCTGTAAGGAAGTCACCAAACGATTCATCTTCCTTTTGTTTTCTTGTATAAAATTTGAAACGATTTAATGCAATGCTAATATTTGGTTTAAATCTTTTTTCTAGTCTTGCTAATGCCTCTGAATAAACATTTAGTGAATCACCACTGCCACCAGATGGTGTATCAATTGGAGGTAAAGATCTGAAGATGACTTGTCCTTCGGATCCCAAACAATGAAGTAAAATGCTTTTCTTTCTCTCAGAACCCATCCTTTCTCCATCAATTGCTTTCATGTATGTGAGGAATTCTTCCTTCCATTTAGACCAAGGCATAGGAGGTTCGCCTTTGAGTTGAAGTAATTTTGCTGGTGGGTCGAATTGCATTGTGGTTTTTAATGCTGAATTTTGAGTAAATAATGAATTGTCTTGTAAATATGTGTGAATAGTCAGTTTTTTGAATAATAGATGTAATTAAAACTGAATTTATATCTGGTAGAAATGTATTTGTAATACGCAGGAGAATTAGTTTAATTTTAAAAATTATATTTGTTATTTGATGTCAAATACTTTTGAAGTAAAATGTAGGATTTTCCATTAATATTCATTAAAAATTGAAATATATCCGCACTTACGAGCTTGATCAGGTTTTTCTTTGAAGCTTCGCACTTACGAGCTTGATCCGGTTTCCCTTTGAAGCTCCGTTGTGTGGGTTGTCAAGGGAACCGAAAACAAAGCGTGCGCGTGACGTAGAATGCAGCGCATGCGTGTTGTTGGTTCGTCAGAGCGTCTCACGATGTAAATCTCAGCTCCGGTAAAATTTCCTTTCTGTATAAAATTCAATTTAAAGGTTATTATTTGACACAATAACATGCGGTTTTCAGCGAGATGACTTTCGTAGTCCCAGTAGATTGCGTAGCTTGTTTTAAAAGCGGGTTAAAAAAGTATTTTTTTCCGATAAATTTAGCATTAGATTTTTTGCCGCCGCGGGTGCAATCAGGGCACTGGGACAAAGGAAACAGCCGCTGGTACGATCAAAGGTACATTAAATAATTTGAATGACATACCAGATAAACTTGAAAGCATCCTTCAATGTGATTTCTTCTTTATATACCACTCTTTATTCGTGCTGTAGAGTGGTTCAAATCGTCGCCATATTTGTTAAGTATTTTCACTCGTATTGTGTGAATTTCAAAGAAGATTTATTGTAGCACGAAGACATAGGTCTACATCAAACAAAGTACCAGGCTTAACTGTCTACTGTAACATAACCTTTAACTTAACCACTTGCATTGGAACTTAGAACTCTTTCAAGTGATAACATTTCTCATGCTCTGGCTCACGCAGGAGCTCATGCAGATGCATGCGACCAGTCAGAACCTTAAAGGAATATATACATAAATAAAAGAGAATGTAACATTGTTGTTGTGAAGGAGATCGTTTAAGGTTTGCATTAGAGGGTTGTTTGTCTCATTCCAGTGAAGGTTTAGGTCTCCTAGTATCAGGTTGTTCTCATTTGAGAGTGAGCAGTGCGAGATCAGGTCGGCCAGCTGTTCACCAAATATAGTAGTGTTTCCTGGTGGTCTGTAGATGAGGTGACAGTGAAGTCTTTTGTTGTCAGACATTTTGATGTTGACTGACAGGTATTCCAGATTATGATATTTGAGGGAGTCGATTTCTGTTATAGAGATGTTCTTTTTAAATATGATTGCCGTCCCTCCACCTCTTTGGTTGTTCCTGTCCTTGTTGAGGATAGAGAATCCTGGGGGTACAAGCATGTCGAAGATAGGTGGGGAGGTTTCATTGAGCCAGGGTTCAGTGATGAACAGGATGTCTAAGTCATGTGTTAGGATGGTTTCTGCCAGTTCAGTTGCTTGTTTGTTCGCAGATCTGCAGTTGATGAGCATGCAGTTGGCCACGTTCTTGTTGTTTAGCTATAAGATTGGGGGGGCCCTAGGAATGTTTGTGAGGTGCGCTGGAGGTCTCATTAATTTTGAGGTTGTGGTTATATATATATATATATATATTTACTAGCAGCCCGTCCCGACGTTGTCTGGGTATGAAATAGAATGTGTGTAATGTGTGTATTTGGCAGGGGCAATTTATTTTAAAATCTTGGGGAAGACAACATTTTTTGTTTCATTAGAATAGGGACGGAGAAGGCCCAGCTGCAGCCCTGGTTGATGTTAGCAGGCGCGTGTAATTGGTGTAGTGATCCGCAGCCTGAGCCCGGCTACAGCCCTGGTTGATGTTAGCAGGCGCGTGTAATGTCGTTGAATGAGAGAGTTATTAACCGCGGGTAAATACGTTTAATGAGAGAGTTGACTGACAGCGAGTAGGAGAGGCTGCAGTAATTGTCCCCGCAGACACGCTCATTTGCGTGTTTCCCCGCTTGAGGCCCAGATGCAGGCCTGTTTGATGTTAGCAGGCGCGTATTCCCCCGCTTGAGGCCCAGCTGCAGCCCTGGTTGATGTTATCAGGCGCGTGTAATTAGTGTACTGATCCGCCGCCTGAGCTCGGCTAGAGCCGTGGTTGACGGTAGCAGGCGCGTGTAATTTCGTTGAATGAGAGAGTTCAGTAACAGTGCGCAGGAGAGGCTGCAGTAACGTTACTTACCAGGCCTCCAGGTGAACGCGTTTGTCACGCCCCCAGCACACGTTCACAGCAGACGATCTTCTGATTAATGTACGACCCACAGGGCATGAAGGGCGGAACGTAGCACCCGCCCCCAGCATTTCTCACGCCCCCAGCATGCCCCTTGATGCAGCACAATTGCGTTCACATGGCATGAAGGCCGGACACACGCCCCCAGCGTTTCTCATGCCGCCAGTGTTTCTCACGCCCCCAGCGTGTCACGCCCCCAGCGTGTCACGCCCCCAGCGTGCCCCTTGATGCTGCGCAGCAACGTATTTGGCACTTGTATGTACGACTCACATGGCATGAAGAGCGGACACACGCCCCCAGTGTTTGTCACGCCCCCAGCGTTTGTCACGCCCCCAGCACACGCCCACAGCCCACGATGTGATGGCCGTATCACACGCCCCCAGCGTTAGTCACGCCCCCAGCTTACGCCCACAGCACAACACAGACACGCCCACAAGGGACTATTTTGCTGCCATGGTTCTTTTACCTTTTAAATGTATAGAGGAGTTGGCCTAACGGCTAAGGCGCTCAACCTCGGACCTGGGGATCTGGGTTCGAGTCTTGGTAACAACGCCAAACATCCTGTGATTCTGGGCAATTCACTTAATCTCCCCGTGCCTAACAAAAATTAATGTGTGTCCTCATGTAACGTAACTGGTGCTATGTAAAGCTCTCTGATACCTGATTCAGTTCGGGTCAAGTTCACGCTATATAAAACTCTGCAAAAATAAATAAATAAATATGGTGGCCGTCTGCATAGCCTATGTCCTTCTGCTGCAACTGCCCTTTCCAAAGCTGTATTGGGTGTTGTGATTGGTGCTGTGGTTACTGAGATTACCCTCCTCAAAGGTTTGGGCTCTCTCTTTATAATATTAGTATGGATATATATATATATATATATATATATATATATATATATATATATATATATATATATATATATATATATATATATATATATATAGCTGTCTTTTGTATATATGTGGTTAAAAAAGGTATATTTAATCCTTTAGGCCTGAGGAGGCCGAGGCCCAAGAAATAAAGGGGCTGAAACGCCTCGACAGTTATTGTGAAGACAACCATGAAAATATAAATAATGTATAAATAATTTAGGAGTACTGCAAAAAATAGAGGTTGGAGTATCTAACCTTTGGTCTGACATGAAGGGTGATCTTCTGTAAATGAATGCTTGTTGTAAAAAACTGTTTTAAGAACATCCTTTTTTGATTAAATAGGGCAAAGAGAGAGAACAAAATGAAACAAAATGTATGTTTGTTTGTTAAATGTACATATTGTATATATATATATATATGTTGATATAATGTATATGTCTGTATATATATGTTAAAAAAGAGAGAAAAGAAAATTTCTTTTTTCATATTTGAAAAATTGCAAAATGAAATATATTTAAAAAAATCATTTTTTCTCAAAAGATAAGCACTTGTAACTTTTCAGAATTGCCTTTGATTTGAGATGGAAACATTGCACAGATTGTTCTCGTAAATAATTGACATAGGAAAAGATAATTGAAGTATCCCTTCAACCTATTGTATTTTTTTGCTATTTTTCCCGAAGCATTATTTTCTTTATTGTAATTTGTATATTTACCCAGATGCTAGAGGGTTATGAGAGTTACCCCCTGTTTAAAGTGGCCGTTCACATTTAGCACTTCGGGCTCACCTTTCTGCCGCATGGCGCTTTCGCCGGTCCCGTAACTCCCTTGCCAGGGCCTCCCTCGATTTGTTCTCCTTACTGCAGTTTGGGTGGCGCTGGCTTTAGGCCCCCATCCTCCAGAGTCAGCAGTGTGAGTCGCCTGCTGTATTTGGATTCGCCTCTCCCTCTATCACTTCTTCGGCCTCGCTATTGTCCTGAAGAAGACCACATTGTGATTTTCATAAAACACACACGTTAGTAGGGGTCAAAACTTTGACGATCAAGAACTAGCATGTTTTCAGTCCAGCAAGATCTATAGAATTGAAGTGGTCTTACTAGAGTTTTTTGAGAATGCTAGAAATATAATGAACAAATAGATGTTCCACGTTGATGTTTTGTCTCTTTGTAAATTGTTGTGGAGTATTGTAGTGTGTATTGTCACAAATTCATGTCACTATTGTAAATAATCATGTGTATTTTGTTGTGTATGTTGCATATAGTTATTTGGTTATTTTGTTTAACCTACTAATTTTTCAAATACAAAAAAAGATTTGTTGAATCCAAATTGTTGTTTTTTCAGTTGTGTGCTGCTTACACATATGTAGTGAATCCCATCTGGAAAGGGGGACATACTAGTTGGAGTTTTTTCAGGTGGCAGAACCACTGTTCCTATACTGGACCACAGATGGCATCACGAGTGTATTACACGGTGAAGTTGCGCAACAACACCATATCATACACCATTTTCCTGACAGTAAGCACCTGTAGAGAATTTGCCAGTTGGGAATCCACTGACAACAATAGCCCACCACTCCCAGGATCAATTTCTATGACAGGCACACTCACAATGGGAACACTTCTGTTCTAGGCCATGCTCCTAGATCTATGTTAGTACCAGCACCTGATGTAGCGGTGACTGTTGTAACTGTGGTTGGTACATCCACAACTGTGGTATTTACAGTAGTATTCGAGGCTCATGATGGAGAATCAGAAACAACAAGGGGTAAACTTCTCTCAAAGAGACCCTGTTCAACAGGTGCATTCACACTTTTGACAACAGGTGATTGCTGCCCTCTGGGTTGCTGATTTCCTCCAGCTGGATGAACAGTGCTATTTGGAGGTAGTCGGGGAGTCTATTGATAGTCCAAAATGTCATAACTGGAGCCACTATCTCTATACTCATGTTCTTTTCTTCAATTCCACCCTCTTTTAATGTTTTAGTCCTCTGTGCTGTTCCCCTTATCACAGGATACAACCTTAAATCTTGAATTGCTTTCTCCCTCTATTCTCATTGTTCTGCATCTCACCTTGCTTCCATCCAATTACAGAATGTATTCTTTGCTCGGCTCTGATATTTCTCCTTCCTGCTCTTTCACATGTGTAGCTGGCTCCCAAGCATTCAAAGCCTCATATTGTGTAGATCAGGATGGGAGTTTCACCTCATACAACACTTGCCTTAATTCCTCAGTTAGTCTCGGATTAAAGGTACCAAGTGGAGAAAACTGAAAGGACCCTTTATTCGCTGTGATTTTATTGCACTGTTTAATCCAGATACATGTGTGTAACAGTGGTGGTTGGTGACATATGGAATTGGCGGGCACTAAAAACATTTCACAAATTGAGTATAGTAGGGCCGTTTATACACATGTTGCACACTATTATAGAGGGGTTATGGACCATCTGCCAACTGATAAGCTCATCTAAATATCTCTTGGGCCATGGCTGAACGTGTGTAATGTTTACACCCTCCTTTAGCAAAGCTTTAGAAGCGTGGCTCTTTTGGTAATGTCTCCTCTTGATTACGGGCCCCTCATTTATTGTTTATCTTGGCCAATATGTTTGCAGTTTTATGTAGAGTGAACTCGACCCGAGAGTATTGGAGAGCTTTACTCAGGCTCCAGTGACATTGTACAAGGACACATTCATTTTTTTGTGCACAGGGAGATTAAGGGATTAGCCCAACACACATCCTCGTGTGCCGCCTGCATCTGCAACAATACGTCGAGTAACATCGTGAAAACCAGCGTGTCCCTAAACAGTGTTTTTATAAACAGACGTTACATATTTAGAACAGCTCTTTAACAAACGCACCCACCCCCTCTATGAGTTTATAATTTTCCATTGGTCATAATAATTATAACTTGCCTCGTTGTCCTTGGCTTGTTCTTGCTTGGGGCTCCTGGACGCCCAGCTGCACCTATTTCCTCAATCCTCTTTTCAGTGAAATTGGCTTTGCTTCTCTGAGACCGTTGCTTTCTCGTCCGGCTGTCTGGTGCGGTCTGACCCTCAGCTCCCCTCACTACTCTGTTCTACATTTCTGATGGCATTTCCTGTCAGAGTTAAGGGGCTGCTTCTGTAACACTCGTACAGGCAGGCGCTTCTGCCGCCTTGCACAGTGGCAAAATGAGACACTCTTCACTCCCTCTCCCCACATTTCCTGAACAATGTCTAGACCCAGAAGAGCATCACATTGAGGCCCAGGTGGGGTTAGAGGGGGGGGTTGTCTACAGGTGACCAATACATGAAAAAGACATACAAAACCACTGTCCAACAAGAACAGGACCATTTCAGTCTGTGCCATACCATTTAGAAATGTGCCTTTTAATTATTCCTGCAATGTAATTTTCCAGCACACTCTGTAGGCTTATTTCTGTAAACCGCTGCCCATCTCCGTACTAAGCTGTGCAAACAAAATGGTTTATTCTCTGGCGTGTGTCCGTCCTATGCAGTGTTCTTTACACATATGGTTTGAATACAGTTTTAACTGGAAAATGGTATTAGAGACAAAAAAGCTAAAATTTGAAGAAAAATGGACACATCTCATTAAAAGATTATTGGCTTGTGTTATCCAGCACACATCTTGCCCCATTAATGGACACAGTCACACACCTCTCTGTAGAAGGCCACTTTCCATTGATTACAGAGCAATAGAGGGAATCTTTGTACAACAGATTGGCAGCTCTCAAGGTTTTGAAGTTTTTCCAGCCTTATGCTCAGTGCACCAACCTCTCCGAACATTTCTCTTTCACATAGTAAGAGTGCCTGTGTTAGGAACGCAGTATGCTGCTATAGCACTCAGTTCAGTTACAGACAAGCAAGAGGTAAATAAAACTTTTACTTACAACACTGCCTGCAGCACGTCCATGCCTGCAGCAGTACCTCGATGTTCCCGGCTCTAGGCTCCTTGGAGCGCAAGGTCCATCCAATCCAGACTCATCTCTCAAGCTGTTACCAATGTTAGGTAGCATGAGTGAAGCATCTGGATTGTCTAGCGCAGGCTAGCTCAGCAATCTGAAAAGTACTGGAGGCCTGCGCCTGCTCTCAGCTGGGTTGGAGAGGTGTAAATTGTGCATGTCAGGCTGGCCTTAGCAAGATAGCCGGCTAAACCGACCTATGCACTTCAACCTGAAGTGGCCACTCCCCATTGCTGCCAATCAGCAGCAATGACACACTGCCCTGCCCCCAAAATCACACTCCATTGAGCAGAAAGTAAAAAATATAATGGTAATAAAATAATTTTATTTTTCACGTTTTTTGCACAGCAGTGTGTGTGTGTGGGGGGGCGATGCTACTCTGCTCTAAGCATGGGCGTAAAATCCGTTCCGCTCGCGGAATTTGTGGATTTTCGGCAAATTCGCAATCCGCGAACTCTAGCGAATTTGCCGAAAATCCGTAAATTTGCACGCGGCGGATTTTTTTTCTTGGTGATACAATTTTGCGGCGAGCGGCGTTCACTTACCGTCATTCAGTGTTTGCAGAGTTGTTTTTCTCGATATTTTGCGAGTGCTGCGCCATTTTGGATCTTGCTGCGGGATCCCGCGGGAGTTTGTCGACCGCGATTGCGTCATCGCGCCTTGCCACCTTGCACAGCACGCATCGCGAGAGTTCGCAATTGCAAACACGTAGGTGCGGCGTGCAGCAACAATCTCGCACTCGCGAAATACAGATATTGCAATTCTGCACAAGAAATCCACCAGCAAACAGCATAAACCTTCAGAAAATGATGATTTTTATCAGAATCACTCCTCAGGTTGACATTTGCCTGCACTTTTTTTAGCAAGGAGTCCATTTTGGAAGGAAGTGCCCCACAGTCTCCAACTTCCTGTTCCTGTCCAGCAGGCTCCTCCCAGTGCTTTCTTCATGTGCTGGTCACTTTCATTTGGACCTTGACCTGGAAGGATTACTCTTTGTGGATGCTGCTGGATATTTGGATTTAAGGCCTTTTTGACTTTCTTTGGATCACTTTTGGATTAGAAATCAACTTTCACAAGTAAGTTTGTTTGGGGCATTACAGTTGCTGCAACTACAATTTTGGAACTTTTTCAGAACATTAAATAAAATATATTGTGGGTAGCCACAGTATCAAGTAGGACCAGGGTTAGTTATGGGTTCATGATACAACTGTTTTGTTGAATTTAAACATCATTGAGGCCATGGATGGGCTGGGATTGTGCTGAATTTTGTGGTTTTGTCCATTTTTTTGGGGCTGCTGTTGTGACCTTTTGCCCAGGGGTAGTGAGTGGTGCATGGACTGAGTCTGCCTGTGGGGTCTCTTTAATGTAAACATCCTGGATGGCATTGGATTGTGGTGATTTTTGTGTGTTTTTCTTTTTTTTGGGGTGTTCTGTTGATGTGGACTGGCCATGTGGGTGGTGGTGGCCATTTTGAGTGCTTGTACAGGCAGGCCCTCCACATGTGCTTGGGGTGTCAGGGGCCATTTTGAAGACAGGCAGTGTCTGAGGCCTGCACCCATTTTGCCTAGCTTTCATCAATTATGCCCAGCCAGGGGTAGTGAGTGGTGCATGGGCCTAGTCTTTCTGTGGGGTGTCTTCTTGAATTTAAACATCATTGAGGCCATGGGTGGGCTCGGATTGTGCTGAATTTTGTGGTTTTTGTCGATTTTATGGGGCTGCTGGTGGGGCCTTTTGCCCAGGGGTAGTGAGTGGTGCATGGACTGAGTCTGCCTGTGGGGTCTCTTTAATGTAAACATCCTGGATGGCATTGGATTGTGGTGATTTTTGTGTGTTTTTCGTTTTTTTGGGGGTGTTCTGTTGATGTAGACTGGCCATGTGGGTGGTGGTGGCCATTTTGAGTGCTTGTACAGGCAGACCCTCCACATGTGCTTGGGGTGCAAGGGGCCATTTTGAAGACAGGCAGTGTCTGAGGCCTGCACCCATTTTGCCTAGCTTTCATCCATTATGCCCAGGGGTAGTGAGTGGTGCATGGGCCTAGTCTTTCCGTGGGGTGTCTTCTTGAATTTAAACATCATTGAGGCCATGGGTGGGCTGGGATTGTGCTGAATTTTGTGTTTTTTGTCGATTTTATGGGGCTGCTGGTGGGGCCTTTTGCCCAGGGGTAGTGAGTGGTGCATGGACTGAGTCTGCCTGTGGGCTCTCACTCTCTTTAATGTAAACATCCTGGATGGCATTGGATTGTGGTGATTTTTGTGTGTTTTTCGTTTTTTTTTTGGGGTGTACTGTTGATGTGCACTGGCCATGTGGGTGGTGGTGGCCATCTTGAGTGCTGGTACAGGCAACATGTGCTTGGGGTGCACCCATTTTGCATAACTTTCATCCATTATGCTCAGGGGTAGTGAGTGGTGCATGGGCCTAGTCTTTCTGTGGGGTGTCTTCTTGAATTTAAACATCATTGAGGGCATGGGTGGGCTGGGATTGTGCTGAATTTTGTGGTTTTTGTCGATTTTTTGGGTTGTATAACTGATGTTCCTCTGTCTTCCATTGCTTTTAGGTGCACAAGAGAACCACCAGTGCCAGGAAGAAGTCCTGCTGCGGTGTGTGCAGCACAACGTCACGTGTGGCCACATACAACTCTGCAACTTGTGCAACTGCGGCCTGCTGTTCTGAGTGACATCTGAAGAAGATGGCCCCAAAAAAAGTTCCCCGTAGCTCCTCTAGCAAGAAAGATGCCAGAAAGGAGCAGAAGAAGCAAGTTACCAAGCAAACTGGTGTGCCGCCCGCCACATTTTTGGGGAATAAAAAAAAAGTACGCCTGCAGCAGCAGCGGGATCTGCTGGGGACCAAGCTGGGAGCAGCACCCCCGCTCCATTGGGCTCAGTGCCACCACCCCCACGCCAACTTAAGTCCAAGCCCTTGAGTGCTGCAGAGGCAGCCAGTCTACTTGTTCAATCACCATCGACCAGTGATGTTGGCTCATCGCAAGAAAGTAGCAGCAATGTCCCTCAATCAACACAGGTTGTTGTAACTCATCTGACGAGTGTTGAACAACCACAGCCGCAACAACAACCACATGTGCAAGTACAAGCCCAAGTACATGTGGAAGGAGAGGCGGCGCAAGGAGAGTAGCAAGCAGAGGTGCATGGAGGGGCACAACAAGTGCCTACAGTAGTTGTTCCTCCAGAAGTAGGGGCACATCTGGAAATCGACAATCAAGCCGAGGTATCATTCGAGGAAGCCACTCCTCCTGATGATCATTCATTGTCTTCCACATCCTGAGCAAGGAAATGATCAAGGGTGGTGGTGTCTACATCTTCTTCAAGCCCACCTCCTTCTGATGATATGGATCTTACTTGGGAACCAGCACCACTGCCGTCTGAGAGTGAGGCTGAGGCACACCATGATCTGACAAAGGTAGCTAGGCGTAAAAGGAAGGTCGTCGAAACTGGTAGTTATGGAGTGTGATGACGCTCAACAAGAAGTGGCGTATACTCCTGCTGCTGAAGACTCTCACGATGACGACGCAGTCATCACTAACGTCACTGAAGCCCCAGCGGGCATGCAGCAAACAGACATTTTGACCCTAGCCCGACAAGCTGCTGAGAATGATGATGAAGTCGACGAGGAGGCAATGGGAACACCACAATCATTGAAGTTAACTAGTACACCACCACCTACCGCTTCCATATTTCTTCCTCGCCAGAAGGGACCTCCATCCACCTCGACCTCAATTAGTGGTGGGCAAAGTGCACAACGTAGTAAAGTTCATCAATACGCATCCTCCACTTCATCTGGCATTAGCAGCATGACCACCACCAGCTATCGCCTCCTCCGGCCCTCTCAGACATTTCAAGTCCGCAGTTTGGGACTTCTTTAGTATTTGCCCAAAAAAGGAAAACCGAGCCATTTGTAGCATTTGTAAGCTTGCAGTTAGTCGTGGTAAGCTTGGTACCAACTATGGGACTGGAGGCCAGAGAGGTCATCTTGAGAGACAGCACACTGTCCAATGGTTTGCGCACCTACAGGAGATCAAGGAAGCCTGAATTGCAAGTCGAGCAAACGTTGATGTTCCATCTGATGATGACGAGGAGGAAGAAGCGTCACACACTTCAGTTACACCCGGTACCCCTGTCAGCACACCCCCTGTGAGCCACACTATGGGCCTGATTACAATTGCGGTTTTCCCGCATCCTCCGGGCCGGCGGAAGCCACCGCCGGCCCAGGGGATGCGGGAAAACCACTGTGGACTGAAAAAGACCCCCCGCCAGATTAGGATGGCTGGGGGATCGTTTTCCAGTCCGCAGCTTTTCTGCCGCAGACGCCTTCCGTCCGCGGCGGAAAAGCTTCAACATGGCTGGCGGTGTCTATCAGACACCGCCAGCCATATTAGGATTGCAGCAGAAAGATGCATTTACATGGCGGCATTTCCGCCGTGTAAAGGCATACGGATTTGTGTTTGGGGGCCCGTTGCGGGCCCCCAGGGGTGAAGGGGGGGTGGGGGTGCACATGGGGGGTACCTATGGTACCCCCCTGCATTTGCCTGCACAAAGCGGCAGGCACCGCGAGGTGCCTGTCGCTTTGTGCATGCAAATGCACAACATGCAATTTTATCATTGCGGCGGGTGCTGCTTCAAGCAGCACCCGCCGCAATGATAAATATACAGGATGTGACCGCCAGGGTGGCGGTCACATCCTAATTAGCACGGAGGGACCGCCGCTGCCCCTGCGGACGGTCCCTCCTTCTCTATGGTGGCGGACGGACTCAGGTCCGTCCGCCATCATAATCGGCCCCTAAGAGTGTGGGACAGAGTGAGACACCAAGGCGAAAAAGTTCATCAGCGAGCGCAACTGGGTCGAAGAAGTCATCATCATCATCCCGTAAAATGGTCCAGGGCAACATTAAAACCATGTTGTTTTCAGACGCGCCATATGAACGCAACCACCCAACGGCGCGTCTGTATAACACTAAGCTGGCTAAAATGCTAGCGCTGGATCTTCTCCCTTTTTCTTTTGTAGAAGGTGTTGGTTTTCTAGAATTAGTGGCAGCGCTCTGTCCTAAATGGAATGTTCCTAGCCGGTACTATTTTGCCAGAGTTGCGGTTCCAGCACTACATCAAGATGTGCTGGAGGTGATTGGGGCAGCTTTGCTGAAGAGTGCTGTTCACACTATACATCTGACAACAGACATGTGGACCAGTGGCGCAGGCACTGATTACATGTGCATCACTGCACACTGGGTCTCTTTTTCAGGGGTTAAAGCAAAGCTAAATGCAGGTGTTGACCTGGACCAAGTTTTTAAAGCTGCTCGGAAACATGCAACACTAGCCATGTTTGGCTTGGAGAAACGTCATACAGCAGAAAATATTTTGAATGAGTTTAACACAAAGGTCTTTCACTGGCTGTCCCCAAAAAAACGCGAGATTGGTTATGTTTCCACGGATAATGGCGCCAATGTAGTTAAGGCCATGGATCTGGGTAACTATTTCAGAGTGCCGTGTTTGGCGGACTGTATAAACCTGGTGGTAAAAAAATTCTTGGATAAAGACAGTCCAGCATGCGAGTTAGTGGTCACCTGCCGAAAAATGTGCAACCATTTCAGCCATTCTTTTAAGGCCCGGAAGCATCTGAGGCGCCTGCTACATGAACGTCGAATGCCAGTGAAAGCACTCATCCAGGAGGTGCCAACATGTTGGAACTCAACCTTCTACATGCTTGAGCATCTGTATGAGCAGTTTACGGTACTCGGTCAGTATTTCCTTACACTGGGTACAGCTGTGAAGGACCTGAGGTTACATGCAGAGCAATGGGAGCTAGTTAAAAGCCTGACAGACATGCTTCGTCCTTTTGAGGTCTTCACGCGTGCAGTTAGCAGGGAGGACTGTAATTTGGGAAAAGCTATCCCATTGTTGCGCATGCTGGAGCACAAACTAAAGGCGGTGTCTTCTACGTTTCAAAAAGATGAAGAAAAGCAAGAAGCTTTTGTTTTGGCGGAGAAATTATTAGAGCGCCTACTTGGCGATGAACGTCTTCAAAAGATCCACTCAGAACAGCATTACATTTGTGCTACTATTCTGCATTAACGCTACAAAAAGGCGCTGGCAGGCAGTGCATTATTTCCTTTTGGTGATGAAGATGTTACAAAGTACAAACATTGGCTAGCCTTGTCAGCCATGAGGTTTGAAAGAGAATGGCAGAAAATTGAAGGAAAAGGCAGTACATCAGCATCAGCAGGCCATCCCCAGTCAAAAGACTCCACTTCTGCACCTGTGGCTGTGGCAGAAGTGACCTCTCAGCCGTTAAAGACACCGGCAACCGGATCATCTGCACCAGACACAACAGAAATATCGGGTGATGATAGTGAAGAGGATTGGCTAGCTGAGCTTGGGTTTGGTTCTCAAAAGGTCAGAGCAAAAAGTAAGCAAAGTGGAGGAACCGTGGAGAACCTTGAGTCGATGGTGCAGGACTATCTGAATGACTCAACAGAGGTCTATGTTAATGCTGACCCATTGGCGTGTTGGCATGGGAAAAAAGAATTGTGGCCAGAGATCACCAACCTGGCTTTAAATTACTTGTCTTGCCCACTTGCAAGCGTGTCTTCTGAACGTGTTTTCAGTGCTGCTGGTGGCATTGTAACTTGCAAACGGAACCGCCTCTCGCCCAAAAATGTGGAGAGGTTAACAATGATCAAGATGAATGAGCACCTCATACCACCAGATTACAAAGTACCAGATTACACGACGGAAGAAGACGAGCAGGACTGCAACTTAGGTGAGGGAATTTCTTCTGTGTTAGGTGACACTGACCTACTCCTGCCTGAATTCGCAGAGTATGAGGACGAACTCTTCTTCCCTGACACCGAGCCCTGAAAATGAGCCAATGAATCAAGAACTTTCTTTTTCGTACTTATTCACTTTTATTCCTGTGTTTCTGTCTTTCTTTGTTTTGCACAGTTAATATAATTAAAACTTTAATCACCTGTATTTTTGCTTTTTGGCTGTTTGGGGGTCTTCTACTTGTTTTCGCCTGGGTTGACGGCTCTGGGGCCATTGCTGGGAAGGTCTAATACCGGATAAAACTGGTTTGGACAACATCCACGAGGAAAAGGTTTTTGCATTTTCTGACATTTCGCTCAATGTAGTGTTTTCGGGGGCCTGTTTGGGGGGCTTCCTGGTGTTTGTGGGTGGGTTTCGGGGTCTGGGAGCAACGCTGGGTATGGATAGTTTTGATAGCAAGAGGTTTGAAGGGAATCCATGGAGGCAGAGGAGAGTTAGGGCCTAGCTGCAGAGCGCGCACTGAGTGATTTTGCAAATTTTCAGAAAAGTGACAAAGTCCACATTTTTGTACTTTTGCTTTTTGGCTGTTTGGGGGTCTTCTACTTGTTTTCGCCTGGGTTGACGGCTCTGGGGCCATTGCTGGGAAGGTCTAATACCGGATAAAACTGGTTTGGACAACATCCATGAGGAAAAAGTTTTTGCATTTTCTGACATTTCGCTCAATGTAGCGTTTTCGGGGGCCTGTTTGGGGGGCTTCCTGGTGTTTGTGGGTGGGTTTCGGGGTCTGGTAGCAACGCTGGGTATGGATAGTTTTGATAGCAAGAGGTTTGAAGGGAATCCATGGAGGCAGAGGAGAGTTAGGGCCTAGCTGCAGAGCGCGCACTGAGTGATTTTGCAAATTTTCAGGAAAGTGACAAAGTCCACATTTTTTTACTTTTGCTTTTTGGCTGTTTGGGGGTCTTCTACTTGTTTTTGCCTGGGTTGACGGCTCTGGGGCCATTGCTGGGAAGGTCTAATACCGGATAAAACTGGTTTGGACAACATCCATGAGGAAAAAGTTTTTGCATTTTCTGACATTTCGCTCAATGTAGCGTTTTCGGGGGCCTGTTTGGGGGGCTTCCTGGTGTTTGTGGGTGGGTTTCGGGGTCTGGGAGCACTGCTGGGTATGGATAGTTTTGATAGCAAGAGGTTTGAAGGGAATCCATTCTTCTACAAAAAAAGGGTAAGTTTTACAAAAAAAGTGAAATTTTTTGTAGGAATAGGCTAAGTGTGCCTACAGCGGTCTGCTACAAGTACAATGACTTGTGAAGCCTGGTTGGTGGGCTTCATGAACAGCGTGTTGGGGTGTTGCTCCACTGGCTATAAGGTCTGGACACTCTGATCGCCGCCTACCCCTCGCGCTACTCCGCTGGAAGAAGACGTGAGTAGGGAAGGGAAGGGAGTTTGTGCCCCTGTCCTGAAGAAGGAGCCAGTCTCCGAAACATGTCGACAACATAGCACACCAGAGATCCTGTTCATTAACATAACAGGCTGATCTCGCCCTGCACTTATTTTTAATAGTACCAGCCAGAGTTCGGAATAAAACTTTTTTTCACTCAAGTGCCAGGTACTTTTTAAACCTTCACCACGTTCCCTACTCACTTTAATCACATACCCCACACACTGTACACCACACATAGCCAACTTGAAAGTGCTCCCCCGTATCCGTAGGTCGCAGCACGCCGCATCCCGATAGAGGGGTGCGAAGACCCCAATGATGAAGCATGACACCAAGGGGCCTTTTGGTGTGTGAGGGGTATTTTATCAAACACTGAGTGCTTCAATATCCTTTTGATCACTCTTCCTCTTCCCCTCCTGAAGTTGGATTTTCTTTGTTTATATAAGTATCAGAGTGGAGCGCAAATCCGACGAATAGCTCTACCTCCCCTTTTTTTGGTTTAATCTACAATCTTAGTTAGCTACATAGACAGACTAATAAGAATAATCTAGTAATACCACAGGGAGTCACAGTCGAGGCCGGATAAGAATTTAGATACAGTCTACAAGAAGATCAAAGACGATTTAGAAAAAATCGAATGAGGAACGCTAGGAAAAAATAGGTACTCTATATTAAAATGAAAACTTACTGGGGCCAGCAAAGGAGCCCTCGCCTGGCCGATCCTGGCCTTCTACAGCAGCAGCAGCAACCACCTCCTCCTCTGTCCTCTTGCCCCTGGGGGGAGCTGATGTACAACATGACAGTAGGAAAGACACGAAAACATGGATGATTGTTGTCAACCAAATCAAACATTTCAAAAGAACAATAACAAAATATTTTGGCGAAATAGCAAATAGACAACTATTCCACGGGATATATTGACCGATCCCATGTGGTCTACTACGTTATTAGTATTGCTTGATTTGCGGACCGTCGACTTGGAAAGTTCTTATGTAACTTACTAAACAAACTACTAAAAAGGTTCGCCTAGGACTGGCAGGCAGCAGTCTGCAGCACGCAAAGTGACAGACAAAGTCCATCGTGATTGCAGATCAGCGACAACACTAAAAGGTTTCCTACTACATTAACCAGTCATTAAAATACTCAAACTATCAATCCTCCACCACTATTTCTTCTTATCGTCATGTGTACAAAGGAAGGACTGGACTTGAGTCTGTAGGGGCTGATTTAGAAGCCCCTTGCGGCTCTTTTGCTCCATTGTTGCGTGACTTTTGTGACGCAGCGGCAGGACAAAAGAGGCGCCATGGTGCGGCGTATATTAACAACGTGACGCATATGGGAGATGCATCACGTTGTAAAGCCCTGCGCCATCAGGGGGCGTTCCGGCGCAAGGGAGGGCGTTCCTGCGCAGGAACGCATCCTAAAAGTGGCTGAGTGACATCTACAAGATTTTAATCGGTCACTTTGAGGACAATGATGCGTGACTCAAACCCTGCGCCTGCTTGAAGCAGACGTACGGCTTGACACAGCATTGGGGAGATAGAGCACCCCAGAGCATTGCTGGAGCTGCACCATCGTTGCGACGCAACTCCAGCAATGCGCGCCTTTACGGCACAGAAGCGTAACGCTTCGGTGACGTTTTGGGCACATGGTGCGCCGCATTGTAAATACGGTGCACCATGGGTGGTGGTGGCGTGGCGCACAATTACTGGCGCATCCCTGCTACTTTGCAGGGATGCGCCGGTAATTAAATATCTGACCCTTAGTGTCTAGCATTACACAGTTCTTTAAACTACACTCATGCATAATTTCACAGGCCAATGAAATGAACACAAAATCGAAAACAAATAAGCATAGTAGCAGCGCTACTGAGAAGGAGAGCAGTGCACCTGAAATGCACAGAAGATTTTGAAATATAATTTACCTACAATGTAATCAGCAGCATTATTGCTCTTGGTAAAAAACAAAAATTTGCAAGATAATAACACACAGAGCAGGAGAAAACAGAGTAGTAAAGAAATAGCTACTACTACTCACCAAGCCCGGGGATCTCAAGGCCGAGCAGGTCCAGCAGATCGCGTTCCCGGTCCAGGATATCCGTCCAACTGTGGGTGACTTGGTTGTAGGTGCGCCGGACCCGAGATTGTTGGTACATGGACCAGCACACCTTCTCCCACCGCTTCCGGCGCTCCCGGATCCCGTAACCGCTAGCGATCTTGCCGCCTGCCATGATGGTCCTGGGGAGGCGGCTCTGAACATAAAAAACTAGTGCGGCCACCTCCTCCGCGCTGAAGATCTCCCGGGGCGTGACATTCTCCCCCCTCAAACGCCCGCACGGGAGCCGGGCACGGGGTGCGGGACCCTTCACCTTCGCGGGCTGCTTCCCGACTCCCTTTACCATGGTCTGGGCAGAAAGGAAGCTAAATAATAAAGAAGAAATAGAATAGGGAAGAAGAAAAGAAAAGAGTTTAAAAAAGTAGTTTAAAATTAACAAAAAGTAGCAGAAAACACAAAAATATAGAGCTAGAAAAATAGAGGGATAGATAATAAGTAAAATAGATTTAAAAAAACTTCAAACAAGCAAAGGATGGCAGAGATTCAGAGAGGATACAGAAAGCATGCCCAGAACCATAGCAATGAATGAGAAACAAGATGGCCGCGCCCGTTCACGACCGCGTGGGTAAGTTCGCGTGAGATTTTCCTCGCGATCACACGCAAAATTGTACTAGCAAGCCGCACACTTTGCGAGATTACACATAGCGCCCGGAAACGGAATTACGTCACGCAAACAAGATGGCCGCGCCCATGTACGACCGCTAGGGTAACTTCGCAAACCTGTGATGATGAACCAGACGTAGAAACAACATAGTCGCGGCCGTTGCGAGCCGACAAGTACGTTCGCAATTGCGAACTGGTACACAAACCTCGCGAACTGGCAGAAACCCTTGCGAACACAAAAAAATAAAAATCCGGATATTGGAAAAACAAAACAAAACGATAACTCATGTCTGTTCCACTAAAGAACTTTAAAGTCACTGATCACTTTAGGGAGGAACTGGGGAATAACACCTTCCTGGAGCCTTGACTCACAAAATAAATTCTCAAACAGCGGGAAATCACCCTGACTAGTACGGTCTACTCCCGCATTCTAAGAGTCAACTGAACACCAATCTCAATTAGTACACTCTCAAAATACAAGTTTAATAAGTTCCTATCTTAGTGTGGCAGCAGCGACTCACAGTCCAACTCCAGAAACCTAAGTCACAACATAATATCTAGCCTGGGATCCTGGATTATGATGAATTCGATAACCAAACCAAACTTCAGCTCTTTGAAGCAAGCATGTTTCTCCTCATATGCACAAGCAATATGGATGAAACATCATTTAAATCTCAACTTCAACATGGGCCCGTTCTGGACACAAATGGACACCACACAGCAAAACACACTTTCTCATTGTGAGAAAGTGTCTCTATATATACTGGACCAAAGTAAGGTACAGTGTGTATAGAGACCACAACCCCCAGAGGTATAACAGAGGTTAAAGTCAAGGCTGACCTCACTCTCCAAAGTGGTAGCTTGGTCGAGCTGTAAGGCAGTGCCAGAGGACAGTGTAAAGCATTTGTTGTACACACTCAGTCAGCAAAAGGTTTCACACACTCAAGGGCTGAACTCCAGGCCAATTGTTTTTATATCAAAATATATAGCTGTTTTATTTTTAGAACCAACAGGTATCAAAATATACTTTTCTCAATATGAGTGTTCTCAGATAATTGCTTTGCAGAACTGTAATAAACTTTGTAAGAACAATAGGTACAGAGGTTGCAGTAGGCAAGACAATTCTAAACACAATTTAACATTGAGCTCAATCGGTTTTTCTACATAAATGGAGCTGATTACTTTATGGATTACTTTTGTAACTCCAGGACTGGATCCTAGATTCAGTCCTGGGGTCTAAGCTGAAAACAGTTTAGTAAAAACGTTTTGATTATTGTAATGATTTTTAAAGAATATAAAGGTATTTTAAAAGTTGACACACTTTTCAGTGAAAAACTAGCAATGTTATCCTATGGAAGGAAATTCAAGTCACAGGTAAAGTAGGTTCTTGTTACTTTTGTAATCCAGGACTGGACTCCTAGATTCAGTACTAGGGTCTCTACCTAAGACAAGTAAGTATTTACGTTTTAGTAGTTGGTACGATTTTTAAGGAATATTTGCAATTTTCAAAAGTAGACAGAAGAAATTTCAGAGAAAAGCAGTCAATGGTTTCCGAAGAAAGAAAATTCAGGTTATGGGTAAGTACAGTTCTAATTACTTTTGCGGTTCAGTACTGGGATGAGAGGTACAGTACTGGCTCCTCTCCTGACTCCAGGTGAGTAATTCAAAATTCGTTACAAGGCTGATTTTATAGGAATATTTCAGAGTTTCAAAACTTCACACTTAGAAGATTTTTCGAGTCAAACCAGTCAATGTTATCCAATGGCAGGAAAGTGAGTTATCGGTTACCAGGCGAGTACTCGACTGGTGAAGTTAAAGTTGTGGGCATAGACTCAGGGGTCTCCCAGGGTCGGGAAGGTACAGGAGTTACACCCTCGGCGGCACAGGGGCAGCCGGGTGCAGAGAGAGTAAGCCCAATGCAATCCAATGGAGGGTAGGGGGCCTTCGGTTGGTGGCTGCAAGCAAGCAGGCCACACGGCTGTGGGAGCTGAGCTCCTGGTGACTTACTCAGGGCAAGTGGGGAAGTAGAGTGGGGTAGTAGTGGCACTTCCAGCGGCACTCGGACGGCTGGGTGCATGGTGCTTTGAGCCGTTGGGCGCTCAATGTTAGTCAACGGGAAAGTTAAAAAGGGAACAAAGGCTGCAGGCTCGGGGATGGAAATTCTTCAGGTGCGACCACCACTTTGAGAGGTAAGTTGGGATCCTGCAGAAGAGGTAGGTACCCCAAAGGAAGGCACAGGGGACCGTGGGGCGCCGGGTGCAGGGGTGTCTTTTGGCATCGGGAAAGCTTACCCTCAGCTGGTTGCGGTTGGGGGGTCCCTGGTTCTAAGGCTGCAGGCGTCTTCTGGGTCGTCGAGGAGGGTATTTGGGCACTGGACTTTGGGTCCCAGTCGCCAGGGGACGTCCTCGTGGTCTTGGATCACTCGGGCACGGGCAGGGCTTGGCAGGTGCAGAGTGGGCTGGATTTGAGGTTCCTGGCTGGCACCAGGGGTATTGCTGTTGGAGCAGAGCCTCTTCTCAGGGTAGTCCCAGTCTGTTAGAGGGTCAAGGCAGGCAGGTCCTCTGGGTTGTCCAAGGTTTCTGTCCACAGGAGTCACCGGGATTAAGCAGGAGCAGGTTCCAGGATCGACAGGCCGGTAGGGATGGGGACAAGTCAGTTGGTGTTGTCCTGTTGTTAGCAGCTGCACGGCGGGTCTTCTTCTTGATCTTCTTTCTTCTTTTCTTATCGGGATCTGAGGAAGGAAGGTTCAGGGCGCCCCTAAATACTAAATGTAGGGGTGTTACAGGTAGGGCAAGGGCAGGGACCAATAGGTCCCTGGCCTGGGGTGGGGACAACCCCCAGACTGCTCCTCCCCTGTGGGAGGGGGGCAGGATCCTAACTGTGATTGGGCAAGGCTCCCCATCTTCAAGATGGCCGGAGCCCGGGGTCGTGCTTCATCTCGCCTCTCACACCTGAGGGGTGGGATTGGCACAGGCTGGCACACCCCACTTCCTGACGTAGGGTTTACCGCCAGTCTTCCCGCCAAAGTGGAGGTCATAACTGGTAGGGGCCAGTTGGTGAGTACAGCAAGTGGCCTGGAGAGGCTCACAAGGGCTTTGAAGCTTCCCCCTGCCCCTCCTGGGGGAGGAGACCTGGCACCTCGCCCAGGATGTGCATTGTTGCAGGCCCAGGAGAGCGGGGGGGCTCTCCACCTAGGGGTCCAGCAACATGTCTGCTTTGTGGCAGCTTAGGCAGCCTCTCAGACCAGACGTGGATTATAGGTTAGGATTTCATGGGGCATCTCTATGATGCCCTCTGGTGCATTTTACATTAAATCCCACACTGGCATCAGTGTGGGTTTAATGTGCTGAGACGTTTGATATCAAACTTGTCAGTCTTCAGTGGAGCCAATATGGTGCTGTGGAGTTCGTAATGACAACCTCCCAGTACCATATACTCTCAATGGCATTACTGTAGGGGCACAGGGCTCATGTGCCTGTGCCCACACCACTGGCATTGGGCACCCAGCTAGAGGGGTGGCTGAGGTATGCCAGGGCAGTGGGTCTTGTGGGCATGGCACACAGGGATGTGTGCCATGTCGACTCTTTGTTTAGTTCTGTACCTAGACACTCAGCCTGCAAAGGCAGTGTGCGGGTGTCGGGGTACAGGACCCCTAAGGGTGGCACAATAAGTGCTGCAGCCCTTAGGGGTCGTCTCTGATCACCATGCCCTGGGTACCTAGGGTACCATTTACTAGGGGCTGATAGGTGGCCAGAGATGCCAATTGGGGTTTAGTTTCAACACAGTTTTAGGGAAGGAACACAGGCCCTGGGTACCTGGTTGGCAGGAGCCCAGGGCACACTCAGTCAAAGCACAAAGTGGGGGTATACCAATGCAAGAAAGATGGCACTTTCTCTCACTCATCAAACTACAAACACTGTAACACTCAATCAAAGATGCATAACCCTACTTATACTCACACTCTTAGGACACTGCAAACCACTTCAGGTACGCCGAAACAGCTCCAATACTCTGATCTTGACCCAGGCTGTGGCAGATTCTAACTGGGGAAAATTCTAGCTCCCTTTGCCTCAGTGGGAACCATGCTCTCATATCAGATTTTAGGATGGGATTTAGTGCATGCTTAAACCAAGTGGATGGACTTTTAGTCCCGAACTGAGGCATGACTCGACAATTCAACAATACATAGTTGTAGATTTGCAAACCATGCAGGTTTATTAGCAATTTAGCAAAGTTACAAACTCAAATCATTTAATGTCATCAAAATTAGTAATCAATGCATGACTACAAATCAGTTAGTAAGATTAAATTATTTTCAAAATAGCAAATACAAAGACAAAGAGGTCCATTAGGATGGCGGGCGGGCTTTGCCCGCCCACCACCCTATCGGAAAACGGGACCGCCCGCCTTAGGGGCGGGGGTCCCGGGGGTGCCATTAGGATGAGCCCGCCACAGTGGCGGGCACATCCGGTATTCTCAGCATTGTGGCGGGCGGTGCTCTCTGCACCGCCCACCACAATGCTGACAATGCATCACAGCATTTTAATTTCCAAAGCGGCAGGCACCGCGCGGTGCCTGCCGCTTTGGAAATTAAAATGAAGGGGGGTACCACAGGTACCCCCCCGTGTGCACCCCCCCACTCACCTTTTCTCTGGGGGCCCGCAGGGGGCCCCCAGAGTGAAGACCGCCAGCCTTTCTGTGGCGGCAAAGGCATTGCACTCTTGCCATTGTAATATGGCTGGCGGTGTCTCATAGACACCGCCACCATATTCAACATTTTCCGCCCCGGCCGCAAGGCGCCCGGGGCGGAAAAGTGGCGGGCAGTGTTTTCTTCCGCCGTGGTCCCCCCGCCATACTAATATGGCGGGGGGGAATTCAGGGAAGGATGTCGGGCGGATTGCCCCTGCCAGGCTGGCGGTGGCTACCGCCAGCCTGGTGGGGGCAATCCGCCCGACATCCTAATGGGCCCCCAAATGTCTAAAAAGCTCATAAAATAAATTGAGTAGGATCAACTTCCCATGAAGAGAAGCGCCCTAATAAGTTCAAGGAAATCAGGAAATTTGTGAGAGAGGTTGGGCAGGAGGCATCAGCAAGTATGTCCTCTAAGTGGCAGAATCAAATTAAGATTCAGTCAAGTAAGTGAGAATGGATTTGCCCAGGAGACATTCTCTCTAGGGAAATAGCAAAGGAGCATCTTAGAAAGTAGAAAGTGTATCTGAATCTAACTAATTCAGCAATGCACAATTAAATCACACAAATCTTCATAGCGTAGAGCAACTCCCTACGGTTCCCACGAAGACACCCATGAAGAGAACCATTCAAAATCGAACATTCTTCCATAAGGCACTTTCAGTCGTCTTCCCAGCCTTCGCACAATGGAAATCTCTGCTGCATGATCTTCAGGAGTCAGATCGTAGCAGGAGGATACTTTTCTGTCAGAGTGCTGTCAGTGCAGGTGCAGAGGTTCAGTAGTCAGCTCTCCATGGAACACATACAGATGAACATTCACACAGAAACAATAACAATAATAGTACGGTTTCAGCAGCCAAAAGAGCATTGAATATGAAACATTTGTTGACGTGAACTGAGGTCTACATTAAATATGGTCAACTATAAAGTGAAAATCACACTTTACATACCTGTGCATGCAGTGCAGATTAATGTAAATGTTGTGCAAAGCATAAAATTGTGATAAGGCGCCCCCACTTGTAAAACATGTGCATGGTTGTATGAAGAATAGCATGGATCATTGAACCACTGGAGAAATATGTATGAAATAAAAGATTGTATCGTTTCAATGATTTCTGTCAATTAGGATGAAAGCAATGAACGTGTCATGTGTATTTTATTTACTGATTATACAGTAAATTCACAGTTGAACCCCAGACACAATAAGAGTGGAAGCACTAGCATCTATATATAATTTAATGCATATCACGCACAGTTTTAGTTATACTGACATGAACCTATGCATTGAATGTTCACCAAATTGTGTCTTTATTTATGTAAGAATGATTAGAGGACTGGTAGAAGTCTGGTAACTTCTATAACCTCAGATTGGGTGGTCAGGCCACCACGGATTTAGTGGCTCAAGAATACTATCAAAAATTACATTTTATTTTCATATAATCAACTTGTAATGTGCTTAATGTTGTGGCATTTTTTAGGTGTGGTATTCCTAATCATGAAAATGCTCTTGTATTTTTATCCTTCACGTGTGTAGGGGGCCTATCCCTTACTCAACATGAAATACCCCTATACCCATCTTTTTTCCCTTTGTGTCTCGAGGGTGATAACTCCTTTTGCCACATCTCAGCACATCATATTTGGGCCCCTTCTTATGGCTTTCATCTGAACTACTTTACTTCTGTCTGCACCACCTTGTCTTCTCCGAGTGCTACACGAAGCCTAGATGATTCGCCAGCACATTTCCATCAAGATCACATGAAAGGAATCTTCGGCACCATAGAAGAAGGACACTTAATTCATATCTCCACACCCCTAGAGTTTCAGAAGTGCAACATTTCAATTTGCCATGGCACGCATGGCATGGAATATCTTTAGCTACTGACCATATTTGCTTTGGGGTGATGGTGGTCCTGTATCTTTCCTGCAATATTTGCTTTCCGGTGATGGATGTAATATCTGCTCTGGTACCTCCCACACTGCCCTTCTCTAGTGAGTGTTG
Source organism: Lissotriton helveticus (assembly GCF_964261635.1). Lineage (NCBI taxonomy): Eukaryota > Metazoa > Chordata > Amphibia > Caudata > Salamandridae > Lissotriton > Lissotriton helveticus. The sequence goes on from NC_136057.1 coordinate 898,841,907, forward strand.
GTTTCTGGACTTCACTGCTCCCTGGGTGTGGTGCTGGGAGAGAGGTGCTTGGAGGTTTGATGGGCCTGTCGCAGTACCAGGTTCCTGTGTCTCCAGGAATAGCGACCATGCTTCTTGCTGGGGATAAAGGGCTGCTTTTAGGCTTTGTGGGCCCAAGGTATCTGGCTGGGCAAAACCGAGGGATATATCTGCACCCAGAGTTCTCTTTAGAGGGTCCGATTATTCACCTTGCATCTACGTGTTCTTCCTTTAAAAAAAGCTGAGGACATCTTATCTCTCCTGGCCCAGCCAGTCCACCGGGTGGTGATCCAGGCAACAGTCTTGCGTCACCTGTACTATTGTAACTCCCTTTTCTTAGGTCTTGATGCAGGGCCTTTGGAGAAACTACAAAGAATCCAGAATGCGTCTGCCAAGTGAGCACTTGGTTGGCCACTTTCTTCTTCTTTGATCGGAGCTCTCAGAGCTCCTCATCGGCTACCAGGCCGGTTGAGAAAAGGGTGATGTTTACATTGCTTTGTCTAGTCTATAAGTCTATCCACCTTAGTGCCCCTGCTTATTTGGTGGAGAACTCCCATAAAAAAAATGCAGCTCGCAATTTACGATCAGCTGGAGCTGATTTACTAGTGGTTGATCACTACAAACATGGTCGCACAGGGGCAAATCCTTCCTACTACAGCAAAACTTTGGAATAAGCTCTCAGTGGCTTTGCCCTTGTACCCACCCTTTTCAAATTCACAAAGGCCTTAAAAACCTGGATTTCTAAAAATTAGCAGGCTCTATAATATCGCATTAGGATTCCCTAATATTGCCCCACTATAGTCTAGATCCGCCAGCTTTCTCCCTCTCTGTTACTCTCTCTGCTCTGTTAGCGTTCGCAATGCCAGGACACCCGCAGTGGTGCTCTATAAAATTGTTAACATAATATAACATAACTGGAGGTGATTAGGGCAGGATCTGGACACTTGATATCGGAGGGGGCTCTGTGTAATATGTAGTGAGTTTGGGTCGTTTGCTTTTGAGTGCTTGGAGGGCCAGCTTCTTGGTAGAGCTGAGTCAAAGGCTACAGGGTTTGTCCATAACATTACACATGCATACACAGCAGCTGTAATTTAGAAAACAGTTGTTTCTTGAAGCACATACCACCCTAACCAAGACTTAGTACATATCTCCTCAATCGGTATTTAATTGACAGTCTTTCCCACATGCCTCCCTGTACATACAACAGTATTCTAGATACCCTTCAACAACACCAGACACCACCCTCACCACAGCTATGGTAGAACGTAGTCTCCCCTTGAATATGTTGACTCAATCAGCTTTATCCTATTATATATATTTCCAAGCATAGGAAAAAAACGCTGACTGGAGGACATACCTTGAAATGCTGATTAAACCTTTAGCAATAGAGGCCAATCAAATAAAATGATGCTATATGTCCTGATTACCTCATACTCAAAATTGCTGAGCTGAGTACGTGTAAATGATTTGCAACTTTGGCCAGCCTGCTGACTTGTGGCACTTAAGGACCTGTGCAATGCCAATGGTGTCCTAGATCACTTTAGGATTCATTTGGATTCAGTATATAAAGTTTATATAACCTTCAAAAAGACCATTCAAGGAAACAATGTATACGAATGCTTATGACCTGGGAGAGATTATGTAGGCATAAGCATGATCAGAAACAACGCTATAGTACAGACTGGTGCTTCCTGACAACGCCTTACTAAATGGTGCATTGACACCAGCGGGTGCGGAGGGTTAGGGAGTGACCATGAACTTCGAGATATAGCATGTGCTAGAATTGTAAATACAGTATAAATTCATACACAGGTAAAACATTATGTCCGTTTAATTGCACTAAGCAGGCCCGTCATCTACCAGTTTGGTGGTGACATTGTGTTGCATGGCACATGCAGACACGCATTCCTAACATTACCCTATCATGTACAATATCTGGACAGATATGGTGCAGCACAAATCATTTACCATTATTCCCTCCATCTATGCTCTTTGGAAGTGGAATTTCGCTTCTGAATGCAACTCAAGGCAAAAAATGGATGCTCACTATGGTGATATTCTCCTCCAGAAAGTTATAGTTTTGCCCTAAAATTCAATCAACACTCAAGGTTGAAGGTTTTAGAAGCCGCTGTCAACCACAGATGGTGAATCGGCTGCAATATTTTCATACACAGCCTTTCTTTGTACAATGATTGGTGCTGTTTGAATGAATGTTGCTGATGATTAACACAATGACCTCCTGCACTAGCCAGAGATGGTATTCAGTCAGTTGACTGTAAGTGCACTATAGACGAGTGAGAACTTCATGTGAATGCACTGGAGTGTGTTGAAAACGTGGACCTCTGTACTGGAGATAACACAGGATGTGTTCGCACTTTAAACTACAGTCACTATCAACTGCCTGCAGATTCATTTAATGGGTTTCGTGTTCCTTAAGGTAAACTGTTAAGTTGAGATGGGCCCTTAAACTACGTGTCCACAACATGCCAACACAAATGGGCAGTATCACAAGGCATCCCAAAAATACAAAAAAAGCTTTCTGAGGGGCCACCAAACTTTGCTTGCTGGCAATTCTCACAAAACTTTTACTGCCTTCAGGGAAGCAACCATTACAGTAGCACCTCTTGAGGCACAGAGATCTCTGCAAACCGGATGAATGGTAGGCCGCCCCCCTTTAGTGTAAACAAGGGCCTTGCTGTTTAGATGCAGACAAAGGGATCTTGGCACACAAGAAAAAGTAGGGACGTCACATATAAACATTTCTGTGTCAGAAGTATCTCTTGTTAAAAAGATGACAGCTGTTTTTTTAATTTGTTAGCAGTACATTTCAGAGTTCTTTACATTGGTAGCACATTGTACCACTTAGTGTATTTTTCATTGTTTCCAGTGGTATTTAAAAAACATTTTGCACTGCAAATTAAATGACCTACAGCTTTTTCCACAAACTCGTATACCACGAACACAATTCTGTTTGAGTGATATCACCAGTATCACTGACTTATTGAAGTACAACTGATACAAAACTCTTTACTTGCCGAGGACCATAAAGTTCCATTTTCTCCAACTTTGAAATAAGTAACACACCTGTCAGGGAAGATTTATGTGTAGTATAAATACACTGTGACACCACACCTTGTCAATACAGGTAAGGTAAGCAGACTATTATTGACACTGAGTTGCAGTCGGCAAAAGGTTCAAGAAGTAGGCAGTTGCAGTGGGCATGTTAATTAAGCAAGAATCAAAGGGCAGATTTACCAATATTTCAGGCAAAGCGTGAAATGGTAAGAGCAGAAATGCATCATATCTACTATATCGAGCCCTTCTGCCCCCTCCTTGCTCTGGCGCACTTCAGGCTGCCTAGCACCAACACAGGCAGCCTTGCCTGGTTCCTACTTTACTAGCAGGATTGCACAAAACAATCCTTAAAGGTATTTTCTTTTTTCGATGTGTGATACGAAATGCATTACACATAAAAAAAAGTTGTAGTGAGGAGAAATAAAGATATTTCTCATCTTTATGGCTGAGGTGCTCCATTTTAGCACAAACGCAGGTTTACTGACCTTAGTAAATTTGCGGTTGCGTCACAAATCCATGGGTGTATGCATGGGAGCGACCCTGCTCCACCCATGTAACACCAACCTGTCGCAAAGTAATGGCCGATTACTCACCGGTAATATTCATTACTCCGAGTCCTGGTCTCCCCGTCCCATTCCTTAACAGTGATCAGCTAGTCTGCTCTACAGAAACCTATTACCTAGCGAGCTTTTGCACTTCCCCCAACATGGCATCACCATCATGTGACAATAAAGGGGGAAGTTCTGGAGAGAAACTTCCTGAGAATACCAAAGAAAAACCCAGAAACGAAAACAATCACCCCAAACCAAATACAGGGAGGGAGGGAAGGGCTCAGGAATTGGACGGGGAGACCAGGACTCGGAGTACGAATTATACCGATGAGTAACCTGGCATTACCTCCTCGTCCTGTCTCCCCGTCCCATTCCTTAACAGTGAGCCCGTACCCAAGCACACGGTGATTGTAAGAAAAAATGGACCAGAAAGTGCGAGGGAAAAAAGGTCCATTTAATCAACAGAAAACAGTACACATCACAAACCATGTACCGCAGACAGGACATGAGCGCTAAAAGCTGCAGAGGCCGCCATCCCCGACTGAAGACGATAATGTGAAACAAACCTATGGGGAGCAGCCCATGTGGCAGCATTACAAATATCTCTCAAGGAGGCTCCTCTGAACATGGCCCAGGAGGAAGAGACACCCCAGGTCAACCTACTCTGAACAGAAGAGGGGAGAGGACAATGGGCAGAATCGTAGGCAGAACCCAACGAGTCAAGGTGGACAAGAAAGGACGAAGACCCCACCCAGAGAGGTCATAGGTGACAAACAAGGAATCAACCTTCCGGAAACCAGAGGTCCGCTGCAAGTAGATGCGGACAGCCCTCAGCACATCCAAAGAATGGAGGACCACCTCCTCAGGAGAGGCAGGATCCGGAAAAAAAACAGGGAGAACAATATCCTCTTGACAGTGGAAAGATGACAACATCTTAGGCAGAAAAAACTGACTGGGACGGAGAATGACTTTATCAGCGCAAAAATGCAAAAAGAGGGGCAAAGCCATCAAAGCCCCAGTCTCACCAACCCGCCTCCCAGAAGTGATGGCCACCAGGAAAAGAACCTTAGCAGAAAGGAACTTAAGATCCAGGGAGACCAAAGGCTTGAAAGGGGGACCCGTCAAGGCCTGGAAAACCAAGGGAAGATCCCAGGCAGGCACAGGAGAGTGAGAAACAGGACGCTGAAGCAAAATACTCCCCAAAAGGTGAGCCACCAACGGAGAGACAAAGGACACAGGGGAACCCCGAAAAGCAAGAATGGCAGTCCACTGTGCATGCAGGGAAGAAACAGCGAGCCCCAAGACGAAACCATCCCACAAGAAGTCCAACACTCTCACAGCCTCACAGGAGGCAGAAGAGAGACCCTTACCAAGACACCAGGTGGAGAAATTCTTCCAAAGACGGTCATAGGACTTCAAGGTGGAAGGGCGGCGTGACAACTGGAGGCACCGGGCAACCTCAAGCGAGCAACCCGGACCCAACAAACTCAACCTCTCAAGTGGCAAACCCCCAGCCGGAGGCTGCGCAGGGAGGCAACCCCGAGAAGAGGAGCCTGCAGAGGAGAGGGACACAGGGGAAACCTCCAATGGGGGCATACAGACAAGGTCAGCAGCAGGTAGAACCAAGACTGACAAGACCACTCCGGCACAACCAGGAGAACCTCCGCCCGGTCCAACCGAATCTTCCGGAGGACCCGCTGAATCAAAGCAAACAGAGGGAAGGCAAACAGGAGCCCCAGCGACCACAGGACCAAGAAAGCATTGGTTGCCCACGCCAACCGGGAGGGAACGAGGCTGCAAAACCAAGGAAGAAGGGCAGAATCCTTCGAGGCAAAAAGATCCAGCCAAGACCGGCGGAACCTGAGGACAATCAGATCAAACAGATCCGGGGACAGACACAGAGTCACCGAGGAGGGGAACACCCTGCTCAAAGAGTCCACAGGCCCATTCTCCTTCCCCGGAAGATAGACCGCCGTCAGAGACAAGAGATTCTGCTCGGCCCAAAGCCTGATCTTCCTGGAGAGGAGAAACAGAGACCGACACATGCCTCCTGCCGATTGACATAAGCCCGAACAACCTGGTTGTCGGTCTGCACCGAGACCACATGACCTCGAAGGAGAGGACTGAACCACCGAAGAACCAACCAAATCGCCCTCAACTCCTTCCAGTTCGAGGACTGGAGAAACTCGACATGGGACCACAGACCCTGATCCTTGGTGGCACCCATCACAGCACCCCAACCCACGGAACTGGCATCCGTGGACAACACAACCACCGCCTGAGGCGGAAGAAGATCAAACCCCCGGGAAAGAGAATGAGGGACAGCCACCATTGGAGATCCACCCAAATCCCCGGAGAGACTGGAATCAGGGTCTCGTAGTCCAGGGAGGCAGGATCCCAGTGCGACAGGACATGATGCAAGAGGGGATACAAATGCAGCCTGGCCCAAGGAAGGAGATTCAAAGTGGACGCCATCTCCCCTTGACTCCTCAACCAGAGACGGGCGGACACCTGGGACTGGGACAGAAGCCAAGAAAGGTGACGACAGAGCCTGAGAAAATAGAAGGAGAAACAATCAACCAGTCATCAAGATAGGAAAATCCTGCAGCCCTCTGAATACCCACCAGAGGGGCCAAGAGTTTCGTGAAAACCCTGGGCGCCGATGAGAGGTCAAAGGGGAGCACCCGGCACTGATAGTGACGGGAATCCACAGTAAACCGGAGATATCTCTGACCCGCCGGATGGATCGGGACGTGTAGATATGCATCCATCAGATCCAGGGATGCCAGGAAGCCCCCTGGAAGCACCAGAGGCAGGATGGAGTGCAGAGTCACCATCTTCAATGGACGATGGAGAACGAAGCGATTGACCTGCTTCAGATCCAAAACAGGACGCAGATCCAAAGTATCTTTCTTGGAGACCAGAAAAAGGATTGAATAACAACCCTCGCCCCTCTCCAGAGGAGGAACCTCCGCGATAGCATTCTTCTCCAACAGAAGATGCACACCCGCCAACAACGCCTCCCTTCACAGAGGAAGACAGGGCAGGGGAGTCACAAGGAAGACCGGAGGCGGGGGGAGAGAAAAATTCTATCCGATAACCCTCCGACACGGTCAGAACCACACAGGCATCCGGAACCGACAACCACTGGGGCAGGAAAGACTGACGGCGACCACCAACTGGCAAAGGCAGATAGTCATTGGGAAGAGGAAGACGCGGTTCTCCGTGGACTGTTTCACCATCTCCTCTAGCTGAGGACCGAACACCTTGGAACCCGAAAAGGGCAGCAATTCACAAAAGTGAACTTTTACAATGAAAACATTAGGCAATGAGAGAGCTGATGATTTTGGGGACCCCCCTAACCTAGGGGGAGGACCAAGCAGATGCCGTGAACAGAAAGAGCATAAACAAAAAGCAAATTTTGTTGAACTTCAGTGGTGGTTCCATCCTCTTAGGATCACCCCAAGCACAGTTATTGGCAAAAAAACAATCCCAACCAAAGGCCCTGTAAAGCATTATGGGATGAGATTAGCAGTGGGCAGTGACTATTATAGTATCCAATATCAAAATAATTCTACAAAGAGCTGCAGTTCACCTAATCTCATCCCATAATCCTTTGCAGGGCCTTTGGTTGGGAATGTTTTTTGCCAATAACTGTGCTTGGGGTGGTCCTAAGAGGATGGGACCACCACCAAATCGTTCAATAAGATGTGCTTTTTTGTTTTCAAGGCATCTGTTTGGTACTCCCCCTAGGTTAGGGAGGATCCCAAACTCATCACCTCTCTCACTGCTTGCTACTTTTTCAGTTTCACTTTTGTGAAAGTACTATATGCACTTTAGCATATAAAGATAGAGATACTTATTTTATCATAACTGGCATTGTGCTGATGCCATTTGCAATTATTTTGCAATTTTTTCACAGTGCAGACAAGTACACAGTGTCATCAGCTACGCTATGAAGACTACGTGTACTACGTGAAGTTCAAAGTATACTACGTGAAGCTACATGTAGTGCTGCTACACACACTACGCCCAGGCCTACTGAAAATCCTTGAGGAGAGACTGCACCATGTAATTAGAATAGGTCGTCGCCCTGACAGAAAAATTGGAAGAAGCATAGGAACGCGTCACCGCCCCTTCAACACGCCTATCCACAGCGTCCGAAGGAAGGGTGTCATCCGACTGGACCAGACCTTGAGAGGAAAGTCCAGCCATCAAATTGACAACTTTGACAGTCTGAGGAAAATCCGCAGGAAAACCCTCCAAAGGATATCGCTTGGACAAAAAGTGCGGGAAGGCAGATTTATCCACCTCCTTCCACTCATGATCCAGCACCTTGCGCACAGCACCACGCAACGGGAAGGATTCAGGAGTCGCAGGTGATATTTTGTAAAGAAGTCCTTCTCCAGGACATCCGACACAGGAGGAGTGAACCCCAAGTTATCACGGACATGGGCGAACAAGTCAGAGAGCTCTGCACCCTGAACAAAGCGCCCCCGGAAGCATTCCTCCACATCATGACCCAATTCGCCATCAGGAGCGTCATGTTGATCAACAGAATCACGAGGCACCTTGGCAGGAGGGCCCGCAGCCTCCCGAGCTCGGAAGGCAGCAGCCACCACCTCATTGATCAGAATGTGCAAGGCATCCTTAGGGGGAGATGAGGAAGAGGCACCTGAATCCATCACAGACCCAGAAAAACACCGGTAAGAGCCCAAACTCCAAAAACGCCAGCCACAACAGTCCAGTGTAACAGACACACACAGAGGACAGCTGACAGCCAAATAGCACCCTCTAGAAATACGCACGGAGTCCCAAGGGTCCAAGCTCATGCTGGGGCATAAAAAGCAGCCGTCCGTCCCAATTTCGCCCCAGGCACACCAAAAAGCATCGCCGCAAACCCTGCCGCCTAAAGCAAGGCGCCTTGGGAAAATGACAGCAACCAGAATGGCTGCTAGAGCAAGCCGAGAACTGATCCCACATCAGGTGGGCCAAATAATCAAAACGGCCGCGAGAGGGAACCACGGAACAAAGAGGGGTTCCGAATATCATAGAAGGGCAGCAGCAATGTATGCATACAAAGAAAAACGGCCAGTTCAGCAGGCTGCCGAAAAGTACAATTAAAACAAAGAAAGGGAAAAACTTACCCCACCGCTCAGCTAGGCAATAAGGAAACTGCTCGCAGAAAAAACAAGCATTTGCAGTGCAATAGGTCTCGCATTAATTAAGTTTGAGCTATTGGCATTGATAAATATTGCAACACCAATTGCAACAAAAGTCTATAAATTGTAGGCCAAAAAAATGTGTATTTATTTTTATAGCAATGGTGGCATGCTGTGCTTTAGATGAATATGTTTAAAAGTAAAGTGTGCCATACTGCGATTGCTACAATAGTTAATTGTGGATGCGTTAACAATTGATGTGTGCACTGATGGCTGGTGGTGTGTGTACCTGTAGAAATTGTGCACTGATGGCTGGTGGTGTGTGTGCCTGGTGGAAGTGTGCACTGCCGGCTGGTGGTGTGTGTGCCTGGTGGAAGCATGCACTGACAGTTGGTGGTGTGTGCCTGGTGGAAGCATGCACTGACAGTTGGTGGTGTGTGCCTGGTGAAAGCGTGCACTGACGGATGGTGGTGTTTGTTCCTGGTGAAAGTGTGCATTGACGACTGATGGTGTCTGTTGAAAGTGTGCACTGACAGTGTGGTTGTGTGTGTGGTTGTGTGTGTGTGGTTGTGTGTGTGTTGTGTGTGTGGTTGTGTGTGTGCAAGGTTGTGTGTGTGGTTGTGTGTGTGGTTGTGTGTAGTAATGGCATTCACGTTGCACAGGCTGCGTTGTTTCGGCATATATTACAACAGAATGCGTGGCGCCTGCATACATCCATACTAATATTATAAAGAGAGAGCCCAAACCTTTGAGGCGGGTAATCTCAGTAACCACAGCACCAATCACAACACCCAATACAGCGTTGGAAAGGGCAGTTGCAGCAGAAGGACATAGGCTATGCAGACAGCCACCATATTTATTTATTTATATATTTATTTTTTGCAGAGTTTTATATAGCGCGAACTTGACCCGAACTGAATCAGGTATCAGAGCGCTTTACATAGCACCAGTTACGTTACATGAGGACACACATTCATTTTTGTTAGGCACAGGGAGATTAAGTGATTTTCCCAGAATCACAGGATGTTTGGCGTCGTTACCAAGACTCGAACCCAGATCCCCAGGTCTGAGATCAAGCGCCTTAGCCGTTAGGCCAACTCCTCTATACATTTAAAAGGTAAAAGAACCGTGCCAGCAAAGTAGTCCCTTGTGGGCGTGTCTGCGTTGTGCTGTGGGTGTGGGCTGGGGGCGTGACTAATGCTGGGGGCGTGTGATACGGCCATCACATCATGGGATGTGGGCGTGACAAACGCTAGGGGCGTGTGTTCGCCCTTCATGCCATGTGAGTCGTACATACAAGCGCCAATTACATTGCTGTGCAGCATCAAGGGGCACGCTGGGGGCGTGACACGCTGGGGGCATGAGAAACTCTGGGGGCGTGTGTCCGGCCTTCATGCCATGTGAACACAATTGTGCCGCATCAAGGGGCACACTGGGGGCATGAGAAACGCTGGGGGCGTGTGCTACGTTCCGCCCTTCATGCCCTGGGGGTCGTACATTAATCAGAAGTTCGTCTGCTGTGGCCGTGTGCTAGGGGCGCGACAAACGCGTTCACCTGGAGGCCTGGTAAGTAACGTTACTGCAGCCTCTCCTGCGCGCTGTTACCCAACTCTCTCATTCAACAAAATTACACGCGCCAGCTACCATCAACCAGGGCTCTAGCCGGGCTCATGCGGCGGATCAGTATACGAATTACAGGCACCTGATAACATCAACCAGGGCTGCAGCTGGGCCTCAAGCGGGGGATCACGCAAATGAGCGTGTCTGCGGGGACAATTACTGCAGCCTCTCCTACTCGCTGTCACTCAACTCTCTCATTAAACGGATTTACCCGCGGCTGATAACTCTCTCATTCAACGACATTACACGCGCCTGCTGAATCTATGACAGAATATCGAGGCTCATAATGTCGACAGAAAAAATATCGACGCTGGAATATCGAAGGCAAATATATCGACACCCTATCTACAACATGGTAAGTACAAAAATAACGAAACTAAAATATCGATGTTAAAAATATCGTAATTAAAAATATCGTTTTTTTAAAATACATAATACTATATATATTTTAAACTTCTTTAAAAATATGTTATGTTTAAAATGAATAAATAATACATATTTAATATTAAACATTTAATTAAAAACAAACATACAATATATATTATATACTTAATTAATATTAATATATATTTTTTCAATTAATAAAAAAATTTACAAATACTATAAATTACAAATACATCAACACTCATAAAATAATAACATAAATAATAATAAATAATTATATTTAATAAATAAAAACAATTAAAAATACTTTCAATATTTTAAAAATTAATTAAATACAACATTATGAAACATATTAAATACATAAATAAATAGAAATAATATTGGATAGCGTAAGGGTAAAAATTAATATTCAAACTCCAGAGGGTGCAACATTAGGGAAAGCGTTGGATAGCGTAAGAGTAAAAATTACTATTCCAACTGCAAAAGATTCAACAGTAGGGAAAGCGTTGGATAGTGTAGGGGTAAAAATTACTATTCCCACTCCAGTGAATGCAACAGTAGGGAAAGCGTTAGATAGCCTAGGTTGAAAAATTACTATTCGAACTCCAGAGGGTGCAACAGTAGGGAAAACGTTGGATAGCGTAGGGGTAAAAATTACTATTCCAACTCCAGAGAGTGAAACAGTAGGGAAAGCGCTGGATAGCGTAGGGGTAAAAATTAGTATTCCAACTCCAGAGAGTGCAACAGTAGGGAAAGCGTTGGATAGCGGATGGGTAAAAATTACTATTCCCACTCCAGAGAGTGCAACAGTAGGGAAAGCCTTGGATAGCGTAGGGGTACAAATTACTATTCCAACTCCAGAGAGTGCTACAGTAGGGAAAGCATTGGATAGCGTAGGGGTAAACATTATTATTCCCACTCCAGAGAGTGCAACAGTAGGGAAAGCCTTGGATAGCGTAGGGGTACAAATTACTATTCCAACTCCAGAGAGTGCTACAGTAGGGAAAGCACTGGATAGTGTAGGGGTAAAATTACTATTCCAACTCCAGAGAGTCAAACAGTAGGGAAAGCGCTGGATAGTGTAAGGCTAAAAATTACTATTCCAACTCCAGAGAGTCAAACAGTAGGGAAAGCTCTGGATAGCGTAGAGGTAAAAACTACTATTCCAAATCCAGAGAGTGCAACAGTAGGGAAAGCGTTGGATAGCGTAGTGGTAAAAATTACTATTCCCACTCCAGAGAGTCAAACAGTAGGGAAAGCGCTGGATAGCATAGGGGTAAAAATTACTATTCCAACTCCAGAGAGTGCAACAGTAAAGAAAGCGTTGGATAGCGTAAGGGTAAAAAATACTATTCCAACTCCAGAGAGTCAATCAGTAGGGAAAGCGTTGGATAGCGTAGGGGTAAAAATTACTATTCCCACTCCAGAGAGTGCAACAGTAGGGAATGCGTTGGATAGCGTAGGGGTAAAAATTACTATTCCAACTCCAGAGAGTGCAACAGTAGGGAAAGCGTTGGATAGCGTAGGGGTAAAAATTACTATTCCCACTCCAGAGAGTGCAACAGTAGGGAAGGCGTTGGATAGCGTATACTATTCCAACTCCAGAGAGTGCAACAGTAGGGAAAACGTTGGATAGCGTAGGGGTAAAAATTAGTATTCCCACTCCAGAGACTACAACAGTAACTAAAGCATTGGATACCATAAAAATTAAATATACCATACTTCGAAATAATTTTTATGTTTAAAATTATTAATATTATTTTTTACATAACTAAACATCATTTAAAAATACCCATTAATATAAAAAAAATTGAATTAATAATTAACAATAAATTAAGAATAAATATCAATTAATAAATAATAGTTACAACATAATAAATATTAAGCAATATAATACTGGGGAAAAACATTATTATTAATAATTGATTACCAATTAAAAAACATTAAACAATAAAATTATATGTATACCAAAAAAGAATTTTTATAACACATTATTTATAGATTATTTACAATTAATTCCCCCCAAAAATTATTTAATTACCAATTAAATTAATGAATTACCAATTACAAAAATTATTTACAAATTACATACATTAATTACCAATTACAAACATTAACTACCAATTTCAAACATTAATTACCAATTAAATAAATTATATACAAATATTAATTACCAATTAAACAATTAATTAACAAATAAAATTATTAATTGCCAATTAACAATTAATTAATAAAACATAAATTATCAATAACCATTAATAAAAATAATTCATTAATTAATTACAATTAAAATACTTCCCACCCAATTCCCCTATAAACCCACTACCCGCTACAGAACTTAAACGCAAAAATTAATTAAATATAATTTATAATTGCTAAAAATTAATAATTAATTTAATATAAATAAATTACTTCCCACCCTATTCCCCTATAAACCCACAACCCGCTCCGGTACTAAAACATAAAATTGACTTAAAAATAACATTATAAATATATAAAAATAGTACACATATAACTTAAAACAAAATACTTAACAAACATATTAAATTTTTTGTCTACCGCAAGATTTTAAAATAAATTGCCCTTGCCAAATACACACATTACACACATTCTATTTCATACCCGTACAACGTCGGGACGGGCTGCTAGTCCAATATAAACACAGAATGAGCGTCATGATTCGGCATCCATTTTGAACAAAATGACTTTGAGGCCAATTGAGGCCTAGTTACGTCTAAGCCAGGAAAACTCAATTTAACACATCACAACCAGTTTGTTTCAATTGCATCAGCTCCACGTCAGCATACACGTCTGATGTGAGTGGAATGTGCCTAATAATGACACAAATTTCAATTCAATTGCACAGAGGCTCCCTCACAGAATATAACAGTACACTCTCACAAGCAAACATACACATCCGCCTGTAATCGCTCCGGACATTTCTAGTGCTACGAAATCACACCAGTGGCAGTTGAGCGCTACACAAATGCTTAGATAACGCAACTTTCCACCGAGGCTGAGATGTCCACGTCGGGTCGTTAGGAGAAGTTTATGAGGTGTTTCCTGCCACGTCACGCTATCCGTGCACACACTCTGGTGTAGCTTCAAGCCGCACGCGGCGCTAGAGCACATAAATGCATGAATGAATAAACATATGGCTCCTGCTTGAAAGGGTCTTGGATCTGCCCCCTGGATCTCAGAGATCCCTCCTGGACCGGACTCCCCTTCCAGGGGAAGGTCTCGAAGTGTCTCATTTCTGACATCTGCCTGGTACACGTATAAAGTGAGAAAGCGGACACTTGGTCCTTGCTCAGGGGGGCTGGGGAGCCCCCCGAGGGGGCCCGGTCTACGGCCTACTTAGCTAAATTTTGGTACTTGAGAGCCATGTGAGGGGCGGGGGGGCTTGTTGGGAGTAGAGGGCTATGGCCCTTGTGCCAAAATGCCACTTACACGCCATAATGTACTTCGTGTGAAGAGGATGGTGGCCCGCAGGGACCTCTAAACTCGAGCCTGCTACAGTCAGGCGGGTGTGTGAAGCGATTGTTAGGGGGAGGGGTGAGCGGGAAGTCTGCTGCCTCGATTTATTTATTTTTCAATAGGGAGCATTTGGAAATAAGGTCCCATTCGACTACCAGGCTGCACAACAGCATTTTACAGAGAACAAGGGAGTCGCCCGGCTGGGCACAGATGAGGTATCTAGGGAAGATGGAGGTCTGGGGTGATAAGAGATGTGCGTGGGGGTGGAGTAATGAATCAGTACGACATGAGCCGATGGATGCATACTATGGTTTCAGATGATGAGTATGGAAAGAAATAACGCACGTGAGCAAGAGTTAACGGTCACATGATTGGACAAGGCACCTCTACGTGTACGAGGATGGTGCATATGAAGGAGATGGACAGAAAGGTTGTGTGTAAGAAATGGAGGTGTACACAGTAAACATAGCTAAGAGGGATTTATATTAAAAGGGTACAGATAAGCAAGGTAGGTGTATGAAAACATGGTACTGATGGGTGAGCAAGAGAGGCTTGTATGAAGAGTGGGAAAAATAAGAGCGAGCAGTGGGCTGGGAAGGGGCTGCAGATGAGTGAACAAGAGGACAACAATGAGGGATGGAGACGGAGTTTGTGAAAAAGGTATGTGTCCTGGAAGAAGGAATGTTTAGTCAGAGGCAGACATTGAGGCCTGGATTAAGTTTAAATTCTTTTGCCTGGAACAAAACACTTACCAGTTTCAGTTCAAAAATATGTGGTAGGAAAAGACTGAGATATTTTCAACCCAGTTCAAAGAGATCAACTTGGATTTCTTTTTTTGTTTGTGATCACTTTCGCGCCGCTTTGATGTTCTCAGTGGCCGCGCGGCTCACTGAGAAAATCAAAGCGGCCACGAAAGTGATCACCCTGGTTGACAAATAGTGCGTGCGCCCGGCCCACATGCACTGTACCCGATCCGTTTGCAGCCTTTGGGAGCACTTTCAGAAGCCCCTTACTAAATATCTCTCATAGCATCGCTTGCGCGATAGCTAGGCGAGACCTAAAAATAGAAAGTTTCTCTCCTGCACTTCCCCCTTTATTGTCACATGATGGTGACGCCATGTTGGGGAAGTGAAAAAGCTCGGCTAGGTAATAGGTTTCTGTAGAGCAGACTAGCTGCTCACTGTTAAGAAATGGGACGGGGAGACAGGACGAGGAAGTAATGCAAGGCAGCGCTATGAGCTGCCTTGTGCTACTTTGTAATTACTAAACAACACAAAGTCATGTAAAATGGCTTTGGATGACTTAGTAAATCCCAGATAAGGACTTGTGTTGCCATGAGACGACTTGCGTTATGCATGGACAGTACAAGTCCTTGGTAAATCTGGGTCCTAATCTATTAAACCAATCTATACCAAATAAAATAAAATAAAAAAATAGACATGTTAAGATGTGTGCATCCAATCTACACCAAGGATGACGGGAAGAGCTCGTAGAAGGTGCATTCTGCATTTTGTCCGACACATGGGCTAACACCAGTGGAGGAGGTGAAGCTGTCAGCTCCGATCAGTCAGCCATAGACACCTCCATTATGCTATTGTTGTCCACGGCGCATATCACCCCTAGAGCTCAGCGCTATGAATCGGCCTCTGTGAGAACTTGGCCCTCAGCCTCTGATTGTCTTGGATCCTCCATTTCACTTCACTCCACTGATGACGCACACGCAGGCAACGCGTACTCCGTGGCTCATTAGAAGACAATGCGGGCCGCCGCCGCTAACGCACACACAGCCTCGAACACGGTCCACAGTGGATGCTTGAGTGGAAGTCATTTTCCCACCGTTCCCCGCTGTCCCTGGTTTGCTTTCTCTTAGTCGTCGAAGAGTAATAACGCTGATATCCATCCTTGTTGGAGGCAACTTGCTGTGAACATTGTCACCCACTAGGTGGAGACACTGCTACCTTTCGCCGAAAGTCTGAGCCATAAGTTTAATAGGGTTAAATGAAGCTGGCCAGTTGCATTCTATGTCGTGAAAGAATGGAAAAGTATGTGAGAAAAATAGAATTACCGGAAGAGTGTTCTTGTTTACATTTCCACATAGTGCAATTAAGCCGCATGACTGAGACAATCAGTGAAAATAGCAGTGAAAACTAGTTTGGGTAGCAAAAAGAATATATAAAAATAAAGCTACACAATAAGGACATAACTGCTGCATAGAACGTTCTTAAAATCTATTTTTAGCTATGAAGGTAAGTGGAAAAATGCCATAAGTTTATTACCAGTATGAGAGTGTGAAATTAGCATTATAGGCAATTAAGGATATTAAAACTTGCAAAAAAGTCTGCTATTTGTCGCAATAAACTAAAGTAGCTTGGTAGGTGCATCAATTAGTCACATTTTTCTTAGTATTGTTTTTCATGCTGGACAGTGTGTTTAAACGTACATCTGAAACAATGTTGTGTTTACTTACTGAAATCAGTTTTTGTACCAGACCATACAGAAACGCTTTATGAGAAACTAAGCATAGGGCTAGTGGGTGGAAGGCTGGAAGCATTAAGGACCAAAAATCTCCTCCAGCTGTTTCCCAGCCTGAAAGAAAGATATGAAGGCAGTAGAGTGGTACCCGGTGATACAGGACCTGACAATGTTTTCAGTGCTGATGGATGAAGAGGTAAGAAAGGTTGGGCAGAATTCTGTCAGGGAGTTGGGCAGTGTGGACCGGCCGATCATACCAGTGGCGGTTATTGGTTTATGTGCTGCTTACTGATCACTAAAAAACACTGCTCTGGGAATCCTTTCTCATCCTATGACTTACTGAATGAGGTAGGCACACCTTCTCCCAGGCACCATATGATGAAGCACAAAACAAGTACTACTTTTACTCTCACTGCCATGACCTCCCCTTCACTTCCAGACGCCACATTCTCACTTGTAGGGAAAAGGGAGAGACCACATAACAACCTGCCACCTGAAAGCATAGGCTGTCAAGGTAGAGAGATGGGAGGAGAGTGTGCTTAAGTACTGGGGGTGGAAGAATAATCTGAGTAATAGACTATCATTTACTATTACTGTAGTAAAAGAAGGCAGAAAGCAAGGACAGTCCATAAAAGAGAGTCGCTCCTTATTCTTGACATTGATTTTTTTTGCCTCCTCTGAGGCCATGGGTCGCAAAGACAGTTTCAGGGGCCAAAAGGGGCAAGTAAGAAGTCGCAACAGCGACCTCTGGTGACCACTAAATTATGCCTATGTTTCTCATTTGTCTAATTGTTGCAAGATATTAGGTCCAAATATTTTCTCTTTCGTATTTCCTCATTCTGTAAGGAATAAGATGAGGTAGAATTAATGAGTTTGAGTTACAGTGAGTGAGTGTAACTGCGAGTGAGAATAAGTAAGAATGAGTGAGTAAGAGTGAGTGCAAGTGGGGGCGTGGCTTGCGCGCCGCTCTGATATGGCGGGTCGCGCTTGAGCTCCGGGGAGAGTTGGTCCCGTCGAGCGCTTATCTCCGTCTCTTCTTGCCCTCCTGACCGGGAAAACCACACAACAAAAGCGGAACGTGTGCGGACCTCCATGACGCTGTTTTTCCGCGGTTTGTAATCTCGGAACTATGACTTTGGCTTCATTCCTCACAGGCGCCCGCATTCCTGAGGAGCGGCCGCCATTTTACCGCGTCTGATGTTCCGGGCGTCTGATGTTCTGGACAGCTGGCTTCTGAGGCGCCGCCGCGGATACAAGTTAGCAGTCTTCAGTGTCTGAATGAGGGTTTCTTCACACGCTGTCTATTATGGTAACATTTAGGCTTTTTCTTTTTTCTAATGTTACTCTATTGCTGCTTGGCTGGGTTTGAAGCTGCTCACAGTTTTTTTATTATTTATTTTTTTTCTTCATTGGCTCAGTGAGAGGTTTCTATTGCTTCCTTGAAGGGGTCTCACGCCTATCTCTGCTCATACCTGATCCGCTAGATTTGCGTAGCGTGTTTTGAGCGTGAACTGCCTCTTTTTTTGTTTTTTTCTCCACTGTACCTGAATATTTTGAGTGTCTTTGGTGCTATTCTCTACTCCAGGGGTCTTTTGATAGCCTTCTGCTACCACTCTGTCAATATGAATCGATCCATGAACACCAAAGACTCTAAGGACCAGGGCGCATCTTTGAAAAGACTTAAGTCAGTCTCTCCGTCTCCTGAATCTCCACAGGCGGACAATTCTTCCACATTGGACACCATTTTGGCGCGCCTCAATGAGGTTCACGATATTGCGCAGTCCACTAAAACTAACACTGACTTACTTCAAGTGGAAGTGTCTGCTATCAGGAATGAGTTTAAAGCCCTTTCTCTACGTGTATCAACGGCTGAAACACGGATCAGCTCTGCAGAGGATGGTATCCACAAGCAATCTAGGTCCCTCTCTCAAATGGAGCGCTCTATGGCGGCGCTGCGCAGAGACCTCACGGAGCAGGAGGACCGTAACAGGAGATCTAATCTGCGTATTTTTGGTATGCCGGAGGACTCAGAGAAAACATCCTCCTCCATGATTGAGTTCTTATCTAAGTGGATTCCGGATACGCTTCAATTATCTTTCCTCAGAGATTTTGAGATTGAAAGAGCACACCGTGTTCCAACGTTCCGTTCTAAAGCAGCTACCCAGCCAAGAGCAATTATTTTTAAGCCTTTACGGCATCAACACACTGAGCTGATTTTGTCTCATATGCGCAAGATTAAGCAACTCATTTGGGAGGGCCATCGCATATCTATTTCCCAAGACTTTGCTAGAGACACGGTCATACGACGGAAAGGTTTCTTGAATCTTCGAAAACGTCTCACTGACTTGGGTATCCCTTTTTCCTTTTCTGGTCCATCCAAGTTTCGCATTACATATAAAGGGCGTTCCAGAATCTTCGACGAACCGGCGGACTTGGCAACGTTCTTGGATAACCAGGAGGAAATAGAGATGGAAATTCAAAGATCAACTTCACAGGCTCATGGTGCCTCAGGGACCTGATTTGTTGTTTTCTCTACTCTTGGTTGTATCTTTTTTTCTAGATGGTTACCTCCTCTTTTTTCTCCAGCCATGTTTCCATGTTAATCTAATCCTCTGCTATTGTTCGTCCTATTTCTTTTCTCCTTTCCATACTATTCTGTAAGTGCTCCTTCTTTCTCGTATCCTGCCTTTCCGTCTTTTTCTTTTTCTCTTCTTTTTCTTTCGAAAAAACTTTTTTTAGATCCTTTAAATTTTTTCTTCTTTTTCTTTTACCCGTCTTCTCTGCTCTCGTTAGTTTTTGTACCTCTTTTTCTGTTCCCTTTTTATTGCTCCTATCTATTTTTCTTACGGTGTGTCTCACTTATATTGTTGCTGTTACCATTTACAGACTACCTGCATTTTTATAGATATTGGTGGCAGATTTATTGTCTATCAATTAAGTATTGTTGCTTCTTTCACTAGCTTTTTGTATTACATTTGCATTATTCTATGATTCATTGTAGTATGGTTGTGTAGATCTCTCCTTCTTCTTTCTGCTCTTCTGCATCTTCCCTCTCTGTCTCTTCCTCGTTTCTATATACTGCTTTCATGCACCTTTTTCTCTTTCTTATGTCATTCCACTATATAGTATAGTTACAATTAGGTGTTTTTGTATTATTCATATGCGGATTCAATACATGTCTGTTCTTGTATTCACAAAATGATATATGTTTTTTCAAAATGTTTCGTACATAATTATGCTTTGCTTACATTTTATATTATTGTTATTTACTTCACGAACTTGCTCTCGTTGTGGTATTGTTAATCTACTTTGAGTGGTTTTAGTCTTCTAATAGCAATTTAGTACTTCGTTATCAAATGTATTTATATGAGTATGGTTTTTCTATTGCTTTTTAGCTCACTGACAGTTGTCTTTTAATACTGGGCTATTCGTCTTTACCAACTTTTGCTCCTAGTACGGGTCCCCTACTCGCCTTTTCCACGTTCCCCCTTGCATGATATGGGTCTCTTTTAGACCTCCCCCTCTGCCTCGTTTCTTTCTCTTTTCTAGTCTTTCTTCTCCTCTTCTAGCTTTTCTTTTTTCCTGGTTCTCCCACATGGATGCTCCCGTACCGTCTATTTTGCTTAGGGGTTGGTCTTCTCTATTTTTGAGCTCCGCCCCTTCTTTGTTATCAATGTTGTCTTCGTTTGTATCCCCTTCCGTTATATGCCAGGTTTAAATGTATTATCCCTTAATGTTAAGGGTTTGAATCACCCGGTGAAACGATCTAAAATCTTAGATTATTGTAAATCTCTCTCGGCGGACTTGGTTCTATTTCAGGAATCTAAGATCGCTAGTAGAGAAGCGTTATTTTTAAAGAAAGAGTGGGTGTCGGATGTGTCTTGTTCGGATGCTCTTGGTAAACGCAATGGTGTGGTTACATTAGTTTCGAGGAATTCAGGTTTATCGATTCTCTCCTCTGAGCATGATTCTGAGGGTCGCTGGCTCTTATCTAAATTATCGGATGGACAACATGATTTGTTTGTTATGAATATCTATGCTCCGAATGTTGATAACCCTGCTTTTTGGAAATCCATCTCTAAAAAATTGCATGACACCCCACATGCTGGAAATCTTATTGTTGGTGGTGATTTTAACTTACCTATGGATCCTTTATTGGACAGGAATTCTGCATTTCAGTTTCGTCCACCTAAAGCACACAAACAGATGCTTAACATGTGTTCCATTGCTCAATTGCATGATATTTGGCGTCTCCATAATCCCACTGCTAGTGACTTTTCTTTCTTTTCCTCCCCTCATTCCTCATTCTCTCGTATTGATTATCTCCTAGTTCACTCTTCTCTTGTCTCAGCTTCTTCTTCCCCACTCATACATCCCATTGTTATCTCGGACCATGCTGCGGTCACTTTTACGCTTTCGTCCTTTGCTCCGAAACCACGCGGTCGTTCTTGGAGACTTAGGGGTCGATTAGGATCGCGGACGGACTTGAGTCCGTCCGCGACCCCTGAGGAGGAGGGAACGTCCGCATGGGCTGCGGCGTTCCCTCCGATCAAATTAGGATGTGACCGCCAGGGTGGCGGTCACATCCTCTATCTCTAACATTGCGGCGGGTGCAGCTTCAAGCTGCACCCGCCGCAATGTAAAAAATCCATGCACAGCATTTGCGTGCACAAAGCGGCAGGCACCGCGCGGTGCCTGCTGCATTGTGCACGCAAATGCAGGGGGGTACCATAGGTACCCCCCATGTGCACCCCCCACCCCACCTTCACCCAGGGGGCCCGCAACGGGCCCCCGAAGTGAAGGTCCGTATGCTTTTCCACGGCGGTAAAGCCGCCGCGGAAAAGCATATATTTTCAGACATCCTAATATGCCTGGCGGTGTCTGATAGACACCACCAGACATGTTAGTGCTTTTCCGCCGCGGTCGCCTTCCGACCGCGGCGGAAAAGCGGCGGACAGATTATCAGACCCACCAGCCATCCTAATTTGGCGGTGGGTCTTTGGAGTCTCCGCCGCGGTTTTTCCGCATCCTCCAGGCCGGCGGACACTTCCGCCGGCCCGGAGGATGCGGAAAAACCGCCATCCTAATCGGCCCCTATATACGGAAGTGTTACATGACTCTGCCCAAGTGGAAGATTTTTCAACGGATATAAACAATTTTTTCCGTGAGAATGAGGATTCTGTATCTTCTCCGATAGTTTTATGGGACTCTTTTAAATGTACTTTCCGGGGCCAAGTTATTGCATGCATGTCCAAACGCAATTTAGCGATTAAAAAAGAACTTACTGATTTATCGTCTGAGATTAAAACTCTGGAGGCTTCCTTTAGACATACTAAAGACCCGACTATCCTGCAACAAATTAAGCTTCTAAAATACAAATATAATACAATTGTCACTAAAAGAGCTCATATTGGTTTCCAAGCACAAAAGTCCAAAAAATTACTCTTAAAGAATCGGGCTGGTAAACTTTTGGCTGCTACATTAAAATTCCAAGATTCCTCCTATAAATCCTCTCAGATCTCTTCTATTACAGATCATACTGGCTCTAAAAAATTTCAAACTGAGGACATTCTTGAAGTTTTTCGTGATTTCTATAATAAATTGTATACCCCCTCTAACCAAGCTTCTTTTGACAACTGCCAAGATTTTCTAAAATCGATTCCGATTCAATCAGTATCAGAAGAAGATCGCTCCACTCTGAATGAACCTATCTCACCTGAGGAAATAGTTTCTGCTATCAAGGCCACCCGATCGGGGAAAGCACCTGGCCCAGATGGATACCCGATATTATTTTATAAAACCTTTCTCCCGTTGCTTGTGCCTAAGTTGCAGGCTGTCTTTGACGCGTTTGTTCGTAATGGTTCTGTTTCGGGTACGGCTGCTGAAGCCACCATAGTAGTGCTTCCAAAGGAGGGGAAGGATCATTCGGACCCTAAGAATTTCCGCCCTATTTCGCTTCTCAATATGGAAGCGAAGATCTTTGCTAAAATTCTGGCTAAACGTCTAGAATCTTTCATTCCCAACCTAGTCCATCCCTCCCAAACTGGTTTTGTTAAAGGTAGGCTGGCAAGAGACAATATTCGCACTTTTTGCCATATTATTGGGGCGGCTAAGCGATCCCAACTACCTGCCGCGGCCTTGGCCCTCGATGCGGAGAAGGCCTTCGATAAGGTCTCTTGGCCTTTTCTTTGAGCTGTCTTACATGCACATAACCTTGGGGACTCTTTTATTAACATGGTAATGTCTTTATACTCCCAACCTAAAGCTAATATTCGAGTTAATGGTTCTACATCCTCTTTTTTTAATCTTTGCCAGGGCACGAGACAGGGATGTCCCTTATCCCCTCTTTTGTTTTTGTTATCTATTGATCCTCTCCTTCGGTTGATTGATTTACATCCTGATATCAAAGGGTTTTCTTTTGGCCCTCATTGTCTTAAAACTGCAGCCTACGCTGACGATGTTCTCATTTTCTCGGATGACATCGCGTTAGCCATTCCTGCTATCTCTGACACCATTTCTTTGTTTTCTAAGGTCTCGGGATATACCCTAAATAAAGATAAGACAGAACTGTTCCCCTTAAATGCCTACTGCTTTCCTGCTCATATGGGTTCGGCTGGCTTTAAATGGCAAGCTACCCATCTCAAATATCTAGGCATTTATTTTTGTTCTACGCTCCATACCACGGTTACTTATAATGAATCTCAAACTCTTGCTAAAGTTCGTCGTCTTCTGGACACATGGTCTCCAAAACATATTTCTTGGTGGGGTCGCCTACAAACCCTTAAAATGATGATAACTCCGATTATCAATTTTGTCTCTTCCATGATTCCGATTAAATTATCTGACTCTTTTTTTCGGGAAATTGATGGTATCACCTCCAAATTTTTATGGAGCGGCAAACGTGCTCGGTTAGCATATAAATATTTACGTAGACCTTGTGATATGGGGGGTTGTAATTTCCCGGACTGGGAAAAATACCAGACTGCTTTTTTGGCCTCCCAAGGTGCCCTATGGTTTTCTCCACCAACCCGTCATATTCCTCTATGGCTACTCATAGAACAGGATTTAGCTGCTCCTCTACCACTTGCCTCTTTTTGTACTACTTCCACTTTACATATTCTGTTCTCCCGATCTATCATTGTTGATACAATTGTCGCACTTAAGAAAGTGGATAGAAAGATGGCATTTCCTCTGCACAAAACTAGATGGTCTTCCATTTGGCGCAACTCCAAAATTAAACTCAATATCACTCCCACACTTATGTCGTACTGGGCGACGAAAGGTATCTCTCTTGTACAACATCTGTATGATGATTTTGGTGAGCCCTTACCTTTCTCTACTTTAGCGCTCAAACATTCTCTAACAAATCTAGACTTTTACACTTTTCTTAAAATCAAGGTTGCGGTCTCGAAAACTCGTCTTCACCCCTCCTCTTCCACCGTTTCGCTGTTCTCTGTTTGGCTCAAAGCGGGTCATGTTGCTTCCCACATATATAGGTTTCTATCCTCTACTTTGCTTCCTGATCAGACGGTTGCACAACAAAAATGGTTGCGTCATTTTGATCACAATATTACGGATCATATTTCCACCGAAGCTTGGCAATCCATTGGCAAATTAGCGTTACGTAATAAAATAGCTCCCTCCTTAATACAGTCCAAGTTTTTCTCGATCAATCTACTCCACTGGACTCCGGTACGTCTTCATTCCCTCAACCTTAAAGAGGATGACCTCTGTTGGAGTTGTGGTGTTGAGGCGGGTGATTTTCCACATATGTTCTTTAACTGTTCCTTACTTAAACCTTTCTGGGTCCTTATTCAGCAACATTTGTCTCTTATCTTTGACATTGAGCTCCAGCTCTCTTTTCCTTTAGTTCTATTAGGCCCCTGGGCGGCTCCTACGCCTCTTCCCCTTGATCCATTACAATTACAACTCTTAGACCTTCTTCTATCTGTAGCGGTCAAAGTTATCCTTATGGAATGGAAATCTTTCTCGTCTGTCTCATATCATACTTGGTGGGCATGGGTTTCCTTTTTACGCAGTGCTCACACCTCAGTAGATCTAGCACACCTGTCGCCTTCCATCTCTAAGGGGGTTTGGGCAACTCTGGATGAATATATGGAACTCTCTGCGAAAGGTGTAGTCCCTCAATTTCCTGTTGTTATGTCTACCTAATTTTTGTCTGGTAGTTGCGGTACTGGGTTCTTCCTGTGGGATTCCTTCCTTCTTTCTTTCTTTCTTCCTCTTTCCTGTCCTCTCATCCCGTTCTTTCTTTCTGTTGCTTTTTTCCTTTCTCTCCTTCCTTCTTCCTATGGTTCTTTTTCTCTTCCCCTCCCCCTATCCCCATATTAGGGATTGATACGTTCTAAGTTCTGAACAATGTACTCCCTTATTGGCTCATTTCATTACCTTCATATTGTTTGCCTGTTTTCCACTTTTACTTACATTGAGCTTAGTTATTGATCAAATGATGCCCATGGTTTCGCGTTCCTCTCATATTGGAATGTATCGCCTCTTTGTATTTTGTTTGCTATTATTTGAATCACTATTTCTCTTAATAAAATCTTCTTGAAATCAAAAAAAAAAAAATTAAAAAAAAAAAAGAGTGAGTGCAAGTGCGGTGAGTGCGAAAGTACAAGTGAGAGAATGAATGTGAATTAGTCTATGAGTGAGAATAAATGAGAATAGTGAGAATGAGAGTGAGAGTAGGAGTGAGTGCAAATGATTGTGTCTGAGTGACAAAATATGAGGGAGTCAGAATGAGAATGAGTGAGTGTGAATTTGTGACAATGAATGACCAGCCGCTGTCCGTGCAGGTAACAGTGCTGGGCCAGTGAGGCCGGGTAAGTGGGAACTTCGAGGGACGATGCAGAGGGAATATTAAATAAATAATTAATTTTCCCTCTGCATCGTCCCTCGAAATCCTCCCTTATACTGACCCACCTCCCCACCGCTGTTACCTGCACAGACCGTGGCTGTGAATGACTAAGAGTGAGAGCAAAGTATGAGTGACAATGAATGCATTAGTGCAATAACTGACAATGAATGAGTGAAGTTGTGAGTGAGAATGAGTGCGGTTGACGGAATGTAAGTGAGTATGAGTGAGAATGTGGTGTTATGCTTTTTAGTTTGCTGCTGTCCCTGGCACACTGAAGGGAATTCTTGCCTTGTAGAGGCATCAATGTCAAAACACTGGCCCAGGGATACTGAAGGCAATTCATAGCACTGTAGGCACCTATGGAACACCACTGGCACTGCATATTGGAGTTAATTCATGGCATAATACGTATAAATGGTAAAATACTGTTACTGGCTTTCTAAAGGCTATTCTTGGCATATTGGGCACACCTGGCATACTGTATGTCACCGGCATTAGAAAATTCTTGGCATAGAGGATACTAGTGGCAAATTGCTGGTGCTAGAACACTGAAGGTACTTTTTGACGTAGGGGATGATCAGTGCCACCTGACCCTATTGTCTGTGGGGAGAACCAGAGAGGTGAGCTCTGTTAATTGATGCTAGCTCTCTCTAATTGGAAAGGTAGCATTGTTCTGTTTGAAGTCACTGACCCTGAGCTGAAAGAGACCCCAGGGTTGACCTTGACCTATCTTTCTGATGTGTGTTGTAATAAACACAGGAGGAGGGAGGGACAGGAGAACTCCTCTTTCTAGCTTTGCGTGATTTAATTACCATCATAGGCTGGTGTTCTTGATTAAACAGGACACTGGAATTGTGATATCACGGTTCAGAGAGGAATGAGGCTCTGACTAGAGAACATGTCCTGCTAACTGATCCAAGTTCATGTGAGCTCCAGGGTCCACAAATACACATGACGCCGACAGTAACGAGAATTACATAATAGAAAACGGTTGGTCGTATCCCAATTCAACAAAAACTAAATATCAGATCCCTTCTGATGTGGGGCTTACCAATGCACCCTAAATCTGAAGAAAATGCCTGGCTGGAGCACTAAGCTGGGCCAGAAGGTTGGATACCTAAAGCCTCTGTCTGTCTCCCAGCTCCTGGGCGCATACAAAGCCAATTCATGTCTGGAACCTGGCTCTGATGGATTACAGATACTGGATTAGAATAAAATGGAACCTATAGACATTAGCAAGAGATCCGTATCTTTCTTGAAATCGAAACATATACTGTGTCTGCAGCATTCCTCCCACTGAAGCGTGAAGCAGACAATATTCAAGGTAGGAGTGCAGCATGTTTCTTGACGTTTGCTGCCAAAGGGGGGGGGGGGTAACACCTCTGTGAATATCCTTGAAGCTAATGTTAGTCCAAAAGAAATTACACAAAACTGCCAACGGGCCCTTGAGCACATAACATCAGGTATTGCTAAAGGGCTGGGTGAATTGGTATGTTAAGATAGGCATCCTGGAGACCTTTGGCTGCCATCCACTCACCCGGAGATATCAGTGAAATGATTCACTGCGAAGTTTCCATCTTGAAGGGAGTCTTCCTTAAGACACAGTTCAGGACTTTGAGGTTGATGGTTAATCTGTAGCTCCCTGAGGCTTTCAAAGTCCCCATATGCTTTCAACACCTGAAATACTGACAAATACATTATTTTGCCTTGCTTATTTTAGAGGAACATACATTTTCTTGAACTTGAGCCCGTTGAAAAGCAGAAGCCTGCGTTAAAACTGTTAGAACAGAGCTGCCCCAGAATCTGGTGAGATTTCTGATAGAGTGTGTTAGAAATGGGGTTTCCAGTTGGCTAAGGCTTGCGCCAAAGTCAGGCAAAAACCACCACACTAGTCAGAGCAAGGGAGTTACACGCCAAGGATAACCCCTGCTCATCCTCTAGGTAACGTGACACGAGCAGTAAGGCTAATCCCGGAGGCAATGTAGGTTAAGTATTTGCTCACGCACCCACCAGCAACAACATCCCAGGCCCACCACAAGGGAAACTCCACACAAGGTTATATATAAAAATAGCCTTTATATTATACCAAACACATTAGATAACAAACATACACTTTACAATGTGCCATAGGCACAGGCAGAATTTACAGGGGATTATGTACATGGGACAGGGCCACGTGGGCCACTGTCAGGGATAAGCACTTTTAGAACTAGCACTTGGTAGAATTAGCACTTTGTAGGAATAACGCTTAGCACATAGCACATATAATAACTGTAGCACCGAATAACAAATGTAGCACACAACCAGTAACCACTGGTACAAGGTAAGTACCACCTACACAATCCTAAACACCTTAGGCAAATATCACGCAGGGAATCATAAACTCACTAGTATAATCTATACTAGGGAAAACAACCGTCTTAGCAGGAAAACACATTCAGAGGTATAGGCCAGAAGCTTCACACATGATGCATGAAAACACATTTAGAGGTATGGGCAAGAAGCTTTACACATGATGCATAAAAACACATTCAGAGATGTGGGCAAGAAGCTTTACACATGATGCATAAAAAGACATTAAGAGATGTGGGCAAGAGGCTTTACACATAATGCATAAAAACACATTCAGATGTGTGGGCAAGAAGCTTTTCACATGATGCATAAAAACGCATTAGGCAGGTAATCACAATCATGCCAAAAAGTACCCAGAACTGACCCAGGCCAACCTAGCCTCTCAGGGGCTGAAACGCTCTGTGTCCAGAAAAGTCAGGGCAGGCTGCGCAGGCATCCAAAGGAGATGCGCCAGGGGCCTAAACGAAGCAGCTGCCCACTAAGTGATGGGCAGCTGGGGATAGGAATGTGGCCTGGGCTCTCAGTAGCCCTGTGAATAAATTGCGCCACGTTGGAGCCTTCTGGCTCGAGAAACAAGATGCCCCCTGGAGCCTCGTGGGCTCAAAATAACTGTGTGCCCGGGAGCCTCGTGGGCTCTGAAGAAATAGGGGTCTACACAAATGCCCTCTTCGTTGGAGTCCAGCTCGGGGGGCTCGAAATAGCCAACTGCCCCCTGGAGCCTCTTGTGGGCTCTGAACAACAAAGGAATGCCCCCGACGTTTGAGCCTTTTGGCTCGATCTGCCAGAAATGTCCCCCGAGTATGTTGGAGCCTGACAGGCTCTAAGTAAACAATGTCCGGTATCGTATGAGTCCCGCACGGGGGACTCGAGTTAGCAAAAATGCCCCCAGAAGCCTTGCACACCTTTCCTTGTGTGCCCCGACCTCCCGCTCCACTTAGGCAGTCTCTGGCCCCACTCACCGGCTCTCCAGGGCTCTTCTTTCACTCGGGGAGCTTCGCTGCTCTGGCGGCCGGTGCTCCTCTCTGGCGGCGGGCGGGGCTCTCCGCACTTCGGGACCTTGCTGGCGGCTGCGGGGGCGGGGAGCACTGCCGGTCTCCCTCTCCACACGGGGGACCGGCGATGTGTGACACGGCTTCCCCAGGCACACGCAGGAGCGCAGGGTAGGCTCCCGTTGCTTCCTGCTTCCGGTTTCTGGTGGAAGCACTTCCGGGTCGTTTCAGGCAGCGCGGCGGCCCGGCGGGGGGAAAAGCAACTCAGGGCAGCAATCCGGTTTAAGCACCAGGCAAATGAAGAATACAAACTGGGTGGGCACCCGTGATAGGCACCACAAAGTCGGCAAATAAGAGGGGTGGGCACCCGCACCGCAAAAACTCGGCCAACTGTTGGAGCAAAATGCAGGGTGAGCACCTGCCATGAAAATAAGCCAAAAGAGGGGATCCCCACGCCGGGAATCCCTCGAGGTAGGGATCGCCGCACCAGCGGCGCCAATGCGCTGTTTTCAGAAGGGGAAGGCCAGCGCTCCCCAGGGCTGGCAGGCAAGAATCCCCAAAGTCCATGAAAGTCCTTAGGCAGGCAGGGGGGCAAAGGCTGGGCCCAGGGGCCAGCTCACAGGGCCCTCCGGGCAGGGAATGAGTCCCCAGTGGCGGTCCTCCTGGAGCCCAGCAGGCCCCCCTCAAATTAGGATCAGGAGAAGAACATTTTGTATGGGGTCCCAGCCCCTTTTTATACACCTAATTCCTTTGTCTGTGTCTGCAGGGTGGGGGGAAAACCAGTCGCAGCTGGTTTTGGAGCACTCTGGTGTGCTCATCCCCTCTCACCATTCACTAGTGAGGTTAGGGTCATCAGTCGCACCACAGGGGGCGGAGCCAGTATTGTGTGGGGAAAGCCCAGCCCTATTCAGGTCCCAGGTGCACTCCTCCCTCACATCAATCATACAGATCACTCCACTCACCACCGGGGCAGACCAATCCTGACTCCTGGAGCCAGGCTCACCAGCTAGCTCCAGCCAATCACAAGCCAGACAGCCAATTCACATAAATTACACAGACATGCCAACTTCTAGAAGTGGCACTTCCACACTAGACACAATAACGCCGCACACATCATCGCACATCATTTAATCACACGAGTCCGCACATATCAAACTCGACCCTGCTCTCCCCACACATCAGGAACTACCAGGGACACATACATTCCCCATGCATTTCTATGGGAGGGCAGGCCAACTTCACCACATGCACGCACTTTACACTGGGACACAGAGGTAAAGTGTGCAGAAGCCAAAAATCACTGACACCAGGTCAGGGGGGAACCTACCAGAAGGGCCAAGTCCAACAGAGTGCAGTTGACAGTCTTGACAAATCATGTGCAACACCCTGGTATCTGTGAGGACATTTTCTCAGGTTTAATAGAAGAGAGATAGATGTTCTCTTGATGGGACTTCAAGGAGGGGGGAAGCCTAGTCAGGATTGTTGTTTGTGTTTAGAAGTGGAAGGATTGAAACACTGATTGGGTTATGAACAAAATGAGGACATCTAGAATTTTCCCTTCCCTGATCCAGCACATGCACATTTTGGGTGGTATTTATGAAAGGAATGATGCAGCTACTCTTCTGGTTTAAACTCAGGTTTCTGGGCTTGAGCTAGTGTCTGATTCTTGAAGGCTCGTTGAAGAACTGAGAGCTTGTTGTCCAACTAAGTCACAAAAAGGTGAGATCCCTAAAAAGGAAGATGAAGAAGATCTGCATTTTGCACCACTTCAGCCTTTCATTCATGCCAATAAATAGGATAGATGCTGCAATACTAGATGCAGTGGAAAATACAGATGTCTTCAGAATGTTACAGGTTATGTCAGATAAAAATGTAGTCTGTAGTTGCGTGCTTGCCAAAAGTTTAGATACATTTTTACCCACCTAAATAGCAGCAGTCACTGCCTGAAGGTCCTTGACTAAAGATTGAGAAGAGTATACGGCATATACCCCTGCTCGCATACTCAAATTCAAACCAACAAATTTTTTCTTGAGGGTGGCTTCAAGCTTTCTATCTAAAACCTAATCAGACATAACAGAGGAGCAAACTGTCAAATTATCTAACTTGGGATTCATCTTCACATCACTAAGAAGACTCAGTTCACCTTTAGCCAATAGATAAAGTCTTGAAAAACCCTGGATAAATCTGCATTCTTAGGATCCTGCCACTTCCTCAAAACAGATGCTTATCCAATGCAGAGAACTGTAGTGAATGGGGTTTGCACAGTGGAAGACTGATCCCTCACAGCTATGTCACAGCTATGTCACACCTATTGAATGAGGAAAGTATCTTGCTCTACTAGGGAGCATCTTGCTCCCATGATTCTCACCACAAAAGATTTTAGTAGGGAATATTGAATCCAAAACATCAATAGTTCACAATATTATGACCACAATAAAAGAGAAAATATTAAACAGGTAAGTGCACAGAGGGAGGTAAGAATTTACTATTCTTAACTCCACATCTCCATACTTTGAAGATATATATTACCAATAGCCATCTATGTGGAGTTAGGTATAGAAAATGTATATAGACTTACCTTTTTGATATTTTGTCGCTCGATATTTTTGTCACGATCTTGTGCCCCATCAATATTTCAGTTTGATATTCTCAGCCGAAACCCACCAACAGCTGAGTACACTGCAGGATTCATGCAAAGGAGCACCATACCATGTTATTAGACACCCCCAAATGAAATAAATAAAAAGTGTCTGGCTCCCTCGCAGAGAGCCTAGCTCGCAGCTTACACATGCCACAAAGGTGAGGCTTCCTTCAACTAAGCTGATTATGGCATGTCACAGCAACACAGTAGGCTGAAGTATACATAAATGTGATGATGGAATGCTTGAATTAATCTCAGCCACTGGTAATGAAAAATTTCCTAGCAGTCATAAAAGAAAGTTTTAATTTCATTAAGGACACAGAAGCGAGGATTAACCTACCCGTTGCTCTGCAAAATTTTGCGCACCCAATGAAATCAGAGCTCCAGGGGCGTAACACAGACCCCTGCAGCCCCTGCAGAGCGGGGCGGGGGCCCTCACCCTCCAGGGGGCCCCGTCAGCACCGCACTTCTGCTGGGGAGCTCTTGATTGAGTCCGGAGGGGGCCCCTTCACTTACCCTGCAGGGGGGCCCCCTAAAGGTTTGTTACACCACTGCAGAGCTCTCCTTTCAAGGTGTAAGTAACAATTTTTCCATCAGTTTCTTAATAATTGTATGAACTGGCCTGCGTTGAACCACCAGGGTCGCATTGGAGGAGACTGATTTGAAGTAAAACCCTTTAAAGGGCGAATCCTAAAGCAGTCCACAGCATTCAAAATATCCTCTAAAGAGCCCCAAGAGTGAACGCCTTCAACACCATAGCCTCTCTGGCAGAATGAGCTTTGAATGAGCTTCGAACACCTTTGCATGGTCCAGCGCACCCATCACACAATGGAAGGGCAGGAGACCGCTCTTTGAGGTTGACAAAGGGAAATAAGCAGCTGTGTTTCCCCATGGGGGCGGAACTCCTCAGTCATTGACTCATACTGTTTGACAGGGCGAACAACGCACAGTTTAGGGGAACCCGGGAAGGGTAGATATGAAATAAATCTGGAGTTGCACTTTGTCCTACAGGAAAAATGGAAAGAGACTCCCTCAGGGGTAAAGGTGCGACCAGTAATTTGTAGAACCTGATCATCCGAACCCCAGAGACAAGAGACGAAGCACAGCAACATAGCCAACTTCACAGACACCTGTTTCCTAGAAAGATACTGATTCCATGGCCAGGAGAGAAAGATTCAACATCTTGTTGATATCCAAAAGCACTGAGTATCTTGGTTCTGGGGGAAGAGACAACCTGATACCCCGGAGGAGCTTTCGGACGGACTAATGTTCCCCAGCTGGGGCTCCACCCACGTGACCATATCCCACGGAGATTGCAGACCTGAAGGTGTTGACTGACCAATAGGCCAGACTTTCTTCCACCAGTGAATCCAACAAATTCAAGATGTGGACAACATCTGTCTACACAGAATCCAAATTCTGCTACTGACACCAACCCTTACCCTTACCATCAAGACCAGTGTTGGATCTGGCACCTGGGCGTGAGTCTCCCTTCCACTTTTTGCTGATGTGCCTCAGATGTTTGCTGGTGTTCGCCGCTCAGGGCACTGCGCCACGGCCAATCTGTGCCGCAGTGCAAGTGCTCCCAATGTAAACTGTACCTATAATTGATTTCCATGATTGGCTCATTGGATTTACTGTCAGTCCCCAGCAAAGTGCACCAGGAGTGCCAGGGCTTGTAAATGCCAATACTGCTAGTGGGCCTGCAGCACTGGTTGCGCCACCCAAAGAGGCAGCCTTTTAAAATGTGTCTAAGGTCTGCCATTGCAGAACCTGCGTGCAGTTTGGTACTGTCATGCTGGCTGGGCAAGTGCACACACTTGCCAGCCTCTAAATCTTCCCTTTACTTCATGTGAGTCACCCCTCTGGTAGGCCCTAGGGCAGGGTGCATTGTACGCATAAGGTGGGACAAGCCCTGATGTGTATGGCATGTCCTAATAGTGAATTACAGCCATTTTCGTTTTTCACTATTGTAAGGCAACCTGTTCTCATAGGCCAGAATGGGCTGCTGGAATTATTACACTCTATAATCCCAGCAGGCTCAGAGAACATGGTAGAAGGTCAAGTTTAGTATGCCTGAACTCAGAATAATAAAATACTTCTTTTAGTAAAGTTTATATTAATATCCTGTGTTTGCAAATGCTACTTTTAGAAAGTTAGCATTTGCTTGCCTAACCATTTCAGCCCGCCTCTGCCAGGATGTGTATCTGCTGTCTGGGTTGTGTGAGTGACAGGGCTGGGGATGACAAGTGGTGAATGGAGGGATTACACCAAGGTGGGTGGTGGGAGGGCCCCTTGACTCTGAATAGGGCTGTGCTCTGCCACCACAATGCTGGCTCCACCTCCTGGGGAGCGACTGGTGACTCTGCCCGACACCTAGCCCAGGAAGAGGGAAGACTGTCAACAAAGTGCTCCTGGCTGTACTTGTCATCTCAATGCTGGCTCCATCTCCTGCGGAGCGTCTGCTGTCCCTGCCCAACACACTGAAAGGAGAAGGCAGAGTCTGCACAACAAAGTGCTCCAGTGCTGAAAAGGACTATGCAAAGGCCCCCCTGGCCTGAAAAGACAAAAGAAACTGACTATAAATGTAGTAGCCCTGCTCCTAACAAATCAGATCCTGCTTGTGAACCAAGACAACCCCTCTGCCTGAGGAGAAGGAACCAAGGAATCTGAAGGAGAGAGACTGTCCCTATCCTGGGGGACTGACCTGCAGTGTGAACCTTGCTGCCAAAGGAGAGGAAGAAATCCCTTTTCAAAGACTGTGATTTTATTTCTACAAACTTGTGCTTCAAAGCTAATTTCCAAGGGCCTGGAAGTGAGCTGGCCCCCTGAACAGAGTCCCAGGACTAGTGGACTCTAAGCAACCTGGAGAAGAATTACTGAGGGTGCTGCCTTCCCCGCAGCAGTAAGAGAGAAAACTGTGTGCGCCTCGAGACAATCCCTGTGCAATCTGAAAACCTTGTGCCTCGCTGTCTGGCCCAAGCAACGCGACTTCTGGGCACCCCCTCGAGCCGTAGCTCGCAACGTGTGGACCAGCCTGGCCCCCAGCAACGCGACTTCTGTGTCTCCCCCCGAGCCATAGCTCGCAACGTGTGGACCAGCCTGGCCCCAAGCAAAGCGACTTCTGTGTCTCCCCCCGAGCTGTAGCTCGCAACATTTGGACCAGCCTGGCCGCAGAACTGTGACCTCTGTGCAGCCCTACGAGCCGTAGCTCGCAACGCCTGTCCCGGACTCCACTTGTGCCTTTGTTCTCCCTTTTTGCATCGCTCTATTTTGATGCGCCCTCTGCTGCTGATTTCCTCGGCTGCGGCGCGTTGAGCGGGTGAGTACACCTCGAACTGATCAAGCGTACTGCCGCTCCGCACCGAGCCTCCAGCGCCCCCTCTCCAGATACGGCGCGAACACCGCAACGAAGTGTCTACCAGCCGCGAGCAACGCTCCCTGGCAGCAACGCGACCTAGAGCCCCCAAGCCTTGGCCCACAACGCCCTGAGGAGAGCACCGCTGTGTGACCCGCTAGACACAGCAACGCACCGTCCGTGCCGGACTTCCCCCTAAGAGAAGGTATTGTGCCTGCCCCGTAAGCCGCATCTAACGCACCCCAGACCGGATCGTCCCCTGGGTGCCCCAAACTCTGTCGGCCTCCCGCCGGACGAAGTTAGAGCGTACACCGCGCACAGCCTCTGAAACCAAGCATATTAAGAACTCTGTCTGCCTATTTAAGTTGTGGCCTTATTTAAAGAAACGTCATCTGGTCTTGTACTAAGTCTTCTAAAGTATATATAAAGCATACCTATATTTTGTTTAAAAATCTGATGTGGTGTCCATTTGTGGGGTTGTCACTAGGTTACTGTGTATAATTGCTAGTGCTTAACCACTAGTACTCCAAGATTAGCCTTGTCTGCTCGCGCCACACACCCTTGAGGGTGAGCAGGGGTTACTTTCTGGAGTGAGTCCTTTTGCCCTGACTAGAGGAGAGGGTCCCTGCTTGTCACAAGTTCTTACCTGTGCCAACCAGAGACCCCCAATTCTAACATTGTTGGCAGCGGTGAGGATTTCGAATTTGCATTTGTGATTAATATACAGTAAGTAGGTGAACGCCACATAGTGAGTTCAGACCAGTAGCGCAGCCACATACTTGTGTTTCATTTTTGCCAAGAGATCTCTATTTTTTTTGTGTGAACAATCATGACGGGCCCAAACAACATAGAAAGAGCAGAATCTATAACCTCTAATGGAGTTGAAGTTGACTGGGAAGAAGAAAGATTAGAGAGCTACACCATAGCCCACCTGAGGGGCTTCTGCAAGAAATTTAAACTTTCCCATGCTGGATTTAAAGTCAAGGCAGACTATCTAAAGGCGCTGAGGGCCTGGATAGAGTCAAGAGCACCAGAAAATGCAGTGGTAATGGAACCACCAGAAAGTATGGTTGATCTTAGCAGAGTCTTGTCGCCAGAGGAGCTGGCAGACAGGGCAGCAACAAGGGCACATGAAGTAGAGATGGCAAGATTAAATGGAGAGATGGCAATGGAAAAACGAAGATTGGCAATGGAGGAGAAAAAGCTCCAGATGGAGCATGAAATGAGATTGAAGGAGTTTGAGCTGAAACTGAAAAGTTTGGAAACAACTCCCTCCAGTGGCAGCACAACGCCGGTGCAGGTAGAGTCAAGGGTGTACATGCCTAAGGATGTGGTAAAAGAATACTTTAAGGGGGATGACTTAGGGCAGTGGTTCAGGGCCTATGAGGTAGCCATGTCCTCCCACCGGGTCCCTGAGAGAGATTGGGGAGGGGGGTTGTGGGGGCGGTTCCTTACTGAGGGGCGGGACACACTGCTAGATCTACCCTCTGAAGTTACCAATTCTTATTCCCACATGAAAGAAGCCTTAATGACCAGGTTTGGGTTAACTCCTGAAATGTATAGACAGAGGTTCAGGGGTTGTACTAAGATTCCTGGGGGTACATATGTTGAGTATGTGACCTTTTTCTGCAGAGCTCTGGATGGTTGGGTGAAGGGTAGCAAAGTGGATGATTTTCAAGGGAGCACTTGTCCAGTAATTGTTTTCCTGAGCTACACCAGCACCTAATAGATAGCAATCTGTCCAACCCGAGGAAGCTTGCTGAGGAGGCGGACCGATGGCTCAGCACCAGGGTCCACAAGGATCCAGTGGGAGACTCAGCCAAGGCTGGGCAGGGTCCCCAGCAGAAGAGTGGGGGGGACTGGGGTAAACAGAAAAGGTTCCAAAAAGGCCCCCAAAGTAATCCCCAAGGGAACCAAGGGAAAGGTTCTCAGCCTCCCCCACCCCCGAAGCAGACCGGGGCCCGACAGGTAAACCTGTTCAGAGAGGTCCCATCAACTGTTACAGGTGTGGTGACCTGGGTCATTTTGCCACTGATCCTAAGTGTCACTTGTTTGGAAAACCCGCACCCACTGGTTCTCCCCCCCGACAAATAGCTAGTGTTAATTTTGGGGAGGAAGTAGCCGTCCCAGGGGGTCGGCATCCTGTTCAGATGACCCTAGTCTCTTTAGGAGACAGTGAGATGGTCCCAGAAAACTACTTACCCTCTAACACTAAGAAATATGGGTAAGTAGTGACCGTCAATGGAAAGAAAGTAGAGGCTCTTAGAGATACAGGAGCCAGTGTGACTGCAGTGAGGCAGCACCTGGTGTCTCAAGAGCAGGTTGTACCCCATGCCTACTGTAGGTTTGTCAATAAGCCTGGGCGTAGTCGGCGTAGTGGGGCTACGTGAAGCTACGCGAAGTGGACCAGAAACTACGTCCACCTACGCACTTCGCGTAGCCCCACTACGCGCCACCCGCATCCCTCCCGCCCTCGCTAAATACCACCCGCCTCCCTCCCGCCCTCCCTAAATACTTAAATAATGATTTTAAAAACAATAAACACCACTTACCTTGTCGGCTGCGTCTCCGGGGCTCCCTCTGGTAACCGCGCCGCCCTCTTGGATACTAATGCGTCCGCATTGTGAGAAATGCGCATGCGCGGCCGCCCAAGGTAAGTGGTGTATATTGTTTTTAAAATCATTATTTAAGTATTTAGGGATGGCGGGAGTGAGGCGGGTGGCGGGCAACTTCGCTACACCCACAGAGTGGGCGTAGTGTTGCCTGCTACGCCTACTTCGCAAATGGCGAAGTAGGCAACACTACGCCCACTCCGTGGGCGTAGCGAAGTGCTACGCCCAGGGTTAGTTGTCAATGCTAACAACTCAGAATCAATGTCCAATGGCTCAGGTTCCCTTTGAGTGTGGGGGGGTCTCTGGTACTCTGCAGGTTGTTGTGAGAACTGCCATGCTTGTAGACTGTTTGCTAGGGAATGATCTGGAGAACTCCCCTTGGGAAAAGGTGGAGAAAGCAACTCACCTGCGGATGGTGGGTTTACCTGACTGGGCATGTGTGTCCACCCGGTCAATGGAAGCCAGTAGGGGTGTTAAAGAGGTCCTGGAGCCTGAAGGAGAGGCCTAGGAACCGGCCTTAGAGGGAGGGCGCAGGGGGCACGGGAAACCGGCCCCTGAAGTTCCCACGGTCCAGGAGGAAGCAGACCTTGAGGATGCCCTGGAGCCTACCGGGGAACAGATAGCCAAACTGGGGGACCTGCCTGAGCTGACCCATTGCCAGCAAGAAGGAGGCCCCTCCAGGGAGGAATTCTGCAGGGAGCAGAGAGAATGCCCCTCTCTCGTGGGTGTGCTGCAGCAGGCTGCAGACCAGGCCAATGGTAGTCAGTCCGGTACTCACTTCATTTACTGGGAGAATGACCTCCTGTATTCAGAGCCTAAGGTTGCTGAACCTGGGTCAGCCCGTGCGCTGGTGGTACCCCAGAAGTTCAGAGCCTTCCTACTGGGGCTGGCTCATGACGTTCCCTTAGCAGGACATTTGGGGCAGGACAAGACCGTTGAAAGGCTTGTCACCCACTTTTATTGGCCCCAAATGCGCAAGAGCTCAGATGTGCATTGCAGAACTTGTCAGACTTGCCAGGCAAGTGGGAAGAGTGGCAGGAAGCAGAAGGCTCCCCTCCAGTCCTTCCCTGTGGTCAGTACACCATTCCAGCGAGTGGAAATTGACATTGTTGGGCCTCTGGACTCCAGGACAGCCATGGGCAACAGGTTTATCCTGGTCCTGATGGATCATGCCACCCGGTACCCTGAAGCCATCCCTCTGAGGACAGTGACGGCCCCCGTGGTGGGACGGGCACTGATGGGAATTTTCTCCCGGGAGGGATTCCCTCTAGAGGTGGTGTCTGACAGGGGAACCAATTTCATATCCAAGTATATGAAATCCCTTTGGCAAGAGTGTGGTGTAACCTAAAAATTCACCACACCTTACCACCCCCAAGGAAATGGGTTGGTTGAGAGATTCAACCGAACTCTGAAGGGCATGAACATGGGTCTGGAAGAACCCATGAGGCGTAAGTGGGACGTCCTCTTGCCATGCCTTCTCTTTGCATACCGCGAGGTGCCACATAAGTCTCTAGGGTTCAGCCCCTTTGAACTTCAGTATGGTCACCCAGTGAGAGGACCTCTGAGTTTGGTTAAGGAAGGCTGGGAGCAATCTCCCAGGAAACCTCCCCAGAATGTATACAGTTACATGCAGGCCTTCAGAAACCAGACCAGGCGATTCAGCCAACTTGCTGAGGCAAATCTGGAAGCCAGCCAGGAAGAGATGAAGCGGTGGTATGACCAGAATACCCCTATGGTGGAGCTTCAGCCTGGACAAAAGGTGTGGGTCTTGGGCCCAGTGGAGCCTGGTGCACTTCAGCATAAGTGGACAGGTCCATTTGAGGTTGTGGAGCGCAAGAGTCCTGTCATCTACTTGGTGGACTTGCAGTCTCCCAGGAACCCTTTGAGGGTCCTACATGTTAACCGCCTTAAGCCCCACTTGGAGAGGTCCGCAGTGGGCATGCTCTTGGCAACTGATGATGGGATGGAGGAGGAGACTGAGCCTCTTCCTGACCTCTTGGCAGCCTCTGAGAAAGATAGGTCAGTAGATGGAGTTAACCTCTCACCCACCCTGACTCCTGAACAACAAAGTGACTGCTGCCAATTACTGGGGCAGTTTCCTGATCTGTTCTCCCTGGTTCCTGGTGTCACAGATTGGTGCAATCATGATGTGGACACAGGAGACAGCTTGCCTGTAAAGCACAAGGCTTACAGAGTAACTGACAGGGTCAGAGCCTGCATCAAAGAGGAGGTCTCAAAGATGCTTGCTCTTGGAGTGGTTCAGTCCTCCAGCAGTCCTTGGGCCAGCCCAGTGGTCTTGGTCCCAAAGGCTGCAGCGCCAGGAGCAACACCTGAACTCCGGTTCTGTGTGGACTACAGAGGACTCAATTCAGTCACCAAGAATGACGTGCACCCCATCCCCAGAGCTGACGAGCTCATTGATCGGTTAGGGGCTGCCCGGTACCTCAGCACGTTTGATTTAACGTCTGGGTACTGGCAGATCGCCCTGACTGATGCGGCCAAAGAGAGGTCAGCATTTTCCACACCAGATGGGCATTTCCAGTTCCGGCTTATGCCATTTGGGATGAAGAATGCCCCTGCCACCTTCTAGAGATTGGTCAACCAGGTGTTGGCTGGACTGGCTGAGTTCAGCGCCGTCTACCTGGATGACATTGCAGTGTTCAGCAGCACATGGGAAGAACACTTGCAACACCTCTGGGAAGTGTTGATGGCACTGCGCAAGGCAGGCCTCACGATCAAGGCAAGAAAGTGTCAGATCGGGCAGGGTTCAGTGGTGTACTTGGGACACCAAGTGGGGAGTGGCAAGGTGGCACCCCTGCAAGCCAAGATTGAGACCATCCTGGTTTGGGAGCCCCCTAAGACCCAAACTGCGGTGAGAGCCTTCTTGGTTCTCACAGGGTATTACAGGAGGTTCGTCAAGGGGTATGGCAGCATTGTTGCACCCTTGACAGAGCTGACTTCTAAAAAGCAGCCCAAGAAAGTGACCTGGACTGACACCTGTCAGAAAGCTTTTGACACTCTGAAGACTGCCATGTGCACGGCGCCCGTGCTCCTGGCCCCTGATTTCTCCAAGGAATTTCTAGTGCAAACAGACGCTTCAGAGCATGGTGTAGGGGCTGTTCTCTCACAAATGACTGAGGAGGGCTGGGACCAACCTGTAGCCTTCATCAGTAGGAGGTTACTTCCACGGGAACAGAGGTGGAGTGCAATTGAGCGAGAAGCTTTTGCTGTGGTCTGGGCTCTGAAGAAGCTAAGACCCTACTTGTTTGGGTCTCACTTCCGGGTTGAGACAGACCACAGGCCCCTCAGATGGTTGATGCAGATGAGGCGTGAGAACCCAAAGCTATTGAGGTGGTCCATTTCCCTTATGGGTATGGACTTCACGGTGGAACACCGCCCTGGCACAGATCACGCCAATGCTGACAGTCTGTCCAGGTATTTCCGCCTCAGTGATGAGGAACTCCCTGGGGTAGGGTAGTTCTCCCCACATTTCAGCTGGAGGGGACACGTGTTAGACCTGGCACCTGGGCGTGAGTCTCCTTTCCACTTTTTGCTGATGTGCCTCAGGTGTTTGTTGGTGTTCACCGCTCAGGGCACTGCGCCACGGCCAATCCGTGCCGCAGTGCAAGTGCTCCCAATGTAAACTGTACCTATAACTGATGTCCATGACTGGATCATTGGATTTACTGTCAGTCCCCAGTAAAGTGCACCAGGAGTACCAGGGCTTGTAATTGCCAATACTGCTAGTGGACCTGCAGCACTGGTTGCGCCACCCACAGAAGCAGACTTTTAAAATGTGTCTAAGGTCTGCCAATGCAGAACCTGCGTGCAGTCTGGTACTGTCATGCTGGCTGGGCAAGTGCACACACTTGCCAGCCTCTAAACCTTCCCTTTACTTCATGTGAGTCACCCCTCTGGTAGGCCCTAGGGCAGGGTGCATTGTAAGCATCAGGTGGGACAAGCCCTGATGTGTGTGGCATGTCCTAACAGTGAATTACAGCCATTT
The DNA here is from genome assembly GCF_964261635.1 of Lissotriton helveticus. NCBI lineage: Eukaryota > Metazoa > Chordata > Amphibia > Caudata > Salamandridae > Lissotriton > Lissotriton helveticus. The sequence continues at coordinate 898,883,499 of NC_136057.1, forward strand.
TCGTTTTTCACTATTGTAAGGCTACCTGTTCTCATAGGCCAGAATGGGCTGCTGGAATTATTACACTCTATAATCCCAGCAGGCTCACGGAACATGGTAGAAGGTCAAGTTTAGTATGCCTGAACTCAGAATAATAAAATACTTCTTTTAGTAAAGTTTATTTTAATATCCTGTGTTTGCAAATGCTACTTTTAGAAAGTTAGCATTTGCTTGCCTAACAATTTCAGCCCATCTCTGCTCTGCCAGGATGTGTATCTTCTGTCTGGGTTGTGTGAGTGACAGGGCTGGGGATGACAGGTGGTGAATGGAGGGATTACACCAAGGTGGGTGGTGGGAGTGCCCCTTGACTCTGAATAGGGCTGTGCTCTGCCACGACAATGCTGGCTCCCCCTCCAGGGGAGCGACTGGTGGCTCTGCCCGACACCTAGCCCAGGAAGAGGGAAGACTGTCAACAAAGTGCTCCTGGCTGTACTTGTCATCTCAATGCTGGCTCCACCTCCTGCGGAGCGTCTGCTGTCCCTGCCCCACACACTGAAAGGAGAAGGTAGAGTCTGCACAACAAAGTGCTCCAGTGCTGAAAAGCACTATGCAAAGGCCCCCCTGGCCTGAAAAGACAAAAGAAACTGACTATAAATGTAGGAGCCCTGCTCCTAACAAATCAGATCCTGCTTGTGAACCAAGACGACCCCTCTGCCTGAGGAGATGGAACCAAGGAATCTGAAGGAGAGAGACTGTCCCTATCCTGGGGGACTGACCTGCAGTGGGAACCTTGCTGCCAAAGGAGAGGAAGAAATCCATTTTTAAAGACTGTGCTTTTATTTCTACAAACTTGTGCTTCAAAGTTAATCTCCAAGGGCCTGGAAGTGAGCTGGCCCCCAGAACAGAGTCCCAGGACTAGTGGACTCTAAGCAACCTGGAGAAGAATTACTGAGGGTGCTGCCTTCCCTACAGCGCTAAGAGAGAAAACTGTGTGCGTCTCGTGACAATCCCTGCGCACTCTGAAAACCTTGAGGCTCGCTCTCTGACCCAAGCAACGTGACTTCTGGGCACCTCCTCAAGCCGTAGCTCGCAACGTGTGGACCAGCCTGGCCCCAAGCAACGCGACTTCTGTGTCTCCCCCCGAGCCGTAGCTCGCAACGTGTGGACCAGCCTGGCCCCAAGCAACGTGACTTCTGTGTCTCCCCCCGAGCCGTAGCTCGCAACATGTGGACCAGCCTGGCCCCAGCATCGTGACCTCTGTGCAGCCCTTCGAGCAGCAGCTCGCAACGCCTGGCCCGGACTCAGCTTGTGCCTTTGTTCTCCCTTTTCGCATCGCTCTATTTTGATGCGCCCTCTGCTGCTGATTTCCCCGCTGCGGCACGTTGATCGGGTGAGTACGGCTCGAAGTGATCAAGCGTACTGCCGCTCCGCACCGAGCTTCCAGCGCCCCCCTCTCCAGATACGGCGCGAACGCCGCAACGAAGTGTCTACCAGCCCCGAGCAACGTTCCCTGGCAGCAACGCGACCTAGAGCCCCCAAGCCTTGGCCCGCAACGCCCCAAGGAGAGCACCACTGTGTGACCCGCTAGACACAGCAACGCACTGTACGTGCCGGACTCCCCCCTAAGAGAAGCTATTGTGCCTGCCCCGTACACCGCATCTAATGCGCCCCAGACCGGATCATCCCCTGGGTGCCCCAAACTCTGTCGGCCTCCCGCCGGATGGAGTTAGAGCGTACGCCGCGCACAGCCTCTGAAACCAAGTATATTAAGAACTCTGTCTGCCTATTTAAGTTGTGGCCTTATTTAAAGAAATGTCATCTGGTCTTGTACTAAGTCTTCTAAAGTATATATAAAGCATACCTATATTTTGTTTAAAAATCTGATGTGGTGTCCATTTGTGGGGTTGTCACTAGGTTACTGTGTATAATTGCAAGTGCTTAACCACTAGTACTCCAAGATTAGCCTTGTCTGCTTGCGCCTCGCACCCTTGAGGGTGAGCAGGGGTTACTTTCTGGAGTGAGTCCTTTTGCCCTGACTAGAGGAGAGGGTCCCTGCTTGTCACAAGTTCTTACCTGTGCCAACCAGAGACCCCCAATTCTAACAACTAGACTGAGCGATATTGTTTAACTGTATTGTTCATCCAGGCCCAAGACAGGAGGTCCGCAGCTGTTTGCAAAGGCTCTTGGACTTGTCAGCATGATCTGTAATTCTCCACGATTGAAGCTAGAAGGATCCACTGAATACTGGTGGGCTGGGATTCCCAGAGGGATTCTTGAGGAGAAACTGTTTGTGGGGTAGACAGATTGTAAATCTTAAGAAAGTTCCAGAAGAACCAAGTCAAAGTTACTACCCTCAGGTCCGCTTGTTGATGGTGAGTCTGCACCATGAGTCTCTTTAGCACAGCAAATGGTGGAAAGGCATAACCTGTCTCCGTGGACCAGTCTTGGAGAAATCCATTGGTCGCTATTGCTTTGGCGTCCAGTCTCCAACTGAAGAACCGCAGAAATTGACAGTTCAGCCGTGACGCAAAAAGATTGACTGTGAAAGGACCCCAATGACTTGACAGAGCCTGAAACACCCGAGGGGACAGTTTCCACAGGCTTGTATCCTTGAAGTGACGAGATTGCCAATCTGCCACTTGGTTGCGGAGTCCAGGAGATGCTCTGCCACCACTGACATGTGATGTTCGAGGCAATCTTCCCAGAAACTCTTTGGCAGATCTGACAGCACTCCGGGGCACGTACCTCCCAGATGGTTGATGTAACGGACTGCCGCTATATTGTCCATTTTCAGCATGACACAGCATTGGGCACGTTCTCTTATCCATCATCTCACCGCAAAATAGCCCGCCATCAGCTCCAGGTAATTGATGTGCATTGCCTGCTCTGACGCGGACCACGTGCCTCCAGTGATAAGTTTCCCACAGCGTGCTCCCTAGCCGGAGTAGCTGGCATCGGATTCTATTACTAAGTCCAGTTTGGAACTGAAAATAGCCTGTCATTTTCAGGCTTTCATATGGGTGAGCCACCACTGTAGCTCGTCCCTGGCCTTTTCCGAAAGGGGAACGTGCTGGGAGTAAGTGAGGCTACGAAGCAGGTTCAATGCCGTTAGGCATTGCAGGGGGTGGTAATGAAGGGGCCCAAGAAAAACGGGCTGTATGGAGGTGACAGAAGGCTGACTACTCTGATTATCTGTTGGAGAGAAGTTGAGGGCCTTGTGAGGGTTCTACACACCTTGTGATGAATTTTGGCAATTTTTCTGGATGGTAAGCTCAAGGTGGAGTCCACCAAGTTGATCACGAACCCCAGGAAGTTCAAAGAATGTGATGGAATCAAGGCAGACTTTTCTCAATTGATGATAAAGCTGAGGAACTGGAGGAGCTCCACATCACTCTGCAGGTGTAAGTTCAGAGCCCAAGGGCATTGGTCCATGAGGAGTAAATAGATTATCATGCAGATCCCTGATGCCCTTAGAAATGTGACCACTGGCTTGAGCACCTTGGTGAAGTACCATGGAGTGGAGGAGAGGCCCAAAGGCAGGGAGTTAAATTCAAAGGTCAGAGTCTCTAATTGGAACTGTAGAACCAACAACATTGCGAGTACATTGGGATTGTAAGTTAAGCATCCTTCAGATCCAGGTGCACCAGCCAATCATTTAGGATGGAGAAGGACTCTGAGAAGATGGATTCCCTCCAACTTGAAGTGGCGGTAAACCAGCCACTCCTTAAACTCCCCTAGATTTATCACTAGGCCTTACCCCCATCTAATTTCTTTACAAGAAAAATGTTGCCAAGGAACCCAGGAGGGTGGGGGGTGGTAAGGGAGATAGCCCCTTTGGCCAGGAGTTCCGGAACCTCCCTATGGATAACGGCTGCCTCCCTGCCAGAGAAGGCGACTGGTTGAGGCTGGGACGGCTGGAAGGGAGAGCTGTAGAAGTCTATGAAGAAGCCCTGTACTATCTGCAGGACCCAAGCGTCAGTAGTAAGAGTCCTCCAAACATGTATGGAATGTTCCAACTTTCCCCCCAAGTGCTTGTGAGAAATCAAATGCAGACTTACCATGGGAGTTGGTGGAGGGGCCGCCTTCACGGAACCGCCTCCGAAGCCTCTGTGCCTCGGATATCCCTTGGTGGGGTAGAATCCCCTGAAGCGGGTGGGGTTCTATCACTGGCCTCTTCATCATGACTGACATCTGCCAAGGGCTTGTGTTTGCTGGTAGCCGACTGAGTGCCCCCTGCCATGACCGGCCCCAGCGAAAATTTGAGGGGTAAAAATGCCTTCGATTGAGGACTGCACTTTATCAAGCTAATTAAATGTGGAGACAATCTTTATGAAGTCCTTGATGAATGGCTCGCCAAAACGTCCGCCGTGCTCCACCTGGCCTACCTCAGAGGTTGTCAAATCCCGTAATGAGGGGAGATTGGTGCCTCTCCATAGAAATGGTGCAGTTCACATTTCCTAAGAACACCACCGCCTGTTGGGCCCAACTAGAGAGTACCTTAGGGGATACAAGAGCGCCAGATGTTTTAACATCCTCGGCGATGTCAAAAGTTTCTCTCAATGGCCCGTCAAGTCTAACAGCCTATCCTGGCATGAATGCCAGGAGTGGTCAATGCCCTTTTTGAGATCTTGCACATATTTAGCCAAGAATGTGGCTATTTTGTAGTCTATTTCTGGTGTCGCTGCCTCTTTACCTTCCAAGAATGGTATGGGACATTCAGTTCATAAGATATTATGGATTACCTGATCCAAAGGTTTATGCAGCCTCCAGCCACACCTTTGTGTCTGTAGTCCACTCTGTTGATAGGGTGTGCATGAGAGACTCGAGATTCAGCATGTCAGTCTCTTCACCCTCAGGGGTACTCATAGTGGGTTCTGTCCAAAACGGGTTACTCTGAGGCATCCAAGGCCTTTCTTGATCTGATTCACCATCCAATCCTCCTTGGGATCTGTCTGAGGCAGGTTGGGAAGAAGGGGGGGAGGGGATTGTAATTCTGGAAATTCTTTTCAGGTTTAAAGTATGGCCCATGAAGGCCTTCTTCAGTCTAGCAAAAGTGCCCAGGTCTGCTCTCGGAGGGTGCTTACGCAGGTTCTTGTGGAGCATGGACAGCCTAGGAGGTAGAAAGGACAAAAGCCCAGCTAGGTATTTCCTCGAAGGAAGGGTTTGGAAATAATTTTGTGCGTATTCGAGCAATTTCTTCTCCAAAGGCACTACAGCGTCTGAGACCGCCCTGTGGATCGAGGCATCTACTGCCTCACAAAACTCATCTGACAACTGGAAGTAGGCTACCTCCTCTTCCTTGGCGTAGGTGTCATTGTACTGCTCCATTGTATTCTTCTAATGGAAGTAAGTAGCTCCCTAGGGAAGCGTAGTTATAGAGGGTAGTTATGGGCAGGGGGGAACCCAGGCAACTGTTTGTGGGTAGCAAGCTACACTGTGTGGGAAGACGGCACCTCCAGGACACCACTACAGCCTTGGTTTTACTGGCCAATTAATTCAGCCTGTGTCAGTGCCCCTATAACCAATGCAGACTTGCCTTAGGCTTACTGTAGTACTACTGACCCGAGGGAGGGGTGTTCACAATGCTGATGTGGGAAAAACAAACTAATAGAGTCCCAGGCTGCGTTCAAATGTACCGTATGGGAAGCCAACTACTACCGACTCCACAGGGGGTGTTCTGACTCGAGGCTGTGGGAAACCCTGAAAACTCACACACATGCATGAACGGGAAATGCTCAGATGTGGCAATGAGTCAAACACTGACAGCGTTGCCTGATCGCGTCCCAGGGTAAGACGGAGAGCGTGAGTGAGTCACGACGCGAACGCATGCCTTTTAGAGATCAGATGACCACTGTGCATCACAACCTGCAGCTCCACAGAGCCATGAATATCAATGAGCGGCTGCAAAAGGAGCAACAAAGCTTTCCTGCAGCCGCAGTGCAGTAAACCTACAAAAGAAGGCAAAAAGACCAATGTGATACAGAAATACCACAATAAAGCATGTCATACAAAGAACAGTCAAAGGTCACGAGCGGGGACTGAGGTCCCTGACTTAACTTCGGCTACATCAGCGAAGAAAGAGGACAAGGGCAGGCAGATGGAGGCTGAGAAGGGCCACACTGGGCCATGATTGGACAGTTGTTAATGTGATTTTTTTCATTTCCTCATGAATGGTGGGAAATGTAGTTTATGTGTTTGTAAAATGGCTACTGTTGCCTCCGGGTCCTGACATAGAATTATGCATATAATGCATAGATATTTTGCACACAATGCCACCTCAGTTTGGACCCAGCCATATGCAAATCAGTCTTGACCCTGCTCCCATGAGACCAGTCCAGGCCAAAGTGCCAGGCCAGGACCCTATCAAACCGAACACAAGTAGCCCAAGACAGGTTCCACTATTATTAGGGCTCATCAGTAGGGTATAGTTTGGTTCCAGCGGCCCATTGTGCACTGGACCATGTCTGGGCATACCTGTTCCACTTATGGCATCACACTGAAGTATACAAAACAGTGATGGGTGGATCTTTGAATTAATCTCAGCAACTGGTAATTACACGGTTCGCATCCAAGGCCATCGCTTTTGCACACCATGCTTCCTCAGTTTGGACCCAGCCATATGCAAATCACTTTTGAACCTGCATCATTAGAGGCAGTCCACCCAAACTGCCAGGCCCGAACACGTCCTCCCTGAACCAGAACACAAGTAACCCAAGTCCGGTCAGAAAAAGTCAGAGCCCCGCTTTGACAAGAACAACAGGATAGGAACAATCCGGGGTAGGTGCCAACATTGAATATGTAATAGGAAGTGGAATTATCCAGAGACTTAATAAGCTTGATGAGGGGACTGACCAACCCCGATATCAGCAAGTCATCTGTGGGAGACAGACAAAAAACACAGTATGTTGAATGGTCTCTTACCATGACTACAGGTGAAAAGGTAGACTTTGGAATTGAATGCGTGGTTATTAGAGGAAGAGTGAGAGTGTAAACATTTTTGTGCTCTGTCACAAGGTGCCTGGTCGAAGGTGACCACCTAAATCAGTAATTACTGGGATGAAGTAGGTTGAGGCGGTAATGTCATTGAGGCATCGAGGAAGAAGCAGTTTGAAGATTATTACAAATCAAACAGAGGCAAGGGCACTGCAAGAAAAGCTAACTTTTTTGGCACAGGTAAATGTCAGCACAATGCTTCCAATGTAGACATTTCTTCCATGCTGCACATGCTAGCAGTGCAATACTGAGGGGCGATTCCCTGGATCCTCAATGGGCTCCATGGGCTTCACTCCATGCTGGGAGCTGTCCAAAGATACATAGCCTGAAGGCTCACAATTTCAGTTAAAAAAAAAAAAAGTTCAAGAACATAAGCCCGCACCTGACAACGGGTTTTATGTAAAGAACAGCGGATGATTAACTTTTGTGCTGGTAATACAGCGTTCCTTCTCCTAACCTACCCGTTCGTACAATCCAGCCCTCCCAATCTCCCGCTGGCCCAAGTGCTGCCCGTTATGCATGAACACACAGTGTCTCTGGTTTGGAGATAAAAGGCTGCAGTTTATCACTTGCCGTACATGTCGTAAATCATTGCTAAGAATACCAAATCATTCAACAGGAGCATAAATCATTGCTAAGAAAACAATTGATGGAGCAAATTTGTCATTTATCAAATCAAACGCATTTTACTGAAAAGTGCAAATTTTATGCTGAATAATGCACGTATAATAAATGCAAATTTCTAGTTGGTAACCATATTTAGATATTATATTCACGCAAATGAAGAGACGTAATATATTTACTTAGGTTAGCTTGACTACTAATGCCATATTAAATGTCCACTTTACACAGAGCTTTCGCATTAAATAGTTGTCTTGTACAGAATGTTTTTCTCTTCCACTGCAGATGCTGTAACTTTCCAGTGACATTCTTACCGGGAGGGGAGAAGATGGCAGGAAACACAACTCTTGGGAAGAACTGTCTAACCTAAAATATGTGCCCATTGTACCCACTCACTCAGGGGCCCCAAAGGACCCAGGCCCCTAGTACATCTACTACCAGGGACCATCACCAATCAGCACCACCCTGACCCACATCATCAACACCTCCATCACATGTGTCATTTTTCCGGATGAATGGAAACTTGAAGATCACAACGCCCTCCTCAAGAAACCCACACACGACCCAAATAAAGTGAGCAACCTCCGACCATCTCCCTGCTCCCCTATCCAGCCAAAGTAATTGAGACGGCCATCAACTGGTACACAAGCTTATGACAGTACCCAGGATTCGTACCTCAAGCTGGGGAGGATGAAGCGTTGGTTGTGGCACGGCCAAGCTATGGAATATGCTTCCAATACATATCAGGTTTGCAATTTCCCTAGCCTCATTTAGAAACAGTTTTAAGACTTGGTTATTCCAGAACTAGTGCATGATCTTCTGGGCTTACTTCAGTTCTTTAGCGTCAAGACACCTCCCGGTATCCGTGCACTCAATAAGTTACATTAACACAACATAGCATAACATCAACACGCAACTCTAAATTCACCTCGAAATTCGACATCTTCTAGACAACACTCATTCAGGATTCAGAAATGACCATAGCACTGAAACAATACTTATTGTGGCCACAGATAATATTTGAATTATCTTGGATCGAGTTAAAACAGCAGCCCACATCCTTTTTGACCTCTCCGTGGCCGTCAACACTATCTCCCATAACATCCTGAACAGAACACTCCACGAGATTGGCAAACAAGGATTTTCTCTCAAATGGATCTTGTCATGCGTCCCGGTTAGGCCTAGAGGGAAATACATTAATTTTACAAACCCAAGGTTTCTCAAAACTTGCCTTCACTCTCACACAATGACTTTTGACACACATTTACGACCATGCCAGTGTGGATTATAGTTTCCATGAAACTACATTTGCCTACCAAATCAACTTTGCAAGAACACTATCATCATACCTTGAACTTCACGCACAAATATTGTGCAAAAGTGATTGTTTGCTTTCAGCGACACAGCTATCTATTGTACATAAACAATGGCAGCCTGAATAGAATCTCAGCCCAAGGCAAGAATGCTTTCTGTTATAATCGAGCATTTCTGTGCTGAGGCAAAGGAGCACTTGCTGTCATTTGCGAGGTCGCTGCATGCTGAAAATTCAGCCCAGCTGTTAGCTGATCCCTCAGCAAGGGATGTCCAACTTGTGACCACGACGGAGACCTACATTCTTTCCCTTCAGGTAATGAGGTTGGATCATCCTGTGGTGAATTCCTGGCAGAACACATGCACACACACTAGGCATCTAGGTTAGGGAATGCGTAGTAGAAGTACGCTAAATATACATAACTGTATATGGTTTTATATGCTTGCATATATATATTGTCTCAGCAAGATGGTGGAACTTTTCATTCTGTTCACTGTCCTTATATTGCTAATCACTTTCATCTGCTTCTGACTGTTTATCAGTGCAGTACATATATTTTATGCAAGAATCAGAATGGTTCAATAAATATTGAAAACACCCCATTGTTTATTCCTTGTACACTTCTCTGAGAGAGAGAGAGCACGAGTGACTGAGCGAAAGGGTTCTAGATCTGGTACAATGGTCCCTGGGAGAGCCCAGGGTTGTCATGTTCTGTGGTTGTCAAAACCATTTGCTACCTATCTAGGTTTAGGGGTGCAGATAGTGGGACTGTGGGCTAGCCCATCTCTAGGATGACATATCCCGCGGGGGTGCACAGAATCAGTCTGGCAGCATCCCTAGGTTTATCTTGCCCAACAAACGTGCAGTTCCTACTGGGAAGTGGGGAACTACATGATAATGTGTTCCTTCTTCACAGGAAGAAACCAAAGAGTCAGGTTGCCACCCTTCACATCAGAGACCAAGACATTGAAATGTAGAGTCCGACAGGGATCATCCTCAGCCCTACCCTTTTGATCATATACATGACACCACTCGCCAACATCATCCAACCCGAGACATCACCGTTATCTCCTACGTCCATGATATCCAACTCATCCTCTCCCTGACGGACAAGACAACCACCATAAGAATCAACCTCACCAAATACATGACCATGGTCGCAAATTGGATGTGAACTAACTGCCTACGACTCAACTCTGACAAGACAGAAGCACTCGTCTCCAGCAATAAAAACTCCATGTGGGACTCCACCTGGTATCTGTTGGAGCTAGCATCTACAGACCATGCAATAAATCTGGGTATCATCCTAGACAACAATCTCAACATGATGGCTCAAGTAAATGCAGTGTGCACTTCCAGCTTCCATATCCTATACATGTGCGTTAGGTTACCTCTGAACACCAGATGGACTTTCTCGCAAGCACTCATGACCAGCTGGCTGGACTACGGCAACACTCTCTGCTCCAGAATCTGAACATAACTCCTACTCAGACTTCAGACCATTCAGAACACCGCTGCAAGACTCATACTTGACCTCCAACGCCACACCCACATCACAATATACCTCAGGAATATTCTCTGGCTCCCCATTCACAAGCGCAGTCAATTCAAACTGTCATGTATTCCTATCGGTTCTGAATCGATCCCCCTATTCCTGACCCTATTCTAGTTAAACAAACCAACAAGTTAACTAGCAGTCAGCCCATGAGGCAGAAATTCCCCATGATGCAGATACCGTTATCTGACGCAGTCACACTACGGCACAGGAACGTGTTATCTGATTAGGTCATAACGCTTGCGATCTAATTAGACAAGCGATATTCCTCCAGCCCCTGATAAGGCATACGGAGTTCTCATAACAAATCAAACCTATGACAACCTGGGCAAAACCCTGCGGCCATTGTTTTGATTTCACCGAGAACTTTAGTAAAAGAATGTGCTAACGATCAAGTCGTATGACATCTTTATTGACGTATCTATGTCCATCCTTACGTCAATCTCGGCACCTTAAAGGTATAAATATTACCGATCTTGCCCTATGCAAACACACGCGTGGTGACGAGACGGAGCAGCCATACTTGCCGAAGCCGAGAGCAGAGCAGACCCCGCTGGCAGCAGCCCCGCCTTCCTGACGCGCTGAGAGAAGCTGCTTTCTCCTGCCGAGAATCCAGCACTGGCGTTTCCGGGTAGCCCTCGCAGGCAGCCTGGAATATCGAGACCAGAGAGAGAGATACCATTCCTCATTCATCCTAACTTCCAGGTACAGAACTGAATAACCCCTCACAGAGAATTCTTTAGTTATTCACTTGGCAAAAACAAACTTAACTTAAACTGTAACTTTCTATTCCCGCCCACGTATTAGGCTTAGGTCAGGTACACGGGGTAGGCGTATTTAGAAACACCAGTTGAGTACGTTTAGTCAAATGTATATGTGTATGTAAATATATTTTATTCATTTTAAAACATCATATGGCTTAGAAACCATATCAATGTTTTTACAGTATTACTTTATACTATTGCTTTTAATGTATGCACTTTACTTAACTATAAGTATTGCAATAATATCGATCCATTTCTCTTGTATGAGAAAAGAGACTGATCAATAAATAACACCTTTTTATTGAACACGCCCGTCTCTTCCTTTTCTCTACATTCTGATGAGACTAAGAATGCACGTACTGACTGAGTAAAATAATTTGCCTTTTGTTCACACGACTCTCGAGATTGACTCTTGATTAGGGGAGAGCAAAGTTGTCATGTTCTATGGTTGTGAGAAACTAAATCCCTTCTTGTCTAATCGGGGAAGTTAATTCCTCCTTGAACATTCGAGAAAGTTTCTAGCGAACTCCGAGCTACGCTGGCAAACCCAAAACTTAAGTCTAGTATCGACAGTAGTAGACCTAGTTAACGTCTGGCCTAGGCCTTTACTGCTGTAGGTATTATTCCAATGCGCAGAGCCTATTGGGAAGATAGGAACTACACTACATGGCGCCCAACGCGTTTGGAAAGGGCGATAAAACTAACGTAAGACATTTAGAGTAACTCAGTCATGCTTTCTCACTCAGACCCCTTTTCCCACAATACTCCAAAGACGTCTGGAGTGGGTGAAAGGTAATATCCTCCAAAACCTCGCAGGAGGGAACTCCTATGTATGGTTCTTGGTATAGTCAACGTTGAAGGATAAACAGTTCCAAAATATTGTGCATCTAATCTTTGTTTCCATAAGAAACCTGATCTGCAAACAAACAAAATAACCTTCAGGACAGTAAAATGTCAGAAAATGAAGAAGAAAGAGAGGCAGTTAGATTAGCAACTGAACTCGCAGATGCTGATGCTACCATGCAAGCAGCAGACGCGGATATAATACTCATTCCGGTCATCAAAAGGAGATCTATAACTCTAAAACTTATAGAAAATGGACTGACACCTAGAGGTGGCACAGTCATATTCGTAATTGAGGCACACGAATATCGGCAGACAGAGGTATATTATTCATGGATACATTTTCCAGCAGCTAATGCTGTAACAAAGTACTTCCACTATTACAAAATAGAGGAACCTCCTAATGAGTACACTCCTTTTGAGGAGGTGGAAGTACCACTCAAATTCCAAGAGCATTTGCTCTTATTTGATGGCGCCCTAAAACATAATAATCACATCACCAGGCTCGGTCCTTTAGGTAGACCAGGAGCAACGTGGCCGGTCCTAGCCGGATACACACCACATCCAGACTTCGAAAGAATGCCTGCAGCAGATCTTTTAGTACAACTAAAACAATTAATAAAAATTCATAGACAATTAGTTCAGTATGTGATGCGGACTTCAACAATTCAGCCAGCGATTAAACTTCCACAGCTGACCCCTCACCAGGGGAACACAAATAAAATTACACCACAGAACATCCAGTCTTGCCTAGGTAAAGTACCGGCTAAACGGGAACAAATACCATTCTGGTTGGCACAGAAAATTACCCAAATAGAGGCGGTGTTTCCTGACACCACCCCATTAGAAAAACACAGGATTCTGACTATCTGTCTCCCAATGGGAATCACACCACACATTGAGGACTGTGACACTTGGGGTACAGTCTTTGCTTCCATCTACACAAAAACGCACGGTGTTCCATCCATTTCGGTGATACCAGATGTGCTAAAACAAATTCAAGACGAATACGGTCCAGAGCCCGCTTTAACTCTTGGTATGAAATTACTGAAAGACTTCAAGCAGGTCTCGGCTATATTATTAGCCAACATAAAAGGTGAAGCAGCCAACGTGGCGATCCGCCAGAGGTTAAAAGAGACAGATATAGCAGACCAACCAGCTGAAATTGCCAGAATCATAGAAAAATCCTATGAGGAACTAGGTAGAGATAGTTTAGGTGGAATACCAGTAAAACCGCAACTGACTGAAAGTCCAGAAAAAATATTTTTTAATAATAATTCACCAAAAAAGAACTGGGATGGAAACAAACAATCCAATCCAAAAGAAAAGAAATTCCAGTCCCGAGGAAGGTCTCCTAGGCGAAGGGAGAAATCTCCGAACCAGAGACACAGGTCACCCCAGAGTGACCCCTCTGGGAAAAGATATAACCTTAGAAATAGGGATAATATAAAGAAGCCTGATAGATATCAAGACATTGATACACGTCCCTCTCAATCTTTTCAGAATTCCTCGCAGAAATCGGAAAGAAGAGGACGATCAGAACAAAGAGAAGAGCACACCAAGTCCAAAGACAAGGAACCTGCTCAGCTAAAAAAGAAATTACAATTTCCAAAAAAGAAGGTAGCCAGTATCAAGGTAGTTAACAATGCCGAGAATACTGAGGACACAACTGAAAAACGGAGAATGGGCTCAGACAATGCTAGACAGCGCAGCAGAAGTGAGCATAGCTCGCAAAGTCCTTATGAATCATCTGGAGACAGTGGACACGAATGAATATCTTCAAGTAGAAACTGCAGACACCAGGGTTAGCAAACCTCACAAGATATACGAGATAACATTACGTATAGAGGGAGATAAGACTAGGAAAATAAGGGGACTATTTTGGGATAATCTCTCCAAGGGCTATGATATCCTTCTAGCTGAAAAAGACTGGCCACCAGAGTTTGTCAGGGAGTGCCCTCATGGCGAAGAAGTAATTATGCCGGCCTTCTCGAATCATATCCCAATTCATAAAAAATACACACTTGCTACAAAGTGGGCAGTGGCTCTAGCACCTGCTTTATATAAGAATCATGTAGGATGGGATGAGGACTCCCCTCCTCACAAAATCCAGTTAAAATCACAACCTACTGCACAAAGGCAGTACCCAATTAAGCAAGAAGCTAAAAAACAGGTAAATGAAATACTAGATCAGCTAGAATACCAGGGGGTGATTGAAACTTGCACCTCACAAATGAACAACCCTTTGTTTCCGGTCTCCAAACCAGACAATTCATATCGTCTAGTTTTGGATTACCGACACCTTAACACATGTTGCAAAACTTTTGCAGTGCAAAACTCACACAGTGCTGCACTAATGAATAACATAGTGCGCAAAAAATACAAAACAACCTTGGACATCTCCAATGGATTCTTTTGTCAAAACATAGCACCAGAGAGCAGATATTTAACTGCATTCTCAGTAAATGGCACTCAAAAACAATTCTGTCGGTTAGCCCAGGGGTACAAGAACAGCCCGGGAGTATTCTCAGCGAGAGTAACAGAATTACTACAACTATATGATGATGAAGCATTATCTTATGTCGTTGACATTTACTTAACAGATGATGACTTGGAGACTCACTTGAAAAGAGTGACGACCATAATACTAGGGTTCGCTGCTGAGGGTTACAAATTCAACTTTAAAAAATCCAGAATTGCCCATCTGAAAGTCCTATACGAAGGATATGAATTATCAAGTATAGCCTGGTTGACAATTTTTTGAGAACTAGAAGAATTAAAAAATCTAGAATATGAAGAAACATATCCTCTGCCTCTACGACATTACGCCTGTGTAATCTATACAGACGGACATGCTCAACCGTCCGTTTGGGGAGAACAAGCATACAACCCCACATGTGAGATTACAAAAGAAGTGTGGCGCGGAGGTAAACTAAAACCTCTATTAACAAAGACACACTCAGTAGAAAGTAATTCAGAACAACAGACTGAAATAATAGCATTGAAAATGGCGCTAGATAATGCGGATCGCGAATTCCCGACACTTATAGTGTCAGATTCATATTACTGCGTCAAATCATATAACAGTGATTTGCAGACATGGATTCAAAATGGTTACAAAGATGACACAGATGCACCAATAAAGCAGAAACTGCTCTGGGAACAAATAGCTCTTTTACAGAAAGAGCTACCAAAGACTCACGTGACTCACTCACTGAGTCATCAACGTGATGGCGTTCACGTTGTAGGGAATTCATTGGCTGAAACAGCCGTAGCGGCAGCCACTAAATCGGCTCCCGTAGTTCGAAAAAAGCGTACATTAAAATACATTGACGGTGAAACAGTGCTGGCGGTGAAAACGTCATCAAAAGGCGACTGCTCAGCGTTACCGATCAACTATCCACTCAATTATACATACATAATCGATGCAAACTCCGTCCCTTTTGCTCGAATCCCTGGAGTGGGGGATAGAGTGATTCCAAACATGGACAGGAGAAACTTGTTAATCGCAGACGCACACATGGGCGAGGGTCTCAGACACCTTAAATTAAAAAATTCACTGGAAGAATTACAATCACGGTACTGGTGGCCAGGCATGAGCCTGCGTCACACCATGTTTGTAAAACGCTGCCCAAACTGCAATAGAGATCGCAGTGGGGAGAGAAACAGTTTGATACCTCGTCGTATTACGGCAGATAATATTACCAGTAAAAAGAATGGCTTGCGATTAACATATACAGGCTAGTTTCCACTTATAATGTAGATCACCAGCACTCGGCTGACGTCCGGACTGTTATACAAAGATTTGCGAGTCTAAATGGCATATACGCTAAGAGCATGCTACGTCCGACCATTGTTTTCACTCAGGCCCACCAGCCTGGGGGGAAACATGGCCGAATGAGCACAGTCCAGCGGGAATCTTCTCACTTCCTTCCTGAGGGTACGGGATGGTGTAAAGAAAAAACCAAGACATAAAGCAATCTATAGCGGAAAGGATATTAGGTTCGGGAGCTGGGTGGGTCAAACATCTAATAAGTGTCCAACGTAGTCTCAATAACTTGCCAAGAAATTCTCTGAAGGGATTCAGTGCGTACGAATTATTATTTGGAACTAGGATGTTGATCTCTGACATTGATAGTCAGACTTCAATGGTGAAAGAAAAAAGCTTTGATATCAAAGACCGTTTGGCTATTTTGCAGGACTTAAACAAAACAAGAAAAGACCTGAGCAACATAAAGTTGAAACAACAGCCAACAACCACTGAAGAACCACCACCTGTCCCAGCAAGATCTATCTGGATTCCAAAAGTTGGGGATCTAGTCAGGGAAAAGATCGCGGTAAAGAAGGAATTTGGGCCTTCTTACAGAAAAGCAGTTCCTGTCTTGTCTGTCAACGGGACAAGATCAGTTGTACTACCGCCACTTCCTGGTAAAAAGGAGAACCGAGTTGTATCCATCGACCTGGTAAAACCACAACATGTGGCCGATAACAAACAGTAGGCCAAGTGGACTCCCAATAAGTAGCAGAACACCAAGGTTTGCTACCAGTACAGAGGTCCTAACGAAGAGGCTCATCACATTCGAAACGCCTACAGAAGAACAACAAGGACTATGCAACAATGCAATAGAACTAAGACCTCTGAATACCCAAATAAAAACATTTAGCAGAGACACACCACTCTATAATGAAGTACCAAGTGACAATGCAAGAAACAAAAATCCTGAACCAATTGGAACAATTGACAGAACTGCATCCGGCTACTTCATAAACTTCGATGATTCCTCTGAAGGCTTCAGTGAATCAAAGACACAGCCATCATCAAAATCCTTTAAAGACAAAGCTAAGGAACTTTTGAAACAACTGAAAGAAACATATCTGATTTCTCCATGGATTGAATTTTGGGTGGGTTTTGGTGCATTTATCCTCATACTTTGGCTCATCATGGTACTTACTTTGGGACGCTTCATTGAGGGAAAATATGCTAAAATGGACACAGCAAGTCAGAAAATCAACTTGATCCTCAAACCACACACATCTTCACACGTCGAGAAAAGAGAACTTTCTTCAGCCAACTTCACAGCCAATCCAATACCTGGTGGGGTAGGCTGGGACAACACTGACTATGAAATTTATGGTCCGGTCGAGATCCTGAAATATCCACACCAAATTAAGATCTCATTGAGTGACTTTGCAAAACCAAACTCATTTGCTGATGATTGGGACTTCGAAAGCATTAATAACATGATGTCTGACTTAGTAATGTCTGCTAAATTTACCAAACATGATTATTTGCAGGGTTCTACAAATTATGACAGTATGTATTGCTATAACCACTATGGTAACCACTTTTTACATAGATCTGCACAACCTAGAAATGTTTTAAATTATAATCAATGGGAACATTGTGCTACACCTCCAAAAGGGAGCTCAAGAACCGTTTACGACAAATATTCATATTTTTCAGGTTTTAACACAAGTAATGCTGAAACATTTTATTTTAAATTGTCAAACAAGACAGGAACCAAAACCATGATAACCAACACAAAATTGTTATATTCAGACTCATTTTTCGAACAAATGAATACTTTTGGTTTTGATTATTGGGACAAAAATGTTGAATTGAAAAGTGTTTGGGGTACAAAAGATTGGCAAGTACAGGGTATAGAAGCTTTGTTTAGAGCCTGCATGATCCCAGAACAAATGATATTTTTAAATGACACTGTTCAACAAACCACCTGTCTTGGTCTAGCCAAAATCAAAGATTTAATTAAACCGTCTATTCCAAAGCCAACAATGTTTAGCAATAACTCTGATACAGATGAAGAGATAGATGTAAACCATATATTAAACCAAAACAGAACACATCCAAATTGGAAACAGTGGTTGATCTGGCCCACAGATACTAATAACTGTCAAGACAGATTCCTGAACAAAACACAGGGTTTCAAAATGAACAGGCCAGACCCTAGATATCCCCAAAGACATCACCCAGGGATAATAACCACCTACAGTGTGGGCAAATTATGCCTTCAATGGCTACAAACTTCCACACTGGCTGAAATTAAGCAACACCTAACTTTACTTACTGATGGTGCTGACTTGCGTGATTTCACTTTGGGACCACGCAAACAGCGTCAAAAACGTTTCATAGCAGCCTCTGTATATGCAGCATACAATGAGGCCTGGAAGGTTACTCAAATTGAAACAGCAGAGAGAATACGGGAAATTGACCGTATTAATTTGGAAAAATCACTTTCTGTAGTGGACAATGGGTTAATGACTCTGTCCTCCAGAATTTTTTCATTGGACAGCATTGTGTCGTCAGCAATCGATATATTATCGCAAGACTTACTGTTATTACAACATGGTCAGTCACAATTGCGTTCTATTGTACAGCTTGGCTGGACGTTACAAAATCTGCGTTCAGGCTATGTGCCTTGGCGTTTAATCAACACAACGTCACTATTCCAAATCTTTAACCTTACTGATAGACAAATCGGTATGGCACAAAAGGGTGCTGATTATACAATCTTGAGCATTGAAAAACTAGAAAGATTACCAATGACAATGTCAGAACGACCTGTCAGTGAATGGATAATACACGGAATCATAAATATTCCAATCTCAACCTTCAGGTTTCAATACTGCCAAAAATATATACAGGCTGGCATGTACGAGAAATTGGGAAAGGGGTACCTTAAAACAACTTGGAACCTGCCCTATTCACATGCATGTGTCAGTAATAAAGGACAGAAAGTGTTTCTTAGTGGCAACAATTGTGAGATGTCACTAAGCGGCACGCTTCTGTGTAACGGAATTAGTTTGCATGGAGCCTGTGAAGGGAATTCATACAACCTTTCATGTCACCAGCAAGGCGCACCTGCAACAGAAATAGAACCATTCTTTCAAAGACTCTATAATGGGAGTTACATTCTTATTGTAGACCGCAGATGTTGTAGTCTTATGCCCGGGACTCCTTATCTAGTAACTACTACTGCGAAGGTCAAGTGCTGTGGACGCACATTGTTCCCCAGCTCCTTCCCAGACAGGGAGGCAAGGGCATGGCCCGATTTGAAAATTACTTCTATTCGAATAGATACTTTAAGCAGAATGAAAACAGTCCTTCTTCAGACGCCTACCAGGCTCTCGTCATCAAAAGAAACGTATGATCTACAAGTCGCAAGGACGACTGCAGAGATACATACATTATTATCAACTAATTCCCCCGTACATTTCGCGGAAATCCTGAATGAAATCTTAAATATTTCTGATACCAATGGGGTCTCAAAGGTATTTAAGACAGTATTTTCGATGGCATTAACACCATTCAAAGCCATACTGGGTATTTTTCCAGATTTCGTCCATTCGATTTTTGGCGGACTTCCCCTGATCCTGGGACTAATTGCAGGAATCCTATTCTTAGTCCTTATTTTTCGTTATGGCAACCCATGTCACAGACAAAACTCTTGCGACAAGGGAAGAAACAATCCTAGCCATTGGATACCGGGACCGGATATCAAAAATCCTGGGACTCTCCCGGCTTAGAGACCTGAACATGACTTGGTTTCTATCATTTCGACCAATGTGGCAAAGATGTGTTTTACCTGTATTGAGGTGTCTGCTATGCGGAGAAGAATGCGTGTTAGACACCTGTCTGACGCTACAATCGGATGCGCCGATGGATGCAGAAACATTGTTGAGCCCGATCAAGGTTCATGCTTTGTGCTGCCCTCAAAGGCTACCAATCCTGATGACGGCATTCGTGGAAACTTCACCACTACGATTGATGGGTAGTGAAGTTCAAGATGAAAGCAGCATCGAACAGGTACGACCTTCTGTCAGTAATGCAAATCAGAATGTCAATGGAGACAATCATGCGCAAGAATGCATGATTACACCTATTTCCGAGTTAGTGGAACTTTCCCAGGAAGCTGTTGACAGTTTTTTCGAAAGCCTAAATGATATGATGTTCTCACCCGAACAGAAATAGAAACTTTTGAGCAAGCTCGCACACGGCGTTCCCTGAATTCGGCCTTCAACTTTTAAAATAAAGTCACATGAACATTTTCGCTCCAGTTCACGGACAGCAGTTTTTCCAGCAGCCCCAAAATATTTTTGCATATTTTTCGGGACACTATCTTCTGCTTAAAGTAAGAACTATTCTTAAAGAACTAAGGTTTCTAATACAAAATTTTTTTTAGATAGCTTATAGACATTAGCTGCCCGCTGGCATGTTCATAAAGATATTTTATTCTGTGATGGAATGGTCTCGAAACTTTTTTCTGTCAGAAATCATTTCATGTGTAATTCTCATATACCAAATAAGCAATAAGGTATACAAATGCGATTACTTTGGCATTTTTCTACAGCTTGAGTGCATACCATATATATATGTCTGCAATTTTTTCCAGTATATTTGAAAATTTCAAAATGCATTTATGTATTTTGGGGTGGTAAGGTATACACACTACTCTATAGTATGTTGTACTATGTTATACTATGCCTAGATTAGTAAATATGTCCATAGTTAGCGTGGAGTGGGTGTCATGTATTCCTATCGGTTCTGAATCGCTCCGCCTATTCCTGACCCTATTCTAGTTAAACAAACCAACAAGTTAACTAGCAGTCAGCCCATGAGGCAGAAATTCCCCATGATGCAGATACTGTTATCTGACGCAGTCACACTACGGCACAGGAACGTGTTATCTGATTAGGTCATAACGCTTGCGATCTAATTAGACAAGCGATATTCCTCCAGCCCCTGATAAGGCATACGGAGTTCTCATAACAAATCAAACCTATGACAACCTGGGCAAAACCCTGCGGCCATTGTTTTGATTTCACCGAGAACTTTAGTAAAAGAATGTGCTAACGAGCAAGTCGTATGACATCTTTATTGACGTATCTATGTCCATCCTTACGTCAATCTTGGCACCTTAAAGGTATAAATATTACCGATCTTGCCCTATGCAAACACACGCGTGGTGACGAGACGGAGCAGCCATACTTGCCGAAGCCGAGAGCAGAGCAGACCCCGCTGGCAGCAGCCCCGCCTTCCTGACGCGCTGAGAGAAGCTGCTTTCTCCTGCCGAGAATCCAGCACCGGCGTTTCCGGGTAGCCCTCGCAGGCAGCCTGGAATATCGAGACCAGAGAGAGAGATACCATTCCTCATTCATCCTAACTTCCAGGTACAGAACTGAATAACCCCTCACAGAGAATTCTTTAGTTATTCACTTGGCAAAAACAAACTTAACTTAAACTGTAACTTTCTATTCCCGCCCACGTATTAGGCTTAGGTCAGGTACACGGGGTAGGCGTATTTAGAAACACCAGTTGAGTACGTTTAGTCAAATGTATATGTGTATGTAAATATATTTTATTCATTTTAAAACATCATATGGCTTAGAAACCATATCAATGTTTTTACAGTATTACTTTATACTATTGCTTTTAATGTATGCACTTTACTTAACTATAAGTATTGCAATAATATCGATCCATTTCTCTTGTATGAGAAAAGAGACTGATCAATAAATAACACCTTTTTATTGAACACGCCCGTCTCTTCCTTTTCTCTACATTCTGATGAGACTAAGAATGCACGTACTGACTGAGTAAAATAATTTGCCTTTTGTTCACACGACTCTCGAGATTGACTCTTGATTAGGGGAGAGCAAAGTTGTCATGTTCTATGGTTGTCAGAAACTAAATCCCTTCTTGTCTAATCAGGGAAGTTAATTCCTCCTTGAACATTCGAGAAAGTTTCTAGCGAACTCTGAGCTACGCTGGCAAACCCAAAACTTAAGTCTAGTATCGACAGTAGTAGACCTAGTTAACGTCTGGCCTAGGCCTTTACTGCTGTAGGTATTATTCCAATGCGCAGAGCCTATTGGGAAGATAGGAACTACACTACAAAACTTCTCACACATATATACAAAGACTTAGACACCACAAGACCAGGATACCTAAACAGCCACATGCACTTTCACCAACCCACTATACATCTACACTCTGCCTCATTTTCACTTGCACTCATTCCCCACATCCGCACAAAAGAAAACTGGAGGTTGAACCCAAGACATGGAACAATCTCCCTCAGAACATCAGAGCCTCCTCCTCACTTCTTGAATTCATCAAAAAACTATAGACCTAACTATTCGTCAAAGCACCTTGGGGATAACACACCTACACACCTGCTCAAGTGCCGGGATAACCTCTCGGTGGTTAGTTCACTACACAAATTAACATAACGTAACACCACTTAACTGTATCATTTCATGGACTTGATTCTGTACTTCATTGTGAAAACATGAGAAACTAGAGTGTTTACCAGCTCAGAGAGTTTGCTGAGAATTGATTGGTTGTTGGGTATCGGCATGCAATATTTGTTACCGATATGCTTTGGCAGAATTATATTAGTGTGTGTTCCCTAGTTTAGAAGGAGAGCAAGACTGTATAGGCGAGGCTCTAGGAGCCCTTCTTTTTTTTCACCCAGTGACTAGGTATGCCTGCTGATTTATAGCTTAAAATACTCTTTAGCTTTGCGAATTTTTCTTTGCTTCTGTGCAAAGGATTAATGCCTAAGCATTTGCATTCTCTGTTCAGAACCCTTCAGTTGAGATCCAGAAACCAACACCTTTCCTTCCTTATTAAAGAAATTGACCTTTTATGCCTGAACCTATATTAATTTAGATTAGGGATTACCATTATGGAACACACTTGCTATATTTTCTCTATTTTATTGTAGTTCTTACTAATGTGATAGTTTATCTTGTTTTGAAATACCGACTAACGGATTATCTGAATCTGTAATGATGATGACTAAAGTTTAATATTTATTAAATGAATGAATCAATTTTGAATGTATCTGTTAATAAAGCCCTTTAACTCACACCAAATCACTTTATTGATTTTTTTGAATCCCCAATTGGACTTCCCTGCTTATGGTGTTTGATGTAAACTTTTGCTCCTTAGGTCCATTCGACCAATGGCAGGCGTAATTTAATGATTATACTCGACAACTTGAGATGCATGAAACATTGATCATCATAAATTACTCGGAATATTGACTGGTGATGTAAATCCCTAAATATCGGATTGGATTGGGTATTAGGGCATGTTGTGTAAAATTGATGGGCAGAAAAATTATATGAAGTATTCATTGTTAGAATCTCAGTCTTATTACGATTAATTTTGAAAGCTCCAATTAATTCCAATTGTGTGAATTCGGCTAATATTAAATCAATATTCTGTCTTGCCGGGGTAAGATAGAGGATAATGTCGCCCGCAAACAGTTTCAATTTGGCCATACCTGGTATTGGTGCTGTAATCTCCATGTTGTTGTGGATTCTAGTGGCTAAAGGCTCGATAAAAAAGGTAAATAGCATGGGGGAAAGTGGGCACCCTTGCCTGGTCCCCAGATTAACATTAACTATCCCAGCGGAATTAATACTCACCTGTGCCTGAGCCCTTTGATAGATATTACAAAGCATTTTTATAACCTGGGAGGGAATCCCATACTTACCCAGACAATAAAAAGGGCATCCCAATTCACTAAGTCAAACGCTTTTTCTGCGTCGATCATCATGATGAGAGCTGGAGTTAGATTGCTGTTAAAAAAAATCAAGTGCCTGTACTAAAAACCCTGTATTTGTGGACATCAACCTCCCTGCAATGAGCCCTGTCTGGTCTTTATTGGGCACTTTTTGTGCTAGAGGAGTAAAACGATGCACCCAGATTTTCGTTTAAATGTTATAGTCTGCGTAGAGTAAACTAATTGGTCTATATGAATTAATATCTCTGGGGTTCTTTCCCTTCTTTACAAAACTGACAATGATGGATTCCTTAAAAGCTGCAGGAACTAGACCACCCATTTTTACATAATTAAAATCCTCCACCAAAAAGGCGTTAATTCCTTGGCAAAAACTTTATAAAATTCTATTGGCAGCTCAAGTTTACCACACGCTTTTCCTCCGGACATTGAGGCAAGGGCTTGCTGAATTTCAGCTGTTGAAATGTCAGCTTGAAACTCCTCTGCCTGGCTATTTGGTAGCTGAGGGAGATTGATGTTCCCAAAGTATTGTTGAATTGCCTCTTGACCCGCCATATATTTAGTCGCATACAACTGAACATAATGCTGCAAGAAAACTTTAGAAATCTTTTCCTTATCGATCACCGGGGTTCTTGTGTTAGATTCTAATACTTCCGTAATTAGGGCTGCTTCCTATTTTATCTTAGTAGACCAAGCCAGCAGCTTGCCTACCATTTGGCTCTCTTCATGGACTTGCTGCTGAAATGTCCGGGAACTGTTAATTTCTAGGATAAAATACTCCTTTAACTTCTGCCTAGCTTTTTCAAGCTGCCTCACCACTGGCTCATTTCCTCTTAAAGAGGCGTTTTTCTGGAGCAAGGCAGAATCAACGACCGACCGGAGTTAATCTATTTGAGTCCTCCGAGTTTTCGACTGGGCTGCCATAAAGGCAACCAGTTCCCCATGGATTGCGGCCTTGAAGGCCCCCCACACTAAAAAAAGTTTAGCTGTGCCCTTATTGACCTTAAAAAAATCCAATATCCATTTTCTTGTATCAACTAGCCATTGTCTACCTGGACCTCATCCTCCTAACCTCATCTATTTCTACTTTGACCAACGAGTGGTCTAAAAATGAATTAGCCCCAATTTCTGATCCAGAATATTTCAAAGAAAAAGATATTAGTAGCAAGGCAATAGGCAATGCGGGAAGCTGACTGAAATTGAAGGGAATAACAAGTATATTCTCATTCTTCACGATTGACTCTATCACATGGATCAATTAGCTGATAATCTTGTGCAATAACATCGATTACTTTTTTAGTCATCAGCTTCAGTTGTTTTTTATTTTTATTCGAAGTATCCTTTGTCAAGTCCTGAATATAATTAAAATCCTCACCAAAAATAATTTGTCCTCTAGCCCCTCTGTGTATCTCCTTGATCTTTACCATAGATGTTGGAACATCAACAATCGGGCCATAATAATTAATAAAGTTGAAAATATTCCTGTTTAAACTTGCGGTGACCCAAAGCCATCGACCATGTGGATCCCTCTATACTTGGAGAAATTCCCAGTCCACCCCTGACTAAAATATATAGCAACCCCCTTAATGCCATCCTTGCTGACGCAAAAAAACCTTTATGAAACGATTTAGGTACAAAAAGCTTTGAAGTGTTTGTTTTCAAATGAGTTTCTTGAAGAAAAAAAACTTGTGGTGAAAATAAAACTAACCACCTTATTATCCCTCCATAATTCTGTTTGTTCAAAACACTGTTTACATTGACCGAAATTTTCCAACATTTAAATTTCATTTCTAAAATTCATACTTAAATATTGCATTAATCCATTCAGCACAATAAAATGTTTTCCTACCAACTTTCCCCTGTGATTCTGCTCATTTTCTTTGCCTCCTCACCCCAAACCCACCTGCTCTCAGCCCCTCCCCATAACTAACCCTCCCCAGGAGATGGGAAAAGGCCCACTTCCCCCCCTCCACCCTCCGAAAATGCCTCTCCTGTGGGGTGCCTTGATACTGCACCCTGGGTGACCCCTACCCCCTGCCTCAAACTACCCCTGGCATTTACATTTAGAGGACATTTCTTTCAAGAGATCCAGTGCTTCCTCTATATTTACAAACATATGAAACTTGTCGCTCACTAGCACCCTTAACTTTGACTGTTGGGTTATTGACGCCTGTGCACCCTGTGCTTTAAGGAGATACAACAATTTAAGAACCTCCTTTCACCGGCGTGCGGCTGCTACAGACATATCAGACAGCTAGTGACATCATTGATCGAAAATTGTCTCTGCTGAATTGCTTTAGATAAAATCTGTTCCTTGATCTGATAATTGGGAAAGTTAATCAGGATAGTACGAGGTCATTTTAAATTTAGCAGAGCATGCGAGGGCACCCGATGAGCCTTTGTTATGGTGAGGTCGCCTGTGAATTCTGGGAGCACGCTCTTCTTAATGTAAGATTTGACCTATTGAAGGGGTTGCGACCCTTCACTCTCTTCTGGAACCCCCACTTTGCACAGATTGGCACGCCGTGAGTGGTTCTCGAGCTCTTCAAACTTACTCTGCAATGAAGCTTTCTCCTTAATTACCCTGTTCACCTGCTGCTGGACTATGGTCACTTGATCTTCAAGATGTGTGATCCTCGATTCTGCCTCTTGTATCCTTACTGGTAAACTACCCACTGCCGCCTTGATCTTTGAGAGACGTAGATACCGAAATCTATAAATTAAGCTATGAAATCAAGAGGAAAAAAATTACAAAGCTGTTGGAAGAGTGGTCATTACTATCGCTCACATTGATCGGCCATGTGGCTCTTAGAAAAATTTCCATATTACCCCTACTTGTTTTTTGTTTATAAATGTCACTATAAAAATTAATACAACCTACTTTAAGGAGTTAGAAACAATTTTTAGGAGGTTTGTTTGGAATAAGAAGGCTCCGAGAGTAAAACTCTCAGTGCTCTAACTTGACATCCGTCAGGGGGGGCTTGAACTACCTCAAGCTGATACATACTATGAAGCAGCCTTTTTAGATGTAATAGCCCGTTTACTTGACCATAAGGGATCTGTGGATAATTTTCTTTTATAGAAGATGATGCAAGAAGGTGGTTCACAGATTCCAGTATTTCTGAAAACAGCTGAATTCCCCCAAAAAACTAGGTATAAGACCTTGCAGGAGTACACTTACAGACTCCAGACTTTTTATTCTAAGCAGGCTTGCTCCACAGGATCTTGTTTCTCAAAATTAGCCAAATGTAAGAGCTTGGGCCTCCAAATTCAGGGCAGCCATCTAAGGTCTTGGAATAATTGGGGATTTAAAGAGCTAGGGCACTTTTTAGTTGGTGGCAGAGGTGTTACTTGGTAAGAGGTCCAAGTGAGGTGTGGCGTCCAGTGTAAGCCTCTTTTTTCGAATACATCCCGATTTCACAACTACTAAAAAAGTGCAGTCCCTTACCCTGCTCTGGCCCAACTCCACTTGTGATTGCTCTATTTAGAGCAAAGCTGAGAGGGGTGGGCAATTGGTATCGCAGTATACGGTCTCAAGGGGAGCCAAGCATGGTTAATAATTTTTTAGAAAAAGTGACACAGGAGACGCAATACAGGTTCCAAATCAGAATTGGCCAGATATTGCACAGCTAGGCAGCAAGGCCCTAAGAGTGGGTAATTTTAAAAGAATGGCTTTTTTGTTGCGCTGGATGGCTTACTATACTCCCCAAGCTCTTCACAAGATTCACCCAGAATTAGAGAATAAATGCTTTCGCTGCCAGATGCTAGGCGAGGGAGGTTGGCTCCATACTTTTTTGTACCTGACTGAAGCTAGGACAATTCTGGGAAAGGGTCTTTCGGCTTTAAGCTGGAGAGTTCAGACAAGTTTGGATCCTGACACTGAGATTGCACTTTTTGGTCTTGCAAGCCAGAGACAAAACCTTGGAATGTCAAGAGGGGAGGAGACATTTGTAGCAATTGCCTCCCTCGTGGCACATGCTCTGGTACTTCAGAGTTGGAGGTCTCAAAAAATACCCACTTATTCGGAATGGTTGACTAAATAGATTTGTGCTAGGAAATTTGAAGAAGCATATGCTAAGAGAGCAGGTGCCAATAAAAGATTTAACGCTGGATGGAAATATATGGAGAGGCTAGAGACCTTCTCGGAGAAGTAGGGCCGAATCTATAAAAAACAAAAATATAATAACAATTTTGCACTTTAGACTGCACTTTATTAATTTTTAGTTTGGAAAGTACTGTGGTAAATTGCACTGGCTGCACTAGGGAAAATGTGTGCCCAGAAGATGAATTTTTAATATCATGTTTAGATGGTAAATCAGCACATTGAACTTTAGACTGAAATATACCTATAAGGAACCAATGATTATTGGATACGTACAGCACATATTTGTCAAATATTGCATCCTGCACTTTATACATGTTTGTTATTACTGAATTGCACTTTGTGAAGTTTTTCCGCAAGAGCAATTGCTATTTTTCTGTCTAGATGGTAATTGACATATTGTACTGTTATTGGACAGATCTGCCTAATTTAATTCTATTGGCAGGACATATAGTTGTGTAATATGACACGTTGCACTTTATATTGGCTGGAGTTGCAATTTTATATGTATACAAGGATGCCTATATTTTTTAATTTGTTTGCAGTAATTCTTTGTACTCTCTGTGTTTCTGCTCAATAACAAAAATGTAAAAAAAAGATAATCATGAATTATTCTACAGGACCATAATTCACTTATAAGTGCCATTCGTGGGTTGGGCTCTGTAGCTTCCTGTAGCTTCTAGACTTCTCTTGGTACCAATGTGGGACCTTGTAGATCCTTCAGTCTGAACCTGGGCTGCAAGTTCTGTGACTGCTTTGAAACCACTTTCATTGGCTCCTTTAGTGCTCTCCAGGTATTTCTGCATTAGGCATCCTAAGGCCCATTGGCCTGGCAACCTTTCCCTTCTTTAGGCCTTTCAGCAACCCAAGGGTGTTCAGATACCAATCCCTGCTGCTGCCTCTGCAGTGTTGCCAAAGGTTTCCTGATCCTTGCCAGCTCACCCACCTTCCTGCCTGGGACTCTCCCCCACCCCCAGAAACAACCCATTGTTTCCAGCGTGCCAGAGTTGTTCAACAAGAACATGATCATGCCTACCCCGGAGAGGTGGACCTTATTCTTTGGGACATTGGTCCCTGAGGCTGCCTACACCAGTTGCACCTGCGTGCCCACCCACCCAGTTGTGCCATCTGGCCCATCCATCCTCTCACTGATCAAAGTGCCGTCTGTTATCTGTGAAAACAGAGTCTCTGGTTTGGAGATAACAGAGCGCAGTTTAGTACTTGCCAAATACACCATAAATAATTTATAAGACCCATAAATCATTAAACAGGCCAAAAATCACCATCCGTGGGTTGGGCGCTGTGGATGACCTAGGCCTCGTAGTGGGGCCTAACTACTACAGTGAATGAAGTGACACACACACTAGCTGCTGGCTAGGGCCGAAGACCCCGAGTGGTCTCGCGCCCGTTTATTTATACCCAGGGGCTAACCTGCCCCTGAGGTGTATGCGTGCGTGCGTGCATGTGAGGACGGGCCGGGTGGCTCCCTTACTACATCCCTCCAAACTCACAGATCAATAGTCCAGGTTATGGGACTTTCTTGAGGGAACTCAGTTCGCAGGCATAGTCTCTCAGTCTCTGGCTGGGAGTCGGGTTCGGCCTGAGATGGTACCTTTGGCTCCGTTGACTCTCCGTCACTCCGTCACCTTTGGGCTGCTCGGCTGGGTCCCGGGTCTCTCCTGGGGTGCTCTCCGTGATGTCGTTCCTTTCGGGTTCAGGTCTTGGCGGGGACGCTTCCCCGTCGCGCTGGCTTGTCAGCATCTCGTTGTCCACCTGATCATTACCCACATACTCCGCATCCTCAGATGTTCGACTGGCCTCTTCGCGCCCTCGAGGGACGCGCTTGAACCATGACACGTTCCGTGTCTCTGCTCTCGTGCCTCGGGTTGCGGATATCATGGTGCCTTGGACATTAAAAATCTTTCACACCTCGGGCTCATAGGCGGTGTCGTACTTCCAGTTTGGATGTCTGTTTTTGAGGACAACCTTGTCACCGGCCACCAGGGACCTGGGTTGGGCTCTCTGAACCCGACTGGCTTTTTCGTTAGTGCGTCTCCTCCTATCTTGAGTGGCATTTTGGTCTAGTTCTGGCGGGCACCATGAGGGTACCGCCAGTACACAGTCTCTTGGCACTTTCTTGAACAGCATATGCTCCGGGGCGCACCGAATGGTGGAGTGAGGTGTCTGCCGGTATGCGCTCAAGAATTGGGACAGACATTCTTCTGCGTCTTCTCCTCTCTCCACTCCAATTTGGAGGGCACGGTTCAAAGTCCTCATTAACCTCTCGACTCCCTCGTTCGCTTGAGGCCATTGAGGGGTGATTTTCCTGTGATGTATCCCTCTTGCGGTCAGATATGTCTGGAATTCTTTTCCTTGAAAAGGTTGACCATTGTCTGGTCTTATTTCCTCAGGCAGGCCCATCATGGCGAAAATCCTTTCCATTGCCTTTTTCACGTGCACGAACGCAGTGGAGGGTACCACCTCTACTATTGTAAATCGTGAGTGGGAATCGATCACCACAAGTGTGTGTCGTCCGTCTGGGAAGGATCCGAAGTCTAAACTGAGTTTCGACCACGGCTCTTGACAGGGGTCCTCGGTGATCACCGGATGAGGGGCCGGGTCCTGACCCGTGAATGTGCATGAGTGGCAGTTACTTATTTCTTCTTCCACCGCCAAGTCCATGCCGGGGAACCATACTTTACTGCGCAGCCGTGCTTTTGTCTTCGACACCCCTTGATGACCTTGGTGAGTCAGGCGTACTACTTCTTTCTGTAGACTGTACGGAATCACAATCCCCGTGCCACAGAGGACTATCCCGTGTGGCCCCACGCTGAGTTCACTCTGGGCCCTCCACATCTGTTGTCTTGACTGCTGTTCCGCGGCCGTGAGGGCACTGACCCCGTCTAGGAAGTGTTTCCAGTTGCGGTTTGTTAATGTGGCCTTCACTCGGTTGAGGCACTCATCTTCATTTATGGCTTTCCCGATGATTTCCAGCGTGAGGGCCGCTGGGCACACCTCCTGCGACTGCATCTTCATGAACTCTTCGACCTCCTCCGTGTCCTTTGTCCCCTGCTCTGTGGCAGCTGAGCCGGGGTGCCGTGACAAAAAGCCAGCCGGGTTGTCTGCCCCAGGGCGGTAGACGACTTCGAAGCGATAGGTCTGCAGCTGTACAGCCCACCGCTCGATGTGGGGAGGAGCAAGCCTGGCCGTCCCTGCAAACAATGGAGCCAAGGGCTTGTGGTCTGTGACAACCTTAAACTCATGGCCATATAGATATAAGTGGAAGTGTTGGCACGCCCACTTGATCGCCAGGGCCTCCATTTCGATCTGTGCATACCTCATTTCGGTCGCCGTCAATGCCCGACTGGCATATGCCGTGGGCACCCATTCATGTGCTTCTGTCTCCTGCATGAGGACAGCCCCGAGACCAACCGGGCTCGCGTCCACAACTACTTCCGTGCACCGGTGTGGCCTGAAGTATGCCATGACTTTTTCGTCGATTAGTGCGTTCTTGACAGCCATGAATGCCTCATCTTCCCTCGCAGACCATGTCCATGGTTGTCCAGTCTTGGTCAGCATGCGTAGGGGTTCCGAGAGGGACGCAAAACTAGGGATGAAGCGGTCACAGTACGTGGCCATCCCTTAAAAACATTCTGACCTCAGTTGCCGACGTTGGTTTCGGCGCCGACTGGATTGCTTCTGCCTTTTTAGGGTCTACCTGGAGCCCATCCCTCGAGAATATATACCCGAAGAATTCCACCAACTCCTTGTAAAAGGAGCACTTGGCCCGATGTAGGGTGAGACCGTGATCAGCCAGGCGTTGTAGGGTGGCGCGGAGGTGTACATGATGTTCTTCGAGCGTCTTCGAGAAGACTAGGATGTCGTCATTCAGATTTATTACTCCAGACAATCCCGACAGTCTCTCTAATGGCGTTTTGGAAAACTTCTGGGGCTGATGACACGCCAAAGCTTAACCGCTTGTACCTTCGAAGGCCGACATGCGTAGAGAATGTGGTTATGTTGCGGCTATCCGGGTGTAGCTCGAGCTGGTGGTACCCGGCATTCAGATCCAGTTTCGAAAACCACCGAGCTCCGTTCAGGTCTGCTACGATGTCTTCCATCGTGGGCGTCAGGTGTTTCTCCCTCTTTACCGCTTTATTGGGTAGGCGCATGTCTACGCATAGGCGTATGGCACCAGGCTGTTTGGGTTTCGTTGCCACCACCGGAGGCAAAACCCAGGGAGTCGGGCCCGACACCTTCTCTATGACTCTGAATTCCTCGAGCTTCCTCAACTCCTCCTCTACCTGCGGCCGTAGATGAAACGGCACCCGTCTGTGCCTCAACGCCGTTTGCCTTATTGTGTGGTCGACATGGAGTTTCAAGGTATTCCCTTTTAGGCGGCCGAGTCCTTGAAATAAGGCAGGGAAGTCCCTCAGCATCGCGTCCGCGTGCAGCTCATGCACTTGTCGTGCAAAGAACACTAGTTGGAGATCTTCGGCTGTATGGCAGCTGAGCAGCGTGCCACGTCTCCCTCCGGTCACATGGAACCTTGTCTTCACCTCCTGGTCATTGAGGGCAGCCACTACTTCTATCACTTCTCGCTGTCGTAAGTATAGATCTTGGCCTTTGATGGCGATAGCGGCAGGCGTGGAGACAGTTTTTCGTATTGGATACTGTCCATCACATTCACTGATGCCCCCGTGTCAATCAGTGCTTGTACTGGGGAGCCGGCTATGGTGACCTCACACATGGGGGGCGGCCTCCTCCTGGACCCTTCCCTTCCTACGAATGACACAAAGAAGATGTCGTCATCATCATCCTCCAGG
Source organism: Lissotriton helveticus (assembly GCF_964261635.1). NCBI lineage: Eukaryota > Metazoa > Chordata > Amphibia > Caudata > Salamandridae > Lissotriton > Lissotriton helveticus. The sequence goes on from NC_136057.1 coordinate 898,916,046, forward strand.
TGAAACGCCGACCATGCAGTGTCGCTGCAGGGTCCCGGGTCTTCCAGCGACAACTGTCGCACGGCATGGGCGGGACCTCTCGCACTTGGTCCTGGGTGGCGACCGCCGCTGCTGCGGCACACTTTCGCGAAGTTATTTGTCACATCTTGCCTTTCGCGAAGCATTTCCCCCCTGCCGGGTGGTCCATGCCGCAGTTTCCACACCCTGCGCGCAGCGTTGTCGGGGTACTCCCTTTCTGGGCTGGTGGTCGTCGGCGGATCACATCCACCTGTTCTTCTTTGATGGTTGGGGTCTTTGCCGCCATTCCGGGAAGTTTCAGAGCAGCCTGCATCTCATCTGCCCTGGCGCTGGAGAGCTCATGCGATCGTGCCAGAACGAGGATTTCGTCTAGAGATATCCGTGGTTGCCTGAGAATGAGGCGTCTGAGTTGCACTGACCTGCAACCCTGGATGAGTTGCGCACGTATCTCTAGTCTTTGGTCCGGAAGTTCGCAGGTTATCGCAAGTTTCCTCAGCCTAGCGTAGAATGTGTCCATGGATTCCGATTCACCTTGACGCGCTTGGCGTAGCTTAAACCACTCGTAGTCAGGATTTACCCTTGGGTCAAAGTATCGATTTAACGCAGTGACTGCCACATCGTAGTCATGGGCTTCACCTCTGTCCGGCAATGTCTAGAGTAATTCGTAAAGTTCGTCACCCCATAGCACATCACCAATGAGCGTTTTACTCTCCCATCCGTCTCTCCGACTCCTATGAAGTTGTGGTTGAGTCTTCCTATCCACAAGCGCCATCGCGCCGCCGCTGTGAACGGGTCCGAGAGTTTGCCAAACGGTGGGAGGGGAGCTGCTAGCCCATGGCCGGGAGGGACTGGCGTGGCGGCTGCAGCCGGACCTGCGGCATTTCGCCGACTTGAGGTGGCGCAGCAATCTTAGGTCCCGCCTGTTGTGGGGCCTGCTGCGGCGCTGGCGCAGCTGCAGAACCTCCGTTTCCCGCTGGCTGCACGCTCATGTTGTTCTGCGGGTTGGCACGTGGCAGGCGCTTGTCGTGCTGAGACTCGCCTCACTGTGAGGCAGGTGGGCAGGGCTTCTCCGCGGAGTGTCGCACTGTGGCTCACACTGCGTGGCGCGGTGTGGGGTCCCAGGGTCTCCTGTCACTGGGCAGTGCCAGTTGTGACGCTGGGCATGTGCAGGAAGAGCCGGGCTGGAGGCGCTGGTGAACTTCCCCTGTGTGCGCTGCTGCGCACGTGCTGTGCTGGGGGAGTGTGCCTCGCAGTGATGTAGGCCTGGTGTCTTGAGGTGTGGCAGCCCTTGAGGCCTCGAGGTGTAGGAGGTCTGGAGGCGGTGGGCACTGCTGGTTTCGTGCTGCTTCCTCTTCCTGGCAAGGCCAGAGCAGGACCTACCCATGTGTGGGGGGGGCAGCTGCCTGAGCACTCTCTCTCCTCCTTTGCGGCTCGTGGAATGCGGGGGGGTGCGGGGGCTAATCCATCCCCCCGACGCACACAGAGGCTTGCACGTGTGTGGTGCGCATGGAATGGGCGCGGGGGCCGAACCTTTCCCCCCGATGCGCGGAGGGCTGAACAAGTGCCTGACAGTCGCGGGAGAGGCGCGGGGGCCGAATCCTTCCCCCCCCCCGATGCACCGAGGGCCTCGCACTTGCATCTGGCTTGTGCCGAGCTCGGAGATGCGGTCGCGGTAGGGCATACACCGGAGCTTCCTGCTGGGCAGGGCCGCACATGCGCAGGCCGCAATCCCCTCTGGGGTTCACCTCAGCGCCACGGCCTGGCGCAGTTTCCTCCCCCGGGACACTCGGCAGCGAGCAGGGTGGCTGGAAGTCAGGTCAGCAAGGTGGGCACCCCCGACGACCGGCCTCACGCCTAGGGCTCAAGCACGGCAGGCGCGAGCCCTCCAGGCAGAAGGCACGTCCGTCTGTTCACTTCCGCGGAGGCGAGGCGTGGGACAAGACCCGCCTCGTCGCCAGTGTGGAGACCGCTAAGGGGCAGTGATGACCTAGGCCTAGTAGTGGGGCCTAACTACTACAGTGAATGAAGTGACACACACTAGCAGCTGGCTAGGGCCGAAGACCCCGAGCGGTCTCGCGCCCGTTTATTTATACCCAGGGGCTGACCCGCCCCTGAGGTGTATGCGTGCATGCGTGCATGTGAGGACGGGCCGGGCGGCTCCGTTACTACAGGCGCAGCTTCTAGTCTTCCCTTCCTACTGATTTGTGACCATGTAGGACCTTCAGACCGAGTCCAGGCTTCAAGTCGATCCTTTCCCTGACGAATCAGTCCATCCCTGTTAAAGTCATCCGTCTCCCCAGTACCCCCAGATTTTCACAGAGCTCCTCTCCCTCCCCTGTTTAATATCTATCTTTCTCAACTGGCCCAGCTCATTCAATTCTGATTTTTATCGCTGGCAATCCTAACCAGGTTTATGTCCAATCTTTCTTCCTGCAGTAGCAGAGTTGCCGGTTGGATACATAATATTTGGCACACATTAAATGGGGACAAAACAAAAAATCTGTGTTTGGACATACAACATCTGCCTTGTACCTTGTCTGGTGGCCAGCTGATCTGGGAGCTCCTCTTGCCCCTGACACCTCTGCTAAGAATGTGGCATCATCATAGCACAATGAGCTCACCTTTGCCAAACACATCAATCTAATCTCCAAAACTTGCTGCATCCTCCTTAGAGTGCTTGGAAAGATCCCTCCGTTTTTTGCAGTGGATGCAGGGAAATGTATCATCCAGGCCCTAATCACTTTGTGGCTTGATTTCAGTACCAACACTGGGCATTGCTACCTGAGACAACATGAATTCCTTACCGATCTGCCCGACCTCTCCGTCCCTCCGGTATCACGAGACTGGTTGTACCCCGGATTAACAGAGCCTAGCAGAGGGGGCACTCTTTCTCTAAACTTGCGATTAAGCTTTAGAGTGACCTCCCTCACTCCCTCTCCCTCTTAAATGCATTAGATGCCCCTTTCACTCATCCGCCACTGATTCTCCGGTTCTCTTCCTGCTGTCCTCTCCCCCTACTCCCCTGCCTCCTCCTCGATGCCGGGGCGCCTTTGGGTATTGGTTACATTCTAAAACTACAATGACTGGGACAAAGGAGGTCGAGGGAATGACGACGAGGACGCACAGAACTATAAGCAGTGAAGATCATTATATAAAGGACTACAGTGTGCACAGGCTTGTGCAGACCAACTGGGCATCAGAAAAATGCACCAACCAGCACATCCTGTACTGGGTGAACAAATGTGCAATTTGGGATTTCACCAGCGCAGCATTCTTCTGGGATTTCGAAAACACTGCCACAGCCCTTGTGCCTGTTCATGTCTCACTCATAAACTGCATTTGCGCATTTTCCCTTGAGCATCATGCGATGTGCTAGGGGGCATTGCTTTCAGTACAATGTTTTCAAACTCACCAGTAGTTATGAGGAGGCACACAATTCTGTGAACTTGCACAATCGTTTAGTAAAGAAACAGTTTCCTCTGGAGAATGGGCAGGGTCATGATTTCACCCTCTCTTGGAGATGCTTCTGGCCTCTATGTATTATATTCCAGAGCTGTGTGCACTGTCAAAGCATCTCTTTCACTGCAAGGGCCTGGGTGTGTGTTGGTGCTTGGCTCAGGAGCTGACATTTTCATACTTATCACTAAATATTTCAGATAGTTTAGAGGATTACTTCCGAGTTAATCTGTCTGGAGCAAATAAAGAAACGCTCTGTCGGGTCAAAGCACTTAAAAAAGACAAAGCAAAGTCTGAAAAGAGAGCCCTTATTGAAGAAACATTTAAAACTTAAAAGGCTATTTGCTGAGAAACAGGACCTTTGTCCATATAAGTATGAACATAATGCTGTTAAGTATGTGAGCTACAATGGCTGAACCCACAGCAATGTCTCTTCTGTTAATGTACTTAAAAACCATATTGATTAAGGACTTTTTAAGCAGCAGAGCTCATCCACACACACACTACTGTCAATCTGAGGTCAAGGAAGAAATAAGCCCAGGACTGAGATAATTCGAAGTCTTTTGCTTCCATGAAGCGTATAGATTTTCCCACTTAGGAAATGGATTGGAAAGTGAAAATGAAGGGGTGGGAAGGAGGAACGGTTAGCCACATAAATGTTACGCAACTCTGACACAGTCCAAACTTTGTTGGTGTCACAAAACGTTGCAGATAGGTTTCAGCCTTGGGAACATGTGTGAATTCAAGCTTCAAAATGTTGTTGTAGGTGTGTTTCCATACTGGGAAAGGAAAGAGATCACCTAATTAGATGGCAAATGCATTGAAAAGGCACCTTTAAGCCTAACCTTATACACACTTTTTCCATGGCTGGAAATGGCCTGGGTAAATGAAATGAATTCGTTCTTGTATAGTGCACTTATACCCTGAGGCATCTTGGCGCATACCACTGTGGAACCCTTCCTGGCTTTTCCCTGTGAAATGCCCACTCCTGGGAACCCCCAAGGTGAAGCCAGGCATCCCAGCGCTGTTGGGGCCGTTGTGGAGATTAAGCAAGCTATTGCCCAGAGTTGCAGAGTGGGATCCATGATTAGAATAGGCACCGAGGCAAGAATTTTCAGGTCCGAGGATATTGAGCCCAAAACCCGCCGAGGAGGGAATTGAACCCTGGCCCCGTGCCAGACCTCTGCATCAGGGTCTGCTGCTCTAACCATTGAGCCACACTTCTCTCTACTTACTGGCTATTACAAAAAGTCAGGGTATTCCTCATCACAGTCCTACCATAATGAATATATCTCCAAATGCTCTAAAGCCAACTGAAATCGTAGTGCTTGGTGAATCTAGAGGGTGACTGGACCCATGGTCTCCTAATTCTCTTAGCAATGGCACCAATGTCTCGGTGATGAGAAGCAAGAGGATGGGGTGGAGACGTGAGCAAGGAATCACCAGAAGACTGTCCGCCAGCTCATCCAGAACTTGCAACCACAGAAGAGCAGATACCTCAGAAAAGTCCAGCGGGCCGATAGGCAAGTCACCAGTTTCAGCTTTCTTGGAAGGGTAGGATTACCATCCCAAGTCTGTACAAAATACTGCTCCAATCAACTGAAGAATTTGAGAAGGAATCAGTTGGGAATTGGTGCAGTTCAGCAGAAAGCTGTAGGACTGAAGGACTTTCGAGAACAGCCACAGATCCTTGACTTCCATAGAACAAGAAGAATAACAAATCAGCCAATTGTCCATATATGCAAACACCTTGATTCCTTAGAAATTGGCCATACTCACCAATTAAGGGATTGCTGGCTCACCCAAACAGAAACCCCAAAACTGGTAGTGGTGCTGGCTGAGGACACAGAACTGCTGAAATCTCTGAGGCACTGGATGCTACAGATATATATTCATAAGATTCCCAGATGAATGTGTGTAGGGGGCGAGGAGTTAGAAAGGAAATACCCTGAAGTGTCCAACAGCAGAATTATTTGGAGGCTTACCATCTGGAATGTGAGATGTGGTACGAAGCGAGTCACCTGTTTCCAGTCCAGAATGGAACAGAAGTCTCCCAAGTGCATCTAGATTATGATCAGGATCTGGTAGCAGCCTTGGCCTCGCTCTGCCAATGGCACAGCTACAACCTCCAATTTGTCCAAAAGGTCCTGTATGCCCTAGAGGAGAGCTTGATGGCATAGAGCACACTTGAAGCAGAAGTAGGACAGAAGAACTCTCCTGCTCCCTCTGGAACTGGATCAGATATCCTTATTCCACAACTTCCAGCACCCAAGACTCCACATCAGAAGACCTCCAGCAGTTGTTGAAGGCCAAAAGGTGAACCCCACAACTCCTGAATGAGCTGGAAGAGGTAGGAAGCAAAGGTGTAGTAGCAGTAGCAAGCTTCGACCAGTTTTGTCGATAAAGGAATTCCCTGGCATCAACCCTTTCCCTGAAACAACTGCCCCCTACCTCAGTCTTGAAAGAGGAGAGGGAACCTCTGGGAGCTAAACTCCACCCACTGAAAGAAGGTCAAACCCAAGTAATCAGTTTATGATCCTCCGTCGATCTTTTAATAAGGTCCTCTGAGTACATAAGAGCTTGGCCACAGTGAAAGGCAAGGGAAGAAGCAAGGACTTTGAGAAATATCTGCCTTCCAGGAAGCATCCAAATGTGCAGTTAGACTGCCACAGGTGATCTAGAAAGTGCTGTTAACTCAAAGATACAGTCAAAGGATAATTTCTACTCAACCACTTTATATCATCCTAGTTATGTACTTCTGTGCTGAAATCTAATTCCCCAAGGCTCATCATCTTCTCTTACTTCTTTGCCTCTTTCCCATAGGAAATTGAACAGATGCCCCACCTGTTCTCCTACCATTGTGCATCAGAGACATCTTCTCCCCTCCCATTATCTATATCACAGGACCATCTCTTGTTTATGCTGAGTGCAGGCTAACCAATTACCAAAGACCTATTGTGGACTCTTTCAGAAATTATTTGTTGTCAAACTCATTTGATTCAATCTGATTTGATGCCTTTCCTTGTCCTGACTTGTCCATTTTATGTTTTTCCCCACCCCTTGAGCATAGCTCCTTACATCTCTCTGATTGGGTGGTTTCTATTCTTTCACTGCTCACTTTTAGGTGCCTACTTTTTTAGGTCTCGGCTAGCCGCGCGAAGCGCGTCTCTGCCGAGCCCCTTTTGTCGGCATGTGTGCTTCCCAGGAGACAGTCCTGGCCGCGCGCATCGCCTTGGAGGCGATTTGAAAGTGACACGCGCACGCGAACGAGCGCTGCGGCCAGGCGCTGTCTCCTGTGAAGCACACACGCATGCGCATACACACATCAAGTGCTTCGTGAAATTACAGATGAAAGTAAGTGTATTTATTCACATTGCGTGTGTCCTCCTTTCCCGCCTCCACCCTTGGGGCAATCCCTCGTCTATCCTTGCTCCCCGAACACCAGCCCAGCTCCCTCCCAAGCTCCGGCTGCGGCTTTACCTTTGCAGCGGCGCCGAGCCGGATGCGCGCTCAGATCCACGGAAATGTAACCGGGAGAGCTCCGCCGGGAGGCTGACATCGAGAGGCGCGGGGAGTGGGGCAGCTGCAGTGCGCTTCCACCGACTGCAGGGGGGCGTCACCGAGCGGCTTGCCGAGGAAAGCGGTGGGAGGCAGGGGCCGAGCTTGCGGGAGGAGGTAAGGAGAGGAGGGAGGAGAAACGAGAGCGCGCTCGAGACAGAAGCACGAGGAGGCAGGACTTCTCACGAAAAACAGAATTGAGCTCTAGTTGACACCCCCGGGGTACCAAAGAGTTGTCGGCGTGAAGGAGTAGAAACGTCTCGCCCTGGGGGTATTTACATTTTAAAGCTTGGTGACGCTACTCTCGTAAGTTAATAAAACGTTGCCCATCGCAAATCGTACCCAAGCCACCACGCGTAACCCCAAGAAAACAGACCCCTCAGCTTGTGATATACCACACCCGACCCTTTAGTGAAGATATGTTAGGAGCTCAGGCTCTTAAAGTTTTAAGGCTAGCCTGACTCAAAGAATGAAGGCGGTGTTCTTACCCTTGTGCAGAGTAGTGAGTGTAGAGTGAGTGTGCAGAGTAGTGAGTGCAGAGTGAGTGTGCAGAGTAGTGAGTAGTGAGTGCAGAGTAGTGAGTGCAGAGTGAGTGTGCAGAGTAGTGAGTGCAGAGTGAGTGTGCAGAGTAGTGAGTGCAGAGTGAGTGTGCAGAGTAGTGAGTGCCGAGTGAGTAGTGAGTGCAGAGTAGTGAGTGCAGAGTAGTGAGTGCAGAGTGAGTGTGCAGAGTAGTGAGTAGTGAGTGCAGAGTGAGTGTGCAGAGTAGTGAGTGCAGAGTGAGTGTGCAGAGTAGTGAGTAGTGAGTGCAGAGTAGTGAGTGCAGAGTAGTGAGTGCAGAGTGAGTGTTCAGAGTAGTGAGTGCAGAGTGAGTGTGCAGAGTAGTGAGTGCAGAGTAGTGAGAGCAGAGTGAGTGTGCAGAGTAGTGAGTGCCGAGTGAGTAGTGAGTGCAGAGTAGTGAGTGCAGAGTAGTGAGTGCATAGTAGTGAGTGCAGAGTAGTGAGTGCAGAGTAGTGAGTGCAGAGTGAGTGTGCAGAGTAGTGAGTGCAGAGTGAGTGTGCAGAGTAGTGAGTAGTGAGTGCAGAGTAGTGAGTGCAGAGTGAGTGTGCAGAGTAGTGAGTGCAGAGTGAGTGTGCAGAGTAGTGAGTGCAGAGTGAGTGTGCAGAGTAGTGAGTGCCGAGTGAGTAGTGAGTGCAGAGTAGTGAGTGCAGAGTAGTGAGTGCAGAGTAGTGAGTGCAGAGTAGTGAGTGCAGAGTGAGTGTGCAGAGTAGTGAGTGCAGAGTAGTGAGTGCAGAGTGAGTGTGCAGAGTAGTGAGTGCAGAGTGAGTGTGCAGAGTAGTGAGTGCAGAGTGAGTGTGCAGAGTGAGTGTGCAGAGTAGTGAGTGCAGAGTGAGTGTGCAGAGTAGTGAGTGCAGAGTGAGTGTGCAGAGTAGTGAGTGCCGAGTGAGCAGTGAGTGCAGAGTAGTGAGTACAGAGTAGTGAGTAGAGTAGTGAGTAAAGTAGTGAGTAGAGTAGTGAGTGCAGAGTAGTGAGTAGTGAGTGCAGAGTAGTGAGTAGTGAGTGCAGAGTAGTGAGTAATGAGTGCAGAGTAGTGAGTTCAGAGTAGTGAGTGCAGAGTAGTGAGTGCAGAGTAGTGAGTGCAGAGTAGTGCGTGCAGAGTAGTGAGTAGTGAGTAGTGAGTGGTGAGTAGTGAGTGGTGAGTAGTGAGTAGTGAGTAGTGAGTAGAGTAGTGAGTAGTGAGTGCAGAGTAGTGAGTAGTGAGTGGTGAGTAGTGAGTGCAGAGTAGTGAGTGGCTGGCCCTGTTTCTAGCTCAAGCGGCACCGGCACCTGTAGTCTAAAGATAATACCTCTGCCTCAAGTGAAGTACTCTGGTACCCAAGGATGACTAGCAAACAATATTATTCACAACGTTGCTTACTATTCAGCAACATTTGACAGTTTGCAATCAATCTTTATAAAAACAATTCAGAGTTTGATAACAAATGAATGCAACCCATTGTAATATACAATGCCAATAGCTCAAACTTTAATGCTGCGAGACCTATTGCATTGTAAATGCTTGTTTTATTATAGTTTTATACCCTGCTGCCAAGGACTATACTGGTTGTTAAAGGCCCTGAACCTGAGTTATAAGCCTGAGCCGCAAGTGAAGGCCTATAACAAGGGTGAGGGCCTTTAACAACCGTCAAAGCCCAAGGCAGAAGGGTTATCAGTAGGCTTTCCTGTTTTTAGCTTCTGTTTTTGGTAAATTGTGGTGTTTTTTTCCTGTGTTTTCAATTCAATTTTCAATTTCAATTCAATTCAAAAAGCTTTTATTCGATTTGTACATACAAATCATACAAGCAAAAAGATACATAATTAGAATATTTAAAATCACCATATGAACACTTATAAGAAAGGGGGTAGGAAGATGTGCAAAGGCTGGAGTGCAACAATTAAAAACTAATCTTGCCATTTTAGGTCAACATACTGTTACAATGCAAGACATTCATAAATAAGCAGACAGGAAATCAGTAGGGTTTACTTAGTAGGCCTTTCCTGGCAGCTGTACATAACAATTTAAATAATCATAATATACTGTGGACATAAACAGATAAAAAATAATACCTTAGTTACAAAAATGATATAAAACTTGGAAACATATATATACAGACAGGAATGTAAAAGGTAATAGCAGCATAATACAATTCCTGGCAGCTGTATAACATAGGTACAGACAGGTAAGTATAAGAAATGTTATAATACAATACTTTTCCTGGCAGCTGTACACTTCAAAATAAAAGTAGCCAGAAAAAAGCAAATCTCCTCATTCTCTAATGAGGATAAAAATATCAGTGCAGTTTCTGTAGTACAAATATTATACTTAATAAAAATCGGTTTAAGGTATTTTAGCCTAAGAGAATGAAAAAATGTACAGAAAAGTAAAAAGTGGCAACTACTCTGGCGAGAAACACTGTCACACGGGCAGGATGTCTCTGAACTGGTTCTTGTGTTTGGAAATGCAACCAGATGGTGGACAATACCCAATCTGACACGTGTTAAAACATACTGATGAGAGGGACGAGTCACGAACACAAGATAGGGTTGGAACCCCGAAGATAAATTCAAATCTTTATAAAATTTCACGGTAATAAGATTACCAGAAATTTTATCTCGCTCTGCCTTTCGAAAGTTTAAAAACGTTGTCTTAATTTCTTTTTTTGAGATAGAAACAACCTCTTCTGGCTCACGGAACACATCGATATTAAAAAGAAGGAGATACCAACGGTGAATGTATCTCAACCACTGTATGCGTAAAGAGTGGTCCAAGCCTATACAGTCAAGAATAATATCCTGAGTAAATCGAGTCTCTGGCTTCGCCCAAATAGAACGCCACAATAAGAGTGGCCGGACTGCTGCTAAGTCAGAAATGAACTCGACCCCGACCTCTTCATGGATCAGTTGAACGGAGGCAGAAGGGGGGACGCATAACAACCTCCTTAGAAACTTATTTTCCTCCTTCTGCAGGGATATACCCTCGCTGTGGCCCCATACACCTGCCCCATACAGTGCAGAGGAGACACAACAAACATTGTATATGTTCATCATGTCTAAAATGCTTCGTGAGCCAAGTTTAGAGGCAAAGCGAAAAATACTGCTAGTAGACCGCAGCATTTTTAGTCTGATAGAATCAAATTCCGAGGTCCAAGACCCGCTATTGTTGTACGTAATTCCTAGATAACAAAAGGACTTAACATGAGTCAACTTTTCCTTATCCAGGAAAAAAGTATGCTTTGACTGTTTAGCTGCCCGACCGCATGACATAACATACGTCTTGGTTTTGTTCACGCGGAGCCGCCTAACTTGAATAAACTGCATAAAATTATCAATTAGGCGCTGGAGGCCAATCTGTGTTCGGGATAAGAGAACAGCGTCATCCGCGTAAAGTAACAGCGGGACATGTTTACCACCAATCAGGGGGGCGTCTGCTGGGATGTCAACCAAGGAACGGTCGACATCATTAATAAAAAGGGAAAATAAAAGCGGGGCCAAAACACATCCCTGGCGTATGCCCCGAGACACTTTGAAAAACGGGGTGCATTCGCCAAGGGTGCCATAGCGGACCTTACAGGAGAGTTTTTCATAAAGTCTAGCTAAGAAATGAACAATTTCCCTCGGAGCCCCTGCATCAAGCAAAACCTCCCAAAGAATGGCATGGTTGACCAAATCAAAAGCGCTGCTCAAATCAGCAAAACATAAAAAGAGGTTGCCATTTTTGGCCACAGTATATTTATTAATTAAAAGGTCCAAATTTACACATTGATCCAATGTGCCCAAACCTTTCCGAAAGCCATATTGGACTCTGGTTAAAATATTAAAATCAGTTGCCCAATCTTCCAGCCTTTTGAGCAAAATCCTACTCATTACCTTTACAGAGGCGTCCAATAATGAAATTGGCCGGTAGTTAGAGGCCTCTGATTTGTTACCTTTCTTATGTAAAGGGATAATAACCGATTGACCCCAGGTAGACGGGAAATTAGTTTCTGCCGCGCAATTAAATATCCTCGCCAGGATGGGAGCCCACAGAACTGGTTCATCTTTGTATAAATCCAGCGGGACCCCATCAGGGCCAGGTGCCTTGCCTCCTTTGCTAATAGAAATTGCTTCATGGCTTTCTTCTAATGTTATTCCCAGCGGGAGGGGTAGCCAAGGGGTAGACTCAGATGACAATGACTCAGGGGATAAACCTTCTGGATTAAAAATTTTTGAAAAGTGACTGACCCAATCACTGCATGCCACATAAGATGTTAGTTCTGGAACATCTTCTTTATTGAGAAAAGGGCTGTTAATTGTTTCCCAATAAAGTTTGCAGTTTTTGGTCTCGGCTGCTTCCTTCAACTTATCCCACGCCTCAGTCTGTAATACCCTTTTCCTAGTATTAAGTGCTATTTTATATCTAGCCCTGAAATATTGTATATCCTTCTTATCACGTGGTTTGGTACCTAAAGCTTTCTTTAGTTCTCGGAGGGCGACTATACAGATCTTATCAAACCACCCCTGCTTCGGACCACTATTGGATGACGGGGCCTTAGTAAAAATACCGTCAATAATACTGTTCATGGAGACAAAGTGAGCTAATAAACAGCCTGAATCACAGTCATTATCTAGACAGGAACTAATTTGGTTCTTACAGCTAGTAAGAACCTCCTTCTGCTTAACCTTAGAATTAAATCCAGTCCATTTAATCCTAAGACCCTTCGGTCTTATAGGTACTAGGTCAGTTGAGCATTTTTCGCCTGAAACTGTCGAGGTACCATGCCCTAGGAGGGTAACACGAATGCTGTTATGGTCACTGAGACTTTCTTCGTTTACATACAAATCAGTAAAGTCTCCACTGCTAGACAGAAGAATATGATCTATAAATGATCCTGCATCTCTGCCTGTAAATGTGGGACATGTTATTGTCTGATTGTTTATGTTACAGTTTAACAGGGTCATATCTAGTGTGACTAGCATGTTATTTAGTGTAGAACCGTAACTGCAATGTTGGAAGTGAGGAGAATCCTCCCTCACTCCCAAACCCCCCCATTGACTACTCATAGCTGCTCCAAAGCCACAGATGTTCCTGTTAGACAAATGGCAGGGCTGCAAGTTAAAATCCCCTGCCCAGACAACCTCGGCCTTTCTTTTCGAAATACCCAAGGCCTTGGCAATTTCCCTTTCTAGAGGCGGTAGAATATCTCCTCTGGTGGCATCAAAGATATTGTTGTAGAAATTTACTACAACTAAATCAATACTCTTCCTGCACTCCACCCTTATGACTTGACTATGGGTCCCAACTGTCGTGCTGCTTTTGACCGTACAATCACACAACTTAGTGGATAAAAGCATCAAAAGGCCCCCCTTAGCCCTGCCCGAGCTAGATTTGGTGGCTTTAAGACAGTAGGATGCGTACCCTTCGATGTTAATGGGGTCCAGACACCACGTTTCCTGCAACAGGATCAGGTCCAATCCCTCCCCCATAAAACTGGTCCAGAAGGGTGTACCTAGTTTGCTGGCAAGGCCAGCAATGTTCCAGGAAACAAGAGAGAGCCCTGCTGGTTTACCCGAATCGCCAACAATAGTCGACTCTGGCTGAATTACACGTGATAAAATAGGACCATCTTCCCGGGGATTGATATCTGGGCTTAATCTGGGAGTAACAGAAGGTGTACATGCATCAAGGCTATCCCTATTTTCTATATGCGAGAGGGGTATTAGCGATGACACCATTGGGAATTCAGGAGGTGCGGGTAAAGGTATGACTGGAGGAACACTTTCCATATCTAAATAGGACGTAAAGATGTTTAAATCCAAAGCTTCAGCAGAGCTGAGTCAATCTACCTCGTCTAACGCAGCATATCTGTTAGGATGGGCAAATTGTGAGTACAAGGGATCTTGGGAAAGGGGCAAGTCCTGCCAAGTTTGTTGCCACTGGGATTTAGCTGGTTGTAGGGGCTGAAAAGGTTGCTGCCACTGATGGGCATGCTGAAATAAAGGTGGTGGAAAATGGGGAGGTTGTTGCCATTGAGGATTAACATGATGCGGGGGAAAAGATAGAGCATGTAATGGCTGCTGCTGAAGATTAGCATAATGTGGAAAAAAAGAAGAGGGGTGTGGTGGTTGCTGCCAGGGTTTGGTAGCATGATGCGGGGGATACACAGATCCTCTGTTACTTTGAAAAGTGGGACAAGGAGGATTTGGTCTTGATGGCATCGGAAAAAAATAAGACAAGGGAAGTGGATTGATTTGAGTCGCAGGACCACTGTTGGGTGCATTACATATATAACTAGCTGCCCCTATATCCCTAAAATTTACTGTAATTACATCCCCTACTATTGTTTTCTTACTTCTGCCCACCCAATCCCCTCTACGCACAGTAAGAATTTCACCGTTCATATTGTTAGGTAGAGGTTTATGTAAGTGAAGCCATTGGGCACATTTATTTCTTAGCTCAACAAACGATTCTTTTGCTCCCTCCTTCAACGGGGGAACTGCTGTCAGCACGACCACAAAAGGGGAGACTTCTGGTGGTAGATTAATTGACTTAAAACGTGCCTGCTTTGGCTTAGGACCTTCAGTCTTGTTTGTAGGAAGAGGTACTAAAGGGGTATTAGATTTTCCTACAACATCTTTTACTTGAGGAGTAGTGGTTTTGTTACCAACAACAGGGTGTTGGTGAGTCGGAATAGAACCCACCACCTCCGGAGTGGATAAAGCTGTGGATTGAACAGAATTATTCCCTGTTTGCGACAGATGAGATAAAACTGGATTCCCGGGGGCTATAGTTACTTGAGCGTTATTTAATACATCTTTAGGGGGCTGGACACAAGATGAGCATTTAGGGGCTACTTCTATGATCCCTTGTGGCTGATCAGGCCTTTGCCGGTTCGTTTTATGTGGCCATTTCGAGTGTATTAAAGACGTAAGCCTGTCAACTTTAGAAATTAAAGGCTTAATTTGTGCCGCTATTGTGGCTTCAAGGTCCAATTTTAAATCTGTTACCATGTTTTGCACCCAGCAGGGAATACCTGATACCAGTTGCGGGGTAGGTGAAATCAGATTATGGTTCCTAACTGCAACTTTTACTTTGTTTTTACTCTTGGATGTAACTTTTGGGGGATTGGTAACCCTTCCCCCAGAGTCTGTAGGTGCAGGAGCTGTTTCCACATCATTAAACCCACTCAGACTCGGCGCCGCTATGCCAGGTGACTGACAGGCTTCTAGATCTGGTGTGACCTCCAGATCGACAAAAGACGGATCTGAGTCTGATAGGGCAACCGATAAATCAACAGCATTCGGTACAGTCAGAGCACTAGTGGTAGGCATGGTTAAGGGTAGAGAACAATTGTTCAATGACTGCAGGGCGGGTGATTTAGCATTTGCAAGAGAACCCAAGGATGAGCGCTTGGCATTCGCAAGATCCATGGAGACTCTTTTCTCCAATAAAACAATGCTTTGGTCAATAGTCTCGTTCACCCGTGAAATGAAAAGGTCTATGGGTCCAGTTACCTGTGCTACCACTGTAGCTTTTTTTGTACAACTTCTAGTTCTATTGCGCATGGCCGACATCTGTAGCGCAGGGACAATAGAAAATGATGATATAGCTGAAAGGCGGCCGCTGGTGTTGCAATACGCAAATATAGGACACAATTCCGCCTACCTTAGCAGTTATATGATTGAGGGCCAAAAGGCAGGGGTTCAGGGCCAGGGCCGTCCTCTGCCGTCCTTGAACGGCCTTAAACGGCCCGCTCTTTGCCCGGTCTTCGCCCCGGCCTTAGCCCCGCGCGCGTCCCGCGTGCGCGTTACTGTGGCTGCTTATCAAGGAGTGAGGGAAGAGGAGGAGGGGCCGGACAGGCAAACAGGAAAGCGGGTGATGCAGGAAGGCTGGCGATACACCCTCAGCAGGGTCAGTGGTGAGTCCCAGGAAAGGCTCTCTCCGCGCTGTTTTTGACTGGAGGAGGGGGCGGGAAGAGGACCAGCTGCGGCCGATCAGCGCCGCTGAGCACGCTGGTCCTCGCAGTCCCGCCTCTGTTCCTGGGGTCAGCTGTAGAGTCCCTCGGTGCGCGTTGGTGCCGTGGGGCACGGGTAGAAGCCCAGGAGTTAACACTGGCAAAGTCTCAAGCCTGCGAGCGGCACCCGCGAAGCGGGGGCCGCGAGGCGTGGCGCAGTGGCCGGACAGGCAAACAGGAAAGCGGGTGATGCAGGAAGGCTGGCGATACACCCTCAGCAGGGTCAGTGGTGAGTCCCAGGAAAGGCTCTCTCCGCGCTGTTTTTGACTGGAGGAGGGGGCGGGAAGAGGACCAGCTGCGGCCGATCAGCGCCGCTGAGCACGCTGGTCCTCGCAGTCCCGCCTCTGTTCCTGGGGTCAGCTGTAGAGTCCCTCGGTGCGCGTTGGTGCCGTGGGGCACGGGTAGAAGCCCAGGAGTTAACACTGGCAAAGTCTCAAGCCTGCGAGCGGCGCCCGCGAAGTGGGGGCCGCGAGGCGTGGCGCAGTGGCCGGACAGGCAAACAGGAAAGCGGGTGATGCAGGAAGGCTGGCGATACACCCTCAGCAGGGTCAGTGGTGAGTCCCAGGAAAGGCTCTCTCCGCGCTGTTTTTGACTGGAGGAGGGGGCGGGAAGAGGACCAGCTGCGGCCGATCAGCGCCGCTGAGCACGCTGGTCCTCGCAGTCCCGCCTCTGTTCCTGGGGTCAGCTGTAGAGTCCCTCGGTGCGCGTTGGTGCCGTGGGGCACGGGTAGAAGCCCAGGAGTTAACACTGGCAAAGTCTCAAGCCTGCGAGCGGCTCCCGCGAAGCGGGGGCCGCGAGGCGTGGCGCAGTGGCCGGACAGGCAAACAGGAAAGCGGGTGATGCAGGAAGGCTGGCGATACACCCTCAGCAGGGTCAGTGGTGAGTCCCAGGAAAGGCTCTCTCCGCGCTGTTTTTGACTGGAGGAGGGGGCGGGAAGAGGACCAGCTGCGGCCGATCAGCGCCGCTGAGCACGCTGGTCCTCGCAGTCCCGCCTCTGTTCCTGGGGTCAGCTGTAGAGTCCCTCGGTGCGCGTTGGTGCCGTGGGGCACGGGTAGAAGCCCAGGAGTTAACACTGGCAAAGTCTCAAGCCTGCGAGCGGCTCCCGCGAAGCGGGGGCCGCGAGGCGTGGCGCAGTGGCCGGACAGGCAAACAGGAAAGCGGGTGATGCAGGAAGGCTGGCGATACACCCTCAGCAGGGTCAGTGGTGAGTCCCCTGTGTTTTCAATACCTTAAAAAACAGTGGTTATCAGTGGTTACATATTTTTGTGCCATTAAAAACAACATAAACAGTGTATTTCCGTTTTTTATGGAATGTCTTGCTTTTATTATTGCATGCTTTCTGCACTGATAGTGCATGTGTATAGACTGTGTACATACCGGGTATAGTAGCTAGTACACAATTTGCTAACTCTGGTCACTGACATAGCTTTCCATGCCAATACTGATGCACCTGAAGATTGCGATTCTCTGGGACAGGTTCTGCAACATGTGCATTGAACCGGCGCATATGCCCCCAGTTTTTGAGGTGGTCAAAAATGAAACAGTACTTTTCAAAGTCCGGAGAAAATTCCCCTTTACGGAAGGGATCTAAACCCTGTGCAGCGTACCTCAGTGAGGTTTTATTGACTTCAAATGCCATGGTTTGAGAAGGGACATTGCTATGATAGCGGTATTTCAGGAACC
This sequence comes from Lissotriton helveticus, assembly GCF_964261635.1. NCBI lineage: Eukaryota > Metazoa > Chordata > Amphibia > Caudata > Salamandridae > Lissotriton > Lissotriton helveticus. Next base: position 898,933,289 of record NC_136057.1, read on the forward strand.
ATTCTTGCTTAATGTATCCATTGTCTGGAGCCGGATATTGAGAGCTCGTCTTCATCCTTTCATTTGAACATCGTTTCAACCCTGTGAAGAACAACATGTTTTACACCTAAAGCAGAGACTCATTAAATCAGCTGCTTGCTATCACAGTGGGCCAGTTATATTAGGGGCTCACCGCCATCTCGTTGGTTTTTAAAACCAGTCCCACACATTTGTCCATTGATTTGCCCAATGTACAGTAAAAATCAAATGGAATACATGCAGCATCAGTCTGAATAGGGACACATTTTTATGACTAATGGAAGGCCAGTCCTTTAGTCAAATAATTTCCAGTACTTCCATAGGTAGTTTACCAACCAGATTTTAACTGAGATGGATCCCTGAGGAAGACAAAGCCGAAACGGGTGTAGAGTGTGTATAATTGACCGCCAGTTCATGTAAATGTTTCTGTGTGTCATTCACTTCCAATTCAATTCTATTGTTAACTAATCTCAGATCACCTCAGTTTAAACATTGTATTACAGAGAATAAGCACAACAACAAAGATCGCATTACTTGTTTAGCATTGCTATATAAACTTTAATCATGATCATCAATTTATGCAAGAAATGTATTTTAAATATATACAGAAAATGTTTTATATAAATATTTATGATTATTTTTTTATAAATTAAATGATTGAACATCCTATCTTTGTATGTCATTGTTTAATGTATGTTCATAGTATTCTGTCTGTTTGTGGTTTCTTTGTCCATATTAGCTCCGATTATCACCTTGCCTCAGGCAACCTTTCCTTCATTGCAATTTTTCCCTGCAGTTAGGTATTTCCATCCTTTATGTAGGCGGCCCGTTCTTTCCCAAACTTGGGACATTGCTATGCATCATTGCAAACCATTTCTCATGCACTGTAAAATAAAATTTCCTGAATTGTTCCTCAACATTTCTTTGCTTACCAAGTGGCAAGAATTCTAACATGAACATGTTGCAGTGCCAAAGTCACTTAAAGTGTCGCCCAGCCTACTCTCAAGGAGCTGTTTCACATATACACGAATTACGATGAACACTTGGTAGACAAGGTTGTTTTCAGACTCTAGTTTTCTTACTGTGTCCACCACAGCAGTCATGTTTTCCTGTAAAAATCTAAAAATGCAGTAGAGTGTACTTTTTTCACATCACTATCAATATGTGACTAAAGATCCTCACATTCCTTGCCTTTAATATCATCAGCAAGTAAAAATTCTGTAAACGGTTGCCACATGGATAATATAGGCTTCACTGCCTCTCGGACGGAGAACCACTGGCTAAATGGCACAGTATGGATGACTTTTTCTGTGATGCCACACAAAGCACAAAATAAGAAATATTTGCGTTTTAGTTTCCACGCATAATGAAACAGTGCACCAGAATGGACTACAAAGTCAATGGCATTCTTCATTAACTCGGAAGATTAGAAAGATGCTTTCAGCAAACCATCTAGCAAGTGGCAAGGATCTCTTACAGGGAAGGACTTCCGCTCAGGTATCGATTTTGACAGTTCATCACACAACTTTTTCATATGTGTAGCTGAATTACTTCAAATGCAAACAATATCACTCTAATCTTTGTTAAACTTGGCAAGAACTTTTTGCAGCAGCATTCCAAGTGACACTAGTCCATGTTTTACAAACATCTGGTGTCATGTCTTCACCACTATCCCAGATGCTTGGTGACAGCATTATTTTCACATGTACATGTCACTACACCTTGCATTGAATGTTTAAAGCCGGGGGTGTTTGACAATTCACCTACTATCAATACTGACTTGCTAGAAAAGGGGGCTGAGGTATCAAAGGGTTTCACCCATTCTCTGTCTGTGGGTAAATGTGATGGTACATGTTGGGAAAGATTCTTATAAAACCTCCCATTTTACCTATCGGTGAACGAACCAAACATAGACACAATATAAAATATGATTTTGATATTTCTTGATTCTCTACAGTTTATAAAATAATTAAATAAGACCTAAAACATGCTTCTAAACCCTGCCTATTTAGACCAAAGACCACAAAACTGAAAAGGCAAAAGGAAGAAGAAACAATATTTTAGTGACATCCCTAAACAGCAAAACTCAAGCAGAATAATGTTAGTCCAGTCTTTCTTGCTGCTGCCTTGTATAACCAAGTTACATTGTATTGGCCCCTTCAGGAAGAAATACAAATTACTCTTTCACTCACCTTTTCCTTTCTTTGAATGGCATTTAGTTTCTTGTTGTGAAGGTGTTTTTTCAGTGTTTATGATTACACTGGCGAGGGCTATTTTCCTTTCGGTGGGGTTTTATCGGTTATTATAGGTTTAAACCTAAAACAGGATAGTCTAGTTCTAAGGCTATTAGAACATTCCACTCATTGAGGGTAGAATGTTCTAAATTAAAAAGGGAGAAACTGAAAAACAAACATGGGAATGTTGGAAAAGAAGGCTTACACCAGCCATTATAAGCCAGGAGCCATTCCATTGTCTTCAATGGAAGACTCAACATTACAGGGTTCTAATTTTACTAAAGCACTTGATGAGAGTGCATGTGTTTTCTACATGTCTACCTCATGTGCTTCTCTCCTGCCAAACGTCTTGCCTCCATGCCACTCTGTGTTACTTTCCCGCTCTTGTGCTTCTCCCTCACCCTGTGTTGTTTTCTCTCTTGTGCTGCTTTCCCCTCTCCTGACCAACTTTCCACTGCTTCCACTACCCGCTCCTCCATTGCCCCTCACTCCTTTCATCAATTTGTTTATGTTTATATTATTAAGGGGATCGGACTAGGCAGCAAATTGCCGATGCTGTACAGCATTGCTAGCATTGCTAAAAGGCATTGGCAATGCCAATAGTTCCAAAGGCGAGACCTATTGACTTTGCCAATTCTTGCTTCTCTTTTTAAACGCAGTAGTCTTTAAGAAAATGTTTTGACTTTCTTAATTTTTCTTCCAATTTTCCTCATTACTATCTTTGTCTCCACCGGCAAAAGGAATTAGGCAGTCGCCATTCTCAATGAAGGTATTGGCATTCCTAAGACTATAATTAAGACTGCCACTGACCTTAGACTTGCCCCAACCAATCCATTCAAGCTATTCGATTAGAGAATTAATTTCACAGACAATTTTACTTTTGGACTATATAATTTGGGGCTAAAGCTGGTGTCTTCTATTTCGTTAGGCTCATATCCATAGTTGATCAATCGATTATTAGGGAAGACGAACTACGAGGAAGATAATGATCATTGCACTCTCAAACTTGATTATGAGATGGTGTGTACAAATTCCAAACCTGAAGTCATACACATATGCTATTACTATAATATGATTGCACAGATTTGTGTTAAATGTAGGAACTAACGCTTTGTACTTGAACACTAGTCTGTCTAAATGCTGTTTTATTAGAGGTCAGAATTCAACGTGTTCATTGAGTAAACTAGTGCTATAGGATCTTTATTTGTTTGTTCAGCACTTGTAAACTTGAGACGTCCTTATTTGTAAAGCATGTTTATTTCAAATAACATAATCATTGTGAATAAAAGCTTTGATTTGTATATGTAAGCCACTGACTTTTACAGACCTATGTTGTCTTTATAAGTTTTTACAAGGTTTCATATATTTTTTTTTGAAAGTTTACTCATATATTGTATTTTTGTGAGTCGCCTTGGTCTGTTTCTTCACATTATTGTGACTTTTAGCAAACCAATTTTTTTTTTAATTTTGAATGGGTGTACGTCTTTTTCTCTTGTCACAGGTGAATTAAATAGCACCATTATTTTCAAGGAGATTTATACACCATTCGGGCAACTTCAAATTGCGATTGCTAATATTTTTAGTTTTTTTTGTATATTCTTTTCTACAGTAGACTTGTTCTAGAGACTACTGTAGGTACACTGCCATCTTACCGTTTTTATCATCCAGACTCCTGGCTGTTGTTTACTGACTTTTTGGTTAAGTAAGTTAACAGTCCATTTTGTCTCACAGCATGACAGCAGAAATTCCGAAAAACATTTCATACAGTTAGCCACAAAAAAATATTCTCCAAAATACAGCTCACCATTAATAATTAAAGTATACAAATATCGTTGTCATCCTAGGTTTTACCTACAAAAATATATAGGCAAGCACCACATATGGATTTAAAGTCAAACAATACTGACCTACAATAAAGCTAATTCAAACTTCTTGCTTTAAAATGCTAATTCAGCAAGGCCAGCCCAAAGACTTGCTTCCATAATTAATTCCTATTTTTTACAGTTGAAAACAATAACCTCATGTTGGGATCTGGTTGGAATGTTTCGGGTGGTAGCTCGTGGGGAGTTCTCCCAAGTATGCTTTGGTTCTCATTGATTTCATGTCAAAATGGCCCGAGGTCAGGTTCGTGGATAATGTGAATTCTTTGTCATCAAATTTTTTCAAGATGTGTTTCTCAGGGAGGGTTTTCCTGAAGAATTAGTTTTGGACAATGCAACTTACTTGGTGTCCAGGGAAATGCAAGACTTCCTCAAGAACATTGGTGTGAAGCATATCCTTACTTCCCTTTATCATCCCCGCCGCAATGGTTTAGTTGAACGCTTCAACCACGTTATCAAGGAACATTTGCAACTTGTCTTGGTTAATGGTTTGCATTGGCGGCAAGCTGTTACTGACATGTTGTGGGCAGTAAGGACCACGCCTCATGTTAGCACTGGTATGACTCCATTCACCTTACTTAGAGGTAGAATTGCTGGTTCCAAGTGGAACAAGGAGTGGATGTCCAGGAAAGAGGTTGACAGGGAGAAGTTGTTGGATGTGGGGGACGTCAGAGCTGCTGTTCAAGCCAGGTATGGAACTAGGTCTGGAAATGCTAGTGCTTTGTCAGTTAAGGTGGGTGATTGGGTCAGAGTCAAGAAACCGGGCCTTATCCGCAAGGGCGAGTCGCGCTTTTTGGCACCTAGAAGGGTGTCTGACGTGAAAGATCATGTGGTTTTGTTAGGGAATGGCAAGGCATAGAACAAATGTGCTGTTTCTTTGGTTCCTGAATCAAAGCTTGGTTATGTCAATAAGAGAATGGGTGTTCTTTCTTCTTCTGTGGTTGTGCCTGGCAGTGTCCATGGGAGGTGTGTTGTTCAGTCCGGGTGTGTACCCGCGAGGTGTTCATCTGCCAGGTTGAGATCTTTTCCTTCCAAGTTTCAAGATTACATCATGTTGTAGACTTCCCTCTATTCATGTTTCTTCTTTATCCTTTCCATGTGATGTGACTATGTTATTGCTCTTATGCTGTTATCTTGTTATGTTATTTCAGTACATTATGCATTCATTTTGCTTTGCTAGTTCTGTTTCTGTTTTATTTCATCATTCATTGTTTGGTTATGTTGTGAAGGAAGAGGGGTGTGTTGGGATCTGGTTAGAATGTGTCGGTGGGAGCTTGTGGGGGTTCTTGGGGGTTCTACAGTGGAATGTGTAGTGCGGTGCCAGCGGCAGTTGTTGCCAGTAGCTGCATGTTGCCAAATGGAATAAAGCTGATCCCAAACCTACCTGGTGTCATCTCTTCACCTCCCTACTGCAAAGTAAATCAAAGGTGACGATAATAACAGAAGATATAAAGGCTCTGTCAGAAGTGACTCGTCCTTAAAACCTAGACAATATATCCTGTTCATATAACAGAGAAAAACTTACAGGAACACAAAAAAATGCATTTTAGTTTGATTAGATGAATTATCCCATGGGCAAGATTTAATCAAGTCACTGAACACCCTGGCAACTATCTTCAGGAAAGATGAGCACAGTTGGAAGTTTTTTTTAGTTTAATATCATCTCTCACTATGTCCCCTAATTTGGGTCCCTTTCATCTCTCCCATCTGTCTCTGTTTCACGTCCCCTTTACCAATACTGCCCCTTACTATCACACCAGATCATTAGGGATTTCACTGTAGAATGGGGAACAACACAGATTTTACAGTTGGTGCACAGGACAATACTAAGCGCTCATCTGAGACCGCCTGGTTCAAAAGGAGCAGAGGTTTTTCACACACTCTCTATCAGCACATTGCCAGATATTGAACCAGGGTGATACTGAGTGTCTTCACTTCCTGTGTCATTCTGGACCTTCCACACTAACCCGGAGAGCTCTTCTTCGAGCCATGAGGAGTGTATACTGCGAAACGCACTGGATGTCAAACCTGGGCTTTATGGTAGAAAGACCTCTGTGAGCTCTAGGAACAGGGCAGAACCTAATCTCATATAAAGCTTTCCAAGCTGAAAGTTGGTCCATCAGAGAATGTCTGAGTCTCCCAATATCCAATGGTGCAACATCTTTCCCTGTGATGTGAATTTTTCCTGTTTGAAGCATATAAAGAGGAGGCTTTATGAGAGAAAGATGGGTCACAATGCATTGTATTCCCTGATTGCTGAAAGATCTTCATCCCTTGCTACTATTGTCCTTGGTTTTTGCTTCAAGCAGGTTAGTTGGTTTTATGTCTAAGGTCTTTTCTTAACATAGCCGGCTTTGTTCTCCTTCCTCATATCATGAGGAGTTTGGTGCCTTGCTGAATTTTCACAGTGCTACCTTTATTTTCAATCAAGATTAAACTATTGCCAGAGGAAGCTTCTTTCCCTTCACATGTTTTTTCTCCTGACTGTGACCCTCTGATGGAGCAGGATTTGCGTAACTGAGACCTGCTCGGATTAAACCTCCATTGTGTGAAAATCAGTAACAAAAGTTGTGAAATTAACATTGAAAATATTAACATGGGGTACTTGGGATGAGAATTGAGAAACGAGCATGAAAATGACAAATGGTTCCTGTAGGCCACAAAGGATTTCTGCACGAGAGACAGAAGAAGAAAATAATGTTAAATAGTTTTTTTTTTATCAAGAACAAATGTGAGAGAAAATTTGTTTAATTAAGCAAATATTAAATTACATAACATGATTATGTTTATAATAGACTAATGAAAGATTGAAATGAATAATGAAAATTGAGCTTTTATTTTGAGCAAATAACTGAATCTGTTTATTTCTCCCAGAGAAAACGGCATGCTTGCAAAGAAAGCCTAGAAAAAGCTGCCATTGGGTTAATTTTGCTTAACACATAGAAATGCAGAAAAATGTGTTTTATTCTTCATAGATGACTATTGTGTTCTTTTTTTGTCAAATGGCTGCTACTTGTTCATAGTATCAGTGGAATTTCCTACTGTCGGGACAAATATTTAGTTTTGTGGATAACTGTCTGAGGTTCCGTGAATTCTGAACCCGTTTCATAAAGGTCATGGTTTCGTTACGAATTTGATATTAGCGAACCGTAACTAGTGCGGCAAGTATGAGTGTTTTCATCATGTTAGACCGATGGATTCACTACGTATTTAGGGATTTTGTTCTGAACACTTGGGTTCCATTTTGTGTATGGCAGCCATTTTGTGGTTGCCCTCACATAGGCCGATGACAGTGGCTGAAATAGTCTTTTTAAGGACATGTACACCTTAGCTCGAGTTTGTGCTGACTCCTGTTTGACCTGAGTGAACTGACCCTGTTGCCTGAAGCTGACCTTGTAAAACCAGTTCCTGCCCTTTAGCTGATCAAGATTGAGGATCAAAGCACAGGACATCGTAAAGTTTTACTGCACACAAATATGCCTTATCCTACTCTCACCTGTTTCTGCTCCTTTCTTTATGGTCTATTTATGACTGGGTTGTGGCCTTTTTTATTATGGGCTCGTTCGACCTGTCTAAAGAAGAATGTTGGGTTTGACCGATGATTGATCATGGGCTGGGCAACTGAAAAGTGGGTTTTACCGTCATGCGATACCTTTGGTGTGGATACATGTGATTGGACAGTTTGTAAATGTTAGGTATTTGTCTGGAATGTGATTTTTGCCATAAAAAGGGATGACTTGCTTTGTAAAATTGAGCAGTCTCCTGAGAACTCATACTGTGATGATTTCTAGGACTTCTGTTACTGGCTGCAGCCAATAAATTTGATCTTTGACGCCACCAAGGAGTATCCCGTGTCTCTGTATTCTAAGACAGGTGAACCCGAAGACTTTGGGCGTGCCCCTGGGTCTTAAATAACCCGGTTCTTCAGTTGGCGCTTCCAACGTGGGGCGACTTCAGGGGTACCGGTCCAAGCCTGAAGATCGTGAGGAGCTTTGTGAGGAAATTCTGGAGGACGGCCACCACTTCATCGACCCCGGTATGTCGAACGTGGACTGAAGGTCTTTTCTGCAAGGCTTTCCGCTTTCCTGACGGCTACTAAGGACTGCTGCCCTGACTGTCGCCCTGTCTTGGACCCATTTGTGATGCTTTGTACGGCGAGACGATAGACGGGTCTTCTGGTGGCGTGACTGATACCTCAGTTAAGTATAAGTGGGTCGCTCCCAGTCCTTAGTTTTTGGTTCTTGGTTCTTAGTTTGTTTGGTCCTTAGTTTTGATTTGAAAATTGAAATTTCCAAAGCCGAGTGTCTTGTATATTTACGAGTGTATCGGTAGAGATAATCCCTTGAAGTTTGAAGCTCGATTAGTGAGCGAAGATGCCTAATTGTAGCAAATTTGGTACTTGGTTTGGTTGTGGTTGACACAGGGATTCCCGATTGGAGGATTCGTGTCCGATACCTCCGGTTGGAAGTCCGACTTACGAGCTCTATTCTAAACACGGCGTGGGCCCCATTACATTCAATGAAGTATGGGTCCACTACACTAGAAAAGATGGTGTCTTACAATGGCCTCAACATGGTAGCTTTAATGCAGAGATTTTAGACAATTTAGAAACTAAATTATATAGGAAGAAAGCCCGGCCGGCAATGTTTGACTCCTTTCGCCTTTGGCGTAAAGAAGCCAGACAACGAGAAATTAAACAAGCTAAAAGAGAGAAAAGAGAAAAGGATGTATCAATAATGCAAGCTGCTAGGCAGTTTAAAGAAAGCGAAGAAGATAAAGCAATTGAGGTGTCAGATAGGCAACATAATATGGCTATTGATAAATGTTATCTAGCTTTGCCATCTCTTCTTGAGAATGTAACGAAGGACCCTGAGAAGGATCCTTTGATGTCACATTTGTTGAGACTACCACCCCCTTATGCACAGAGTGCTACGGCACCTCCGCAACCTCCAGTTGCACAACCTCCTGTTGCTGTTCCGCCACCGGCTCCTCCTCAGCTGGTTCTTCCTCCTACGGCGCAGCCTCCTCTGGGGCCCCCTACTTTGCTATCGGTTTTGTCTGGAACTACTTTGCCTTATTCTCCTGTACCTTCAACTTCTCTTGCTACTATCACCTCAAAATACTTTGTCTCCTGTCCTTATGACAGCTTCTACTTCTGCTCGACAACAAATGACTGATACTGTTACTGGTCTTTTGTCTCCTTTCTTTGGGTCATTGAGTATGACCCCTGTTTCTGCACGTAAACAAATGCGTAGTCAGCTACCTGGTCCCGAAGAATGGGCAGTGTTAGATCTCTTGGCTCGCAGATGGGTTTCGAATGTTTCGAAGTATAACTTAGAGTCAGTTATGGATGTTTTCCAGCAGTGGGAAGCACCCAAGCAAAGGTATGTTTTTGAAGTTATGTGTACTTTCCTTCGTGAGGAATGGGAAGATAATGATTTGGGTTCAGTCCCTGTAGAATTGCTAAATGTCCAGTCTGAGTTTGTGAAAGGGACGATAGTGGGTCCCGGAATTGAGAATGCAGTTGCGATGGTACTTGCGTTAAGGAGTGATTTCCCTTCTCAGCGACTGTTTGAACCTGATTCCTCTGTTAGAAGAAAAGCGAGACAGTATCCCATGAGAGAAGTTCCTCCTGTATGGAAGGAAGCTGTTCAGGCTAATGTAAATCAGGGTATTGTTGCCACACCGGCTCATTTTCAGCGAGTATGGGTACATGTGCCCTGGAAGAGAGCAGAGGTCTTGGCTCTTAAGCAGACCTTACCTGATCCCCGTAAGAATCCAGCTGGCTATTACAAAGAATTGTCTCAGACAGTTGACGCATGCATCATGAATTTAGCCGACATAGATATGCTGTTGGGTAATGTAGTACCTCAACCTCTATGGGCAAAGATTCGTCATGAGGATCATGCAGTTGAATTAGGTGACTCATGGCTCAATATTGCTGCTGCGGACGCTAGACAGGTTGGTGGTGCTAAACTTGAAGCTCTAGTGACAGATCTACCTGGCAGAATTATAAATCTTATGAAAACGATGATGCCAGCGTTACGAGTGAATTGGGACAAGTTAGCAGCATGTAAGCAGAAGAAGGATGAAAGTGTATCTGATTTCTTCACTAGGTTTGAAGAGTCATTTATAGATCATAGTGGTCAGGATATGAGTACGGAAGGTGGGCAAAGATTATTTGTGGACAAATTTGTCTTTAATTTTCTCCCTGAACTTTCTAATAAGTTGAAAGATTCTGAAAGTTCTTGGGCTGTTTCATCGTCGGCCCAGATATTGGCGACTGCACAGTACTATGAGAATAGGGATAAGGACGAGAAAGAAAAAGCAGAGAAAAAGACAAAAGACTTAAAGACAAAGGTTCTTTTACAGCAGGCGTATCCGCCTCGCTCGAATCAGCAAGAGTCACAGCAACGCCCACAGTTTCAGCAACCTCCACCATTTCAGAGGCCGCAACAGAACGCTGGGTATTTTCCTCCAAGACCACCCTTGGGTTTGATTCAGTGTGCGAACTGTATGGAGGAAGGTCATTATAAGAATGAGTGCCCTGTTTTACGACAACGCGCGAGTGGTATGCCGGCCCCGAGAGGCCGTGGTGGTTTTCAGCAAGTGTCTAGGGGCAGAGGACGTGGTGCGTTTCCTCAGAACGAACGTTCCTTTCCCCCGCAGAATTCTATGAATTGGTTTGATCAGCAGAAAATTGCATCTGGTCAGTCGACTCAGTACTATGCTGATGACTATTATGTTGAGAGTGAGAATGCTGATTATAATGGTTGCTAGGACAGCCATGGACAAGGAGTGGGAGAAGTGTCGGTTCCAGTAGATCAGAGTGGGCCTTATGTTGCAGTAGCCACATCGGGTGCAGTAGAGCCTTTTCTTTTGGATACTGGTGCAGCGAAGAGTTCTATCATGCACCTTAAACTCCCTGGCGCACCTTTGTCTGGCTTAACTAATGTTTCAGTAGGATTCTCTGGCGCCCCAGTTCGTAACCCAGTTTCTAGTCCCTTGTCTCTTTCTATAGGGCCTTGTGAGTTGGAAGCACCTCTCATTTTAACGACAGGTTGTGGTGAGAATTTGTTGGGTTTGGATTTGTTGAAAAGGTTGCATGCAACATTACGTTGTTCTCCTTCGGGAGTACGGCTTACATTGGGTAAGAAAGTGATCTCTCCGATGTATTTGTCTAAAGATCGGCTTCCACCGGAATTGCGTTCTCTCCCTGATACTCTTTGAGCTACTGGTCCTAATGATGTGGGTCTTTTGGAGATTCCAACTTACGTTGTAACGCTTAAAGCGAATGTTAAATTGCTGCGCATCCCCCAATATAGGATTTCTAGCGATGGTGAAAGAGCGCTTTTAGCGATCATCTGTGATTTGATTGAGAAGGATGTGATTGAAGAAACAAGAGGTAATGTGTGTAACAGTCCCGTTTTGCCTGTCCTGAAGCGCACTGACTCTACGCAGCCACCTGTTTATAGGTTTGTGATCGATCTTAGAGAGGTTAACAAGATTGTCGTGCCACAGTGTCCAGTTGTTCCGGATATTACTGCTTTGTTGACCTTGATTCCTGCTTCAGCTGCCTGGTTTTCGGTTATAGATCTGAAGAATGCTTTCTTCAGCATTCCAATTGCCGAGGAAAGTAGAGATATTTTTGGCTTCTCTTTAGGAGGCCGAAGCTTCCGGTTTAAGAGAGCTCCCCAAGGCTATTGCGAAAGTCCTTCTATTAATAGCCAGGCTTTGAAGACTCAGCTTGATACTCTTGTGTTGCCTGCTGGTGCTGCTCTTATTCAGTATGTGGATGATCTGTTAGTGGCCGCTGATGATGAGAAAACTTGTAAAGAAGCTACTCTTTCTTTGTTGCGACATTTGTCGGACTTGCATCATAAAGTGTCACCTTCTAAGTTGCAGTATTGTTGCCAAGAAGTGACCTACTTAGGTCATCTCTTGTCAAAGGAGGGAAGAAGGTTGACCCCAGAACGAATTCAAGCGATTGCTCGAATGACTGTGCCAAGTACACAGAGAGAAGTGCATGCTTTCTTGGGTATCACGTCATATTGTAGACAGTGGATTCCGAACTTTTCTTTATTGGCAAAACCTCTATTGGCATTGACTTGTAAGGATAATCAATCAATCAATCAATCATGCCATTTGTATAGCGCACTACTCACCCGGGAGGGTCTCAAGGCGCTTGGGGGGAGGGGTATGCTACTGCTCGAACAGCCAGGTCTTGAGTTGTTTCCTGAAGGCGAGATGGTCCTGGGTCAGCCGAAGGTGGATGGGGAGGGAGTTCCAAGTCTTGGCAGCCAGGTAAGAGAAGGATCTTCCTCCGGCGGTGGCTCTTCGGATGCGTGGTACGGCTGCGAGGGTGAGGCTGGTGGACCGTAGCTGGCGGGTGGGCGTGTAGAAGGTCAGGCGGTCGTTGAGGTACTTGGGGCCCAGGTGGTGGAGAGACTTGTGTGCGTGGGTGAGGAGCCGGAACGTGATCCTCTTGTCAACGGGGAGCCAGTGCAGGTTCCTCAGGTGGCTGGAGATGTGGCTGCGTAGGGGGACATCCAGGATGAGTCGGGCGGAGGCGTTCTGGATACACCGAATCCTCTTCCTAAAAGTTTTTCTAAATTGCGTGATGCGTTGTGTTCTGCTCCAGTGTTGGGTACTCCTGACTACAGTAAGCCTTTTACACTCTATGTCCACGAGAGAGAGGGTTGTGCATTGTCAGTTTTGACTCAACAATTTGGTGATAAGCAACGTCCATGTGCGTATTTCTCGTCGACTTTAGATCCGGTAGCTAGAGCGTTGCCAAGTTGCTTAAGAGCTACAGCCGCAGCGGCTGTTTCTATCCGACAGTCTGCTGGGCTGGTGATGGATAATACGTTGGTCGTGATGGCTCCACATGCAGTGGATACTCTGTTAAATAGAACAAAGACTCAGCACCTTACTAGTGCGAGGTTGTCGGGTTATGAGTTGACACTTTTGGCTAGTCATGTGCACATTAAGCGGTCAGGAACAGCATGATTGTTTTCTTAGGACGGAGGAGGAAACAAAGGGGAGAGTCTATCTGAAAGACACTCCTCTTTCGGATTCTGATGGTACGCTATGGGTTGATGGGTCATGCTACAAGCTCCCGAATGGTGATACGACTGCAGCATATGCTGTGACGACATTGTGTACGATTGTTGAAGCTGCACGTATCCCACAAAATTCAGCCCAAGCAGCAGAGTTGATTGCACTGACGAGAGCGTGTGTGTTGTCGAAAGGAAAGAGAGTGACTGTGTATACCGATAGCCAGTATGCGTTTGGTGTTGCTCATAGTTTTGGGCGTTTGTGGAAAGAACGTGGATTTCTTACTTCGCATGGTACGAAGATTCAGCATGGTCAGTTGGTGAATGAGCTTCTCGAGTCACTTACGTTGCCAATGCAAGTTGCGATCGTGAAATGCAGTGCACATAAGAAGGTTACCGATGATGTTTCTCGTGGTAATGCGTTTGCGGATGAAGTTGCGAAAGAAGCGGCGAAAGATGTGACAAGTTGAATGTATGTTGCAGGCCCAGCAAGATGGGTTCTGGATAGAGGAATGTTTGAAGATACGATAGAGAGTGTGAAGTCAATTCAGGCTGAAGCTACGGAGAAAGAATTGAGTGTGTGGAGAGAGAGTAAGGGAAAATTGGATTCGACTGGTTGTTGGACCAAGTTGTCAGAACATCAGCGATGGTTGTTACCTGATGCGTATGTGCTTGCAGTGATTACGATGGCGCATGGAATGGCTCACATTAGTGCGAAAGGGATTTGTAAGTTGTTGGCTCCAGTATGGCAGAATGCTGGAATTCCTAAGTGTGCGGAGAATCTGGTCAAGAACTGCATGGTTTGTCTGATGTATAATCCTGGCAAGGGAACTCCAACTCCAGCTGGTCACTTTGCGCCTCCGACGTATCCGTTCGAGGTGCTACAATTGGATTTCATACACATGGAAAGGTGTAATAATCTAAAATATGTCCTTGTAGTTGTTTGTGCCTTTTCAAGATGGGTAGAGGCATACTGAAAGATAACACTGCCTTGTCCACAGCTAAAGTCTTGCTCAAAGAATATTTCCCTAGGTTTGGATTGCCAAGGATGGTGTGGAGTGATAATGGAAGTGAGTTTGTGGGCGAGATCATAAAGAAAGTGTGTGAGGGTTTGGGCATCCGTCAGAAGTTCCACGCTGCGAATCATCCCCAATCAGCTGGATTAGTGGAATGTTACAATGGCACTTTGAAGCTAAAGTTAGCCAAGATTCAGACGAGCTCTGTTCTTCAATGGCCCGATGCTTTGCCGTTGGCACTTTTGTCAACAAGGACTACAGTGCATTCCCGAAATGGTCTTAGTCCTTATGAGATCGTGTTTGGCCGCCCGGCAAATGTATGGGGAGTGCCGAGGCCAATAAAGTTTAGCGAGATTGAACATCCCGTGCTGGTTGACTACTTGTATGATTTGACGGCTAAATTGCGTGTCTTACACCAACAGGTTTACAATACACTTCCTCAAGCATCTGAAGATTCAGGACACACCATTGACCCTGGTTCCTGGGTGTTGGTGCGCAACTTTCAGCGGACAAAGAATGATCAGCCCCGCTGGATTGGACCATTTCAAGTCCTTTTATCGACTCGTACCGCAGTGAGAGTTCAGGGCAAGAAGAACTGGATCCATGGCGTACATTGTAAGAGGGTATCATTGCCTCTGCCGTACGACCAGTGGGTCCAGGAGGGTGTTGGTGATTCAGAGACTGACACAGTGCCACGTTACGTTCCATTCAGTGACGCACGTTTGGTTGGGACAAGTTCTGAGCGCGAGGATAACGATATTTTGCAAGAAGCTGTGTCTCCACCTGCACGATTGGACACTACTGAGCCAGAGTTGTTGTTCCGAGATCAGACAGTGCCTGTTAACGGCCGCTATAATCTACGACCGAGAGCCGATGGACTAATAAACAATTAATTCCTTTTTGCTTTTGAAAAAAAAAACGCTCTCATCCGAAAAGCTGTTTTGATCTATTTTTCTTTTTTTGAACCGCCATCTGACTTCAGCTGTAGGGTCACGGTATGAAGCCTTGGAGTGTACAGCCGTGTAGACATAAGGTAGACGGTTCTGGTTTGCTCTAGGGCGTTCCCTGGACTTACAGACGTACCTCTGAGCCGAAGAGAACCACCTGCCGCGAACAGCACGGTTAGAGGATGGAGTTTTTTGAGATTGAGAGAGCTGTTGTAGAAATGAACTTTAAGACGAGACTGTGTAGACTAATGAGTAGCAAATGTTTTTTGATAACATGTCTTTTAATGTTACTTAGCATAACGATGTTTTTAGTGGGATATCTTGTATTTTCTTTCCAAGTGACTTTTGCACCCACCATACAACCTATGTCTTTTCCTACTACTACTTCTTCGCATTCTTTTCATCCTTTGCCTGAACATGAATTTATCAGAAGATTGGAACTCGTTAATAATTCCTTTGTGCAGCTTCTGCATCAGCATCAGTTAGTAGTGAACACCACTAATTGCTGGGTGTGTGGTCTTATGCCTCATACCACGGATAAGGGTATTCCTTACCTGGTTTTGCCATTCAGCTATAATGGATCTGTATGGGCATATAGGACGATGTTTATTTATGCCCACGTTCTATGAAAGATAATCCAAGTAATAGTGCTCTAGTGAAAGGAATAGTAGATATGATTAGAGGAATCGATTCCTATGAGACTATCCCTAAAGATGAGACACTAACGTGACTGGATATGGGTTTAGTCTGAGTGAAAAGCAGCGAAGGGAAAAATGATCTCCGATTTGGATCGTGCCCCATCGTGGTCATTTTTGTCTGCAAGGTAATGGCAAGAACCCGAGAGCTCAGTTAGGGAAGAGTGTTTGTACTGAGACATATGTTTTTGCGTCCCAGACTTCCCCACCGTTTTTAGCAGCTAAGGGTACGTATTTTGTGTGCTATGATAGAGCATATACATGGTTGCCCCCTGATTTTTCGGGAACATGTTATGTTTCGTATCTGTTGCCCCCTACGTATACTGCAGCGGCAGATTACCACAGAACTAGAGTAGTTAGAGGTGTCTTCAGTAAGGAAGATACTTCAGGACAAGAATTGGGAGATTTTCTTAAGGGTTTCCTGCCGTTTTGGGGACCTATGGTTAATAGTAGGAACATACGGCAATTGACGAGAGTGGTTGAGTCCACCATAGTTGAGACTGCCGGTGCCCTTAGTAATTTGACTGCTGAGCTCCAATCGGATCGTCTTATGAAGCTGCAGAATCGAGTTGCGTTAGACGTCATACTTGCAGACAGAGGAGGGGTATGTAAATTGATTCAATCGAGCTGCTGCATTTTTATTCCAGACAATGCTCCTACAGTTTACCAGGCCATTTCCAAGCTACATAAGATCTCCGAGTCTGTACACATGAACGAAAGAGATTGGTCGTTGATGGGATGGTTTTGGGGATTGTTATCCACTTGGGGATGGAAGATTCTGATGATCATTGGGATGGCTTTAGCGTTTCTTTTTCTGTTCTGTCTTTGTGTGCAGTGCGCTCCTGCTATATGTGGCCTCTGTGCTACTACGTGTGCAAGGAGGCCTGCCCCAAGAGAGGTACTAAGTAATAGGATTATGCTCCAGCAACATCTTGATGATCTTATGAATATAGACCTGGACTCAGATTGACGTGAGTTTAGGTTATTGCCTATGTAAGGGCAAAAGGAGGGTCTGAGGTTCCGTGAATTCTGAACCCGTTTCATAAAGGTCATGGTTTCATTACGAATTTGATATTAGCGAACCGTAACTAGTTAGTGCGGCAAGTATGAGTGTTTTCATCATGTTAGACCGATGGATACACTACGTATTTAGGTATTTCGTTCTGAACCCTTGGGTTCCATTTTGTGTATGGCAGCCATTTTGTGGTTGCCCTCACATAGGCCGATGACTGTGGCTGAACTAGTCTTTTTAAGGACATGTACACCTTAGCTCGAGTTTGTGCTGACTCGTGTTTGACCTGAGTGAACTGACCCTGTTGCCTGAAGCTGACCTTGTAAAACCAGTTCCTGCCCTTTAGCTGATCAAGATTGAGGATCAAAGCACAGGACATCGTAAAGTTTTACTGCACACAAATATGCCTTATCCTACTCTCACCTGTTTCTGCTCCTTTTTTTATGGTCTATTTATGACTGGGTTGTGGCCTTTTTTATTATGGGTTCGTTCGACCTGTCTAAAGAAGAATGTTGGGTTTGACCGATGATTGATCATGGACTGGGCAACTGAAAAGTGGGTTTTACCGTCATGCGATACCTCTGGTGTGGATACATGTGATTGGACAGTTTGTAAATGTTAGGTATTTGTCTGGAATGTGATTTTTGGCATAAAAAGGGATGACTTGCTTTGTAAAATTGAGCAGTCTCCTGAGAACTCATACCCTGATGATTTCTAGGACTTCTGTCACTGGCTGCAGCCAATAAATTTGATCTTTGACGCCACCAAGAAGTTTCCCGTGTCTCTGTATTCTAAGACAGGTGAACCCGAAGACTTTGGGCGTGCCCCTGGCGCCGCTGGGTCTTAAATAACCCGGTTCTTCATGTCGCCGATGACAGCATGAGTCTAAACACATAACTTTTGAGAGAAAAGAGCGACAAGAGTGGTGTGACTTGACACCCAATGCTTCGTGGCCAATTAGGAGAGAGCCTTTCCCTGATTTTGAAACAAGAGTAGGGCTGGGTTTTCAAATTGAGGGTATAACAATTTGTGCTAGGATTTCATGTATTAGAAGAGAAGGGAGTAGACGAAATCTTAGCCGAGGCAAGGTTCAGAACCTTTAGCTGGGTCTGTCTCTATGCAGACTCCTTTAACTTTGCTCCTCTTACCTTTGAGAGGATTGCCCCAGTTTCCCTTCCGGCTGGAGGATTAGCTTTCCAACTATTGGCACGTTGTGCTATAGTTTTCTTAGGTTCGAATGAAAATCTGTAATGTATTAATCTTGTTACAATGCACTATCGTCTCTTACTCTATCCACTCAGCTCATGCTGTTTAAATGAGATGTTATTGTGAATTACTGATTGTTGTTCTCTTGTGTGATGGTTCTAATTCAATACTGTACCTGTGTTTGGCCATTTCATATGCTTTACAAAAGAATAATAGATAAAAGCAAAGTAACAGAGCAACTGTCTGTCATTATTGATTATTCTAAATAATGATATATATACATAGTTGTATATAGAGTGATTAGTAAAATGTTCCCTTTGTTCCAGGTCCTCATGAGGGGAATATTCATTTAGTTCTTTTGCCAAATCCCTGTCAACTTTCCAATCTGTCGGAGGACCTGATGTTGACATGGACCAAATTTCAGTCTTGCAAAATAGTGATTTTTAGACTGATTTAGCATGTGATGTAAATATTACACACTCTATCTTAGTTAGCCAAAAACCCTTTTCCACTGTGCCATGCACGATCACCTCTTAAAGAGACAATTTCCACCTTTTGTGACTATCAATCTGTGCAGGGTGGAGCCGTGACTACTTGGAGAAGTCGCCTTTTTCTCTAGCATCTACAAGGGTACTCAATGGACCGTTTAAGTGTTCAGACCTTGAAAGTGTGAAATGGAGTTTCCATGCTGAGTGTTATTCACCATTCATGTGCTTGTAGTAGGCAAAGCTCCTTGTGAAAAACTCCTAAACTATGGTTTTGCTGTGGAATCTGTAATCCTAGAGGGGCCTACAACCACCCTATCAGGATTATCAGATCACAGCAACGAGGACCTAGATATTACCAAGTATATGAACATACTAACAGAGTTGAATCTCCGTTTTGGAATTATTTAGACTGAGCCATTTAGTTCTACCCTGCCTGGTCTTTTAATTGTTTCCATCTACCTTCTTTTCTTTTTGAGACAGCTGAGCTCAACAAAATTGTTAAAGGATAAACAAAGCTTTTTACACTTGATTCATCCTCCCCAACATGCCAGCCGAGTCAACTAGCAGCACTGCACGGCCCTTTAGCCACATCTACTGCCATTAACTTTGATAGACTCCTAAAAAATGTATTTATTTATTTAGAAGGTTTATATGGAGCTGCTTCACTTAATGCTATTATGCTCCGGGTCTGGTGGCTCAGTGGACTAATGCATCAATTGCAGGGGCCTGTGGTTGACCTCATGGTCACAGGTTCACACCCTGGAAGGTCCACTCAGCCTTTCATCCATCTAAGGTTGATAATGAGTACCACTTGAGTTGGGTAACAATAAACATCTGTTGTTCAGCACCAAGAGACCTGTGGGTGAACGTGTGCTTTACAAATACACATTACATGGTAGAAATGCCACCATGATCCATATTGAAGGGGTAATTTGATTATTGTACCAATGACTTCTATTTTCACGACTCGACTTTGATTGGTATTCAATAACGTTTTATCTGTTCTTATATTTACTTCTGCCTGGACTTTATGCTATTTATTTCTTGATTGTATATTGAACTTTGGCTTTCATTTCGAGTATCCCACAGTATTTTAAAGCTCTGCCAGGAAACCATAAAGCAGTATCTTTTTTCGTTCCTATCCAGCCAGGGACTTCCTCACAATAATTCTATTAAATGGTGCAGGAGCTGAAACTGGAGTTAAGCATTCAATGGGTTATGAGATTGGCCAGGAGCAGCGAGCAGAGCCATTCAGCCTCACTCATCAAACACTAACATCACCCACAAACCACTGAAGTTGACGCATTCACTTAGCATAGGCACATATCCACTCACACCACATACACACCTTCAAAAGACGAATACAGACCCAGGACTGCGATGTTTGGAAAGTCATTCCTTCCAGCAGAGGGAAGATTGCTCAGCCACGCGTCAATGCTCCTTCGAACCACTGCACCTGATGAGGTTATCTTTTCAGATAAAAACCTGAAATTACATTATTACCAGATGTTGCGAGATTTAAGACAACCCCCAGCAAGTGACAGAAGAGACACAGCAGGATTGCTTTAAATTAACACTGAGAGCCGTGTTTAGAAGGCAAGCCGCCGCATGCACGCAGTAAAAGCAGCATACATCCACATTCTTACAGCAGGCAAAAAGCATTTTGCAGTCAACCCTCGGCTCTTATATGTCTTAGCAACACGGTAAATGTTATTGTTTCTATAGAAACCGCGCATTTCTGTACTGCTCTGCCGTGGCTTTTTAATGGGCCATCGCAGATTACGGATAATCCTGCAATGATAGGAGGGTATTGTGGGGAGCCGCAGTGATGGGCTGTGGTGGGCACTGCATTGTGTGCTGCGGGGACTGTAAACTCACCCTGAACTGGCAACGAGTTTCCATTAGACTAGGACCCATCCTGTGGTACCACGCGACATGGAGGGGCCTTTTAAGTACCACAGGCCAGTCCCGAAACAGAGGCGTTGTCCCCTATTGATAGATATGGCTATTTACAGCCCGCGCTGCACGCGCCATGCCGCGGGGGTTTGAAGGACAGGTGATTGTGTCAGCCAACTGCACAACTTTCATGTTGTCAGCCATGACTGGCCGCTGTGGGGGCTCGTTTTGTCTTCCTGACTTTCAAATCTCTGACCTGCAAGTCTTTGGGCGAGTCGGGAGGTCAGTGAACTATATTGCCGGTTTATCGGGCTTTGACCGATAAACCACAGTTTCGTTAGGGGCTTGGTTACGGCAGCCATGGGAAGGTCTGCTGCCTATACGTTTAACTCATGAAGCCAACAACAATTTGACTCCCTTCATTGACGGAAGCGTGAACACGTACAATAGCCCGTGTTTCATCCTGAGGAGACAAGTCAGGAACCCTGAAACGGGGGAGACGGACAGAGCAGGGGCGTAATCAGTGGTCGAAGTGGTGGAAAAAAAGTATGGGAACTGTGGGTGGAGCTCAGGAGGTGGGAATAACCAGAGGATTGGGTCAGTGGGCGGAGTCAGAGGTGAGGCTTAAAAGAGCAAAACATACCAATTTTTAGTATGCTTGGCAATTCACTCACCAGTTACAGCTTATAGCGTTAGTTAATACAACCAATAGATACACGTTTATTTGAGGTTTAATATATTAGTTAATGACATTAAAATACATTTAAAATGTGTGATATGTTTTCAATCACAGAATGTCCCAATTACGCTTATAAGAGGAACCAGGTGCCATTTGTCTCCTAGCCATGAGGGTTCTTTCTTCAGCACTTCTCCTCCCTTTTCCTAACCATTTCTGAACATAAAATGTAGGTTTAAATTCTATGACAGGAGGCCCCACATGTTGGGGAGTACTGTTTAGTACATCATTCTGTGCCCCTGGGTCAATGCAAAATTGTAGTCCTACTTTTTTTATGTGCTCCACGCAACATGTAATGAAGCCAGCATTAGATGCCTTCTGGTTCCTGTTATTGTATCCAGAAATAGCACTCAAAAATGAATATATACACCTAAAACAACCCAGACCTGTTGGTTTTGCAGATGCTTTTAGCATTATCAGATGCACAAGATACAATTATTATATTAGTAGTTTGTGTAATTACTACTCAAGTTAGTTAGCAATGAGAATTGCAAATGCATCAATACTTAACTTATGAGACTCAAACAGTGGTAGAGGCAGAAATAGGTAGTGTCCCTCTGATTATCTCAATCAGTTATTTTCTCCCCTTGCAATCACTATTAGACACCTTCATCCTTTGTCTCTCCAAAAGCACTGTAGGTGTCTAGAAATACCACCCAACAGAGACTGCATGAGGAAGGTCAAACATGAATGGCAAAATATCCTAGTTTGCAAAAGTTTTCCACATAATTATAGCTGTGCCATATTTTCCGTCCATCACCACCCCCTTTTGTACCGCTTTGGCCGCCATAAGTGTGGCAGGGTATGCTCAGACGTGAGTCCCTTGCTCACTTTGCCACTAGATTCAAGCAAGCTGGGCTGAAGAAGGCTGCAATGCCAGAAACCGGTCCTCGGAAGCTTGTTTCCGGTCCAGGGAAGGCATGGCTTGGCAGTTCGGGCTGGACTGTTCCCATGAGGCACAGGGTCAGACTGATTTGCATATGGCCATGTCTGAACTGGGGTGGCAGAGTGGGCTAAAGAACGGTGATGGATTAAACCCAGATCTTTTGACTGGGTGTGAGTGTTTGATTGGTTCAGATGCCCCGTCCATCAGCACCCCCTTTTGTACCGCTTTGGCCGCCATAAGTGTGGCAGGGTATGCTCAGACGTGAGTCCCTTGCTCACTTGGCCACTGGATTCAAGATAGCCTGGCTGATGAGGATTATGAATCCGAAACCGGTCCCAGGATGCTTGTTTCCGGTCCATGGATGACATGGCTTGGCAGTTCGGGCTGGACTGTTCCCATGAGGCACAGGGTCAGACTGATTTGCATATAGCCATGTCTGAAATGGGGTGGCTGAGTGGGCTAAAGAATGGTGATGGATTAAACCCAGATCAGTTGACTGGGGGTGAGTGTTTGATTTGCTCAAACGCTCCGTCCATCATCCCCTTTTGTATCGCTTTGTTCACCCTAAGTGTGGCAGGGTATGCTCAGACGTGAGTCCCTTGCTCACTTGGCCACTGGATTCAAGATAGCCTGGCTGATGAGGATTATGAATCCGAAACCGGTCCCAGGATGCTTGTTTCCGGTCCATGGAAGACATGGCTTGGCAGTTCGGGCTGGAATGTTCCCATGAGGCACAGGGTCAGACTGATTTGCATATGGCCATGTCTGAACTGGGGTGGCAGAGTGGGCTAAAGAATGGTGATGGATTAAACCCAGATCAGTTGACTGGGGGTGAGTGTTTGATTTGCTCAAACGCTCCGTCCATCATCCCCTTTTGTATCGCTTTAACATACAAGTGCAGCAGTGACAACAGTGACCAGTCAACATTTGTAAAAGGCCTTCTACTCCACAGCAACACAAGTCACGTGTTTTGATCCATTTGAGCTAAATAGAATTTTTTAGATAAAACCATTAGATTATGCAGAGGGAGGCAAAGCGGCAATTTGCGCTCTGTCGCATTACTCCATATTAATAAAACCACTCTGTCACCCGATGTCTTCTTTATAAATGCAAAGGGCTGATGTGTTATTTATTCGTTTTGTACAGTGCCACCCTTTGCCCTTCTCAGTACCTCGATGTAGCCACAAATGTGCGTTGTGACCAAAAAAAAGAGAAATCTGGATACACAATGAATACTCCAGTTACCATTCTCTAAAGTTATCTATGCCTGCACGTTCCCGAGATCCGCAATCCTAAACAAACAATAAAATTAAAAAAAAACTGTAGCCCACTTTTCACGAAGTGCAAATTGCACAGACCTTTTGCAGGCAACTCCCACAAAGTAAGGAACACCCCTCTTTTGTGTGCATCAAATATCTTCTAAAACACACTGGTTCAGGAACCCCTTTCTGAAGCTGCATAACATCCTTCTGTCTGACAGCATGGGAGCCTCTGATAATTAGATATACAAATCTGGTTTTACAGGAGCTCACGATGTGCAGGTGACGCTCAGTTCATATATATATAGTAGTTTAATTCTGCTTTAGTCAGTTACTCTTTTAATCAGTGACCCATCTGGTTTTACCACGTGTTACTTTTTGCTTTACGTCTCACTGACATCTGCCTGTACTGCAGTGCTCATTAAACTATTGTTGTAAATGCTAGTTTTCAGCAGACACTGTCCCACTCAGTGTTTTGTGTACTTTTCTAGCCACACATTTTGTGCAGCGATTCAGGGTGAATCTTAATATCATATCCAGTCATTTAAGCCCTGCACCCAGCACCAAGGCCTAAAAGACACTGGGGCTGAGGTGACATCACCTGACCTCTTTGGAGGCGCTTCTCTTACCCCCTGCCAGCCCACCTCAAACTGAGGTGAGAACGGACAATGGCCATAAAATCACCTCTCCTTTCAGCCTCCCCATGTAGGCCCCTGCTTATTCACACCCTCCCCAATGCCCCTATAACCTGAAGGTGATTGCCCAGCAGGGGATGGCACTGCTTCTGGCCAGGGAGGCCCCACGAAGCAGGAGGCCAGAATGCCCCAAAGGCCAGAGCAACACCGAGCTCCCAGCCTGAAATTACAGAGGGTCAGGAGAGAGCCTGGGATGCTGGCGCCTCATTACTGTGGCCTGGCAAAGACAGTAGGTATATTGTACCAGTTTACAGAGGCTAAAAAAAACGGTCCATAGGTGCCCCTGAAGCACTGGCGCATCGCCCCATGCCCGACTTCCCAATCCGAGGCTGTCACTAAATGGGTGTAAATCACACTCTCGCTGCCTAGCAGCAGGGCCATTAAAGGTAGCCTTTTTCACGTGATGATTTGATTGCTCCGCACAGTGTTGCTTTGAAGGCCCCTACCTGCCCGCAGGTACAGAGGAGAAGAGGGAGAAGGTCGAGGAAACTGCAGACGCCTTCCTTAATGTACAAAACATAGGGCGGGCCGGTCACGCAATATTTTTACATTCGGACCATTACTGCCGTCCTGGGACGCATGTCTAAAGTAAAGAAGTAGGGGAACGGTCGGTGTTAAATGTAAAAAGTAGGGGCACGCCGTGCCCTTCCGATCCCGCCCACTTCTACCACTGGGCGTAATGCAAGCCTCTGGAGACCCTGGCTTGGGGGGGTGCCGGGGGTGCGGGACATTATTCCCCAAGGTCAATGAACAGCTGTGAGATATGAGAGACTCACATTCTGCAGAGCGGCCCATCCTTTCACACGGGGCTTTAAGTGGCATGAAAAAACTGGAGGATCTCTCAAAGGGGCGTGGCCAATGTAATTAAGGGCGTGGCTTAAAAACACTTACGCTAAAAATTTGTGCTTACCATAGTGTGCCGCCCAGGGCACAAGTCCTAAAAAAAGAAGTGGGGGGACGCTGTCACCGGAAGTGATGTCACAACAGGCAGGGACGTCGCGAAAGGTGGCTTGCACCATTGGGCTCATTGCCTCCCCTCGCTCACCCCTTAGATGCAATTGCATCTGAGAAGTCAGCGCGTGAGCAGTGTGCTGTGAGCTCCGATCTCCTCGTCCCAGAGAGGCCAAAGAGTAAAGTCCAGCTGTTTGGCAGGGGGGACGGTGTCCACCCGTTAAAATAAGTGGGGGGATGCCGTCCACTCACGTGGTACCCCGACTCGAGTCCTGGTGCCGCCCGACTTGTATTTTTCTGTTTCTGTCATTGCATCTAGATATATGATACTTTGTTTATTTATTTATTTATGTAAAGAGTTTTATGTAGCGCTGGCTAGACCCGGAGGTATCAAAGCGCTTTACATGAGGATCAACAATATAACAGAAAATCAACGATGTAACAGAAAAAGTTCTACAATTACACAATAAATCCCCAAAAATTAGGCAATAAAATTAGGAGAGGAGAGAAAGGGGCGAGAAAAGTAGTGGATGGGGCGAAAGGTGAGAAAGGGAGGATAAGGGAAGAGAAAAATACGGAGAGACGAAAAGAAGTCTGTCTAAAGACCGACTGGGTAGGTGATGACCAAGGAGGGAATCCACGGCCCATCTCCCCTATAGCTAAACCAGGTAGCTCCATCGAGCATCAGACAAAAAAGTTCAGTCTCAATACATTGAGAGAGAGGAGAAGGAGAGACATAAATAGAGGGAGGAAGCGGGAGGAGATGACAGGAGGGACGAAAAGAAGTGCAACAATGTGGTTTAACAGTATTACAGAAAAAGATCAACAATTATACATTACATCAAACAATCAGCAATACATTAGGAGAGGAGAGAAAGGAGAGCGAAAAGAAGTGGAGGGTAAGGGAGGTGAGATAGTGAGGATAAGGGAAGAGACAACCGTAGAGACGAGAGGAAGTCTGTCTAAAGACCGACTGGGTAGGTGACGACCAAGGAGGGAATCTACGGTCCATCTCCCCTATAGCTAAACCAGGTAGCTCCATCGGGCATCACACAAAGTAGTTCGGTCTCAAGTGTCAAGGGAAGAGGTTCGTAGAAAAACAGGATGGGAGGGATATACGGCAGAAAGACGAAGGAAAGACTGCCCAAAAACCGGCTGGGTAGGTGACGGTCGAAGGGGAAGTCCTAAAACCCATCTCCTCTATAGCTATCAGGTAGCTCCACTGGGCTTTGGCCAAATAGCTAAGTCTCAAAGGGAAACATTTAAATAACATGGAGGGCAAAATAAATGGAGCGTAGAGGAGAGGGAACAGGGAAGGTGAGAAAGGGAGGATAGGGGAAGAGACGACAAGGAGAGGCAAAATGAAATTTGTCTAAAGGCCGACTGGGTAGGTGACGACCTAGGAAGGAATCCACGGCCCATCTCCCCTATAGCTAAACCAGGTAGCTCCATCGGGCATCAGACAAAATAGTTCAGTCTCAGTACATTGAGAGAGGAGAGAAGGAGAGATATAAATAGAGGGAGGAAGCGGGAACAGACCACAGGAGAGACGAAAGGAAGTCTGGCTAAAGACCGACTGGGTAGGTGACGTCCAAGGAGGGAATCCCCGACCTGTCTCCCCTATAGCTAAACCAGGTAGCTCCATCGGGCATCAGACAAAATAGCTAGCTCTCAAATGACGTGGGAAATTCACAGGTAAACACGGTGGAGACTAGGGCAAGAACAGGTGAGGGCAAAGGTTAGTAGCAGGAAAGAGGAGAGGAGTAGAGCGGGGAGGGGTAGGGGGTAGGTAGTTCGGTAAAAGTTCCCATGGATCTGCTGCAAGGCATTCAAAAAGCAGGTCCTTTTCTTCACAGGTGCCATCTTGAGGTTAAAACGCCAGGTGAGAATTACGCCAGAAGTCTTGTGTTGCTATGACCGGTAGGAACGACGGCTACAGCGTCTATGTCTCTTGCTGATCTCCATGATGCCCCCGATGTTAGAGAAGAGGAGATGATGGTCGGTAGTGTTCATGGTCTCTTTGAGTTCCTCAGATTTACGGAAGAAGTGCACCAAGATGTCAAGGCTGTGTAGGTCTTTGCTTTCAAAATAAAATGTTCACAAACAAATGCAAGTAGAACCCCCCCCCCGCGACTGAGCGTTAGATGGGGAACTGCGGCCCCCGAGCGGGCGGGGCTGCGACAGCGCCGGACTATTAGCTTTGTCAATGGTTGTTAGTTGCATAAGATAATTAGGCAGCAACTATGGCTTGCATATAATATTGAAAAAGGTTCCACTTAAAGCCCTGGTGACACCACAACAATGTTGCTGCTCCTGAGTTTTAAAAAGAGAAGGGAAATTGAGAAAGAAAATGCCTCTCTGTAAAGGATTTCCCTTCCCCAACAACGCTCACCTGGCATGACGTCATGCCATAACTTCTCCACTAGTGAGAAGTGAGCAGTGTGAGCAGCGCACATCGATGTGCTCACCTGGCATGACGTCATGTCATAACTTCTCCACTACTGAGAAGTGAGCAGTGTGAGCACGCGCACATCGATGTGCCTGCATCACTGCAGTCCGGGAAAAAACAGACCGCTTGTGCCAGGTCACAAAGCAGACCTGGCTAGAGACCCCTTTAAAAAACTGTGGGTGCTCAGACCCGGTGAGACCCAGCCCACTTAAAGCCCATCTTTGACATAACACCATGTGGCATCATGTGGCATAGTGGAGCTCCGAGCATGCTTAACAAGACAGTAACCCCTAGAGGGACAGAAAGCACTGCATGGGTCAGGAGTGAACCGAAGGCGGCTGTGCAATACACTTCAGCATGCAGCACTGCACAACCCTTAATTGAAGAGGTATGTCCTTCTGAGCAATAGAGCTCATAGACAACAAAAAGTGATAAGTTGAAGGCAGTCTTGCTTAACTGTAGAGAATTGTTCAGGTTAGCATTCCGTTGATAGGAGTTATTATGTGCCATTACCGGATGGAATCAACCATATGCAATTCAGTGTTACCTCTGCCACTAAGAAGCAGTAAGGCCTGAAATGCAACAACCCCTATTCGTAGGAAAAGTTGCCTCAGACTTGTTTCAGTTTGTCAGCAAGGTGTAGCGTGAGCCCCTAAAGACAACATAAGTTTTATTGGTAAAATAAGTCTGCAATAGGTGTAATTAAATGCCACTCTGAATACCCACACTGGTAGTCTTAAATCCATCTCACACCTCTTTAATCCACTCCCTGTCCCTTAAACTCGCTCCTGATGCCTCTACTTTCTCCCTTTGTGACAGTTATTTTGTCTTTCTCTTCCTCCGTCTTTAAACGTTATGTGTTTTTCCCTCTCTTGCTCTCAGTTAATGTCTGATGCAGAAAAATAAGTGCTGGTCCCCGGAAATGAGTGTCGGTGCCCCCGTCAGCAAAAACTGGCTCAAATTAAGCACTGAGCATAGGCAACAGTCAAACAGCCTTGTCTGGACTTACTCATTCCAGTAAAGGTGGTTTAACTAAAACATCCAAATAATGATGTATATAAATGCCAGTGCTAAAATCCCTTAATCACTGAAAATTCCTTACAGTAGCACCTCATTCTATTGATTTTAGTGCAGACGTCATTCACACTGAGGCTGTGCTATTCCAAAATAACAATAAATATCAGAAGGAATGCCATTTGTGTCTAGGTAACTGTGTCAGTGCTGAACTGGATTATGGATTTTGTTGGTTTGTGAACTTTTTATGGGCTGGCAGCTAAATGGACTCAAGGAAGGTTGGGGGGCAATCTTAGTTGACCATGCACTGTTTGTCCTTATATCTAACCATTTGCACTATGTACGACGAAACTATGAACCAGGTGATGATATTAGATTTTTTAAATGTTTTTGTATTATGCTCTCATAATGTCTGTGATGGTCATGGTACGTATTTTATTATTTTGTTTTTTTATCCAGAGCTGTGCTTTTATGCTGCAGAAGTGCAGCGAATAAAGTTATTTGATTCATTGAAGATAATTGTCTTGTGTTAAAGAGTGAGCTTAAAACTCATTTTTATGCTCAGTAATTCTTCAAAAAAGGATATAGACTTGATTTTTAAAGAACTGTGATCTCAATTCACGGAAATATTCCTGAAATTGTATCACAGTCTCGATGGGATTGTTTGATGTCGCCACGGGTAGAACCAAGAAGTGCCACAACTGGCATCCCTACCGATATATAAAGTGCTCCGTGTGGAAGAGCAACCGCCTTTCTTGAGAATTCACCCATTGTGGGCTCCCCCACACAGACTCTCCACTTGACCAAAACGACTAAGGATCAGATGGATGGAAAAACCATCCTATTGGCACCGTCTTCGGTAGGAGACATAAATATAACCCTGACCGTTGGGCTAGGATTAAAAGAGCAGAAACATGTCAACCATTACTCTGGTGTTTTACCTTGCATTAGTGACCTTAAAGCATAAATCAAATTAATAGGAAGCTCACCAGATGAATATGTATCCCTGAGGGAGCAGGATAAACATGTTCATCCAAACTTGCTAAAAAAGAGCTCAGGATGAGCCCAACTACCAATCAGTTTGCTGGTGAGGAGTGATTCCAGTCATGGAGCTTTCTACCTAGTGTGGGGAGAGGCATGTAGCCTTCTTTTAAAACACTTAGCCTATAACACAAGACAACTGGTTTATGTGGGAATAGCACAACCATAATGTGAAGGATTTCAGAATGTCAGGAAGTACTGTGCAGCTCTTTGTTAAAATCCTTTCGCTCCCCATAGTTCTTCTTGTTTAGTACACATTCACTAATATAGAAGGGTCCAACCATATGGAAAGCAGTCTTGACCCCAGACCTGAAGGATTCTACTCACATACCATCTGCACCCGACCACAAGCAGCCCCCTCAAACTGGACATTACTTGTGAAAACTTGCAAAAGAGACCTGGCATCCCTGTTAGGTCCCTCGTTATAGGTTAAATGGAGCAGATTCCATGTGGATTTCCTCTCTGTTCAATCAGAGGGTCCTTGTTTCCACAACCAAATTTCCCAGGCGTGGAAACAATAGACACCATTTTACCACCTGGAAAATCCAGATAGTAATATCAGCTTGGGAAAGGACTGCAATGCAGCCAGGCCGTCTTCTGGGGTCCATGCTTGACCTCTCCCAAAGCACATGGAGAGTATGTAATGCTCCCATCTGCCAAGCATTTAGCACTTGCTCAAAGCATGTGGTAAATCTAGTGGGAGAATGAATGCACAGGTTACTCTGGGATAATAGTGCTCCTCTCATAACAATGGCAATATTGTTGAGGCCATTGGAGGGGTACCGGAGAGACAATTAATGTTTGACCTTTATTTTTCAGCTTTTTGCAGTTTTTGCAACCCATGCTGGCTTGTAGCATTTTACCCTCTTTAGCCTATTGTGATGATTTCAAATTCTTTTCTTTTTTTCTTTTTTTTGTTTCATTATTTCTTGATGTAACTAACATATCGGCTATGTTTCTTTTTAGTACCCAATTGCAATGGTTTCTATTAATTGTGCAAATAAAGTATTCATTCACTCATTCAATGACTGACATTTTTTAATGTTAATTTTGTATGTCAAATGTTTACAAATAACTTGTTATTCGTGGAAAAACATTTTATAAAGAGGCATTATCTATTGTTTGAGACAAAGGATGTACCTATACAAATACTTAAGAAATGTGGTCATATGTGGCAGAGACTTTAACATGGATGTTAGGAAGGAGATTAGCATTGGATTCCAAATTGGCTCTTCAGTGGTTGGCATCAGACCTATGGACTGCCAATTATCCCAACATATTTATCGTTCTGACAATAGTAGTCACATGAAGAGATATTGCAATAAAATACCAAGTGGCAAGTCTACTAGCTAAGGTAATAGAGGCAAAAACGATTCTACCATTCATAATATTTGAAAAATCTGTGTTTAAAAGCAAGGGTATCCTGCCAAATGTATAAATCAGAAAAGGTGCTTGACCAAAGATAAGCCAGTGATGAAGCTTACAAGTAGGTCCCAAAAGATGTCCCGTGGAAGGATCAAACAAGAGATTTGAGGGTCGTCTCACCATAGATTATCGTGACGTGTTCTTCTTTGGTGGCCCGGCACAGCAGAGTAGGACAATGCCACCATGGTGGACACAACCGTGAAGAGAGGTCTTAGATATTTAATTAAACAGGACAAACCCAAGGATCCAGATATAAGAGTTAAAAATACCTAAGGCTTTAACCAAAAGTTTTCATTTTATTCAAGGGTACCCTTGATATAGTTAAAAGAATCATATTTTGTGTGTGGTTCAATGGTGAGAACAATGGATCAGCAAACCACACATAACTGCCGACATGTTTCAACCGATATCTAAGCCTGCACAGGCCAATGGTCTTCTTCAGGGCTAAGGAACTCCCTGCCTAACCAATGCATAAATCCCATATAATATAAATGAGGCATAGGGCTCTCATACCTGTCTACTGTGGTTCAACATGTATTCCTGTAAGTGAGAGATACATTAAAATAAATTAAATGCTAAAAAATACATGCTGGATGCATTTAATCTGTAATTACATTTGTTGGAACATGTATGGTGATGTTGTGTAACCAGGAATATGCTTATCACATTATACTCACCCCACTCATGTGGCACTACAATCACTATAAAATTGTGTGTTTCTTGTGAATAAATGCTTACTGCATGCTCAAGGTAGGTGGGGCACCTCCCCTGTAGGCACATACTAAAGGAATTGTAAAAAACAGGAAATGGGAGGCACTTCTAAATGATTCTGGTTCATAGCCCCAGTGAATACCTTATTGTAAAAGCTGTTTTAATGCAAAAAGGAACACATTTGAAGGTTGATTTTACTCTCAATATAAATCCCTTGTTTGTGGGAATTATACTCATTTTTATACATTTTGGCGAGTCTCAGGTGATTTTACCCTGTGAAAAATGATGACCCGCGATGGGATTTGATGACCATGTTTAAGATAAAACTGTTTCCTCTCATGATTTTTTTATAGAGAATATGGGAGGTACTCTACCTGCCTGCAGAGGAATATAGCCCCCCTCTCCTTTAAAAATCATCTAGTTGCCACGACTAGGCAGTTCGATCTTTTCCCCCTCCTGAGGCGGATGCCGGGAGGTCTCTCTTTCACTTTGTCTCATATTTTAAAAAATGTTGGTGTTATTTTGACTACTGCTTGATTTAATAAGCTCTTTAACTGGTGACATCTGCTGAGACCTCGCAGAGACCTTTCCCCCCCCCCCCTCGCTGCCTGGCCACTCTCAGCCGAGTACCAACGCTGAGAGTCCGGTCCCGGGTAGGCGAGTGATAGACGGCGGCCATATTGGGTGTGGGCTATTGCTGGGTCGCGCTCTAGCTGCGCATAAAAGGGGACGACTATGTCTCCGCGCAGCGGACGCGATCAGCGGACACGCCGGATCTGTGCCAGGGTCGTGCCAGAGTCCTGCCCGTCTGCGCCCGTCAGCGCTAAGGAGGCGCCTTGCGCCAGGGATACTGTGCCTTACAAACCAGACGGAGGTTTGGACATGAGGGAGGAGCTACTTAGTATCCGGCAGCTGTCCCTACACTGTTAGCATTCCTCTCTTGATCCGTTGTGTGGCCCTTTTCAGTGTCCATGTGGCAATTTTTTACTTAATCCCCCAACCCCTATTAGAGCTTTTATTGAGCCCCCTCCCACTGTTTCCCCGCCCACCGAGCCTTTGGCTCCTCGGGATCTTAAAATTTGGAATCTTAATGTTAGGTCACTGGTTAAACACCATTCCGCAATCTACGACATTATCTTGGAGGAGGCCCCTGATATTTTCTTCATGCCCAAGACCGGGCTTCACTTGGCCACTGGATTCAAGATAGCCTGGCTGATGAGGATTATGAATCCAAAACCGGTCCCAGGATGCTTGTTTCCGGTCCAGGGAAGACATGGCTTGGCAGTTCGGGCTGGACTGTTCCCATAAGGCACAGGGTCAGACTGATTTGCATATAGCCATGTCTGAACTGGGGTGGCTGAGTGAACTAAAGAATGGTGATGGATTAAACCCAGATCAGTTGACTGGGGGTGAGTGTTTGATTTGTTCAAACGCTCTGTCCATCATCCCCTTTTGTATCGCTTTGCAGAGGAATATAGCCCCCCTCTCCTTTAAAAATCATCTAGTTGCCACGACTAGGCAGTTCGATCTTTTCCCCCTCCTGAGGCGGATGCCGGGAGGTCTCTCTTTCACTTTTTCTCGTATTTTAAAAAATGTTGGTGTTATTTTGACTACGGCTTCATTTAATAAGCTTTTTAACTGGTGACATCTGCTGAGACCTCGCAGAGACCTTTCCCCCCCCCCTCGCTGCCTGGCCACTCTCAGCCGAGTACCGACGCTGAGAGTCCGGTCCCGGGTAGGCGAGTGATAGACGACGGCCATATTGGGTGTGGGCTATTGCTGGGTCGCACTCTAGCTGCGCATAAAAGGGGCATTTGGAAGCCCTGCGCTTGACTAGGCAGTACGATCTTTTCCCCCTCCTGAGGCGGATGCTGGGAGGTCTCTCTTTCACTTTTTCTCATATTTTAAAAAATGTTGGTGTTATTTTGACTACTGCTTGATTTAATAAGCTTTTTAACTGGTGACATCTGCTGAGACCTCGCAGAGACCTTCCCCCCCCCCCCTCGCTGCCTGGCCACTCTCAGCCGAGTACCAACGCTGAGAGTCCGGTCCCGGGTAGGCGAGTGATAGACGGCGGCCATATTGGGTGTGGGCTATTTCTGGGTCGCACTCTAGCTGCGCATAAAAGGGGCATTTGGAAGCCCTGCGCTTGACTAGGCAGTACGATCTTTTCCCCCTCCTGAGGCGGATGCTGGGAGGTCTCTCTTTCACTTTTTCTCATATTTTAAAAAATGTTGGTGTTATTTTGACTACTGCTTGATTTAATAAGCTTTTTAACTGGTGACATCTGCTGAGACCTCGCAGAGACCTTCCCCCCTCCCCCTCGCTGCCTGGCCACTCTCAGCCGAGTACCAACGCTGAGAGTCCGGTCCCGGGTAGGCGAGTGATAGACGGCGGCCATATTGGGTGTGGGCTATTGCTGGGTCGCGCTCTAGCTGCGCATAAAAGGGGAAGACTATGTCTCCGCGCAGCGGACGCGATCAGCGGACACGCCGGATCTGGGCCAGGGTCGTGCCAGAGTCCTGCCCGTCTGAGCCCGTCAGCGCTAAGGAGGCACCTTGCGTCAGGGATACTGTGCCTTACAAACCAGACGGAGGTTTGTACATGAGGGAGGAGCTACTTAGTATCCGGCAGCTGTCCCTACACTGTTAGCATTCCTCTCTTGATCCGTTGTGTGGCCCTTTTCAGTGTCCATGTGGCAATTGTTTACTTAATCCCCCAACCCCTATTAGAGATTTTATTGAGCCCCCTCCCACTGTTTCCCCGCCCACCGAGCCTTTGGCTCCTCGGGATCTTAAAATTTGGAATCTTAATGTTAGGTCACTGGTTAAACACCATTCCGCAATCTACGACATTATCTTGGAGGAGGCCCCTGATATTTTCTTCATGCCCGAGACCGGGCTTCATGATGAGGCCGTGGCCGAACTGAACTTAGCACTCCCTCCAGAATACTCCATTTACACTCATAATCGTAACTCTAGGGGTGGGGGTATTGCAGTGGTAGTTAAATCATGCTACCCTTGTATTTGGAAGAAACTAGCTATGGATGGTTGCGAGAGTGCGCACTTCTGTATTACGGTTAATCACCATTTTACCTTTTCTGGGCTTCTGATTTATAGACCCCTGGTAATGACACCGCCTTTAGAAAGTCTCTTCCAGAAACCGTGAGCTCTCTTGCGATAGGATCGGCTAACTTTAGTGTCCTTGGTGATTTCAACCTCCATTTTGACCTCTTTCATACCCCAGCTATTGGTAGTACACTTGCAGATTTAGAGGCGCTGCAGTTAAGTCAGGTGGTTACCCACCCCACGCATGTGGGTGGACACATCCTGGACCCCATATTTACTAATTTGACAGTGGCAAATACCTTACTGCCGATTCTAGTAGCCTGGTCAGATCATTTTTCAGTGGAATTACACCTCGCAATTAGAGACCCTACTTTTAAAATCATAGAGAGAGTCGTTCTTAAACGCCCATGGAAGAAACTAAAGCTTGAGGATTTTCATCGAGTGCTCAGTGAACACCCGCCTGGCCCTTTTAATGACGTTGAGTCTGGCTATGATCTCTTTTGTGAATGGGTCTCTCGGGCACTTGATTCCCTGATCCCTGTTACGTGGAGTAAATGTCGCTCTTTAGAACCCAGTCCACGGTATGGCAGCGCCTTATTGCTTCTGAAAAAATCATGCAAACAAGCGGAAAGAGACTGGCGTAAAACCTATGATGCAGAGAAAAAAACGCAGTACCTAGCTAAAACCAAAATTTACCATATAGCCATATGTAGGGCTCGTGCGGCCTACTACTCCCAAGAGTTCAAACGCAGTCCCAATCCCACAAAGCTGATCTTTAAAGTTCTCAAAGACCTGACTGCTAAAAGAGCCCCAGCAGCTGAGATATGCTCAGTGTCCCACTGCGAAGAGCTTGCTACCTTTTTTCTGGAAAAGGTCCATACTATCTATCGCTCCTTCCCTGGTACCATCCCCCAGAGTGAGGACCAGAGGCCTAGTACCATCCCTCAGAGTGAGGACCAGAGGCTTAATTCTACTACTAATGTGGTTTTATCCACATTTCCTGGAATTTCAGAGGTAGAGTTTGATAGGTAGGTGGCCAAGTAAAATCCGGGTCTCCTGCCGACCCGCTTAGACCTGCGCAGTTCAGAGAGTCGGCTGCCCTTTGCCTTCCCCCCGTGCGCCAACTCATCACAGGGGCGTAGCTAGAGCTTGTGGCGCCCGGGGCTATGCCACAGGTTGCCGCCCCTGGGGTTTGGGGGAAGGGGTGCTGGGGAATAAGTACGGCGAGCACTTGAAAGAGGTCCGAGAGACATGTAGTATCACCGCCAATAGTTACCTCGATCAATCATGCAAGTTACATACATGACACGGTCCAAGGCTACACAGTTGAATACACTGGTGACCGGTAGTACAAAGGAGAACACACAGACTGCATAATCGAACTGGGGACTCAGAAAAACCGCATGTAACATCCATCAGAGAGATGCATGAACAATTACCTGGATATCCCCTTAGCACAATGCAAACATACACATACATGACACTGTTCGGGGATCCATCATCTACAGCTGACATTAAATGACCAAACATCATGGTCCCCCCATTAAAGCAGTGGGGACATGCACAAACGTGATGTGCTCTGACTTGAGGTACAATAATGCAATGATGAACTCAGAACAGCATGAACTACTGAGGGGAGGTGGGGGCGGGGTAGTACACATATAGCCTGGCCTTAGAACAGATTCACACCAGTCAGACCCACAACATTGCAGCCAGAAACTTTCTGCCAAACTCCTAGTTACTACTGCTTGTTGTCGATCTAAGTTGGAGTGTGTGCAACAGCTAAGTTCAATTCAAGTCAACGGAGGTTTCTAATTTCTAAGTATCTTGTCACCAACCTAGTATCAGCCTGCATTAATTGAGAGTTGCACTAGTGGC
The DNA here is from genome assembly GCF_964261635.1 of Lissotriton helveticus. Classification (NCBI taxonomy): domain Eukaryota; kingdom Metazoa; phylum Chordata; class Amphibia; order Caudata; family Salamandridae; genus Lissotriton; species Lissotriton helveticus. The sequence continues at coordinate 898,969,850 of NC_136057.1, forward strand.
CCACCACAGCAGCAAGCCACTATAGCAACAACAAAGTTCGACCCTGCAGGGTTACAGCATCACCATCCACCAAAGCATCCAGGCCTATCAACAGTGCCGGCTTCTTAACGGATGTGTTCTCATTCCTTGAGAATCCCAGGCCCCGCCAACTTGCCTTACCAGCACCCATCAGGATGCAGAGCCGTAGCGGAAAGGCACCTGAAATCAAACACGGAAATGGAAAATATAGCGGTGTATGCCAAATAAGAACACGCCCCCATGACACGATGCGGGCAGAGCACATCTCCCTTAACACCGTTGACACCAATCCATGCCGTTGCCGTGTCAGCACGAGAACACATCTCCCCGCCCTTCACTTTAGGGGGTGTCAGAACACATCCATCTTGCTCTCCCTACACCCAGGGCATGCAGCAGTACGGAACACATCAACCTTGTCCCCCCTAAGCCGCATTGCCTGGCGTGTCCACCTCACCCTACTGTACGGCAGTGCCACAACATGCCCCCCTACATTTCCCTTCACTCTTATGCATGCAGTTCCAATCCACACATCCTTCCTTGCTCCCCCTTGACACCAAATCACGCAGTGTCAAATATATCCGATCCCCTCTATGACAGCGTGTGCAGTGCCAGGACAGGCCGCTGCCTGTCTGCCTTCGTCCCCAAGACACGACGTGACAGAGAAAACACAGTGACTTTGTCTCCATCCCCTGGCACCTGCATTGCAGAACAGCTCTTGTTCCCACTTCCTGCAGAGCGAGCAAAATCTCACCTATTTTCCCTCTACTCCGTGCGGTGGAAGCAATGCAAGATCACCGGCCCCAGTTGATGTATCCGGTTCTCTGTCTCCTCCCTGGCCCGCCTTCACTCTGCATAGCTGCCAAGGTTTCAGGTTGCTATTTGTGACATTTTCATAATGTCAGTGTAAATATGAGTGACATTTCAACTACTATGAGTGACAATTTCTCGCAAGTAAATCAAGTAATGAAGACGAGGGAAACGTATCAACATCAGAAACTGCACCCATTTGAGCAACGAGAAACTCTAAGATTTCATTGAAATAAAGTGTGCAACAGGACCAAACACTTTCTGACTAGGTAAAGCATTTGGTACAAGTTTCATTGAGACTTACATTTGGTCCCAAAATCTTACCAAATAAAACAATAAAAAAAACACTTTCGATTTTTGTTTGATTCTTGAACAGCCTGCATTTACTGAGTTGGATAGATATGTGTGCCTTTCCACCATTAGTTTTTTACAAGGCCCTTTGTGAAGCATAAGTACTTGGGGTAAATTTACAAGCCCCTTGCACCACTGTTGCGTCACTTTTAACATGGGGAAAAGTGACGCAAAAGTGGTGCAAGGGGCTTGTAAATCTGCCCCATGATTTTTCCCATAGACTCGTTTGGAAGCCTGGCCTGATGAAGAACCAATATTTTGAACAATCAGGGTTGAAACCCACAACATTGACTTTCAACAAGGACACCAACTTTTAGTTTTGAGTCTGGGAGAGGCAGAGAACTGTGGCCTTACTCCTAACAAGACTGCAGATGCTGCCCACTCTGCACTGATGTCAATGGCCACAAGGCCATGACCACATAGCCTAGTCTGTTCCTACTTTGTTTTTATTATTATTACTGTCACCCTACTCAAAATATTGCGGCTGCATTGCACTGATTATGAAGAATACCCAGGCTCTGCACAAATAAGGAATTCCACTTTTCTCTTATATTTGTGGGTTTTCTGCCCCTAGGATTTCCACTGTGCAACTGACATGCCTAGGCCAGGGTAATTCGGTAAAAATAATCAAGCTGCCCTTTTCCGCCTGGAATCATCTAGCAATCAAAACAGAAAATGAGACCCACCAGATCTGCGTGGGGGCTGCAGCCAGTGCCCCTTTCAGTATGATGTGGGCGCTGTTCTCTTAATACATTCATGAGGAAAGCCTACATGCATGCACACGCCACCTTTCTCTTGTAACACACCGTTTGCTACCTCTCACATTTTGTTTGCTTTTGATACTTGCACAAGTGCCACCACTGCCTATGTAATGTTTGTTCTTGTGCCTGAGTGTCTGCCAGTTATTGCAGTATTATACCTCTAATTGTACTTTGTTTTCTCTTGTAAGCAGCACAAAAGTCACTTTTTCCTCCTGTAATGCACCGTTTGCAAACCTCATGTATTTTGTTTGTTCACAATTGTCACTTTTGCCTCATGTAATTTAATGTCGGAGAGAGGGGGTTTAAGCAGGCATACGAATATGATATTTGTAAGATAGATTTAGGGACGCAGAGGCCTGTGAGACATAGGGAGACTCACCCACCTCTGGTCACAGACATGGGTGAGACATAGTGGCTCACCGAACGGGGGTATGTGAGAGACATACACCGACGTGTCTATATTACGAACAATCTAGAGAAGAGTGGTGGGCGAGAGACAGACGACTGTTACGCAGGCATGGGGTTGTGAGACACGGAGGCAGCGTGAGACCACATATGTTACACACTGATTCCCGTAGGTCTGTGTTACACAGACAGGGGGTGGGTGGTCTGTGAGAGAGAACTCGTGTAAAACATGGGAGATTGAATTAGAGTGGTAGGAAAGGAGGTGTGAGGTGCGCGGCCGTGCTGCTCACACACACGGCGAGTCTGTGTAACACAGGGAGAGAGGCAGGTTTGCACCCGTAAAGGAGGGGTCTTTGTAGGCAGTTTAAGTGGCTTACACAGGACGTAGAGGTCTCTATATAACACATATTACACAGAGTGGGGGTCTGTAAAAGACATGCATTTAATCTTCGTTACTAAGGATGGGAGTGGTCTGTGAAATGTGGGTCACACCGGAGACAGTCTGTGAGAGATGGAAGAAATCTATGCAAGACAGGAGGGGTGGTCTGTGGGGGGAGGGCTGCTGTGCCACAAGGAAGGGGCTGGTGTGTGATAGAGCCGGGATGGTTTACATGGGGTGTGGGGTGGTCTGTGAGATACACAGAGCAGTCCCTGTATTACACACGTGGTTGTGGTCTGTGAGACATAGAACCTGGCGGGTAACACAGGGGGGTGGGCGTCTGTGTAACAGAGAGCCAAGCTCAATCTGGCATACTTGGGTAGGTCCGGTGTGGGTGTCTGTGAGAGAGCCAGAGCCAAGCTGGGCTAGACGGGAGGGTCTGTGTGATAGAACCAGGCCGGGTTACACGGGAGGGTCTATCAGACACACAACCAGACTGGTTGTTACCCGGTAGGGTAATGGGACTGGTTTAAGTAGAGCCAGGTCTTTGTAAGACAGGTCCAGGCTGTGTTACACAGGGGGCTAGGGTTTGTGTGAAAGAGAGGGTGATTCTGGTCTGCACACAACCACGGAGGAGGTCTGTGGGCCACAGACACAGAGGGAAGCGACATGTGAGGCAGAGGGCAGGCTCGGAGGGGAGGGGCCTGTGAGAGGCAGCCGGGCTGCATTACCCAAAGAAAAGGGGCGTGTGCGCCCCCGTGCCAGGCTAGGGCTGCACACATCCACGGAGATCCCTGAGCCCCAGAGCCAGGCTGGCATGTGCACAGACAGAAACAGAATAGGGAGGGGCTGTCTGCGCGAGACAGAGCCAGGCTGGCATGTTCATAGAGAGAAACACCATAGGGGAGGGGTATATACGAGGAAGGGGGGGGGGGGGGGGTGCGGAGCTGCAGCTGGTCACATGGAGAGTGGAGGGTCAGTGTAACACAGAGCCCATCTGGTCTGCACACACCCAGTATCTGCCATTTAGTGCAGTATTATACCTCTATTTGTACTTTGTACGCTTTTGCATACACACGTCACTTTTTTTTCTCCTCTTGTAACGTATCGTTTGCTACCCTTGTATTTTGTTTGGTCTTGTCAGGGCCGGTCCTAGGATTTATGGGGCCCCGGGCAGAATAGAAACATGCGAGGCCCCTATAATTTGCATAAGATTTAACCTGACAGGAAGTGACCTCATAGGAGGTAATATCAACTGGACATTAATTATATGGCATTGTTTGAAGCCACTTTGCAAGAAGCAACTTACCTAGTTTTGATATAAGTAAAATGGTTAGAAATAGCTTTAAAAATCCTAATAAAATACGTACATAAGTGGAAATACATTAAATGAATGTAACCTATTTATTGTTCTCTTGAATGGGATGAATGAAAATTATATGCAAAACGGGAATTCTGGCACTAAGAGAGCTCCAAAGGAGAGGTGCAGACTTTACTAATGTGGAGAAAGAATAGTTTTAAGTGTTTTCCCAAAAATTGGAGTCACGTCATAGCTCAAGAGGGAGAGAGTTTCACCCCAGCACAACTAGAAAGGAGAAGGCTCTGTCTGCAATCAGGACCATCTAAATTTTAGGATGACACAGGAGTTTGGATGGCACAGAGTATAGGATTCTGGAATGAACAGTACGGAGTGCTTTCGAAAGAAAGGACCCTTTTAATGCAGTGCACAATGACAAATGGATAGTGCCTTGCAGATATAGGGTTTCAAATCAAAAACACAACAGACAGCAGAAAGGTGCGAAGAAATAGCATTGCAATGCAGCAGTCTCAGATGAGGAGCCTAGCACTGTCCTGAATGATTTGAAGGGTACTGAATGCGAAAAGGCGGGAAGCCCAAACGAGAGGGCATAATAATCTAATGAGAAGATAACTGACTGCACAACAGCTTCATTGTAGTGAGAGGGGAGAAAAGGGATGATTTTGTAATGCTTATGGATGTAGTAAAAGCAAGTGGATGAAACATGCTTAATCTGTTCCGAATAAAAAAGAGAAGATGCAAGAAAATGAATCGAAGATTTTTTTGCCGGCTCCACCAATGTGGGCGATTGAGCCAGCTACACCAGCCACCAAAGAGAGCACCATATGGTATGAGTTCCTTTAAAAATGAGAACCTTTGATTTGTCACTTTAAGGTTTTAATGAATTTGTCTTCATTCAGAAATCAACTGTTAGCCTGCACGTACAAACATATTCTTGGGCAAAACCATATTGTCACTGAGGGAAGTGATGTTTGGGTATCAATATGCACTAGATATCAGCAAAAACCAAACTACTGTGTGAGTAAGACTAACTGGGAATTATATAGATTGAAAAGTGGTGACCCAATAAATTCCACAAGTCAGAGGTTAGAAACATAATAGAAATAGGTGGTGAGTGGATTGTTTCAGATTTCTCAAATCGGATACAGGTAAACCACACCAAGTGTATACTTAAATTCCAGGTTGCACTAGTTAATTTATAAGCACTGGCTTGGAAACAGTGTCAAATGTGATACTAACTTTTAGTAGTATTAAGGCTGCTCTAACTCTAAGATCAAGATTCAACCACAAATGATCTGATACAGCACAAATGCTACTTCAAACTCCTACAGTTGTCAGAAGCCGGCACATTGTCAATGAGTAAATTATGTTTTAGGAAAGAGATTTGGAAGTTGATTTCTTTTTTCTAGGATTCAAATATATCTTGCTGTTTCTGACCCTTTGAACTTCCACCTCTCCCCTCCGGTCTCATCCCGCCCAACCTCTAACATCTTTCAATGGTCCTGCTTTCTTTCATCCATCTCTCACCAATACTTCTCTCTCCAGTCTGCTTATGTTCCCTTGCTGGTTCTGTCTCTCTACCACACATCTTATCCATACACTCCCCTTCAACTCTCATCTCTCCTCCAGCCTCATTACCTCTTTCCTTGTTCTGCTTCATTTACATTCACCTCTCCCCTTCAATCCTCCTGAAGCATCCTACCACTGTTGATGATGACCCTTTTAAATTCACCTTCACCTCAATGATCTACTCTTTTTCTCATCTTTCCCTCAGCTTTCTGTGATTGAATCCAGAAACATAAGACAACAACTGACTTACAGCTAAAAGAAGCCAATGGTATTTCTTTTTTGTCAATGGCTGTTTAAGATAAATGAGTAACAATAATAAATTATTTTACATTCACCCTGTCACTGTTTTGACCAATGAGTACCTCCTTCACACACATTTGCACAGAATACCAACTGCAACTGGAATACGGGAGTGTTGCTCAGTGTGCTCTTCAGAGTGGCCATGTATTGAATGACCATGTATTCTGAACACCTTTTTGACCCATAGACAGGCACAGTGGGAAAGTTGAACTGCCTTCAGCCTCAACTCCAAAGCAGTCAACTGTAGCCTGTTATAAACACCTGGAGGCGACTCACTACGATGTGTGCCCCATACAAGAGTAAAATGCTGTGAAATGAGATACAGAAACACACATCCTGGACATAGCTAACACTATTGGAGAATGCAAGATTAAGTAAAGTATGTGAAATATAAACAGGACAAAATCGCTGTCATTGATAACCCTATCATGCAGTGAGACTGGGTCAGGAAATAGGCCCGGCACCCCATTAGTGAATTAATTAGCTAAAAAAGTGTCCCTCAAAATTAGGGCAGTTTTTAACTTGTAAAGACATGCTGGTTACGTTTTTTGTAAGGTATGGGAGATTGCATAGATTTGATTGTGCTGCAGGCATTGTTTGTTTTAATATCATGAAAATCAACATTAAAAACATGTTCATCTGACCATAAAACAGGCAAACAAACAGCCCAAAAAACAGGTCAAATACTAATCTGGCAGACACTGCCTGATTGCCCTAATGTCCAACCCAGCCACTGTGTTATACAATTATTGTGCTGATACAGCAACATTGTTTTTGTAGGTAAAGTAAAGGACATAAATATAGGGTCCGATAGGGGCCTGTTTCAATGTCTATTTTAATTTACCTCCAGGTAAAGACTTGAGGGACCTAGCACACTGAAAGCCATAGTCCAGCCAATGTTACATTCTGATTGTGCTCCTCTTCCTGCACCTCTTGTCTGGCTGCTATCTCACACCTATCTGCTCCCCCCGCCCCTCTCACTTGATTCCGTATTTCGTATTCCTTTCCTTCACTCTGTGCTCCCTTTCCCTCGTCCTGGATGAGCTGAGCTGTTTTCAGTGTGAGGCGCCCTCATTCTATCTTTTGTTTTGCGCCCTGCAGGTTATCCTGCTTCTTATTCAACCAGGGGCAGGGCGCACTTCACAGGTGAGGGCTCTTGAATGACCTGTCTAATCACTGCTATCCTCATGCAGATGCAGCGATTAGGCCAAGAGAGACGGACCGGCAGGCAGATATTGATTAAATCCCTTGGGCCTTCTGGGCCCCCTGGGCCTCCACACTCTGAAGTATTTGAAAGCGCGAGGCCCCCTGGCTGCGAGGCCCTGGGCAGCTGCCCATGCTGCCCATGCCTAGCGCCGGCCCTGGGTCTTGTAACACGCTGACTTGTAATTTTCTCCTCGTGGATCAGTTCTGTTCCTCTTGTGAAGCGTTCTGACACCTTCGGGTAAAGTCCACGCTATAGAAAAACGCATAAATAAAAAAGAATGAAATGAATACGAGAATAACTCACAGTACCTTATTTCACTGCGAAGCGTCAGTGGCTGTAGCTGCAGGCTCTGTGTGCTGTCTCGCAGCGCCCGATGCAGCCAGGCAGCCAGGCCTCTCATGAAGGTGCCGCACCAATGAGGATTGTGAGACCGAGTCATACTATTACTGACACGGAGGCTGTTACAGAGTGAGGCGGCGGCCTATCACCCTGTAAGGGCTATTGGATGGCGGCCGCGGGAGTAAAAAGAATTGCGTCACTGCGTCCTGACGTTGCGCGCGCGGGAAGTGTGACTAAGGGTGATAGGCTGCCGCCTCACACTATTCCCCTTTAGTCATATTTCTGACGCGCGCAATGCCGGGCTTCACACTTCTTTTTACTCCCGCGGCCGCCATCGAATACAACAGTAGGGCCGCCAGAGTCGCGCGGCCATGGCCGCCCCCAAAACAGTGCCGCCTGGGGCAGACCGCCCCCCTCGCCCCCCCTAGCTACGCTGCTGACTCATCAATCTTTCGTTCTCTTCAGGGACAGTACCAACTAAGTGGAAACAAGCCTATGTCACTCCTATTTTGAAGAAACCCGCCCTGGACCCTCTCAAACTGGAGAATTATCGTCCGATTTTTCTTCTCCCATGGGCCGCGAAGGTTGCGGAGGCTCATGCCAATGGAATCCTGACTAAACACCTTCAGACTGCCAATATCCTGGATTCCTCCCAGAATGGATTTCGGGCAGGTCATAGCACAGAGACTGCTCTCCTTGCTATGACGGAACATCTACGCTCCGGGCTCGACTCTGGTCAAACTGCGGCGCTGGTGTTTTTCGACCTCAGTGCCGCGTTTGACACGGTCTCACACGCGATATTGCTGCAGCGTCTGGGAGAAGCTGGTGTCTCTGATTTAGCACTTGAATGGTTTCGGTCATTCCTAGCAGGTCGCTCATTTTGGGTCGCTACACCTCCATTTGAGTCTAAGTCCTATTCCATCGAGCAGGGAGTGCCTCAGGGGTCGGCACTTAGCCCCACGTTGTTCAATCTGTATGTGCAGCCGCTGGCTGCGGTCGCCAAGCAGTGGGGCCTGACTATGGTTTCGTATGCTGACGATACGCAGCTGGCGGTTGCACTCAGTGGGGACTCCGACTCTGAGGCCCCTAGGTTCAGGGAGGGTTTGACAGCAGTGGCTGGCTGGATGACCGCTAACAGTTTACAGCTCAATGCCAAGAAAACGGAGGTCCTTATTGTTGGTAAGCATAGCAACCTCTGGTGCGTTCAGTGGTGGCCTCCGGAGCTGGGCCCAGCTCCCATCCCGGTACCCGAGGTTAAAAACTTGGGTGTCTGGTTAGACCCCGCCCTCAGTTTCTGCGGACACACAAAAAAGTGGCTGCTACATGCTTTGGTATTTTGTGTGGGCTCAGGCCAATCCTGAAATTCTTAGACGCTCCCAATAGACAGTTGATAATCCAGGCCACCATACTCTCGCGGCTTGATTACGCGAGTTCGCTCCTGTTGGGGGCCAATCAGGCAGAGGTTATCCGGATGCAGCGCGTACAGAATGCGGCGGCCAGAGCCCTGGTGGGCCTACCTAGGTTTTGTTCTGCGAAGGAAACCATCCGGAAACTCCATTGGCTGCCCGTGGCTCAAAGGATTGAGTTTAAGACTCTATGTCTTTCCTTCAAGATTCTTAAACTGTCCTCTCCCCAGATCCTAGAGCATCTTCTCACCCCCTATGTCCCCTCTCGTTCTTTGAGGTCATTGAGTCAAAATCTGGCTTCAGTTCCACGGTTCAAACGCTGCAGAGTGGGAGGGCGTTCCTTCTGCTATCTAGCGGCTAGGCTTTGGAACTCATTACCAGCTCACATTCGCGCCCTAGATGATTTGCTTACGTTCAGGAGGGCTATCAAAACCTATCTTTTCCCCCCTGGACCCTAACATACTGCCCCGCTGCTACTTCTCTCTGGTTTTTCTTCTGTTCTGTATGTGTATTCCTTCTGCCAGTTAAAGCGCCGGGACACCCCTTTGCTGGGGCAGCTGTGCGCTATAGAAGTTGAGATAACATAACATAACATAAATAGTGAAATGAGGACCAGTAGTTTCATACCGCTGGTCCTCTTTTCACCAATGGACTGGCAGGGCAGGCACAGGGTAGCTTCTTCGCTGGGGGCAGTGCATTCATTGTGAGGGTGCACTGATCCAGTCAGCACCCAGTTAAAGATGCACCACAGCGCACACCCAGGCAGTCCACCTGATCCATAATACGGTCCAAGGTTTTTCTGTTCTGCATTTTTTTCATCAGCAGCTTAGTTTGTTATTGTGCTAGTAGTTGTCACTGAACTAGACCCTGAAGGAATTTATGCAGTTCCCTGTTTTATATGTTATGCTTTAAATTGAAATGTCATTAGCAGCCCCCAACACATTCACTATATTAGCCCAGTCATTGACTGAAATCCATAATAGTTACTTTATGTCCCTCGTTCCTCTTTTGTCTTTCTCACCCACGCCAAAGACTTTCTTATTCACTCCCAATGCTAAATGTTCCTCTCTGTAGGTAATGTTTTGGAAAATCGTTACCTTATGGCTAAGCTGTTTTTGTTTCTCTTCTAATTCTTTCATCAATTCGGTCTCTGGTTCTCATCTACATGTCTTATTAATGCTTCTTAAGTCAGCCTTATTATTTCTTCAAAACCAATCCCTTCCCTGTATTTCTATCAGTCCTTCTTCAAGCTTGAGAAGAGGTTTTGCACCTGATTTACTTGAGTGGTAGTAACGATTCTTCAGCCAAAAATTGGTAGACATCCTGTCCACTGTCCTATGCATTCCAAGGCCTCAAGTATAAAAAACAAGCATTTGGAATGCAATAGGTCTCGCATTTACGAGAGTTTGAGCTATTGGCATTGTAAATGACAATGCCTTTTATTTGTGTTGTTTTTAAAGCAGATAAATAAAAAGCATTGTCATTTACAATGCCAATAGCTTAAACTCTCGCAAATGCGAGACATATTGCTATTTGAGAAAATAGTGCTCAGATGCTCAAAATTAAAGCCTACAGAGCAACAACACTTGTAACAGGGGGTGTCGCCATGGGAGGTTACAAAATGAGACAAGGCTAATGACCAATGAACAGCCACAGTTTACAGTGGACAATGACACAAGCCAATGAAAAATGTGGGCGGGGAGTGGGCGGAGCTTCAAGTCCCTACCCGAATACAACATGCCTTGCAGAGCAGCCCATGCTCTGCCAAGGCTAGACCTAAAAATACATCAGTATTTCCAACGGAGAAGCTGCTTGCACTAGCTGCACCATAAGGAAGACTGGTGTGGCGCCCAGGAATGACGCCACTAGAATAACGTTGGGGCAGCAGCAAGATTTTGGGCGGTGGATCTGCCACCCTTTTTGGTGGCATCCCTTCTGTGCAATGTCTTAATGTAAAGCATGGTGCTCCTGCACACAAAACTGAACATGTATTTTATGTGCTGTGAGAAGCACACTGATAGAGTGTCATGGTTTTCTGAAAATTGTGGGGGTGCATCATAATCATGGATAGTCCGCACCCACATATATTCTTGTGTTATATTAAATGATGATCATTAGAAATGTGGGGTAATAACAAAATGTGTAAAATTAGTGATAAAGAATTAGTTTGTGTCATTCGAGAAAGAAAATGACATTTAAATGCAATTATAAAATCCTCGATGTTCATTGCAAAAGCATAGTGAAGTAGCCTACGTATAATGTAATGCATTAGAATTAAATGTGCATCATATTAAAAATTGCACATGGAGAAATGATTAATTGTGCTTTAACGTAAGGAAATTAAGTGCTTACAGATGCAACATTTATTAATGTGTGTAATTCTTGTTGTGTAAAGGCCTACAATGAATGTTCACGTTTTGCTATAAAAGGCCTATTCCTAATTTCTTATGTTAGCTGAATTGTGTAGGCCAAAATGTGCTTACCCTGGTAAAGCTCTCATTTGAAGGCAGTCAGCGAAATTCATGTGCGTGCAAGGTTGTTTTGTTCTCATGCTTCTGTTGCAGGTGCAAGGACACCATTCTTGTTAGTTAGACTGACGCCTTTTGTTTTAAGGTATGGAGGAGACCCGCAACAAAGTAGTCTGGAATGCTGATAATTGGAAGAAGCCTGACACCCAGGGACACACCAACCGTTGCTGGACTGAGTTCACGTTTCAGTGGAACTCAGGCACCTACGAGTGGTGCCTGGACAGAGGAGGTGTTTCAGGGGCGTGTTCTGTTAAGTGTTTAATTTGTATTAGGGACAGTGCCCCGAGGGATGAGTTAGCAGAGAGCTGTTAGAAGGGTAGAAGAAGGGATCGATTCTTGAGAGGAAGACTTAGCTTTGGCTACTGACCCTTACAACGTGAGTGTACTTCTTAGGAAGCATTTACGAGCTGACACCTTTTCTTGATCTTGCCTGGGAAATGCTAAGTAGGTATGCCACCTTAGAGATAGTGTAGGGATAGATTAACGGATTTCTTTTGCAACCACTAATGAAGACTGATTTAGATGTTGGAGCAGTTGTTGCCAGTTTAGTATTTTGGGAGTTGCTCATCCTTTTTATGCTACACCGGATCAGATTGGTGCGTAGGATGAACTTTGTATTTGTGCCCATGTATTTCTTCAACCACATCATGAGGTGCTTGTATGTTTAATTATTCTTGGCTTTGTAATAAACCCCTGAATTTGAAGTAGGATTGTGTTTTCCCCTTTACACTTTTCAGCAGGTAATAAAGATCCAGTCGACCGAGGATTCTTGGAGAGATTTAAAGATAAGAGTCCTAGTGCCATTTTTTAATGTGAGTACTATAAATGCAGCTTATTTAAGAGTGCAATTCTGTTATTCGCATTTCTGATGGCAGTTCCAACCCCGGGACAATTTCCAGATGGACCTGTTGCCCTGTATATTTTTCCAGACAAATTTCAGGATTTTGTGTACGTTTTAAGATAGAGAGAGTTATACTTTATTTGCACACATTCCCTTATTTCTAGAATTTTAATATTAGACTGGTAAAGGTTAAGTGACATATTCACCTCTTTTCCAAATTTGTAAAACAGCGCCTTTTATTTACATATTTTTTAATTCTGAGAAATGTTGGTTTTTCCCTAGTTTTTCCATGTGGAAATATAAAAAGGGACGTATTGATTAAGGCCACGTGCTAAGGAACTCGGGGGCATATTTACAAGGGCTTTATCTTAGCTTTTTTGGCTTACAGAGCCAAAAAAGCAGAGATAAAACCAGCGCCCTACTTACAAGAGAGTGCTAACATGCATAATCACATGTTAGCATCCTTTTCCCAATGCCTCCCTTTGCATCTCTAATGATATGTAAAGTGGGCGTTACTGGGTGTACCCCAGATGGACTACCTTGTAAATATCGCTGATGTTTACATCGCGATATTTACAAGGCAACCCACATGATTTTAGCACACATTAGATTTTGGCGAAAACAGGTGTTTTCGCCAAAATCTAACGCCTGCTAAAATCCTGGCTTAGCCATCCCTAAAATAGGGTGTGGATTATGCTGATACGACCCTGTGGGTCGTATCAGCAAGGTTATCGCCCTTTTGCAGGGAACATCGCTGGAAAACCAGCTATGTTCCCTGCAAAAGGAAGACAACCTCGCTATCTCCGGAATTTTTATCGCCCTAGAGTAAGGCGATAAATAACAGCGATAGCCTGCGATAATATAATTATCGCTAAGCACGGCCAGCGATGATTATTGCTGGACATTGTTAATATGCCCCTCAATTACTTCCATGCCCCAGGGAATAGTTGAAGGACTGCCTCCTTCTCACCAGGCATATCTCATAACTGGCTTGTACATAGTTGGTTAGGCCTAATACTGTCTTCCTAGCATCTAGGATATCGTAACATGCTCACATCCCATGGGACTTATCTCGCTTTTTTATACTATTATACTTAGCACTAATGCTTTAGCTTTGGACCTTTCTCTTCTGACAGGTTTGTCTTTATTTACAATGCTTGGTCGTTTTGTTATGTAAAGAACTCTGATACTCATGGGCCTAGCATGCACTATAAAAACATTACATGAAATAACAAACATATCATAAAGCTGTCTTTCTTTTATATACTTCTACATGCTTAAATAATTCGACATAAATAATGAGATTTTGAAAAAAAAATGTCCATAAAAAATGTTGTGCTCAAAGATTGAGACTCCTTAGTTAAAATAATTCAAGTAATCTGGGCTTTGCTCATAAATAGGTAATGAAAACATTTCTGTAATTTTAGAGGTTTGGGCATATTACTTAAATACATTTTGAATATTAGATTAGGGTAAACATTTATATATTTAATTTATACATCTCTTTATTAATACGTAGATACCAATGCAGACAGACGTATACACTTCAGTTTAATGATTTCCCAATAACACATTACCCCAGTCCATCTTAAATCGAATCCCTACCAGAAGGGAGATCAAAGTAAGTTACAACACTTACATATTACAAGTGAGCCTTCCCAGAAATGTATACGCTATTATCGTCTTAGTTGTTCACCTATGAGCCAAAAGGAGGAAGGGGAAGAGAGACAACAGACTGAGAATGTCACCCAGGTCGGAGAAACAAGACCACCTCTTCCCCGGCAGAGGAAGCATCCCAGCAGCCCACAATGGCAAAGACATGAACTCTACCTCCTCCCTACCAGTATATGCAGAAGCATCCCACAATGCCCCACATTTCAGTCTCCCCATGTCAGCACTCAGAGTTCCAGAAATGCCCTTACCAAGTGTAGTGGGTTTGGGGTAAATGAATAAAAAGCTTCACATGCCCAGCAGGTTTCCAATTAAGATGTTTAATATTTAGCTGTGTTCTCCTACGCCGACGACATGCAGATAGTAGTCTGTATCTCATTGGACATAAATAAGGAGGTACGAAATGTTTGTAATTGTATTTCCCAAGTGGCAATCTTGATGCAGAATAATTGTTTGAAATTGAAATAAAGGCAAAACAGAGGTGCTGCTTTTTGGAAAGGAGACAACGTTTTGGGAAGACATGTTGGTTTTGGAATGACTCATGTTGGCCGTCGTGTTTGAGTACACTACAAGCTCCAGTTCAGAGATCTGGTTTGAATACATCATCATTCTTTAGCTCACTTCACCACCCCAGTTTAGACCCAGCCATATGCAAATCAGTCTTGACCCTGCTCCTCATGGGAGCAGTCCGCCCGAACGCCAGATTAGCTTGAATTCACTGGCAAAGGGAGCAAGGGAACCACGTCTGGGCATACCCTACCAGCTTAGGGTGAACAAAGCAAACGCAAGGAGATGATGAATGGAGTGCTGAAACTTTTCAGACACTCACCCCCAGTCACAGATCTGGGTTGAATCCATCAACGTTCTTTAGCTCATTTCGCTACCCCAGTTCAGACCCAGCTATATGCAAATCAGGCTTGACCCTGTGCCTCATGGGAACAGTCCAGCTGAACTGCTAAGCCAGGTCTTCCAAAGACCCGAAACAAGCATCCTGGGATCAGTTTTGGGGTAACCTTTTTACTTCTTATTGTCACCCTTCATTGAAAGTGTCTCTTATTTCTGATGGGGCCAGTAACTGATGTTATCAGCCCCTTGGAATGATGAGATCCATTGTGTTTGTGGAACTGTTTATTTTCACCCAGAGTATTCCAGACCGGAGTCCCCCGGTAATTCCGGGATTTTCAAATGGAGATTTCAGCTGCTTTCAACAGGCCTGAATGAAATGTGTTCACAGTGGTTTCTGAACGATTCCCGAGTATTCCACCTTTGTGACTGTATTTATTGCTGTCTCCCCCTTTCCCCATGTGCTGTGTGCTGCTTCCCCCTTCACACCACTGCCCTTCCACCCTCTCCTTGTTGCTCCCCCATTCCAGCTCGCTTTTATCACGCTCACCGTTGTTCCTACGCTCCTCTGCCCACCATTGTTGCTCCCTAGTCCCAGTGGTATAAGTGGGCGGAATCGGAAGGGCACGGCGTGCCCCAACTTTTTAAATTTAACCAAGTCCGTTCCCCTACTTCTTTATTTTTAAAATGCGTCCCAGGACGTCAGGAATCGTCCGAACTTGAAAAATATTAGAGCCCTGCTTGGTGCACATTGAGGACGGCCTCTTCAGCTGCGGGACCTCCTCCCCCTTCCTCTCTGTTTCGTGGGAAGGGGCCTGCCCAGGAACACTGTGGCAGCATGCAAAAGTGGCTTCCAATGATGACCCTGCTGCTGCAATGATTTACATCTCATTTAGACTTTGTTACCTGTCTGCACCCCACTGTGAGTAATACAATTTGTCACCTCAGGATGCATTGGTGGCCCCGCCCTCACCCAAACTGACGACGCCACGTTACAGACTGTTCCCTAACCTTGGCAGTTAAAAAAAAAATTAAAGCTGCAGAAAACGTTTAATGTCTTCCTTATTTTATTTTATAGATTGTTTATTGCTGCTCTGTCTGTGTTTAGGAATGTGGTAATTTTAAAAATACTGTTTACCTTTTTAAAGGATACAACATAAAAGCAGCTCAAGGTGTCCAGTTCTGAGACACCCGAGCACCAGAGCCCCTTGTGGACCCCATCCAGGGTGAAAACAAATAGGCCCAGGCACCAAGGCCTGACTGGCTTAATGGGCATCGGGATGGAGGCTGGAGGAGTGGGAGGCCGGTTTTGTTACTGGGGGCTGCAAAACTGTCCCCCAGTAACAAAACCAGCAGGGCTGTCCAGCACACTAAGGGGGAGATTTACTAAGATGTTGCACTGTGTTTGCGACACAAAAGTGACGCAAATCGGCAAAAATCTTTTTTTCCCAATTTTCTTTTTAGAAATAACGGAAAAGTAATGCGAAGCTGCGCATTGCGCTTCTTCGCATTACTCAGCACCATGGGTGCGTATCAAGGGTGGAGCATGGGTGTTCCCAAGCACCCACACAGAGTTTCTCACACTACACCCAATTTACTAAATGAAGTAGATTGGGTTTAGCGTGAGAAAACTGCGCCTTTTTCAACTAGTTGTACGGAAGGAGAAATGCTTTAATTTCTCCTTCCTTTTCTGACTTTTTCTGTACAAAACCTATGCTGGACACACTCACACACCGTAGCGCTATGGCACTAATGTGTGTGTGTTGGCGCACGGCAACTGTAATGAGCGTCGGCGTAAAGGAAAGGGGAGGAGTGAGCAACATCTCTGAAAATATGGCACTCTCCTGCTCCTTCCCTGTCGTGCAAAGCTACCCTGGTATGAGAGGCACTACATAAAACAAATTAAATACATGTGAGAGCAGCTGTGGAGAGATGAGGGGCAGTGTTGGAGGGTGATAGTGAGGGAAACATTGAAGAGCCCGAACAAGATTGTCGTATCCTGGTGCACTGTAAGGTCATTGTTTACTGTGCTCTAAATTCCAATACAATTGAATATATAACAACATGTGCTGTAGAATGCACACTTTATGTAATAAAAAAAAAAAATCTTGGATAGAGACTTCCCATGACCCCTTTGTAGTGGTCAGTCTTGCTTACAGCTTTGGCCCGCAACACACCATACAGGGGATGGACAAAGTGCCAGGGAGACGTGGATGTTTATATAAAGGTTTCTGTCCTTCCCAATTACGTGTGAATACACGCGCAAATTGTATTATTTTTACCTTTTTTCAATAGTTTTTTATTGTTTCGAATCATTTTTGGAACCTTTTTGAATCCCTGGTTGAGTTGTATCTGCCGTATTTGGTATTTAGAAGAAGGATTGGAGAGTCCTTATTGTGGAATTTGTTTAGGGATACAGATTTGTTTAAGGGTCCAATATAGTGCAATCAGTATATTAGGAACATCATTTAGAATGGGAATTGCTGCAACGATAATTTGTGTGTGCCTTTAATTCGAAACTTGGATGTGTAGTCTTTTGTCGCGTTCCTTTGGCTGATTACTTCCGTGGTACCTGTCCCACGTGATCGGCTGCAAAACGGAAGAGGAGATTGTTATTTGGGCAAGAGCGAGAGCGCGAGAGCACGACGGCGCTGGAAAATACATTCTAGGTAAGAGCGGGTTTTAGAGAAGCGCCAGTGCCTTTGATGTGCGTTCTTCATGGGCGCCCTTAAGGAGAGGAGAGAATACGTTATTTATGTCTATGCCTCCGTTTCTGTTTCATAGAATTCGGATTAGTACCGGTGCTCCATAGAAGTGTGAAATATAGTCCCTGTGACCGAGGCGGCACAGATAGCGAGGATTACGCCAGGAATACAAAAGTGAGTCCTTTGGCCATTTATAGTATACATATTAGAGGTTTTGTGATTGGGTAAAATTGTTTAGCTCGGATACAAGGATTGGATTCTCATTTCAATCTTGTATGGCTGAGTCATTCTGCCGGTTACTGCATTAATTTATTTTGTACCCGCTTTCTCTCTTTCATTTGTCTCTGCCAAGGTGAGGAACGGTTGCCATTTCATCCTGTAGAAGGACAGTGGAAGGGCCACTACCCTTAAAATATATATATTTAGTCGCGACTCCCGACTTCCAATTGGGAACGTTAACCAACATATCGGTATGTGTATTACCAGTATCTATTGGACGGGGATATTGGCACACATTATGATAGCTGCACTTTGGTTGCTGTTTGGTAGCACTATCTAGATAATTGGTTCTGCACAAGGGTGATATACAGAATAAGTGCACTTGAGGACACATTGGTCGGAGTCTTACTTGCTGCCACTCCAAGACATAGTGGAATTTGTAATATTTGTAATATGTGTAATAATGTACATATATAGGTGATGCACGAGAGGTACATATAGGTCCTATATGATTTACTCCAATTAGATAAATAACATATGGATATGTAGATAATTAATAGAACTTATTTTATTTAATAGGTGCAGCATATTTTTTATGTGTATGCAAAAGCCCTAGTCCTGATGAGGCCCAGAATTTAAAGGGGCTGAAACGCTTCGACAACCTTGGAAACGGACACTCCTTGAATTACGATTCGGTGACAATTAATAGTCAGCAGTTCAGAATATAAGGGACAAATAATCGATCTCTTAGATACTGCATGAGTAAGATGTACCTGTAAGACTGAGGAATGCTCTTTTTGATAATAAGATACAGAGCATCCATTTAAAGAATAGGGGCTACTTTGAAACAATATGTGAATTCTTTATTTTTTAATTTCCAATTTTTTGTAGAGGTTTATGTAAGTTGTGTGTTGGATGTGTAAATATTGCAATTTTAGATTTGTAAAAACACAGAAGAAGAGTATCTATATAAAAAAAGTGTGTAAAGTAATAAAAAAATGAATACACAAAATATTTGAGTGAATAAAACATACTTTAAAAAGAGAACTACATATCCTGTGGATGTAAATGACTTGTTAAGGTTTCAGGAGTTAAATGATGTATATAGAAAACTGAATTGATTTGTTCTAGAAAAATTTTGTCAGGTCAGATAGGTAATTGATAAACCTATTTCGAATAATGATTTGAATGAATTAGTTCCATAGCGTCATTTTTTGTATTGATGTATATTGTTCCCAGATGCTTTTTGGGTTATAGAGGGAAAAACCCTTATTGTATTGAGGTGGGTTCCAGTTCAGCCTTAAGTGGCACCAAATTAAAAGTGCCCCATTTAGCAAATGAGATATAAAAACAAGCAGTGGCAAAGCCAATCGGTCTTGTCTTTGGGACCTCTCTGCTAGGACTACTTTGGGTTCCCAGTTCAGCCCTGTCTGGCACAAAATTAAAAGTACCCCATTTAGCAAAAGAGAAATCTATACAAGCATTAGCAAAGCTAATGGGGCTTGCTTTGGGACCTCTTAGGTTTGTGAATCGTTTTAGCAATGCTTTGCAGCATCACAAACATACCATAGTGTCACCCAAAAAAATTAAGTTGGATGTATCCTTCACTTCCCAAATGAAAATATAATTTTGCCTTTTACTCTCAAGAACTCAGGTTTTTTGTGGGAAGGGAGTTAGCCAAGCCGGACACTTCAAAAGGTATCCTTTGCAGGACACTTGAATGCATAACGTCAATGTTTGGGCAGCTAGATGGCTGACATGAATGTGGAGAAGCCATTGTGGGTTTCCGTGAGTCAGATCAGATTTTCCTGAAGAGTCCCTTTATCTTCTGAGTCCTACTTAGCCCCTTCCTTACTGTCCACGAGTGAAACATAGGCACACCTGTGTACAGGAGGAGCCCTGTATTCGTGTCCTCAATGTTTTTGGCAAAAAACACACATTGATTTCTGAACAGTGGGTGTTAAAGCGTTGAGGTAAGCATGTTGTTCATGCTTATATTTCGCATGCTTTACAAAAACTTGCATTCCCTCCTGAGTGTTTGTTTTTTCCAGGAGGTTATTATTTTTTCTAGGCAGTGCATAATTTGAATTGAGCCACATCTAGGCGTTTATAACACGGCACAATTGGGTTGTAGCTAAAGGCAGTGCATGTTCGATTGGAGTTTGGCCAAAAGCAACAGAGTAAGGAATGCCTGGGAATACATATAAAATACTTTTATCAGGTGTTAACAACTCCAGCCAGAAGTTTAAAAGGTATGCTTAATCCAATGTACAGAGAGACCACTAACCCGTGGCAAGGTTACAAGGAAACAGCAGTGGAAACCTTGGGGTTAGCAATCGAAAATTGGCAGGATGGATCAGTAAATTATCGGGCGATCAAAAATGCAATAAACAAACAATGCTTTTTCCTGTCACATACAAATGATCTAGCAGAATATGTGTCAAGAAGAGTGCCACCCGGGTTGGCAACATCATACATTGGGCATAAGATCCAGCCCTACCTTAGCCAAGCGCTGGGATGGAAAGCACTTAAAAACATTATATGGGCCAAACTAGTCCCCCTTCAAATTAAGGAACTGAACCCCGGATGGAAGTCCCTTGAACACAAAACAAGATGCAGACTCTGCAACTATAAACATGAATCTCTGTTACACATGATTTGTTGCTGCCCTGTGATGCTTCTCCCCCGTCAGACCCATTTAAAACAAATTTGGCTACGGCTCGGGGTTCGGACAGTAAAAGAAGCGGTGGCTGCACTTTTCTCTTGCTCTCGTCCAGCAGGTTTGGCTAGGTTTGGGAAATATATGGCAGAGCTGCGAAAAGGGCTTGCGGAAGAATAGGGGTCATGCAATATGCAAAGTTAACTTCACCGAATAAGTAATATGTGCCCCCACTAAATCAGATGGAGAAGGCATTACACTATTGCCAAATACTACAAGAAACTTTGTAAAAAGGACGCATTGGCAGACCCTTGTGATCTCATCAATGGACAAACATAAATATTCACATATTCATCGTATTTTAATTGCCTCGAGACTGTTGTATATAAATGTTTTCCTTTATAAACCGCTGTTTTTTAAAAAACCTTTTATAATTGGCATACAAGTAGTATTGCAAATGGTTTAAAGTAACTGTGCAAAATAAATAAAAAAATCATTCATTCAATTCAAATTCATTCATTCAGTGCATGTTTCCCTCAGTGGGGCAGACAGGTGTTCAGGGAGGAGAGAATGTGGCACTGTGACCAGAGCTACAAAATTTGGAACTAGGGTACCAGGATCAGGCATCATAACCAGTCACCCAGACCACTATCCTGAGGGAGCACATTTCCGCACTGGACTGTAGATCATAGAAGTCCTGGTCTCTTATCACGAGCAGGTGAACCCTACTAGTGTAAAGTGTGGGCTAACCTTTAAGCCCTGTCCACCACAATCCATACTGAGGTTCACCTCTAGTCTTGCAGGCAGGCATACAAAGCAGCACAACCTAGATGAACAGACCCAATGTTATTGATGTTACAGGACACTTGAGGCAAGTCCGCCTCACCCATTGGTACCTCCATTGGCCTTGTTCCAGCAGTAGTAGTGTAACTCACTAGGGATCGGCAATGCACATGATTTGCACGCACACCAAACTAATGGGCATATTTATGAGGGCCTTGAGTCATGCTTGCACCATGGAACATCATATTTATGTAGCCACACAAAGCCACTTTGCATGGCATTGAATGGTTTCATAAATATGGAGTAATGCAACACATCGCAAATCGCTGCTTTGCCTTACTCTCCACAAGGAAGGCATTGCAGTGGGTATTCCCACTCAACTTCCATGGCTTTTGAGACATTCCCATATTTACAAGGACTTGTTAACCTGGGAATGCATCAAAATCTTACGCCTCCCCAAGGAAGGCACAACAAGGATAAATATATTTATTTCTCCCTGTTTTCTCCTCTTTCTATATGTGCAGTACACATAGAATAGGGATTGTTTTGTGCAGAAAGGTACACTGATGCCAGTGTGGTATTTATTCTCGATTACACTCAAAGGGCATCTTAGAGATGCCACCTGAAAAACAACCGGTCTCTGGTGGGTTCCCTGACTGGTAGACACCAGCTTGCTACCACAAGACATGTTTCTGGACCCCTGGGGTGGGAGCCTTTGCTCTCTGAGGCCAGAAACAAAGTGCTTCCTGGACGGAGGTGTTCACACCTCCCCCAGGTCAGGAAGAGCCATCTGTGGCAGGGGACCTTCAAAGTCCTTGCCACCTTTGCAACGCCATCCCCAGCCTCTCCTGCTATCAGGAGCAGGCCCCCTTCCTGCCTCACCTCCTTTTCGGCAGGAAGACAGGCAGGCAAAACTAGGACATCCTAGAAGATGTGCCCACCTCTGCCAACCCCACCACTCAGGTGGGGGAGGCGAGGTGAAGCCCACTCTTCAGTGCCTGCCTTCTTGCAGATGGGGTTAGGGATTGTGCCCACTCCCCCACGTGGGATAAGCACACCAAGGGTGCAGTCACCCTAAGGTCAGTAGCCTATTGGTTACCAGTCCGAGGCCCTTAAAATGCCCCCTGAATACTGTGATATGGGGGCTGCCCTGGACCCAGAAGGGAGATTCCCACAACCTACAAAGAAGGACGAAAGAAGATGCACAGCAGAGGAGAACTGACTTGGCCCCATCCCTACCATCCCATCTGCAGTTTCCAGAGGTCCTGCACCAGAATTCATCTTGTCCTGCAGCCAGAGACCTCCAGAACCCCTGGGATGACTGACTGCCTTCAACAAAGGATAATCTGTGATCAGCAACTCTGTTCAAAGGAATCCCCAAAGAAAGAATTTGAGCCTGCTGAAGACAAAGAAACCCGATGACTGGAACCACCACTCCACCCGTCGCCTATGGCCCAAGTCCAAGTAGCCCACTAGTCCCAGTGAGGTCCCCCAGCACTCCATAGTCTAAATCCTCCATGGGTTGACCCCTCCAGGACTCCCTGATATTGCCTGCAGCCTATGTACGAAAAACTCCCCAACCTTGAGTGGCCTGGTAAGGTGAAATCCGACCTCAAAAGGTACCCCTGCATCCGGCGGCCCTGCACCCTGGAGAAAAGGACCTGAGTTTGACCTATGTCTCTGAGCCCTCACACTTACCTGCCCAACTGTTGGTTCCTCCTGGAAGACTTCTTGGACCGAGCCTGCAGCTAAAAAACAAAACAGGCAAACTCCATAGGATTGCATTGGACTACCGACCCCTCCTAAGCACTCTGTACTCGGCCACCCCGGCACCCCGCGTGTTGTGGACTTAGTGCTGAACTGGGACCCCCTTAGCCCTGACCTTAACGCTAGGAGCTGGGCTCCCAAGACCGAGTAGCCTGCCCGTGAGCAGCCACTAACCAAAGGCCCCCCTATCCCCATAGGCTAACATTGGGCATCAGCACTCTGCACCCAGCTGCCCGCGTGCCGCTGAGGGTGCTTTTTTAGTTCATTTCTAACCCTGGGGGATTCCTTCTTCTAACCCCTGAAACTCAACCCTTAAGACCGATTACTTACCTGCAAACCGATAGCCACATTTTCCTCCATAGGATTGCATAGACTGTTTTTCTCTGAAAAAGTGTTCAGTTGTGTTTGTATGGAAACCTAAGTAAGCATTTTACTTACCTTTGTCTAGGAAATGTCCTAGTGTGATATCTATGCATATCACACTAAGTAGAAAAAGTAACCACAAAAGAAATCACAAAGTAATCCAAAAGTAAGTACAACTGTTTTTAAGCATTGTACCAACCCGTGTTAAGGTCAAATTCATTCAGCTTGCATTTTATTATCAACCTGACTGTGAAATTACAATTTTACTTTCCATTACCAAATCCTCCTTGGTTCTAAAAATAAAATATAATAAAAGAAGTGTTTTATGCAAACAATTGGTCTGAGTTCCTTCTTTGAGTGTGTGCTATCATTTCTTGCCTGAGTGTGCACAATAAATGCTCACCACTACCCTCAATTAAAGCATTACTGCTCGCCCACACTACCACACATAGAGTGTAAGGTATTATCTACTTTTACCTTTTTAAGCATTGGGGATCCACTGGACTCTATATATACTATACCAAATTAAGGTATAGTGTACACAGAGCCAGCTTCCTACACTGATAATTCCAGAGTTGATACATGTTCAATTCTCAAAACTAACTACCAATCTACTAATATAATAGTTGTATCTCATTCATCTGATACTGCTTAAAGCATCTGCAAAACCAACATGTCTGGGTTGTATTAGGTGTATATATTCACTTTTGTGTGCTATGTCTAGATACAATAACAGGAAATAAGAGGTATCTAATGCTGGCTTCATGACATGTTGCGTGAAGCACATAAAAAATGTAGGACTACAATTTTGCATTGACTCTGTGGCACAGAATTATATAATCAATAGTGCTCCGCAAAACGTGGGGTCTCCTGTCATAGAATTTAAACCCAAATCTTATGCTCAGAAATGGTTTGCAAAAGGGAGAAGCGCTGATGAAAGAAACTGCATGGCTCGGAGACAAATGGCTTATGTTTTCACTTGAAAGCGTATTTGGGACATTCTGTGATTGAAAAAATATGCCACATTGTAAATGTATTTTAATGGTATTAACTCATATATCAAACCTCAAATAAACGTGTTTCTATTGGATGCATTAAATAACGTTCTAAGCTGTAGCTGGTCAGTGAAATACCAAACATACTAAAAATTGGTATGTTTTGCTCTTTCTAGCCACACTTCTGACTCCACCCACCGACCCAATCCTCTGATTATTCCCGCCCCCTGATGCTCCGCCCACAGTTCCCCTACTTTTTTTCCCCCACTTCGACCACTGCTTAGTCCTCACCACTCCTCCATTGCTCCCCTGCCCTTCTCGGCAATTGCAATCTGCTATCACTTTTTCTAAACAAAAAAAAATGTAATTGCCCAGGATCGCACAATTTTTAATAAGCTGGGAGTGGGTGGGATTTGAACGTGCGTATGTCTCCGGGCTGTTGATTCAATAAGTTAGTAATTATGCCCCCGCACCCTCATGGATGTGGTCAGTCAAACGGCCCTACATCCCAGTAGACAGATAACCGACTCGAACTTGCGAACGAGTCAGTCGTTTATCTGTGTTGCAGCATGTGCAACAGTGTTCCACCCCATATTTTATTAATTTCTTCCACATTTTGTCTCCGTCTGTTCAGTGTATTTCATCCGGATTCTGACGTAGACGTTGCCTTGCGTTGCCCTTTCCCAGCCCCTACTGTCAATGCTCGAGTCTCTGAGGTACTTATTAACCACCTGTCTTCTTGTATTCTGTCTCCACAGCAATTTTCCGCAGAACGCGGACCCCAGCGGTGTTTTGATGGCCTGGCCTGGTTGTAGGCCGTGTGGAAGTGAAGTACAGTAATTAGACAGGGCCTCGGCGCGAAGGATTTAGTTTTTATTAAAAACTGCCATGTAAGCTTAAGACAAATTATCTCATTAATCAAAATCCATCAGCCAGGGAGTACCCTCGAGGAGTTTAGATGCGTAGGTGTCTCTCTTCCCGTCTAACTTTTCACCTACATTTTGGCATTACGTGCGGCTTTGGGCATCAATGCCTTAAAACCGCCGGCTCGAGACAGAAACACAAAGAAAAAATCTAAGCCTGGAGAAAAGCAGGCGCCAACAGTGAAGCATCTCTTCTTTTTAACAGGACCTTTGGCTTCTCCGCTTACTTCTTCAGCTCCCCCGGGGTGAAGGCAGGATTGGATAACCAAGAACATTATGTATAGCAGCGCGGGTCATTAATGCCAATATATTGTACAAAACCGCATGCAAAGATGTGTCGGAGGATATGGGACATTACTTCCTGCTAATGGCCATGCCCAAGATCAACAAAACTAATAAAGCATGCTAGCGCCGCCATCCCCTTCATTTCACCTGCTTCTGCCTTGTTCAGTTTTCTGTTGTGTTTAGTTGCAGACTGCTTTTTGGGCATCCTCGTGGGATTTCCGATTTTCAGTATTCCAAAACATTTCCTAATGTAAATGATAGAATCAATCTGTTGTTTTTATGAACTCTAGAATAGTGCCAAAAGCATCAGGAGCTCATAGAAGCTGGGGTGCACTACAATGACTTGACATCACAAGTCACTATAGAATGGCATGACGTCAAAGCCAGGTAGGACATCTTTCACTTTTTCAGGAACTCAGCTCTGGGGGCTGTCAACATTGTGAGGACTTTACGAATTCTCTCGCTTAGGGCGTCCTGTAGACAAATAGGAGGTCAGAGAGAAGTGTATAAAAATGTGTCTGAACCACAGAATACAAATGATAGGCAGTGCCATGGCGCGAAATGATGGGGTCTCCTTGCAGAACAGGGAGCCCTGAGTCTGCAGTATCACACAGCTATTCAGTGGCCTTGTGGCTCAATGGGGGCCCTCTAACTGCCCCCCCCCCTCCTGCACCATAGGGGCTGCAGTGTCCCATATTACCTCCATGATCGTAGTTATTCACAAAATGTCTACACTTTGAAAAAAGAATAGCTGACAAAATTAAAATAGCACAATGAAATGAATGTATTGTAAACAAAATGTGACTGTCTTCGGTTTATCTTTACCCCTTCCTTTTTTGGTCCTCTGCCCCTCCTCACTCATTAACCGCAATAGAGTCTACTAATTACCATGAAAATGAGTTAACTTAGCAGCTGAATATGCAATGATAAAGGTAAAATTTAATGTTCAAACGGCACGCTTTTGAAATGTGCTGATTTTCAATAGGCAGTCATAGCTATCCATATAGGCCATAGAAAAGCGAAGAAGCCATTTTCTTTAACTAAAAGCTAACCTAATATTGGTGAAACATGCACAACGGGAATTAGAAGCTTCACCTTAAAATGACATGCTTAGAAATGTTCGTCGTAACTGCAGAATGTTCCGGTTTAATAAATGTATTTCTTTATAAGCAACATTTTACTCCTAAATGTCAAGTACTTCCTATTTTCTCATGTTTTCCCATAAATGCTTAAATAAAATAGTTATGCATTATAGACAATAATTCTTGTTCATATCTAATGGAATGCATTACCTAACAGTGATGTTGTCTCTTAGTTAGTATAGTTGATTGTTCTCGCAGTGAAACAAATTGTGATGTAGAAGGCCGACCTGTGATCAAATGCTTAATGCTCCACTGATCTCACTCTTTTCCTTTTGATATGAACTCTTCATTGGTTTGGCGAATCTAAAGTCTGATCCAGATCTTTATTACAGGCAATTAGTCCTTTATGGAACAGTGCTTAATGTATTACTTGATGTTCAAGTCTAAACATTCGGTTTGATGAGATTTATCTATACACTTATTAGATTTACAGACTAATCAAAATAAAAACAATAAAAAGAACTTTACTAATCTCTTAATGCTAATAAAGGTTTTAAAAAACTTATCCAAACTCTCACCTTAGACTGAACTTAAAATTATATATGTAATTTTACTTTATGATGCCTGATTTGCTATTTCACTCATAATACGATATTCAAAGGTCCATCACCGGAGGAGAGGAAGTTGTGGCGCAGAAACTGATGGTAAATTGGTAATTTAACTACATAACACTAGTGAAGAGAGAAAATGATACATTTTTGGGGCCCAGTCCGCGCTATCAACCCTCACAGTTCATTACACTTTCATTGACCTTGGCTACAGTGTGCTGATGAGAATGCTGAAAAGAAAGAGGTAAACTAACCCAGAACCTTTCAATCCCCGTTCATGCGTGTACTGAGACATCAAAAATAGGCAGTAGGCAGCTTTTGCCAACATTCAGCATTCTCAATGGAGCATTCATTATTTGGAGAGCAGCTGTCTCTATGACACAGCATGAGTGACAGTTAGACTGGTAATTTTTAAATAAATGTATCTAGGAGGTGGGTGCTTGCAACTAGATGGAAACTCTTTTTCATTATCGTTTTGTGGGTGGTGATCGGTGGTAGCTGGTGACGTGTCAAATGTCCACTGAGGGTATTCTGGTATCCTGTACTCCGCTTTCTTTGTGTCTGTGTCCCGTTCGGTGGGAAGGCAAAATGGTCTTGAAATGATACTTCACTGGAGATCTGCATTTAACAGAAAAGTGGTACTGATATTCTTTAGGCACGGTTCGTCCACCACAGGCCTCTCCTTGGCATCACAAGCTCTTCCGAGCATGCAACTGGGAATGCAAAAAAGAAGAAAAACCAAGTTGAAGAAGAGGAGGAGGTCTTTCCTATCATTGTGACAGTGATGTGAGCTACTGCATATCACATGGCTCCAGTGAAAACTGCCATGTATTTTCATGGGGGACAGGAGACTCTCAAATGGGATAATAACTGTTAACTTTCTGTTGGTTGTGGTAAGTGGAAGTTTTCTCCACTTCAGAAGAAGTATGTAAGGTAGCCACAAGGTACAAGTGGAGGGTTGGGACTAAAGAGGAAAAGGACAAGCGAGGAGGAAATGGTTAGTGTTCCGGTTAGTACTATGTGTAAAGCGCCAGCTGCTTTGGTGCTGCAGTTCAAAATACTGTTAAGTGTGTCTCTCTGCTTAGTGTTAATGCTTGGTGGATTTTATATCATTGTCCTCTGGGGCAGTGATTTTAAATGGACCAGTGACATATTTCTTTTGCACAGTGCTAGGGTAAAAAAGATTACCTTTGTTCAGTACATATGCATAATGGTTGCAGACCATAGGAGCTAGGGTGACAGAATGACACTTAACCTACAGTGGGATTATAACATGAAATTGGGTACGTGCATAAATGTAGGTTGATCCACTTCCAGATTCACACCGACCCTAAGATGACCCTCAGAGGCACCCTCGTCTACAGACCCCCGGGACCACGCACACAATTCAGCGAAGACATCACAGACTTCATCAGCCCGCACGCCCTCCCCTCCACCGACTACATCCTCCTCGGGGACCTCAACTTCCACCTGGAGAACAACAAGGACCGCAACACCACTGCCCTGCTGGAAAACCTCGCCAACCTCGGACTCAAGCAACTGGTCAACACCCCCACCCACTACGCCGGCCACACGCTTGATCCCGTCTTCTCTTCCAGCAAGTACACCACCTTCAGCCACGCCACCGGACTCCACTGGACCGACCACAGCTGCGTCCACTTCAGCTTCAAAAGATCCACGACCCACCACCACCCGCAACAGGTACCTCACAGGAATTGGAGCAAGATCACCGCAGACCAGCTCACTACCTCCCTCAGCCAGAGCCCACCCGCCAACACAACGGACCCCAACGAAGCAGCCCGCAACTTCACACAGTGGCTGACCGCCTGCACCGACGACCTCGCGCCACCTAAGAACCCTCCCAGCAGACTCAGAAGCAAGAAGGCATCCTGGTTCACCGACGACCTCAAGGACTCCAAGAAGACCTGCCGCACCCTCGAGAAAGCCTGGCTCCTCGACCGGACAACCGACAACATGACCGCCCTCAAACACGCTACCCGCAAGCACCACCAGCTCATCCGCACCACCAAGAAGAAATCCCTGAAGGAACGACTGGACAACAATGCCCACGACAGCAAAGAGCTCTTCACTATCGTCAAGGAGTTCTCCAACCCCAGCACCGGCACCAACGACATCACTCCGTCACAAGACCTCTGCGACTCCCTCGTCTCGTTCTTCCACCGCAAGATCGCCGACATCCACAACAGCTTTAGCGCCCCACCCACGCACCCAACCGTCGAACCAATGCCCCCCACCGCCACCCTTCGCACCTGGACCACGGTGACCACCGAAGACACAGCCCACACGATGAACACTATCCACTCCAGATCACCGACTGACCCCTGCCCACACCACGTCTTCAACAAGGCCGACTCCACCATCGCACCCCAACTCCGGAACATCATCAACGCCTCCTTCAACACCGCCACCTTCCCGGAGAGCTGGAAGCACGCCGAGATCAGCGCCCTCCTGAAGAAACCTACAGCGGACCCCACCGATCTCAAAAACATCCGCCCCATCTCGCTCCTCCCTTTTCCTGCTAAAGTCATCGAGAAGATCGTCAACAGACAGCTGACCGCCTTCCTCGAGACAAACGGATCCCTCGACCCCTCGCAGTCCGGCTTCAGAGCCAACCACAGCACCGAGACCGCCCTCATCGCAGCCACCGATGACATCCGGACCCTGCTCGACAAGGGGGAAACAGTGGCCCTCATCCTCCTGGACCTCTCCGCTGCGTTCGACACGGTCTGCCACCGCACCCTAGTCCAGCGTCTCAGCAACATCGGTATCCAAGAGAAGGCACTGGAGTGGATCATCTCGTTCCTCGCCGGAAGAACACAAAGAGTCCGCCTCCCCCCGTTTCGCTCCGAGGCCACCGAAGTCATCTGCGGCGTCCCGCAAGGATCTTCACTCAGCCCCACCCTCTTCAACATCTACATGAAACCTCTCGCAGCCATCGCACGCCAGCACAACCTCAACATCATCTCTTACGCCGATGACACCCAGCTGATCCTCTCCCTCACCAGAGACCCCGACACCGCCAGAACCTGCCTACACGAAGGGATGAAAGACGTCGCCGAGTGGATGAAGGACAGCCGCCTGAAACTGAACTCGGACAAGACGGAAGTCCTCATCCTGGGATCTTCGCCCTCTGCCTGGGACGACTCCTGGTGGCCCCCAGCCCTGTGCACCGCACCCAAGCCAACCGACCACGCACGCAACCTGGGCTTCATCCTGGACCCCTCCCTCTCGATGACCAGACAAGTCAACGCCGTCTCCTCATCGTGCTTCAACACCCTGCGTATGCTTCGCAAGATCTTCCGCTGGATCCCGACCGAGACCAGGAAGACTGTCACCCAGGCACTCGTCACTAGCCGACTGGACTACGGAAACGCCCTCTACGCCGGAACCACAGCCAAGCTACAGAAAAGACTCCAGCGCATCCAGAACGCCTCCGCCCGACTCATCCTGGATGTCCCCCGACGCAGCCACATCTCCAGCCCCCTGAGGAACCTGCACTGGCTCCCCGTCGACAAGAGGATCACGTTCCGGCTCCTCACCCACGCACACAAGTCTCTCCATGACCTGGACCCCAAGTACCTCAACGACCGCCTGACCTTCTACACGCCCACCCGCCAGCTACGGTCCACCAGCCTCGCCCTCGCAGCCGTACCACGCATCCGAAGAGCCACCGCCGGAGGAAGATCCTTCTCTTACCTGGCTGCCAAGACTTGGAACTCCCTCCCCATCCACCTTCGGCTGACCCAGGACCATCTCGCCTTCAGGAAACAACTCAAGACCTGGCTGTTTGAGCAGTAGCATACCCCTCCCCCCAAGCGCCTTGAGACCCTCCCGGGTGAGTAGTGCGCTATACAAATGGCATGATTGCTTGATTGATTGATTGATAGAATTGATAAAGTTTGCAGGAATCGCTGTTAGCATGAGCTGAAAGCCATTTTCTTCTTGGCTGCCATTTTAGTTAGCCATGTGCTTTCTCCCTCTTCCAGAGCCTTGCACATGCTCAGAAAGGCCTAGCTGGTAGAACGCACCTGCTCCTAGTATAGAACTATCAGGCTATTTTTGCTGATGTAAGGAGAAATGTCTCCCCTCCCACTTTGTTGAGCAAGCACATTTTGTATAGCCATATTAGTCAGTAAGCATACTTGTGTGTGCCAGGACCTCCCCTTGGTTTTATGCTGACTATGTATCCTATGCATATATAAGGCCCCTGTTCTCTGTACTCCTTAGACTGGCGTCTACGGTGGCCTGAGGGTACTGTATGACGCAGACTACCTCATGTGAGGTTAATAAATGCAAATTCTTTTATTTTACAGCTTCCGTGCCAATTTCTTCTTTGTTGGTTTAAAGGACCAGGTGTATCAGTGAACCCCTTAGAAGGTTTTTATTTCTTCAGAATGACCATAATCATAGCACATTCAAAGAGGGATGAGGATGAAATTGACTGCAGTTGCATAGACTAGAGTGATGATACCAAGTACAGGGATGACCCTGGTTGTTTTTCCTGTTACTCATTTGGATTGAGCATGGTGTGGAGAGGAAGCGATGGGATTGTTGCAATCTATTGGGAATTGTTTATAAATGCTACAGTAAAAAATAAACATAAGATTGCATTTGGGGTGTATCATCTACCACCCTTTCTCTTGGTGTTGCAGGGTTCCAAAGCCTTTCATTTTCAACCAGTTTGGGTAAGATAATCTGTATACTCTAAGGTGTGTTTCTTGGGTATTCTGTTTGGACAATCCAGTTTTCTCTTTCTCCTTCTCCATGCTGGGAGCGGTTTTATTTTGGCCCCTGTTTTGAAACATTTGCTAATATTCTTCTTTCGTGCAGTGATACTTCTTAGGCTAACTTTTGCACTGTTGGTAGTTCTGGTCGGGTAGGCAATTACCCACTGAGAGAAGGACAAGGGACTACCCGTTGCCCAGACCTACCCAAGATTTAAAGGCCTTATTATGGTGTCATGGCCTGCCTGTCCAATTGCTGTGGCAAGTCAGTATTTGAGCAAAGCCACATCAATTTGTTTCAAGCACTTGTGAATCAGGTCTCCCACAAGACCACAATGGTCTCAGGAAGAACATTGAGATCACCTGACCAGCTCTTTGGTTCTGCGTGGGTCCTGAAGTGACTGTATCTCCAGCCCTCAGTTGAATAACAGTGAGGATGCTTACAGAACCAGATTTTCACAGGGTTTCCACTTTTTCAGACACTCTGCTTCTTGTGGGCACTCTCAAAAATAAGTTCTCAAAATAAGTTTTCAGACAGACGTCAGGCACACAATTCATCCACCTTGTCAAAAACATTCACCAATTGCACACTATTCTCACTGCCATAAAGTTCCATTCTTCCTGCTT
Organism: Lissotriton helveticus; assembly: GCF_964261635.1. Classification (NCBI taxonomy): domain Eukaryota; kingdom Metazoa; phylum Chordata; class Amphibia; order Caudata; family Salamandridae; genus Lissotriton; species Lissotriton helveticus. Next base: position 899,002,354 of record NC_136057.1, read on the forward strand.
GTGGACGCTAACAGTCATCCCGCCCCCATTAGTCCATATGTAACACTGTTGTCCAGTGGAGCCAATAAAAGCATGACCACTGGTCTCTCGCCAATGTAATAGCAAAATGTTGATTCTCAGACGTTAACTGTATAGAGAATTGTGATTTTATTAAAGACAACAAGGAGGCTAGCATTCACCATTACCTTTTATTCACCACTTCTGAGCAGCATTTAGAAGTTTAAAATAGAACAACATAAAGTCATAGAACAATAAAACATCCATTAAGTACATGAAACTCAACCTCTTATTGCGATACCATCTTTTACCTTCTTCTTCCAACTTCTTCTCCAGACTTAACTCATTGAGACTCTGAAATTAAAAAAAAAAGTTAATTAAAACACATTACCAACTGTATCGATCATATTATGGAGCTCATAGGCTCACACACCTACTCCATCATTTACCCCCCAAACTCTCTAAAAACGCAGCAAAACGTTTTAAACACAATCTTATAAAACACCTCGCTGAAACATCCATCACAGATCCCTACTTCTCAATACACAACGGACACGCAACCAATGACATCATTTTCTACATGAAACGAAGAGCGCAATGGAGGAATGCACTCCCTATTTACAATCTCTTCCACCAGGAAAACTGCCCATGGCCTAGTTATCTATATTACCCCCTCCCAACTTTTCCATGCGACTGCAACCATCACCATATATAATAATAATGGAACCATCCTCATGCAATCCACAGATTGTAATCTAAACCTCCTAGATAACATCTTCCCTATTATCAAAGAGCAAGTGTCCAAACCCCAAACAGCCACTCAGACTACTCCCTTCGCTAATACTCTACATAGCACATCGTTCACCCATGCCATCAACAACAAAACCCCTTTCCGACCATTACAAGCATAAGACCCATATGCCACTCCCCCCCTGGCTACCCCTTACACTAACACACTTCAAACCACCTCACCAAACCCACCCGACAAGCCCTTATCTCCACTACACCTTCCAATAATCTCAATGGAGACACATTCCATCACCCTTACGCCCGAAATGTACACAACTCACCTACCCAACATAGCTACAGCTTCCTATGCACTCCCAGTAAATATCGAACACCCCTTACCTACAGTAACAGAGGCCCCTTTGGCTAACCCCCTACCTTCCATCACTAATACACACGCCACCTCAACCTTGCTGAACATCGACATTCATAGTAAGCACTCCCCCAAACCTAGACCATCACCCGTACTTCAGATGTTAAGACAAAATTAGACACCCCACTACCACATAGAAGACATGCGGCTCTCCAATAACACCTTGGCCCCAAGTTCTCTTCCTAAACCTACATTCCACCCATCCACCCCCACAGTCCAACTTCCCACATCCACAATTCTTCCTACACCCTCATCACAGCCATCCACCCCCAGAGCCCACCCATCACACATACTCACACCTGCAGCACTCCCACCTTCCCCATGCACAGTTGCCCCAAACCACATACCAGACCAGACTTCACTGCATGCACCGACACCCATAACACAGCCCCATACCCCACTCGTATCCACCCGATATCCCACTCATCTCACACATTTACACCCCTCCCTACCCCACTCACACTCGCCACAAACCTCACACCAGGCCTGACATCATTGCATGCATCTACATCCACACCCATAACACAGCCACATACCCCACTCGTACCCGCACAAAACCCAGACTTGATGACATCGTGATCTCATTAAATCAAATAAAAGAAGAACTCCAAGCTCTCAATGATCGTTTTTCGAGACAATCTTGGGGAGCTAGAGCTACAAGACACCTCAAATCTAGCTGGTCAAGGAACCAATTAACAACCAACGCGAATCTCCATCGCCCCACCTGGCCCTCAATCCCCTCCTATAATAACTCTTCCTGACCAATCAGAAGCTCCAATCCGCTCTCGGAGAATGATTTACTCTCTCTGGTGCGTTCATATGATCCCACCCCCATGAAACCACTCATTCCCGCCTCATCGCTGATCCCTACTATCCCCCCAACCCGCATAGAACCACTAAACCAAACACTAGAGGAGTCATAGACAATAACCTCAGAAGAGTCCCAATCACCCAGGAACCTTCCTCAACCCTCATCTCGCTCAAACTTAAATTTATACTCCTAAACTGAAGATCGGCCTCTGGACATGCAGCAGACATACCCAATCTCATCCTCACACAAGAACCAGACATGATAAAGCTAACTGAAACCTGGCTAAAGGAATCCACCACACCAATCATTGATATTCTAGTACCACCTAATTACAACATCATCTGACTAGACAGAATTGATCAGTCGGGGGGAGGTATCGCCTGCATACATCGTAATAATATTTCAGTAAACAGAGCCATTTCCCCTGCATTCCTGTCCTGTGAATACATATACCTTGACATCACCAGTAATGGCAAACCTATCTGCTCTCTGCACATCATCTATCACCCACCAGGCGGGAACCTCACTTTCACCGAACACTTCATTGACATGGTATTCTCGAACACGGGGCGACCAAATACTCAAATATTCCTTGGAGACTTCGATCTCCACTGGGATGATCACAATGATACAGTGGTTAACAGTCTCAAGAACCTCTTAGTTGACCTAGACCTAACCCAATTCTGCAACTCCCCCACTCACGATAAAAGTTCGATCCTGGACCTAATAATCTCTAACAGAGACTCCATTCAACTAGAGTTGATCCAACCGTGTGATTGGTCAGACCATCACATTATCACCTTCGCCATTAAGGAAACTGTGAAACTGAACTCGGCTCAATCCACAAGACTAAAAGTGTGGAAAAGAGACCTGAAAAGAATCAACCCCAACACTCTGCCATCCTCCTGTTACAACTGACTGTTACCTCATGCTGGGTCTTCCAATGTACATGATCTCACCAATCATTACCTCTCTGCCATGACCTCGATAATAAATGAGGTCGCTCCTCTTCAATTAAAAAGACCCTCTATAAAAGATTCCAAACCATGGTACAACGGAATACTCAATGAGGACAGGCGTTCACTCAGAACTTCTGAACGTGCTTGGAGATCGTTGCCATCTGCCAATCACCTCAAGATTCTCAGAACAAAGAGAAATGCATATTTCCGAAAGATCAAGCGCACCAAAGCTGACGTTTTCAGCCTGCAACTTGACCAGGCAAGAAATCGTCCCCAAAAACTTTTCGAACTTATCAAAACCCAATCTAAGGAGGCACCTCATCGTCCACAAGACATAACGTGCCCGCAGCCAAACTGCGAAGAGTTCTCCACCTTCTTCACTCTGAAGACCGTCACCATCAAGAACGACCTCCTAATTGAGCTAAGCTTACACGCGATACCGCATCCACAAACCCCCCCAGCACTCCCAACTGCACCATGCCAACTCACATCAAAGCCTAACCGAAAAAACGTTGCAACCTGTTCTTTATTTACCACTTACTCCAAAGAAAACATTGGCAAAATTCTCAGTGCCCTGAACCCGGCCAATCACTTCACTGACCCGCTTCCTGCAAATGCAGTCAAAGACCTAACTCCTCTGCTTCAACCTCTCTGGTCCAAGATCATAAACAGTTCACTTCAACAAGGTTGCATCCCAGATTGCCTCAAAGTTGGCCAAGTATCACCCATACTAAAGAAGCCCACAGCCGACCCTCGGGACCTAAACAACTATCGCCCTATCTCCAATATTCCCACCTTTGCCAAGCTCCTGGAAAAATGTGTGCATCTACAAATAACAAAGCATATCGATCACTTTGACCTCCTTAACCCCTTCCATGCTCATGACGAGCTCAGCTCGTCATGCAGTACAGTGCTCCTGTGCTAATGACGAGCTGAGCTCGTCATGACCACACCCAGTTCTATTAGGGCCCAGCACAGGAGAGAAATCTCTCAAGCAGCGATGTGGTTAAAAAACACCAATCAGGCTTCCGGGCAGGTCATAGCACTGAATCAGCCATGTCACACATAATTGACGACGCACTGCAAATCTTCGATCAAAATGGTTCCTGTTTACTCATCCTTCTAGACCTCTCCTCAGCATTTGGTACGGTCAAACATGAGAACATGTTAAACCTCCTGGAACACAGAATGGGTCTTTCAGGGGCAGTACTAAGTTGGTTTACCTCATTTCTCCAAAATCGGACACAACAATTCGAAGTCAATAAATCCCTGTCCAAGCCAGTCCTAGTGACTTTGGGAGTCCCACAAGGGTCCTCACTATCCCCTACACTGTTTATCTTTTCATGGAAGCACTCACCGAAATTCTACAAGTCTCTAACGTGCAATATCACATGTACGCAGACGACACACAACTATACCTTAAGATCCACACCCTAGAGGGCATCAAATTGCTTAATACAACGCTTAGAAATACCCAAGCCTGGCTTGCAGAAAATCATCTCAAACTGAATGCCCTAAAGACTGAATTCCTTCTAATAGCTCCACCTGCACAAATCCCCAAAATGCAAGATTGGATCAAACACATTACGGCACTCAACGTTCAACCCACCATTGTGGACTCACGAAGTCACTAGGAATAACATTGGACAGCAACCTTAACATGCAAAAACATATCAGCAGTGCTACAAGGGGAGCAAACTTCCAGATACAAACACTGCAGAAACTGAAACCCTTCCTACCACACAATGACTTCAAGCAAGCAGTAATGCTCTAATTATTCCTAGAGTAGAATACGGATGTGTCTCTCTATGCGGCCTACCCAAAGCTTCGACGGCTCCATTACAAGCCTCAATCAGTGGAGCAGCAAGACTCATAACTGGTTCTAAACGAAGTTCCCACATTTCCCTGGACCTACAATCCTTGAACTGGCTAACCTTGGAAGCCAGAATTCATCTGAAAATAGCTTGCATGACGCACAAAAGCCATGCATCACAATGCACCAAGCTACTTGGCACTGAAGCTGACGATCTCGGGTGGGATCAGACCCTCAAGAAATGCAGAAAAACTACTACTGAAACCACAAACATTCAATAAGAAAAAAACATATAACCGAACCATCTCTGGGATGGCACCTAGAATTTGGAATGCCTTACCCCCAGAAACCAGACTCAATCCTTCCACTGCCTCATTTAAAAAGGAAGTAAAAGCCATCCTCTTGGCCAAATTCACATGAATATGGTCCATAGAAATCCTCAACCTGAACGGGATAAAGACCCTTGTAAGCAACCTTTGCATTATATCGTCCCTCGGTCTCACACTGCGAGACAGACTGTATATTGCGTCCTACTTTGTTTGAATTTTACAATACGCCCCTGTACGTATGTTTTGATTTGCTCTTCTTTTTTTTGATGTATAAGTAACATTTATTGATTGTACAGCACTCTGATATCCGGGAGCATCTTGTTCGCGCTCTATAAAACTTTCAAAATAAATAAATAAAATAAACAAATAAATTCTATCATTTGACCAATCTGATGCCATGAAAGTATCACTCAAACTTCCACCTGCCTTAAACACTTTTGATGCCATTGCCCCACGAATTGAATGGACCTTGAATTTGTCCAAATTCACACCTGATTCACGTGTTGCATTCTTTGCCCATCTTGATATTGTTGCCGTAGATACTGCCCCATATGGCCTTACATAAGAGATCAGCAGATCCACTCCTGCACTCCTGAACTCACACTCTCTGGTTTCAACCTCTCTAATGCATCTCTCCATACACAACTTTGGCTGTTCATCAAATCTGGGAAAAAAAATATTTTCTGTCATTGTTTTAGTCCTTCTCCTTATTTCAAATAACTCCCCCTCTGGTTGGTACAACCTACCTGTAATCTCCAGAGCTTTTGCATCAGAAACTCTTTGAAATGAAATCGTACACAATAAAGTAGCCAACTTCAATGTTAAATGTTTAAGTGCCAAATACTTGTTACCTTACCATCCTCCAAACAACGTGAAAACCGTATTGACTTCCCAAAGAGTACTATACCTTATACACAGAAGTTTCTTTAAACAAATAACTTTCATTTTTCTACATACCAATTGTCCCTTACCTGCCAACAATCAGAGAATGACCAGCCACTATCACCAATCTATAAGAATTGACTGTTATGTAACTGAATCCTTTTTTGTACAAATGTGCCAAGAAATTTGCAATCATAATCACATCAGACTCAATGGGATCCAGACCCCTTTCTACACACCAGTGTATCCAAACTTTCCATGCACTTATACGTCTTTCTCGTTCCTGGAGCCCAGGACTCGTATAATAACTCTGAAGCTTCTCCTGATAACCGTGCAAATCTATTTGATTTCCTGAAATATTCCAAACTAGAAGGTTTAGCACACTTCATACCACTAGAGGATGTTGTCTTCCGTCCACATCTCTCTAAAGTCCTCTTTCTGACTCTATCAATATTGGATCCTCCGTGGCTAATTCCTTCACGGATGGATACCAAGCTTGCGTTACCCAAAACTGAGTTTTTTTAAATTTTATTTATTTAATGCGATTTTATATAGCACAAATTTTACCCGAAGGTGTCAGAGCACTTTACATAAGAACCAGTTGCAAAACATAAGGACTAAGGATTACATGCGTTACATAAAAGATGCAAACAGAAAAAAGTGCAAATGTACAAGATGTAAAGTCACACAAAGAAGAGATATAAACAGAAAGAAAAATTGCAAATGTACAAATAGTAAAGTCACTCAAGGAAGAGATACGAATGGATATACTCTAAGAGTCACATAGGAATGGTAGAGAGTACAAAGGTCTACTGCATATACTAGTGATTAGAGTTATCTCTATATACATAGGGAAGGGATAGGAATGGATATACTCTAAGAGTCACATAGGAATGGTAGAGAGTACAAAGGTCTCCTGCATATACTAGTGATTAGAGTTATCTCTATATACATGGGGAAGGGATACAAATGGATATACTCTAAGAGTCACATAGGAATGGTAGAGAGTACAAAGGTCTACTGCATATACTAGTGATTAGAGTTATCTCTATATACATAGGGAAGGGATACGAATGGATATACTCTAAGAGTCACATAGGAATGGTAGAGAGTACAAAGGTCTACTGCATATACTAGTGATTGGAGTTATCTCTATATACATAGGGAAGGGATACGGATGGATAAACTCTAAGAGTCACATAGGAATGGTAGAGAGTACATAGGTCTACTGCATATACTAGTGATTAGAGCTATCTCTATATACATAGGGAAGGGATACGAATGGATAAACTCTAAAGGTCACATAGGAATGGTAGAGAACAAAGGTCTACTACATATACTAGTGATTAGAGTTATCTCTATATACAGAAAAGCAGAGTTCCATTAAGTGGGGTCTGAGGGTGGGAGTGATACTGGGGTATGGAAAAATTGCAAATCAGAAACATTTGAGGATTGTCAAGGGGAAAACGAGGGAGGAGGGTAAAGGCCTAGGGAACGGACAAGATGGTGGGCCAGGGTCAGGAGAAAGAAGCGGCTGAGAGCAGGATTAAAATGGCGGCCATAGAGGAGCAGAGCAGAGGGGGGCAGCCACAGGAGCAAGGAGGGAAAGGGATTGGGGGACCACCAAAGCCAAAATAAGTCAATTAGATGGGCAAACGATCAGGGGCCACTGAGCAGCAGAGTCACCGAGGATGTTCAAAGGCACAGTCTCTGGGTCGCAAGGGCAGCAGTGCCCCTCCGGCTGCACGCAGCACTCCAAATGTATGGGGAAGTCCGCGAGGGTGCCAGAGACGCAGTCCTGGAAGGCGTGCACCCCCAGGTTAAGACAGCCAAGAAAAGCCCGGGGGCGTCATGCTGTAGTGTCGAGATTCTTCCCGAAACTGCACCCTTGTACCTGGCAATACGGAAAGGCAATAGCAGCGGAGTAGCTGTAAGAGGAAGCGTCCTCATATCGCCTCTTGGTTATTTGGCATCCCTATGCTGAGGGCGAGACGGCTGGAAGTGAAAGTAGTAGAAGGGAGAACGCTGCAGTGCAGGGCCCACCAGTTGATGCAAAGGTTCAGTAGTGCGCAGATCGATCTGGCGTAGACAGTTGTACCGGTGGTCTGTAGTCGCAGCCATCTTGCAGAACTCTCTGAATCATGGGAAAAGGTGGGAATGCGTAACCTTTCATAAATTGCCAATTGAAACTGAAAGCATCCACTGCTAGTGCCCCTCCAACTCAATGGTAAGACTGCTGCTGCTCAACGCTGTGACGCTGGGATAAATCGCCAATTCCGTTATCTCTAGAATCGCTTATTTGCTTATTTGCACATCGCTCATTGCTGCCATATTTGCACCATTTATTTAAAAAAATCAGGATATGTTTTTATGTTAAACTAAAGGCAACGAATTGGGTTGCTCCTTCTTACTGCATTTTCCTGGCTGCCGACTCCCGAGCTCTGGTCCACCACGGCTGAGTGCCGATTGAGTGGAGGGCGAATTGGGAGAAGGCAGACCAATCGTTGTGCACTTCCGGTGGGCGGGAGGGCAGACCCAGGAGCCCTCGCTTTCTGCTACTTAATCCAATGTGCCAGCGGACGCGCAGCATATCAATAGTAAAACTGCTGCTGCTGAACGCTGTGACGCTGGGATAAATCGCCAATTACGTTATCTCTAGAATCGCTTATTTGCTTATTTGCACATCGCTCATTGCTGCCATATTTGCACCATTTATTTTAACAAATCAATATATGTTTTTATGTTAAACTAGAAGGCAACGAATTGGGTTGCTCCTTCTTACCGCGTTTTCCTGGCTGCCGACTCCCGAGCTCTGATCCACCACGGTTGAGTGCCGATTGAGCGGAGGGCAAATTGGGAGCAGGCAGACCAATCGTTGTGCGCTTACGGTGGGTGGGAGGTCGGACCCAGAAGCCCGTGTTTTCTGCTACTTAATCCAATGTGCCAGCGGACGCGCAGCATATCAATGGTAAGACTGCTGCTGCTGAACGCTGTGACGCTAGGATAAATCGGCAATTACGTTATCTCTAGAATCGCTTATTTGCTTATTTGCACATCGCTCATTGCTGCCATATTTGCACCATTTATTTAAAAAAAAAGGATATGTTTTTATGTTAAACTAGAAGGCAACGAATTGGGTTGCTCCTTCTTACCGCGTTTTTCTGGCTGCCGACTCCCGAGCTCTGGTCCACCACGGCAGAGTGCCGATTGAGTGGAGGGCGAATTGGGAGAAGGCAGACCAATCGTTGTGCACTTCCGGTGGGCGGGAGGGCGGACCCAGGAGCCCGCGCTTTCCGCTACTTAATCCAATGTGCCAGCGGACGCGCAGCATATCAATAGTAAGACTGCTGCTGCTGAACGCTGTGACGCTGGGCTAAATCGCCAATTACGTTATCTCTAGAATCGCTTATTTGCTTATTTGCACATCGCTCATTGCTGCCATATTTGCACCATTTATTTTAACAAATCAGGATATGTTTTTATGTTATAAACAACAACAAGAGGGTATTAAACATAGAGGGCAATTGTTTAGTGATAATCTCACCAAAGGGGAAAGATTGGCTTTAAAGGACCTCAATGAAGACCAAACCATTTTGATAAGGGAGGCAGACAAGGGAGGAAATGTTGTGATAATGAATAAAATTGATTATACTAATGAAATCCTTACACAACTTTCTGACACTAACTGTTATGAACCATTGACCCATAACCCTATTGGCCAATTGGGACTTCTGATCAATAAACACTTGGTTGAGTGGCACTCCCAAGGTCTATTGGATGATGACGTACTAGCTTACCTGAAGGTATTTAGACCCACCTACCCATACCTATACACTTTACCCAAAGTGCATAAAAACCAAGATTTCCCACCTGGTAGACCGATTATATCGGGTATCGGAGGCCCTACTGAAAAACTGTCTGAATACGTGGACGTTTTCTTGGGGCCTTTGGTACGTAATTTACCGAGTTTCATACAAGACTCTAAACACATCTTAAGCATCCTTGCAGATGTAGAATGGCACACTGGTATGATTATGGTAACTTTAGATGTGGTCGCTCTTTATACTAACATCAACATAAATTTGGGTGTGGAGGCAGTTACACGAATGTTAAATACCCGACCAGCCACGGAGTGGTTACATAACCAAATGCTAATAAGAATGATGCAAATTATCCTCAATAATAATTTTTTTCTGTTTGAGGGTAAATGGTATAAACAGACGAAGGGGGTGGCTATGGGGTCTAAATTTTCCCCTAGTTTTGCCTGTCTCTTTATGGGTTGCCTGGAAAAAGATTGGATATGGGGCACTAGAGGCGCGGAATGGATTGACAGAATAATCTATTGGGGGAGATTTATAGATGACTGTCTCTTGCTTTGGGCAGGTACACAGGGTGAACTTTTGGAATTTCTTACATACATGAACAGCAACCCTTATGGTATGGAATTCACCCTGGAATCTAGTGATAAACAGATCTCTTTCTTAGACATAGAAGTATACACTGATGACAACAAATTGAAGACACGTCTTTTTAGAAAAAGTACTGCCTGTAACTCCATCTTACACTCAGACAGTTCACACCCTATGCACCAAATAAGCGCTATACCATATGGGGAATTTGTCAGGGCCAGACGTAATTGTAGTGATGAGCCAGAATTTCAAGAATGCCTTGAAGATATGAAACAACGCTTCGTAGAACGAGGTTATTCCCCTGACATCCTACATAAAGCCAAAAAGAGAATCAAAAGAGTCAAAAGGGAAGATACTCTAAGACCTAAACCTACTCCTAATGGGGACAAAAAAGACAATATACGTATGGTCACTGACTTCAATGAATTGAGCCATGTGCTGCGTAGGAGTCTCAAGAGACATTGGAGTATCCTTACAGCTGATAAAACATTGACCAATTATGTGACAAAACAACCTCAAATTACATTTAGGAGAGGTAGGACTTTACGCAATAGACTTAGTCCTACAGTGCCTAGAACTTCTAAAATTAACACATGGCTTAACTCACCCAACAGAGGCTTCTTTAAATGTGGTTTCTGTGGAGTGTGTAGGTGGGCTAAACATAAGACAAAAAATTTTAAAGGTTGTGACAACAAAACCTACGAGATTCGAATGAACATTAACTGTTTAACTAAATTCGTCATCTACATTATTGAATGTAAATGTGGACTCCAGTATGTGGGTAGCACCATTAGGTGCTTGAAAGAGAGGATTGGGGAACATGTTAGAGCTCTTTTACAGCAAGATGCTAGATATCCGGTGGCAATTCATGCAAGTATTTGCCACGCACAAGGTCCCAAAAAAGAATTTGCCTTTTTTGGAATTGACCATATCCCTATGGACACTAGAGGTGGCAACAGAGAGCTTCGCCTCAGACGTGCAGAAGCTTTCTGGATTATGAGACTTCATACGGTGGGGCGGGGTCTTAATTGCGACCCGGAGATGCAATTTTTTCTGGGGGACTGATGCACTATACTCAGAATTTTAGTATAAATTTTCTGATTATACGTTGACACTACTGTAAGGTTTACCCTGCACCCGTTTGTTGTAACTTATCTGCAATATTATCCTTTCTGTATGAACGATAATATATTAAATATTTTGTTCGGTATATTTTGACTGAAGGGTGGGTGGTGCTCTTACTCTTCACCCTCACTTACTTTGGTTTCAATGAATAAATATTTTGTTCGGTATATTTTGACTGAAGGGTGGGTGGTGCTCTTACTCTTCACCCTCACTTACTTTGGTTTCAAGGAATACGTATAGTATGCGTATTTTTATTAAGGCAAGTATATGTTGTAATACTCGCATTTACCACTTGCCTGTATGATTTATATTTTATATATTTTTTGGTTGTCGTTTTATTGCCACATATACACTGTGGCTGATTATCGCATGAGCATTGTTATTGGACTGTGTTTTCAATCGTACATATCATGTTCCTCTCGCTCACCAATGTAATATCATGGGAGTTCATTTCCGAATATTTGTTGGAAATGTGATCCTCTGTCTATTAATATGAACAGCGGTTCATCTAACTGCTGATTTCCTTTCCTTTCCTCTCCCCTTTCACTTCAGTTAACTATCACTTCAGTTAACCATTTCTTCTATTTGTATGCTCGGCATGGTGTCTGTGGACATACCTGGGTCGATGTAGGACTAAAGAATTGGGACCTGGAGTGTCCGTAGCAGGGACAAAGTCCGTTTTCTATTGCTGTGAACCATTACGGAGGTTCACGCTCTAGCTTTTTGCTTGCCGCTTGGATTGTATAAGTTGGACTGCCGGGGCACGTTGGGGTTACTTCCGGGTCGGGGACGCCTGTTGCAACGAGGGTGATTGTACCAAGGTGATTACGCCAGCCCTTCCAACTTTTCAAGCTTTATATGTAAACTATTGACTTGAAATTTCCGTAGCGCAACGGGATTCGGAAACCTAATTCTACTCCCATATCTCTTGTCTTATAGAAACCGGATACCACACGTACCCATGTGGTAGTCCGTCACGAATCTGATCGGTGTATATATTTTGGACCCATATACAATTGTTATTTGGATGGCACTAACGTGCATTACCTGAGCGTCCCCTATATAAAGGACTATTGGATACTTACGGGTAAGAGACTGCCTTCGTGAGTGAAGGTGTGACTGATTTTACTGTTTGGGTCGTTTAAAATTGATCCTAATAGGTGTTCAGATTGGGCTGTGTGGGTTAGATTTATCGTTTGCATGGACACTTGGTTGTGTTAAATTTATGGACTTCGAATACTTTGTGGGACTAATTATTCGACCTTTTGATAATTTGAAGTGGAAATGCTTATATTGCATTGTGAGTTTTAGTGAGATTCAGTGTTTGGTGAAATTGTTTACCGTGCCATTAGGTTCTATCTGTGGCTACATCCTTAAATGTGGATTATTAAATTATATCTTGACAGCATCGTTTTGTCGACTTCACGATAATATTGGTTACCCTGCCGGGTTGGAATTATCACCGGACTTGGGGTGAGCTACTTTTACTTTATACGGACATCCGCAATGAGAGTCACGTATTGTTTTCCTGACAAACTTTACCAACCAAAATTTGCGCTTTCCTTCCTCTTTCTCTTTTACTTATCTTTACCTAAACAGCCCTTAAAAGATAAAGATTCAGCCATTGAGGTATCGTTGTAAATACTCTTGTATTATGCATCACACTGATGGGAGTTGCATGCGGTTTTCTGATATCACGCCCTCATTTGCAATGAGAGCATTATATAGCCTTGGATCTTTTTATTCGTATATTCTCGGAACGTACTCAGACATGTGTTTCTAACTATACTATGAATTCTGCTGACAGATTTGGACTTAAACATTACGAATACTAGTATGTTTTTTATAATTTTTGTGTGAATTGTTTCACGGGTGTCTGTCCACTTAATAATATATTTATAATAACTTATACCTTTTTGGAGTAATTGACATAAAATGATTATCCGTTTTCCATAAAGAGCGTCAATGCTTGTAATTGCGACCTCAGTAGTTGATTGCTACTCTTTCTGTTTGTATTAACCTGATACAACCACCTTTTTTGGGTTCCTTATGACGGGTGTTATGCTTTGGAATGTAAAGAGAATGGGCACATTCACTTTTGGTTTTTGTAACATTTTATTGTTGTTGCATACTCACTATAGGCCATTCATTTTTTGTATTTTTCCAGCCCTGAAGAGTTATAGTGTCTATGATTGTATTGACCTATAACGAAACACGTGTCGGCTGGCTGTGAATTTCTATTGGTGTGAACATCTAATAAAAGGAGTGACACATCAAAATTTAAAGAATCGACGTTGGATTATTGTTCTCATAAATTACATATATGAGTACTATACTTGTTGAAACTTAAATCTGTGTGCGCGGGACTTTGTTGCATGTTTTTATGTTAAACTAGAAGGCAACGAATTGGGTTGCTCCTTCTTACCGCGTTTTCCTGGCTGCCGACTCCCGAGCTCTGGTCCACCACGGCTGAGTGCCGATTGAGTGGAGGGCAAATTGGGAGCAGGCAGACCAATTGTTGTGCGCTTACGGTGGGTGGGAGGGCGGACCCAGGAGCCCGCGCTTTCTGCTACTTAATCCAATGTGCCAGCGGACGCGCAGCATATCAACTGTAAGACTGCTGCTGCTGAACACTGTGACGCTAGGATAAATCGCCAATTACGTTATCTCTAGAATCACTTATTTGCTTATTTGCACATCGCTCATTGCTGCCAAATTTGCACCATTTATTTAAAAAAAAAGGATATGTTTTTATGTTAAACTAGAAGGCAACGAATTGAGTTGCTCCTTCTTACCGCGTTTTTTTGGCTGCCGACTCCCGAGCTCTGGTCCACCACGGCTGAGTGCCGATTGAGTGGAGGGCAAATTGAGAGAAGGCAGACCAATCGCTGTGCCCTTCCAGTGGGCGGGGGGGCGGACCCAGGAGCCCGCGCTTTCCGCTACTTAATCCAATGTGCCAGCGGACACGCAGCATATCAATGGTAAGACTGCTGCTACTGAACGCTGTGACGCTGGGATAAATCGCCAATTACGTTATCTCTAGAATCGCTTATTTGCTTACTTGCACATCACTCATTGCTGCCATATTTGCACCATTTATTTAAAAAAATCAGGATATGTTTTTATGTTAAACTAAAAGGCAACGAATTGGATTGCTCCTTCTTACCGCGTTTTCCTGCCTGCTGACTCCCGAGCTCTGGTCCACCACGGCTGAGTGCCGATTGAGTGGAGGGCGAATTGGGAGAAGGCAGACCAATCGTTGTGCACTTCCGGTGGGCGGGAGGGCGGACCCAGGAGCCCGCGCTTTCCGCTACTTAATCCAATGTGCCAGCGGACGCGCGCAGCGGGCGCGCCGCTGGCGCACCAAAGGCAAGCCTAAGGGAAGCCCGTCTGCACCCGTCCGCAGCCGGCCGGGGCCAGGGGACAGAACCCCTGTCTGTGGTATTCCAGCTCAACACGACACCATTAGGTATTCACGTAATGAGCTGCTAGCTTATGCACCTATTTTATGTAACAACCATGCACAGTGTGTTTCGGCCTGCCCTGGATTCACACACGGCCAAATTTCTTGTCGCGCTTGCAAATGGTTCAGCATGGGACAATATCAGTTAGGTAGCCGGGTTATCCAGGATTACCCGAAACTCCTATGTATTTATTTTAATGCAAGATCCCTCTCTAAGTATGCCACTGATATTTGGGACATTCTGAATGAAAGGAAACCCGATCTTGTTTTTATAACCGAAACTTGGCTGAATTATACCAATTCTCCAGATGTGGCCAATGCACTACCCACCAATTACAAAATTATCAAACAAGACAGAATTGGAAGTAGGGGAGGAGGAGTTGCTATCATATTTAAAGACTATTTGACTTGTCTACCAGTTCAAGTAACTTCACACAATGAACATCAAATACTCCCCTTCCAATTACTTCATGAAGGTCTTACTATTCTAGCAGGAGTAGTAATATATAATCCCCCAGGTCACCAAGTTGACCTTAGTACTAAGCTATTTACACAACGTCTTCCAACTTGCCTAAAATACAAAAACTACTTGGTAATTGGGGACTTTAATGTACACTATGAGAAGAAAGACAATCTAGTTGTCTCTCAATTGGAGAGCGACATGCAGATACTTAATCTTAAACAGTGGATAGAAGGACCCACCCATATAGCTGGTCATACGCTTGCCCTACTCTTTTCTAACATTGAAGCTACGGATATTCAAGAGATCGAGCCATTACTCTGGACAGACCATTCGCTTATAGTTTTTACACTGGGTCTACCTACTAAACCTATTAAGCCCAGGGAAGTCTATCGAACTTCAAATCGAGCCTGGAGGCTAGTCACTGAATCTGCATTTGCAACGCATTTCTCAGGCTCTAATATACAGATCTCAGATGACACTACAGTGTTTACAGAGGTGGTTAATCTTTAGAGATTCACCGAACCCTGGACAAACTGGCCCCTACTCGGAAATCTCGGCAACGACCCCACATGGAAAAATGGTATACCCCGCAACTTAAGAGCCTCAAGAGGGAATGTCAAAAATTTGAACACCAATGAAGGCTGTCAAAAAATGAATCAAGCATATTGAGATATAAGTCCAAGCTCAGATCCTACAATCAGGTTATAAAAACCACAAAAAAATTCATACTACTCCCTGCGCATCAATGAGAGTTGCAATTCTGCTAAAGAACTTTTCATAATTGTTAAAGAACTTAGCAAACCGACTAGCATGTCCCAAAGCTTAGTTCCTTCAGTAGAGGCCTGCGACAGATTAAGCACATTTTTTGCAGAGAAAATAAGGAAGATCTACACTACTTTTAATTCCCCTAGTAAAGTTAATACAATAAATAAGGTTCTTTTAACTCCTCACCCGGAAGCCACATGAGTTATGGGCAATTTTACACCCCTCACAGATAACGAGGTTTTGAAGGCAATGAGCGCAGTGAAATCTGGATCCCCATTAGACCCTTGCCCTCACTTCATTTTTGCACAGATTGCCCCCACGCTCTGCCCATTGATTACCCAGCTTTTTTACAATTCCTTGAAAACTACAATTTTTCCCCATATATGGAAACATGCCTCAGTGATTCCCCTTTAAAAAAAAGCAGGAACGGATGTCCTCAATCCTGAAAACGAACGTCCCATTTCCCAACTTCCCTACCATTCCAAAGTTTTGGAGAAACTGGTAAACAGGCAGTTGTCCAAGTTTTTGGAAATTAATTATCTTCTTGATCCATCTCAGACAGGATTCAGAGCAAACAACAGTACAGAGGCAACGCTGCTGGCAGTGTCGGACAATATTAGACTATGCACTGACCAAGGAGGGTCAGTTGCTCTGATATTGTTGGACCTGTCGGCAGCGTTCGACACGGTCTCTCATGACAGCCTGATGGAAATACTTTATGAAAAAGGAATTTATTCCAATGCTCTAAGCTGGCTACGTTCATTTTTAAGTAACCAAACACAATCAGTACATCTCGGTCAATTCCAATCCAAACCCAGCCCCATCGACTGTGGTGTTCCGCAGGGAGCCTCACTAAGCCTCACCCTATTTAATGTCTATATTTCATCATTGACTAAAATTGGTAGGAAGTGGGGCATTGGCATTTGCTCCTATGCGGATGACACGCAACTGATGGTGGCCTTGGATGAAAAACCAGAGATCACTAAATCAAAGCTGCATAATTGTCTTACAGAAATGGCCCAATGGATGCACACGCACTGCTTAAAGCTGAATGCAGGAAAATCAGAAAGAGCTTATAGTTTGGTCAGGTCCTGTGAAGGAATGGAACCATACCTAGCACTTATATATAACCCTCAGGATAGATTTTTAATAACATGTTTTAGGCTCAACATTTTACATTATTTATTAGCTGATCCAGCAGGTTTTATAAATTTTGGAGAGCCAAAGGCGCATTGCGGCTGCGATCATAGATCTCCGCAGGACACCCTTCATTTTGTATTACTTTGCCCAAACTATCAATTGCCAAGGTGTTTGTATTCAGACACACCAGGGTTGCCCTTTTAAATTTACAACTAGCGCAGGACCCTCTTACCCTGCTTGCCATCACTAGTTTTTTACGGTTAGCACTGAAATTAGGAGAGACGAGAGGCTCATTGGATAGTAGAGGGACCCAGGAAACAGGACTACCTCATCCCAATTAATTTGTAATGAACATCTCTGCTGCTGTGTTTTTAGCTATTGATTGTCATATTCATTGACCCTGTAATGAATTATTAACATGTTTTTCTTCTTGTTTTTTAATATATATATGTACTTTTTATGGTGTTGTAAATTATGCAGAATAAAGGAATTTACTACTACTACTACTGTTTGGTGGCGCCAAACTAGTGTGGGACGCTATTTGGTGGTCACACACTCTTGACAATGCGCCAATTCCAAAACAACAAACAAAAAACCTGGGCATCGCTATGGATGATGCCCTGACCATGAAGGAACATGTGCGGTCCCGTTGTGGCAAAGGTTTTGCTATTCTGAAACTTGTGGCCAGGTTTTTCCCCTGCATACCACTGGACTGCAGACGATCTGTGACGCAAGCCTTGCTAGTTAGTCTGTTAGACTATGGGAATGCACTATTTGTAGGCATGAATGAGCACCTATTTACACGACTACAGGTGCTGCAGAACACTGCTGCAAAACTTGTCTGCAATAAGGAGAAGTTAGATTCTGCCTCAATGTGTTTGAGGAAACTACATTGGCTGCCTATGCGCCAAAGTGCAGCATTTAAACTGCTTAGTCATACTCACAAAGCTGTGCACAAAACAGGTCCTAAACAGGTCCTAAAATACTTCAGGAAAAGATTGAATTCTAAGTGGAGAAGTGTGGCTCACTGGTTAGAGGCGGCAGACCCGTAAGCAGAGAACGGCCCGGGACCAGGGTTCGATACCCGACGCGGCAGGGTCGTGGACCAGGGTCAGCGGACTCGATAATTCTCGCCTCGGTGCCTACTCTAGTCAGAAACCACACTCGGCAACTCTGGGCATCAGCTTGCCTCATCTTCACAACGGCCCCCCCAGACCGCCGGGGATGCTTGGTCGCCCATCAGGGACCATCTCTCAGGGTGAGCCAGGACGGGTTCCCCAGCGGTTGAAGCGTGGAGATACTCCTCCGGGAGTCGATTCCTAGCGCTATATAAACCCTTAATTAATTAATTAATTAATGTTCCTACAAGGAATTTGCAGTCACTGCAATTAGTCTTCGCCAGAACAAGGCGTATTAAGAAAGTAAGGACAGGAGGACAATCATTCTCCTATTTAGCAGCTAAGCGGTGGAATGAGCTCCCCCACGACCTACGACTCACCTCTAATTACATTCAGTTCCGAAGAAAAAAACTAAAACCACACCTATTCCCTAAATTCTAAGCTACAGCCTCGCAGACTTACCAGGACATTTGCTCTTAGTGCCTTGATATCCTTTGGGATGAGTGTAGCGCTCTACAAATAAATAAATAAATACCTGTCTAACTTATTTGTCATCCTTGACACAAACAAATCTGTCTCCAACGGGCCCAACCTTTACTGTATTTTGCTCTCTGATTCAGCTTCCAATCGCTGAAATCTTTCAAGTAACAAGAATTCCCTTGGTGCCTGCCACACAGTGCAGTGTTTTACAGGAGGGTAACCAGCAACCATAGGCCGCGGAGGCAAGGGGGCCCTGCTAGGGGCCCTAAAGTCGCTGTCCGACAGCCTTTTTGTGTTGGAAAGGTCGGCACGGAAAGACTGTGGGAAACCAACATCGTAATCCCATGGGTGCAGTTCTGACCGTCTGGAAGACTCCGAGAGCCGGTCGGAACCGATTTGGAATGACCGGCTGGTTTACATTCCGACCTCCGACATCGTAATCGGTCGGTCGAACCGCGAACCAACTGTGTCTGTCGGAAATCCTCCGACCGCAGTTGAAGGCATTCCGACTGACATCATAATCGGTTCATTAATGTGGTCTGCCTCATGTCCCAACAGCCACCACTCTGAGCTTCGAGGGTGTCACATTTGTGAAGGATTAAACAATGCATGACCCAGAGGATAATTCACCTCTTTTTTATTTTCCTTACTTACATTCTCTTGCTCCCATCTGGACCCTCATTGCATCCCATATCCAATATATATTCAGCCAAATCTTCATCTCCCCTCTGTTCAGACCAGTTAGGTTGTCTGCCACCCTTCATTGCAGGGTACACCTGCCTCTCCTTTGTGCCACTTTGTACACCAATTATCGATTTCCCTTAAGCACTAGCTTTTTTCTTTGCCAAACGAGTGTCAGTGTCAGTGCTATTTCTATGGGTTTTTTTAAACTTTATTTCCCTCCTGGTCCTCTATTTTGTGACTCATCTTCCTCTGACAGAGTCCAACATTTCTCTTCCCCTACATTACCAATCTTCCTCTTTCCTTCCTTCATTAAGTTTTCCATAGTTTCCTGTACTTTGCTACCTATTTCCCTTTCAATTTTTTTTTTAATAATCTCCTCCTGCACTTCCATTGAACCTATCCAATTTCCCTCTATTATTTTCCTCTCCTACCCATTTTTAATATATTTAATTTGTCTTTCCGTCCTTATTTTACTCCTAAAAAGTATTTTCTAAAGTGTACTTTTTAAATACACTCTGATTGATAACGGTCAGCTGATTAACTGCCAACAGCTGCCGATCAGAGACGGATTGCCTAGATAGCGCTCATCAACTGGATCGCATTTCCAGCCGACAGGCCAACAAGACCAACCGGCTCTCGAAATCCAGCTTCATTCTTGACGCTCTGAAAATGAGCCAAATTCACCTTAAAACAGCTCGAATGCTGGGTTTGACTAATCAAGCTTTGAGCCTTTAGATGCGCTGTTGGTTCCTTGCGCAGACTTCCCAACAGGAGGGCGCGAGTACCGTTGCGCACTGGAGAGGTTGTTTAATCCCCGCTCGAGAACGCTAGTTAAACGGTAGCCCCGTTTCTTCAGCCGCATTTTAATTTCTTCACAAAATTTATATCCTATAAATTTTAAAAGACTAACCCTAATATTATACTTAAATAATTAACTCCTGACTATCTCTACAGTATTTACCAGACATTCAAAACATCTTAACCATTCATAATCAATATATAAAAGGATAAAATCAACATACTAATCACAAATGCACAAAGGAATCCAAAAATACTCATTTGCACAGAAGCAGCAAAGAAAAGAGGATGAGATTGAACAATTGGGTTTCATGTACCTAATGGATGTTCTATTGTTCTATGACTTCATGCTGTTCTATTTGAATCTTTTGAATGCTGCTCAGGTGTGGTGAATGAAGAATTTGCGTAATACTAGCCTCCTGTCTTTCCATAAAATTCATGCATGTACCTACTCACAACACTTCACCTGACCTATCACCCTGTAGGGAAGGGCTCCTACAAAGGGTCATAATGCAAGCAGAAAAGTAACTCATTATCTCTTTAAAAGACAATGCATTCATAAAGTTCCATATAGTCATGCTTTATTTAAATTAGGTGACAATACCTGCCCACTGGGTTTGTAAAGATTAAAGTATACTGGCCTCAGGTCAGGCCCTAAATTATTTACCATTGAAAAGCTGGGATCATGAATCTCTGGTTTAGAATTAAAGAAACAGTGAAACTAACCCAGGACCTGAGCCATGACAGAACTAAAGGCCAGAATTACCAGGAATTGGTGAGGAAGATCCCCTTTCAAAGGGGTAGAAAGCAGGTTCCAGTTAGGCCAACTATGTTTGATGCAGAGTCAACTCGATGCTTTTGAGGTCCTTTGGGGTGTTTTCAGATCATGTAATGATGCAAAAGTACAAAATCAATACCAGAAATAAAAGATGCAGACAACACCCCTAGACACATTGTCTGTCTTCCAACCAGGGTGCAAGCACTTCACGGCACCACCAGTTCACATCGATTCAGAGTAGGAGCTGGAGAGCACTACAAGGTTAATCCAGCATGCCTATACTCTTCTTAATTGTGTTGTTTTTACATACCTTTCTTTTCACTGGCTCTATTAAGGTATCCTCCCTCTGCTTATGCACCTTGCGAATTGTAGGCTTTTTGATGTTTTGCTACCTATAGTTATTGCCCCCTCCATCCTTGTCGTTGAACTCCCCTTACTCCTTTATTTCTTGCTTGGTCCTAGGATCTTAGTGCTTGAACGGAGCAATGTAATATTCGTTGACAACGTATCTGATTAAAAACATCATTTTAAAGGGCTTATTCTATTTCCTCCCCCTTGAAGACAAAGAGAGGCAAAGACAATAGGTCAGCCCTCATGTGATGGTTAATTCTATTAAAAAGTTGCATTACCTGTATTCCCCCAAAATAAAGAAGGAAAAATCATGGTGCATAAACGTTGCTGTTATGTCATTTATACAAATAAGTACTAGCATACACTTTTATTTGTATGCACTTGTGTATTAAGTATTGGTGTATAACATTCTTCAGAGCAACCTTCATGTGTCCTAGAACGTAGTTCAAGTGTTAGTCCCTTTGGTGGTCAGTTGCCTGGAAAAAGAAAAGGAGCAAGTTGTACTGGATGTTGGTCTCACTTTGTTCCTGTGCTTGAATAAAGGTTTTAATTATACTCCTCATGGGTATTACTTTACAATTTTGGCCTTTATCTCCCGGAGCACCTTAATACCAAGTGACGGCTATTGTGAGCTGTTTTTCATTTGTGGGTTGTCTTCAAACAAGGATCAAATGAGATAATTTCTTGGCCTTGTAGAAATGTATGCAACATTTGTCAAGGGGGTTGCACATAAAATTTACAATGTTAGGCAACTTCTAAAAAACAAGGCTTAGTTTGTCTGATCTTCAAAACATTAAAGAATATTTGCTGAAATTGAAGAGAAAATTTTTAAAGCCCCTGCCTTACAAACATTTGATACTAATCTAGAGAAGTTCATCATAAATGATGCTAGCATTAAAGGTTTAGGGGTGTTTTAACACAGAAGGATAACGAGGGCAAGGAAGTGATTATTGCTTTTGCCTTGTATGCTTTATCACCAGTTGGAGAGACATTTTCCGCCATTGAAAAAGAAACTTTAACATGTGCCTGGGCATTACAGTATTTTAAATCTTTTGTTTGGGGTAAACTGTGTGTTGTTAGGAGTGATTGCAAACATCTAGTTAAACTTTTAACTACTAAAGGTATGTTTAATGCATCTTCAAGGATTTCGAGAACGTCGATGAGATTAAAGTATTTCATTTAGATTTGTATATTTACCAGTAAAGAGTAAAGCAATGGCAGATTTTTTATCATTGAAGAATGTGATAAACGTGAATGGGAGGAGTATCAAATTGCATTAATTCATGACTAATGTGTACCAGTTATGGATGAGGTAAAGTGGAAGAATGAATATAGGAAGGATTTCGTTTTACAAGACCTTATGGGCTTGATAGAGCAAGGCTGGACTAAAACGTCTAAGCTTACTCCCAAATGAAAATCTTTTTTGGGAAGTTAGGAATAAATTGTCTGTTGTAAGGAATGCAGTTAGGAGAGGCAACAGGGTAATTCCACCTATTACCATGAGAGGCACTGCTGGTAAATTGTGTCATGAAGGTCATAGTGGTATTGTAAAGATTAAACAGAATGGGAAGAAGCAGTATTGGTGACAAATTATTGTAGAGAAGATTGTAGGAAATTGTGTGGCTTGAGTGAATTCTGACAAGTCCTCAAGGCTATTAAGACCCAACATGTTTCGGTGGTCCAAGTTGTGGATAGGGTAGATATTGATGCTGTGTGAAAATGTATTGACAAAGTATTCATGGACAGAGGGTTTCTAATTTAAATCATCAGTGATAACAGAGTTCAGTTTACCTCCAGTAAGGATGAGACCTATTTCGAAAGAGTAGGTATTAAATATCGGACTCCTTCTTTATGAAATCCTACTGGCAAATGGAATGATAGAAAGGTTGAACAGAGTGATCAAGAATGCAGTGTAGAACAATGAAGATTGAGACATACACGTTTTGAAAATGGTGTGGTTGTACAAGACAACAATTCATGATGATGTGGATGTGTCTCTTTTTGAGGTCATGAGAGGAAGGGGTGCGAGAACAAAAGGTAATTAGGCAATTATTGTAATCCTCAGGTACCAACAGTTCTATTTAGGATGTAAGGAGACTGATTATTGATACACATTTGAGATACACAATTTTGTAGACTCTCAGAAAGAGTCAAGGAAAGTTGTGGTCAAGGAAGTCATGTGGGTTATGGTTAAAACAACTTGGAAGGTAAGGAAGGGAGACAGACAGTTTTTGGAACCTTTGAAATTGATAAAAGGTTTGTGCAATGCATTCCAGTTTAGTGATAGCAAGTTTGAGATGCTCAAAAGGATCTCAATTTTAAATACTGACCACAATGTATATATTACAAGTTAAAAGGTTACTAGGGATGTGTATGAGGATTCTGCTGCTAGTGAGAAAAGTCCAGAAGGGGAAAATCTTGAACATACTATAATCCAACCGGGAGGGACTGATGTGGTGGATGACAAACTGAGTGTTAACCTTTACAATAATAACATTTAACTGAGTGAAGCAGATGTGATGGATGATAACCTGGATTTGTCTGCTGGGGTTGAAGTCGGAAAATCTGTTGACAAGTGGGAGAATATAGACCCTTCAGAGAATGGTCCTTTCCATAGTAAAAGAGTGCTAATGGGACCTAGGTGGCTTTGGATTATGTTTGTGAGGAGGGTAATGGGGGTTTGAATTCTGATAGGATCGACTAATTATAATGCAAATCATTTAGATTAACACTTAATAGCGTGCAACGATTAATGTAAAATTCAAAGCTGAAATGGCATGCATTTAAAATGTGCAATAGACAGTCATAGCTATGTGTATAAGCCAAAGAAGTATTAGAAAGCAAGCTTCCTATAACTAGAAGTGAACCTAATTTTGCTGAACTGTGCACAAATAATTAAGACGTCTGACCTTAATGTGACATGCTTAGAAATGTTCGTCATAACTGCAGAATATCCTGCTTGTAATCAAATACATTATTTTATTAAGCAACATATTGTTTTTATTGAACAAACGTCAGATTCTCACACTACTTCACATAATGCCTAAATAGAATAGTTGCACATTCAAAACAACAGTTCATGTTCATATTAATGAAATGCATTACTAAACAGTATTTGTGCTGTAATGTTTCTTCTTAGCAGCACAGCTCAAACGCAGTGAAACAAATTAATTTAGAACGCCAAACTAAAATTGATGCTTATGGGAACTGAGGCTTATATTTCGAGAGGTTAACTACATAAGAATGTCTGTAGCTAACTTGTGATAAGGCTTTGCAATATACATATATTTTCATGGGAAAGGAAGAAAGGAACCTGCTGACAGAAAATAGCTCCTTTTGATTGATCCAGACAGGAAGAAGCCTGATACAATGTCTGCAACATGTATTCATGTCTTTTTATCTTAGTGCGTATTCCTAGTTAGTTCCATGCTTTTCTGTATGCTTCCCTTGACCTTTTTACTTTGTCCTAGACTAGAGGTTTGGACTACGGCTGCTTCTGTTCATCCTTACTTCAATTTGAGGCTTTCATTTTTGCAGATTGTTACTGTAACTGCATGATCTTCTACTTGATTGATTGAGACTTGATTGAGTTTCATGAACTGCCCTTTATGGGGAGTTCTGCTGCTTAAAATGGACGTTGATCTTCATGCTCCTTGAATCTCACTCTTTTCCTTTGATCATGAACTCTTCATGTGTTCTACTAGCTCTGAAATCCAGATTCAAACTTGCGAAGAGGGTGTATTTCTTCATTTGTCTGTTTGATTCGAACCAAATCTTTTTATGAGATTTCTGTAACTTTAAAGATTTATTGACTAATGTGAATAAAGAAAAAGACTAAAAGAAAATACTCTTAATGAGAATAAAGCTTTTAAAACGTATCCAAAATGCTCATCATTGACTGAATTGGAAATTGCACTTGAACTTTGCCTGTGATGCCGAAAAAGCTAATTGAATCATAATACAGTGACCAAGATCTGTCGCTTTGAGGAGACGGGACCAGCGCAGGGACGGAGATTAACCCTGTACGTGAGAGTAATAGCAATGATGAACCGCCCTGTCAATTCCATTTTCATTTGTATTTGTGCTAGGTTTCAGGTTTATTCTTTAGTTTTTCTGTTTCTGTGTTGTGTTATGTCAAGTAAATAAATAAGTACTAATATAGACCTGTCACATGACAGACAGAGGAGGGGACGAGGGTGAAGTCGGGTACTTACCTGAACTTCCATTCGGGTCTGCACCGCTCTCGAGACCTGAAAGGAAACAAAAAGAAATCATCAACAGCGAAGAAGGACACAGACAAGAAGGAAAAGAAAAGATAGACACCAAGAAATGACTTTCTTCTCTACAAGATGGGGAAGGAAAAACAGAAAGAGAGGAAGAGAAGAAGAATTAGACGAAGAAGTGACAGGGAGGAGCCAAGACTCTAGAGAGGGACAAAAGTTTGGGAGGAGATGCCAGCACTGCAAGGAGAGTACACAACGATGCTGCAAGTGGAGGAGATGCCGACACTGTGGATGCAAGGAACACCCGTGGTGAGGCAGAGAGTCAAGTGGGAGACCAGAAATAAAAAAACGTGCATGCTGAAGGAACTCCCGCAGGTAGCAACTGTCGGAGTGCCCCTCTGTCCTGTCACGCTCTCAGAGAAGCGTGGTTAGCACAAATACGTGCTAAGGTGAAGGGGTGGAGGGCGGTAAATGGAAAAAAACAAGGGGCAAACTAGGCTGAGTTTAAAAATACAAGGTGTATTCTCGGAAAGGCCCTTAAATTTAGAAAAAAAAAGAAAACATTAAAGATGGCCAAGATCCAGAAAGGAAATTAAAAATGCCATTTATTGTTATCATCTAATTTGTTATAATTACTTTCATTTGAAAAATATTCTTTTGTTTTAGTTTGTAGTTTTCTTTTATTCTTTTGAGGCTAACAGAAGCTTGACAATAATTCCCTGCCAGGGAGGGAGTTGAGAGGGAGGAAACAGTTTCCCCAGCCAAGATACAAAGAACTGGGGAACTTTATAAGAAAGCCTACTTGAGAAAAGACTCCTATATAAATGAATATCAGAAGATGATGAGAGGGAAAAAAGTAAGAAACAAAGGGAAGCTATAGATTGAGAAAGAAAGAGAATCCAGTGAGCATTGTTAAGAATAAATAACTTATCTGTGATTGTGTCCTTTCTGAGAGCTCCGGCGGGGAAAGATCCACAAAACCTAGAAAGAAGACTCAAAGAAGAGACATTACCGCCTTATTAGACAACCGACTGAACCTACTCTAAAAGAAAAGCTAGCCCACAGAAGGAAGTGGAGCACAGAATAATAGAGAATGCAACGTCTGTAAATTCGACACAAATAAACCATTAACTGGACACATCTAATGTAGAGTCGTCCCTTATTTGACAGGAACCTCAGGCGACAACAGCATATGCTTAGTGGTTTGTAAAAGGGTAAGATGTGTTATATCATGTGTATAAATAATTACAAGTATACACCTTTATTTGAATGCATTCATGTAGTAGATTACTTTATTTCAGTTTACATAAGCCATAAAAGCTGTACATACATAAATAAAAAAACTTTTGAATAGATGAAATACAATGCACAATACATTTAAAACACTGTGCAAACGTTGCACGTTCATGTTCCCATTAAAGCGCATGCAGTAGGAGCTAGGCCAATAAAAAACCTTAATTAAAAAAGAATAACTAGAGATTAAAAACTATTCTATATGCCCTTTCACCTTCCTGCCAGCTTGGTTGTATGAATTCTTCAAGCCCAAATTAAAAACATAGAGACAACAAAAACAATGTATTCCATAGAATGGCATCTAAAGATTCTGCTTGCATCCCAAATGTGAGTTGTGCCTAATAGCTTACAAGCAGAAATGACCCACGTCCTTCGGGGTAAAGTATAAATTGGGCAAAGAAACAGAAAATGATCGTCTGTTTGTGGGGTAGTTAAACGGAAACTGAGCCTTTCTTAGCCCATCAGCTTGTGTAGGAATCAAAAGGCAAGATACCGAATTTAAACCTCACATACAAGGTTTTTGCTTGGGGAGGGCTGATCCTATCCCGGTAAAGTTCAAAAGTATAAAAGCATTTGTGAGATACAATAACACTACACCCTTTTTGCTCCATCCATCTTAACTGTAGCATATAGTCCCAATAAGCTTGCTTCAGTGTATTGAGACTACCTGTCTTTAAGGCAGCGGGGGATTCCCAGACTTCGGGCATCTCGATGGCTTTGTTTAGGGACTTGATTTTGCTCAGCCACATTCAGTGCTTCCCTATACAAAGCCTATTCCTCTGTGGTCCACAGGCGCACCCAGTATGTCAATAATTTTTATGGGCAGTGTAGTCAATTCTTTGTAGGAAAAGGTCCATATCGATAGGCATGAGGGGGATGCTTTGGGGTAGGTTGGACAAAGACCTAATAAATTTAATTGAGGGTAAGTGCGGACACGTCAACACATCCCCAAAGCTCTGCTCCATACGTGGCACCCGGTGTGGCACTAGCCCTATAAACTTCAAGGGCTAGAAAGACAGCCCCACTGGAAGCGGCCATTTATTTTCTAGCTATACCGAATGCCCTTTGGTGGAGGACCGACCTACTTTTCCCAATCTGGGGGGCCCAGGACAGGTTGTCGGCAAGTCTAACGCCCATATGATCAAATCATTTGCCTTGCTCCGGGGGTACCCCATCCAGCCTCATTTTGCTTTTAAATGACCTGTGAGGGTTCAGTGCCATAAATTTGTATTTAGAGGGATTCACCTCTAGGCCTCTTACAGAGCAAAATTTAGAGAAACTATCAAGAAGTGCCTCAAAACCAAACGACGTTCTGGAGGTAAGGAGTGTATCGTCAGCGAACATTAGTATTCGCAGTTGTGCAGCACGGCTCCAGAAATTCTTCATAAACCATCACCTTAACCCAAGGAGCTATTCACGAATTACTCACCAGTGGGCCCATAACACTGCAATTCATTCATACACACATTTACTCTGCTCCAAGGATTCAGTGAAGACCAAAGTAGAGCCGCGGGTTTTATAGCGAAGTGTCTAAACTTAAGATTTTATACATTATTTACATCTGCAGATTTAATTCTAATGCCATGGTTTTACTAAAGGAAAGATTTAAAACACCCCACCATTTATTTTCGATGGATCAGCTAGTAAAAGTTAACTAAAGGACAACAAGACCTGCTTAATTCTCCATTTATTTAATTTTTATTTAGAGAGTTAATCTCCTAGCATGATCTCTACAATTTACTTAAAGGAAAAAATCAGTTATGCATTAAGAACCTTAAAGAAATTTTTTATTTATAAGATTCATTTATTAGCATGACAGTTTAGGAAAATAATTCAAATCATATTACCAAGATGCAGAGCCGCAGACATCAGCATAGGACAGAATAGTTCCCAAAGAAACACCTCTCTATCTCTCTCGATGTTCCTCTCTCATAGGACTTCACACCCATTCAAAAGTTAAAGGTCAGAAAAATTTCAAAGTCCCTGCGCCATAGGAAAATTGCACAGTCCGACAGTATCTCGGGGTGCAAAGATTAAGTGGAAAAGCAAGCTTCTTTAATTGTCCCAAATGTCCTCTTTTATACCCTTTTTCACTAACTTATCTATCTAAATTCGTAACTCTTATGTCCTAGAGTGTCGGTGATTGGTCAATTTAGACGTGGATGAGCATCACCTCATCGCCTTACTGTTCAATTTATGCAGAGTCATCTTTATAATTGAAAAAATATTTGTGCCATTGTTCATGTTCTACTACCTTCCAACTTTAGGCCTATCTCCCTCCTGCCGTGTACTAGCAAGGTAACAGAAAAATTCATTCAACTTCCAGCTGTCCAACTACCTGGAGACCAACGAACTACTTAAATCCTCGCAGACGGGCTTCCGCCCGGGTCAAGGCACTGAAACCACTATACTGATGGTGGTCGAGGAGGCCAGGAAGATCGTGGATACTGGAGGATCAGTGGCAGTGATCCTCCTGGACCTCAGTGCGGCCTTCGATACGGTCAACCATCAGATCCTGGTCCAGTGACTTAGAGATCTTGGGATTTCAGGCCTTGCCCTATCCTGGCTGAAATCGTTTCTGCAGGACCGCTCATTCCAGGTCATAGAGGGAAAATATACATCAAAAGAGACCCCTGTACGTTGCGGAGTGCCACAGGGCTCCTCCTTGAGCCCTACACTCTTCAACGTATATATGTCCCCACTGGAAAAGGTAGTTGCCCCTTATGGGATAAAACTCCTGACATACGCTGATGATACGCAGCTGGTAGTCTCCCTCACTCAGCAGAAGAATCCCAACATCAATCTCCATTCCTGCCTGAATGACATCGTCAGCTGGATGGACAGATCCCACTTAAAGCTTAACGGCGACAAGACGGAGATCATGGTGATGGGGAATAAAGCCCATCTCCTCACGGACTCTCTCTGGCCCCCTTGCATGGGTAAACTCCCTACCCCTAAAACCGAGATTAAAAGCCTCGGTTTATGGTTGGACAAAAATCTTACCATGCAAACCCAAGCCAGAAAAACTGCTGGAGTCAGTTTTGGGCTCCTGCGTTCCATCTGCAAAATCCTACTACTTCTCCCTTTCCAATCGAGGAAACTTTTGATACAGGGTCTCATCCTGGGAAGGTTGGACTACGGTAACGCACTCTATCTGGGCGCCCCACGAAAAGTCACTACTAAACTACAAGTAGTTCAAAATGCCGCCGCCAGGATTCTGACCAACACCAAGAATCGCTGCTCAGCCAAACCAGCCATAAAAGCGCTGCATTGGCTACCTGTCATAGAAAGAGTGCAGTTTAAGTCACTCTGCCTCATGCACAAAATTCTCAATGGGAAAGCTCCCCCCACACTCAGAGATCTGGTTACCCCTTATACCACCACCAGACCTCTCCGGTCCTCTAATGCCCACCTCACTAAAATACCTAAGATTCACAGAGCACGCGCAGGAGGTCGACGCTTTTCATACAACGCGTCCAAGATATGGAACTCTCTGCCCCCTGACCTCCGTGCTCAACCAAACCTTTTGACTTTTCGAAAATCTCTGAAGACATGGCTGTTCCAGTGAGCTTTTTCTCCCTCCTCCTTCATCGGTACCTGTTCAGCGCTGGGACGCTCACGGGCAGCTATGCGCTTTAGAAATCCAGTAACATTTAACATTCGAAGTGTCCTTTAAATTGTTATTCAGTGCCCCATTTCCACGATTCGTCTGCTGACTTTCATAAAAATTGGCATCTGCTCCATGCGGCAGGCCACGCTGTCCTTGACCCATACTGCACAGGCACAGGCAGCTCGTGCTTCCAGTCGGCGCATGCTTTCTTAGACCGCCACCTCGGAGTCACAGTCATCTTCCATTTTCTTTTGGTCACATAGGCCTCAATTTAGGAACTATTATAGAAACAAACACAAATAAATGTAAATTTGAGAAATAAAGCCCTTCAGTTTACCTCCCCCCTTCTAATAATATCCCAGTTAGTATTTTCCTAGCTTTAAGCAACACATATGCGTGAATTTACTTACCAATCTTCATGATTTATTCCACAAATAAACAGACAGAAAGCACATTCATGCAATTTCCGATTAGATTATGACAAATGTGTACTTTTTATGACGTGATACATAACAAATTAGTAAATTATACTTGGCAATTTCATGCAATTTAATATCCCACGTGTATTTGTGTAGGTGCATTCTATTCTATGTTGGTTAATTTCAAAACCACACGATTAGTACATATTACTGGTATAGAGAATTATCTTCACAAGGGGTATACAACATTTTTTATTTCCACCTTGCTCCATCAACTTCCCCCTTTGGTGATTTTATCACCAAATATCTCCCAAAATTTAGAAAGATTTATCTCAACATGTTTCAAATTCTTTTAATTAGTACGGGTTACATTTCTGTTTCTTTTAATTTCTTTCTATCTTGATAAAATTTCTCTTTAAACTGTTCCATCTCGATATCACCCTTTTCCCTTTCCCTGTCTTGTTTTTCTTCAATCATCTTCTTCAAAGACTTTATAACATTTCTTCTCTTTTTACATTGACATCTCAAAACGAAGATCACTATTAATTTTACAGTCACTGGTATTCGTATTTTCCCTATAATAGATCTATTTCATAAAACCAATTTTTAACTGCTGATAAACTTCTACCAAGTTTCTCCAGAACACCTTCAACTTCCAGTGGTTCTATTTCTTTATGCAAATTTGTAATATTTGTAATATATCTCTCGATGTTCTGACTTTTATCAGGAATGTAGGTACAACAGTGTCGCACCTATAAAATTCCACAAACTCCTCCTTATTTTGCCAAAATTATATCTAAAGCAAGTCGATTTTGTATTGCCACACTTCTCATAGGAAATATTTCCGTGTTAACCATTAATAATCCTCCCGCTGTGTCTGTTGACAATCGGTCTACTATTGTTTACAATTTTCTAATTCAGTTCGCATTAAATGATATGCCTACTGCGGGTATTAGTGCCCCAAAAACATCCCCTATTATTTCCATTACACTTTCTCTCCTTCTTTGACTTAGTGGTTTACCTATTTCATGAATTCCATTAGTACCTCTATCTACATGAAAGATTTTAGGAAAGACTATTTGTAATAAGCCTTATTCCTACATAAAAAATATATTCCCGGAAAAACGGTGTCATTACCACCTTTAAATGCCCATTCGCCTTTGATAATATAAGTATCTTCACATTGACTTGCACCCACAAAATAACTGTCATTCACAGTGTTATCTCTTCAAATACATAATTTCCCTAATAATGGTGTGTCTATATTTATAGCCACATTTACATTATGTCCCTCAATATTATCGTCTGAAAATGCCCACTTTGTACATTTAGTTTGTTTCACTTTTTGCCGTTGCTTATATTGCTGTCTTCTTTCCTCACTTATATTCAGAAACACTTTCTCTTAATTTCTCATTTTACAAGTCAAATTATGTTTAAAGGCATAATCATGTGTCAATTCTTGTGTTTCTTTTTATTTATTTTTTAACATTTTTATTGATATTGCAAGAGGTACATAAAATAAATACATTTACAATTCATGACATAATTATATAGTAGCCATTTTCCATTACAGAGGAGAAAAATAACCATAAAGCTTATAAGAAACTACAATGTGGTCTCAACCATCGAATCTACTTTTGAAAAGTTATTCTGATCCAAATATAATGTCCCAAACCCTTTCTTTTTTCCTCAGAGAATTAGGCCCTCTTAGTCTAGCTAAAGCAATCTCCATGGTGTGTATTTCATTCACCAAGGCCCACTATTCCATAACGTGTGGCGGATCTGGCGCTATCCATGCTCTAGCTATGGTTAATCTTGCACAATCAAATAAAATAGAATTCAGATCTTTATTTGGACAATTCAGTTCCTGAAGATCTATTAGAATCAGGTGAGCTGAGAGAGGCGGAGTCAGAATATGTTTCCTTTCTAATACATCTGCTACGCCCTTCCAGAACTCTGATAATGCCGGGCATGAGTAGAGCATATGGCCAATATCAGCAGCCTCCAGTTTACATTTAGGACAGCTTGTGCGGTAATTTTTATAATTATCTGATGCCCAGCTAGAAATTCTCTGAGGAGTATAATATAATTGGCAGATAGTCCTATAAAACTGCAGTCTAATACTAGAAGACTGTACAACTTTATTAATCTGAAGAAAAGAAGCAGATATTTGCTTAGAAGTTATATTTAATCCAAGCCTAGCCGTCCACTTAGATGCGAATTTTCCGCAATCATCTCCCTTTGCCTGATTCAGAAGTCTGTAGCTTTCACTAATCAGTGATTTAGTCCGATCTGAGTACAGGCATTGCAAGATGTCCGAGTGTCTTATTTCTTTGACATTCATCTTGCGAACAAAAAAGTCTTGGAGTTGCACATATTTAAAATGCATCCTATCACTTAGATTGTGTATTAATTTAAGCGAGGTAAACCCTAATAGTCCATCAGAGCCATAGAGATCTCCAAGGGTATTAATGCCGCAGCTAGACCATGCTGTCCCAGCCCCGTCTGAGAAAATTCCAGGAAGTCCTGGATTCCCCCATAGCCTTAATTCAGAGTTAAAATAGGATATCTTATCAAGAGTCATTATCTGTTTCCAAATTTGTACAGTATGCCTAGCAGTCTTAAATTTTACTAGTTTGAAGTAATTTGGGTCATTAGTTCGGTCCATAAATTGTTTGCAATCAGACCCTAGCATTAGCTGATGAAAAAATAAGGAATTATCATTTCTCAATAAACTGCGCATCCGACCAAAAAAGGAAGCAAAAAAATATAATTTAAAATCGGGAAACATTAAACCGCCCTTTTCAGTCGGAAGTTTTAGGAGATTTATTGCTCTCCTAGCTTTTTTGTAACCCCATATATAACTAGAGCAAATTCCGTCAAGTTTAAAAAAAAAAATTATTAAGACGTAGCAGGATTGATCTAAATAAATAAAGAAATTTGGGTACGATTTTCATTTTTATTAGATTTATACGCCCAATCAAGCTGAGCGGTATCTTGTGCCATTTTTTAAGAGATTTAGCAACTTCTTTTAGTAATGGATCAAAGTTGAGGTCTATTATTTCAGTAATCTTTGCTGATATTTTAACCCCCAAATATACATCATTAGCACACAGGCCAAAAACAGTCGTTGAAGGATTATTAGCGATGACCTGCGTTTTGTTTATATTTAATTTGTACCCGGATACATTGCCAAAATCTTTTGCTTCTTTTGTTATTGCAGGTATAGCCTTAGCTACTTCAGTGGTGAATATCGCTACATCATCCGCATATGCGGTAATTTTTAGATTGTTCCCCCTATGATGTAATGGAATAATATCATGCTGTATTGAAAGTGCGTTCAAAAATGGCTCTAATGATAGAGCAAATAACAGGGGAGAGAGGGGGCACCCCTGTCGTGTTCCTCTTCCTATTGGAAAACTGAGAGAATTCTTTCCTGCATAGCTAAGCTGTGCCATTGGTTGATGATATAATGCCTGAATCCACCCTAGATATTTACCCCCCATGCCGAATGCTTCCAATACGGCCCATAGATACTCCCACCCCACTCGGTCAAATGTCTTTTCAGCATCTAGCATGACCATACCGAGTGGGGTGGAGTTAGTTGACGCTACATCAAAAGCCGTAATAGCCGTATTTATATGGGCAGTAGTGTCTCGTCCTGTAACAAAACCATGTTGTTGCATATTCACCAATTCAGGCATTAAGGGTGCAAGTCGGTTTGCTAATATTTTGGCAAAGGCCTTAGCATCCGAGTTAATCAGCGATATGGGTCTATATGACCCACATTCCTCAGCTACCTTTTGTTTCTTTAGAAAAAATATTATCTTGGCTGTTCTCCAAGAAGAGGGAGCTCTCCGAGTTTCTTCAATATAATCTACAACTAATTTAATTAAAGGAAGCAATTCCGTCAAGCAGGTTTTATAAAGTTCCATGGGGAGTAAATCTTGTCCTGCTGCCTTGCCC
Organism: Lissotriton helveticus; assembly: GCF_964261635.1. Lineage (NCBI taxonomy): Eukaryota > Metazoa > Chordata > Amphibia > Caudata > Salamandridae > Lissotriton > Lissotriton helveticus. The sequence goes on from NC_136057.1 coordinate 899,037,389, forward strand.
GAGGGAAGAGATAAAAATGCTGTCTTGATTTCATCTGGTGTAATCTCTGAGTTTAGAGAGTCAACTGCTTCTTTATTTTGTTGTATATTCATATAAGAACTAAGGTATAATAATATATCTTCCTTACTAGGTGCTTGTTCTGGAGTGTAGAGTTTACGATAATAATCAGCGAATTGTTCTAGTATCTGATCTGGTTGATTATATGTGGCCATATCGCTACCTTTGATTGCTTTAATATTAGTCCTTGTTCTTTTATCTGCCACTTTATAAGCAAGCACTTTTCCAATCCTATCCCCGCTTTCATACTGTGTCAGATGGTATTTATGAAGCCTGGCGCTGCTTTTCTCCCTCAGGGTCCTCTTAGTATCTGATTGTAATTTCACTAAATCCATTCTTATCCTATCACTATTCAGCTTCCCCTCCATTAAATCATTTGCCAAATTTCGTTCCAGAACCAGAATATTAGAAATAATAGACTTCATCTCCTTCCGGGCCTCAGCGTTTTTTTTAAGCACGTATTGTTGGGCAAGGCCTCTTATACTTGCTTTGCATGCATCCCAGACAGTTGTTACTATTGTAGTGTTTAAATTAATATCTATAAATTCCTTAATATGTTCTTTCAATTGGGAGATGAATGTTTGATCGGAAATAAGAGATCTGGGAAATGTAAATTGCCGTACCTCTCGTTTCTTATTATAAATATTAAATTCCAGTAGTAGAGGATTATGGTCAGAGGTTACTCTAGGACACAATTCTATACTACATCCTTCCAGAATTCTATTCGTTGTCCATACCAAGTCTATTCGGGAACATAATTTATGGGGGGCTGAGTAATAAGTAAACCCTGCTACATTAGGATACTTAAATCGCCATACATCTGTCAAATTATGCAATCGACTAAGTTCCAATATTGCTGCTCTAACTTTACGCATACGTTGTGATATACCGTGTCTAGTAGAGTCCACCGCATAATTCATAACACAATTAAAATCCCCCATAATCAGCAGCTCCCCTTCCCATTCCAACAGTTCAATATTTAAAAAATCAAACATTTTTGGTTCATCAATGTTAGGCCCATAAACAACACAAAATACATATTTACTATGTTCAAATTGTGCTTGAGCGACTGCCCATCGCCCTTTTGAATCAGCAGCTGTCTTCGTAATTTCAATAGCAAAATGCTTCTGTTTTAGTATTGCCACCCCTCTGATTGAGGCCCCCAAAGTAGAACAAACAATAAGTTTGTATCCAATCTGTCCCAATAATTTCCTATCTTTATACCCAATGTGAGTTTCCGATATCATAGCTAGGTGCGGTTTGTACATATTAAGTTCTTCCTGAACCAATCTTCTCTTTTGTTTACTGTTGAGACCTGCCACATTCCATGCAAGACATCTAATCTGAGTCATATAAAAACCATAAATGAATATATTTCCTCTGTGTTTTTAAATACTTCAAAATGCCGAATTTACTCTTTTTCCATTTTTTATTTTCAACCTCTTGCGCCTCTTGCAATAAATTTTCCGCTACTAGACCAACCCCCGCTTCACCCACCCTTCCTCCATTCCCCTTCCCTCCCTTCCACTCTCCTAGATCCCTACCCCCTGTACCTACCCGGAAGCATCCCCCTATCTTCTGCTGCCGCTTATGGGGCAGCCAGCCAGAGAGGATTCCCTAGGAACCCCAACCCTCTGTATTGCTCTCATACAGAAAGACAAATGACCCAAAACTATAGAACAGAAGAGAAGGAAATTGCCCTAGTCAATTGTAAGCACATATAGCACCAATAGCAGGTTAACAACATAACAAGTTAGGCTAATGTGTCTTATTTTTCCCCCCTTTCCTTCTTTTCCCATTATTTTCTTGATTAAGATTTTGAGTCCATTTTCGAAAGAAAGTGCTCCGCCTCTTTGACATCATGAAAAAAATAACTATGGCCGGACATAATAACTTTGAGGCGGGCCGGTTCCTGTAACTAAACCGTTGCTCCATGAGACTTAATGGAGTCAATCAATTTACGTAGGCTCCACCTTCTGTCCATAGTTACTTTGCTCGAATCAGATTTTACAAAGAAAGTTAACTTATCAATTGTCACTGGAGTTCTTGGTCGGGCTTTCATTGAAACTGCTTGCCTAAGTAAGTAATTGCCAAAATAGATTAGAAAGGGCCGTGAGTCTTTACTCTCCTGGGTTCTGGGGATAATGGGGAGTCTGTGTACTCGCTGAAGTTGAGAGTCCCAGTCCCAGTCAGACAGATCCGGGAAAGCTTTTTGTAGTATTTTTACCATATAACCCCTTGCATCAGCTCCCTCAGATCCTTCAGATATCCCAAAGAGTCGCAGATTCTGTCGCCTCTGCCGGTTTTCCAAATCTTCAACTTTGCTCTGCAGAGCTCCTATTTCTTCCTTGTGTCGATCCGATGAAGCCATAGTAATGGCAAGGGTTTCCTCCACTTCGACAACTCTTTGTTGTATTTCCTCTATTTCTTTAGTTATGCCACTCAGTTTGTTAGTGACTTCCTGAAGGGAGCTGTGAATTTTAGTGTTGTCCTCCCGTAGTTGTCGAAAGTTGTCTTGTACCTCTTGGCGATGATCCATTAATGTTTTTAAGATTAGGTCCAAAGATGAGGCATTGACATTAGCAGCTTTAACCGAGGGAGAAGCCAGTGGAGGGGAGATAGTAGATATTAGGGCTGAGTCGCTATGAGAGGAAGTAAATACAAGAGGTTTGTCTTTCTGAATATTCCCAATACTCCCAATAGTATCGATATTGCCGTCAAGAGTGTTACCAGTAGATAGTATATTCATAGGAGCAGAAGCGGAGAGGTCAGTTGTAGGAGGCAGCGGAAAGGGCAGAGATTCTGATTCTGAGCCTGTACTAGATGGGGCAATGCTCCCGAGCAGAATAGCCTGCAAGTTTTTTTAAGTTATTTTGTTTAAGGCTTTCATCTGCAGTAAAAGTATCTGCTGGTAAGGTCAGTGATAGTTTTCTTGTTTCTCTTTTTGGAGCTTGAAACCATTTATTCAGCGGGCTTTGATCTGTAAGCAGTTTCCCTCCAGCAATGGTTGGTATTAATGTGTTTAATAAGGCTGCAGGGATCATATTTCTCCCCCCTTTCTTAGTTTTGTTTTTTGCCTTTCCCCTTTTTTTAAGGGCTGAGAATCTGTTAGCCTTTAATTGCACAGAGCTATTCTCTATGTCCTCGCGTATGTCTTCTCCCCCCTCGGTATCACCTCCTTCAACTAGCTCCTCATATTCCGCATCATCAGAGTTAACCTCCAAGAAAATCTCATTATCAGCGCCATCATTTCCATCAGCGCCGTCAGCGCCATCAAAAAGATTGGTTTTTCTCTCGTGAATTGTAGTCGGATCTAAACCCCGTAAGGACTGAGGAGATTGAACAGGTTGTAGGCCAGGTTTAGTAATAGCATCCGTAATATGGGCCTCCGCCACCGTGTTCTCGTTATGTTCTGCCTTACCCAGCTTATCTGCCTTGTCCGCCTTGTACGTAGCATTCCTACCCACCAAGTCTGACATCGCTTTACCTTCTTTGACTAAATTATCAAAAGGTTTATCAGATTTATTGGTGGATATTCCTGCTGCTTCATTTTTGTCTTTTCCTTTGTCTTTGTCTTTATCCTTGTCTTTCTCTTTGTCTTTGTTTTTGGTAATTGTTGTGGTAGAGCTAGTTTTGATGAGTGTATCTGGAGAAAGTTGAATAGCTTGTTGCTTATCAAGTTGCCTATCAGTGTGGCGGGGCATCCTTGCTACCACTGCTGGTGAAATCGGTTTAAAAATTGGTGAAGTCTCCTCGTCCACACCATTTTTCATGGGAGTGCCTTTAGTTAATTTACTCTTGACGTTTTTGGGTGCCATCAGCGCAATATGCCTGCTTTGTCCCTAATAGCGTAGTTAGTTAAGCTGATAGCTTAGTTGTTTGAGTCAGAGATTGCTGTGCTGTACTGATGTTACAGCACCAAAGAACAATAGCTCGGTGTGCCTTCTCCCACAACGCCTAAACAATCAAGATTGGACCTATCCTGAACTTCGAGGCAGGTTCCAATTTCCAGCACAGTCACTTTAATACTACCGGCAGCTCAGGCTAAACACCTCAGGTAAAGCAAGCAAAGCACCTCGGAAAATCCAAATACCCCCCGTGCTTTACCTGGTGAAGTCGGTCAGTTGAGGCAGTCTCTCTAGTTCGGTGGCTGGACCCTCTAAGCAGAGCTGGCCGGCTTCGAGTCTATGGAGGAATGTCTGCCTCCGCCTCGGCCTCTGACGCCACTGACACCTTTGCCTGCGCGGGTGTTCCAAGCGCTCGCTGGCTTGCCGACTCCTCCTCTCAGCAGTCCGTCTCAGCAGCCGCCGGCTTTCCCTCAGCCCCACAAAGCGCTACTGAGCTCGAGCCAAGCCCAAACAGAGCAACGAGAATCGCACTGATCCCACAGCCACAGCCACAGCCAACGGCAAGGTACGGAAGGTAAGCAGGCTCCCGTTTATCGCGCCGGTAACTTTGTAGCTCTACAGTTCCCAATGCCTGATGAAGTTATACATTGCTGTGAAAAGAAAAAAACTTTTTGTAGCGCGAGATACCCCTCGGCGCTTTGAGGTTTCGTTTTTCCTCCTTCGGCAACCAAAAAGCTTCCAGGAATCAGGCCATAGATATCACGGCAGCATACTCTGCATTTTCAGTCATTCAATCATTGAGAGCTCGAGGGTTGAGGATTCACAGCGGGAGCATCCTCTCCGTGGCGTTGTCACACCGCCTTGTGTTTCTAAGAAATATTCTCCAAAAACTTTAGTAGGCTTAATTTAATTGAGTTCAGCAACAATTTTCAATTTGCAAATACATCATCAGTATCAGAATAATAATATTCTAATTTTCCTGTTCTATAAAATAAACTTGTTATTACACTACATGTTACGCCATATGTTAATGGTAAATGGTGGTAAGTGACACCCTCAGAAACAGATGCTGGTAATTTCACACAGACATAACAGTCACTGGCATCCATTCTTCTTACATATTCAGATAATAATCTCGAAAAAGTATTTTGAGAAAAGTCACTAATTGACTTATCTCAATGAATTTCAGGCCTATATACATGTAATTTTTTAACTCATTATTCTTCACTTTCAAACTCTCATTTGCTTTCAGTTTTCCAAAATCAGGTCTAAAAGTAATGATAATAGCAAGAATTAACCATATTAACATTAATATTCCAGTGCAGAGTAACCACATTCTACACCATTTTCTAGCAAATAGAACACTTAGGCCCAGATGTAGGTAAAACTTATTTACCGAATCTTAATTACCGAATTTTACCGATTCGGTAATTAAGAATCGGTAAATAAGAAGTGGGGGTATGTAGGAACATCCAGATGTTCCATTTACCGAATCGTTAAGAATCGGTATTTACCGATTCGGTAAATACCGACCGGTAATGCTCCATTCATTCCTATGGGCTTTGAAGCCCATAGGAATGAATGGGGCATTACCGGTCGGTATTTACCGATCGGTAAATACCGATTTTTGGCAAGGGTGCAGGGGGTGTCACTTTGACACCCTCTAGCACCCCCAAAAAAGGTTTGGGGGCCATATGGCAGGCAGACCTGCCCTAAGGGCAGGTCTGCCTGTCATATGGCACAGGTGTGCATGCACACATGTGCATGCACACCTGAATCGGTATTTCACCATCAAATTGAATTTGATGGTAAAATACCGATTTCTTAGGCCTTGTGGGACTCATAAGAGTCCCACCTACATATCGATTTTACAGATTCTGTAAATATACCGGTCGGTAAATTTACCGACCGGTATATTTACAGATTCGGTAAAATTACCGATCGGTAAATTTACCGAACGGTAAATTTACCGATTCTGCCCCCTACATCTCAAATTCCTTTTACCGGTCGGTAACGGCCGAATTCGGCCGTTACCGACCGGTAAAACCCTACCTACATCTGGCCCTTAGATTTAGTTACTTCATTAGTAGCCATTTTTTTTACATAGCAAATTTCACAATCTTCTCACCTTTTAATTTGTCTCTCTTGTTTTCACTTACAATGCTCCTTTCGAGTTCAATTACAGCTTTTGTTTTATATATATATATATATATATATATATATATATATATATATATATATATATATCTTTTCTTTTCACAGTTTTTCCAAACCTCTGGGAAATCTCTTTTCTTTCTTTCTGTCACAGTTTACTCACTTTCTTTTTCAACACCTGGACAATGCAAGTTTTCCTGGCTGCTGTTTACTTCACTTATTGGAGGTAGCAACATGTAGGTCCGCTCCGGTGATTTATATTTTTGATTTGGTCTTCTCACTCTTTTTAGCCTTTGCACAATCTCTATTTTCTTTCCCAACAACTCCTTTTGACTGGTTATTTCATTCACTTGATCTTCTTGTACATTTGCTTTGTTAACCAGTTTAATTTTCAGTCCATCAGTTTCTTTAGGCCAATTATCTCCTTTTCGAACTCTTTTTATTTCAGGTTCAGCAGTGTTTCGCTCCACTCTCCAATTTCTTTTTCTTGAACTTCTCCTTAATTGAGTGTCATCATCACTGTCATCCGTCTCTGTTTTAGATCTTTCTATAATTTAATTTAATAATGAATTTTATAGGATCTGATTCCTTTTCTGACCTTTTCTCTTTGGTCAGTTCTTTCACTCTGTTAGGAACTTTTCCATAGCTGGTACTTGGAAGCTCATTCTCATCGTGAGTTATTTCCCTTTCACCAGTTTCGAGATTTCGGTTCCTGCTTTCAGAGCTTTCAGACTGTCCTTCAGAATCTCCTGGATTACCAGTTTTCTTTTCACTTAGTTCAGTGTCCTTACTGGTATCAGTCTCTACCAAATCTCGACTTACAGGTCGATCTTCAAAATTTGGTATTTCAACAATTTCATTTTCTCCTTCCGATTCAGAGCTAGTATCTTATATCTCCAGATGTCGACGAACAAGGCGAGCTTCAGTATCTGGATCTTTTTCTGGTTCACCCTCAGAGTCTGAGTCAGTGGTGCTTTCACTTTCCCCCTGCAGATTTTCAGGCTCAGGCACACAAATAGTGTGGCTGGCATGCACCCACCTTTTGACTCCAGCACACTTAACTGCAGTGGTACTAACCAGAATAACTTCTCAAGCCTTTTGCCAGTGAGGCACTAGACAGTTTCTTCTCCGGTGAACCTTTTTCCGAACCCAATCTCCAGGGACTAGATCATGAGCTGGATGTTTTTCTTTCGTTTGTGCCTCAGTTCCCACCTGATGGAACACAGAAGTTACCACGTCAGACAGATTTTTACAGTAATCCAGTATGATATCATCACTTATACTTTATTGATCAACAGTTTATCAACTGGTACAAATGCTTGTCTCATTACTCTTCCCATCAAAATCTCATGGGGACTTAATCCTGTTCATTTGTCAGGAGTATTAGTGGCAGTGCATTGGGCCATTTTAGTCCTGTGGCCAAACACATATTTTCAATTCTGTTTTTTATTGTTCCATTTACTTGTTCAACCACCCCTGACATTCCTCCTAGTGGGGAAAGCTTCGACCCATCGTGAAAACAGACAAATGATCACAAGTACATACCTAAGTCTATTACATGGTGGTAGTTCAATAAAATCCAACTGCATTCTTGTAAATGGACCTCCCTCCTGTCCTATGGTTCCCAAACTCACAACTGTTTTCCTTCTTGGGTTCAATTGCTGACATACGAGACACCTCTGGCAGAGACTCTCGGCAATCATCCTAAATTTAGGATTATACCATGTCTGTCTAAACATTCTTATCATAGCGTCTCTTCCAATGTGTGCTTGACCATGGTACATTTGGGCCATATTTGAGATCATGTTATCAAGCATTACTGGTCTTTCATCTTTGTAAACCCAAATGTTATCTTCTTCTCTCTTTCTACATCCTGCTTTTAACCAATTATCTTTTTCTTCTTCACTAGCTTCTTCCTGCATTTGTTTCACCTCCTGCCATGTCTCAACTACTGTGGTTAGCATCAAAGGACTTGAAACATGTTCTGTTTGCCTATCCTGATTTATGGATACAAGATTTTTAGCGCAGTATTGTGCAATCGAATCTACATATTTGTTACCTCGAGTGATATAATCGTCTCCTTTCTTATGAGCTGCACATTTTACGACAGCTATCTTGTCTGGTAACTGAATGGCATCAATTAACATTTTCACAAATTCAGCATTTCTAATGGGGGATCCTGCCGAAGTCACATAACCTCTTTGGGACCACAGTTGACCATAATCATGGACAACCCCAAATCCATACTGACTGTCAGTCACTATGGTGACCCTTATCTCTTTTCCCAACTCACATGCTCGAATCAAAGCAATCAATGCCGCAATTTGAGCTGAACGGATTCCTTTCGGACAAGATGCTTCTAGGACATCTGCTACTGTACAAACAGCATATGCAGCGCTCAGTACACCTTCATCTGTTCTCAAACATGATCCATCAACAAACATCACATAGTCAGATTCAGGCAAGGGTACATTTTTGATATCAGGCCTTGGTTTGGTACAGTATTCCAGAACATCCAAACATTTGTGATCAACTTCATCTCTCACTTCCACATTCATGACATCAGGTAATAATGTAGATGGATTCACATTTACACATCTTGAAATGATCACGTTATCTGAACCTAGAATTGTTTTCTCATATTTTGTCATTCTATTATTGGTAAGGTACTGTGTTTTGGTCCTTTGTGAGGAGAATCTCTACCGAATGAGGTACATACACTCTCAAAGGGAATCCCCTCACTATACCTTCACTTTGTTCAAGAATCATACTTGTAGCAGCTACTACTTTTAAGCATCCTGCAATGCCCTTGCACGGGATCTAAAACAGCAAAAAAATGCAATTGGCTTTCTCAGTTTTCCATGCCTCTGTATTAGAACTGGCAATGCACATCCTTCTCTTTCACTGCAATATAGTTCAAATTCTTTTTCATAATCTGGCATCCCCAATGCTGGTGCTTCAAATAGACTTGTTTTTAGCTGCTCAAAAGCTTCCAGTTCTGCCTTATTCAGTATTATTGGATCTTTTACATCTGCTTTTGTCAGTCTCGTAATGGTTTAGCTATTAGTGAAAATCCACTAATCCATTGTCGACAGTATCCTACCATTGCAAGGAACATTCTCAGCTGTCACTGTGTTTTTGGAGGTTTCATTCCTTGTATCATTCTAATTCTTTCTATTGTGACTTGTCTAATTCCCTTAGCAATCTTGTGGCCCGAATATTGTACCTCTTTCTGACAAAATTGTAGCTTTGATGGTGACACTTTATGTCCTTCTTCTGCCAGATGATTTAACATTGCAACAGTGTCTGAAACACTTTCATCTTTTGTTTTTGATGCTTTTAACAAATCGTCAATGTCCTGCACTAGAACTGACTCTCCAGGCATACTTAAACTTTCTAATGATTTCTTTAACAATTGATTAAAGATAGAGGGACTTTCAGTATACCACTGAGGAATTCGGCACCATGCCTGAATCAGAATGCAAATATTGGCTGGGTGTAATGGAACAGTGAAGAACGCATTACATAGATCAATGACTGTATACCAATCTGCATCATGTCGAATTTGGTATAGAATTACTGCTTGGTTTGGCACAATTGGACAACATGGAACAACAATTTTATTAACCCTTCTCAAATCCTGTACTATTCTGAATGTTCCGTTAGGCTTTTTCAATCCCATTATAGGTGAATTACAAGGACTGCTTTCTATTTCTCTCAAAATCCCTTGCTCAATCATTTTATTTATCACTTGTGTTATTCCTTCAATTATTTCAGCTGACATTTTGTATTGGGGAATATTCGGATAACTTATTCCTTCTTTCACAGAAACTTTCACAGGTTCTACATTTTTCATCAAGTAAATATCTTCTCCTGTGAAATCCCACACTTGCTCTTTAACTACCTCTTTCAATTCATCAGGTATTTTCTCTCCATCAAACACAGGAAACATATTATTCTTTTCTGCTTCTATTAGTGACATTGTCATTTTATACAAATTATCCTCGTCTGGTGTTTGAAGCTCAATGCCAACTGGTGAACAGTAAATGGCACAGTTCATTTTGCACAGTATATCCCTTCCAAGAAGATTAACAGGATTAACAGGATTACTGTCACACACCATGAATCGATGCATGTCTTTGAAATTTCCAATTGGTTTTGTTAAGGACATTTTAATCTGCTGATTAGCTACACCTACAACTTGAATGTGTTCACCCGAGAGAGGAAGATTTTGAATTTTCACTGATCTAACAGTAGAACGGGTAGCACCTGTGTCCACTAGGAAAGTCACATCTACATCATTCCCCTTTCCATTCACATATGGACCAGATTGATCTACCTCTAGAGTAGCGCCAAGTACGCACTCTTCTCCCCTCTCAGGCACAGTCAGAAACTGTCCTCGGACTCACTTCGGTCTTCTTTCAGTCAATATTGCAGACTCACATGCACTCTGGGATTTCTTGTTACCTGATCTCCTGCACAGAATCCTGTCTCTGTAGGTTTACATTGTGAGGAAGTGGAGGTTGTTGCACCTGACACTGTGAATTAACTACCTGTTGCTGTGGCGATGGCTGTTGAATTACCTCATTCTGCACCTGCGGATTCAATGATGTATTTTCTGAATTAACTTTCGGTGGAAACTTACACTCTTTCCTCCAATGCCCCATCCTACCGCAATTATGACATGGATATTTCTTCTTTAATTCTTCTACATTTCCAGTTAATTTTGGCTTACTGAAATTTCCCTTTACTCTATTTTGGTTCCCTTCTGTAGTTTTATTCTCTAGTTGAGCTACTTGATGTTCTGCAACCTTTACTTGTCCCCACATTGCTTTCTCCTTAAGTTTCCTTTGTTTTACTTCAATTTCATCACTACAGTATTTTGCATGTCTCAAAACCTCATCCACAGAGCATGACTGCCATCCCATTAAATTATGTTTAATCATATCTCCTATTTGTGGTCTCAATCCGAACACAAAACGATATACAAAATGACTCATATCCTTTTCATTCAGTTCCTCATACCCACTATACTAAACACTAATAACAGTCTCTTTTGCTTCTTGTATTGTCCTGTCTATTTTTACCCAATCTGTCTCTTTTGGTGGAATTTAGTTTTTCAGAAACACTATCACTTGTTCATATTTTCGCATTACCTCAGGTCCAGGAGCACCTGTCACTTTATCTCGTGGATATTCAGCTTTTGGCCAGTCCAATGTAATCTTGCACTCCGACCATAGATCGGCTGGTACTACTATGTCAAATAACCCATCTAAGTCCTCCCACAAAACTTTTGAAACCTTTACAAATCGATCTACTTGCCTATACCACTCTACTGGTTTCTCTCTCAATCTTGGAAAGTCATTTGCGAATGATAGAATATCCTGTCTACTCCAAGGTACATGCACATATCCGCCTCCTGGTATTTCTCTCATAGGAAACTCATTTACCACTTCTTCCTTTTCTCTTACTGGGAACGCTAATGTGGATTTGTCACTGCTTTCCTCTCTTTTCTTTGTCCAAATCATTTTCCACTTATCAATGTCTCCCCATTTTCTCAATAACACAATCAACTCTTTTATTTGAGTAATTCTCCCTGCTGTATTCATATTTTCTATACCTTTGTCAGTAAAATCCACTCTATAAGGTTTCTGCAATGCTTTATATTTTGAAAAATCCACATCCATTTCACTTGTCAACCCTTCAAATCGATCATGCATGCTTTTAGTTTTCCACGTAATACTCTTACACATAAACATTATCTCATCGTCCTGATACTTTTTCAATCTCTCTGTACCAATTGTTCCAAATATTAGTTCCTCCATATCAATTTTTAGTCTAGCCGCATCTAACATTTTTGGTGCAGTTTCTTTCAATTTTAAAAGTTTGAATCCAATCACTTAATTCCTGCTCTGATGGTCCTACTGGAGTTTGTGTTAAATCAATTTTCTCTACACTTTTCTCAGGAGTTATAGAACCAGACTCTGCTCCTGTTTGAAATTTATACGGAAGACTCTGATTAAAAGTCAAATCAGGCGGTGTCATTTGATTAGTACGTTTAATTTCTGACAAGTCTGGGTAAACCTTTTCTTTTACTTTTTGTAGACTCTGATTTAAAGGAATAGTTAAAGATGGTTCTTTTATTTTCTGATTTTCAAACACTGGGACTACAGGACCTATTGTTACCGGAACAGTTACAGCTTCTATATTTTTAGTAAGTTCCTGAATCTTTACAGCCAATTCATTTGTTGAACGTATATACTCAGAAATACGCTGTTGTGCTTCAATTTGTTGTTCTACTCTATTTCCAAATGTCTCTGTTCCATCCCTTTGTTTAGGTGCCCCAGTGTATCTGGTTCCTATTAATGGAACATCCGAATCATATCTCATTTCTACTCTTTCTGGAACATCTCTAAAGTTTGAAAATCGTTTTGGAGTTTCTGCAAGTCTGTCCTCTGACTGTGGAGCACTTGGAGTTGTACCCATAGAATTTGGTTGGTATGGCGGTGGTCTCCTATTTAGGATCTCCTCCAGCACTGCATCCTCAGACCCACAATCCTCATAACTTCTCTTTCCTGTCTCTATATTATTCCTCTTTTCTATACACTTTCGCCCTTTTTCCTCATCAACCAATCTGACCGGATAAATTCCATCACACATGTTATCATTTCTCCACCTTCGCATTCTACTCTCATGTGTCTCTCTCCAAACTCCACGACCTCTATTCCTTGGTCCCATGGAATCTCTAAACCTTTCTTGCACTAAATCATGCATTTCATCTTCCCACTCAGCTAAAGCTTCAAACTGAGTCGGTCTAGGTCTTGGTTCAAGCTTCATCATTTTTTCTCTCAAATTCCTCAGAACTGCAAGACTGAAACATCCTACTTATCGGAAAGCTAATGCACCATCATTTTTAGTATACCATGCCCAATTTTCTAACTATATGCATGTATGGTAGCCATATTTTATCATCATGTATGATGCAGGCGTTTTCGGCGGAGGAATTAATTTTCCCTCCCTTGTCTCAATTACTTTGTCCTTTTTAAATAAAGTTTTCAATTTTTTGAAACACAAAGTTTTTTCTCTTTCCGCTACATAATACAAATCCTTTTTTCTGTGAGTTTCCTGTCTTTCAAAAGCTTGCGCACTCTTCCGGAAATTGCTTCGTAACACCATCCTATCACAACGCGGTTCACGCTAACGCACCAATTAGAACAAGATACGTTTCATTAGTGCTCAAGCAATTATTTTGCTGCTTTCGCTGATGCACCAATCAGCTCTTACTCTGTCTTGATCACGCGGACCAATCCCAGCGCGAAACCTTTGACGTCAGCCCAGCCCTGGCTTCCGCAGCTTCGACTGACCCCTCCTTTACAAACTTTATCGGCACACTGTATTTACACCTTTATACAGAAAAATCAGTTAGTAACTACATAAAACAACTCCATTCGTCTGTTTCGCTAAAACCAAAGTGATAGTTTCCTCAATCACACAAGAATTCTGTATTTCCAGTAAACAGCGCTTACCTCTTATCTACCACAGAATATTTGCTTTTGCCGATAAAGTAACACTTTCCTCTACCTTACCCCTCTCTCAAGCTTAGGTTAAACTTTATTTCTCTCTCCGGGTAGAGTTTTAGCCAGAATACGCAATGATCCCTATGCTCAGACCCAAGATTTCACAGGTTGGCCTCGCTATACATTCACCACTTTTACACGTAAAGTTCCCTAAACTTGTAACATACGACGATGTCACTACTTTGAAACAGACTATGTGATGTGTAACTTCACTTGCCACACTTCCTCTGCCTGCAGACAGAGTGACCAGCTTCCCACACTTTCCGGAAGCCTTTTCCAGACTACATATAACGTAATACGAACTCAACAGATGTTAGTCCAAAAATTCTGTACATCAAAATTCTATATATTCTACTCTACACATCATATAGTCAACCTAAAGCAACCAATGCTCTGCTACCAAGTATTACTGGTGCAGCACGGCTCCAGAAATTCTTCATAAACCATCACCTTAACCCAAGGAGCTATTTACGAATTACTCACCAGTGGGCCCCTAACACTGCAATTCATTCATACACACATTTACTCTGCTCTGAGGATTCAGTGAAGAACAAAGGAGTGCCGCGGGCTATAGCGGAGTGTCTAAACTTAAGATTTTATACATTATTTACATCTGCAGATTTAATTCTAATACCATGGTTTTACTAAAGGCAAGATTTAAACACCCCACCATTTATTTTCGATGGATCAGCTAGTAAAAATTAACTAAAGGACAACAAGACCTGCTTAATTCTCCATTTATTTAATTTTTATTTAGAGATTTAATCTCCGAGCATGATATCTACGATTTACTTAAAGGAAAAATTCAGTTATGCATTAATAACCGGAAAGAAAAATTTAAATTATAACATTCATTTATTAGTATGACAGTTTAGGAAAATAATTCAAATCATATTACCAAGATGCAGAGCCGCAGACATCAGCATAGGACAGAATAGTTCCCAAAGAAACACCTCTCTATCTCTCTCGATGTTCCCCTCTCATAGGACTTCACACCCATTCAAGAGTTAAAGTTCAGAAAAGTGTCAAAGTCCCTGCGCCATAGGAAAATTGCGCTGTCTGACAGTATCTCGGGGTGCAAAGATTAAGTGGAAAAGGAAGCTTCTTTCATTGTCCCAAATGTCCTCTTTTATACCCTTTTTCACTAACTTATCTATCTAAATTCGTAACTCTTATGTCCTAGAGTGTCCGTGATTGGTCAATTTAGAGGTGGATGAGCATCACCTCATCGCCTTACTGTTCAATTTATGCAGAGTCATCATTATGATTAAAAAATAGTGGTGCCATTGTTCATGCTCTACTTCCTTCGAAGTGCCCTTTAAATTGTTATTCAGTGCCCCATTCCCACGATTCGTCTACTGACTTTCATAAAAATTGGCATCTGCTCCATGCGGCAGGCCATGCTGTCCATGACCCATACTGTACAGGCACAGGCAGCTCGCGCTTCCAGGAGGCGCACGTGTTCTTAGACCGCCATCTTGGAGTCACAGTCAGCTTCCATTTTCTTTTGGTCACGTAGGCCTCAATTTAGGAACTATTAAAGAAACAAACACACATAAATGTAAATTTGAGAAATAAAGCCCTTCTGTTTACCTCCCCCCTTCTAATAATATCCCAGTTAGTATTTTCCTAGCTTTAAGCAACACATATGCGTGAATTTACTTACCAATCTTCATGATTTATGCCACAAATAAACAGGCAGAAAGCACATTCATGCAATTTCCGATTAGAATATGACAAATGTGTACTTTTTATGATGTGATACATAACAAATTAGTAAATTATGCTTGGAAATTTCATGCAATTTAATATCCCACGCGTATTTGTGTAGGTGCATTCTATTCTATGTCGGTTAAGTTCAAAACCCCACGATTAGTACATATTACTTTTATGGAGAGTTGTCTTCACAAGGAGTATACAAAAATGTTTGTTTCCTCCTTGCTCCATCAGCAGGCTGGTATCTGCAGATTTAGGTGCTTTATGTCTGCATTGGGCTAGCCAATCTACTGCTCCATTTATGTGCAGACTAAAGAGGGTAGGGGCTAGTACGCATCCTTGCCTGACCCACAGGTTAATTGGGATTGTAGGTGTAAGGTCCCTGCCAGAGCCTACCTAGCCTGTGTATATGTATTCCTAAGTAGCAACCATAAAATTCTCAGAAGGTCAGCAGTGATGCCATAGGAGTCACAGACCTTCCAATGTCAAATGCTGCCCTTTAATCAATAAAGCCAACATAGAGATTGTCTGCCTGATGGTGACATAATTCCCACAAATCAATCAAAAGGGAAAGCCTGTATAGCATTCTGAGAGTTAGTATTTATTAACTAGCATCCTTGTTTGTAATCTTGCTAACATCTGCCTACAGAAATGTTTTTGACTATTGTCAATCAGTCTGATTGGTCTATAATTGGTTGAGACCTCCCTTCTCCCCTTTTTCTATATCAGGACTATAATAGCTCCCTTCCTGGAGGGGGAGTCTCCTCTCTGCTCACAGAGGCATTTCCCAAGGCATTCAAGTAGTGGATCCAAATCTCTGGTTGTGACAAATAAAGATCTCCAGAAATGCTATCTTGACCTTGTTCTTTCTCTTTTTTAATTTGCTTTAGAGCCTGGGCTGTTTCCTCATGTATTATTTATTGGTTTCTGACATTCTTCAGAGCAGCCTCCTTGTGTGGCAGAACTTGGTTCAAGTGTTAGAACCTTTGGTGGTCAGTTGCCTAGAGGAAGAAAAAGAACAAGTCATGCTGGAAGTTTCTCTCATTGTTGGTGTTCCTGTGCTTGAATCAAGCATTTAACCCCATCCTGTGGGGCACATTCCCCCGCTGTGCTGGTGGAGGGGGGCCGCGCACAGCGCCCGGTGCTCATGACGAGCTTAGCTCGTCATGCAGCACGGTGGTCGTGTGCTCATGACGATCGGAGTCCATCATGACTACACCTGTTTCTTTAGAACGCTCACACAGCAGGGGAATTAGCCCAGCGTACGAGCGTTCTAACGGTCATGACGAGCTCAGCTCGTCATGAGCACACGAGCACCGTGGCAGAGTCGAAGGAGTTAACTACACTTCTTGCGTGGAGTACTGTACAATGGCGACCTGATGATTGCGATAAAAATATAAATTTTAAAAACTAACCATCACAGATAATTTAAAGGTATCAGCACGGGGGACTACTAGCAGGCCGCTGTACTTTAACCTGGTACACAAACCCACAATAAAATATGATTCATGTTGGTTCAAAGATAAAAAAAGGTATCAGTATTGAATTGCTGTACCCCAAGAACTAGCCATAAACACACACTAGGATGACTAAAAAAATAAAAATATGTGAAGAAGTCAAGCAAACTGTATAATAATGCATTAAGAATCTGTATTTTATGTATATGTACGCTTTTATGGTTGTTTATAACACCAAATAAAGCTTTTGAAATTTGAAGTCAAGCAAACAAACACTGAGAAAGTAAATCATAGGGCAACCGGTCCCTGCATTGAAGTGCAGTTTTTTCGGTCAAGGAGCATGTGTTCAAGAAAAATGCCACTACTCTCAGGGAATTGCCATAAACTGCATGCTATTGAAGGCAGAAGCAAAGCGTGAATGATATATGAACATACCAATGGATTAAGACAGCTGGCCACTGTATGTATTAATATTGATGACTTTATTTATGTGAAAAAGGCTGTGAAACATCGAAAGTTGTCTCTAGGCCAGACCTAAAAATAACAGCACGTGCTTTTCAACATTAGGCCCGTCAAAATAGTGGCTGTACTTCATCTTGTTTTTATTCTTTGCCTCACTTTATCTTTAGCGATCTGTAGCTCCTGGGCTGAGACAGTGTAAAAACAAAAAAGTGACCGAATTTAACCTCCGCTCTAGCCTGCAGATCTCATTTTATTTGAACACTTTTGGTCCAACGCCCACGGTGGAGCTGAAAACACTGTGGCCTTTCTTTGCGATTCTGCATGCCTTGACATTGTTTTCTGTTTTTCACAGGAATGACTCACACATCAGCTTTGCAGATACTGCTCCGCCCTCGCTCAGTGAGTCAGATATGTATCGATCAGTGCATTGATTATTGTTCCTGCGCGAGCCCACCTGCCTTGCATGGTGGTACTGGAGACGAGGGCAGGCCTTCTGAAACCTTGACACCATCCTTGTGGTAAATGGGACGTGATAAAGAGTCTGCCAAATCCTGAAGCCGCCCTTACACTCTGTTCACTATGGAAAACATCTCATTTGTAAATCCAGTGTAATAATATCCCGATGCCTTGGCTATTAGTTTTGAACTTTTGCTTGTGTGGTTTTCACATTTTCCATTGTCTGAAAATAAATGTCCTTTTCTCACTAACTTGCACAATTCAAAAGTAAAAGCTTTATATCTAATAATTGCCACAGTATTCACTTCCCAAAGATACAGACATTGGGCCTCATGCCATAAATCGGGGGGGCCTCTACTTGCAGTCCCCCCATTCTTTTTAGAATCCGGGGCAGCAGCAGGTGTCCCCAGGCAGAGCCTCTGCTGGCACTGCACGTGTAAACCCCAACCTTGGTGACCCCCTCTAAGGGCCCCCCTGGTCACATGACATTCACCCGTCCTGATGAGGGCCCTAGACCCTACTCATGGTCTCTCCCTTTACAGCGCAGTGATCCCCGTCAGGCAGGCAAAGAAGTCAGGACGGGCTGTCCTAACTGGGGCACACGTTATTTACCTATAAATATTAATTTACAAAAACAGAATTAGTCTGGATTTTTGTGGAACGGTCAGGCATGTAGAGACAGTGAACCTGTGACAGCTTCTTTCACTACTGCTATTACTACAACTACTATATACTAACAATAATTATATAATGTTCTAATGCTATTTGTACCTTAAATTATTATTACTATCAGTAGTAGTAGTAGTATTACTTTTGTGATCTGAATTATTTTACAATACTATTTAGTGTTTTCTGACACGAAATACAATCAGAGATAAAGTACTCGCAAACTTTTATTTTGAAGAGAGACAGGATGAATTTGAGAGGTGAGAGATAACTTGTTTTGAATGAAGGGTCACATAACATCTGTAAAGTGGTTTAATTTATTGGTGTTAAGTACAGCGTCAGCCAGCACAGATAAGCGCGGTGGGGCAGGGCGGGATGTCGACAGATGACGGAATAGATATAATTAAATGAATAAATAATACCTATTCCGTCATATGTCGACTTCCACCCCTGCAACGCCATGCCCTACTGGGCTTTCCTGGGTAGCCCGCGGCTGGTTGAGTATAGTGCCTGCTTACACACACAGGCTGCTTGCTGTAGGAGAATGTCTGAATAGAAAAGAAGGCTATCATTATTAATAGGAATGGTGGCAGCTGGTGAACTTTAAAACTGATGGGATATAA
Organism: Lissotriton helveticus; assembly: GCF_964261635.1. Taxonomy (NCBI): domain Eukaryota; kingdom Metazoa; phylum Chordata; class Amphibia; order Caudata; family Salamandridae; genus Lissotriton; species Lissotriton helveticus. The sequence goes on from NC_136057.1 coordinate 899,056,405, forward strand.
ATATCGAAGGATGGGTGGAACTTGCGGAATTGCACTATGTGGGATTTCATGGAGTTGCATAAAAACTCTATGGAATCCCTCAGAGCTCCGTGAGCAGGCGGAGTTGCTGCTCCCGTTTCCACCCTTTTTGGTAAGCACCCCCCACTGTACATATGTACAAATACATAGGATATGTGCATTTAGACAACATAAACTAAGGGATTGGTGTCCAGACTGATTTCAGACACCCCCAAAGGATATGTTGGCCTTTAGACCAGCTAGCTCACAGTGCCACCATAATCCCCCTAACTTTATCAAGGAGCGAATTGTTTCTGGCAACTATCCAACAAGACAACCCTTGATCCTGCAGGGATCGTGGAAGCAGTGCCATTCTTTTTGCTCAGTCAATCGTGCTCACTTAGTGTCAGAGAGATAGACAGATTATACGATGGGGACGTTTTCAATAAGCATTGATGGAACCAGCGTCATTCTAGTATTAAACATGTTTGCTGGGATAATCATTAGACAGCAGCAAAATTATAAGATTGCAAGCACCAACAGAGTAAATTAAAGGTAGAATTCTAGCAAGGTTCTAAAACAGTGAATATATATGCAGGTATATACGGGAAACATCCTTTAAAACGCAACTTTTACCACTCAGTGCTATTACAACGCAGGTTTTACAATGAAAACCATTACAACGCATTGCGCTGGGGGTGCTATAGGATAGGGAATAGATTTAATTTACTATCCAACACCTTCCCTAGTGTCCACGGGGACTGGAGTTGGAATAGTAAATTAAACTATTCACTATCCAGCACCCCAAAGCGCTATGCGTTGTAATGGTATGTGTTGTAAAAACTGCGCTGTAACAGCATGCGTGGTAAAAGCATGCATTGTAACGTCATACATCCGTGTATACATGACGGTAGTCAAGCGTACTCCTAGGATGCAAACCCTACCTAAGTGAACCTAAGTGTTCCAAGCATGTATGTGGGTGTGCCTTTTCCATCTTTTAAGGAACTGGGCTGTCCATTATGTAGCAGGAAAATTAAAACCAGGATACCCACTACAAGTAGTAGGACCAGTGGAAGGTTTCCAAAAACGCTTCCCAATACAGAGTGTATAGATGCTGGAATAACTTTGAAGATTGTCTGAAATGTGCTTAATAGTCCAGAACCTTTGCTTTTAAATAGATGCACGATCCCCCTCGTATCAGACATGTTAAAGATACGACAAACCATTTCCCCGAAATGGAGCAGGACGTTTGTACGGACTAGCTCCTGTTTCTCAGATGAAGTCCTTGCAACCTGGAGATCAAAAGTCTCTTGGGCTGAGGTTAAGACCACATATTTCTGCCAAAGCATGGCTTTTAGTCTGCTCAGAGGATCAAACTGTATAAAAGAAACATTCAATGAAGATCAAAGTGTTGCCTCCCTAACTGTGTGGGTCGGTGGAAAGAATACTTGCATACAACAAGCAACCCTAGAACTTACTGTAACTATATATATATGCCTGGTACCATTCCACAACAGCCTTGATAATTCAGCATCAAATGGCTCCCATTCGAGAGCAACTCGAACACCGGATAAATCACGGCAGCTGGGGATCCCTTCAAGTGACATGACAAGTTAGCAACCAAAGCATGACAGACTCCATGAAGCGAAATGTCTTTTCAAACTAAGGAACCAATCAAGGCACTTTCACAGTTTGAACCGTTCAGAAAAACTTCAGTATCCCCATTCCTGCATCTAAATCTGTCAGTAATTCCCAGTACTCATGTATGTATCCATCTCCCAGCGCTTCATTTCTGCCTACCTGGTGATACTCTAGACAGTATTGAAATAGGAATGTCATGACTGGCAGTGTGATATAGCCGTGGATTAACCATTCTGTGGAAGGTGACTCAGCCATGGTAAAAGGTAATTGGTCCAATATTTCAATGTGCAGCATTGTATATTTTGCATCTCTTAGTGCCATCACCATCTATCTTTCTGTCAGAATATATGCAGAAAACAGAGTCATTCTGTTGAAGTAACGCCAAGGCACATGGCCAGAACAAAATGATTGTACGTCCAGCTCAGTAATAGAATGGATCGCAATTGGGATTGTCCATGTAGAAGAATTGACAAATCCTGTTCCATTATAGCTATAGCAGAAGACACAATGTTGCTCAGTGAATAAATCCTGGATGATAGTGTGGTCATACCATAGTTGACCACTGCCAAAGCCTTTTCTAGGTTAACCCTATCAATCTCACTTAGTCTCTCCGCAGCCTCCTGTATAGAGATTTTCCATAGCTCGTTGTAAAAGGCATACAAAAAGCACTTGCGACGTAGCTTCTGGGGACTTAACAAAAATCCCTTACATCGATGTCTTCCCAGAGAAGACATAAGTGTTGTTTCACCTGGGACAGCTTTGAAGTCTTTAGCCACTCTAGCATAATTCCCGACACTGTAAGATGTCACCACCCCTGAGTGTTCTGTTTGTACATAGCGCTGGCCAGGCCTATGGATACTAAACCCTTCAGTGGTGCCCCTGAATCGTGAGTGACCCCTATTTGTGCCAATAGGCCAAACTAAACATCCTTTCCAATTGGGTCAGATGAATTGTACGAATGGTATCTAATGTATCCTCACTGTGTTTTGTGTAATTTTGCCACCCCTCAAAATGTGTAAGTGAGGGAATCCGAGGTAAGTTTGAATCCTTAATCTTGGCTAACCCAATACAAGAAGCCTGCTGCACTGTGTTGTTCAGGAGGATCATCTGATGTGGTACGATGCATGCTCAAAATAAGGCTCAGTTCCCTGAAATTGCCATTCTTTAGTCCCCCGGACAGATTTTGTGTCTATAGTGCCTTTCCAAAAGTCAAAACCATGTACAGACAGCTGAGCAAAAAAGGAAGTAGAGTATATTTGTTTTGTGTTAGTGAGCATATGTTTCTTTGAAGGTGTAGGTGCAAGCTTATAATAATAAGAGGTAGGGTTGGATATGTTAATCCCTGAAAAATAAACAACCTTCTGTCAAATGTAGCCGAACTACCTTTTTGCAGTGTTGGGCAATGTTCCCATTGACGGTAAGTGAAAACATTACGTGGGATACTTGCTTTGTGCAAAAAAAGGTGACCATAGTGTTGGTAACAAAACATGGTTTCAAAGTTAGATGTACCATCATATAATTCATCATTTGAAAATGCAGCAGATTGTTCTAAATCAGACAGCATAGTATTTACAGTTGCAAAGTCCCAATCATCAGAGAAAGTACTAGAGGTGATAATATCACTAAGACAAATGTAAAACAAGTGTGGTATTTTTAAGAGTTCAGTAGGACCATATACATCATAGGAAACTCTGTCCCAAACTATTCCTTCAGTAACAGGAACTGCTGTAATGTTCACTAAGGACAGGTCTCTTTCTTCACGGTGTGATGATGCATGCAGTTTCAGGACCAAGTTCACATGTTGTATTGCAGAAAATGCTGGGAGGTAATGTCCATTTAGGAGCAAGAAAAAGACAGCCGCTATACCAATCCAAAGTACGAGGAACAGTAGGCCAATTGCAACCCAGAACTGTGTCCAGGGAGAAACAAAACAAGTCTTTTTCAGCCAAAGGTAGAAATCACAAATTCTTTGTTTGTAGGAAGCAGGAGGGGGCGGTAACTCGGGCTCACTTGGATCCTATGGGACACTCTCAAAATCAATGAAGTAGCCAGACGTGGTTCGATCTATCTTTGGTAGCTCAGCAGGTTTCGTGGAACTCTGCCTCTGCCTGAGACATATTCACATAGATGTCAGAGCTAGGGCGAATTGTGATCTGTGTTTCATTTGTAGTTTGAAGTTGTTTGATTTCAACAGGTACAAGTTGCATTCCGTCACTGGTAACTCCTTCACTTCGCGGAGTAGAATCTTGCAACGTAATTAATCTTTCCATCTGAACTTCCTGTATGGTAGCTAGAGGAGATTGGTTGCTAGCCAGAAACCCATGTGGTCTACTATTCAGCATCGGCCACATAGTGTGGTTTGATCAAATCAATTGAGACAAATTTATTTTCTTTCTTGCTGGCAAGGAACGGAAGAAGTACTGCTCGTGTTCCTTCGGCAGCCAGGATAGGTACAGACCCAAATTCTTTTTTGTCCACAGTCTTTGCTCTGACTAGGTCCCCAATCTTTAGGACCCAGGCAGGTCTTGCCAGAACAGCTTTCACTTCTCCAGTGGTGGTGCATTTTAATTGGACGTTGCTTTTAATGACTGTAATTCATTGAGTTCCTGTAAAACAGCCAAACAATCACTGATGTCAAATGGTTTTTCATCCGCCACTGTGCTGCCACAGTCGAGGCCAGGTACCCATATTCTAATCCCGAATAGGACTTCATATGGAGTACTGCCCCCAGGGAACTTCTTGGCATGTTATTAAGTGCCCCCTGGACCCCATATAGGTGATTGACCTAACTGCCACCCAAGCCTAATACCCCAGCTGTTAAGGATTGCTTTAAGACCTGGTTCTTCATCTCCACAATCGAATTTCCCTCAGGATGATACAGAGAGGAGTACCGCAATGCTATACCCAAACTTCCCATGGCTTCTTTGTAAGCCCGTGAGCTAAACGCAGGGCCACGATCAGAATGTAATGTGCCAATTGCTAATGTCCCCATGAAGACTCACACATCCTTTAAAACAGTTCGGGCTTCAGCTGTGCCCTGGGGCCAAACCCAAAGGAAACTAAAGCATGAATCCACTGCCACCAGGATGTACCTGTAAGCCCTGTCCAATTGTAAGGGGCCGCAGTGGTCCTAATAGACACATGAGAGAGGTCTGTGTGATATCAGTAATGGTGTTTGTTTTGGACGTGCTATGGTGGAACCTTTCATCTGCTGACAGATGTTGCACTTAAGGACATAACCCTTGGTCTATTTAGTAATACCTGGCCATCAATAACGCTGCTTTAATAATTAAATAGTGTAGCAAAACCTGCGTGTGCTGAACCCAGACCCTCCTGTGCAGCTAGAATTATTCCTAATCTGCAATATAAATTTGATATTACTCCATCCCCCACTCCTGGAATTTGAGCATACAGAATATTTTGCGCATCTCACTTGTTGGAGTACTTGAGTGGAAAACATTTTGGCAATGCTGAGCTATTGCCGCGCATAGCATTCACAGCTATCCTTATCTGTCTATCCTCGTGCTAGAATGAGTGATTGCAGCAATGGCAGCAGTTCTCAAGCCAACACGATGATGACTCAATGTGTGATTTATATGAGCCTGTGGCAAACATTTTTTCAGCTCTGCCACCTGTTCCAACAGCAATTTGTGCTTTATTGTTCAACCCTTACAATCTCTAAACCCATTCAGTAAAATGAAACGCACACAATGAGAGTGTGGAATTCCCTACCCATATTGTTATGTGCAGTATCAGGGCTTTTAGTTCTGGCAGCTGTGTAGTGCAATCTCCTAAAGACTGCATCTGTGTACTGCTAGGACAGAACTTGCCGTCCCAAATACATCCCTTCACAATCCCACATGCTGCGCTGTATTGCTGTTACTTCCTACAGCAGGCTAGGCAGATCTGTCAGTGTAAATGATATATTCATAGTGATCTAGAGGTATTATATCATTTGGGAGAGGATATTCTTGTTGGTACTGCATGAATGCTTTTGTTTTTAGTGTTGAATCAAATTTGTAGTCTTTGTCTGTTGTAGTGAATGAATTAGCCAATTGCATCCATTGTGGATGCAGTGCTTTTTGCATTTGCTTTGGTCACAGCCTCTAAGGTTGGTACTGGAGTCACACTAATTATTTGTTTCCCCTGTGCTAGTCCTCTTTCTCTCACTACAGCAGTTTGTACTGCTGTCAGATTTTTTCTGTGGATGCAAAATTCATTTGAGCGATTGTCTACAAATGTGATTTTATGCTATGGGTACTGTTTCCCATTCATTGAAGGTGAGCTACGTGTACCCCGACTGATCCACGACTACATGGATCACCAAACTAGTAGTATTTACAATTTACACGTGGTTGTAAGTTTTTGGAAGCTATTATGTCAGCTTTTATGGAGCAGAGAATTTGTGTGTGTTCCTGGGTCCAATGTCGAACTGAAAAATCAGGTCTGATTAGGTAGCAGAAAGGTTTTACCTTTTCTGTGTAATCCAAAATGTTTGTTCTGCCCAAATGTTGGAATCGTAAATGGATTGTGAATGTTGTAATACTTTATTCGATACATGTATCATAAAAGTACAAACATAAATAGTACATAGAAAAGTTTATCGAGTATTACAATTCCTCCTAAAAACATAACATCTATACAAACAATTAATACAGACAATTAAGAGCTGGGGGGAAAATATCATGATTAAAATTCAAACTAAAGGATGATCTGTACAGGGATGGGACAACAATTTTGACCGAATAATCCAGGCACTGGCCAAGAACTTAGCAACCTCGCAGATTATAAACATAGAGGTAGTGTTGGTTAAAATAATGCGGAGAGCTGATCTATGGTCCCTAACTCCTAGCACTCTACAGACTGGCTTCAACCATTTAACTCTAGCCTGCTTGTATGCTTTACATGCAAAGTAAAAGTGGCCTAGAGATTCTTCCGGGCATGGGCAGCCTGGACATTTTAAGTCATCTTCCCTCCTACCCTTCCACCCCTCCATAAAATTTTTGAGAGGAAGGATGCCATATCTTAATTTCAAAAACAAGGTTCTGTCATGAGGGGACTGAATATAATCCAGAAATGGCTCTAGCTTTACAAGGAGCTTATGTTCAAAAAATGTGTTTGTTAGTGAACCCCAATTTGGGTTGTGCAAAACCTTGGCCTCTACCCACTCCCAATATAATTTTTTTACTGTTTGTTTAGGTGGGGGGGATTGGGAGGCCCAGGAGCCACTCAGGCCTATAGATAACACAAGCTTCTTTAAATTGTTTAGCCACTTTATTTTGTTTGAAACATTTAAACTAATTAGCTCGTCCAACACTAGAGCATATTTTGCTAATTTCGGGGTCCTTCTGAGGCGCACCCAGAATAGCAATGGTCGGAGTTGAACTATTTCAGAGATCGATCTTTTGCCCATGTCAAGAAATAATGGTTTCAGAGGGGTCGAGAGAGGGAGCGAGACTAAATCTCTCATAAACTTGTTCTCTGCCACTACTAATGCCTTGGTGTTCTCGGCGCCCCATAATTCGGATCCGTAGACAGCAGAAGCTAATGCTTTCCCCTCATAAACTGCCAGGGCAGGGGCTATTGGTCTACTAATTGAAAGTCGCTGATTCTTTAGTATTGCACCAGTACCCTTTTGAGATTTAAAACCATTTTACACAAGTGGGAATCCCAGCTCATGTTGTTACTGAGCCTAACCCCAAGATAATCAAATTCATCCACTACGTCTAGAGGGGACCCATTCAAAGAGAGCGAAGCCTTCCTATAGTTTCTTTTGGCAGACATAACCATCAGCTTCGTTTTCGCAGTGTTCACCGTTAACCCACGGTCTTTGCAAAAGACATTAAAACGATCAAGACGTTTTTGCAGGCCCTTGGGGGTTTTGGACATAAGGAGGGTATCGTCAGCAAAGAGGAGTGTGGGGTTTTCTCACCGGCAAGGACAGGGGCATCCGCTGGGTCCTCCCTCAAATGGTCCACCACCCCATTTATAAAGAGGGAAAACAAAGTCGGGGCCATCACACATCCCTGCCGCACCCTCTACTGACTGGAACCCTCCTGGTCAATTGACCCTGAGTCCCCCATCGAATCCTTGCATAATTTCCTTCATGCAGTTTAATAATAAACTGCAACAGATAACAAGGGAACCCCATGTCCATGAGGACCTCCCAGAGTTTAACACGTGGGATGACATCGAAAGCTGTTTTCAAGTCTATGAAAACCAGGTATAAACTATCCCTGGTAATAGACACTGACTTCCAATAGACTGCACAGAACCGGAAAACCTGGTCCATGGCGCCTACATTGCGCCTAAATCCCGCCTGGAAGTGGGTCAAGATGTCCTCTTCCATTAACCACATCTCTGTCCGGTTTATGATGACCCTGCCAAATACTTTCTGGATGGTATCAATTAGACTTATGGGTCTGTAGTTGGCAGGGTCCTCTCTGTCACCTTTCTTAAATATGGTAATGACCTCTGCACCTTTCCAGGATTCAGGAATAGGATGAGCGGACTGGATTAAATTCATTAAACTGGCTATAAGGTCAGCCCATAATTTAGGGTCATGCAATAATAGGTTCCCCGGCAGGCCATCTGGGCCAGCCGCCTTTCCCGGAATTATTTTAAGGATGGCGTCCTGAACTTATCGAGGTGAGAAAGACTCATCATTAGTACCTAGCTCTAGGCTGGACTCACTCTCAATAGCCGTAACTGGGGATTTTAGCTGGCCCTCAACATTAACCTCGCAATACAAATTTAAAAAGTGGGAGTACCATTGTTGCTCAGTTATGTGATTTAAAATCTGCTCTGCCCCTCTTCTATCAAAAGTATTAATCAATTTCCAAAAAAGGATGGAGTTTTTCCCACAGGCTGCAGCCTTGAGCTCTTGCCAGTGCTCCTCCTCCCAATCCTTCTTGGCTGCCGTTATGCTTTTGTGGTAGTCTTGTCTAGCTATTCTCACTGCTATGGGGTCTTTACTTTTTATAGCCAGCGTGATAGCTTTCCTCTTGTTCCTACAGTTTGCCGTATACCAGGGGTTGCCCTTGATGAGTTTTTGATGTGTCGAGGACGTCCCCTGGGGTTTTTTGTAGAAAAACTTCCCTATTTTGTCAGTTAAGTTCTTATACACAGCTGATAAATTCGGTCCAGAAGGATGGGGTGCTGCTAGAGCAACGGATGCCAAGCCACGAGTTTCAGCCAAAACTAGCTCTTTAATACTGTTAAGTTTCCCCTCTTCACACCTGACTACATTCCACTTGAGCTTACGTTTACAGTTTGAGGGGAAAACCTCTTTGGTGATCAACTCTGGCTTTCCACTTTTGCTGATTCCATTTACCCAGTGGATTTCCATACATAGTGGGTTGTGGTCACTATTGGTTGATTGCCTAACCTTCATATCGACAAGATTGGCCCATGACTGAATGTCCAAAAGGATATAGTCAATCCGAGATGGGCAACCTAACCTATTAAAGGTCATTGCTCCATCGCGATCGGAGACGGTTCGCCCGTTCAAGGCCCGTAGGTTATGTTCTAAAACCAGGGCATTTAACTGGATTGCTTTGGCAGTCCATTTCTTGATAGGGGCGAGGGTTAAAGGTGGTATAATCTGTCTCCAATCCTCGGAATTAAAACCTAATATCTCTTCATCGTCCAGGGGTTCAAAAGTACAGTTAAAATCCCCCCCCCCACTAGTATTTTGGATCTTGGAGGGAGGGATGATAACTTCCTATCTAACAACTCTAGTGTGGGTGAAATTTGGCCACCCTGTAAACCTCTTGCATATACACGGAAAAGTTCTAGGATTGTACTCCCGGATGGGCTTTTTAGGGAAATATACAGAAAGTCATTAGAATTTGTATTATGAAAAGTGGCAACACAGTTCAGGTCTAACTTTACCCAGATATGCAGGCCACCAGAGGGACGACCTTTCCCAGTTGTAGCTGCAGGGATAAAGTAGGTTGAGTACCCATTTTTATATTGTGGCAGGGGACACCAGGTTTCTTGGAACATGCATATATGGAAAGTGTTTATAAAATCATTCCAATCGGGATTATCAAGATTTTTTTTTAAACCTGCTATGTTCCAAGATAAGATGTTAATGGAGGTAGGGGCTACAGATAGTTCATTTGATGTGTTTGGTGTACTAAATTCCTTTTCTCCTCTACCTGGACTGGTGGTACCTATGCTGGTTAAGCCATCCCTACTAATATTGGATCGTATCCCGGGGGGGACAGGCACCACTCTCCTACCGGATTGACCAGGGGACTGGAATATGAGTCAGTCCACCCCTTCCAGTCCACTGTAACGATTGTAGCAGGGGAATAAGGGATAATTAAGCTGAGGGCCTAACCAATCCCTGTTGAACTGTTGTCCACCCAAAATGGGTCTCCCTACCCTTCTTCGTACTAAGTTCCAACCTTCCTCGTCATTCCCACCCCACTTGGTGGAGATTTGATAGTTTGGATGCTCCCGCATATTCCTCCCTCTCCCACTATTAGAAGACCTCAACCAACTCCATCTGTTGTCATGGTGTTCCGTAGACATATAGAAGTATGACAGAGGTTTTACCATAATTGTGGTGTTGGTGTCACATGGGGGACCAGAACAAATGTACTCCACCATACGCGGGTCCTCAAATGTGACAACAACACAATCTCCCTTTAGGCTTTTCCTTTTCTCACCTACCCAAGGGGCTCTCTCCACCATAAGCATTTTATTGTTTATTCCGGGAGGCGAAGGATGGTTTCTGTCTAACCAATGACATATTTTATTTTTGAGTGCCCAGAATGGTTCAGAAATAGCCGGGGCAAGTTCAGGGACGCCTGTCAAGACTATCACATATGAACAGGCGTCTGGTGGTAAGCTGATGTTCCGGCGTGTATTTGGCTTCTCACGGTAGAGTAAGGAGGATTTGGGAGCTGAAGTAATAGGGTCAGTTGTACTCTGAGAATTAGAGGGTCCAACAGTAGTTGGCTGGTTAGAACAAGCTTTATTACCCCTAGGGATAGGTATTTTGGCAGGGCGGCTCTTAGGGTTGGGAATGTCCCCTGCAGAATGCTTCTTGGGGTTGGTCGGGAGACTGCGAGCAGGAGGTGGTACAGTGGGGGCCCTATGAACATGATTAATTTCCTTGGGTTGTTGTGCCAGGAGAAGGGCCTCAAGCTGGTGTTCAATTTATTTATTTTATTTATTTATTCAAAGTTTTATATAGCGCGAACAAGATCCTTACGGATATCAGAGCGCTTCACAATGACAGGGTAGGGGCAGTAGGAATGAACAGAGGTAATGGGAGCAATGTAGTAATCACTAACATGCACGGATAATAATAAAATACATAACATATATCAATATACAGTCAGGTAAACAGGTAGTATAACGGAACAAATCAATGATCCCATAACAGAGGTGTTCAGGTACACCTTGAGTGTGTGGAAGGCTTACACCAGTGTTTAGTGTAGAGAGCGCACTGAATGGGGGCATCGGGAGGGTGAATCAGTGACCCAATGTGTCTCATATATTGGTCGGTAGGAGAGGGTAGCGTAGTAGTGTCACCATCAAGTAGAGGTATAGTGCCAGAGTGACAGTGTGACTGTAGTGACAAGGTGAGCATTGATACAAGGCGATGCAGAGTCTCTGATCCAGCACCTATAAGGTTCAGGAGATCTTGGCCAGAAGGATGGTTTTCACCTCTTTCTTGAAGAGTGCAGCGGAGGAGATACGCCTAGTTTCAGGCGGGAGCGCATTCCAGATCCTAGGTGCCATTCCTGAGAAGGAGCGCTTGTAAGTTTTCTCTTTCCTGAATCTACGGGGTTTCAGGAGTAGATTTTTTGAGCTTCTATTGGATCTCGAACCTCCTGATATGGACAACTTTTGAGCGAGGTAGTTGGGTGCATTGTGGTGCACGGCCGCGTGTGTCATAACTGCAATTTTTAGTTGTATTCTGGCTTCAAAAGGCAGCCATTTTAGGGACTTAAAATCTGGGGAAATATGCGAATGTTTTCTTGAGCCAGTAATAAGTCTTGCGGCAGCGTTCAGGGAGGCTCTTAAGGGTGCTGTTGTCGTTAGCGGGAGTCCGCTGAGGGTCACAATTCCGTAGTCGATTCGAGGGATGACTAACGCTTGTACAGCAGTTTGGAAGTCTTCATTAGGGAGGAAGGGTTTGATTTTCCTCAGTGTGTTGATTTGGAAATTAGCTGCTTTTGTGGCTTTGCTGACGTGCTGCTGCATGTTGAGCTTGGCGTCCAGTGTGATGCCTAGGGATTTCGCTGAGTCCACGATGATGGGTTGGACATTGAGTGCTGTTAGGTTGTTGAGCCATGTTTGAGTGGTGGAAATTTTCGCCGGGGGTGAGATGAGAAGGAACTCAGTTTTCAGAGCATTTAGTTTGAGGTGATTATCGGCTAGCCAGGATTGAGTGTTAATAAGCGTGGAATTCAGATGTTTGATATCTTCTGGAGATTGAAGCTTTAGGTACAGTTGTGTGTCGTCGGCGTACATATGGAATTGGACATTAGAAGCTTGGAGCAAGGTGGCGAGCGGTTCCATGACGAGGTTGAACAGCGTGGGGGAGAGGGAGGATCCTTGTGGAACACCTAGATCTGCAGGCACAGGTGACGATAGCACATTATCGATCTTGAACTTCTGAGACCGGTTGTGTAGGAAGGACGAAAACCATTTGAGAACCGTTCCCGATAGACCCATTCTAGTGCTTAGCAGCTCCAGCAGGTTCTCAATGCCCCGCAGTCTGCTTTCTAGGGGCAAAAGTAAGGACTTGATAAGGTCAGATAAGGAGTTCAAAAATAAAGCATTCCTATCCTCTAAATCCACTGAGGATTCGTCACAACCACTATCATCAGGGATACTAACCAAACTACTATTAGAGATTGTGTCATCTGGAATACCCAATGGTAGGGGGGTGAGATGCACGTTCAACATTATCAGACCCTGCATTGTCATGGTTACCCAAATGGACCCTCCCTTCTTCGATGGAGCCACTTGCACCTGCCATACCATCGTTATGTCCCAACATCTCTTGAGAGACTAGGTTGGCAGTATTGGGCTTGTGTGTTGTTTGGTTTGTTTTAGGGATTGCACCTTCCAAACTGCCCCTTTGGGATCGATTAGTCTCATGATGGATTACAACTGGTATCAATAATAGATTGTTACCCAAAAGGGGAGTTGAGATTGGTGCAGTCACAGGTGGAGGGTCAAGGGGGGATAATTGGATACTAGTTGGGATGTGGGGCCTGACATCTGACTGTATTGGATATGGGTCAGAGTTGCTTAGAGCTTTGGACGGTGAACACACTAGGGCTATATTGCCTAATGAGGACCTTTTTGCTTGTGCCAGGTCCAACGAGACCTTCCTTTCCATGAGGATTATTCCCTGATCGATTAAAGAATTGGTGCGAAGAATAAAATTATCCAAAGTGCCTGTTAATTTTTTGGTTTTAGAATTTTTCGCAGTTTGACTGCGGGTTTCACGGGTAGACATAATTTTAACAGATGTGACAGATGGCGACACAAGGTGGGATCGAATTAGTATAAAGTACAGTTACAATTAACAGTACCTAGCGATAATACATAACACAAGATAGTCTGGACTTAATAGGCAAAGGAGTAATGGTAGGAACAATCCAAAAAATAAAAAATAAAAAATAATATGATACCAGTATAGTTCGGTAGCAGTAGACTAGCACACCAGCGGGGTGAGGGAGCAGATGAAAAGGAACAGGGGTCCGGGCCCAGACCAGGCTCTACAGGTCTCGGAGGGCCTCAGAGGGCCTGCCCTTTGTCCGGGCTTCGCTCCGCGCTGGGGCCCGCGCGCGTCCCGCAAAAGCGTAAAGGGCGTTCCTCAAATAGGAGGAGGAGGGGGCGGGAAGAGGCACCAGGTGTGCGAGGTGGTCACAGCGCTACGACCTCTGGGCCCCGCAGTCCCGCTCCCCCGCGAATGCCCAAATGCCGAGAAACCACACAGCCAGACCGTCAGCAAGCCCAGTGTTCCAGGAACGATGCAGGCCCCTCAACCAGCAACAGTCCCCACACCAAAAAGGCCGGAATCCGCCACAAATCACCAGAAAGGGCCGATGCAGTACACGACTCACGAGCGGCTCCCGCGCAGCGGGGGCCGCGAGCCGCACCCAAGACAATCAGGGAACAGCAGGGAGGAGGGGCGGGAAGAGGCACCAGGTGCGCGAGGTGGTCACAGTGCTACGACCTCTGGGCCTCGCAGTCCCGCTCCCCCGTGAATGCCCAAATGCCGAGAAATCACACAGCTAGACCGGCAGCAGTTCCAGTGTTCCAGGAATGATGTAGGCTTTTCAATCAGCAACAGTCCCCACACTAAAAAGGTTGGAATCCGTTAAAAATCACCAGAAAGGGTTGATGCAGTCCACGACTCACGAGCGGCTCCCACGTAGCGGGGGCCGTGAGTCGTATTTAAGATAATCAGGGAACAGCAGGGAGGAGGGGTGGGAAGAGGCACCAGGTGCGCGAGGTGGTCACAGCGCTACGACCTCTGGGCCTCGCAGTCCTGCTCCCCCGTGAATGCCCAAATGCAGAGAAATCACACAGCTAGACCGGCAGCAGTTCCAGTGTTCCAGGAATGATGTAGGCTTTTCAATCAGCAACAGTCCCCACACTAAAAAGGTTGGAATCCGTTAAAAATCACCAGAAAGGGTTGATGCAGTCCACGACTCACGAGCGGCTCCCGCGTAGCGGGGGCCGTGAGTCGTATTTAAAATAATCAGGGAACAGCAGGGAGGAGGGGCGGGAAGAGGCACCAGGTGCGCGAGGTGGTCACAGCGCTACGACCTCTGGGCCTCGCAGTCCCGCTCCCCCGTGAATGCCCAAATGCCGAGAAATCACACAGCTAGACCGGCAGCAGTTCCAGTGTTCCAGGACTTATGTAGGCTTTTCAATCAGCAACAGTCCCCACACTAAAAAGGTTGGAATCCGTTAATAATCACCAGAAAGGGTTGATGCAGTCCACGACGCACGAGCGGATTGTGAACCTTTCAGAGTCTTCAGAGGTTGGTGCAGTGCACATTTTTCAAAACAATTAGCTGCCAGGCTTTTTCCTTCACTTGATAGCTCACATCCCAAAAAAAGGACTTTGAGATGGGCAATTTTTGTTATTTTAAAGTTAAATTTGTAGCCCACAGTGGCAAATCCGAAATTTTTTTTTTTCACTTTGTGCAAGTGATCCAATAATTCATCATCCGTCAGATAAATATCATCTGCGAGGGACGGCGGCGGACGGAAAGACCGTCCGCCGCTTTTCCACCCGGTCGCAAGGCGACCGGGGCGGAAAAGGTCTAATATGGTGGAAGTGTCTAATAGACACCGCCAGCCATATTAGCATGGGCTTGTTTAGATACCTTTCCGTGGCGGCGATGCCGCCATGGAAAGGCATGCGGTCTTCACTTTGGGGGCCCATGCGGGGCCCCAGAGTGAAGGAGAGGTGGGGGTGCACATGGGGGGTACCTGTGGTACCCCCTGCATTTGCATAAACAAAGCAGCAGGCACTGTGCGGTGCCTGCCGCTTTGTTTATCCAAATGCATACGTGCATTTTTAGCATTGTGGCAGGCGGTGCTAAGAGCACCGCCCGCCACAATGCTAAGAATGCAGGATGCGCCCGCCAAAGTGGCGGGTGCATCTTAATACCCCCCACGGGACCCCCGCCCTTATGGCGGGCGGTCCCAATAACCAATAGGATGGTGGGCAGACTAAGTCCTCCCGCCATCCTAATGACCCCCTTAGTGTTTTGTATTTCTTCTGCACAATGTTATTCATTAATGTGGCACTGTGTGCATTTTGTATTGTAAATTTTCATGTGCATGTGTTCAAATGCTTGTAGTCTAAACCTAGGCCATATGAATTTGCAGGTTTCATTACGGGAAACAACGGATTATTCATGAAAGAGGTGCAATTGTCGATTGGTATTCAAGTTGATCTAAGATCTCCCTGACCTGTTTCTTTGCGTCATGTTTTATTGGGTACTGCCTCTGTGGCGTAGGAGTAGTTTTAAATGGGATTTCATGGTGAGGTGATTCAGCATCCCACTCTAGATAATTACGGTAAAGGGCGGGAGCTACCTCTAATGCCAGCTCCTGCGTGTATGAATGTTTTAGTGACTCTGGAATAAGGTCAGATAAAGCCGGTAAAATTACATCTTTCCCCTTTGGGCACTCCATGACGAACTCAGACGGCCAATCTTTTTCCACCAAGAAGATATCATATCCATATGCCAGGTTTCCCCAAAAAAGACCTTTCACTTTCCTGGGTTTGTCCCCCTCAATTTGGAGCATAATTTTGTGTAAACAGTGTGGGGCACTTACCCTTGTATCCGGTGTCTTCACCGTGATATGTTCGTTCAAAGCTGCTGTCACCAGAAATTCCATCAGGATCGGGCGAGATAATGTTACTTCTGCTGCGCTGTCTAGCATCGTCAAAGCCCATTCCCCGTTCTGTAGTAGAGTTCTCAGTAGCCTAGGCATTTTTTTTTAAGGTCAGCTACCTTCTTCTTTGTAAATTGAAGTTTACTTTTGGGTTCATCTTTTTGTTTGATAATGTAGTCGGAAGTGTGATGTGTGTCCATTGGCTTTGTTTGCTCTTCTAATCTGTGTTCTGACTGTCCTTCCCTCTCTGAGTTTTTTGATGAACCCTGAAAGAAAAGAGAGGAACGCGTATCAGTATCCTGATACCTGCGAGTTTAAAAAAAATATTATCACGGTTTCTAAGGTTATATTTTCTATCAGAGGTCTCCTATTGAGGAGGTCCACCACGTGATCGTGCTGCATTCTGCTTATTATTTTTTGATTGTTTGTTATCCCATTTCTTTTTAGAAGGGTCGGTGCTTGCTTCAAGTTGCCCTTTTTGGAATTACTCGTTACTTCTGATTTCCCAGGTCTAGCTGACAAGATATCTATACCCAGTGAAGTATAGGTTTCTTCGTTAATATTAGGTAGTTCTCGCTCCTGTTTTGCAGGAGTGACTTCTCTTAGGCGTTGGTGTATAGCCACCGCTGCTGCCTCCCCTCCAATGTTACTTAACATAATTGTTGATACCTTTTTTAACCCCAAATCCAGGACAGCTTCAACCCAGACTCATTCTGTATTTGGTTCCATACTTCTGGTATGACTGCTACTGAGGGGATACCATGAGTTCTGGATTAAACTGCAGTGAAAACTGTGCCCCAAGTGGTAAGATTTTCTAGCAGGGGAGCTATCCCCATTGGCAAGCAAATTGTTATTATTCTGTGCTCTTCCTGCGGGCCCATATGGAAAAATACGGCTTCAAGCTGTGCTATTTTCTGTGCTATCCAGAACAGCATCTACTTAGGCTTAGTAGGTATATGTCCCATAACCACGTTCAGCGTTTGTGGGTTTATTTTTGTCGAACTCCCTTGCAGTTGACCAGCTTGAGTGGCCCTTGTAGGTCACATTGTAAGTGTTTGCAAATAGGGCCAGCCAGGTCGCTGCTTCTCTGCTGAGTGGGCCGAATCTCACATTTATTGTAGTGTGGGGGAGGGCGCCTTTAAACCAATTAATATGTTCTTGGTAAGTTAACTGGGCTTCTATGTCCTCATATGGAGAGTATTCTTCAGGTGTCTCATCTGGAATGTATGTATGAAACAAATTTGTGTGTGCATTTGCAGATGGGAATTTGATCCAATAATAGAATACCTCTGTTCTGAATGCCTCTTGTGCCTCAATCACAAAGGTAACATTTACAACCATTGCTGGGAGGCAATAATCTATTAATTTCATAGTAATTGCGTGTCTGCAATTTTCCGTAATGTTAAGAGCACCTTCAAGCTCTTCTTCCCTTTTACTCGCAGTGCCGTCTTGGACGGACATTGTGAAAGGAAGTTGTAAGGAAAAGAGATAAGGTTTTGCACAATGTGGGGAACTATAATCCTTCAAGCTTGAATAAACCTACAGCCAATACGAACAGACTCTATTAGAAACATATACTTGTGTATACAGAATCAACAGCTTGAAAAGATAGAATGGGATTGGACGAAGTACGCTCGTAGTACTTCCGGTTATTCAGGATATGGATATGACGTTAAGAGCTTGAGAGATTGGAACAAGTTGAAAGGAGCCTGCATAGCGGAATGAAGTGGAGAGTGGTATGCAGATTCAATGGCTTGAAATATGCTTTTGGAATTGGTTGGTTTAGGATTTAAATATGTGTTGTGGCGGGAATTTCCCTCATAGCGGATTTATCGGACCGGCTGTCGAGGTGGCAGTACTGTGGCTAACCATACCCTTTTTTTAAGGTAAGAAAGGATGTTGTGATGTTATAGGAGGTAACATTTGGTAATTATTGTAAACTGGCGTTTTACCCGGCTTTCATTATTTGTTGTTCTATATAAAGAGCTCTACCACGGGCAGGGAAGCATTAATGTAATACTGATTGGGACGATTGGAAGAAACGATGACAGAGTACTGCCTTTAGAGGTGAGGATCTTGGGTTCTATTTTTGAAAGTGATGGGCAGCAATAGTGGGGTGCATGGGGAGTACTTGGATAAAGATTTTTGAAAGAATTTTCATAATTGAAGGGAGTTTGATCAAAGTTGTTTTTTTTAGATTTGGAAACTTTTGGAGGAGGAAATATTTCATTTTTGAGGAGGGATCTATTGATCAAGGATGAACCTTTTTTGATTTCTGAGGCGAGAGGCCTAAAGTTTCAGAATTGGGGATGGAATATGGGTATAGAGGACCGTGTAACAAACAAGGTTTTATTAAAATAGGTGCCTTACCCAATTTTGTGTTTTTTCACAGATTGAATATACACTTTGTGTGCAAGCCATTGCGTCACATAAAAGGGATTCTGCGATTAGAAAATGTATTCTTAAATTAGTTTGGATACTCATATTATGAAAGGTACGTAGTGAATTATTTGAACTAGTTCAAATTGGGGTGTCAGGGTCAGAATCAGATATGTGTAATTATGGACATCGATGTAGGGGCATGATAAAACAAGTTGTCGTGGGGATGTTGATTGTGCACAAAGCAGGTAGATTTGGTGCTCTACACAATTATTAATCTTATGTGTGTTTTTTCATGAAAGTTTGTAGAATTTTATGCAAATCACATGTGAAGTATGTTATATAGGCAGATTTTTTCTGGACTATAGTTTGTTAAATGTATAGGTTTCCTGATATGATTTAGTTTATGTATAAAATGTGGATGAGGGATAGCATGAAATATAAGTATTAGTTTTTATTATGTGTAATACTTTAGGTGGATGTAAATATGTGTGATTTCTGATATCATGTGTTTTTTCTTTGCAGCCCTGATGATGTCCCATTAGGGACGAAACGCGTAGGCTGTTCAATCGGTTGATTGTATTGTTTGTTTTGATTGAGAAGCATTTGGATAAACGAAAAACATTTGCTAATAAAGGCCTGGATATAAAGGAAGCTTGCATTGGGATTGGATCTTTATTGGACCACAATAATGTATTGATGATTGATGCTACAATGAGTGCTCTCCTTCTTTAAAACAATACTAGTATAAAACATGTTTTCTGCAACAATCTTTAGACAGAAGCAAAAGGATAAGATTACAAGAACTTAGAGAGTAAATAAAAGGTGGAATTCTACCATGGTGCTAAAACAGTGAATATATGCAGGCATTTATACATGATGGTAATCAACCGTACTCCTCGATGCAAACCCTACCTAAGTGTACCTAGCATGTATGTGGGTATAAAGCCAATAATCCCCAAGGAAAGAGCCATCCCCATTACCTGATGGGAGAGAACGAAGGACCCCGTCTTGGTCTTGAGTTGAACACCCCGCAAGGAACGTCAGAGAGCTGCGTGTTGCAGCTTCTACCGGCTGAGACCTCAGCATCATGTGTCAGCTTCTCCTCTGTCTACTTAGTGTTGGTATGGTTCTTTTATAGCATAAAGATAGCCTGGGGGTTCCTAAAGCAATCAATATGTTGTGAGTACAATTATGTAAATGAGCCTAAATCAATATTTGCACTTATGCAAAGTAGTTCTTTCGCCCTAGGATGAAAATTACCATGACTTTTAAACAGAGTATGTTAATCCTGTTATTCATGTGCAGGGACTTTTCTAGGAATCCTTATGCATAATAAATTAGGCTAGTTTCAAGGAAACTGATCGACATTTATTTAGCACATAACTGGGTTAAAGGTCAGTGCTAGAACAGTTAGGCAGAGCAAGGTAGGGCAAATATAGCTAAAAGGTCATGTAGCTACCTAGGCCTAAAGTGGGGTACATTGGGGTACGTAACACTGTTGCCACTGGCCTACCGTGCACCTCACGCCGTATTCTGTCTGCATGCACAGGAGGTGCTCGCCGCACTCCCTCTCCCTGGCCGAAGCCGCACAGGTGCACTCGCACCTAACCGTGGTGGGCAGGATTGGGGGCAGTCAGGGCACTGTGTGGGAGGGGAGAGGCTACCGATTCAACGCGCAGGAACGCAACCCAATCCACTGAGTTGAAGATGTGAGGAAATAGACTGCATGACCCAAAGTGCTTTGCGGACACAACTACAGTTACGGGCCGGAAAGAGCACCAGTGCGTAAAGATTCCTGATCCTTCCTCCTCAATTGCCTGATGTTTTGTGACTCTATGCACACTTCCTCTGAATCTAGGAGGCTCAGCTCAGAAAGCTGCAGCCCCGGATCATCCCCCACCAGACTTGGTCTTCTTAACTAGTGGTGGGTGCCGGTAAACTCCGCTCTGAGCAGAGTTACAAAATGTTGTGAACTCCGCCTGAGGTGCGGAGTTTACTGCCCACCAATAATAAATACCTGCCTCAGATAAGTTTGAGCATGTGAGCCACATGACTGAGGCTTAAGTCCTCTAGAAAAATAAAAGGGTTCTCCCTCCAAACAAAACAAAGTGAGGAAAACAAGCCCACAATAGTTTATTTTACAGCATGGTTTTCACAACTAAAAACCAAGAGCACTGGATGGGTGTTGTGGTTAATTAACCTCCCTCAAGAAAATGTTTAGAAAAACACGGCAAAATGGTAGCTCTTTCAGAATTACCTTACAATTGGATGAAGAGCCATATATACTAAAGGCAATTAAAAACCTATGATTGCATTCTCACATGGTTTATTATTTTTAGAAAATGTATTCTGCATCGTCCTTCACTTAATGTTTCCATTCTGGCTCTTCACTGTAGATGATCTCTCCTATTTTATGTCTAAAGGCCAGATGTAGGTAGCCAAATACCGGTCGGTAACGGCCGAAATTACCGCATTTTGGCCGTTACCGAATGGTATTTGGACATTGAGATGTAGGGCTCCCAAAAACTACCGAATCGGTAAATATTCCGAATCGGTAAATTTTCCAAATCGGTAGATTTACCGAATCGGTAAATATTCCGAATCGGTAACTCTTCCGAATCGGTAAATTTACCGAATCGGTAAATAAGAAATGGAAAAATAAGACTCTTGAGATGTAGGTGACCCCTAAAATACCGAATTTGCATGAAATTCGGTATTTAAGAGTCGGTATTTAGCATGGATTTAAAGCAGGTAGAAACCAGGTGCAGGCTATAAAATAGGGCCCCAAAATGCAACAGTGTAACCAGAATGGCGGCATTCTACATCATAGCAATGCGGCTACGGCTACAGGCAGCAGGAGAGAGGGAATGGAGAAGGGAAGAGCAAGTGTACAGGCAGAGGATCACACTCTTCCAACTGACTGAGCCAGAGATACTGCAAAGGTACAGGCTGCACCCCCAAACCATCCTGGACCTGATCAGGGACCTGCACCCACTCCTTGAGCACCCAACACCAAGGGCGCACGCCATCCCACACGGATGCCATGATGCAGAGAATGGAGCATTACATTCGCTTCCCGGACACTGATGCGGACCTGCTCAGGGCCAAGACTGACTTTTACCTAATGGCAGATTTCCCACACGTGATTGGCTGTATTGATGGCACCCACATCCCAATATGCCCACCTGCTGTCACTGAGTACATTTACAGGAACAGGAAGTCAACCCACACAATAAATGTACAAGTAATCTGTGATGCCAAGTACATGATCACGGACATAGTGGCCAGGTACCCAGGAAGCACCCACGACTCCTACATCTCCCTAAACAGTGGGATCTACACCCGCCTGTCAGCGGGGGAATTTGGCGAAGGATACCTGCTAGGTAAATTACTGTGTGACACTCCCTTGATAGTTAATTCAGACGTATGTTTATGTGTGCCTGTGAGTAATGGTTTTCTCATTTCACATTAGGGGATAGTGCATATGCCCTCCGTTCCTTCGTCCTGACACCCTACCTCAACCCCACGACCCCCAGCCAGAGACGATACAATGTGGCACACAAATCAACCCGGAACATCGTGGAGCGCACCTTTGGCCTTCTGAAGAGCTGGTTCCGCTGCCTCCACAAAAGTGGAGGGGCACAGCAGTACTCACCAGTCATCTGCTGTAAGATCATTGCAACTTGTGCAATGTTGCACAACCTCGCTACTAAGAAGGGCACCGAGGTGGAATTTAGCGACTATGAAGACCATGACGATGACCAGGCACTACCTGCAGCCAACACAGTAGGAGTACCAACACCAACAGACGGCAGATAGAGACGGGCAAAGATCACACACAACTACTTTTGAGTAAGTAGAGAGACACAGCAAGGGTTTAAATGCAATAAACTTAGTCTAATTGGCACTACGGTAAATGTCTGAAGACACATTTGTTAAATCCTAAGTGTGCCTAGCACAACTGGGCGGATTGGGGTCACCTCACCCTCACATGTCCACTCGAAATTTGGCAGCCTTACTGCCTGCACCCATGCACTACACTGCGTGATGCCTGTGGTTGGGTTTGATCATTGTCTGCTGTGCCAGCGCCTGTACTCTGGCGTCTGCTGCTCCTCCGAATTTCCGGGACAGGGGTGCTGCTCCTGCTACTGGTGTTGTCTGTGTCCCCTAAACCTTCACCTCCTGTGGTGGCTGACTGGTTAGTCAGCAGCACTTCCATTGCTGTGGTGACTCTCCCCATCCCCCTTGTGAGATCTGTGCAGCAGTGCACCAGCCCCTCCTGCATTGCAACAGAACGGCGACACAGCAGTGAAGTCGCTGTTGCAAGAAGGTGCATGCCCCTTGTCTGCTGTTGCATGCACTGCCTCTCCCTGCACCTTTGTGCGCGATCATCATGGAGTTCGTCACAAAGTGACATCACACACTGTGACATGTCCCTGACCCCATCGGCCATGTCCCTCATGCCTGTCCGCCATTGATGTGATCCCCCAGTTCATGTTGTCAAAGTTTTTGTTAATTTGGCGCATTTGTCTGTGCACTGCACTAATTGCTTTCGCCTGCAGGCACTGCACCTTCACCATTGTTGTCTCAAGGCCACGGAAGACACTGTCATCATGCCCACTCAAGCTTGCCTCCCGGACCCTACGGCGTCTTGTGCCTCCGGATACAGTGACAGCAGTGGATGGAAGACCAGCAGCTGTATTTTCCGCCATTGACTCTATTGGGATCTCACCCTCCCTTTCCTCATCAGAGGATGGTTGTAGGATTCTTAGCAGGGGAGCGTCATGCCTCCTGGCCCTGCAGATTTCTGACACCTCTGAGTCTGCTGGTGTGGAAAGTTGTTGTGGCTCATGTTGTGGTGAGTCAAGGAGCGGAGGAGATGATAGCAGTTGCATGGTGGCTGCCTCTGGTGTGGCAGCTGCTTGTGTGCAGGGTGCTGGAGGTGTTGCAGTGCTGGGCCTGCATCCCTGGCTTCTTCCTCACTCCTCTCCCTTTGGGGTGCCCTCTTCTCCCTCTCCTGCATTGTCTTGCGCGAAGTCTCTCCTGTGGACAGATATGGACAGTGGCTTAGTGGCGCTTTCACCGTGTATTTCTATAATAAATCACATATCATTTGCACTATTTCATGGTCCTCCCCTGTCTCTAATTGTATTGTGTGGCTTGCCTGACATTCTTTCATGTTGCCTGCTCTGATGTGAATTCTTATGACTACCACTCCCATAATGCATTGCAGGTGGATACAGAAGCCTGTACTGGAGTTCCTCAACACACAGCCACATTGGGGGAGGGAGACAGGCAAGGGGTGAGGAATGATGGACATGTCCCTTACCTTTCTTTGATGCAGCTCCGGCTGAGCTGTCAGCATCATCAATTCCTACAACACTCTCTGGCTCCAGTGTGGACTCCACGAGCTCTTCCAGATCCGTGAGAGCAGGTGCCCTGTTCTTTCCTCCACCTGTAGCATTGGCCTCTTTCCTTCTTGCCGTCAATTTCTTTTTGGTAGTGATCCTCAGATCATACCATCGCTTCTTCAGATCGTCCACTTCCCTGGTTGTCACTCCAATTGCGTTCACTTTGGACTGGATCCCCAGCCAGGTATTCCTCTTCACAGCCTCTGCTACCAGCAGAGACTGCTTTCCAAAAAGCTTGGAGTAGTGCTTTACCACCTCCTCCATCAGCACCTGAAGTTCACCTGTGCTGAACTTCATCTTCCTCTTCCTCTATGTACCTTCCCTCTGGGAGTCTTGGGAATCCATTTTCACTCCTGCACAGCTCAGCTTCACAACAGCCTGTCAGTGTGTGACTGCTCTACTGGGTGATCAGTTACTCTGCACCTGCATGGGTGTGGCCACTTCCTGGTTGTGGCATGGATGCACAGGATTGGTTGATTCCTCTGTTGGTTGGCTATGGGGCGGGGTGGAGGCACGTGATTGGTTGGTAGCTCAATTGCTTGCTTTTTTGTATCCCCGAGTCGGTATTTACCGAATCGGTATTTACCGATTCGGTAAATACCGATTTGGTAACTCCCATTCATTCCTATGGGCATCCAGGCCCATAGGAATTAATGGGATTTACCGAATCTGTATTTGCCGATTTGGTAAATACCGACTCGGTAAATACCGACTCGGGGATTCCGATTTTTACCGAATCTGTATTTATTACCGATTTTTTTCCTACATCTCATTTCCCATTTCTAAAATACCGAATCGGTAAAATTCAGTATTTTAGAATCGGTAAAAATGAGTTACCTACATCTGGCCCTAGGTTTCTACTTGGAAGGGTCATGATGATGTAATACAAACCGCACAGTCAGAGGTCAAAAGAACCAGAGCTAGGCAAATCATGCAGGCTCATATAGAAATGCTACTGTTCAATTACATACATTTTAGAGCCTGAGACAAGTTACATCATTTGCGCATTCTAAAGTTTCTGACAGCAGTATTTGAACAGCCTTACCCATATAAATGATGGAATACCTCTACAGAAAACCAAATCAGGAGTAGCCTTCAGATTTCCGCACAAATTATCAGTCAAGTACCAACTTTACATGTTTCATAAATGCAATAATCTTGTCAGAAACTCTCAGAAAGTACAGATGTTTCACTATGACATACCAAATTTTTATTCTGCATGAATAAGCTCGATTCCCACAAAAAGGTTATCATTCCTTAACAAAATAACACATTTCCCTATATTTTTTTTAAATCACTGTTTGCCCCAAACAGAAGTGTTTCATTTCACCAAGCCCTCCTATGTATTACTGTGATGCATGGTCAGATTTGTTCATGCTTTTATATTATCATCATTTATTACCACTGATGTCCACCAACATATGCAACATTGCGCTAGGAACACCAATGTGCAACATTTTTTATTTATAAAGCAATTTTATTGGTTCTAGTGATTGAAAATAACAATACAACAAAAGCAGAATTACTGCTCCATTTCTATGCCCCTGTCCTCCCCCCACCCGCACATAAGCACAGTTATCAGATAAGAACTTAAGACAGCATTCCCCATGTGGAACTTGATAGTCCATACTAGTCCCACCAATTCCCTCAACTCTTAGTGAATGTCTGCGTGCATCCCCAGGCAACATATACTAGTTCTTCCTGCTTAGCACACCAGCCCATACCCACACGCCAGACTGTCAGGGTCGGTGGGCATGGCTGTTTCCAGGATCTTACAATGTCCCTCTTGGACACCTCGGTCTCCAATCCCACAAGACATCTGTCTCCCCTAGTATTCTCAACAAAGCTAGTTTCAGGGTCAATGCAACTTGAACATCCAGAACTGCTGAAAGGGTGTTACCTATGCATGTCTATTATCGGGCAATCACAGGACACAGCCAGACCATATGGTAGAAATCTGTGTTTGAGGAGTGACAACGAGCACAGCTAGGGTCAGAGAGGAGACCATCCTGTTCCACTCATTGGGAAGTCATGTAGGTGTAGTGGTGTCAGTGTAGCTGGACAAGACGAAGCTGCGCTGCTATCGCCATCTCCTAGGGCCCATACAGGCTTCCCACCATTCAACCTCTTCCAGCTCTCCCACCCAGCTCTCTGATTTCTGTCCAAGCAAATCTAGTATCTCTGAGCCGTTACAAATGAGAGTTCAATATAACTAGAAGATTCCCCCTCTGCCCAACCTCCCAATCAACAAACGAGTGATGGAGAGAGTGAACTGATCTTGGAGGTCAGTGACGGAGTACAGATGGGATTCCCACCACACATCACCTAACATGGTGATTCCAATAGAATCCCACTGGCGAAAACCCTCTAGATGCTTCACCTGCTCCAGCCAGTGCCCCCTTCACTAGGGCGTTTGCAAGGTTAAGCATCTATCTCAGCCTGTACAGTTTAGTGCACCACCCCATGCCAAAAAGACCACCCTAGTGACCTCGGTGGAGCAAGAGGAATTGGATGGTTATACAAGTGGTGCATGACCCCATCAAGCCCACGGCCAGAGAGCTCCTTTTGGGTCATCCCATCCAACCGTCAGCCAGTCATTTACAACTAAATATTGAGAGGCCCAGTAGTATAAACAGATGTCTACGGCTCCGATGTCACCATTGTATACTGTACGGCGACATTGGGCCTGACTGATACTAGGGGGACGGTCTCCCCAAAGAAAGGACCGGAACAAGGCTACAAGTTAAGTGAACCATGCATTAGGAACTTGGAGTGGAAAGGATTGGAGGAAATAGGGTAGAATCATAATTTTAATCAATGTTACCCTTTCTAGGACATTAAGTGGGAGATTGTGCCATGCTAGAAGACTAGTTCTCGTCCCCTTCAAGAGGGGGGTGAGGTTAAGTGCATCTGTGAAGTCTGGAAGAGTAGAGATATGTACCCCTAAATATTTAAAACTGGGGCGACTAGTCAGGATATCAGGCTGCCAGTCATCCGACACATCGATCTGTCACAAAGGAACGAGTAGTGATCCTGTTGACCAAGAGACCCGGGGAATCCTCAAAGAGGAGGCCATAACTTGCCAGATTGGCCAGGAAAAACAGAACATCATCCGCATAAAATGCAACCCAATCCTCCACGGTGTTGTGCTAATTCAACCCCGCAGCTGAGCATCACAGCTGATAAAACGGGCCAGGGGTTCAATAGCAAAGGCAAAGAGGAGCGGAGAAAGAGGACATCACTGGCCGCATCCAGCCAGGTACTTGATGGACAAGAATCCCTTGACCATAACCTGGGCTTCGGGTGAAAGTAGAATGGTGCCACCATAGCCCGAAATCAGGAGCCAAAGCCCATCAGGCTTAGTACCGATGTAAGATAGCCCCAGCCAAAGGTATACAATGCATTTTCAAAGGCAACAAGGCACAGGGTTGCAACCTCCTGGAGCTCCCCCACATGGGCCAGTGCCACTTGTAACTGCCATATGCAGTGCTTGGTGCTACCGCCCGAGATGAAGCCACATTGATCTGGGTGAATCAAGGAACTGAGGACTAGTAGAAGCCTGGTCACCAAAATCTCAGCCTCTTTTGTAAAGTCTACGCTGAACAGATAAATAGGCCAAAGGGATGCGCAATCTGACAATGGCTGATCTGTAACCCCGCCTCACAGCCTCCAAGAACAACTTAAGGAAATTGGGGAAGGTGATGACATTGCACAATTTAGAATAATATTCAAGGGGTACGCTATCCGGGCCTCGGTTTTTCCCAGCATTCAGTTCACGGATAGCTGCCAAAACCTCATCCACAGTAATCGGTTCCTTCAGGTTCTGTTGTTAGGACTACGGCAGACGAGGGAGAGGAATGTCAGACAGCAACAGATGGGCAAGCTCGGGGGAGGCCGTGGCCAGAGGACATATAGATTTTTATTGTAAACTGCAAATGTGGTTGCATTGTCTTCAGCTAGATGACCAGGGTTCCCATACTGTTTATAAGGGCAGGGATTAGCCATGAACTAATGTTTCTATTGGCCAGTCGATTAAGGAGGGCACTATTCTTGTCACCTTGTTTGTAGACACGTTGACAAGTGGCACGCCCACACTGTCGGGTCTCCTGAGAGATCAATTGGCACAGGGAGATCCTATCAAGATCTAATTGCTGGGTCACAGTCTCTGTGACCTGAATCACCTCCGCAGTTTCACACTGACTATACAGGTTTCAAGTTGAACAATTTCCTGCTGTGTAGTTTGATCTGTACGCTTAAGAAAGGCCTTAGCAATTCCTCAGACCGTCGGTTTTCTAGCCGCCCCAAGCGTGTCAGCTCACCGCACTGTACCCATGTTAGTGAAAAAGTAGGAGCTAGGCTCCTCTGATAGGAGGTCCAGCAGCCCATCGTCCATTATCATTATTATTATTATTATTATTAATTAGCATTTATTAAGTGCATGGCTACCCTGAGGCATCCCAGCGCTAGTGGCAAATCAGGTTAAAGGAGGAGGCTAGCAAATACTGTTCTGGAATAGCCATGTTTTAAGACCCTTCCAGAAGGAGAGGTGAGAGGTTTCAAGCCGCAGATTGAGAGGGAGGGTGTTCCACAGTGTGGCTATGTTATATGAAAAGAAGCGGCCTCTGCTACGCAACCTATTGATTTCAGGTATGCAGGCTAAATTTAAATTCGCCGAGCGAAGAGATTTCTTAGGAAGATAGGCGGTGATCAGAGATTGATTAATGCGGGAGCCTGTGCCCCTAAGAGTCTTATGAGCAATGCATAAGGCTTTAAAGGAGATCCTCTCCTTTATCGGCAGCCAGTGAAGGGCATTCAGACTAGATCTAGCTAACTACGTACTGCCACAACCGGTCAAAAGTCGCGCAGCGCAATTCTGTGCTACCTGAAGCTTCCTTAGGGTAGATTTTGGGCTCCCAAGTACAGCGAGTTACAGTAGTCCAGGCGTGCGAGAATCAGGGCCTGGACCACAATTTTCTTTGCTTCAGTGGGCAGTAGGGGAAGGACCTTCCATAACATTCTACAGATGCCTTGGCAAGCCCCCTTCACTGCCACTGCCTGCTGGTTGAGTTTGAGAGAATCATCCAGCCACACGCCGAGGCTCTTGATCTTGGACTTCGGGACTGGGGGGCACCCAGGCTGGAAGGCCATGACAGAGTGGTAACTAACTTGGCAGTATTGCCCAAGTACATGATTTCCATTTTTTCTCCGTCCAGCCAGTTCAGTGTGAGCCAGAAATGTTGCATCCAGGTAGCAACTTTTTCCAAACAGGGCTCCAGGCCTGCAGGGTCAGTCCCCAGATGGTTTAGAGATATCACCAACTGAGTTTCGTCCACGTAGGTGACCAATTGATCCCGAATGGCTGGATGACCTCGGCCAGTGGTTTTATATATACATTGAATAACGTGTGACTTAGAGAGGATCCCTGGGGTGCCCTGTAATTCAGGGGAGGAGGCCTGGAGGTGGATTCCCCCGCAAAGACCTGAAAAGTCCTGCCATTAAGGAAAGATTGCATCCAGGAGCCTGGGGCAGCGCAGTCCACACATGAAGAAGGGAAAGGAGGAGAAGAGATTCTCTTCCCCAGGAATATGAGCTCTCAGTGATGACTCCAGTCTAGGGATACAAATCCACCCTTGTCCAGGAGGGCACTATAGCAGAGGCATGCAGGTCAGAAGGAGGTGAGTGCGCCACGGTAAGGGCTTGTGGTGGTAATATCCTCACACTGTGCCACATACCAGCCCGCCTGCGCCCCCAGGGCTTTACCGCTGCACGGCCCCAGTCAGTCATCCGGGGCCACAGGACAAACAACAGGGGAGATTCCCATGTTCTTATAAATAGAGGGGGGGCACGGCTCACATATGCAACCTAAATCCCCCTCTCAATGGCCAAAGCTTCCTCTCTCAATGCAGCCCCCCGTTCACCACAGCGGCTGGGCGCTGCATGCTGCAGTGGATCTGTCAGTCAGGCCCAGGCAGAGTCTTGATGTGGGACCATCGATCCACTACCTAGAGCCCTCTGTATTGTGGTCTCAGCCTGGGACCAGGAGCATGGGGTCGGATAGCCGGGGGATAGCCCAAGAAATTTAGGAGTACACCGCCTAGGCCCAAGTCGTGGCAGCAGAGGTCCTGCCTTCTGCTGCAGCACCTCACTCACTGCAGATATTGTTGCTGCAGGGGCAGCCAGCTGGGCTCAGGCCACCTGCCACCAGAGGGGCTCCCTTGCTGCTAGGTGGACACTCTCCTCCCTGGCTCACGCATGTCATGGGCTCAGCTCCAACCTGCGTCCAGCGCCTCCCTCTTGGATGTTGATACGTGGCAAGGCCTCAATAAGCGGCACTACCCAGTTCTTCGATGGATGGCAATTTGTCACATTGATTAGCCACCCACCACAAAAGTGGGGCCAGCGGGGGCATGTCACATCTCACCCTAGGCTCGACAGGCACACTAAGAATGATTGAGGAATGAATGACAACTACATCACCCAGAATGCTGAGGGAATGGAGTCCGCTCTTTCTTTTCCTTTCTCTGATTACTTAAACTCCTCCTTAATTACTATCAGGTGCTTGTCACCTGACTTCGGAGTATTTGATCCCTGACTCTTTGTTCGTGTGCTTGCTGAACTGCTGAGACGCTGTCTCAGCCCTGTAGTAAAGATCCGTTTGCCTGCTGCCTGATAGCAATGCCCGTCTTGATTACCGCGCTGTGATCGTATCATTCTGAAGGAGTGGGAAACGCCTTTTGGTGATCGCGCATTGCCGCGCTGGGATCACAGAAAACATTCGCGCTAATGCGCGATCATGAAATAACTAAGTATGGGCGTAAAATCCGTTCTATTTGCGGAATTTGCAGACTTTTCTCAAATTCGCGTTCGGCGAATCACGTGAATTTGCCGAAAAATCCGCAATTCGCAAGCTGGCGGATTTTTTTGCTTGGTCGCGCTTGAAATATACAATATCGCGCACGCGGCGTTGACTTACTGTGATTCTGAGTTCGCCGAGTTGTTTTTCTCCCGATTTGAGTGTGCTGCACCATTTTGGATCTTGCTGCGTGATCGCGCGAGAGTTTTTCGACCGCAAATACGTCATCGCTGCCCGCCATCTTGCACAGCGAGAGTTTGACAATGCAAGTACGTCATAAGGGCCCGCGATCACGCATAGCGGGAGTAAACAATTGCGAACACGTAGATGCGGCGCGCAGCTGACTTCCGGAGGGAGATTTGAACAGCTCGCTTCCCCGAACTTGCAAAAATTGCAATTCTGCACAAGAAGTCCACCGCAGGCAGCATAAACCTTCTGAAAATGATGATTTTGATCAGAATAACTCCTCAGGTTGACATTTGGCTGCACTTTTTTGTGCAAGGAGTACATTTTTGTGGGGGTGGGAGGAAGGAAGTGCCCCAGAGTCTCCAACTTCCTGTTCCTGTCCAGCAGGCTCCTCCCAGTGCTTTGTCCATGTCCTGGTCACTTTTCATTTGGATCTGGAGCTGGAAGGATTACTTTTTGTGTCTGCTGCTGGATATTTATAGTTAAGAACTTTTTGGACTTTGGATCACTTTTGGATTTGAGATTTTACAAGTAAGTTGGTGTTGTTTGTTTGGGGCATTGCAGTTGCTGCAACTACATTTTTAAAACTTTTTCACAACTTTAAAAAAAATATATTGTGGGTAGCCACAGTATCCAGTAGGCCCAGGGTTAGTCATGGGTGCATGATACAACAGTTTCTGTGAGTTTGGTTGAACTTAAATCTCATTCATGTCATGGAATTTTAGCTCACTGTTATATGTGGATTTTTTAAAAATTTTGGGGTGCCTGTAAAGCCACACTAGCCAGTAGGCCCAGGGGTACTGAGTGGTGCATGGACCAAGTCTTTCTGTGGGGTGTCTTGAAATTAAACATCATTGAGGACATGAATGGCATTGGATTGTGGTGATTTTTGTGTGTTTTTTGACTTTTGGGTGGGTTATTGGAGCCTGGCCATGTGGGTGGGGGCCATTTTGAGGCCTGGTCCAGGCAGGGCGTGGCCACGTGGTGGGGGTCAAGGCTCAAGGGGCCATTTTGAAGCCAGGCAGTGTGCTCAGGCCTGCACCCAGTTTGCCTTGCTTTCATCCATTATGATGCCCAGGGGTACTCAGTGGTGCATGGATCCAGTCTTTCTGTGGGGTGTCTTGAATTTAAACATCATTGAGGGCATGGATGGCATTGGATTGTGGTGATTTTCTGTGTGTTTTTCGACTTTTTGGGGTGGCGTTGGGTCCTGGCCATGTGGGTGGGGGCCATTTTGAGGCCTGGTCCAGGCAGGGTCTGGCCATGTGGTGGGGGTCAAGGCTCAAGGGGCCATTTTGAAGCCAGGCAGTGTGCTCAGGCCTGCACCCAATTTGCCTTGCTTTCATCCAATATGCCCAGGGGTACTAAGTGGTGCTTGGCCCAAGTCTTTCTGTGGGGTTTCTTGAGTTTAAACATAATTGAGGGCATGGATGGCATTGGATTGTGGTGATTTTTGTGTGTTTTTCGACTTTTTGGTGGGCTGTTGGGGCCTGGCCATGTGGATGGGGGCTATTTTGAGGCCTGGTCCAGGCAGGGCCTGGCCATGTGGTGGGGGTCAAGGCTCAAGGGGCCATTTTGAAGCCAGGCAGTGTGCTCAGGCCTGCACCCAGTTTGCCTTGCTTTCAACCATTATGCCCAGGGGTACTCAGTGGTGCATGGGCCAAGTCTTTCTCTGGGGTGTCTTGAATTTAAACATCATTGAGGGCATGGATGGCATTGGATTGTGGTGATTTTCTGTGTGTTTTTCGACTTTTTGGGGTGGCGTTGGGTCCTGGCCATGTGGGTGGGGGCCATTTTGAGGCCTGGTCCAGGCAGGGTCTGGCCATGTGGTGGGGGTCAAGGCTCAAGGGGCCATTTTGAAGCCAGGCAGTGTGCTCAGGCCTGCACCCAATTTGCCTTGCTTTCATCCAATATGCCCAGGGGTACTAAGTGGTGCTTGGCCCAAGTCTTTCTGTGGGGTGTCTTGAGTTTAAACATAATTGAGGGCATGGATGGCATTGGATTGTGGTGATTTTTGTGTGTTTTTCGACTTTTTGGTGGGCTGTTGGGGCCTGGCCATGTGGATGGGGGCTATTTTGAGGCCTGGTCCAGGCAGGGCCTGGCCATGTGGTGGGGGTCAAGGCTCAAGGGGCCATTTTGAAGCCAGGCAGTGTGCTCAGGCCTGCACCCAGTTTGCCTTGCTTTCAACCATTATGCCCAGGGGTACTCAGTGGTGCATGGGCCAAGTCTTTCTCTGGGGTGTCTTGAATTGAAACATCATTGAGGGCATGGATGGCATTGGATTGTGGTGATTTTTGTGTGTTTTTCGACTTTTTGGGGTGGTGTTGGGGCCTGGCCATGTGGGTGGGGGGCATTTTGAGGCCTGGTACAGGCAGGGCCTGGCCATGTGGTGGGGGTCAAGGCTGAGGGGACCATTTTGAAGCCAGGCAGTGTGCTCAGGCCTGCACCCAGATTCCCTTGCTTTCATCCAATATGCCCAGGGGTACTCAGTGGTTCATGGGCGAAGTCTTTCTGTGGGGTGTCTTGAATTGAAACATCATTGAAGGCATGGATGGCATTGGATTGTGGTGATTTTTGTGTGTTTTTTGACTTTTTGAGGTGGTGTTGGGGCCTGGCCATGTGGATGGGGGCCATTTTGAGGCCTGGTACAGGCAGGGCCTGGCCATGTGGTGGGGGTCAAGGGGCCATTTTGAAGTCAGGCAGTGTGCTCAGGCCTGCACCCAGTTTGCCTTGCTTTCATCCATTATGCCCAGGGGTACTCAGTGGTGCATAGACCAAGTCTTTCTGTGGGGTGTCTCTTCTATTAATGTAAACATCCATTTTTGATTAGAATTGCAATTTTTATTTTGGGTCTTTTCCGTTTTTGGGTGTGTTGTAAAAATAAATGCCTAGTTGCAAATATTAATTGAAGCACGACATATGCAACATTTTTTAACTGATGTTCCTCTGGCTTCCTTTGCTTTTAGGTGCACAAGAGAACCACAAATCAGTCATCGTTCATCATCAGTGCCAGGAAGAAGTCCTGCTGCGGTGTGTGCAGCACAACGTTACGTGACGTCACGTGTGGCCACAGACAACTCTGCAACTCGTGCAACTGCGGCCTGCTGTTCTGACATCTGAAGAAGATGGGCTCAAAGAAAGGTGGCCGTAGCTCCTCCACCAAGAAAGTTGCCGTAGCTCCTCCACCAAGAAAGTTGCCAGTGCCACTGCCAGTAAGAAGGAGCAGAAGAAGCAAGTGGCACCACTTACCAAGGAGACTGGTGGGCCTACAGACACTTTTTTTGAGAAGAAAAAATATGCCTGCAGCAGCAGGGTCCGCCGGGGACCAAGCTTGGAGCAGCACCTCCGCTTCATTGGGCTCAGTGCCACCACGCCAAGTTAGGTCCAAGGCTATGAGTGCTGCTGAGGCAGCCACTTTAATTGTTCAATCACCATCGACCAGTGATGTTGGCTCATCGCAGGAAAGTAGCATCCAATCAACGCAGGGTGTAACTCATCTGACGAGTGTTCAACAACCACAGCCGCAACGACAACCACAGGTGCATGTAGTACAAGTGCAAGTACATGCTCAAGGAGAGGCGCAAGGAGAGGCGCAAGGAGAGGCGCATGGAGAGGCGCAACTAGAGGCGCATGGAGCGGCACAACTGCCCACAATGCTTGTCCTCCAGAAGTAGGGGCACATCAGGAAATCGAGATTGAAGCGGAGGTATCATCCAAGGAAGCCACTCCTCCTGATGATGATCCATTGTCTACCAGATACCCAGCAAGAAAAAGGTCAAGGAGGGCTACTATAAGTTCTTCTTCAAGACCCCTTACTTCTGATGATCTTGATGTTGATTGGAACCCACCAATGCAGTCTGAGAGTGAGGCACGCCAGGAGCCGACAAACGTAGGTAAGCCTAAAAGGAAGGTTCCCGCAAGGCTTCCACTTATGGGTGATGATGATGACGAATAAGAAGTGGTGTATTCTGCTGCTGATGACCAGTCTGACGACGACCCAGTCATCACAGCCGTCACTCCAGGCCCAGCGGGCATGCAGCAGACAGACATTTTTACCCTATCCCGAATTGCTGCTGAGTGTGATGTGGGCGGCGTGGCACTGGTACCACCACCAATGCAGTTAACTACTACACCAACA
Source organism: Lissotriton helveticus (assembly GCF_964261635.1). Taxonomy (NCBI): domain Eukaryota; kingdom Metazoa; phylum Chordata; class Amphibia; order Caudata; family Salamandridae; genus Lissotriton; species Lissotriton helveticus. Next base: position 899,091,410 of record NC_136057.1, read on the forward strand.
CGACCTACAGCTTCCATATTTTCTCGTCAGAAGGGCCGGCAGGGACCTCCATCCAGCTCGACCTCCATTACCTCAAGTAGTGGTGCTGTAAGTGCACAACAGAGTCAAATTCAGCCACGCCCATCCTCCACTTCATCTGGCATTGAAAGTAGCACCTCCACCACCAGCAGACATCTCCAGTCCCCAGTTTGGGACTTTTATAGTGTTAGCAAAAAGACGGAAAACATGGTTGTTTGTTTGATTTGTAAAACTGTAGTTAGTCGGGGTAATCTTGGTACCAACTATGGTACCGGAGGCCAGAGAGGTCATCTCCAAAAAAAACACACTATCATTTGGGAGGCGCACATGAGGAAGATCCGGGAATCCACAAGTACAATAAATCCAAATGTATCTATTCATATTGCATCTGATGATGACGAGGGGCTGATCATGCAGGGGGAAGTGAAGAAGCGACAGACATTTTTTCTGGTACACCCAGTACCCCTGGCAGCAGCACTGCAGTGGTAGCGCCCACACCCTCTACCCCAGCAACATGTATGAGGCACACTAAGAGTCTGGGAGAGACACCAATGTGAAAAAGTACATCAATGAGCCGAACTGGGTTGAAGAAGTCTGGATCATCATCATCACATACGAAAATGGTCCAGACCACCATTAAAAGCATGTTTTGGTCGGATGCGCCATTTGAACGCAACCACCCAACGGCACGTCTGTATAACGCAAAGCTGGCTAAAATGCTAGCGCTGGACCTTCTCCCTTTTTCTTTTGTGGAAGGGGTGGGTTTTCTGGAATTTGTGGCAACAGTCTGCCCTAAATGAAAGGTTCCTAGCCGGTCCTATTTTGCCAGAGATGCGGTTTCAGCACTACATGAAGATGTGCTGGAAGTGATTGGGTCAGCTTTGCAGAAGAGTGCTGTTCACACTATCCACCTGATAAAAAACATGTTGACCAGTTGCCAAGCCGTGGATTACATGTGCATCACTGCACACTGGGTCCCTTTTGCAGGGGTTAGAGAAAAGATGTCTACAGGTGTTGACCATGACACAATTTTTAAAGCGAGTCGGAAACATGCAACGGTAGTCATGTTTGCCATGGAGAAATCTCATACTGCATTAAACATTTTGGATGAGTTTAAGAGTAAGGTCTCTAAATGGCTGGTGCCAAGAAGTCGCATGATTGGTTATGTTTCCACGGATAATGGCAGTAATATAGTTAAGGCCATGCATGATGGTGGCTACTTCAGAGTGCCGTGTTTGGCGCATTGCATTAACAAAGTTGTTCAAGATTTCTTGAAAAGAGAAAACACAGTCAGCAAGTTACTGACCACCTGCCGAAGAATCTGCACACATTTCAGCCATTCTTTAAAGGCCCGGAAGGAGATGAGGATCATTCAACGTAGCCGTGGAGTGCCAGTCAAAGGACTCATCCAGGAGGTGGTAACACGTTGGAAGTCAACCTTCTACATGCTTGAACGTCTGTTTGAGCAGTACAAGGTAATCAATGAGTATGTCAATAGCATTAGCATACGGTCTGCTCCTATGAAAGACATGAGGCTAGAGCCGGAGGAATGGGACCTAGTTAAAAGCCTGACAGACATGCTTCGTCCTTTTGAGGTCTTCACCCATGAAGTCAGCAGGGAGGATTGTAGTTTGGGCAAAGCTATCCCATTGTTGTTCATGCTAGAGCAACAACTGAAGGCGGTGTCTTCAATGTTCCGAGCTGATGCTCACAAACAAGACGCATATCGGTTGGAGGGGAGCTTATTAAGCCGCCTACTTGTCAATGAAAGGCTTAAAAAAATACATTCAGAACAACATTACATTTGTGCCACTGAAGAAGATGTTTCAAAGTACAAACATTGGCTAGCTGTGTCAGCCACTCGGTTAGAAAAAGAGCGGCAGGAAATTGAAGGAAACACCACAAGTACTACTGAAGTAGCAGGCCATCCGGCATCAAGGTCCACTTCTGTGGCCGAAGGCAGTCAATTTCCCTCACAGCCGTTACCGACAGCAGCAACAGTATCCTCATCATCATCACCTGCACCAGGCCCAGCCATAATATTGTCGGAAGCGGATTGGATAACTCGGCAAGGGTTTGCTCGCTCCAGTGTTGATGCAAAGGAAACACATGGTACGCAAAGTGGAGCACCACCCAGGGTGGCCCTTGAGTGGATGGTGCAGGCCTATCTGGATGACCCAACAGAGGTCTACATTGATTGTGACCCATTGGTGTATTGGTATGGGTAAAGGCCTCACTGGCCACTACTTAGCAGGCTGGCTATAAACTATTTGTATTGCCCACTCGCAAGCGTGTCTTCGGAACGAGTTTTCAGTGCTGCTGGTGCCCTTGTCAATTCAAAAAGGTGCCGGCTCTCGCCCAAAAATGTGGAGAGGTTAACAATGTTCAAGATGAATCAGCACTTCATACCACCAGATTACAAAATACGTGAATCCACGCAGGAAAAAGAGGACACCGACTCAGGTGACGGTAGCTCTTCTCTGATAGCTGACCTACTCTATGTTCAATTCACAGAGTTTGAGGACGAGCTCTACTTCCCTGACAAGGAGGCTTGAAAAAGTTACTTTTTGTTTTCTTCCGTCCTTTATGACTTTTATTTCGGTGTGTCTTTCTTTGATTTGCAACTTTTAGCACAACAAAACTTTAATCACAACATATCCATCAGCAGCACTGTCTTCGTCTTATTTTCCATATTGAAGGTGCCGCTGTCTGCATTCCTCAAGTTAACAACTCAGTCATGCTCCTCTATCCTCCTCCTCCAGACTCCCCCTATCTATTTCCTTCAAGGCAGATGGCCGGATTAAGCAGAATCTAGTAACTGTCGCTTCAGTCCGTACACGAGTCCCCTCAAAAGAAGTGGGACTGGAATGACTCACTATGCTGACTGCACCTTCTGAAATTGACACGAGAGGCTGCCCTGTGGCCCTTGACTTAAGAATAAGATGATACAAAGTGGAACAGGTAATGAATGATGAGATGGCATGCAGTGGTGGACAACACTTGCTGTCTGGCTCTGATGAAAGCAATTGTTGTTTGTTTGTTGTGCATGAAGTGAATCCTATCTATGTGTTCTGTTATTATTATTTAATCTTTTACACACTAAATGTAACTCAAGTGTACTCTGTTACCTTGTCTAATACAAATTGTACTTCTACTGCAGGGTCCAGCCACTATGTTGCATTTTTCAATATGGAAAATGTCCTTGGACTCAGTGTGTAGACACCATTGAGTTTGCCAATAACATACCATGATGATGATGAGTCTTGATGATTAAAGTTACATATTATCTTTATTCTTTACACAGTCACTCACTGGGATAGATGGATCATCATCATTGTCGGTTTACGGGAGAAATATTGGCGTTTCATGAGTGGCAAACAACAGGTAAACAACTCAACAACAACCACAGCAGACCTACATGTCTGTCTAGTCATGGTATGGGAGTGGTCGAGCCAGTGTAGTGTATGCCAGAGACCAGACAGCAATTCATGTAAAATTGTGGCTATGTGGCTTGCTGCATAAAATTAGATATGCTTTGTCTGTCTGTGTCAAAGAGGTATGCTACATCATCAGGATGGTTCACTCAGTGGTGCCTGCCTTGACCGTCTGCATGGCCCTGGCCTGCTGTGTGCAATTACTATCCTTGAAAAGTAGACTCAGAGTACGCACTTTAGAAGTGATGCCTGTATGTAATACTGTCGCCTCTGAAAGTGTTATTTTTGCACTACATACCGTACCTTATATTTTTTCTCAGTGCTGTTTTAATATCCCTTCCTGTTTTTCCATCAACAATTGCAGGCCGACTTTTACCTTGTGGCATGGGAACAACATCAATCCGCAATTCCGCATCCGCCAGGCAGGCAGTGGAAAGTGTGTCTGGACACCAAGATGGATCGACGGAGCGTCAGATGGAATAGAGGAGTACCACGAATAAGAAGAATGGCTGGATGCATGCAACTTCCCAAATTGAACAGGACAACAACAACATACAGTTACAGTATCCTTTCCTCTACACTTCTCCTTATCTTTTAAATAACTTATTGTTGTGAACTTCTATGAGTGCGAGTCTCTGCTTCAAATTCATCCCTACAGCTATTTCATTTCTTTCTTTGCTATTTTTAAAACTAATGTAATGCACTACTAAGTCATTCTCTCTCTGAGTAAAATTGCGTAATTACAGCAGCCCTGTACTGTCTAATAGTTTAGTACTACTTAGTAAGTTGTAGTTAGTACTACTTTTCAGTAACCGAACCATCCATTTAGCAAACAACTTCATGCATGCACTTCCTTTATGTCCCTTAAAAGATTTATGGATAACTTCGTATCCAAACATTTGTTTTTCTTCATTTGTTGTTTGTCCATGCTGTTTTTTTTCCTCTCTCCACAAAACTTTCCCAAAAAACCCCATTCCCATCCAATTTTCAAACCCTAACCCTCTTCCCCCTGTATGTGTGGCTTTCATTGCGGTGTGACTAAATGACAGCAATAATTCCACAAACTTGCTGGGGAGGATAAGGTGCAAACAACCTCCTTCAATCAATTTTAAGACAGCTAGATGAATCCTAGGATATTGTAATTCTGCTTAAAAAAACACCAATGAGTATTTTACTATTTTCAAATCAATTCTGAATTTCATGCCCACCATCGATTGGATCCATCGTCAACATCATCCTCCTACATGTCAAGACTTGTTATGCTGCTCTGTCACTGTTCTTGTTGTAGCCATAATCATCCATGCAAATTTCTTTTTTCCCATACTTATCTTCAGCATTACTTAGCCTACAAATATACTGTTCCTTCTAATACTCCTCTCAGGCCACTCAATGTCTCTTTCTTTTCCTTTGTTTTTCATATGCTGCTACTGCTAGTGTGGTACCACTCCTACTACCACCGGTACCACTCCTACTACCACCACAACAATGGAATTTGTGTCCTGTATGGATTTCATGGGCAACCGTAATCGCCATTTGCCATGCAACCAGCGCTGTGCCTAGCTCTATTCTCAAACACGAATCACAGGTAAGATAAGCATTTTGAGGAGGTAGAATAATGGGCTAGGACTCGGAGGAGAGGAGAGACTGACAGTAGTACTAGTAAAGTACTAGTAGGCCAATTGAATTCACTAACTCTGTTAGTGGCACTTTTGTACATTTTTGGATGTTTTAGATAATTCATGCTGGTAAGGTTGAGGAAACCAAACGTGCAGTAACCCCCGTCCACCACCCCACAAAATAATATGAACACATACACTATGTTGAAGTATGTAAAATAAATAAATATATATTTACCCTAACAAAAATAAACTAGTGCAAAGACCCAAACCACCCCCCTACCTAACCCCAACAATTGTCCATTTCAATGTCCCGCAAAAAGTCCCTCAGAATCCCCAACTCCTAATTCCCACCCCCCAACAGTCTTTAAAAAAGGGGCAAGGGACACAGTCACTTCCGGTGGTGTCCTGTGGACAGGTGGTCCCGCAGCTCTTTGCGGAGGTCCCGGAGCTGGTGCTGCTGCTTCTCCACAGTGCGCTCCAGGTAGTCCACTCGGTGGCGTCGCCGGCGCAGGCGTGCCATCCAGGCTCTGGGGGGGGCAGCTGCTGGTGTTGTTGTAGCTAAGCGGCGGCAGCGGGAGGCTGTCGGACCACGGCGCCGTACTGGAGGCTGCTGTCTGGTGGACCCAGGGGGACTGGAGGAGGATGCAGCTGTTGCCGCCTCCTCCTCCTGTTCCTGAGCCCACAGCCAGCGATATTCCGCACACAGGGCCTCCAGTTTCCGGGCCCTGGCCCGGACAGCCATCTCTTTGCGGGTGAGCTTTTGTGGAGCATCTATAAGAAGGAAGAAAGAAAAATACTGTAACCAATACTCTTTAACAATAATACAAAATAATTCAACAGAAAGTTGTCTCACAGTAACACTAGCAATTTGCAAGCACAGTGTAACATTTTGGCATGTATCTTCCCGCGGTATTTGTAGGCCTGTAACATTAGTGGGAGTTTCAGGAATTCTACTAGCAGCACTATGGACTGACTACATAGTCAGAGAGTCAGAGAGTACACCAGTCTTCTTCTTTTTTCTCTAGTTTTGAGAAAGAAATTACTTGTACGTGAACTTGTGGTAGCCGGCATAATGCCAGCTCAGTCAGCTTGCACCCAAGAAAAACAGACACAAGCCATGATGACGCAGACTCGCATTACTTTAAGCAGTGCATGCAGGTGGGGATAGGCAAGCTCTTACTTTTCTATAAGGGTGGCACTGGCCATACTCGGTTACATCAAGGGCTACTGCTCAATGTAATGTATATTTTTCACTGCCCCCCCGGGCCTTCAGTACTACAAAAGGAAAATGAAGATTATTAATTTCTGATCATGTATCCAGCCGATCACATGATCTTTGCTTATATGATGGATGACTTTATGTGCTTTGTTGTGATAGATTGAGTGAACACCAGCGATAGTCCACCCATGATTGACACAGCTGAAAGAAAATTATTAACATAGGGAGTGAGTGTGGTACCCATAATTGCCGGAAGAAGGGACTTGACTTGATATAATTGTCAACTATACAATACATACACAATATATGCTGTGCTTGCAAAGTAAACTACTGTACTGTTACTTTAGTCAAGGGAGAATTTCTGAACAATCACAACTTCTAGTATTGGATTTCCTCTGCTTTTCTACTCTGGCACAGACATGCTGTTCAAACAAAGTAACACTCTTCATCTTCTGAGCGCCTGCTCTACATACACCTCTGCTATCTATGAGGAAGAAGATACCATCCAGGCTTCCAAAGTAAACGTCTATCAGTCTTAATGTCTCAACTGTACCAACTTTACTTTTTCTCAACAACCACACATGCATTTTCTGATTCACCCACACAGGCAGTCATCTTTTCTTTCTCCTCCAACCATCCTTGCTTCAAGCAGCCATGCATCTGATTCCTTCCTATCAGCCACCTCTGCATACATTCAAAAACACGTATCATTCTTTACAGTCATAAATGTTACGACTGGCTCGTCCTTCCTTACACCCTTCTTTCCCTTTTAGTTCATCACATCCCTCAAATTCATCTGATCTGACTTGGCTTCACGATAAAAGTTTCACAGCTGAGTTGAAGTCAAATAGAGGGGGCCATTGCTTACTCGAGAACTACCGCCTCTAATGCTATGGCTAAGTCAAGGGTGACTGTCTTCTCTGTGATTGGCAAAAATGTAGTTCTAAATTAGTAACTGTTCATAACAGTACAGTGTACTTCTACTAGTGTACTGTCTACTGTACAGTACATCATACACCCCTTTGCGAGCCTACTCTAAAATGTCAATAAGTAAGCAGTATAATAACTTACCACCGTCTGCCGCTGTTGAGCCATCCCCCGCAGCAGCTCCTCCAGGTGGCACTTGTGGCGCCGCCGCATCCGCCCCTGGAGTGGACCCCTCCACGCTGCTGGCCCCGGCACTGGTGATGGGAAGTGCCGCATCCGATGTTGTGATGACGCCTAGAAAAAACATGTCATATTTTTAGATGTCATACACCACCCCCTATTTCGTCTCGTAATGGAAGAGAAAATGATAATACATTAACAATTTGTAATTATTGGGACTGAAAAAAAATCACGGTTTTGGGGAGAATGTTAACTTATATGGTTAGCCATAACATGCAACACATTTTGGTACAACTGATGAATGCTTGCTTTTTAAAGTGCAATATTTTTCTAGTTACAGACAGAACCATCTACTCCTCATCATCACCACCAGGAGGACTTGAAGTTCCAACAAGGTGAGGGCTCTCGAGTCCCGCACAGTTACTATTAATAATTAGATGTGTTAAGTTGAAGTACATACTAGGGAAGGGTGTTTAAACTTTAACGTCATCTATCACCACTGCTCACTGGGAATACTGCGCTATTAAAAATAAAGAAATTGTTTTTTTATTTCTTATTTGAAAATAAAACTTTAAAACTAAAAAACACTGTGTGGTTTTTGTTCACGAGTGAGTGAGCGGAAGGGTTTGCAGTTGCACTACTGCACTTTGCAAGCTTGCTTCCGTGACTCTGATAGGTCGGGACTCGGTAGTCTTCTTCTGTTCTTCTGGGTCGTATAATCATTGGTCAGACACACTAGATAGTCGGTCAAGGGATTGGGGGTTCGACTTCTGTTCTGAATGAGGTATGTGTTAAGTCGAACTGCACCTATCATCAACAATGTCCTATTTCTCTTGTCCATACTTCTGTATGTGCAGAATAGTCCCTGAAACACTAGCGGTAGTATGTGCTACTAACAAATCAAAAAGCCAACTACTAGCTTATTCTTGGTGGACATTGACATTTTTTTGTTGGAAATTGTCAAAGCACTAACATTAAGAAGACTGGAATAGACAGCAAGTGCAACCCAGAGGACTGCACTCAGTGCCTCTAGAGCTATTGCTGGATCAGAGTTTTTTAACACCGTTTGCCGACTGGGCAAGCTTAGCTACCAACACAGGCCGACTCATAATAATAATAGTAAATAGTAGTAGCACAGAGAGTGATGGTAGAGGCAGGATAAGAATGTAGAAACAGTCTACAAGAAGATCAAAGACTATTTTGTAAAATTTTTTATTAGGAAACAGTTTGGAATGAATAGGAGCTCTAAAAGTTAGGGAATTATAATTATTACTAGTAAGAACAGAACAACTTACTGGGGCCAGCAGTTGAGCCTGCAGAGGACCGATCCTGACCACCTTGTTCCGCCGGAGTCTCGGGTGTGGTCTTCTCCTTGCCCCTGGGAGGTGCTGATGATCATGAAATAAACACAAACATGGATGATTGTTTTTTTGAAATATTTGATTTCTTTGACCACAATCTAAAATTATCTTGGGGAAACAAATTACCAACAATTGCACTACATGAATTGATTGACCTATCTGATCTGGTCAACTAGAATAGATAGTATAGTATTGCTGGATTTGCAGACCGTCTCCTTGAAAAGTGATGTAAATCCCTAACTAAACCAACAACAAAAAGGTTCTACTACGACTGCCAGCACTCAGCAGCACGCGACGTGATAGACACAGTCCGTCATCATGATTGCAGACCACTAAAAAATGTCCTACTACTAAATAACAAGTCATAATACACTCAACCTATCAATCCACCACTATCTCTTCTTAGTGGCAGCAGGAGTACAAAGGAAGGACTAGACTTGAGTCTCTAGTCTCTCTAGCATTACGCAGTTCTGCTCAAATGAGCACAAAGTTGCAAACAAGTAAACATTGGAGCAACGCCACTGAGCAGGCGAGCACCTGCAATCACAAAAGCTATTTAAACATTAATTTACCTGCAATGTAATCGAATCGGCAGCATTCTTGCTCTTCGGGAAAAACATACATTAGCAATATAACACAGAGCAGAAGAAAACAAAGTAGTTATTAAATAGCTACTCACCAAGACCAGGGATCTCCACTCCTAGCAGGTGGAGCAGGTCCTGCTCCCGGTCAAGTAGGTCAGCCCACCGGTGCGTCGCCTGATAGTAGGTGCGCCAGACCCCTGACTCCCTACACATGGCCCGGCACACCTTACCCCATAGCTGGCGACGCTCCCGGAGGCCATACCCTGAACCGGGCCTGCCCCCTGCTGCCATGGTCTTGGGGAGGTGGCGCTGGATGTAGAAAATCAGGGCGGCCACCTCCACCTTGCTGAAGATCTCCCTGGCCACTACTTGCTCCCCCCTTAATCGCCCGCAAGGGAGCCGGGTACGGGGTGCGGGACCCTTACCCTTCTTCTTTTCGGCTCCCTTTGCCCTGGTCCAGGACAGGAATGGAAAAATAATAGAAAGAGAATAGAGAAAAAGTAAATAAAAGAGAAGAGTTAAAAAAGTAGTTTTAAAGTAACCAAAAGTAGGAAAAAACACATAATATAGACGTAGAAAAAGAGAGGGATAGATAATGGGTTAAAAAAAAAGTAAGTTCAAAGAAACAAAGGATTGCAAAGATTAGGGGAGGATTGAAAAAGCATGCACAGAACCATAGCAATGAATGAAAAACAAGATGGCCGCGCCCATTGAGGACCGCGTGGGTAAGTTTGCGCGATATTTCCCCCGCAAGCACGCAAAAATGCACGCGACCACGTAAACGTGCCCCGCACACAACGCGAGAATGCAACCAGTGCCCGGAAACAGAAATACGCAACTCAAACAAGATGGCCGCGCCCATGTACGACCACATGGGTAACTTCGCGGTCGGCGTGCTGAAAGCGGCCCGCGAACACGCAAAGCGCTTCGCGTACACGCAAAAAAAATGCACAAATTTGCGGATTATGCGGAACATGAATTCGCTTTCGCACGAATTCGCGTACCGCAAATTCGCAAATTTCGCCCATACTTAGAAATAACGGAGAGAAGTCTTTTTTCTTTTCTCCCTCTTGAATTCCTTGCGCACTTGGAGCGCGAACTGTATTTTGACAACTCCTGAAGGCGAGTCTTACAAGTGACCTAAGTAAGCTTTTATTTTTATTCTAGTGTGAGGCAGCGCCGTGTTGTCCTGAATTTTCATTTGTTCGCTGAAGTAACTATTGAGGCAACTGCTGCATGAATTAAGCTGTATGACAAACAATACAGCCGTATGGTGATTTATGGATTTAGAGCCGTTGTGAGGCTTGGAGCTTTCCTGAGATAATTGCTACGGCTTGGTGTGTTCTTCAGGAAGCGAATATTGGAACCACAAAGAATCCTTCCTTTTTTGCATAAACAAACACCTTCACCTTTTGACCAATGGACTACCTGGTTACAGATAAGTACTTGGGAATATCTGTGTATGGTGAATTGACAAATATCAGTAATTCAAGGTACATTTATTACTGAAGGAACTGTGCTTCTTTTCTTTTATGATTTATTTTTACATTTTGTGCCTTTTTTCTATGGAATACATGTGTCAGCTGAAAATGTAAGTGTATTCCCTCACATAATCATATTGATATAGTAGAGTGAAAGTGGAGTATATGTATGACTTATTATATCTCCTTCTGCAGGAGTCACGGCCATATAGGAGTGAGGTCCCCACAACTCTCACCCAGCTCTCCGTTGATCATTCAAGCTGCTGCAACTTTATTGTTTCGTTTGTCCCTTTTTTTCCCCTTCCCCTGTTGTGGTACAGTCTGTGGAGCTGCTGGTACTCGCAGGTGTTTCCATATAAGGGGAAAAGGAGAATTAGCATCGTTCATCGCTCCCGCTGTATCCAGCTGAACAGGTTAGTAGTAACCTCTATTCATGTCATGACAGGGCATCATGGGGGCTGAAAGGGGAGCCCAGGGTGCCAGATTAACAGGGATTATGGAGCATGGTCTAGAAGCACCTTTAAAGTACGTCCACCATCTTGGCTGCTTCATCCGTGCCACTCCAAGTTGCAACATTTATCCACATTTATGTCAAGGACACACGCAAAATAACAAGTCTGACAATCAATGTGCCATTCGTAGGCAGGAATATATCTGCTATTAAGGAATCGCAAAATGCCATGTAGGTATGAATCGCAATATTTTTTCTGATTCCTTGTTGTTCCTTAATTGTGAATCGCAAATTGCGGTTTGCAATTAAGGAATACCTTCCCATTCATTCCTATGGGCCAAGAGGCCCATAGGACTGCATAGGAATTGCTCCCGCAATTTGCGAGTCACTAAGAGGCACTCGCAAAATGCGGGCGCAATTTCAAGGGTGCCAGGGTTTCAAAAGGACACCCTGTTGCACCCATGAAATGTGCATGTGTGCACATGTGGTGCATATATATGCCCTAAGGATATGAATGTGTGCCACATGGCACTTAAAGAAAAGCAAAAAAAGTGCTTTTTTAAAGGAAATCGCTAATTACCACAAACTTGAAGTTGGTGGTAATTAGCGATTCCTTGACGCTAAAGTAAACTTTCTTTTGTGCTACTTACATTGCATTTAAGGAATCGCAATTTGGGGTTCCTTAAATGCAAGAGCAAAAATAGGAATCGCAATTTTGCGATTCCTTATTTTGCTAGCAGGTTTGAACTTACCTACATTGCTCGCTGCCAAATAGCAATCGCAAACGCTGAAATTCAGCTAATTTCAGCGTTAGCGCTCGCTATTTGTCCACCTACATCTGGCCCTTTGTTATCTGATATGGACTACAATTTCCCTCTCTGTTTTATTTATTTATGAGTATTAATATAACCAATGAGGAGATTATAAATTCAGCTTTTTTACCTCAATAGTTAATAAGATGTAGATTTGTTGTGTGTATGCAGTATGTCTTTATCTTTCGAATGCTGTTAATGTGCAAAGTTAATCTATAAGAAGATTGGAGTTAAAATACATTTGTTAAAAAAAAGGCTTGAGCCACACTGAAAAAAAGTGTTGGTATAGTTGAGAAATACAATGTTCAAAGAATAGGCCTGAGGATACTATGTACAAAGCTTATACAACATGCTATATGTACATGTAATTATACATTATAAATCATAAAGAGAAGCCCACACACTACAAAACTTACCATGTAGGATATTGTGAATTACATGCTGTGCAAATCTCAGACCCTCGGGCAGAATGAACCCGCCTTACCAAATCACCAGGCACAGCAGGACAAATCCCGCATGTGCAGAGTGATTCTAAAAACTTTGTGGAGCTGTTCAAAGTCTAGGGCCTCAGCTCCTGCTCTTACATGGGCAACCTCAGTTTAATCAGCACTAGCCAGTGATGACCAGCACCCCAAATAAGCTCTATTAGGATAGTGTCTATTTCGCAGAACACTTTTGTACTTATGTTATGACACTATTTTCAGATACAATGACAGAAGCTGCAAAACATACAGTTTCACAGAAAGGAAAGCAGTTCAGTGCATTATCAGACAATATAAACTGTAAATGTACTTATTATTATTCTAATGCATGTCACGGGCGAGCAACTACAAAAGATAATGTAGTAATTCATGTAAGAGAGCACAACCCCCCAAATGTGACAGAAATAGAAGTATGAGAGATATTGCTGAATATAAGAGAGGCAAGCACTAGCTCCCAGGAACCTACAACCAAAATCATTAAAAATATATTACCTAAAACCCCATACACAAGACAGGGCAACTGCCATCCATCCTTACTTTAAAACATTTAATTGCACAAACTAAAAAAGCCACCAGTGATATCCCACTTGCCCCTAGAAGATACCAAGATATACACATGCCTGAACATTTGACAATTACACATGATGAGGAACCTTTCCTTTAACATGACAACTTAAATATTGAGATATGAATTCTAATATTCCCTACAGCAGATAAATTTGTATAACTTTAACAATGTCAAACATGGATGATTGATGGGACCTTCAACATGTGTCCCAAACCATTCACTCAGATATACACCATGCATGGAGAATATCAAAAAACAAATATCCCTTTTATATATGCCCTACTACCAAATAAACAAAGCAACGCTCACTAAGACCGCTTAAACCATGTATAACATTAAACCGGCGGTGGTCACAAGAAGACCTCTGAGCCGGCGGTCTTCGCCCACCCTACGACAAAGCATGCAGACTGAACCGCCGACCGTGTCAATGTAGTGTGACCTGCCTGTGCTGTGGAGACTGCAATGCAGGTGGTGCCTACTCCGTCGCCATCAGGGCTGTGGGTTCCCACCGAGCCAATTATGAAAACACAGTTGTACTGGCGGTCCCCTAGTGGCGGTCCCCAAATGGCAGTAGGCCTCTGAGGTAAGCTCTCAGCAAAGCACCATAACATTGGCCATTGGATGGGTACGAATACAGCACACCTGATGTCTATTGGCCAAGTGGACACACCTGCAAATGGCACTATAAAACACATCCCATTTCAGACCATGATTCTTTGCCACTTCACTGCAGCCCTTTTTTCCCCATCCCTATTACCACTCTCCGTACACTTTTGTTGCACCTTTTACTCACATCTCTTTCTTTTGTTTTTGTTTTTTTCATTGTCACTTCCTTTAAATTGTAGTTATGTCATGCCTAAAAAAAATCCACATTTTTGAGAGGTTGAGTTGTCAGTCATGGTGGATGAAATAATAAGAGTAGAGACACAATTGCTTGGAGCCCAAGCCCCACATACTGCTCTCAGAAAGAAAAGGGAAATGAGATGCAGAATAGTTGACAGAGTGAATGCTGTTGGTACCACCCTACGCACACAGGATGAAAATAGTAAGAGGAGGAATCACCCGAGGGGGAAGGTGTGGTCCATGGCCACCCTCCACGCAACACCTGGAGGCCGAGAATACTGGCAGTGGTCCTCCCAGTGCCCCATTACAACTCTTTCCCTGTAGAAGAAGGTATTGGCCATCCTACAGTCTGAGTGCTTAACAGAAATACCTGGGGGAATGGGGTATTGTAAGTTACACCTCACTAACTGTCACAATACCCCAATGTCCTGTTGACTCTCAACTTAGATTTTGTCATTGTGTTGTGCACCTACTTTCCTAAAATGAAATCCAGTCTATTACTATAAAAAATAGTCAGGGACTCATGATATCTGTTAACATGTAAATGTATGGTCCATCCCAACTGCATTTTGGTAAGAGGTATGTCACACTAAACATTTTGCAAGTGTTGGCAACTAGAGATTGAAATGACTACAACTACCACGAAGCCCTGTTTCTATACCTCAAAACAAGATGAAGTTGTGATTTTGCCCATTCTCACTTGTCTGGCATAATACAACTGATGTCCAATTCTCATGGACTGATCAATCTACATACATGCTGTACTCAGAGACATGTCTGCTTCAGGAGCGGCCCGTGAAGGTAAGAGCGGAGGGGTGGCGGGGTGGGGTGGGGTGACTCAACAGACGACGATGAGGGAAAATTAAATAAATCATTAATCAAGGGATCATGAGAGGTGCACTGTGGGCCAGCTGAGTGAGGCCACTGGAGCCACTCACACCCAGTTGCAGTGGGACATACACCATGAGATACAGGACTTAACACCAACATAGGCTTTCTCATAGGGGTGATGCAGAACATCGACAGACACCTGTGTAGGGCTTTTCCAGCACCACATACCTCTTCCTGGGGTCCAACAACATAGGGCCCATCTACATCTGCTGCAGCCTCAGGAAGGGAGGCCCTGCCAGAGGAAGACACACCTGCAGACACCCCTGCCCCCGCAGCTGTGGATCCTCCGCATACTGCCAAGCTGGACCTCCACGCAAATTTCCAGAAGGTGGGGATGGCAAGACCTCCACCACCGCTAGCAAGAAACCTCACACCTATATTCCTCCAGTGTGTGTCACACAAGCACTCTGTGGACTATTTCTGGACACATTTACCTTTCTGATGGGAGTAGTATTTAGGACATTGGACTTCAAACAATTTGCCATCTACAATTATGGTTTCATTCACCATGACTGACTTTTTGTTTTCCGAGTTTGGTTTTGCACAATTTTTATTTTCTCCTTATTCTCTGCAGTAAATACAGTAGTCACAAACGTGTTGCCTGCTGTACTATATTTCACATCTAGTAATGTATATATGTACTCCCATCTGAACCTTACAATGTCAAAAATATCAACTTGTGTAAGCATGGATATATTGCATGTGCACAATGTTTAGCTCAGGATCACAACCATGTATTCTCATATACATCTTTATTCCATTGTTCCAACAAAAGGCTGTCATTATGTCAGAAACATAGCAAATCACGCATGACTCAAATATTCTGTGCCAGTGATCACATTTTCAGTTGCAGGCTCTAAGAACATGGAAGGAGGGGATACATCAGACACGTTCCTATTGAATAGTCCAAATAAAAAAGGTTAATTGTATCAGCTAGAGCCATCTCGCCTACCTCACAAATGGAATCCTACATCAATAACACCATTAAACAGGCACATGGCAGTACTACATTTCTGATCAAAGGATCATTCCAATCCAGTTTTGCCGCATCTGGTGAATGTCACAAACAAATGTCAGAGGTGTGCCACAAGCACTTTGCCGTACAATGAGGAGATACATCAACAGCTACATACACTTTACACACAATGAGGTTTTAGCCAATATGAAGGGAGACTAGCATGGTTTGAGCCCGCAAAAGCATTCTGTTGGAGCACATGATGGCACACATATTACATTAGGACCACAACACGACAAGGAACAAGTTCAATGCATCCCTAATAACTTCCATCCTATCTCTGTGCAAGCTATCTGGGCCCAGGATGTATACACCCAAAGTCTATGATAGTCATTGCCAGGACCAGTCCATGTCCCCTTTGTACTTCCAAACAGCAATATATATACCCACAAATTTCGCAACCCTGAAATCTCCAAATGAAGATGCCATGGTTAGGGTACCTAAAACAGACCAAAATAAACAGATTAGATATCATACCATACTTATAAGACAATTCACAGTCAACTTCTGGAGAACACAGTCTATTATAAAACTAAAAGCTAAACAAAACAACCAAAAAAATTGCCTATGTGTCAAAACCTCGCTCAACAATCACCTTTCAACTAGTTTTTCAAGAGCTTGACCTTCCTAATATTTTAATAGCCAGGGGAGGTCAGAATGTGTACCTGACCACCGTGTGACCCACTTCTCCTAGGAACACTGCCGAGCACTGGCGGGCGATCCCTCAGGGAGAGGATCTCGAATCTAGGATGGCACGCGCTGAGCTAGCACCACTTGACAAAGGGACACCACACTGTAGTTTTTCAGGAGAACGTATTCTTTTATCTCTTAAGCAAATGGATCTTTATGATCCGCAGATTCTTGTGTACAAGCAGAGCAAGGGCTCACAGAGTCTCGGTATGGATTAGGGTAGCGGGACAGTCTTAAGGTTCAAAGTCAATACGGGTGTGTATCCGGCGCACAGCTCTCAATCCTCGAGCTGGGGGATACGGGTAGATCTTGGGTCCAGCCGGACCAGGGTAATCTTTGAGCCGCGATCGGATCAGCTGGGCTCGAGCAAGGATGAGGCAGTTCTTACGGTCTGTAGGGAGCCTCGATCGAATCAGCAGGGCTCAGGAGTTCTCAAGGTTGCAAGGGAGCCGCAACGATGTCAGCAGGGCTCAGATGGATTCGGGCAGAAGTCCTTCTCTGCCGGGTAGGAGCGGCGACGAGGTCAGCAGGGCTCAGATGGATTCGGGCAGAAGTCCTTCTCTGCTGGGTAGGAGCCGCGACGAGGTCAGCAGGGCTCAGATGGTTTAAGGCAGAAGTCCTTCTCTGCCGGGTAGGAGCCGCAACGAGGTCAGCAGGGCTCAGATGGCTTCGTGCAGAAGTCCTTCTCTGCCAGGTAGGAGCCACGACGACGTCAGCAGGGCTCTCGTAGTTCCGGGATACAACTAACTTGATCAGCCCAGAGCAACCCTTGATATAGGACTGCTCCCCTTTGATGTCCGGACTCCTCGCAGGCAGAGGTCTTAGCACCTGGGGGCCTGTTGTTGGGGGTTCCTCCTAGGCGGCTCCTTTCCTCCTTTCAAGTTGGGTCTGGAGGGATCCCAGACACGCAGCAGGCCTGGAGCCAGCCCTCAGGGAGGCCGGATGGGCGATCGAAACTCATCTCTCGAGGGGAGGTGGGAGATGTGATCGAACTACTCCTCCCTTTCTCACTCATAGGGAGCGCTCTATCCCCCATCCGGGTATGGCGCACCTAGGGCCGATGTCGGGCTGGGGCCGTGGCGGCCATCTTAGGTGCAGGGGCATGGGCACAGGGCCTCGGGTACCAGGAAGATGAAGGGAGAGGACGGGGAAGCCCAGTGTCGTGGGTGTGGGTCATGGAGGGAATGGTCGGGTGAATAAGGGCCATGGGGATGTGCCCGGGTCAGGGAGGACCACGCCACAAGGCCGGGTCCAACACTCAACATGCAACTCACATCATCACAACAAGAGTTGCTACAACAGCCAGATTCATTACATTTCACAAAATACTTACACGCATGAGAAGAAGTTGTCGCTGAGATTTTGACGGAAGTCAGCTCCTTCCTCTTCACCACTATCATCATTTGGCATTTCAGGATGCTCACCAGGTGGCATTTCGTAATCTCCATCATCTGTGATAAAAGGAATGGTCCGTTGTAGAGCGATGTTGTGGAGCATGCAGCAGGGCAGAGTGATTTGACACAGCTTCTTGGGTGAGTAGAGGTGGACTCCACCAGTCTTATCCAGACATCTAAATCTAGCCTTCAGGAGCCCAAAAGCGTGCACTGCTGACACTTTGTCCTTTATTGAAATGAACTTCCCCTGGTGTGGTTGAATTCCTTAGCAGTGCAAACAACCATGGACGGTTGGGATAGGCTGAGTCTCCTAGTTGGAAGACAGACATAAGTGCAACAATAAGCTTCACTCTTTCTGATTATACTACCTGACATTATCCACACAAAGTTAGGACAGAACATACTAACCCAAAAGCCAGGCCTGCTCCGGTAGTAGTTGTGGCATCAGCTTTGGGATGGTGCTGTTTCGCAGAAGAAAGGAATCATGGGCTGATCCTGGGCACCGGCCACGGACGGTTGAGATATACAAATCCGGTAAGCAGACAACTTGCACATTGATAGACTGGAAGTGCTTCCTGTTACGATAAACTTGTTCTTTGGCTTGTGGTGGTACTGAGACAATATGAGTGCCACCAATGGCTCCAACCACATGTGGGAGGTGACCAAATCCATAAAAGTCAATCTTCACAGTGACTACAGCCTCACGTCTGGGGAACTGGATGTAGCTGTCAATGTGTCTCATCATTGCTAAAAAGTACGTCTTGTAGTACACCAGTGAACATTGGTGGTGACATATCACCAGATTTAGCCACAGTGTTTTGAAAGGAACCTGTGACCGGAAAATGCAATACTGCCATAATTTTCACAAGACGTGGGATGCATGTGAATTTAGTATTTTGAGGAAGTAGATCAGGCTCCAACTGATGACATAAATACTGTATGGCTTGGTTTGCCTATTCAAATTAAACTTCTTGATGATATCCCTTTCTTCTATGGTCTGAAGGTCTAGAAATGAGTGGTACACTGGAGACTGTCATCTCCTCCTTTTCTCAGGGTACCTATGTGAGGAGTAAAAACAATGTAGAACTTCAGTCACAGGTCACGAGCAATATATATGAAGAGTAAGCGAAAAGTCATGTGACAAACCATAATTGGTTCAGAAAGCATTATACATCATTCACATAATATTTGTCTACTGTCCAACATCCACCAATTGTCTCTATTGTGGTCTTCACATGTCTGTCCACAATATACCTTCAAAAATGTACGATGAGCACCTTCATATTGTAATTTCCAGTCAAAGTACAGTCAACTGCGTTGTACACTGCACTGGGCAAATATGGCGTTTATGCACAGTAACACACTACACAGATGTTTGCATAATGAAAATTACATAGCAATGGATTGATACATGTATAAACATGCTAAAATGGCGGATGCCTGACCGCGCATATTGGACATACTGAATCCATCGCTGCCGGTGGAAGTAAACCTCGTGGTGGGCGTTTTAATCGATAATGGACACAGCCATAGGCTAACATTGGTTATTGTGATGCTAGAGGGCCAATGGCTGTGTCTGTCTCCGTTGATTACAGAGTATGTGGCGTACATGTACAATTTGGTTTGAAAAATAACTCACTTGCCTCCTGACACTGATGGTATCAAGATCTCTTCCACTGTAGCTGCTGTTTGCCACCTCTGGGCCAGGCCAAAAGGAAAAAAGGCTTGTGCTTTCTCTCCATAGGAGCTGAAGCTGCTGGCTGATGAGGTCCTTACCCTATATGGCCAGCTCAATGGCTCACCAGAGGAACAGGTAACTATCAGTGTAACTCCCTCTTTGCCATTTCAACAAGTTACAATGTTCCGCTGAGTTCCAGAGTGAGGTCTATTAATTGTTTTATAATTTCTTGGTCCCTACATAGGACACTCATGTTAGGTACTGTTGAGCACTATACATTGTGAATGTAACATCACCATTGGGATGTGTAGTAAGTATAAAGCTCTAGACTCTAATTGGTGTGTATGTAACCATCCATGTATTTGTGAATTTCATGGTACCTGTGATAGGTATCCAACACTGGCAATGCTAAATGTAAAGAGAACTGTATAGCCGTTACAACATGACCCATGTATGTACACTGTCTGGAGCAGATGAGGATGTTTATAGCTATGTGTACTGCCCCACATATCACTCATACAAAATCTGGGATCTCCAAACAATTGTCTGCGAACTAGCAATAGCTCACAGAGCCCTTCGGAGTGCCACCCAGCTTTGAGGTCACTCATTGGATGTCCCTAAGCTGACTTTTTTCATTAGGAAATATTAGAAATGTGCTGGTCTTGTGACACCAGTATGCTCAGGCTACAGAGAGCAAGGCCTGACAGTAAGCTGTGCACAGTCAGAACCATGTGCCAGGCTGGGGTTGAGTCCCTGTGGTAAATCAACTGATGCACAGAGTTATAGACTTGTTGTTCTGTAGGTCCTTTGATGCTCACGAATTAAATTGTCACAAACATTACTCCCCCAGTTTGTTATCACCTGGACCACAGTTGGTATGATGATTGCGATTACCCCTTGACCTGATCCTTCAGTACACTGACCCACATTTCTAAGCAGCGTGATTTTCCAACGAGAGGTTCCTTACTACCACAGGTTTATTTTCACTGTTCCATGAGTATTGCTTGTACAGTACAGTCCTAGGTCACGTGCCACATTAACAGTGTAGGATAGTTGGTCACTCCATAACAGGTGTTGTATCTGTGAATCACTAGCATTTATATATTCAACCAATCTGTCATCTCTGTAACAGTGCCACATGTGTCAAAAGTGTTGTACTTTGTTGCTAATAGATGTCACACATACTGCATTACCACTAGTATGAAATGTCATTTGTTAGTACAGATGTCCACACATCCCCAGAGAGGAAGCTTTCACTGAAACACATGGCAGGACTTTCATAGTGACCTCTGTCACAGGATGTAGTCAATTCTAGGGTACCAGGCTCTATGGACCGTAGCCATCACATCAGTGGGCCTGGCTATAAAAGTGTCAATACAATGATGCAAAAGTTGGTTAGCCTTCAATAGGCCACACATTTTGTCTCAGATGTCACAGCAACTCACATCACAGTACATGTAAGATGGACCTGGCCTTCATGATGTTAGTGGTCTGATTTAATCAGTTTGGTACATGAGCAGGTATGAGGATACTCAGATTATTGATACAAATGTGTGTATCCATGTATTAGTAGTGCTCAGCATGTGAAAACTACACAAGTGGAGTGTTAATGTTTGATTAATGAGTCTGCGAGTTGCATTCGCAATGTATCACATCACAACTGATTTACAAAAGGTTTCAGTTAAAGTCTGGTTTTCCTCTCTTGTATCTATATAGGTCAATGCCCCTCAGAAGAGGTTTCTTATGGAAGGGCAGCACCAGGAAGGTGAACGTCTGAGTGTCTACAACAGAGCAGCATCCATTGTCGTAAGAGGTGGGAGGACCTGAGGCATTGGACCCTAAAAATTGTAGAGGTCCAGATGGGTAAGTCCTCCCTACGCATGCGGGCCGCATGCCACACTCCGACCCCCCCAATAGCCCGCATACTGGCGGTGCCCTATCCTGAGTTGGATGGGCAGTTGAGAACCCAACAGCAGATACACCAGAAATCTACTTGTCACATTGCTATCTCTGTTTGGAAACAGGCAACCATTTCCCCATCAACATTGAGTGTAACTCATGTCCAGAGCAATAGAAGAGTTGTTGAGGGGTAGAAGCGTCCAGTCAACTACCAAGTTTTCTGTCTTGAGCAGACACATGGCTGATTAAAGTCATAAATGACCTAAGGCTTTTTGATGTGCTGGGTGACAGTTGTCCCAGACAGCCCACTTATCTTCATTGTGTCAGGAGTTATGCTCTCTCACTACTGTGTCCCATGTGATGGTGGCCCTCTTACATGTGGCATAGCATACAGTGCAGTGACTGTGGAATACTTCCCATTGGTAAATTGGAAATCTACAGTAACATGAGAGCGCAAACATCACTGGTGCCATCAGTATTAGTGCCTACATGCTGGCATGTGTACCTTACCCTGTTGTAATTCCGTCTGTACTACTGTTTCAGACCTGATCTAAGTGTCTTCATGAGGTGATGTCTGATTCCATCACAGATGTGTTTGTAGGCCAATCTGTGTTTTGAAATGTATATCAGTGATACGTATACTGTTCATGTCTTACCACATACAGGACTGTGTACACATTGGTGGGTGGTTTACACATACCCTAAGCCATCACTGAATGTCATTGGTTGGGTCCAAATGATGAAGCAATTAAGGACATGACAGGTGGACTTACAGTAATTTGTCACTATTGGAATTTCCATGGCATAGATGTGGGAATATTCAGTTATGTGAACTGCACATGTTGGCAAAGTTAATCCACTGACTGGTGACATGCATCAGGAAGTGTCATACAGAAATGTAGGGTATCATATGTGAGTGTCTACACTCAGTATTACAAGGCACTTTGTATTTGTAATTCAAAAAGGTACTGTGATGTGTCTTCCCAGTAGGACAAAGGTGACACCACCTCTTTCTGGAATGGAGATTCTCTGAGCCTCAACAGATCTTTTATTTATTTTTTGTAGTTTTATATAGCGCAAACTTGACACGAAGGTGTCAGAGCACTTTACATGAGCACCAGCTGAATTACAAATAGACACATTCATTTTTTTGGCACAGGATGATTAAAGTTATCAGCCCAGAATCACATGATGTTTGAGCCTCCTGCCAGACTTGAACCTAGTTCCGCAGCTTCAAAGTCGGCTGCCCTAGCCGTTAAGTCACACCCTCTCCTTTCAATGATCAAATTAAGTTTAGGTATTCAATGGAAAAATGGTATTGTCACCAGTACCAGGTTGGATTGGGAATGTCCCTAGGCCTAGGTGAACTCTTATGCTGTGGATATTTGTTCCCAATTCTCCCTCTTTGGCCCAGATTATCTCTAGTATACTTCTCTGTGCCACATGTTGTACATAGCAAAGTTACTTAACTACAGCTTTAATTAGACTATTCTGACAGTGGACATGTGAGGAAGTGTTAAATAGAAATGACAACAGTGTGAAATGAGCATTTGCATGTCAGCTGATATCTTCTACAGTACTTATTACTGCAACATATCTGTATTACTTGACCATCATTTCATCTTGAAGTATTTTTTTTAGATATATGACCATTTGCCAATTGGACGGCTTTATAAAGAATCTCTGGAAATGATAAAGGTATAGCCATCCTATTTGATGACATCAGTTCACTATGGTATGCTACAAGGGCCAAAGTATACAAGGTGATCAGGTATCCTGCTAGCTACATGAGGATGGAGTTTAGACAAGTTCGCTCTTGCTATTGGAGCTGTCTGTGGTTATTACACCACTGTCAGCAATTGTTTACAGGCCATGTAGCATGCATGCATGTGCTCATGGTAATGTTGAAGCCACTATAGCGGACCTTGTAGCTGGACTCATGTGTGCACTTTAGAAATGATCTGTGGTAAAAGCTATTGGTCCAGTATTTTAATGCAGATGCAATAAACCTATTTTAAATGTCATTTCAACACCATCCCAGGCAAGCAGAGGAGACAGGGCCAACATCGTTGGGGAAGCAGCTGGCCACAGTTGTTCCGGTCTTAAGATGACAGACACTGAGGGACTCAGTGGCCCAGGGCTCGAGGAGAGTGCCTTGGAAGATGCAGACTCAACATCTTCATCTGCAGAGTTAACCTCCAGTGGAGACTACCTAGTGGTGGCAGAACACACAGGAACTGTGCCAACACCATCCTTGTTGGCCACTCCCCCTTCCATCTCCACCCTCCCTATTGCTCCCCGACCAGTTGCCCAGGCCCACTCCCCTAGAATGGAACTGTCTCCTTAGCTCCAGGCACCTCAGCCCCTGCCCTGCCCCGCTGTCCTGAGTGAGGAGGTTATTGACCTCCTGAAACTCATCTCTGTAGGGCAGACTGCACCACTGAATGCCATTTAGGGGCAAGGCAGCCATCTGCAACAGATCGCACACCCGCTTCAACAAGGCCTACCTATGAGGTAGATCCTTCATGGTGAGGGCAGCTAAGCTGTGGAACTCCTTGCCGGCCGATCTACGCAACATAGAGGCAGAGCCTCTTTTCAGGAAAAAAGTCTGGCTCTTTAGGGAAGTTTAGCAGCCCGCCCCAGCGTTGCCTGGGGCAGAAAGGGGCTGGGGGCAGTACACCCGCTCCCGCCCCGACCCCCTCCCGCACCGACTCCCTCCCGCCCCGACTCACTCGCGACCCCCTCCCGCCCTGACTCACTCCCGCCCCCCTCCCGCCCTGACTCGCTCGCGCCCCCCTCCCGCCCCGACTCACTCGCACCCCCCCCGCCCCGACTCACTCGCGCTCCGACATTTTCATTTACTGCTGCCTCCTTCTTGCCTCCCCCTGTATCACACAGTC
This sequence comes from Lissotriton helveticus, assembly GCF_964261635.1. Taxonomy (NCBI): domain Eukaryota; kingdom Metazoa; phylum Chordata; class Amphibia; order Caudata; family Salamandridae; genus Lissotriton; species Lissotriton helveticus. Next base: position 899,115,856 of record NC_136057.1, read on the forward strand.
TCACTTTCCCTTTCCTTACCTGTGCTGCCGCTCCTCACTGCACAGCCGCTCGTCACTGCACCGCCCTCCTCCTTCGTCGTCATCACGCACGTCGCGTCGCGGCCAGCGCTAGGTCCCGGCCGGCGCTACTTTCAGGGGACTACTTTGTTTACAAACTTAATTTTTTTAATTTACTTTTTTTTTAAAATTTATATAACCTATGTCCATCTACACATCCTGACATTTACATAGATGTATCGGGTGTGTAGATTGGCGCTGTGGTTCCCGAGTTTACCTGGCCAAAAGGTGCAAGTTCTCTCTTTATAATAGTAGTATAGATTAATGGGTCCTTGCCTTTGTTTCTTGGCTCTCCGTTTGCATACTGTCGATCGCTTAGTGCCGGGACACCTCTGTTTGAGGTAGCTGTTGCGCTTTGCAAGTGTCTGTATTATTATTATTATTATTATTAATATCGTGGCCTACCTGGAAGGCATCCACGGTGCTATGTCTGGCCTACAAAGATCTATTCATGCTCTGGCGTCCTCGCTCACGGCAGCCTTCCACCCTTCCCAAACTTCTGCTCCTCCTGCTGCCTCTTCCCTATCAATATCCACTTCCCCATCAGAATTGCCTTTTCCTATGCCTGTCCAATGCACACTCACACATAAGCACGCACCCACTTTAACAGCCCCAAGCAGCACACACAAACAGAAAGAACACTCACCAGGATGGTCACTACCCTCAATACCCCTGCATATCCCCTGACACTAAGCTCGCACGGACAGACACATCCATACCCCCAGCATACCCCCACACCCACAGACACATCCACCCCACAGCAGGCCCCCAGACACCACCCCCACACCTCAAACACATCCACAACTCCAGAATACCCCCCAGACACCACACACACAGACACATCCATCTCCCCCAGATGAAAATATACCTTTGCATTGCATGCATTACATCGCATGCCTTTACAACGTGGTTGTTACAATGACTGCATTGTTACAACGCGAACCATTACATCGCAAGTCATTTCAACGACTTGCTGTTGGGGGCGCGCTAGACTTAGGAATAGTATAATTCACTATTCCTACTCCAGTATGTGCAGCAGCGGGGAAGGTGTTTTATTGTAAATCCAACACCAGTGCACCCCCTACATCAAGTCGTTGAAACAACTTGCGATTTAATGGCTCACGTTGTAGCACCATGGTAGTTGTAAAAGCAGGAGATGTAACACATGTGATGTTATGGCTGTGTCCCACCCCATCTTACCCCCAGACACCACATCCGAACCCATAGACACATTCACCCCTCCAGCATACCCACAGACACCATACCCACAGACATCCACACACCCAGCATACCCAGCACTTCAACATCATACACCCCCAAAAACCTAAATGCCCACACTCACCCACACAACAGACACCTACAAACACCCACCCTAAGCATGCTCAAGACACATCAGACCAATAGACACCTGCACCAACAACACACACACACACCTGACACTTCCACTCTCTCTACCTCCCAACCACTACTCCCTCCTGAGCATCCTACCTTTTTTCTCTATGAGAGCTTGCTATTTGCCCTTACCCTTGTCACAGCCCAATGCCCCAAAGCTAAAAGTAACCCTTCCACACCTAAACTCATCCGTTCCACATCCCAAACTATCCCTCACAAAACTGTTACCCCATGAAGCCAGAACTATCCCTGAGAAGAAAAAGAAAAGCCCTCCCAAACCCAAGTCTACTCCTCCCAAACCCAAGTCCACCCCTCCCAAATGACATAATTGAGGTGCATGTACTGCCCACAAGATGTCCCTTCCTGGGGAGTTTCCCCTGGCAGTACTGTTGAAGGTAAGCGTGCTACCGCACAGCATTCTAGAGGACTTGTACTTTACATATGGAGTGCCATTTGCCTTTGTTTTTGATGTGTTTCTTTTGGAATAATTGAGAGAGGTATCTCAATTGTGAGAATAAACCTTGATTTTGATTTTCACCAAGTTATTCCTGGCATTAATTTTGCTTTGCAATCGTTTGAATTCTAGCAATGTTTCATTTAAAGATGTGTAGCACATATGTTTGTTTAATATGATGGCACGTACTATTCCTCACTTTTTAAATGTCTACTATGTTAAGTGCATACACTGGTTAATATGGTATGTGATTGTCATTGGAATTTACATGCAGCCATTCAACATAGTAGTAGAGTTTTGCTCCAAAAATTTGTGGTTGACAATTGCTTTAAGGATAGTTAACTACAGGTGAGTTTGATTCAGCTTCTTTACTAATAGGGTTGTTCCAATATGCATTGCATGGTGTTATATGATATGACCATTGAAGTAGTATACAATACAGGACTTGCTAAAGATAAGGGGAATCGTTACATGGATGATATGGTAGAGTATGGCTCATCATTGGACTGCCCCTTTTTTAAAGGTAGTGAATGTCTGACGGTTGCCCCTTGTGTAGAGATTTCTACATGCTCTCACATTGCACTTAGCCCAATGATGTGTGATGCATATTTTTATCTGTGAAACTGTTCTGCATTATTTTAAACACAGCTATACGTTGAGTTTTTCCTTTTAGATTTGCTATCCCTTTTTGTGAAAGCATGCAATGATTGTTGCCAGCTAGCACCAAAGTTAACCACACAATGTTGTTTTACAGGTGTCTTACTTTAAATACAGTTAACTTCAGCATTGGACTGCTTCTCAACCCGAATTAGATGGTACCGCCAACTCCCATTGCACTAAACCTCGTGCGCGCCGTGCTTTCCTTAACCTCTGCGACCAATTCTCTCTCCTTTATGTCTGACGCACTCGCAACCCTTCCCACACTGACTTCACACATTATGCGGGCCAACATAACATATGGACTAGACTCGATTATTGGCTTCTCACCCCGGGGTCTCTTGCTGGTTCCATTCTCTTGTGACGCTTCCAAAAACCTATTCTGATCACTCCCCTGTTAAGCTCCTCCTTCGGGTTCCACGACCTGATGGGTTTGAGCGACACCGGCGATTCCCTAGTTGTGCCCTCCAGGATGACCTTTTTCCTTCTGAGGTGAGTGACGCCATTGAAGACTACTTTACCATCAACACCGGCTCGGTCGACACCCGGGCGATTCTGTGGGAGGGATTTAAGGCATACATCAGGGGAGTTTGCATTGCTAAACAAGCGGGGGTGCTCAAAACTCTCCGCACTACACTTGAGCGATTGAAACAAGATCTTGCGGACCTTGACCTGGCATTGCGGCGTGCCCCCAGCCCGGAGGCGGCGGGACAACCTTTGGCTCTCCTCATTGACTACAGAGATATAGCTGACCGTGAGTTTCCTCTTTTTGGACAAATATCAAACCGCTTGGCGATATGGCAAGGGTGAACGTCCCGGTAAGGTGCTGGCTCAGATGCTTCGGCCTTCTTACAGTAAAGCCTACGTCACCGAGCTAAGCTCTTCTACTAACCTGGGGGGCTGTTTAGGATGGCGGTGAATCCGCATCCTCCAGGCCGGCGGAAGCCACCGTCGGCCTGGAGGATGCGGATTCACCGCCTTGGACTGCGAAAACACCACCAGCCACATTAGGATGACGGTGGGATCAGCTGCGGACGGCAAGTCTGTCCGCCGCTGATCCACGGTGTGTGTACCCAAATATGATGGCGGTGTATGCAAGACACCGCCAGCCATATTATGATGCAAACATGCTTTTCCACCGCGGCTTTTCCGCTGTGGAAAAGCATGTGGTCTTTTGTGTTTGGGGGCCCGTTGCGAGCCCCCAGGGTGTTGGGGGCTGGGGGGTGCACATGGGGCATGCTTTGGCATGCACAAGGTGGCAGGCACCACACGGTGCCTGCCAAGTTGTGCATGCCAAAGTTAAACATGCATATTTTACATTGCGGCGGGTGCTGCTCAAAGCAGCACCCGCCGCAATATAAAATATACGGGATGTGAGCGCCAGGGTGGCGGTCACATCCTAATTGCTACGGAGGGACCGCCGCTGCCCCTGCGGTCGATCCCTCCACCTCGGGGGTGGTGGACAGACGCAAGTCCGTCCGCCATCCTAATCGACCACTTAATTTGGATTATAAAATCCGTGCTGAAATTGTCGCCAATCGCTTATCCCAATTGATGGAATTCATTATTTCTCCGGCTCAATCCGGCTTTGTCCCCCACGTTTGACTTCTTTGAATCTTCGTACACTGTTTTCGGTCCTATGCACAGGATTAACCCTGAGGTTCCAGCCGCTGCGATTCTGCTGGGCATGGGTATGCCGGTGGGATTCATAGCCACCACGGCTTTGCACTACAGCCGTCCCACGGCGAGACTTCGCCTAAACGGCACACTGTCCCGACCCTTCCCCCTCTCCCACGGCACATGCCAGGGGTGCCCTCTGTCACCTTTACTATTTATTCTTGCAATGGACCCTTTAATCTGCCACTTCCAGGAAAAGCACCTGTAGAGGGGCCTACAAATCAACACCGATCCCCTCCTGGTCTCGCTGTACGCAGATGACACCATTCTGTATGCACGAGAACCCCAGGTTAACTTAGAGCCGCTCATTTGAGAGATCCTCCATTTTGGGGAGCACTCCGGCCTAGGCATCAACTGGCGCAAGTCAGTAATCGTCCCCTTAACCCCCAGCACAACCCAATGGGCATGTGAATTCCCTCTCGAGTGGTGCCGTCAAATTCTTGGGCATCCACATCCACCTGGATACAGACCAGATTCTCTGCCTCAACTATGGCCCGGCAGTTGGGACACTCGAGGCCCGGGTAGTGAGATGGCTGTGGCTGCCATTGTCCATCGCCGGCAGAGTAGACATTTTCAAGATGGTAGTGCTCCCCAAATTGTTATATCTTTTCAATAATATCCCCATTCCCCTCCCGAACAGTTTCTGTTCCAAGTTACAATCGCACCTCACACGATTGGTCTGGGGGGGCAAACAGACACGCGTCCGCTGGTGGGTTCTCATGCTGCATTATGAGAGGGGTGGGTATGGGGTGCCGAATCTCCACCTATATTATCTTGTTGCTCAATGTAGCTATGCCTTTGTATGGTATCATCCCAACGCTAAAATCCCGTTCCTCCGCCTGGAAGCAGACTTCGTTCTTCCTGAGTGACTGTCCGCCATCTTGCCTAAAGGTGTGCCCAGAGACCCTAAAGATATACAGACGGTCTCTACTACCAGCTGGGCATGGGATAAACTTCAACGTTACACTGGTTCCCCAACACTCCCCAATTGCCGCTGGCTGCCCATAACGTGTGAGAGACTGGTGTAGTGTAGCTCCTATTTTCCCAATAGGCTCTGCGCATTGGAATAATACCTACAGCAGTAAAGGCCTAGGCCAGACGTTAACTAGGTCTACTACTGTCGATACTAGACTTAATTTTTGGGTTTGCCAGCTAAGCTCAGAGTTCGCTAGAAACTTTCTCGAATGTTCAAGGAAGGAATTAACTCCCCTGATTAGACAAGAAGGGATTTAGTTTCTGACAACCATAGAACATGACAACTTTGCTCTCCCCTAATCAAGAGTCAATCTCGAGAGTCGTGTGAGCACAAGGCAATTATTTTACTCAGTCAGTACGTGCATTCTTAGTCTCATCAGAATGTAGAGAAAAGGAAGAGACGGGCGTGTTCAATAAAAAGGTGTTATTTATTGATCAGTCTCTTTTCTCGTACAAGAGAAAAGGATCGATATTATTGCAATACTTATAGTTAAGTAAAGTGCATACATTAAAAGCAATAGTATAAAATAATACTGTAAAAACATTGATATGGTTTCTGAGCCATATGGTGTTTGAAAATGATTAAAATATATTTACATACACATATACATTTGACTAAACGTACTCAACTGGTGTTTCTAAATACGCCTACCCCGTGTACCTGACCTAAGTCTAATGCGTGGGCGGGAATAGAAAGTTACAGTTTAAGTTAAGTTTGTTTTTGCCAAGTGAATAACTAAAGAATTCTCTGTGAGGGGTTATTCAGTTCTGTACCTGGAATTTAGGATGGATGAGGAATGGTATCTCTTTCTCTGCTCTCGATATTCCAGGCTGCCTGCGAGGGCTGCCCGAAAGCGCCGGTGCTGGGTCTCTCGGCTTGAGATAGCAGCGCGTCTCTCAGCGCGTCAGGAAGGCGGGGCTGCGCCAGCGGGGTCTGCTTCTGCTCTCGGCTTCGGCAAGTATGGCTGCTCCGTCTTGTCACCACGCGTGTGTTTGCATAGGGCAAGAACGGCAATATTTATACCTTAAAGGTGCCGAGATTGACGTAAGGATGGACATAGATACGTCAATAAAGATGTCATACGACTTGCTCGTTAGCACATTCTTTACTAAAGTTCTCTGTGAAATCAAAACAATGGCCGCACGGATTTTCCAGGTTGTCATAGGTTTGATTTGTTATGAGAACGTCGTATGCCTTATCAGGGGCTGGAGGAATGTCGCTTGTCTAATTAGATCTCAAGCGTTTTGACCTAATCAGATAACACGTTCCTGTGCCGTAGTGTGACTGCGTCAGATAACGGTATCTGCATCATGGGGGCTTTTCTTGCCTCATGGGCTGACTGTTAGTTAACTTGATAGTTAGTTTAACCAGAATAGGGTCAGGAATAGGGGGACTGATTCAGAACCTATAGAAATACACGACACCCACTCCACGCTAACTATGGTCATATCTACTAATCTATGCATAGTATAACATAGTACAACATACTATAGAGTATAGTGTATACCTTACCACCCCAAAATACATAAATGCATTTCGAAATTTTCAAATATACTGAAAAATTGCAGTCATATATATTGTATGCACTTAAGCTATGGTTTAAATGCAAAAGTAAACACGCATTTGTATGCATTATTGCTTATTGGTATATGAGAAATACACATGAAATGGCTCTTAATATGGCTATACAGAAAGGAAGTTCGAGACCATCTCATCACATAATAAAATATTTGTGAACATCCCAGCGGGCAACTAAAGTTTATAAAGTATCTAAAAATAGAAATCTTAGTTCTCTAGGAATAGTTTCTTACTTTAAGCAGAAGGTAAGTGTCCCGAAAAATTTGTGAAAAATAATTTGGGGCTGCTAAAAAATTGTTGTCCGTGAACTGGTGGGAAGAATTGTTCATGCGACTTTATTTTTAAAGTTGAAGGCCGAATTCAGGGAACGCCGTGTGCGAGTTTACTCAAAAGTCTCTATTTCTGTTCAGGAGAGAACATCATATCATTCAGGCTTTCGAAAAAACTGTCAACAGCTTCATGGGAAAGTTCCACTAAGTCGGAAATAGGTGTAACCATGCATTCGTGCGCATGATTGTCTGCATTGACATTCTGATTCGCATTGCTGACAGAAGGTCGTACCTGTTCGATGCTGCTTTCATCTTGAACTTCACTACTCTTCAATCGCAGTGGTGAAGATTCCAGGAATGCCGTCATCAGGATTGGCAGCCTTTGAGGGCAGCACAAAGCGTGAACCTTGGTAGGAACCAACAGTGTATCTGCATCCACTGGCGCATCCGATTGTAGCGTCAGACAGGTGTCTAACACGCATTCTTCTCCGCATAGCAGACACCTTAGTACAGGTAAAACACACCTTTGCCACATTGGTCGAAATGATAGAAACCAAGTCATGTTTAGGTCTCTAAGCCGGGAGAGTCCCAGGATTTTTGATATCCGGTCCCGGTATCCAATGGCTAGGATCGTATCTTCCATTGTCGCGACAGTTTGATCTGTGACATGGGTTGCCATAACGAAAAATAAGGACTAGGAATAGGATTCCTGCAATTAGTCCTAGGATCAGGGGAAGTCCGCCAAAAATCGAATGGACGAAATCTGGAAAAATACCCAGTATGGCTTTGAATGGTGTTAATGCCATCGAAAATACTGTCTTAAATACCCCTGAGATCCCATTGGTATCAGAAATATTTAAGATTTCGCTTAGGATTTCCGCGAAATGTACGGGGGAATTAGTTGATAATAATGTATGTATCTCTGCAGTCGTCCTTGCGACTTGTAGATCATATGTTTCTTTTGATGACGTGAGCCTTGTAGGCGTCTGAAGAAGCACTGTTTTCATTCTGCTTAAAGTATCTATTCGAATAGAAGTAATTTTCAAACTGGGCCATGCCCTTGCCTCCCTGTCTGGAAAGGAGCCGGGGAATAAAGAGCGTCCACAGCACTTGACCTTCGCCGTCGTAGTGACTAGATAAGGAGTCCCGGGCATAAGACTGCAACATCTGCGGTCTACAATAAGAATGTAACTCCCATTATAGAGTCTTTGAAAGAATGGTTCTATTTCAGTTGCAGGTGCGCCTTGCTGGTGACATGAAAGGTTGTATGAATTCCCTTCACAGGCTCCATGCAAACTAATTCCGTTACACAGAAGCGTGCCGCTTAGTGACATAGCACAATTGTTGCCACTAAGAAACACTTTCTGTCCTTTATTACTGACACATGCATGTGAATAGGGCAGGTTCCAAGTTGTTTTAAGGTACCCCTTTCCCAATTTCTCGTACATGCCAGCCTGTATATATTTTTGGCAGTATTGAAACCTGAAGGTTGAGATTGGAATATTTATGATTCCGTGGATTATCCATTCACTGACAGGTCGTTCTGACATTGTCATTGGTAATCTTTCTAGTTTTTCAATGCTCAAGATTGTATAATCAGCACCCTTTTGCGCCATACCGATTTGTCTATCAGTAAGGTTAAAGATTTTGAATAGTGACGTTGTGTTGATTAAACGCCAAGGCACATAGCCTGAACGCAGATTTTGTAACGTCCAGCCAAGCTGTACAATAGAACGCAATTGTGACTGACCATGTTGTAATAACAGTAAGTCTTGCGATAATATATCGATTGCTGAAGACACAATGCTGTCCAAAGAAAAAATTCTGGAGGACAGAGTCATTAACCCATTGTCCACTACAGAAAGTGATTTTTCCAAATTAATACGGTCAATTTCCCGTATTCTCTCTGCTGTCTCAATTTGAGTAACCTTCCAGGCCTCATTGTATGCTGCATATACAGAGGCTGCTATGAAACGCTTTTGACGCTGTTTGCGTGGTCCCAGTATGAAATCACGCAAGTCAGCACCATCAGTAAGTAAAGTTAGGTGTTGCTTAATTTCAGGCAGTGTGGAAGTTTGTAGCCACTGAAGGCATAATTTGCCCACACTGTAGGTTGTTATTATCCCTGGGTGATGTCTTTTGGGATATCTAGGGTCTGGCCTGGTCATTTTGAAACCCTGTGTTTTATTCAGGAATCTATCTTGACAGTTATTTGTATCTGTGGGCCAGATCAACCATTGTTTCCAATCAGGATGTGTTCTGTTTTGGTTTAATATATGGTTTACGTCTATCTCTTCATCTGTATCAGAGTTATTGCTAAACATTATTGGCTTTGGAATAGACGGTTTAATTAAATCTTTGATTTTGGCTAAGCCAAGACAGGTGGTTTGTTGAACAGTGTCATTTAAAAATATCATTTGTTCTGGGATCATGCAGGCTCTAAACAAAGCTTCTATACCCTGTACTTGCCATTCTTTTGTACCCCAAACACTTTTCAGATCAACATTTTTGTCCCAATAATCAAATCCAAAAGTATTCATTTTTTCAAAGAATGAATCTGAATATATCAATTTTGTGTTGGTTATCATGGTTTTCATCCCTGTCTTGTTTGACAATTTAAAATAAAATGTTTCAGCATTACTTGTGTTAAAACCTGAAAAATATGAATATTTGTCATATACGGTTCTAGAGCTTCCTTTTGGAGGTGTAGCACAATGTTCCCATTGATTATAATTTAAAACATTTCTAGGTTGTGCTGATTTATGCAAAAAATGGTTACCATAGTGGTTATAGCAATACATACTGTCATAATTTGTAGAACCTTGCAAATAATCATGTTTTGTAAATTTAGCAGACATTACTAAGTCAGACATCATGTTGTTAATACTTTCGAAGTCCCAATCATCAGCAAATGAGTTTGGTTTTGCAAAATCACTCAAGGAGATCTTGATTTGGTGTGGATATTTCAGGATCTCGACCGGACCATAAATTTCATAGTCAGTGTTGTCCCAGGCTACCCCACCAGGTATAGGATTGGATGTGAAGTTGGCTGAAGAAAGTTCTCTTTTCTCGACGTGTGAAGATGTGTGTGGTTTGAGGACCAAGTTGATGTTCTGACTTGCTGTGTCCATTTTAGCATATTTTCCCTCAATGAAGCGTCCCAAAGTAAATACCATGATGAGCCAAAGTATGAGGATAAATGCACCAAAACCCACCCAGAATTCAATCCATGGAGAAACCAGATATGTTTCTTTCAGTTGTTTCAAAAGTTCCTTAGTTTTGTCTTTAAAGGATTTTGATGATGGCTGTGTCTTTTATTCACTGAAGCCGTCAGAGGAATCATCGAAGTTGATGAAGTAACCGGATGCAGTTCTGTCAATTGTTCCAATTGGTTCAGGATTTCTGTTTTTTGCATTTTTACTTGGTACTTCAGTATAGATCGGTGTGTCTCTGCTAAATGTCTTTATTTGGGTTTTCAGAGGTCTGAGTTCTATTGCATTGTTGCATAGTCCTTCTTTTCCTTCTGCAGGCGTTTCGAATGTGATGAGCCTTTTTGTTAGGACCTCTGTACTGGTAGCAAACCTTGGTGTTCTGCTACTTATTGGGAGTCCACTTGGCCTACTGTTTGTTATCGGCCACATGTTGTGGTTTTACCAGGTCGATGGATACAACTCGGTTCTCCTTTTTTCCAGCAAGTGGCGGTAGTACAACTGATCTTGTCCCGTTGACAGACAAGACAGGAACTGCTTTTCTGTAAGAAGGCCCAAATTCCTTCTTACCACGATCTTCTCCCTGACTAGATCCCCGACTTTTGGAATCCAGACAGGTCTTGCTGGGACAGGTGGTGATTCTTCAGTGGTTGTTGGCTGTTGTTTCAACTGTATGTTGCTCAGGTCTTTTCTTGTTTTGTTTAAGTCATGCAAAATAGCCAAACGGTCTTTGACATCAAAGGTTTTTTCTATTACCACTGAAGTCTGACTATCAAGGTCAGAGATCAACATCCTAGTTCCGAATAATAATTCGTACGGACTGAATCCCTTCAGAGAATTTCTTGGCAAGTTATTTAGACTACGTTGGACACTTATTAGATGTTTGACCCACCCAGCTCCCGAACCTAATATCCTTTCTATTATAGATTGCTTTCTGCCTTGGTTTTTTCTTTACACCATCCCGTACCCTCAGGAAGGAAGTGAGAAGATTCCCGCTGGTCTGTGCTCATTTGGCCATGTTTCCCCCCCCAGGCTGGATTGCCTGAGTGAAAACAATGGTCGAACGTAGCATGCTCTTAGCGTATATGCCATTTAGACTCGCAAATCTTGTATAATAGTCCGGACGTCAGCCGAGTGCTGGTGATCTACATTATAAGTGGAAACTAGCCTGTATATGTTAATCACAAGCCATTCTTTTTGCTGGTAATATTATCTGCCTTGATACGACGAGGTATTAAACTGCTTCTCTCCCCACTGCGATCTCTGTTGCAGTTTGGGCAGTTTTTTACAAACATGGTGTAGTGCAGGCTCATGCCTGGCCACCAGTACCGTGATTGTAATTCTTCCAGAGAATCTTTTAATTTAAGGTGTCTGAGACCCTCGCCCATGTGTGCGTCTGCGATTAACAAGCTTCTCCTGTCCATGTTTGGAATCACTCTATCCCCCACTCCAGGGATTCGAGCAAAAGGGACGGAGTTTGCATCGATTATGTATGTATAATTGAGTGGATAGTTGATCGGTAACGCTGAGCAGTCGCCTCTTGATGACGTTTTCACCGCCAGCATTGTTTCACCGTCAATGTATTTTAGTGTACGCTTTTTTCGATCTACGGGTGCCGGTTTAGTGGCTGCCGCTGCGGCTGCTTCAGCCAATGAATTCCCCACAACGTGAACGCCATCACGTTGATGACTCAGTGAGTGAGTCACGTGAGTCTTTGGTAGTTCTTTTTGTAAAAGAGCTACTTGTTCCCAGAGCAGTTTCTGCTTTATTGGTGCATCTGTGTCATCTTTGTAACCGTTCTGAATCCATGTCTGCAAATCCTTGTTATATGCTTTGACGCAGTAATATGAATCTGACACTATAAGTGTCGGGAATTCGCGATCCGCATTATCTAGCGCCATTTTCAAAGCTATTATTTCAGTTTGTAGTTCTGAATTAGTTTCTACTGAGTGTGATTTTGTTAATAGAGGTTTTAATATACCTCCGCGCCACACTTCTTTTGTAATCTCACATGTGGGGTTGTATGCATGTTCTCCCCAAACGGAGGGTTGAGCATGTCCGTCTGTATAGATTACACAGGCGTAATGTCGTAGAGGAAGAACGTCGATTGGCAGAGGATACGTCTTTTCATATTTTAGATTTTTTAATTCTTCTAGTTCTGGATCAAAGTAGTAGTATACTTTGTCCGTTGTGATTGAATTCACCCATTGTAACCATTCTGGATTCAATGTTGTTGTTGGTAAATTACACGATGTTGTTAGTGCCTCAAAGGCTGATTCTGCTGTTCTGACTGTGATATGTCTACCATCAGCTACGTCTTTTTCTCTAGCTATTGCGGTTTGAACTGCACGAATGATTTTTTCTGTATTACTGAATTTCTGTTCAGCTTCTGTGTACATGTGTGATTTGAATGCAATTGGTACCATTTCTCCCTCATTAGAGGTCAGGTATGTGAATCCGCATCTCCCTGGGATGACTCGGATCACAAGGTTGCGTGTGTTATCACGTGTTTCTAATTTTGTTTTAATTAGCATGTCTGTTTGTAAGGATCTCAAAATTTCTGTGTGTGTTTGAGTCCAACTGGATCTTTTAAAGTCTGGTTTAATTAGATCATAAAGGGGTTTGACCCTTTCTGCGTAATTTGCAATGTATGTTCTTCCGAAATTTAGGAAGCCTAGAATTGATTGTAGGTATTTTAGTGTTTTAGGGGCTTGGATTACGGCACATTTCTCTAGGAAATTGTCTGCCAGGCTTTTGCCTTCACTTGATAACTCATATCCTAAGAATAGGACCGTCAGATGGGCAATTCTGGACTTTTTGAAGTTGAATTTGTAACCCTCTGCAGCGAACCCAAGTATTATGGTGTTCACCCTTTTCAAGTGAGTCTCCAAGTCATCATCTGTAAAGTAAATGTCATCGACATAAGATAATGCTTCATCATCATATAGTTGTAGTAATTCTGTTACTCTCGCTGAGAATACCCCCGGGCTGTTCTTGTACCCCTGGGCTAACCGACAGAATTGTTTTTGAGTGCCATTTACTGAGAATGCAGTTAAAGATCTGCTCTCTGGTGCTATGTTTTGACAAAAGAATCCATTGGAGATGTCCAGGGTTGTTTTGTATTTTTTGCGCACTATGTTATTCATTAGTGCAGCACTGTGTGAGTTTTGCACTGCAAAGGTTTTGCAACATGTGTTAAGGTGTCGGTAATCCAAAACTAGACGGTATGAATTGTCTGGTTTGGAGACCGGAAACAAAGGATTGTTCATTTGTGAGGTGCAAGTTTCAATCACCCCCTGGTATTCTAGCTGATCTAGTATTTCATTTACTTGTTTTTTAGCTTCTTGCTTAATTGGGTACTGCCTTTGTGCAGTAGGTTGTGATTTTAACTGGATTTTGTGAGGAGGAGAATCCTCATCCCATCCTACATGATTTTTATATAAAGCAGGTGCTAAGGCCACTGCCCACTTTCTAGCAAGTGTGTATTTTTTATGAATCGGTATTTGATTCGAGAAGGCAGGCATAATTACTTCTTCGCCATGAGGGCACTCCCTGACAAACTCTGGTGGCCAGTCTTTTTCAGCTAGAAGGATGTCATAGCCTTTGGAGAGGTTATCCCAAAATAGTCCCCTTATTTTCCTAGTCTTATCTCCCTCTATACGTAATGTTATCTCGTATATCTTGTGGGGCTTGCTAACTCTGGTGTCTGCAGTTTCCACTTGAAGGTATTCATTCGTGTCCACTGTCTCCAGATGATTCATAAGGACTTTGCGAGCTATGCTCACCTCTGCTGCGCTGTCTAGCATTGTCTGAGCCCACTCTCCGTTTTTCAGTTGTGTCCTCAGTATTCTCGGCATTTTTAACTACCTTGATACTGGCTACCTTCTTTTTTGGAAATTGTAATTTCTTTTTTAGCTGAGCAGGTTCCTTGTCTTTGGACTTGGCGTGCTCTTCTGATCGTCCTCTTCTTTCCGATTTCTGCGAGGAATTCTGAAAAGATTGAGAGGGACGTGTATCAATGTCTTGATATCTATCAGGTTTTTTAATATTATCCCTATTTCTAAGGTTATATCTATTCCCAGAGGGGTCACTCTGCGGTGACCTCTGTCTTTGGTTTGGAGATTTCTCTCTTCGCCTAGGAGACCTTCCTCGGGACTGGAATTTCTTTTCTTTAGGATTGGATTGTTTGTTTCCATCCCAGTTCTTTTTTGGTGAATTATTATTATTAAAAAATATTTTTTCTGGACTTGTAGTCAGTTGCGGTTTTACTGGTATTCCACCTAGACTATCTCTGCCTAGTTCTTCATAGGATTTTTCTATGATTCTGGCAATTTCAGCTGGTTGGTCTGCTATATCTGTCTCTTTTAACCTCTGGCGGATCGCCACGTTTGCTGCTTCACCTTTTATGTTGGCTAATAATATAGCAGAGACCTGCTTGAAGTCTTTCAGTAATTTCATACCAAGAGTTAAAGCAGGTTCTGGACCGTATTCATCTTGAATTTGTTTTAGCACATCTGGTATTACCGAAATGGATGGAACACCGTGCGTTTTTGTGTAGATGGAAGCAAAGACTGTACCCCAAGTGTCACAGTTAAGCATGGGCGTAAAATCCGCTCCGCTCGCGGATTTTTCGGATTTTCGGCAAATTCGCAATCCGCGAACGCTCGCGAATTTGTCGAAAATCCGTGAATCCGCTCGCGGCGGATTTTTTGCTTGGTTGCGGCGCGCGGCGTGGTGCACGGCGTTCACTTTCCGTCATTTTAGCGTTTGCCGAGTTGTTTTTCTTTGCGAGTGACGCGCCATTTTAGATCTTGCTGCGTGTTCCCGCGGGAGTTTGTCGCCCGCGAATACGTACTCGCGGCTTGCCACCTTGCACAGCACACCTCGCGAGAGTTCGCAATTGCGAACACGTAGTTGCGGCGGAAAGGAACAATCTCGCACTTGCGAAATAGAGATTTTGCAATTTCGCACAAGAAAATCACCAGCAAACAGGATAAACCTTCAGAAAATTATGATTTTTATCAGAATCACTCCTCAGGTTGACATTTGCATGGCCTTTTTTTTTGCAAGGAGTCCATTTTGGGGGGGGGGGGAAGGAAGTGCCCCACAGTCTCCAACTTCCTGTTCCTGTCCAGCAGGCTCCTCCCAGTGCTTTGTCCATCTCCTGGTCACTTTCATTTGGATCTGGAGCTGGAAGGATTACTTTTTGTGGGTGCTGCTGGATATTTGGATTTGAGGCCTTTTTGACTGTCTTTGGATCACTTTTGGATTAGAAATCAACTTTCACAAGTAAGTTTGTTTGGGGCATTACAGTTGCTGCAAGTACAATTTTGGAACTTTTTCAGAAAATTAAATAAATTATATTGTGGGTAGCCACAGTATCCAGTAGGACCAGGGTTGGTTATGGGTGCATGATACAACTGTTTTGTTGAATTTAAACACCATTGAGGCCATGGATGGGCTGGGATTGTGCAGATTTTATTGTTTTTTTGTCGTTTTTTTGGGCCTGCTGGTGTGGCCCTTTGCCCAGGGGTGGTGAGTGTTGCATGGGCCTAGTCTTTCTGTGGGGTGTCTTCTTGAATTTAAACATAATTGAGGCCATGGATGGGCTGGGATTGTGCTTATTTTATTGTTTTTTGTCGTTTTTGGGGGGCTGCTGGTGTGGCCTTTTGCTTGCCCAGGGGTGGTGGTGGTGCATGGACTGAGTGTGCCTGTGGTGTGGTCTCACTCTCTTTGATGTAAACATCATGGATGGCATTGGATTGTGGTGATTTCTGGCTGTTTTTCTGTTTTTTGGGGGTGTACTGTTGATGTGGACTGGCCATGTGGGTGGTGGTGGTGGCCATCTTGAGTGCTGGCTGGTACAGGCAACATGTGCTTGGGGTGTAAGGGGGCCATTTTGAGGAGAGGCAGTGTCTGAGGCCTGCACTTATTTTGCCTACTTTTCATCCCTTATGCCCAGGGGTAGTGAGTGTTGCATGGGCCTAGTGTTTCTGAGGGGTGTCTTCTTGAATTTAAACACCATTGAGGCCATGGATGGGCTGGGATTGTGCAGATTTTATTGTTTTTTGTCGTTTATTTGGGCCTGCTGGTGTGGCCCTTTGCCCAGGGGTGGTGAGTGTTGCATGGGCCTAGTCTTTCTGTGGGGTGTCTTCTTGAATTTAAACATAATTGAGGCCATGGATGGGCTGGGATTGTGCTTATTTTATTGTTTTTTGTCGTTTTTGGGGGGCTGCTGGTGTGGCCTTTTGCTTGCCCAGGGGTGGTGGTGGTGCATGGACTGAGTGTGCCTGTGGTGTGGTCTCACTCTCTTTGATGTAAACATCATGGATGGCATTGGATTGTGGTGATTTCTGGCTGTTTTTCTGTTTTTTGGGGGTGTACTGTTGATGTGGACTGGCCATGTGGGTGGTGGTGGTGGCCATCTTGAGTGCTGGCTGGTACAGGCAACATGTGCTTGGGGTGTAAGGGGGCCATTTTGAGGAGAGGCAGTGTCTGAGGCCTGCACTTATTTTGCCTACTTTTCATCCCTTATGCCCAGGGGTAGTGAGTGTTGCATGGGCCTAGTGTTTCTGAGGGGTGTCTTCTTGAATTTAAACACCATTGAGGCCATGGATGGGCTGGGATTGTGCAGATTTTATTGTTTTTTTGTCGTTTTTTTGGGCCTGCTGGTGTGGCCCTTTGCCCAGGGGTGGTGAGTGTTGCATGGGCCTAGTCTTTCTGTGGGGTGTCTTCTTGAATTTAAACATAATTGAGGCCATGGATGGGCTGGGATTGTGCTTATTTTATTGTTTTTTGTCGTTTTTGGGGGGCTGCTGGTGTGGCCTTTTGCTTGCCCAGGGGTGGTGGTGGTGCATGGACTGAGTGTGCCTGTGGTGTGGTCTCACTCTCTTTGATGTAAACATCATGGATGGCATTGGATTGTGGTGATTTCTGGCTGTTTTTCTGTTTTTTGGGGGTGTACTGTTGATGTGGACTGGCCATGTGGGTGGTGGTGGTGGCCATCTTGAGTGCTGGCTGGTACAGGCAACATGTGCTTGGGGTGTAAGGGGGCCATTTTGAGGAGAGGCAGTGTCTGAGGCCTGCACTTATTTTGCCTACTTTTCATCCCTTATGCCCAGGGGTAGTGAGTGTTGCATGGGCCTAGTGTTTCTGAGGGGTGTCTTCTTGAATTTAAACACCATTGAGGCCATGGATGGGCTGGGATTGTGCAGATTTTATTGTTTTTTGTCGTTTTTTTGGGCCTGCTGGTGTGGCCCTTTGCCCAGGGGTGGTGAGTGTTGCATGGGCCTAGTCTTTCTGTGGGGTGTCTTCTTGAATTTAAACATAATTGAGGCCATGGATGGGCTGGGATTGTGCTTATATTATTGTTTTTTGTCGTTTTTGGGGGGCTGCTGGTGTGGCCTTTTGCTTGCCCAGGGGTGGTGGTGGTGCATGGACTGAGTGTGCCTGTGGTGTGGTCTCACTCTCTTTGATGTAAACGTCATGGATGGCATTGGATTGTGGTGATTTCTGGCTGTTTTTCTGTTTTTTGGGGGTGTACTGTTGATGTGGACTGGCCATGTGGGTGGTGGTGGTGGCCATCTTGAGTGCTGGCTGGTACAGGCAACATGTGCTTGGGGTGTAAGGGGGCCATTTTGAGGAGAGGCAGTGTCTGAGGCCTGCACTTATTTTGCCTACTTTTCATCCCTTATGCCCAGGGGTAGTGAGTGTTGCATGGGCCTAGTGTTTCTGAGGGGTGTCTTCTTGAATTTAAACACCATTGAGGCCATGGATGGGCTGGGATTGTGCAGATTTTATTGTTTTTTTGTCGTTTTTTTGGGCCTGCTGGTGTGGCCCTTTGCCCAGGGGTGGTGAGTGTTGCATGGGCCTAGTCTTTCTGTGGGGTGTCTTCTTGAATTTAAACATAATTGAGGCCATGGATGGGCTGGGATTGTGCTTATTTTATTGTTTTTTGTCGTTTTTGGGGGGCTGCTGGTGTGGCCTTTTGCTTGCCCAGGGGTGGTGGTGGTGCATGGACTGAGTGTGCCTGTGGTGTGGTCTCACTCTCTTTGATGTAAACATCATGGATGGCATTGGATTGTGGTGATTTCTGGCTGTTTTTCTGTTTTTTGGGGGTGTACTGTTGATGTGGACTGGCCATGTGGGTGGTGGTGGTGGCCATCTTGAGTGCTGGCTGGTACAGGCAACATGTGCTTGGGGTGTAAGGGGGCCATTTTGAGGAGAGGCAGTGTCTGAGGCCTGCACTTATTTTGCCTACTTTTCATCCCTTATGCCCAGGGGTAGTGAGTGTTGCATACTTGCATGTCCCTAGTCTTTCTGTGGGGTGTCTTCAATGTAAACATCATGGATGGCATGGGATTGTGCTCATTTTTCTGTGTTTTGTCGATTTTTTGGGGTGTATAACTGAACTGATGTTCCTCTGTCTTCCATTGCTTTTAGGTGCACAAGAAGACTCAATAGAACCACCAGTGCCAGGAAGAAGTCCTGCAGCGGTGTGTGCAGCATAACGTCACGCGACGTCACGTCTGGACACAGAACCCTCTGCAACTCGTGCAACTGCTGCCTGCTGACCTGCTCTGAAGAAGATGGCCCCAAAAAAAGTAACCCGTAGCTCCTCTAGCAAGAAAGGTGCCAGTAAGGAGCAGAAGAAGCAAGTTACCAAGGACACTGGTGTGCCGCCCGCCCCTTTTTTTGGGAGTAAAAAAAAAAGTATGCCTGCAGCAGCTGCAGCGGGATCTGCTGGGGACCAAGCTGGCAGCAGCACCCCCGCTCCATTGGGCTCAGTGCCACCACCACCACCACGCCTACTTAAGTCCAACCCCTTGAGTGCTGCAGAGGCAGCCAGTATACTTCTTCAATCACCATCGACCAGTGATGTTGGCTCATCGCAAGAAAGCAGCAGCAATGTCCCTCAATCAACACAGGTTGTTGTAGCTCATCTGACGAGTGTTGAACAACCACAGCCGCAACAACAATCACATGTGCAAGTACAAGCCCAAGTACATGTGGAAGGAGAGGCAGCGCAAGGAGATGCGCAAGCAGAGGTGCATGGAGGGTCACAACAAGTGCCCACAATAGTTGTTCCTCCCGAAGTAGGGGCACATCAGGAAATCGACAATCAAGGTGAGGTATCATTTGAGGAAGCCACTCCTCCTGATGATCCTTCATTGTCTTCCACACCCCTAGCAAGGAAGAGATCAAGGGTGGTGTCTACATCCTCTTCAAGCACACCTCCTTCTGATGATACGGATCAAACTTGGGAACAAACAAAGGTAGTTAAGCGTAAAAGGAAGCTCGTCCAAAGTCTCAGAGTTATGGAGTGTGATGAGTCTCAACAAGAAGTGGCGGATACTGCTGCTGATGAAGACTCTGCCAACGACGACCCAGTCATCATAAAGGTCACTGCAGCCCCAGCGGGCATGCAGCAAACAGACATTTTGACCCTAGCCCGAAGAGCTGCTGAGCGTGATGATGATGTTGTCGATGAGGAGGCAGTGGAAACACCACAATCATTGGAGTTAAGTAGTACACCAACTCGTCCCGCTTCCATATTTCTTTCTGGCAAGAAGAGACCTCTGTCAACCTCGACCTTAATTAGTGGCGGTGAAAGTGCAAAACGTACAAAAGTTGGGCAATCCACATCCTCCACTTCATCTGGCATTAGCTTCATGACCACCACCACCAGTATCGCCGCCTCCTCCATGTCCCACAGACACTTCAAGTCCCCAGTTTGGGACTTCTTTACTGTTTGTCCAAAAAATCCAAAGTTTGCCATTTGTACCCTTTGTAAGCTTGCAGTTAGTCGTGGTAAGTCAGGTACCAACTATGGTACCGGCGGCCAGAGAGGTCATCTTGAGAGAAAGCACACTGTCAAATGGTTTGCGCACCTAGATGCGATCAAGAAAGGCCAAATTGAAGGAAACGTTGATGTTTCATCTGATGATGACGAGCAGGAAGAAGACGTGTCAAACACTTCCCTTACACCCAGTACCCCTGTCAGCAGCACACCCAATGTGAGGCACACTAAGAGTGTTGGAGCGAGTGAGACACCAACGCACAAAAGTTCACCAGCGAGCAAAATTGTGTCAACGAAGTCATTATCAGCCCGTAAATGCTTGGTCCAGGGCAACATTAGAACAATGCTTACTTCAGACGTGCCATATGAACGCAACCACCCACTGACGCGTCTGTATAACACTAAGCTGGCTAAAATGCTAGCTGTGGACCTTCTACCTTTTTCTTTTGTAGAAGCGGTAGGTTTTCTTGAATTAGTGGCAACGCTCTGCCCTAAATGGAAGGTTCCGAGCCGGTTCTATTTTGCCAGAGTTGCGGTTCCAGCACTACATGAAGATGTGCTGCAGGCGATTGGGGCAGCTTTGCAGAAGAGTGCTGTTCACATAATACATCTGACAACAGACATGTGGACCAGTGGCCCAGGCGATGATTACATGTGCATCACTGCACACTGGGTCTCTTTTTCAGGTGTTAAAGCAAAGCTAAACGCAGGTGTTGACCCGGACCAAGTTTTCAAAGCTGCTCGGAAACATGCAACACTAGCCATGTTTGGCTTGGATAAAAGTCACACAGCAGAAAACCTTTTGGAAGAGTTTAACAAAAAGGTCTTGACCATGCTATCCCCCCTAAAACGCAAGATTGGTTATGTTTCCACGGATAATGGCGCCAATGTAGTTAAGGCCATGTTCATGGGTGACCATGTTAGAGTGCCGTGTTTGGCGCACTGTATCAACCTGGTAGTTCAAAAATTCTTGAGTGATAAAGAGAGTCCAGCGTTCGAAGTAATGGCCACCTGCCGCAAAATGTGCAACCATTTCAGCCATTCTTTTAAGGTCCGGAAGCATCTGCGGAGACTGCTACTTCAACGTAGAATGCCAGTGAAAGCACTCATCCAGGAGGTGGCAACACGTTGGAACTCAACCTTCTACATGCTTGAGCGTCTGTATGAGCAGTATACGGTACTCGATCACTATTTCTTCACAGAGGCTACATCTCAGAAGGAGGACCTGCGGATGAGTGCGGCGCAATGGGACATAGTTAAAAGCCTGACAGACATGCTTCGTCCTTTTGAGTTCTTCACGCGTGCAGTCAGCCAGGAGGACTGTAATTTGGGAAAAGCTATCCCATTGTTGTGCATGCTGGAGCACCAACTGATGGCGGTGTCTTCTGAGTTTGAAAAAGATGATAAAAAAAAAAAAACATTTCATTTTGTCTGAGAAATTATTACATCGCCTACGTGGTGATGAACGTCTTCAAAAGATCAAGTCAGATCAGCATTACATTTGTGCTACTATTCTGGATCCACGCTACAAAAAGGCGCTGGCAGGCGAAGCATTCTTTCCTTTTGCTGATGCAGATGTTGAAAAGTACAAACATTGGTTAGCCTGGTCAGCCAAGAGGTTTGAAAAAGAATGGCAGGTTATTGAAGGAGAAGCCAGTACATCAGCATCAGCATCAGCAGGCCATCCCCAGTCACAAGAATCCACTTCTGAATCTGCACCGGTGGCTGGGGCACAAGTGACCTCTCAGCCGTTAAAGACACCGGCAACTGGATCATCTGCACCACACACAACAAAAACAGTGGCTGTTGTAGAGGATTGGCTAAGTTTGCTTGGGTATGGTTCTCGAAAAAATGTCACAGCCACAGCAAAAAGTAAGCAAAGTGGAGGAACCGTTGATGACCTTGAGTCGATGGTGCAGGACTATATGAATGACTCAACAGTGGTCTTTCTTAATGATGAGCCATTGCAGTATTGGCATGGCAAAAAACAATTGTGGCCACAGCTCTACAACCTGGCTATAAACTATTTGTCTTGCCCACTCGCAAGTGTGTCTTCTGAACGTGTTTTCAGTGCTGCTGGTGGCATTGTAACTCCCAAACGGAGCCGCCTCTCGCCCAAAAATGTGGAGCGGCTGACAATGATCAAGATGAATCAGCACCTCATACCACCAGATTACAAAGTACGAGAAAGCACGCCGCATGAAGACGAGGAGGACAGCAACGTAGATGAGGGGATTTTTTCTCTGTTCGGTGCCACTGACCTCATCCAGCCTGAATTCGCAGAGTATGATGACGAAATCTTGTTCTTATTCCCTGACACCGAGCCCTGAAAATGAGACAATCAATCAAGAACTTTCTTTTTCGTCCTTATTCACTTTTATTCCTGTGTGCTTTGTGTCTCTCTTTCTTTGTTTTGCACAGTTAATTTAATTCAAACTTTAATCACCTAATCCCAAAAACAAGACCATCATCAGAACTGTCTTCACTTGTTTGCTTATTGATTTGAAGGTGCCGCAGTCTACATTCCTCAGGTTCACAAGTTCTGAAGAACATGCTCCTCTATCCTCCTCCTCCAGACTGCGATTTCCCTCCAAGCAGAGTGCTGGATTACGCCCAATGAAGAAAGACTCAGCACTTGTGGGGGTGTTGTACTTCTTTGCGGGTGAGTTGACGGATTTGGGCCCATTGCTGTGAAGCTCTAATAATGGACAAAAGCGTTTTGGACCAAATATGAGGTGGAAATTTCTTGCCGTTTTTGCTGACTTGCTTGCCTTTGAGGTGCTCTTTGGCGGGGTTCCGGGGGTTTGTGGGTAATTTTTGGTGTCTGTCGAAGCACTGCTGCGACAGTCTAATCTTGATTGCATTTGCTTTTCAGGAAATCCGTGGTGGAAAACAGGAGTTATGATGATTGATGATGATGACCTAGCTGAACAGCGCCGCATTTGGAACGAAGGCCGAGAGATATTGTAAGTATGAGATTTAGCTTTTTCGCTGTTTGGGGGTGTTGTCGGGTGGTTTTTTGCGGGTGGGTTGGCGGCTCTTGCCTGGGGCATTCCTGGGAAGGTCTAATACCGGATAGAAGTGTTTTGGACAAAATCCATAAGGAACAGCCTTTTTTTTGCTATTTCTTCTGATATCTTGCTCAATGTAGCGTTTTGGGGGGCTTCCTGCTGTTCGTGGGTGGGTTGCGGCCGGGGTCTCTGTCGAAGCACTGCTGCGACAGTCTAATCTTGATTGCATTTGCTTTTCAGGAAATCCGTGGTGGAAAACAGGAGTTATGATGATTGATGATGATGACCTAGCTGAACAGCGCCGCATTTGGAACGAAGGCCGAGAGATATTGTAAGTATGAGATTTAGCTTTTTCGCTGTTTGGGGGTGTTGTCGGGTGGTTTTTTGCGGGTGGGTTGGCGGCTCTTGCCTGGGGCATTCCTGGGAAGGTCTAATACCGGATAGAAGTGTTTTGGACAAAATCCATAAGGAACAGCCTTTTTTTTGCTATTTCTTCTGACATCTTGCTCAATGTAGCGTTTTGGGGGGCTTCCTGCTGTTCGTGGGTGGGTTGCGGCCGGGGTCTCTGTCGAAGCACTGCTGCGACAGTCTAATCTTGATTGCATTTGCTTTTCAGGAAATCCGTGGTGGAAAACAGGAGTTATGATGATTGATGATGATGATGACCTAGCTGCACAGCGCCGCGTTTGGACCGAAGGCCGAGAGACATTGTAAGTATGAGATTTAGCTTTTTCGCTGTTTGGGGGTGTTGTGTCGGGTGTTTTTTTGCGGGTGGGTTGGCGGGTCTTGCCTGGGGCATTCCTGGGAAGGTCTAATACCGGCTAGAAGTTTGTTGGACAAAATCCATAAGGAAACACCAGTTTTGGCACTTTTTGTAAGTTAGGGTTCGTTAGGGTTAGCCCTAGCAGCAGGATTGCATGTGTTTCGGGGGGTTCTATTGCAACGCGGTTCTGTTGTTGTAGAGCACTGTTGGAGCGATGCTGGCTATGGATACTTTTGCTTGCTTGCAAGTGGTTTGAATACAATCCACGGTCTGTATTTGGGCCTACTGTTACTTTCAAAGTACGTTTTGTAACCATTTTTCTGCTAGGCATCGTTTTTGGAGATATGATTGGGGTTCTTCTACATTTTTGCGACTGGCTTTAGTAAGGGTCTTGGTGGGAGCATTGCTGGGAAGGTCAAATTTTGTTCTAAAACACAGTAGTACACCTACCTTGAGGGGAAAGATCCGCTATAATATTTTGGCCATACTTATTGATCCTTAAAAAGGTGACTCAGACAGAGCACGCAATTTCAAAAATATTGTACTGTCTATTAGGGAAATCAAAGTGTCACTTTTTGAACCACACAGCGTACATACCTTTTATTTATTTATCAGTGGTATTGTAATAGCACTTCCTGTTTTCCGTTCAATAATTACAGGCCGGGTTTCAGTCAACATCCGCCAGGCAGGCAGTGGACAGGGTGTCTTCTGTCAGTGGTCACCACATTGATGGACGAAGCGTCAGCTGGAATGGAGGAGTGCCGCCAATAAGAGGAATTGTTTGCTGCATGCAACTTACTTACCAAATTCAACAGGACAACTCCAACAACATACGCAATACAGATACAGTATCCATTGTTGTCTTTTATTCTATGAGTGTGACTGCATGTGCTTACCTTTAGTTTGTAACCAAAGATTGTCTGTATCTTCAATTATTGTTTGTCCATGCTCTGCTTTTTTTTTCTTCTCTCAACAAAACCTACCCAAAAAGAAACCCCCATTCCCATCCATTTTACAAACCCTAACCCTCTTCCCCCGGGCTGTGTTGTTTTGCTTGATGTCTGACTAAAATGACATCAATAATTCCACACACTTGCTGGGGAGGATAAGGTCATAGCAGCAACAGGCTGGTGAAGGAATACGAGGATATCTTCTAGACTTACTCAGCTTCAGTACTATATCTTCTAGTAGTAGTAGCCAATGTCAAATAAATTCAACGCAAGTACTAGTTATACTTGCAAGCAAATACTTTACCATTTGTTAGGCTACATTATGGCACTGTTCTAGTGTACTGTCACCTGCTATTTTCTCGATCGTACCGTAACCGTTGTAATGCTACAGTAAGGAGGACAAACAAGGTTTCGTTTTCTTTTTTTCCATAGGCATGCAACTGCCACTGTGTCACACCACTAGTACCACCGCAATGAGGAAATGTCACCCGCCCAGGATTGACAACGTTAATCCCCATTTCACCTGGAGCCAGCCCTGGGCCTAGCCCTAATTTCTAACACAAATTACAGGTAAGATAAGCGTTTGGTGGGAGGTAGTATAATGGAGTATTATTTCGGAGTAGACAAGAGATTGACGGTTGTACTACTAAAGTCCTACGACTGTTCAGGAAAACAAAGTTACTGTTACACCCCCGCCCCCCACCCACCAGACTGAAAAGCAGTAAAAAACAGGTATGGTCAGATAAAGTTTAAAAATATATTTATTTAGCCCTAACAAAATAATCTCCCTCACCCACCCTAACCCCAACGATTGTCTTTGAAACGTCCCAAAACGATCCCAACTCCCAAATCCCACCCCCCAAAAGTCTATAAAAAAAGGGCAAGGGACACTCCACTACTGGAGGGTGCTGGTGCTGGTGCATGATGCGGCATGGGCATCATACTCCTTGCGGAGGGTGGCAAGCTCGGAGCGGAGGCCCTTAACCAAGTTCTTATACTTTAGGACCTCCTGCTCCAGGTTGGACATGCGGACTCGTAGGCGGCGTTGGCGGTCCTTGCAGCTCCTGTGGGGGGCAGCTGGTATTTCGGTTGCTTGGCGGTGGCGGTCGTCTTTCTTAGCCCGGCTCGGTCCCGCTGGCTTAGTCACGGAGGAGGATGCAGTGGTCACAGTCGAGGATGTCGTTGTTGCCCCGCTCGACTGCGTGTCCTCCTCCTCCTCCAGGGCCACCAGCCGCCGATATTCGGCGACTGTGGCCTCCAGCCTCCGTTGCCGGGCCAATCTAGCCTGCTCCCTCCTTGTTGTTGATTTGGAAGGAGCAACTATATGAAGAAAGAAAGACATAGTCTGTAACCAATGCTCCTTATTAATAACACAAAGTGATTGAGCCGAAAGTTGGGTCACAGAGTACAAGTAGCAAATTGAAAGCACAGTACATAACTATTGAGGACAGTATCTATGTAACCTCCCACTTCTGCATCCTTGCTCTAACATTAGTGGTAGTTTAATGAACAAATTCTACGACCACTATGGACTTCCATTACAGTCGACTATGACAGTACACCAGTCTTATTCTTCTTCTTCTCTCTTGTTTAGGGAAATTGGTACGTTATCTTATGCAAGCCGGCAGAATGACATGGACAGCACAGTGAACTTGCACCCGAGAAAAAAAGTTGCACACCATGATGAGTGAGACAGACTTGCGTTACTGTACCGGTCCAGTACATGCAGGTGGTGAAGCTATTACTTTTCTATTACGGGTGGCACTGAGAATACTCTGTTACAAGGGCTACTGCTTAATTAATTTACCTTTCACCCCACAGTGCAAATGAGTACTAGAAAAGGAAAATGAAGAAGCTAACTAATTTGATTATCTATCACTTCACATGGGACGTATTTAATGACAGATGAGATGACTTTAGGTGCTTTGCTTAATATTGAGTGAACAGTGATACACCCACACATGAATGACGTACTACAAGTAAACTAAAGTTATTAAGAGAGGTACGGAGTGTCCACCGTAATAACCAGATATATGCTGTGATTGCAAACGCAATACAAAGTACTGCTACTATTCATGGTAGTATTGGACACATTTACAATTTATTTTCCTTGCCTTCCCTGCACTGGAACGGACGTGCGGGTGCGGTGGTACATGCTCTTCAAGGTAACACTTACTTCACCTGGCGACCATCTACTCTCTCTAGATACACATGTGCTATGTAAGAGTCAGAGAATACCATGCTCCAGGCATCCATTCAGTCAAAGTATACGCACACATACAGTTTCTGTTTCACCCACCCAGGCTGCTGTCCTTCCACCCATCCTTGCCTCATCATTGACCCAGCCATGCACCATACCATATTCTTTCCTTCCCAGCCACCTCGAGGGCCAAGCAAACACATATCGTTCTTCTTTGCCAGCCATCATACAAGTTCGCGTCCCACTTACTTACACCCTTCTTTCGCTTTTCGTTCATCCCATCCATCACGTTCGTCTAAGAACTTATTGGGATTCTTCTCACCAAAAACTTCACAGCTAAGTCGAAGTACATTTCGAGGAGGCTACTACTACCTGGTTGATTTGTAATTGTAATACACCCGTGCAGAAAGCACACTATGCAGTCTTCAATCTCAATAAGTAAGGAATATATAGCTTACCTGTTTCCGCCACCACCGTTTGATCCCCCACAGGACCGTCCGCCGGCTCTTGCACCGCCTCCTCCCCAGAGGCCTCCGAGTCCTGGTCCAACACAGCCACCTCCGCGCTGGCCCCATCACCAGATGTTACACCTACAAAGTACATTTAAGAATGTTAGAATACACCACTCACTACTATATAATATTTGGTCTAGGAGAAATGTTAAAAAAACAGAATACAATGTAATAATTTGTGACTGTCTACTCCATAGTAAAAATGTCCCATTTTCCAGGGAAGGCTGTTGTCTTGCTGCACTTTTATGCACAACTGATGAATGCTTGCTTTTGATTTTTAACACGCACCACTTTTTCTCCTAACAGACAGAAGCTTGACTCCTAAGAACACGACCAGGATCAAGTTCAAACCAGGTGAGAGCTCGGCTCGACCACAAGAAATGTGTCCAATTAATCGTCAGCACTAACCACTTTTCCGTTTTCAGTTAAATAGTTTTATGACAAAGTAGATTTTAATAAATGTGTTTACTTTTAATAAAGCTTTTAAACTTAAATAGACTCTGTGGTTTTTGTTCCTCTAGACTAGAGTGGATGAGCTAAAGGTTTTGGAATTTTTGCAAGCATGAGTGCCTCTGACACTTCTTGACTGTGCTGTGACTCCGTACTACTCTCTTGTCCTGCGTACGATAATCTAGAGATCATTGGGGATCTATAATCGGTGACTTCGGGAGCTGAATGACTCTGCCACACTATCTAGTCAGTAAGGAGACAGTGCATAGAGGTATTGCTGAATATAATGGGAGTCCAATGGAATTGCCAAATGTCCAATCTTAGTTAGCTACACAGACAGACTAATAAGAATAGTCTAGTAATACCACAGGGAGTCATATTCGAGGCAGGATAAGAATTTATATCCAGTCTACAAGAAGATCAAAGACGATTTAGAAAAAATCGAATGAGGAACGCTGGGAAAAAATAGGTACTGTTTATTAAAATGTAAACTTACTGGGGCCAGCAAAGGAGCCCTCGCCTGCCCGATCCTGGCCTGCATCCTCAGCACCCTCCTCCTGTGTCCTCTTGCCCTTGGGGGGAGCTGATGTACAACATGAAAGAAAGAAAAACCAGAAAACATGGATGAGATTTTTCAACCAAATCAAACATTTCAAAAGAACAATAACAAAATATTTTGGAAAAATAGCAAATAGATAGACAACTATTCCACGGGATCTATCTCATGTGGTATACTACGTTATTCGTATTGCCTGATTTGCGGAACGTTGACTTAGAAAGTTCCTATGTAACTCAATAAACAGACTACTAAAGAGGTTTGCCTAGGCCTGGCACTGCAGGCAGCAGTGCGCAACACGCGAAGTGACAGACAAAGTCCATCCTGCTTGCAGATCAGTGAATACTCAAACTATCAATCCACCCGCCACCACCGCCACTATTTCTTCTTATAGCCATGTGTCTAAAGGAAGGACTGGACTTCAGTCTGTTGGGGCTGATTTAGAAGTCCCTTGCGGAAGTTGCGGCTCATTTTCCTCCATTGTTGCGTGCCTTTTGTGACGCAGCGGCAGAACAAAAGACTCGCCATGGTGTTGGTGCGGCGTATATATTAAAAAAAAACACATATGGGCATATGGGCGATGCATCACGTTGTAAAGCCCTGCGCCATCAGGGGGCGTTCCGGCGCAAGGGAGGGCGTACCTGCGCAGGAACGAATCCTAAAAGTGGCTGAGGGAAATCTACAAGATGTCAATCAGTCACTTTTAGGACAATGATGCATGACTCAAACCCTGCGCGCTTGAAGCCGACGTACGGCTTGATGCAGCATTGGGGAGATAGGGTACCCCAGAGCATTGCTGGAGCTGCGCCATCGTTGGCACGCAACTCCAGCAATGCGCTGCCTTTACGGCACAGATGCGTAAGGCTTCTGTGACGTTTTGGGCCAATGGGTGGTGGTGGCATGGCACACAATTACTGCCGCATCCCTGCTACTTTGCAGGGATGCGCCGGTAATTGAAAATATGACCCTTACTGTCTAGCATTACGCAGTTCTTTTCTTTACACTACACTCATACATAATTTCTCAGGCCAATGAAATGCTTCTGAACACAACATACAAAACAAAGAAGCATAGTAGCAAGCAAGGCTACTGAGAAGGAGAGCAGTGCACCTGAAATGCATAGAAGATTTTGAAATATAATTTACCTCGATGTAATCGGCAGCATTATTGCTCTTGGTAAAGAACAAAGATTTGCAAATAACAGAGCAGGATAAAACAGAGTAGTAAATGTACTACTACTACTACTCACCAAGCCCGGGGACCTCTACGCCGAGCGCGTCCAGCAAGTCCCGCTCCCGGTCCATGACATCGGTCCAGCGGTGGGTGGCCTGGTTATATGTGCGCCGGACCCCAGAGATCTTGTACATGGCCCGGCACACCTTCTCCCACCGCTTGCGACGCTCCCGGATGCCATAGCCAGTCGCGATCTTGCCGCCTCCCAGGATCGTCTTGGGGAGGCGGCGCTGGACGTGGAAGATCAGTGCCGCCACTTCCTCCGCGCTGAAGATCTCCCTCGGGACCACTTGCTCCCCCCTTAAACGCCCGCACGGGAGCCGGGCACGGGGTGCGGGACCCTTCCCCTTCTCAGGGTGCTTCCCGGCTCCCTTTACCATGGTCTGGGCAGAAATAGAGTTAAATGATAAACAAGAAATAGAATAGTGAAGAAGAAAAGAAAAGAGTTTAAAAAAGTAGTTTAAAAGTAACTAAAAGCTGCAGAAAACACAAAAATATAGAGCTAGGAAAATAGAGGGATAGATAATAAGTAAAATTAGATCAAAAAAACTTCAAACAAGCAAAGGATGGCAGAGATTGAGAGAGGATAGAGAAAGCATGCCCAGAACCATAGCAATGAATGAGAAACAAGATGGCCGCGCCTGTTCACGACCGCGTGGGTAAGTTTGCGCGAGATTTTCCTTGCGAGTACGCGCGAAATTGTACTAGCGAGCAGCACACTTTGCGAGATTACACATAGCGGGCGGAAACGGAATCACGTCACGCCAACAAGATGGCCGCGCCCGTGTACGACCGATAGGGTAACTTGGCAAACGTATAGCTAGAAGCGCCTCGCGAACACGCGCAAGATCACGCGAACATACACGTCGCAAAAAAAACAATTTTGTATTCGCACGTATTCGCGGCTTCCGAAATCGATCTCGCACGGATTCGCGCCCCAAAAAACGCGCGAAATTGCAGAAAAAAACGATTTTAGCTAAACTGAAAGCAATGAGCAGGTGCAAAAGTTCAAACTTAACATTAGTAACATTCAAGGTAGTGCTTCCTGATGGGCCCCTCCAGAGTTTGCAACTATTCTATGACCCTGCTATGACCCAAACAGCAGGCTCATAGAATAGCTACAAGTAGACCATAAAGGTCCTGTGAACATTTTTTTTCACTGCAACAAAAAGCAAATTACAGATAAGGAAGGAAGCAGGTGCCAGCCAGACTGGAACTTTCAAAATTACTGACACATTAATGAAACACAAATTAATTGATGGCAGTTGAAGAAGGGCAGGTGTGCTTGCTTTTTTCAACCACCATAATCTACAGTGATAAATAAACCTAATGGGTGGCAGTGAGGATGTACCAGAGGGTGGCATGGGTGTCCCAGAGGGTGGCAGTGGTGAAACAGAGGGTGCTGTGAACCTGTGATGATAAACCAGACGTAGAAACAACATAGTCGCGGCCGTTGCGAGCCGAAAAGTAAGTTCGCAATTGCGAACTTGTCCCAAAATCGGCGCGAACGCGCGCCAACACAAAAAACGGGAAAATCCGCAAATCCGCTAGAGTTCGCGGATCTTCGTGGATTGCGAATCCGTAAATCCGCAAGTTCGCGTACGCGAGATCCGCTAGATCCGCCCATGCTTAGTCACAGTCCTCAATGTGTGGTGCGATTCCCATTGGGAGACATATAGTCAGAATCCTGTGTTTTTCTAATGGGGTGGTGACAGGAAACACCGCCTCTATTTGGGTAATTTTCTGTGCCAACCAGAATGGTATCTGTTCCCGTTTAGCTGGAACTTTACCTAGGCAGGATTGGATGTTCTGTGGTGTAATTTTATTTGTGTTCCCCTGGTGAGGGGTCAGCTGTGGAAGTTTAATCGCTGGCTGAATTGTTGAAGTCCGCATTACATACTGAACTAATTGTCTATGAATTTTTAGTAGTTGTTTTAGCTGTATTAACAGCTCTGCTGCAGGCATTCTTTCGATGTCTGGATGTGGTGTGTATCCGGCTAAGACCGGCCACGTTGCTCCTGGTCTTCCTAAAGGACCGAGCCTTGTAATGTGATTGTTATGTTTTAGGGCGCCATCAAATAAGAGCAAATGCTCTTGGAATTTGAGTGGTACTTCCACCTCCTCGAAAGGAGTGTACGTTTCAGGAGGTTCCTCTACTTTGTAATAGTGGAAGTACTTTGTTACAGCATTTGCTGCCGGAAAATGTATCCATGAATAGTATACCTCTGTCTGCCGATATTCGTGTGCCTCGATTACGAATATGACTGTGCCACCTCTAGGTGTCAGTCCATTTTCTATAAGTTTTAAGGTTATAGATCTCCTTTTAATGACCGGAATGAGTGTTATATTCGGGTCTGCTGCTTGCATGGTAGCATCAGCATCTGCGAGTTCAGTTGCTAATCTAACTGCCTCTCTTTCATCATCACTCTCTGCCATTTTACAGACAGGATGGTATTATGTTTGTTTGCAGATCAGGTTTCTTTATGGAACAAAGATTAGATGCACAATATTTTGGAACTGTTTATCCTTCAACGTTGACTTGACCAAGAACCATACATAGGAGTTCCCTCCTGCGAGGTTTTGGAGGATATAACCTTTCACCCACTCCAGACGTCTTTGGAGTATTTGGGAAAAGGGGTCTGAGTGAGAAAGCACGACTGAGTTACTCTAAATGTCTTACGTTAGTTTTATCGCCCTTTCCAAACGCGTTGGGCGCCATGTAGTGTAGCTCCTATTTTCCCAATAGGCTCTGCGCATTGGAATAATACCTACAGCAGTAAAGGCCTAGGCCAGACGTTAACTAGGTCTACTACTGTCGATACTAGACTTAATTTTTGGGTTTGCCAGCTAAGCTCAGAGTTCGCTAGAAACTTTCTCGAATGTTCAAGGAAGGAATTAACTCCCCTGATTAGACAAGAAGGGATTTAGTTTCTGACAACCATAGAACATGACAACTTTGCTCTCCCCTAATCAAGAGTCAATCTCGAGAGTCGTGTGAGCACAAGGCAATTATTTTACTCAGTCAGTACGTGCATTCTTAGTCTCATCAGAATGTAGAGAAAAGGAAGAGACGGGCGTGTTCAATAAAAAGGTGTTATTTATTGATCAGTCTCTTTTCTCGTACAAGAGAAATGGATCGATATTATTACAATACTTATAGTTAAGTAAAGTGCATACATTAAAAGCAATAGTATAAAATAATACTGTAAAAACATTGATATGGTTTCTGAGCCATATGATGTTTGAAAATGATTAAAATATATTTACATACACATATACATTTGACTAAACGTACTCAACTGGTGTTTCTAAATACGCCTACCCCGTGTACCTGACCTAAGTCTAATGCGTGGGCGGGAATAGAAAGTTACAGTTTAAGTTAAGTTTGTTTTTGCCAAGTGAATAACTAAAGAATTCTCTGTGAGGGGTTATTCAGTTCTGTACCTGGAATTTAGGATGGATGAGGAATGGTATCTCTTTCTCTGCTCTCGATATTCCAGGCTGCCTGCGAGGGCTGCCCGAAAGCGCCGGTGCTGGGTCTCTCGGCTTGAGATAGCAGCGCGTCTCTCAGCGCGTCAGGAAGGCGGGGCTGCGCCAGCGGGGTCTGCTTCTGCTCTCGGCTTCGGCAAGTATGGCTGCTCTGTCTTGTCACCACGCGTGTGTTTGCATAGGGCAAGAACGGCAATATTTATACCTTAAAGGTGCCGAGATTGACGTAAGGATGGACATAGATACGTCAATAAAGATGTCATACGACTTGCTCGTTAGCACATTCTTTACTAAAGTTCTCTGTGAAATCAAAACAATGGCCGCACGGATTTTCCAGGTTGTCATAGGTTTGATTTGTTATGAGAAGGTCGTATGCCTTATCAGGGGCTGGAGGAATGTCGCTTGTCTAATTAGATCTCAAGCGTTATGACCTAATCAGATAACACGTTCCTGTGCCGTAGTGTGACTGCGTCAGATAACGGTATCTGCATCATGGGGGCTTTTCTTGCCTCATGGGCTGACTGTTAGTTAACTTGATAGTTAGTTTAACCAGAATAGGGTCAGGAATAGGGGGACTGATTCAGAACCTATAGAAATACACGACACTGGTACAGCGTACTTTATCCAAGTTCGACATCACAAAACTGGGTGACTTATATCCCGAAGGGCATATCATTTCCGCAACGAGGATGACTGTTTTAAGGACACTACATTTATGGACAGCTTTGTTTTCAGATGGATACGTTCGGCTCTGCGGGTCACGCTCCCTGGTTTTCCCATCAAACTGGATTTGTTCACTCTGCTTTCACTCACCATCGAGAGCATAAGTGGTGTACACCTCATATGTAAACTCTATACGGCATGCTCTGGGATGCTGCCGGTTAACAACGACAAGGTCCGCAGGGATTGGGAGGATGACTTGGACCGCCCCATCACTGACGACCAATGGGCGAAATGCTGTTTAGTCACGAAAGACATCTCACTCAACAGGAGGCACAAACTGCTTCATTTTAAGTTTCTGCACAGGATTTACTTCACACCTGCCAAAGCTCATAGGCTTGACACAACCAGACCTCACACTTGCCGCAAATGCGACGCCCCACACTTGGATTTCGCACACCTCACCTGGACCTGTCCTGCATTACCACCATATTGGGAGAAAGTACACAAAACGCTATGCAACATGATCAAACTGTCTCTCATTCCCACACCGGAGGTGGCACTTCTGGACTATGTGGTGAACTTCCCCAAAACCCTGTTGGAAATTCGCATCCCCAAGTTTATTGTTAGCCAAAAGAGAAATCGCTATTCACTGGGGTGGTCAGTTACCACTTTGCAGAGTTGGCTGAATAGTCTGGCTCATTGTAATACCAACAGTGAGGTGTATTCCAGTACACTGCCTAGCTCTTCCCCTCCCAAGGACATCTGGTCATCTGGTCATCTGGTCATACAGGTCCTAAGTGGAATCCATTTGACTCGCCTCTGACTCACTGCTGGAATCGGGCATTGTCCCTACCGGGGTTGGATAGGGAATCTCATTGTCCTCTAACGACAGATGCCCAGTGCGATTCCCTTCCCTGCAGTTATGGGTTCCCTCTTGCTATATGAACACTCCTGTGATTGTTGGGTTTGGATGGGTTGATATCTCCACTGCTAATCAACGTATTTCTCTGCTGGGGGATTGGAGGGGGGCCGTGGTGATTGTGTTCATCTTTTATTTTCATCAAACTGGCTGTTGCTATTCTTCCTATTGATACGAGCCATGGCAGAATTGGTACTGATCTTTTGGGTTTCAAAATGCCTGCTTCAATTGTAATGTTAAAACAGTGAACACCTTTGGTTGCACTGCAGTGATGTGTTAAAATGATAAATGAAGTTAAAAACACAAACAAACTTCAGCATTGAAGACATATGCATGGAACTTGGTGATGCTATTGGTTATCCCTGATATACTCGGAGTCAGGGGGCCTGTGCACAGAGATGTTTAGGGGCATGGGAAAAGTAGGCTCTGGCCCAGGGAGCCAACCCTGCACTACAGAGTGTCTTGCCATTACGACCTTGAAATACTTCTTTAACAGATTGGTTCAATGTACATTTTATGTGAACTACTTTAAAATGTGAGTGTTGTGTGTGAGTCTATTACAGAAATATTTTAGAGAAGGTGTGCTTCTGTTTCATGCAACATCCATACATAAGTTTATTTCATGTCAACAGATTCAACACAGGACCTAGCATGTGGGAAATGTGAGGATGTCACAAAGCATTTGTTAGTGAGGAGCTGCTGTTGTGTTACAATATTAACAAAACACATGACTATACATGAATATTAGAACCAAACACATTTGAAATTTGCAAAGGTGTGCCTGTGCAGTGTCAGTGAACTGGCCAAAGAGGGCATCAAAGAGGTGCATTTAGATCATACTTTCAAAGCTGTTCTGAACAGTGACCCCCAAAATAGGTTTGGGCCAGAGCACTCAAACATCTCAAATTGATCCCTGCCTGTACATCTGTTAACTAGGAAGTCAATGGAAATGGGGTAGATGGTGACTTACCATTGGTTACATCCACGACTGTGTCAGTTTTGGACATCATCAAGCAGCAGGATCTGTACGAATGGCTCCATGGTGGCACAGGATGTGAGTAGCTGAGTATAGGTGAGTTTCAGCCTTATATCAGTTTTGACCGCCACAGTCAAGTCAGCGGGAAGACACATTATGATTACAGCTTCCAGTTTTATTTATTATTTTATTTAAGGACTTATAGAGCGCCTGGTGACCCGAGGGCATCCCCGCGCTATAAACTGTAAGTTGGCTAAGAGGGGAGAGAGGAGGAGCGGAACTCTTTATTTGGGGAAAAGCAGCGTTTTAAGTTGTTTGCGAAAGCGAAGGTAGCAGGGTTCCAATCGCAGGCTGCGGGGAAGCAAGTTCCAACGAGAGGCTGCCTTTACGGAGAAACGACGGCCTCCGGTACGTGCCTTCCTAAACTTGGGAACATTCGCCAGTCGATCATTGTCCGATCGAAGGGACCTCAAGGCCTTGTACGGGGTAACCATTTCTTCCAAAATGGAGGGGCCTTGTCCATTTAGGAGCCTATGGGCAATGCACATAGCCTTGAACTCGATCCTCTCTCGTACTGGCAACCAGTGGAGTGCTTTGAGGGCAGGTCTTGCGGAAGATCTGGAGGGGAGACCAAGCAGCATCCGGGCAGCTGCATTTTGGGTTCGTTGCAGCTTACCCAGGGTGGATTCAGGGGCTCCCAAATAGACAGCATTACTGTAATCCAGTCGGGCAAGAACTAGTCCTTGAATCAGTAGTTTCCTGGATGGTGGGGGGAGTAGGGGAAGAATCTTGTGGACTGACCGCATGAGTCCAAAGCAGGTACCGGCTGTTTTAGTAGCCTGGGTTTTCATGGTAAGGTCTGGTTCAAGCCATACCCCCAGGCTCTTAAGTTCTTTTCTGGGGGAGGGCACCTTACCCAGGCAGTCGGGCCAAACAGATGGTGGGATAGTTGTCCATTTATTGCCCATCAGCATGACCTCTGTTTTGGACCCATTGAGCTTGAGCGAAGATTCGCACATCCAGTGATGGATCTTCTGGAGGCAGTGCAGAAGACTGTCTGGGCGCTGGTCTAAGTGGGACAGTGAGACGACCAATTGCGTGTCGTCCGCGTAGCTCACGATCTTAAATTCAAAGGGGGCAACTACATCTTCCAGAGGGGCCATATAGGCATTAAAAAGGGTAGGGCTCAATGAAGAGCCCTGGGGAACCCCATTTATCAAAGGAAGAGAGTCAGACCGGGAGCAGCCATCCCAGACCTGGAAAGAGCGGCCCGAAAGAAAAGACTCCAACCAGGCCAGCGCTGTGCCCCCGAGTCCCGCCCTAGCCAGCCGGTGGAGCAGGACACGGTGGTCCACCGTATCAAAGGCTGCACTAAGGTCCAGGAGGATCACTGCCACTGATCCCCCCGAATCCAAAATGCACCTTGCCTCCTCGATGACAGCGAGGAGGGCGGTGTCCGTGCCCTGGCCAGGGCGAAACCCCGTTTGGGACTGGCGCAGCAGATTGTTTGATTCCAGAAATTGGGACAGCTGCGCGTTGACCAGTTTTTCGGCAATTTTGCTGATGCCAGGAAGGAGCGAAATTGGTCTATAGTTGGCTAGGTCGGAAGGGTCTAGTTGGTTTTTTTAGCAGGGCTTTGACGACCGCTCCCTTCCAGCTAGGAGGGACTATGCCTTGAGACAAAGAGGCATTGATCAGCTCCGTGACTGGAGGAACGATCACTGGGGCGACTGCTTTAAGAAATCTCATGGGTGCGGGATCTAGGGGGGAGCCACTTTTCATTTTGGCCAGGGTCTTTTCGACTTCATCCAGTGTGACTGCTCTGAAGGCATCAAGAGACGGGCCTGGGGTGCTTCCTAAGCTGGTGATAGGTGCGATCGTGTCCCGGCAGGTTAGCTGACTAGGCTGTGGAAGTGAGTCCAGGATGGTGGTGATTTTGGAGTCAAAGAATTTTGCTAGTTCTTTACTCCTGTCTGGGGAGATGCTGGACAGTGATGGAGGTTCAGGGATCTTTAGGAGTTCTTTTACTATGAGATAAGATTCTCTTGCGGAATTGGTGGCATTTTTTATTCTGTCATCATAGTAGGAGGCTTTAGAGGTTTTCAGAGCAGCTTTATATGCTCTGACAGTCCTCCGGTATGCGTCTTTATTGGAGTGAAGCCAGTCCTTCCTCCATAATCGTTCAGCTTTTTTGCAGTTTTTGCGGAGAGCTCTAAGTTCTAAGTTAAACCATGGGGCTGAACCTAGCTTTCCGCTTTTGTCTTCGCGGGTTTTCATGGGGATGATAGGATCAAGTGAGTCGGAGATCCACTTCCTGAAGTTATTGTCAGCTGTAACCGGGTTCCCGGTAGAATTGGGAGTTGATGCTTCTAAAGCATTGGCCCAGTCTTTGATAGGGAGTCTGGACCAAGCCCTGTCTCTGGTGTACGTAATGGACTTAGGAGGCTTCCTGAATTCTCCTGGTAATACGAGGGGGACCAGAAAGTGGTCAGTCCAGGGGAGAGGGCATGCAGGTTTTTATGGTACTTAATTTTGCCATTTCTGTCTGTACTTATCCATATTTATTTTTTGCTCATTTATTCTGTAGTATCCATATTTATTTTGGGTTTGGTGGAAGAATTAAGCTGAAATTAGTATATTTCCACCTTTATTTAACCAATATATATGCACTCATGCTTGAATGTCTGCCAGGTTTCAGTGCTGTGAATACCCGCAGAAGATAAATCAGTGCACTTATATGAAAATATGCAAATTTCAGAATCAACCTTGTGCATATCTACTGCTGTTAAAGCCTCTTTACTAAAATTCCTTTTTTTAAACCCCTTGCCTATCAATCCACACATGTATTGATCTTGCCAACAGTATTAAAAGTACTCAAAAAGCAACCCCATTTACGCTCTTTTCCACATTTAAAAATAAATACAGAATGAAAATAAATGTTTTCTGCCTGTATTTATCTGTAAAAATCAGTAATAATGGAAAACAGGGAGCCATAATTATGATTGGATTGGCGGTAACACTGGCGGTCTGTCCTACGACAAATGCACTGGCCTTTCCCGCCGCCACT
The DNA here is from genome assembly GCF_964261635.1 of Lissotriton helveticus. Classification (NCBI taxonomy): domain Eukaryota; kingdom Metazoa; phylum Chordata; class Amphibia; order Caudata; family Salamandridae; genus Lissotriton; species Lissotriton helveticus. The sequence continues at coordinate 899,154,713 of NC_136057.1, forward strand.
GCGGTCAGGATTTCCTGGCGGTGGTACCGCAGCTATCTTTTCTCTATGAAACCACATGCATCGTAATAGGGTGGGTGCACCACCAACTGGGCGGCGGTGAATTTGACGCTGTTTCGACACCGGTACCTTGACCACCAACCTCATAATCTGCCCTTAGTCCCCAAAATGGACTGTTTTGAAGACACTTGGGTTGGCAGACTGCATCGCTCTGGACACACATGCCAACCCAAAATCCAACTACCACAGTGGAATGTCTATGACAGCATCTTGACACAGGAAGCCAAAACAAACAGTGCAATGGAAGGATGGCACCACACCTTCCAATCCACACTAGGTGAAACCCACCTACATTATACAAACATATACAAGCATTACAAAGAGAGTAAAGCTACCAATAACTATGAATGGACCAATCTGTTAGCCAAATTAGCCCTGTACTTAATAAACAAACCAAAAGAATGTACGAGATATTACAATTTAAAGTCAAACTCTTCATATCCAAAAAAAGAGTAGATTACTCAGAAATCATAGCCAAAAGCATATTATAAAATATATAGTAAGCAACTTAAGTCCTCAAAAACAAATACATATTTAAAACCAACACACCAAATATTTTTATTTAAAATAATAAATATATTATTTTATTACATCAGTCAAAAAAATTATTGAAATTGCAAAGATAATGAAGACATATATAACAAAATTATATATATATATATTTTAAATGTAATCGTCACCAGCCAAGAAAATGAAAAACAAGCTCAATCGATCACATAAAATAATCGCAACACAGTAACCGAACAGTTCCACATAACAATCACATAATGTTTACATAAACAATATAATATCACATCTCCCATCCAAAATAAATAAATAAATAAAGCATGATGTTTTGTAGCTGCAGATGTTTCTCTGTATCCAGGTAAAAAAATAGAAATTCACCAAACATGGGCAAACTATTCTCCATGTCCAAAATGCTCCAAAATATTCAAAAATAAAATGAATCCAATTGAAATCCCTTGAAGCAAGCCAAAGTATCTAGGAACTATAAAAAAAAGAAGCGCTCCAGGAAACCGCAAAAAAGTAAATCAAAGTAAAAAGTATTAGTTTGTTAAATACCAAAAATGATTTCCTTAAAAAAAACGTACATTCCCAATGCCCAATAGGACACGCTCATAGACGAAAACCTGTAAAGTAAATGAAAAAAGTCACCCACAAAACACATTACATTTCCAAAAATACAAATGCATAACAGTTATTCATCAAAATATAACTAACGTAATACAACACAATTTAACATAACATAGTAAAACATAGTGCTAGAATAGTGTGTACAAAAAGCCAAACTGGTGAACACAGTAATACTAATACATCTAAACATACAGAAAATCCACAAACAATACTATTACTAACTTATAGACCACCCTCTTAGACCCCCCACCCTCAATACCTTTATAAAAAAAATCCTTCAAAAAAGACTTCCCTGTTCTGACAAACAGCAGCACCATACTGCGAACTGATTCTGGGAAAATAAACTAAAAATAACACAAATAGGTTACAAAATGAGACAGTAGCGGTAAAAAATAAATGGCTCCTAAATGAAACAAAAAACAAGCATTGGCAAAGCCAATAGGTCTTGCCTATGAGATGTATTGGCTTTGGCAATGTGTTTTAGCCATGTTGTACAGCAGCATTGATTCTTTGCAGTGTGGCAGCTTTCTGAAATGATCACACTACAAAGCATCAGTGCTGCTGTACAACATAGCTACAGAATATTGCCAAAGCTAATAGCTCTCATATGCGAGACCTATTGGCTTTGCCAAAGCTTGTTTAAATTAAAGGTATAAAAACAAGGTACCCCATGAGAAAATGTTTTCAAAAGGAGCAGCATCAATATACGATTGAAACTAGAAAGGGAATTTCCTGAAAACTGACCTTTTTTCCTAGCAGATCTTCAAGTAAAACAAACAAGGATTTGTGTACGTGTTCAGTAATCTTGTGCTGCAGATGCATAGTGTCATGATCCGAGTGCTTATTTTAGGAGCGTCTTGCTGCTGGCAGCTTAAATAGCAGCTTATCTTGGGGAGATTGGGGGAAGGCCAGGGTTAGTGCACACACACTGCGTTGTAGCGCTGCATCCCAGGCAACCCAGGGTAAGACACCACCTCCCGATGAGGCAAAAACAGAAGCAAGGCGGTCAAATGGATTAATGGGTCGTTTTGCTTCTATATTGTCCCTCATGTGAACCAACTGTGATTCAGACTGAGATGCCAATAGGGTAAAGGATGTGGCGTTATAGTCAGAGCGTCCGACTTTGATACTGGATAGTCAGGTTAGAGTCTCTGCATCTGCTCAGCATCCTGTGATTGTGAGCAAACTCCCTAAATGCCTGTGCTTAAACAAAACAAAAACATGAACGTGACATTGTTTAATGTGTCCCTGTGCGTAAAAACAAGCCCACGAATTTAATGTAACTGGAGCTTACGTTAAGCGCTCCAATACCTTCGGATTGAGATTGCGCTATATAACACTGCAAAAAAGGGAATAAATAACACTGGGGAGGCAGCAACATGTAGAAGGGGGTAGGAGGGATGGGAACGAAGCACCAGGCACAAGGAAAAGTGGGAAGGGGATTAAAGGAATAGTACCTTAATGCGAACAAAGAACAGCCACTACATCAAGTGTAATCAATCTGTGCTTGGTCTGTGCTCCAGGAAGGGAACGGAAGTGACGGCTTAGCCTGCAATGGCCAATAACGAGGCACCATAGAAGAGTGACAAAGGAGCCAATGTACTTTAAGCACTAAAAGGTTACCATTGACTATTTCTACTCCAATCTAAGGGCCTCATTATGACTTTGGCGGTCTTGGAGGGGGCCGACACCCCTCTCCAAGACCGCCAAACCCATGAGAAACCACCCGCCAAATTACACCGTTTTTTCTCTCTGGTGGGTGTTTCTTTGGTGGTCCCATTGTGGGCAACAAAATGGAAAAGTCAAAGGAAATTCCTGCAGGTCATGGACTGTTAAGTCCATGCCCTGCAGGAACTGGGGAGCATGCATATAGGGGGGCACACCATATACCCCCCTGCATGCATCTCCTTCCCATAAAGGCAACAGGGGGCCCTGCAGGGCCCCTTTGATTCATAACCACCACACTTTCCGTGGTGGGCTCAGAGCTCACAGCAGCGGTGCCACCAACATATTGGGGGCCTCAGACTGCTGCAAGACCACCAGGGATCGTGAATCCCTGGCAGCAGCAGCAGTCCCATGATGGTTCGACCACCCTACTTGTAATAGGGCGATCCGACCACCCTTAACCAATTTGGTGAAGGTGCTGGACACTAAATAGGTGGTATTTACTATTCTTAGTCCAATCGAAACCAATTTGAGGAAGGTAATGAATAGTAAAGGGGTGACATTATATATTCCCCCTCCAATCTAAACTATTTTGGGGTAGGCGTTGGAAAACTAAAGAGTTTACATTTACTATCTCCAGTCCAATCTAAATCAATTTTGGAAGGCAGTTTACACTAAAGGGTGGACATTTACTTTTTCCATTACAATCTAAATCAATTTGAGGAATGTGTTGGGCACTAAAGGGGTGACATATACTATTCCCACTCCGATCTAAACGAAGTTACGGAAGGCTCTGGACAATAAAAGGTTGACATTTACTTTTCCCATTCCAATCTAAATCAATTTGGGGAAGGCGTTGGACACTGAAGGGGTGACATTTATTAGTCTCACTCCAATCTAAACCAATTTGGGACAGGCTCTGGACAAAGGTTGACATTTAGTATTCCTACTCCAATCTAAATCGATTTGGGGAAGGCGTTGGACACTGAAGGGTGACATTTATTATTCTCCATGAAATCTAAACAAATTTGAGGAATATGTTAAATTCTGAAGTGGTGACATGTACTATTCCCACTCTAACCAAAACCAGTTTCATGGAAGGTGTTGGACACTAAAGGGGTGACATTTACGATTACCACTCCAATCTAAACCAATTTGGGTAAGGCGCTGGACACTAAAAGGTTAACATTTACTATTCCCAATCCAATCTAAACCAATTTGGGAAAGGTGTTGGACACTGGAGGGGTGACGTTTACTATTCTCACTCCAATCAAAAACAATTTGGGGAATGTGGTGGACACTAAAGGGATCACATTTACTATCCCCACTCCAACCTAAAACAATTTGAGGAAGATGTTGGACACAAAAGGGGTCAAATGTACTATTCCTACTCCAATATAAACCATATTGGGGGATGGCGCTGGACACTGAAGGGGAAATTGACAGTATCCACTTCAAAATAAATATTTTTATACAAGATATTACAAATTAAACATTTAAAATACACAATCAATTCTCTATAGACACACACTTTTTTACTATAAAATTTTAAAAAATAATCTCAAAATGCACCAATGAAAACTACAAACCTATTTATGTGACCGTCCTGACTCCGTCAGACGCGGTCGCTCCCCCTCGCTCCCTGGCTTCAGCATCCAGCAGTTGGTACCGTAGCCTGCATTCATTCATTGTGATATTACTGCTACATTGCGCCCTTTAGCGTCTGCGCTCCGTCCTGAGCACATAACATTGCCGCATTGCCGAATTTAGCGTAACGCTATTACTGGAACAGCCCACATCGTGCCATTCTAAGTGTGCTGCATACTGTAGCGCTTGTGTAGGCTCGCATTGCACTCTGTGATTATCTGTGCCTGATTGTGCCTGCGCCTCTGCAAACTCCAATCTCGTCGTGTTTTCTTTCGTTTTTGCTGCCATCTTGTTTGTTGTGCCTTCCAGCCCGCCCCTCCACCCAGCTCCCGCCTCCCAGCTGACCCTCCCTCCCACAGGACTGATATTGACGATCCCTTACACCGCAGCGTCGTGACCGTCCTGACTCCGTCAGACGCGGTCGCTCCCCCTCGCTCCCTGGCTTCAGCATCCAGCAGTTGGTATCGTAGCCTGCATTCATTCATTGTGATATTACTGCTACATTGCGCCCTTTAGTGTCTGCGCTCCGTCCTGAGCACATAACATTGCCGCATTGCCGAATTTAGCGTAACACTATTACTGGAACAGCCCACATCGTGCCATTCTAAGTGTGCTGCATACTGTAGCGCTTGTGTAGGCTCGCATTGCACTCTGTGATTATCTGTGCCTGATTGTGCCTGCGCCTCTGCAAACCCCAATCTCGTCGTGTTTTCTTTCGTTTTTGCTGCCATCTTGTTTGTTGTGGCTTCCAGCCCGCCCCTCCACCCAGCTCCCGCCTCCCAGCTGACCCTCCCTCGCCCCCGCCCCTCCACTTTCCACATATGTCAGATGCTTCTGCGCGCAGCGTTCGCGCCCCAGTTGCGCCGAAGGTGCGCCAAAGGTAAGCCCGTCTACGCCCGTCCGCGACCGGACCGCGCCCAGCGCCAGACCCCCTGGTCCTCGCAAGACCCATTCCGCCCGCATAACATATGACGCCGCCACTCTCCTTGCCCTTAACCCCGGACGCACCCCACAATGCTGCGTAGCTATCCCAGGACACACCCATGGACCATTCGCCTGCCTCTCCTGCAAGTTCGCCTGCATCAGGACCCACACCAAATCCTCCCCCTCCAAACACAACTCCGACTCCAACCACCTGAAGTGTATCCTGCTGAACACCCGCTCAGTCCACAAACACGCCACTGAACTCTGGGACCTACTCGACACCACATCACCGGACGTAGCCTTCCTTACAGAAACCTGGATGAACGCATCATCAGCGCCCGACATCGCCATAGCCATCCCGGACGCTTACAAGATCATCCGAAAAGACCGCACCAACCAAACAGGAGGAGGCATCGCCATCGCCCATAAGAACACCATCCGAGTCACGACCAGCCCCGACGATAACCTCACTACCGCTGAACATCTTCACTTCCAGATCCACACCGACCCCAGGACCACACTTAGAGGCACCCTCATGTACAGACCACCAGGAACCCGCACACAATTCAATGAAGACATCACTGACTTCATCAGCCCACATGCCCTCACCTCCGACAACTACATCTTACTGGGAGACCTCAACTTCCACATGGAAAAGAACAACGACAGCAGCACTACCACCCTTCTGGACAACCTGGCCAATCTCGGACTCAAACAACTTGTTAACACCCCCACCCACCTCGCCGGACACACACTCAACCCTATCTTCACCTCCAGCAAACACATCTCCTTCAATCAAACCACGGCTCTCCATTGGACGGACCACAGCTGCGTTCACTTTAGCTACAAAAAGACCTCGACCTACATCCCACCACAACCTATTCCTTGAAGAAACTGGAACAAAACCACCACCGACCAACTCCTCACTTCGCTTAATCATAACCCCCCCGCCATATCATCGGACCCAAACCAAGCCGCCTCCAATGTCACACAATGGATTACCCACAGCGCTGACGAATTAGCACCCTTGAAAAACCACCAGATCAAACAAGGAAGCAAAAAGGCCCCTTGGTTCAATGATGACTTTAAGAAATCCAAGAAGTTATGCCGTACCCTCGAGAAAACCTGGAGAAAAAAACCATCCACTATCAACTTGACCACCTTCAAGGACGCCACTCGCAAACACCACCAACTGATTCGATCCACCAAGAAATCAGCATTCAAGGACCGACTCGACAACAACTCCCACAACAGCAAGGAATTATTCAACATCGTCAAAGAATTTACCAACCCCATCGCCTGTGCCAACGACATTACTCCCTCCCAAGACCTCTGCAACTCCCTATCCTCTTTCTTCCACAACAAAATCGCCGACATTCATAACAGCTTTGGAAACCGATCCGAAGAACAACCCACTCCACCCACTTCCGAACCAAAACAGCACTGTCACAACCTGTGTGCCTGGAACCCAATCACGACTGAAGACACCATCCGCCTGATGAACTCCATCCACTCGGGATCGCCAACCGACCCATGTCCCCACCACATTTTCAACAAAGCAGACTCCATCATCGCACTCCATCTATGCGAGGTCATCAACTGCTCCTTCAACTCAGCCACCTTCCCAGAAAGCTGGAAACATGCCGAACTCAGCGCCCTTCTGAAAAAACCAACAGCGGACCCCTCTGAACTTAAGAACTACCGCCCCATCTCACTCCTCACCTTCCCGGCCAAAGTCATCGAGAAAGCCGTCAATAGTCAGCTAGCCACCTTCCTTGAAACCAACAATTCACTTGACCCCTCACAGTCCGGCTTCAGAGCCAAACACAGCACCGACACCGCCCTAATCGCCGCTATAGGCGACATCCGCATGTTACTGGACAATGGAGAAACAGCTGCCCTCATCCTACTTGACCTCTCCGCCGCCTTCGACACAGTCTGTCATAACACCCTCATACAACGCCTCAGCAACATCGGAATACAAGGGAAAGCGTTGGACTGGATCATCTCGTTCCTCGCCGGAAGAACCCAGAGAGTCCGCCTCCCCCCATTCAAATCAGAAGCAACCGAAGTTATCTGCGGCGTACCACAAGGATCATCACTCAGTCCCACTCTATTCAACGTGTACATGAGTCCCCTCGCATCCATTGCGCGACAACACAACCTCAACATCATCTCTTACGCTGACGACACCCAGCTGATCCTCTCCCTCACCAAAGATCCTAACACCGCCAAAACCAATTTACACGAAGGAATGAAAGAAGTAGCCGAATGGATGAAGAACAGTCGACTAAAACTAAACTCTGACAAAACGGAAGTCCTCATCTTAGGATCATCCCCCTCATGCCCCCGCATGGGACAATTCATGGTGGCCACCGGCTCTAGGCACAGCACCCATACCCACAGATCACGCACGTACCCTAGGCTTCATCCTAGACTCCTCACTATCAATGACCAGACAGGTCAACGCCGTCTCATCATCATGCTTCAACATCCTACGCATGCTCAAAAAAATATTCCGCTGGATCCCCACCGAAACAAGAAAGACAGTCACCCACGCACTGGTCGCTAGCCGACTAGATTATGGAAACACCCTCTACGCTGGAACCACAACCAAACTACAGAAAAAACTCCAACGCATCCAAAATACCTCAGCCAGACTCATACTTGACATCCCCCGTCAAGCTCACATTTCTGGCCATCTGAAAGATCTCCACTGGCTTCCCGTCAACAAAAGAATAACGTTCCGTCTCCTCACCCACGCACACAAGGCCCTCTACGACCTAGAACCCGAATCGACTGTCCTTCTACACACCCACCAACCCACACCCGCCAACTACGTTCATCCAATCAAGCCCTCGCCACAATCCCGCGCATCAATAGATCCACCATGGGAGGAAGATCTTTCTCCTACTTAGCGGCCAAAACCTGGAACTCTCTCCCCACTCACCTTCGCCTCACACAGAACCACCTCTTCTTCAGGAAGCAGCTAAAAACCTGGCTATTCGAAAAATAATGCACCCACCCTCACTCAAGCGCCTTGAGACCCTCTGGGTGAGTAGTGCGCTATACAAATTACTGAACTTGAACTTGAACTTATTTAGCCTCATTGAAATATTATAATCTAAAAACATTTATCACTATTAATAATTAATATATATTTTCAAAATATTTACTACCATTCATTAAGTTTCAATTCTAAAATGACATATAAAATCATAATACAAAATTAATATTAATAAAATTAGAAACAATGTAATTAAAGTTTATCATGTAAAAAATGTTTTAAGAAATTTAAATCAAATTGCAATTTCTAAACCCCAAAATTAAAATATATCTCCTTTTTTTAAATATATAAATTTAAGATAAAAAAGATTTTTAATTATTTAATTTTATTAAAAGGTTTGCTATATAACTGTACATTTGTACTATTTAATGTTTTTAAATATTTTATTTGATACCGTTCACACATTTCTTCACGGATATGAAATTAAAGTGTATTGCAAATATTAAAATTAAAAAATGAATTGAAATTCAATTTTTTTAATATGCATATATTTAAAATTGCTAACTTAAAATGTATTTTAAAATATCCATTTTATAAAAATGTATCTAACCTTATCCCCTAAATATTCTTATTTATAACAATAATATACAAATATATTAATACAAATTTCTGCAATTTCATAAGTAAAAAAATATATTACTTAAACACAAATAAATAAAAATAATAAACTTAGAAACCAACCTCACTACAATAAATAATATACTAATTAACACTTACAAACTTAGGGGGCCTATTAGGATGGCGCTCGTCCGCCACCCTAGAGGTGGAGGGACCATCCGCAGGGGCAGCGGCAGTCCCTCCCTGCGAATTAGGATGTGACCGCCACCCTGGCGGTCACATCCTGTATTTTTAACATTGCGGCGGGTGCTGCTTCAAGCAGCACCCGCCGCAATGTTAAAACTGCAAGCAGTGCATTTGCATGCACAAAGCGGCAGGCACCGCGTGGTGCCTGCTGCTTCGTGCATGCAAATGCAGGGGGGTACCCTAGGTACCCCCCATGTGCACTCCCACACCCCCCTTCACCCTGGGGGCCCGCAACGGGCCCCCAAAGTAAAGAACGTATGCCTTTTTGTGGCAGCATTGCCGCCGCGGAAAGGCATGTCCCAGGGCAAATCCTAATATGGCTGGCGGTGTCTGATAGACACCGCCACCATATTAGAGCTTTTCCGCCACGGTCTCGTGGCGGAAAAGCGGCGGACGGTCCTAATCTGGCGGGGGGCCTTCACACACACCGCAGCGGTGAATCCGCATCCTCCGGGCCGGCGGTGGCTTCCGCCGGCCCGGAGGATGCGAATTCACCGCAATCATAATCGGCCCCTATATTTCATGCAAAACTACTTTCTACATTGATATTTAATATGATATTAAAAACAACACTATAAACTATAATTTTACCTTCAAGATTGCTGTCGACAATATTTTTGATATCCTGATATTTTTGCGTGATATTTTTGTATCACAATATTTTTTTCCGATATTTTGTCCTAATACCCATTTGTTGGACCCGGCCTCGTGGCGTGGTCCTACCCCTCCCGCATGGCGGGCCCCGGACGACATCGGCCCTCCATCCATCCCGGGTCGGCCTCGGCCACACCTCTGCACGCCCTCCAAACCACCAGATCCGCCACCCGGCGGCCCACAACCACTGACACGGCACACTCGGGCCGCCCCAGCATTACCGGTCCGGTGCCCACCCCGGACCCTCATTCCAGGCCCAACGCCATCTTGGGCCCATCACGTCACAGACACGTGGTCCCGGACCAGCCGCGGCCACGGCCCCAGCGAGCAAGCCATCGAGGCACCAAGAACCCTCCGGGTGGTAGAGTGGCCACTCAACCAGAGACAAGGAGAGGGGAGTTTCGATGGCTCTCCAACCGTCCCCGGATGCCTGGTTTCGATCGACCTCCGGCCTCCCTGAGCACTGGCCCCACCCCCTGCTGGGTGTCTGGACACCATCATCCCGGCCCCTCTGACCCCCAGGCGAGAGGGTCCGGACATCAAAGGACTCCAGACCTATATCTGGGCCAGCCCCGGAGTAGGACGGGAGTTGTATCCCGGAGTCGAGAAGCCCTGCTGACGCTGTCGCGGCTGACCCTGAGACAAACTCCCCTTGCTGCTCTACCTGGAACCTGCTGGCGCTGCCGCGGTCCATCTTCGCTGTAACCACCTTGGAGCCTGCTGGCGCTGCCGCTGTCCATCTTTGCTGTAACCATCTTGGAGCCTGCTGGCGCTGCCGCGGTCCACACTCGCTGAACCATCTTGGAGCCTGCTGGCGCTGCCGCGGTCCACACTCGCTGAACCATCTTGGAACCTGCTGGCGCTGCCGCGGTCCACACTCGCTGAATCATCTTGGAACCTGCTGGCGCTGCCGCGGTCCACACTCGCTGAACCATCTTGGAGCCTGCTGGTGCTGCCGCGGACCACACTCGCTGAACCATCTTGGAACCTGCTGGCGCTGCCGCGGTCCACACTCGCTGAATCATCTTGGAACCTGCTGGCACTGCCGCGGTCCACACTCGCTGAACCATCTTGGGACCTGCCGGCGCTGCCGCGGTCCACACTCGCTGAACCATCTTGGAGCCTGCTGGCGCTGCCGCGGCCCAACCTTCCGGAACCCCCCAGCTCGAGGATTGAGAGCTGTGCGTAGAGTCTCCTTGCAACCGACCATCGATAAGACTGTCCCGCTACCTTGCCCCTTGCCACGAGACTTTCCAGATCTCGGGATCTGCTGTATATATTGATACGATACTTATTGCCCGATAAAGATTGAAAACTCTATCTACGTGTGGTGTATATTTGTAGTGGTGTGGTTACTCTGCTGTACGATTCTAGGAGAGGGCCCTCCCGTCGGAGGCCTCTCGACATCGCTCGGTCCCTTCTCTGAAGGAGGGGTAGACCTAGGGGTGGTCAGTCAGACACCTTCTGCCTCCCCCGGGTTCGCCTTTCTAACATTGGTGGCAGGCGCTGCGATCCAAGCCAACGCAAAATCGTACAGAGAGTGATCTACCCGCTACGACGGAAAAACACACAGAGACCATGACAACCCAAGGAACCAACCTACCTGCCGAATTCCAGAAAGAGAAGATAGAAGAATACAGCCACAAAGAACTAAAACAATTCTGTAAAGACATGGGTATCGCTACCACTGGCCTGAGCACAAAAGAGGACTTCAAATCGGCCCTACAAGCCTGGGTGGAAACCCGAGACAGACCACCCCAAGAGGAGAATGGCCCAAACGGGCAACAGGAAACCAGCGCACCCCCGACGGGGGAAAGAACCGCAACACTAAACGCAGACCTCATCTATGAAGACGCTCGAGAACGAGAGCGCAACCGGCTACACGAAGTGGAGCTTGCACGACTCCGGCTAGACGGAGAACTCCAGCTAGCGGAGAAAAAGATAGCCCTCGAGCAACTACGGCTGGAGGGGGATCTAGAAGAGGAACGGAGACAACGTGACCTCGAAGAAAAACGACTAGCATATGAACACAAACGAGGCCTGAGAGAACTAGAAATCAAGGCCAAGATCAACGAAGATAGCGCGGCCGGGGCCAAGACCTCGGCCCCTCCCGTGGACACCAAGGTTCACCTACCGAAAGATGTAGTCAAAGAATACTACAAGAACGATGATATCCAACAATGGTTCAAAGCCTACGAGGTGGCCATGACCGCCCATCGGGTGCCCCTGAAGGATTGGGGCGCCGGCCTGTGGGGAAAGTTCGTCAACGAAGGGAGGGACGCCCTGCTGGAACTCCCTGACACCGAAATGACCTCCTATGAACACATGAAAACGGCCCTACTCACGCGCTACGGACTCACCCCCAAAATGTACCGGCAGAGGTTCCGAGACTGTAAAAAAATCCCCGGTACAACTTGGGTAGAATATGTGAACTTTTTTAGCAGAGCCTTCGAGGGGTGGGTCAAAGGCAGTCAGGTAACTACCTACCAGCAGTTGGTCGACCTTATGTTATGGGAGCACCTCTCCAACAACTGCTTCATTGAACTACGACAGCACCTCCTCGACAGCAAGTTGACCGAGCCGCGAAAGCTAGCGGTCAAAGCAGATCGGTGGGCGAGCAACCGCGTCCACCGGAACACCACAAGGGTCCCCGGGGAACCACCAGCCGCGAGGCGGCGGGTCTGGCATCAGCCGAGGCCGAGACCTCCCGCCGGGGTCTTCGCCCGCCTCCTCTACACCAGCCTCCAGCCCGAGGGGGGCCCATCCAGCCCGACCGGGGCCACGCCCCAACGTTACGTGCCACCGATGCCAGCGGCTGGGCCACTATGCCAATGATTCTCTCTGCCCCATGAACCAGCGGCCCGGCACCACCGGGCCCCCCGGTCGACAAATCACTGCAGCTGCTCTGAGCGAAGAAAAGGATGAAGCTGAAGAGGTCCCTATGGAACCAGAAGAATGGGAGTCCGCGGCCATGTGCCTCGCCTCCCTGGGCGACAAAGACATGATCCCCCGAGACCAGATTCCGATCAACACCCAGAAGTACCGCCAGTGGGTCACCATCAACGGACGCCGGGCCGAGGCTCTCCGTGACACGGGGGCCAGCATAACCGCCGTCCGCTGCCATCTGGTGACCCCAGAACAAATCTTGCCCCACGTCCTGTGCCCTGTCCGGTCAGCGGACAATTCCGAGAGCCTGTGCCAGATGGCTCGCATCCCCTTCGAGTGGGGAGGAGTGTCCGGCATGCTGAAAGTCACCGTCCGAGACGATGCCCCGGTGGACTGCCTCCTAGGGAACGACCTGGAAAGTTCCCCCTGGGCACAGATCGAGCGAAGAGAGCATCTGGGGATGCTAGGCCTTCCTGAATGGGTTTGCGTAACGACCCGATCCATGTTCATCCGGGACGCCGTCCCAACCGAAGACAATCTGCCCAAAGAACCTGAATGGCCGGCACCTCCACCACCCGCCACTGCCACGGCCGAACCCGAACTGGGGCCGCAGGGCCCCAGCCATGAAGAACTTCCCGAGCTCGGGCCCCTTCCCGAACTAGCCCAGTGGCGCCAAGAAGGGGGCCCCACCCGCGAGCAGTTCCGTCGGGAACAAAAGACATGTCCTTCCCTTGAGGGACTCCGACAACAAGCCGCCACGCAAGCCACAGGAGACTCCTCGGGGTCCCACTGGATCTATTGGGACCAGGACCTCCTGTACAGTGAACAAAAGATCGCCGAGCTGGGGGCCGGCCGAGTGCTAGTCGTCCCCCTCCACTTCAGAGACTTTCTCTTAAACCTGGCACATGATGTGCCCCTCGCCGGGCACCTGGGGCAGGACAAAACCTACAGCCGCCTGGTGAACCACTTTTATTGGCCGAAGATGCGCCGCGATGTGTACAACCACTGCCGAACCTGTCCGACCTGCCAAGCCAGCGGAAAGAGTGGGGGGAAAATCAAGGCCCCACTCCAACCGTTTCCCGTGGTGACCACTCCCTTCGAGCGAGTAGGGATCGACATCGTGGGGCCCCTGGATCCTCCAACCTCTCAGGGGCACCGCTTCATCCTCGTCCTGGTGGACCATGCCACCCGCTACCCAGAAGCTATCCCCCTCCCTCCGTAGTGGGTCGGGCGCTAATGGGGATCTTCTCCAGAGTCGGCTTCCCCCGAGAGGTCGTCAGTGATCGGGGCACAAACTTTATATCGATCTATATGCGGTCCCTGTGGCAACAGTGCGGGGTCGCGTATAAGTTCACCACCCTCAAGGGAATGGACTAGTGGAGCGATTTAATAGGACCCTAAAAGGAATGATCAAGGGCCTGGCAGAACCCCTCCGGCGCAAATGGGACGTTCTGCTGCCATGCCTCCTGTTAGCCTACCGGGAGGTACCCCAGAAGTCCCTGGGGTTCAGCCCCTTTGAACTATTATATGGACACCCGGTGCGAGGCCCCCTCAGCCTGGTCAAGGAAGGCTGGGAGCTGGCCGCCTCCGATACTCCGCCCGATGTTTTCCGATACCTCTTGACTCTCCGCAACCAGACTCGGAAGTTCCGGGAACTGGCCGAAACCAACCTGAAGGCCAGTCAAGAGGAGATGAAGCGCTGGTATGATGAAAATGCCTCGTCCATTGAATTCGAACTGGGCCAGCAGGTCTGGGTCATGTCCCCGGTCAACCCCGGCACCCTCCAGGACAAATGGACGGGGCCCTTCAACATGGTGGAGCGCAAGAGCCCCGTCACCTACCTAGTGGACATGGAGTCCCCCCGGAACCCCCTCCGGGTCCTACACGCCAATCGGCTCAAGCCCCACTTTGTCCGCACCGAACTGAGCCTGTTGTTGGCTACCGATGACGGAGCAGAGGACGACTCCGAGCCTCTACCAGACCTCCTGAGCACCTCCGAGAAAGATGGCTCCGTCGAGGGAGTCTCCCTCTCTCCCGCGCTGACTCCCAAACAGCGCCAGGACTGCCAGAAACTGCTGGGTCAATTTGCGAACTTATTTTCCCTCACCCCCGGAGTCACCCAGTGGTGTGTTCACGACGTCGACACCGGGGACAGTCCGCCCGTGCGGCACCGAGCCTACCGAGTCCCCGACCGAGTCCGGGCCTGCATCCAAGCCGAAGTTTCCAAGATGCTAGCCTTAGGGGTAGTCGAGCCCTCAGACAGTCCATGGGCCAGTCCCGTCGTCCTGGTCCCTAAGGCCGCCGCCCCCGGGGTGCCCCCGGAGCTGCGGTTCTGTGTCGACTACCGGGGACTGAATGCCGTCACCAGGACCGACGCCCATCCCATTCCCCGAGCGGATGAACTGATCGATCGCCTGGGAGCCGCCAGGTACCTCAGCACCTTCGACCTCACGGCCGGATACTGGCAAATCGGCCTCACGCCAGGGGCACAAGAACGATCCGCTTTCTCGACCCCCGATGGCCACTTCCACTTCAACGTGATGCCCTTCGGCATGAAGAATGCTCCGGCCACCTTCCAGAGACTAGTGAATAGGGTGCTGGCAGGGCTGGAAGAGTTCAGTGCCGCCTATCTGGACAATATTGCGGTGTACAGCCTTTGTTGGGACGAGCACCTGACCCACCTATGGAAGGTCCTGACGGCCCTCCAACGGGCCGGACTAACAATAAAAGCCAGCAAGTGCCAGATCGGTCAAGGGTCCGTGACCTATCTGGGACACCAAGTGGGGAGCGGCCAAGTGGCTCCCCTTCAACCCAAGATCGACACCATCCAGGCCTGGGAGCCTCCGTCACCCAGACCACCGTCCGAGCCTTCCTGGGGCTCACTGGATACTATCGGCGGTTCATAAAGGACTATGGGAGCATTGTGGGGCCCCTCACAGAGCTAACCTCCAAGAGACTACCCCCGAAGGTGCACTGGACCCCCGAGTGCCAAGTAGCCTTTGAGACACTAAAGACTGCCATGTGCACCGCCCCGGTGCTCCAGGCCCCCGACTACAGCCGAGAGTTCATCGTCAAACTGACGCCTCAGAACACGGCATTGGGGCCGTACTGTCCCAAATGACGGAGTTGACCTTCCTGTGGCCTTCATCAACCCGCGCCTGCTGGCCCGAGAACAACGATGGAGCACCAACGAGAGGGAAGCATTCGCCGTCGTATGGGCCCTAAAGAAGCTCCGGCCCTACCTCTTCGGCACCCACTTCTGAGTACAGACCGACCACCGGCCCCTGCGGTGGTTGATGCAGATGTGGGGCGAGAACCCGAAGTTGCTACGTTGGTCCATCTCCCTCCAAGGGATGAACTTCACCGTGGAGCATCGCCCTGGCAACTACCATGCCAACGCTGACGGCCTCTCCAGATTCTTCCGCCTTGGCGAGGAGAATCCCCAAGAAGATGGGTGACTCTCCCCTGCCTTCAGCTGGAGGGGACGTGTGTTGGACCCGGCCTCGTGGCGTGGTCCTACCCCTCCCGCATTGCGGGCCCCGGACGACATCGGCCCTCCATCCAGCCCGGGTCGGCCTCGGCCACACCTCTGCACGCCCTCCAAACCACCAGATCCGCCACCCGGCGGCCCACAACCACTGACACAGCACACTCGGGCCGCCCCAGCATTACCGGTCCGGTGCCCACCCCGGACCCTCATTCCAGGCCCGCCGGACCAGCCGCGGCCACGGCCCCAGCGAGCCCGCCATCGAGGCACCAAGAACCCTCCGGGTGGTAGAGTGGCCACTCAACCAGAGACAAGGAGAGGGGAGTTTCGATGGCTCTCCAACCGTCCCCGGATGCCTGGTTTCGATCGACCTCCGGCCTCCCTGAGCGCTGGCCCCACCCCCTGCTGGGTGTCTGGACACCATCATCCCGGCCCCTCTGACCCCCAGGCGAGAGGGTCCGGCCATCAAAGGACTCCAGACCTATATCTGGGCCAGCCCCGGAGTAGGACGGGAGTTGTATCCCGGAGTCGAGAAGCCCTGCTGACGCTGTCGCGGCTGACCCTGAGACGAACTCCCCTTGCTGCTCTACCTGGAACCTGCTGGCGCTGCCGCGGTCCATCTTCGCTGTAACCACCTTGGAGCCTGCTGGCGCTGCCGCGGTCCATCTTTGCTGTAACCATCTTGGAGCCTGCTGGCGCTGCCGCGGTCCACACTTGCTGAACCATCTTGGAGCCTGCTGGCGCTGCCGCGGTCCACACTCGCTGAACCATCTTGGAACCTGCTGGCGCTGCCGCGGTCCACACTCGCTGAATCATCTTGGAACCTGCTGGCGCTGCCGCGGTCCACACTCGCTGAACCATCTTGGAGCCTGCTGGCGCTGCCGCGGTCCACACTCGCTGAACCATCTTGGAACCTGCTGGCGCTGCCGCGGTCCACACTCGCTGAATCATCTTGGAACCTGCTGGCGCTGCCGCGGTCCACACTCGCTGAATCATCTTGGAACCTGCTGGCGCTGCCGCGGTCCACACTCGCTGAACCATCTTGGAGCCTGCTGGCGCTGCCGCGGTCCACACTCGCTGAACCATCTTGGAACCTGCTGGCGCTGCCGCGGTCCACACTCGCTGAATCATCTTGGAACCTGCTGGCGCTGCCGCGGTCCACACTCGCTGAACCATCTTGGGACCTGCCGGCGCTGCCGCGGTCCACACTCGCTGAACCATCTTGGAGCCTGCTGGCGCTGCCGCGGCCCAACCTTCCGGAACCCCCCAGCTCGAGGATTGAGAGCTGTGCGTAGAGTCTCCTTGCAACCGACCATCGATAAGACTGTCCCGCTACCTTGCCCCTTGCCACGAGACTTTCCAGATCTCGGGATCTGCTGTATATATTGAAACGATACTTATTGCCCGATAAAGATTGAAAACTCTATCTACGTGTGGTGTATATTTGTAGTGGTGTGGTTACTCTGCTGTACGATTCTAGGAGAGGGCCCTCCCGTCGGAGGCCTCTCGACATCGCTCGGTCCCTTCTCTGAAGGAGGGGTAGACCTAGGGGTGGTCAGTCAGACACCTTCTGCCTCCCCCGGGTTCGCCTTTCTAACACCATCACCCATATGCTCACAGATGTACTCTGCTCACCCTGCACTCACACAAGCTCACCTAACCACGCAAGCACACCACCACTCATCTTGCACTCAAATAGGCACTTCCCTTACCCTGCACTCACATGGCCACACCACTCCACCCAAACTTACACATGCAACCTGCTCATCCTGCATTCACTAGATGTGGGGAGGGGTAACAAATGGGATAAGAGTGCACAAAAGAAAGAGAGAGAGAGAAGGAAGGAGGGGCATGGGGACATATGGATGGATTTAGAGAAGGCTAGGTAGAGAATTGATAGGGAGGTGGATGTATAGATATAGGGATGGAAGAATGGAAGGATGGTAGGTTTTGGAGAAGGATGGAGAGTGGATGACTTGGGAGAAGGATGGATGAATGCAAATGGATGAATGATTGGGTGGATGAAAGGAATGAATGATGAAGGAAGGAAAAGAGTACATATACATACAAGTAGGGATGGATAATAAAGGAAGGAAGGATTAAAAAATGACTTCACTGTACTGAAATAGGCAGATTGTTCACCCTGCTTTCGCATAGGCACGCCGCTTATCTACAATAACACTCACATGGACAGCCTGCTCACCTTGCACTAATAATGACACAACCCTAACTATACCCTCACACATGCACACCCTTCCTCTTCATTCACACAGGCAGACCCCTGCCACTACCCTCACACAAGTGCACAACTCACAATGTGCTGAAACAGCTCTCTCATTGCTCTCCCATTGTCACTCATTTCACTTTACAGGCAGACTGCTCATATAGCACTCTCACAGAGGTTGTCAATCAATCAATATTAACCTTATTTTGCATTAAAAGTGCATAAAAGTACATACAATTCATTGCGAACTGTTAATATATTACTAAAAAACAATATTGTACAGATGACCACATTATATCATATCAGACATCATTTCAATAAATTATTCTAGAGATTTTACAAAACTATTTAAAAAATATAAAATATTATAACATAATGAAGGTTATAATGGTGGTGGTGTGCTCCTGTGAGGAATGCCAAACCCTTACCAATAGGGCTAATTAGCGTGTAATCTACGCATTTGGACATTTAAATATTGCCTGGGGCAGTGAGAAGATCAACATATATATACCCTTTTAGGACACACACAATGTGGCCATTATTATCTGATGTCAACTAAATCACAGTAACTTTATATTAACAGTCTTCCTAGTTTTTAAAACAGCTTGTAAAAAGGACGCCATCATAAAACAAACAAAATGTGTTTCTAACTGTAACAGAACTAAAATAGCTGATGAGTGAAACAGAAGCTGAGCTTATGCAATAGAGGAACAATAAACTGTTTCCTCTGTGTCACATATAAGGCACAGGAAAATAGAAAGTGGGAAGTAGTTTGTTTAGATGAGGCATTGCATGGACATACTGGTAAATGGTTTGGTGAATATGTATTTTCTGGAAAACCCAGCATCAAATGAACGTAGTTTAATCTTAATCTTGTCAGCGAATAGCGGTGCTGGGGATTCACAACAATAGAAAGATAAGAGGAACTACCGCATAACACAGGAGGTGAGGCCAGGTAAGTAATTACTGTACTTTTTAATGTATTCCTCTCCCATCTTATCTGTTCACTTTTCGCTATGAAGAGCTCTTTCAGTCTTGACTTGGGGTACGAATCACAGCTGCTAGGATTTTTGTATCAATCCTCCTGACCCCTGACCCATGGAAGTAAGTGTCTGTCTTACATACGTTAACCAGGGAATAGTTTCAGCACAATCAAGTTTCATGATGTCATTTATGATGTGCTGGTTAAGATGGACCGTATCCCTTTTCCAGATTGAAAGCCAAAGCAGCAGCGGGCCATTTTCATAGTATTGTTGATATAAGGCAGCCCCAATTCCTTATGGGCAATATAATTGCTGCAGGTACATGGAATTGACAAAAGCCTTTTAGCGAACTTATCCTCAATGACTTGTAACTCTTCTGTGTGCGCGGTTCCCCATATTGCAGCCCCATATGTGGCTTAGGAGATTGTTTTTGCTGTGTAAATTTTAATCAATTCTTCAATTGGTTAACTACCCACATTTTTGGCAAATTTAAATAATGCACCAATGCTTTTTGTCAGAAGATTTGCTCTGTTTGACACCATCTCAGACCACTTTAGTTTTGATTCGAATAGGATGCCAAGATAGGCAAATTTGTCCAACTGATCTATGCTTTTGCCCTCCATATAAAACTTTCTCCGTTTTAGCTTGTCCCCGCCAACTGACAGCAAAAAGATCTTTGTTTTTTTGACTTGCAGATCCAATTCTGCCATAAAGGATGAATATGTCGTAATACTATTCTGTAAGGCCACCGATGTTCTAGCTAGCAATACCGCGTCATCTGCATGCAGCACAATAGGAAGCTTTGTGGAGTCGGTATGGGGAACATCCTTACTTTACTCGGTCATCACCTTATTTAATCTGTTTGTGTACAGTGAGAAGAGTAAGGGTGGGTGCAAAATCCGTTCCGCTCGCGGATTTTGCGGGTTTTCAGCAATTTCACGATTCGCAAATTGCGCGAAATTGCTGAAAATCCGCAAATCCGTTTGCAGGCGGATTTTTTTTTTGTTTTTGCATTTATTTGCAGTAGAGGGTGGCATCTTCGTGGATAAATATATGCAGGCATGATTCATTCTGGCACGATGCGCCTGTCACAAAAATTAAACCTCAACAGGAAGCACTTACAGATATAAATAAAGCACGTGCCTGAGTTGAAGCTCAAATTCAGTCACGCATTATAATCAGCCCAAACAACTAGTGAGCACGGTCAAGGCTAGGCAGATGTGCTTCCTCCCCATATCTACCGCCTACAATTGGATGTAATCCTTGATGGAGGTCTTTGCATCCACGAATTTCTCAAGCGCAATCCCCGTGTACTGCTGTGGCCAGGAGTCTGCTTTCTTCTCATCTACTGCTCTGATCGGTCTCTGAAACTTACAAGAGGCATGTGAACTCGCATGAAAGCCCCACCCGTTTGGCCCCGCCACACACACACTATGGTATGCAACGTTTTCCCGCCCTTTCCTCACTATGATGGACAGCTCACTCGAGGGACCTCGGCGCACAAACAACTAGTGAGCACGGTCGAGGCTAGGCAGGTGTGCTTCCTCCCAATATCTACCGCCTACAATCGGATGTAATCCTTGATGGAGGTCTTTGCATCCACGAATTTCTCAAGCGCAATCCCCGTGTACTGCTGTGGCCAGGAGGCTGCTTTCTTCTCATCTACTGCTCTGATCGGTCTCTGACCCTTACAAGAGGCATGTGAACTCGCATGAAAGCCCCACTTGTTTGGCCCCGCCACACACACACTATGGTATGCAACATTTTCCCGCCCTTTCCTCACTATGATGACAGCTCACTCGAGGGACCTCGGCGCCCAAACAACTAGTGAGCACGGTCGAGGCTAGGCAGGTGTGCTTCCTCCCCATATATATCGCCTACAATTGGATGTAATCCTTGATGGAGGTCTTTGCATCCACGAGTTTCTCGAGCGCAATCCCCGTGTACTGCTGTGACCAGGAGGCTGCTTTCTTCTCATCTGCTGCTCTGATCTGTCTCTGACCCTTACAAAAGGCATGTCAACTCGCATGGAAGCCCCACCCGTTTGGCCCCGCCACACACACACTAGGATATGCAAAGTTTTCCCGCCCTTTCCTCACTATGATGGACAGCTCACTCGAGGGACCTCGGCGCCCAAACAACTAGTGAGCACGGTCGAGGCTAGGCAGGTGTGCTTCCTCCCCATATCTACTGCCTACAATTAGATGTAATCCTTGATGGAGGTCTTTGCATCCACGAGTTTCTCGAGCGCAATCCCCGTGTATTTCCTGTGACCAGGAGGCTGCTTTCTCCTCATCTGCTGCTCTAATCGGTCTCTGACCCTTTATAAACAAGGGGCATGTGAACTCGCATAGAAGCCCCACCCGTTTGGCCCCGCCACACACACACTGGGGTATGCAACGTCTTCCTGCCCTTTCCTCACTATGATGGACAGCTCACTTGAGGAACCTCAGCGCCTTTCGGCGCGGTGGCAAAGTTACAGACACACGTGTCACAAAATGGCAAAAAAAATTGCACGTTCGCGGAAAATCCGCGAACTCGCAGATTTTTTTGCCATTTCGCGCGAATTTGGGACCTCAAATCCGCCAAATTTGCCCATACTTAGAGAAGAGATCTCCCTAATAGATAGCACGGCAAAATTAATGGGAAGACTCCTGTTAAATCAATTAGAGGAGTGGGCAGAGGATAAAACATCTTAGCTCCGGGTCAATACTGCTTCCGAAAGGGCAGGGGGACCCTCGATCAGTGCCTAAATTGAACCATGATAGCATCAAAATATGTAATTGCAAAACAAGGTCAGCTCCACACGGCCTTCATGGACCTTTCATCAGCTTTTGACTGCATGGCCCATGATAAACTATGGTTCATTATGGAGGCCATAGGAGTGGACGCAGGAACAGTCTTATTCATTAGACAATTATATATGCAGGCAGAAGCAATGGTACACTTTGGAAAACAGGGGGAGTGCACCCAAACTTTTAAAATTCAGAAAGGTGTAAGGCAGGGGTGTGTCTTAGCCCCGGTTCTCTCTCTTCACAGAGGTTGTCTTAGGAGGAGGATTGGGCCACTAAATACAAGGGCAGAGAGCACTGCGATAGGGGTGAGAGAAAAAGGGAGCCAATATTAAGAGCAGAGGGATCCCAGATATCCATGGAAAAGTCCCAGAGCAAAGGGGGATGTCAATGTGCAGATAAAAGAGTAAAATGCAAGGGAGGTACAGTATTGGAAAAGTAGAGGCCAGGGGTATAGCAGAAAGGAGGGCAAGGGTATGGGGGTACAAAAGAAGAAGATATCTAGGCCCACTACAAGGAAGTGGCAGGAGGTTCTAGGAGTGGAAGAGACTCTGGGGTGCCAATAGAAAAGAATGTCAAGGTGAAGGTTTTGCACACATATGCCTGTCATAGTTGTAAAAATAGGGGGCTGGAAATCAGGGAGGAGTTCATAGTCTCTGTAACTCCTCCTCTTCTTTTTCATTACCACCACTTCTTACATGCTACACTGGTAGATGTCGCTGCAGGGTCCAATATAACATACGTGTTCATCTGAGGCTTGCAGTGGGGACTGCCACACTTCAGATCGGGTCTCCTGGTGGTCTCAGGCCGGCACAGAGTATGTAACTGTGGCTCAGGAGTTCCTCTAGGGGTGACCTGTCAGAGACTCAGTTGATCACACTCATAATGACTACCCAGGAAATATTGCCCCACTAAATCTTACAAAAGTGATCTTCACAAACGATCCACAAAGGCCAGATCGATGCTGGTTTATATATAACATCCCCATTGGATACATCTACATATAATTAATCTATTTGGGAATTATTTATGTTGCCAGCAGTTTTCTAGATAATTTAAATCAAAACAGGATAAACCTAAAGCTAAGGCGAATCTTTGTACATGACTAATTGAGAAGAACAATCATGGTTCCTCTCAAGGGTTTTTTTGTGAAACAACTTTTAGGCTAATCAATTGCCTAATAATCATTATAAGAAGGATACACTCTAACACCAAAATGAGGTTCATATATCATGGCAAAGGAGATAATGGACGGTGCACTGAAACTTTTCAGACACTCACCCCCAGTCACATATCTGGGTTGAATCCATTTTTGTTCTTTAGCTCACTTTGCCATCCCAGTTCAGACCTAGCCATATGCAAATCAGTCTTGATCCTGTTCTTCATGGAAACAGTCCAGCCCGAACTGCCAAGGCAAGTCTTCCCTGGATGGGAAATAAGCATCCTGGGACTGGTTTTGGGATAGCACCCCTTGTCAATCCAGTGGCAAATTGAGCATGGGACCCACATCCGGACATACCCTGCCAACTTAGGGCGAACAAAGCAAACACAAGGAGATGATGGATGGAGGGCTGAAACTTTTCAGACATTCACCCCCAGTCACAGATCTGGGTTGAATCCAGCATCTTTCTTTTGCTCACTTTGCGACCCCAGTTCAGACACACCAACATCCAAATCAGTCTTGACCCTGTTCCTCATGGGAACATTCCAGCCTGAACTCCCAAGCCAGGTCTTCCCTGGACTGGAAACAAGCTTCCTGGGACCAGTTTCGGGGTAACACCCCTTATCAGCCAAGCTAGTTAGACTCCAGTGGCAAAGTGAGCAAGGGACCCACTTCTGGGCATACCCTGCCAATTTAGGGCAAACAAAGCAAACACAAGGGGGAGATTCACAGAGATAATCTGAGACAAAATCCTTAACTTACTACTTTTGGTATTCACAGAAGACACAATTTTTGGTATTCGCAGAATGCACTTACGACTCCTAACTTTATGTCCGCACTCTGTCTGGAATTCCAGCACCCGGACCGTACTCTCCGCACCCGAACCATACTCTCCGGCTAGGGCCGTACTCTCCGGCCTGGGCCGTAGTCCGGCTCGAGATGTAATCTCCGGCAGGGGCCGGATAAAGTGTAATCAATGGGCCAGATTGCAATTTTTACAAAAAGGAACATTAGGAATGTGTGATAAATGGTAGAGGAGGTCATGAAAAACAGTTTGGGCAGGGAAAAGGGTACAGCCAGACAGTACATCATAACCCAGAAAAGTTTTCTCCTTTGCATCATGGTACATCCAGTGCATAATTTGTGCCCCCCTCAGTGTTGACTGCGGTGTAAACACTACAGTCAACACTAAGGGGCACGCCTTGAGTGGTGCTCAGCATCTTCCACTTGTACAGTGTGTAAAGCAACCGTGGACATCAGCTTAGATACTTGACACTTGAGTGTGCTTATCCCATCTTCAGAAGTAGAGATTCGAGTCTCCGCTTCAGTCACACGGTCTGCCACCTTTCTCAGATCCTGCTGCAGTCCATCAAATTTAGTCTCAACTGCTTCACGAGAGCCCTGTATTGCCTTAAGGATCCGGCGTTGGTGGAGAAGAGGCAGCTGGTAACTGGACCCTCACCAGCTCCCTGGCCCCGGTCACAGATGTGGCAAACTGGTCCATTTTAGTTTGATCCAACGGCGGCAGGGGGATTTCCCTCTACTCATCATGAGGAGCTCTTAAACCGATGGGAAAAGAACGTACGTAGGGGCAGAGCCCGCTTGCCACCAGACAGCACGAGCAACCTGACTGTTGAGGGCACCCCACTACCCTCACCACCGGCATATCGCTGTGTCTCTGCACTGAATATAGGGCCCAGAGGTCTGTGGTTATGGTCAAAGGGGAGGAGGAACAACTTCCCAGCAGTCACAGGTCCAACAATGATAAGGGCAGGCAGAGGTACCCTGTCTCAAGACTCATCTGGCAGCTGCACTCCCTCAGATGCAACTGTGCAGTATCTGTTCCAAAGTGTGAGAGGCCCCTGGGGTGGTTCGGGGGAGTGGGACGTTATTGCAGAAGGCGACCCTGCCCCAGTACAAAGCACTCCCAGAAGTAGGGCCCAGACATTCCCAGTCACATCAGTCTCTGCCACAGACGCCAGAGCAGGCGCAGCAGTGCAAAGTCAGAGAAAGGGGAGGCCTCAAGGGTTCCAATGAATGGCACCAAAGGGCAGGATCAGGGTCACTGTCCCAGTCTGACGTCAGCACACTTAGGACAGAGAGTACACCACTGGACCTTCTGTTCTCTCCTCCGCTCGGCAGCCTCTCCTCAATTAGGTGGGGACAGGCCTTCTCCAGGTGCTCTCCCCGGGTGTCCTTACAGGCTCAGGGAAAAGCAGGGCTTCCCTGCAGCTGTATTAGAGATGCTACTGCTTCTCAGATAGGCACTGGTCAAATGCACAGTCCTTCAGGCCACTGCACGCCCCTCCACCCCCGGGAACGCCAGCAGTTCACCCACAGGGCTGTGGGGCCATACCTGTCCGGGGAGGATAAAATAGGGGGGGAAGTAACTCCAAGTTTGTTCACCCCCGGTACTTCAAATACTATGCCACAGATTAGGTCCCCCCGGTCCACTACACAGTGTAGTGTCTGGTGCCGCCTCTACCTTCCAATGAGCCAACAAGCACCCAGGTCAGCCGCATTCACCAGTTGCCTCAAAGTCCACAGTGCCGGCACAGCTGGATCCAAGCCGCTCTGCCACAACTCGCCCCCGGTGTCGGCACTTGTTGACAGGATGCCCAGAGAACATGGCCCGACGTAGTCAGTTCAGCAGGCCACCGAGGCGCACCACAATGTCTCCGGGGCATTATGCCGCAACTGCGGGTGCCCTTTTGTGGAGCACAAGAATAAGATAGATTGTGTCCCACTGGGCCGTCCCCATCGTCTCCCACGACCCCTGCAATAGTAGTCAAAGGTGTTTCTCTGTCCAGGCAGCTCCTGGGGCAGTGTTAGACAGCTGTTGTCAGGCATGTTGAAGCGGGATGGCTTTCAGGTGTCAGGAACTTCCCTAGAGCTCAACCGCCATCTTGGCCTCCTTAGTCACGCCCTAAGATTGTTTTTATTTAAAAGAAATCACAGACATAGTGGTCTGCTGACCCCAGCAGTCCACAATCCCTGTGATGGCATTGAATCCCAGTGGATCACAAATTACGACCTACCTCATTAATACATTAATATTCATGAGGCAGGTCGATTTGCGACCCACCACGAATCGCTAATGAAACTCAAAAGAGTTTCATACATTAGGAATGGCGATTTTCGAATTGCGATCAGGAAAAAAAATGCAAATGTTAATTGAGTACCAATAATATTGTAGACTTGAAAGGAAAGTAACCCATTTGACAAGACTTCAAGAGGAGTTTCACCCTGAAAATAGGTATCGGAATGTTATGAATTTAACTGTCGAAGAAATTTAAAGTATACGAATATGAACCAGAAATTACTTTTAGATTTTCTATTTCCACAGTGCTGCTCAATTTAAAGGCACTCTTAGATAGGATATGCTAATGCTTTTAATGCTTTTCACAATTTAGTCTGGAGGTGGATTGAAGACAGAAGCCGACATCAATCTGTCTTTGGGGTTTGTAGTAATCACACCTAAATCAGGAACTTTAGTAAATCCTTTATTTTATGTTATGGAGTACAAAGTGCATGCAGCTCAGTAAAGGACAAGCAGGGAATGAATAATAACATTCTAGTATTCACAGTTCAGCACTGACATCCCTGTACTTCTATATTCCAACCCACCTTAAAGAGATATACAAGTTACTACACATCTCCCTTATTAATAGACAAAAAAAATGAATAAATAATAATAAGAAAAATACACAATACACATGAAGAAATTTAAAAACGAACAAACTTCTCAAATTTCTTTGGAGTTATTATACGTCTTCCAAACTTGCTGGATTTCTCTTTCACACTGTTCTCTTCAACCAAGACTCCATTATCCAAACCAGGTTTCCCAACAATTACATGATCATCAGATTCAATCCCTTCGGGTCCCGTGGAACAAAATCCAACAAATGTGAAGCAAGATCCTGAACTCCAGAATGAGAGCCAGAATCCCGAAAATTTGAATTCTTAGCCACATCATTTCCCC
Organism: Lissotriton helveticus; assembly: GCF_964261635.1. Classification (NCBI taxonomy): domain Eukaryota; kingdom Metazoa; phylum Chordata; class Amphibia; order Caudata; family Salamandridae; genus Lissotriton; species Lissotriton helveticus. Next base: position 899,182,181 of record NC_136057.1, read on the forward strand.
TCTAAACAGAAGGCAAAGCATCCATCCACCAATAATTTTTCTTTTGTTCTGTAACATAAGTCTCATTCCTAACAATAGAATCATCTGAAATAGAAATACGACTCATATGATGGATACTACCAGCATCCAACTAAACCGTGTTGCGCATGACTTAAGTCACAATCCTAGAATCAGAAAACCTAGACTCTAGCGTGCTCAACCTTTTCCCACATTTAAACCTGACACATTGTCCAACCTTAATACAAACTTCCTTGGTATCATGTTTAGCGTCAAAATAAAGTTAATTTTTACATTGAGAGTTGATAATGGATTCCTTCACCTGTTCACAATCCCAGTCATACTTTTTACTCCTACCCATCCATCCAGGATCAATCCTGCAGTGCGGAAACCTTCCACTCATTCATCGAAAAGAACTCTCTCCAACCGTATCATGGACAGTTACTCTATATGACCATATCAGCTTGTTGAGTTCATCATTCCAATTCTTGTTCCCTTTTTTTGTTAATATAGAGCAGTACATTTCTGTTCAATACCTATATAATCCATACACTTTTTCATCAAATCTGATTTAAATTGAACGCCATTATCCGTTAAGATGGATGCTGAAAAGCTCTCTCTTAAGAAAAACCTTTCTAGGAAACTGGTCTCTAATGTAAATCATTAGAGACCAAACACAACATTTATACATATTCCCAAACAAAAGTTATCACATTTTAACTGTAATAAGGTAACTCATTAGTATCCTATGGGAGAGGTAACAAATGTACGAGCGTTTCACTACTAGAACATGTAAAACTTAAAAGTACATTTCCAACTTTTTTAAACACTATGCACCCTGCCCTACTGACTGTTTAGGGCCCATGCTAGGGGTGACTAACATGTATTAAAACAGAAGGTTTGGCCAAGCAGAAGGTTTATTTTGCCATATCGCAATGGCAGTTTATAACTGTGCAAAGGCTGCAATGGTAGGCTGAAACATATTTTAAAAGGATACTAAAGTGAGTGGCGCAATGAGTGCTGCATGGCCCGCTAGTAGCATTTCATTTCCAGGCCCTGGGTACATGTAGTTTAGTCTGGGCGTAAAACTCTCCTCCGTTCACAGAGTTTGCGGAATTAGGCAACTCCGCGATCAGTGGAGAGCGCTGCGTTACCGTTAAACTCCGCATTATGCAACGGAAGGAGTAGTTTCTGTCCTGTAACTCCAGTTCTGTAGTAGGGGTATCTCTGTTATAGTCATAATCTAGTGAATAGTCCCGCCCATGTGCGTGGACCCCGGAGCAATCAAAAAAAATCTCTTACAGTGTCAAAAAATGTAGAAATGCATAGACACTTAAGAGAGAATTTAAAGACAGATAATGCAGCCAAAAAGGCTACACTGTCCAGTACTTCAACTAGAAATTCCACCACAAAATCCACAAAACAGCAAAGCCTGTACAGATTTCCCTTGCTTAACAGCAAAATCCCCCAGGAATGATAGAGAGAAGAACCTGGACAGACAAGCCCCATAGGCTGCCATTATGTGGCTTAAATAGGATACTGTGCCTTTAAGGAACCTTCCAGAACCTTCTCCCAGTATCCCAGAATGCATAGCAGGTCCAACTTAGTTTCAGTTCTTTTTGAAGGCGTAAAAAACGCCAGACCTGTAGCATTATGCACCTGAAAAACTCTCCACCGGGGAGGCGGGAGGGCGCTTATGACTATAACAGAGATACCCCTACTACAGAACTGGAGTTACAGGACAGAAACTACTCCTTCTGTAGTGGGGATCTCTGTGTACAGTCATAATCTAGTGAATAGAATGGCAAGCCCATCCCCACACCAAAGCAGCGGTGGAGAAAAGGCGAATCAACACCACTATTGTGCGAACAGATTTCGCAGCGAAGCCTGTCCAACCTGAGCATCTGCCCTAGCATCAGTGCCCAGGCAGTAATGCTTAGCAAAGGTATGAACCGACTTCCAAGTGGCCGCCTTGCAGATCTCTGCAATCGGAACATTACGGAGCAATGCTGTCGTGGCAGCCTTGCCCCTGGTGGAATGAGCCTTAGGCTTACCTCCTAAGGTCTTATTCGCTTTTTGGTAACACAGCTGTATGCAGGACACAATCCACCTAGAGATAGACTGCTTAGAGGTCTCAAGACCCGTCCTGACTGATCCATAATTGATGAACAATTGGTCTGACCTACGAATATCTCTGGTTTTATCCAGATAGAATTTCAGCACCCTCCTAACATCCAGGGAATGCAAAGACCTTTCCGCTGGAGATGAAGGATTCTGAAAGAACGTAGGTAAAGTGATAGTCTGATTGATATGAAAATCAGAAACAACCTTGGGAAGAAACTTAGGGTGAGTACGCATAATAACCTTAGCAGCATGAAATACAGTATAAGGTTCTTGGCAACACAACGCCTGAATTTCACTCACCCTGCGGGCCGATGTAATGGCCACGAGGAACGCCGCCTTCCAGGACAGGTGCTGCAACGAAGCCTTATGAATGGGTTCAAAAGGCTCCTTCATCAGTCTTGATAGCACCACATTCAGGTCCCACGAAGGCGAAGGAAGCCTGACAGGAGGAAATACTTTCTTCAAGCCTTCCAAAAAATCTTTGATCACAGGGATCTGGAAAAAGGAAGTCTGTGAAGGGCCTTTCCTGTAGGCAGTCAAAGCAGCCAGATGAACCTTAATGGAATGGACATTAAGGCCCGACTGCGCCAGATGTAGCAGATACGGAAGGATGATATCTTCCTTGCATGTCGTAGGGTCATAGTTCTTAGACTTGCACCAGATGCAAAAACTCTTCCACTTGTAAGCATAAGAAGTCCTAGTGGACGGTCGCTTAGCCTCCTTCAGTATGTCCATACAATCCTCTGGGAGATTCAGATGACCATATTGCACTATTTCAGAAGCCATGCCGCCAAACTCAAAGACGAGAGGTTGGGGTGCACCATCCGCCCCCCGAACTTCGTGAGAAGGTCCGGCCTGCACGGCAGCTTCATGTGAGGAAGGAGAGACCGGTGAAGCAGGTCCGTGAACCACCACTGTCTGGGCCATTCCGGGGCAATCAGAATCATTCTCGCCCTGGATTGGGACAGCTTGATGAGAACCGTCGGAATCAGGGGAATGGGTGGAAAAGCGTACAGAAAGCTGTTCGACCAGTTGATCCATAACGCGTTCCCCAGCGTCCCTGGCTGGTAGTACCTGGAGGCGAAGTCTCGGCATTTTCTGTTTTCGGCGGTGGCGAACAGATCCACGTCTGGAGTTCCCCACCTTGCAAAGACTTCTCCCAGAACTTCGTCGCTTATGACCCATTCGTGGTTTTCCTGAATGAGTCTGCTCAGTTCGTCTGCCTGAACATTCTGCACACCTGGCAGATGGGTGGCCATTATCGACAGTCCTCGAGCCAGCAGCCAGTGCCAGATCGCCTGCGCCTCCTGTGACAGAGTGCGCGATCTCGAGCCCCCCTGCTTGTTGAGGTAATACATCGTTGTTGTGTTGTCTGTCTGAACAAGCAGAGAGTTGGTCTGAAAGGAGGGGTGAAAAGCCTTCAGTGCCAAGCGAACAGCTCTGAGTTCCAGGAAATTGATGTGGTACGTGGACTCCGTCTGGGACCACGTCCCTTGAATCTGCAGGTCTCCGGAGTGCGCTCCCCAGCCCTGGAGAGAAGCATCCGTCACGATAGTCTGTGTGGGAATGTCCTTGTGGAAGGGAACCCCTCTGAGAAGATTCTCCTTCGAGCACCACCACTTCAGAGACTGAAGAGCATGCAGAGACAGTCGTATCTTGTCGTCCCAAGATCCTCTCTTCTGGTCCCATTGATCCTCCAAGCACTCCTGCAGCGGTCTCATGTGCAGCCGCGCATGGGGCGTCAGGAAGATACACGAGGCCATCGATCCCAGCAGAGAAGACACCATCCTCACTGTCGGGGATGGAGTAGACATGAGAGCCTGAGCCTTCCGAAGGAGTGATAAACGTCGCTCTTCCGAAGGAGACACGCTTGCTGACAGCGTATTGATGGAGGCTCCCAAGTACTGGATGCACTGGACCGGAGTCGGGACAGACTTGGACATGTTGATGTGCAACCCCAGCTTGTTCAAGAGAACGGACGTCTTCTGGAAGTGTGCTTGCGCTTCCGAGAAGGAGGAGGCCTTGATCAACCAATCGTCCAGGTACGGGTAGACAAACACCTTGTTCTTCCTCAGGTGTGCCGCTACCACTGCCATGCATTTCGAGAATGTCCTGGGTGCAGACTTCAGCCCGAAGGGCAGCACCGTGTACTGATAGTGATTGGTGCCGACTTGAAAGCGCAGAAACTTCCTGTGTTTGCATGCAATGGGCACGTGGAAGTATGCGTCCTGTATATCTATGGCACACATCCAATCTCCTCGTTGCAGCTGAGGGTAGATCTGATGCAACAACAGCATGCGAAACTTTTCTCTGCGAATCCACTTGTTTGCCTGCCGCAAATCCAGAATGGGCCTGAACTCGTTTTTGTCCTTCTTGCGGACAAGAAAGAACCGAGAGTAAAGACCTCTTCCTCTTTGAGACAGAGGTACATCTTCTATCGCCCTTTTCCTTAGCAGGATGTCTGCCTCCGCCTGGAGCTCGCGCAGTTGATACTGTGAGCTGACCGGAGGGATTGATGGAGGAGGGCTGATGAACCGAAGACTGTATCCATTGCAAACAATATTCAGCACCCACTTGTCCTGAGTAATTTTTCTCCACTCTGCCAGAAAAAATTGAACGCTTCCCCCCACCGGAGCGGGTAACGGACGAGGGGGAAGTAACCGCTCAGGGTCGAGACCCGGCCGGGCCCTTGGACGCGGTAGAGGACTGTTGCCCACCTCTACCCCTCTGACGCTTCTGGAAGGGTCGTCTGTATTGCTGCTGCTGTTGCTGCTGCTGATGTTGTCCGGCAGACTGCCCCCTTCCACGACCCTGCGACCCGAACCACCGTTGGAACTGGCGGTAGGGTTTCTTTTCCTTGGGCTTCTCCAAGCCCACCGCCGTCAGGGTCTCCGCCTCGGCCTTCATCCTGGCCATCTCGTCATCCGCGTGTTTTCCGAAGAGGGTATCTCCGGAAAACGGGAGATTCGCCACACGTTGTTGTGCTTCCGGTTTAAGCGACGTCAACCTGAGCCAAGCATGGCGTCTCTGGTTAATCCCGTGGCAGTATCCGTGCGCAGACAGCAAGGAGATATCCGCCGCGGCGCTGATGGCCTGGTTAGAGACCAGCATCCCCTCCTGGACGATCTCCATGAAGTCCTCTCTGCGGTCTCGAGGAACGAGGTCCGCAAACTGCTCCATTGAGTCCCACAGTGCACGGTCGTATCGTCCCAATAACGCCGAGTCACTGGCGGCCTTCATTGAAGAGGAGGACGTACCACACGCTTTCCGACCAGCAGAGTCGATCGAGCGGCTCTCCTTGTCCGGAGGCACCGTGGATGCAGGGGAGGTGGCATGAAGCTTCCGGGCCGCCGTCACAATCACCGAATCCGGCACCGGGTCCTTTCTCAAGAAGGCTGGGTCCGAGTCCGGAGCTCTGTATTTCTTGAGGAGCCGGGAAGGAGCAGACTTAACAACCGCCGGTGTCAGGAAGAGCTGTTCAGCCGGCTCGAGGAGACCCGGCACCAAGGGCAGCAGGGGGCGAGACATGTGTTTCTTATGTAATGTCTCAAAGATCACAGAAGTCGAAGGTGTAGGCGCTTCAACCTTGATCCCCAACTTCGCCGCTCCACGCAGGAGAACCTCCTGGAATGTGCCGATATCGTCTATCGGGGACACCCTAGTCTCCGGCGAATCAGACAGCGTGGGCGAGTAAGAACGGGTCCCAGATGCAGAGCGTGACCTGGACCTACGCCTCCTATGGCGATGCCTGGATCTCGATGAAGATCCGCGTCCACTCCTAGACTTGTCCCTTCTCCCCGAGCGAGACCTCGATCTCTTGGGTCTGGGACGTTCCGTCGGCCTCCCCGGTTCAGAAGTCCTAGGCTTCGGAGGAACCTTCGACTTAGGAGTCTTCTTCGGAGGCGTCGGATACTTGGGCATCGACACCGCCCTCGGTGGAACCGGGGGTGGGGGAGTCCCCGGAAGCGGTGCCTGCGGAGCCGGCAGAGGAGGCAATGGAGGAGGGGTCGGAGCCTTCGGAGGAGGACCCCTTGGTAAAGGAGGCAGTGAAGGAGGCGCAGAAGGCTTCTTCGGGGTATATACCTCGGAATACGCCGTTCCCGGCGAGCCATCATCCTGTCCGGACTGTGGGGAGGCCCCCACAGTCCTGGGCCTGTCCTTACGACCTCCTGACGCCGAAGATCGGTGCCCAGACGACGAACGTGGATCCTTAGACGTCGAACGTCCCTTCGGCGTCGACCGTTTCTCACTCCTCGACGTCGAACGGTGTCGACGTCTCGACGTCGACCCCGACCAGATGGACGAGCCACGAAATCTTGACGACGGGCGATGGTGCCTCGACGGCGACCTCGACCTCTTCGTACGGCTCGACGTCGACCTCTTGGATCGTCTCGACGTCAATCTCTTTGAATGTTTCGACGTCGACGTCTTCGGCGCCGGAGACTTCTTCCGTCTCGACGGCGGCCTCGACGACGAGGATCCCCTCGACGACGATGTCCTTGACGGCGAACGGCGGTGTCGCCTTGACGGCGAGAGCCGACGCCGGGTCCTCCGATGTCGACCACTCGACGCCGACGGCGACGACGAGGAGATCGACACCGGCTTCGACGGCGGCCGGAACACGTCCCTCGACGTCGACGGGCGACGTTTTCTCAACCCAGAGCCCTGGGGAGACCGGGAACTGGCCGTGGACCTTCCTCTCGACGTCGTGGTCATCTCAACTGACCCAGACGGAGATCTTGGGCGCGGGCTGGACTTCCTGCCCCTGGGGAGCCCCCCAGAGGCCTCAGCATGGGCAGTAGAAGCCCATCCAGACCCACCTCGAGCCTTCAATCTTCTTTCTTCAAGTCCCTGAAGCCTGATCTTCCACCTGTCCTTCAGGGTCCTTCCAGAAAAGCCTCTGCAGATCACACAATCCTCAGGGATGTGGGAAGAGGGAAGGCAGAGAATACAGACCTCATGGGGGTCTGACTTGGCCTTCTTCCTGGAGCACTCCGGGCATTTGTCAAATAATGCTGGCATTATGGACAACAAAAGAGTGTAGAAATCCAAGAAGAAAGTCACCAAAGTACTTTAAAAGTACAAAAATCTAATTTAGTGTAAAAACACCAACAAAAGCCTTAAAAAGGGAGAGCTCAATGCTCCAGGGTCCTGCTTGCAGGAGCCGGAAAAAAGAACTGAAACTAAGTTGGACCTGCTATGCATTCTGGGATACTGGGAGAAGGTTCTGGAAGGTTCCTTAAAGGCACAGTATCCTATTTAAGCCACATAATGGCAGCCTATGGGGCTTGTCTGTCCAGGTTCTTCTCTCTATCATTCCTGAGGGATTTTGCTGTTAAGCAAGGGAAATCTGTACAGGCTTTGCTGTTTTGTGGATTTTGTGGTGGAATTTCTAGTTGAAGTACTGGACAGTGTAGCCTTTTTGGCTGCATTATCTGTCTTTAAATTCTCTCTTAAGTGTCTATGCATTTCTGCATTTTTTGACACTGTAAGAGATTATTTTTGATTGCTCCGGGGTCCACGCACATGGGCGGGACTATTCACTAGATTATGACTATAACAGAGATTCCCCTACTACAGAACTGAGTTTTTTGGGGGACTGCGCGCTCAAAATGCAATTTAGCGTGCGCAGGAGCGACTTGCCTGTCGCTCGGAATCCCATATGATATTTTCAGGGACATTCTTGGGTGCTATGAGATTTCTAGCCAGCCACATTCTCCAGCAAGATTTTGCATTCGCCAACACATCATTTGTCTCCGTCAGCGACTTCCGGCAGATATTTTCTGCTGTACGTGATACTGAATGCGCAGGATCTACAGCAGCAGAAGATTCTCTCCTCAAACAGCCTAAAAATCTTCCCAAACTTACTATTTGAAGTTAAAAACCTCCAGGAATTGACATTTGGCAGTGGTTTTTGTGTGGAGTCTTTTTTGTTGTTTTTACTTTTTTCAACTGGAGGGAAGTGCCCCTGAGTCTCTAACTTCCTGTTCCTGTCCAGCAGGTTCCTCTCAGTGCTTTGCCCATCTCTGATCACTTTTCATTTGGATTTGGAGCTGAAAGAATCACTCTTTGTGTTTGAGGCATATATCCCATTGGATTTAAGGACCTTGAATTTGAGATTTCACAAGTAAGTTGTAAAAATTGTATTATAAGTTTGATTGGGGCCATGCACCTCTATTTATTTATACTTTTAATCAATTTTTAAAATTTATTGTGGAAGGTGGCATGTTCTTTCAATAGGGGCCTAGTGATTTCTTTGCATTTTATTTTTTATTCTTTTGTAAAAGAAAAAGTTTTCACAGTTTACTGCATTTTCTACATCTTTTTTAATACATTTGACATTTTGATTGAACTCACTATGTGGCCTAGTCTGCAAATTGCCCATCCATCAAGCCCAGTGCTAGTCATGGGTGCATGAAAGAACGGTTTCTGTGGGGTTCACAGCATTTAGGCCATGGATGTATTTGGGTTGAAATGCAAAATATGCTTTTTTGAAGTATTTCATGTTTTTGTCATACAAACAGTGTATAGGAGTTAGGACTAGGTGGGATAATGCCTTTGAAGAATGTGTCTTGTTGTGAACATGTTTTGGTAGCCCAATAATGTTGTTTTTGGCATTGCTCTTCTCTGTGTTACCATGCCTCCTTTGTCTGGCCAGTGTGTGTGTTTGTGTGTTTGCCATAGGCCAACATTTGCCTTTGTTCCAGATGCCATGTGGCCACTGGCCAGGGAACATTTTCTATAGTCAGTGCACTGTCCCAGCCTAGGCCTGAATGTGCTGTTTGTTTTACAGGCCTCCTGCCTCTTGATGTTGTGGCTTGTGAGTGACCACGTGGCATGCGGCCATTTTGTGTAGGCAGCCAGTGTGCTTTTGCCATAGGCCTGCATGCGTTCTTTGTTCTAGGCCTCCAACTTGTTGTTTTGACCATGTGGCTGGCGACCATTATGTGTAGGCAGCCAGTGTGTTTTTTTGCCATAGGCCTGCATGTGTTCTTTCTCCTAGGCCTCCAGCTTCTTTTTGTCACCATGTGCCTGGTGGCCATTTTGTGTAGGCAGCCAGTGTGCTTTTGCCATAGGCCTACATGCGCTCTTTGTTCTAGGCCTCCAGCTTCTCGCTGTGACCTGACCATGTGGCTGACGGCCATTTTGTGTATGCAGCCAGGGTGCTTTTGCCATAGACCTGTATTTGTTCTTTGCTCTAGGTCTCCAACTTCTTGTTGTGACCATGTGTAAGGCAGCCATTTTGTGTAGGCAGCTAGTGTGATTTTGCCATAGGCCTGTATGTGTTCGTTGTTCCAGGGCTCCTGCTTCTTGTTGTGACCATGTGGCTGGCGGCCATTATCTATATGTAGTCAGTGTGCTTTTGCCATAGGCCTACATGAATTCTTTGTTCTAGGCCTCCAGCTTCTTGTTGTGACGATGTGCCCGGCGGTCTTTTTGTGTGCAGGCCTATAGGGAAGTGTGCCTTCCCTATAGGCCTGCATGTCTTCTCCTTGTTCCCAATGAATGCCTTCCTGGCGGTGGTTGGCAGCCATTTTGTGTGTCCAACTGAATTCAGCCCTTTTTTACCATAGGCTAAAAAGAGCTGAATTCAGTTGGACACACTGGTTGAGCAATGAGATGACAGTTTAATAATAACTTTATTATATTTTTGAGGATAACTTCGCTTATGTTTAATTATTTAAATGGGTCATGTTTTTAAAGTAATGAATTGGTAAGTTTTTAAAAATGTTTTTGTATAATTAAAAAATACATTGTTCATACCATTTCCCACTACATCTTGCATCAATCAAATCAACCCCATGTCTGCAATAGGTGCACAACAGCATTCATTGTCTAGGGATTATACCTTCCATTGTCATTTATCAGGGGCACCTCCCCCAGTGCCACATCACACATTGGGAGTGACGTGACATCACATGCCACACATAAAGCTAACAGTTTCATCTGTATGTTGTAGTTGCTGTTTTTGCTCTCTCTTATTCTTCCTGAGTGGTGAGTCACCATGAAAGTATTTGTTGGTGTGGGTTTCCGTTTTACGAATGAGTAGATATGTTTACATTGTATTGTTAACTAAGCGATTAACAGCAGTTACTGTCTGTGGTACTAATTGAACAGCAGCAATTCCACATTTCACTGATGTACTTATTGCTTCTTTTCTTTTAGGTGCACGACAAAAGACAACAACACATCACTCACAGTACTGCCAGAAAAAGGCCTGTGCATGGCGTGAGTGTGAGGCGTGAGTGACCCACACATCAGACATCTCTTCATCTTGTGAAGCTAAGTGCCACTGCTAACTGATAGCTTCAAGATGGCCCCAAAGAAAGGTGTCACTGCTAAGTCTAAAATTGCTACCAAGAAAGTAGCAAGTGAGAAGAAGGTGCTTAAGACCACCATCACTTGTATGTCACCCCAGATGTTTTTAGGAAACAAAAAACAGAGCCTGCAACACCGGCCTCTGGTGAGCAAGCAGGGAGCAGCACCCCCAAAGCAGTGGCCCCACCCCAATCTAGGTCCCAGCCCATGTCTGTCACAGAGTCAGCCAGTCTAATCACTGCACTGCCGACGAACAGTGATGGTGACATTGACTTATCTCTATCGTAAATTAGTACCCAATCATTTCAGGAAACTCAGAGAAGTGAACAACAACAAGAACAACAGCCACAATTGCCAATAGTAGTTCCTCCCGAGGTAGGAGCAGTTCAAGAGATTGAGCTTCATGCTGAGGAAGTAGAGGAATGATCTCCAGAAGATCCTTTGTATTCCAGATCTCCAACTAGAAAAAGGAGGGTTAGTGATACATCATCATCTTCTTCAAGTCCCCCTTCTGATGATCTAGCTGGCACTTGGATCCCGCCTCAGTCTGAGAGCGAGACACAACCAAAAAATCGGGAGAGGTAGAGGTTAACGCTAGGTTTACCCTCCTTACTGTATATAGTTTCACAAACTTCAAGTATATCGGAAAAAACTAACCTGTGGGGGAACTAGGATTCAACGTAGTTTGTTGTAATCACCTTACTAGAATAAATACTCTTTTTCTAGTGACCCCTCACCCACCAGGGTTACCCCAAGGTGGCATGCTTCATCATTGGGGTTCCTTTCCTCTCAATCCTCTACGGATTGAGGCTTGCTGCAACTAGTGAACTACGTAGGAGCACTTAGTTATGGACTATGTGAGGTGTAGTGATGTGGGGTGGAAGCAAGATAAGTAGCATAGTTAAGGCCATGGCCGATGGTGGTTATTTCAGGGTCCTGAGTTTGGTTCACTGCATCAACATCATTGTACAAGACTTTCTCAAAAAAGAAGACTAAGTAAGCAACTTACTGTCCACCTCCAGAAGAATCTGCACTTATTTCAGCCATTCATTTAAAGCCTGGAAACAGCTGATGGTCATCTAGCGTGATAATAGAATGCCTGTTAAAACACGCATGCAGAAGGTGCTAATACGCTGGAACTTATTACATGCTTGAACACCTGTTTGAGAAATACAGATCTATCAATAAATATGTCATGCAAAGAGGAGATGCAACTGTAAAAGTAATTATCACTGAGATAGACCATTGGGCCTAGTCAAATGACTGACAGAGATGCTGCTTTCTTTTGCGGGGTTCACATGGGAAGTCAGTAAAGCGGACAGTACCATGGACCAAGCCATCCCATTGTTGCACATGCTACAGGAACAGCTAAAGGAGGTGTCTGTAATGTACGCAGGTGTGAAGGGAAAAAAGATGCATGTGTCTCGGTGGGGAGCTTAATCCTTCACTTGTCTGCATCTGCCACAATTTTTGATCCATGGTACAAACCATTACTGCCCATTTTCATCCCTTTTTCAGACAGGGATGTTAGAAAATACAAAACATGGATAGTTGGGCAAGACAGTGAGCTAGAAAAAGGACTGCAGGGAATTAGAGGCCCACTGGTCCAGGCAACAAGTCCTGTGGTGCATCCTTCAAGTTCAGAGCCGGAGGGCAGTGCTGTTGGCTCACAGCAGCCAAACCCAACGACAAGAACAACATGAACAACACCAGGAACAGGAGCATCAGCCCCAAATCTGCAACTGAGTGGTTTCTACTGGCAGGGGTTAATTCCAGCGCCGTGGCGAAGGCAAACGAAGTCGAACAAAGTGGAGCACCAGCTATAAACATTGAGTGAATGTTCCAGGCCTATCTGGATGACGCAACAGAGGTCTACCATGATCAAAACCCATTGGTGTATTGGCATGGAAAGAGGCGTTAATGGCCAGTGCTTAACAGTCTGGCAATAAACTATCTGGCTTGCTTTGTAACCAGTGTCTCTGCTGAGGGAGTTTTCAGTTATGCTGCTGCAGTTGTCACAGTGAAAAGGACCAGTTTCTCACCCTAAAATGTGGAGAGATTAACCATGGTCAAAATCAATCAGCACTTTATGCTGCCGGGTTACACCAAATGTGAAGTACCACAGGAGGAAGATGACGGAGACTCAGGTCATGGAAGTAGTGTGTAAGATGACCTACTTCTGGGTGAACCACCAGAGTTTGAGGACAAGCTCTACTTCTCTCACTACTAGGCTTTCTTTCTTTGACGTCCCCCCAAAAATATATATAGCTATGGAACATTATTTACTTTATTGTTTGTGTGTGTCTGACTGTCTGGTTGATAAATTGATCACCACTATCTTACTCTGAGATACATTTTTATTTCCGGATTGTAGTTGCAACTGTGTGCAGTCAGTGAAGAAGTCCGACTTCCGACTCGTCCTTAAAAAGCCATTTCCCTCAAGCCAGACATTGGATGGAGAATACAGATGTGTGCCTGCATCCAACCCTCGACTGTGACTATCTATGCTTTCCTACCCTAGAGGGAATGCCCCACCCTCATGTGACATTTATAATTCAGTTTACCCTGGCAATTCTCTGCTTTGTGAACAAATGGAGGATCTGCGTTCTGCAATGTACCACCAATCTATCATGGTGAGCACACCGGAAAAACCGGTTAATGGTTGCATGCACTGTACGCTGAGTGATTGTTGTGATGTGTGAACTAGTTGTGATATGTCATCATCAATGTGTTGAGAAAAGATTGAGAAGAGATGAGATGATTCATGTGCTGGTAGGCAGTGTGAGACTAGGTGTTTGTTTATTACGCTTAATGTTTAAGTGATGATTTTGAGATTCCCAAAATGTTGGTGGCCTGGCCTACCGGCAGCTGATCAATGAGTTTACATTTTCCCCCTGAAGGTTTTTTTTTTTACTTCCCCATTGAAAGATAGGATAGCGAGATTCCTTGACCAGGTCCAACTCCACTCCACGCAGTCCACATTCCAAACTGCTTTTAAAAAAATAGTTTTAAGCTTTATATTCATACTCCTTAAAGACTCAGACCTGACCAGTCCCTTAAATAATACAGTTTGCAAACACAAATCTAGTCTACACAAAAAGTGACTCAATCTTTCCCTTCTTATTTTTCAATATCAAAATTGTACTACTACAGGCGGATCTATTGCATTTTAAGTTGGACTCTGGACACTGTTGGTACGGAGTTGGACACTATACTCGAGCTCAAAATCAGGAGGATCAGAGATGATAGAATGAATCAGGGCGTGGGCATTAGCGTGACTACTGAGAGAACTGCCACCAGAAGTAGACGGAAGTTTTCAAATTCACTGAAATCAACCGATTTGTCTGATGATGAGGACTTTGAAGTGGCCTAAAGGTAAACAACAGCACCAGACTTACACAGTCTGTGCAGTGGTACTGGTGAGTGCTGTGACCGACAGCGGTGCGTTGATTTTCTAATTGAATGTGAAAATGATATGTTGCTCTGTTTGTGTGTGTGTGTGCTCCCTTCTCACTGCTCAGTGGTGTCTGGCTCCAGTTCGTCATTTAACCCAAAGCTTAGTGGTAGTTGGGTGGGGAGCCTGCTGTTGTGATAACTGCTGGAAACAGACATTTAGCCAAGCTGCCTCTGAGTTTTTTCTTCTTGTTGCACTCCTCCTTATGCAGTTTAACTTTTCTCCATGATTCTTCAAAATCATTTTTTGCTTTTCAATCTACAGGCCCAGGCCTTTACCATTCACCATACTGGAAAAACAATGTAAAATACTCACACTTACCTTACCGAACCTCATCGATGATGGACATTCCAAGATGATGCAGATGAAAGTCCCAATTTGCAAATACAGTATCTTTTTTTCTCTTTAATCATTATAATGTGTGTGTTGTTTATGTTTGTTACTTGACTCCTACAGATATTTTAATTTTATTTGATATCTTTTACAGCTCGGACCAACAGTTACAGAACATAATGTAACTTAGGTCTCTCTGGGGCAGAGAGACAATTTAATTTGACTTACCTGTACTAGTACTCATCATCATGCATGCATTTACTTTTGCCCCATAACAGATTTATGATGGTTGGCTGCCAAGATGAATGTGTTGTCCTTGTGTAGTGTTTCTCTTTGTCAAACCTTTCCCTCAAATCCCCCTTCCCATCCATTCATCAAACCCCTAACTCTCTTCCCCCTGGCCTGTGTGATTTATTGAGGTATGACTAAATTACATGTACACCATTAATTGATCACACACTTGGTGGGGCAGATTTGTTGAAAGCAACACCAACTCAAGGCAGGGCGAGGATCTTCCTCTGCTCTCAGTATAGCCAAACACTGGAAATATTATATATATTCAATTGGCCACCCATTCACAGTATTTGATATTTACATTTTTTTCAGAGGAAAATAATTCATAATTGCCAGCATCATCATCCTTCCAGCACTAAAGCGTACGTCTGGCCACTTAATAGCTTGAGTCGTTTTCAGTTTGTAACTTTTTCTATCTCGCCATTCTGATTATATTTTTTTACTTTAGCATTGCTAATCATGTTTTCTCGTTTGACAGTCTTCTTCTTGTGTACTATTGCTAGTCGTAATCTAGTCTCCCTCTGGTGACTCTCGATTGTTTTGCAAAGCTTGCATATAAAACGGCATTAACTCAGCATTTTATTTCAATTTAATTAGTTCCCTGTGAAGAATATTCCTCATCCTACAGTTTGAGTTCGGCTAGGAGGGAGGGGAATCTCGCTTCTGGATCTGGTGCTTTCACTATTATTCAACAACTAGTTCTCAAGCATGCTGCTACTGTCTACTACCACCACCATGGCACCTTGGTAAACCATGCAGCCATCACTTTGCCTAATCACAGGTAAATGAACAACTGTGGGGGATTATTAAGCTACAATAACTATATACTAGGGAGATTCACACACCCACACCCCCTACGAGTGCTTAGGGATTAATAGAGTTGCAGACTGCAGAGACTAGGAGGAGAGAGTAGTAGGACAAGTGGGGGTACCGCATAAATATCTGTTGGTGCGTTACACTATCAGCAGATTTGGAAAACTGGCTCCGGGCCTGCGCTGCAAAGGAAACAGAGTGAAGTAAAAGAGTAACCCCAAAAAAGATTTAAATCATATGTACAATCATAAAAAATGTATTTCCCTAACAAAGAAACTAGAAAGCCTACAACACCTGACCCACCCCTCTCCCTAACCCAAACAAATGTCCAAAGTAAAGAAAGACCAAATAACTGTCCAAACAAATGTCCATAAACAAAAAATGCACAGAACGCCAAGATTTCCCCAACTCCCACATTACCCCCCTCTTCCACCCACCAAACAAATGATAAAAAAAATGCATGTATCCTAGCAGCCACCTATGCACCCTTTCACACATGCATCATTCTATGTCAGGCATATTACATTTCACCCGTCCTTCCTCGTTCCATCCTTCTTTCACATCAAGGTCTGACTCTTCTTCATGAAACTTTCTATTCTGAGTTGAAGATAGAAGAGATCACCATTAGTTATTCAACTCTAGCTGCATATGATATGGCTAAGTAAATATGGGTGTCTTCAACTTTTCACAACTTAGTCTCATACTCAATAGTACAATGTACACCCTTGCAGCTAGTATATAATTTGTCAATAGGCAAGCAAAACAATATGACTTACCACCGCCCTCCACTGCTTCTCCCCTTGCAACTGCTGCATATGCTCCCTGGATGGGGTGTCCGTCACCTCTGGACCCAGCACTGGTGGTTGGTGCTGGTAGAAAAACATTAAACATTTTTTAGATGCCATATGCGACTCCTCTATGTATTTTTTTCTGTAGCAAACTTGAAAATACATACACCACACATATCACTAGCAATTTGAGTACAGCCGCAGTATGTCCAATCAAAAACGATAAAATATTGGGTTGGGCATTTTATTTTTGTTGGTAGCAATATTTGAAAAGCCTCAGTCTCGAGAAGACAACCTGTGAGGGACTAAACTGAGTGGCTAGAGGAAATGGTGAATCTGAGTTTTTGAAAAGAAATAAGAGTGGCCAACTGGCAGAACAATCGGACATAAATACTTCTTGGCTGGCAAATATAATGGTGCCTTTCTCCTCCTCCTCATACTTCCTTCCAGTCATGGTGCACAGTAATCAGTTCACCATCAACTGCTGCTAATAGTACCAGGCCTAGATAAGAAGAAGACACAACTTTGAGGTGTCCAAAGTGACCATTGCCACTCTCAAGTTTTAATGATTGAGCATGAGAAAGTCAAAGAAAGCCTTCTTCTCCTCTCAACAAACATGCATAGAATACTTTAGTTGGGCATGCATTCTGCATGCAGAGTACTAGTACTAGTACTAGTAAAGTAGTAAGGACCAGTGGTTTATCTGAGTTTTACAGTACCACCACTAGGCAGTCCACAAAATATATATGGGGAGAGGGAAAGCTGACAAGAAGCTGCACACAGAGGCAGTTGAGGTTAAATACAGACACTAGAAATAAAAAAGGACTTAGTATATATAATTCTTTATTGATTGGTTAAAAAAAACATTTACAATTTACGACATGACAAAGATTAATAAAAATGACTGTGATAAAAGCTTTAAAACAATTAATTTGAAATAGTTTAAAATTCGAGGGCCAATAAGATCTGATAATGTTCCGATACAGTACATAAATCTAGGTTTCTTGTAGTCTCTGATTTGGATGTTGTAACTCTTTAACTCGACCGCTCTGCTATGCTGGGAAGACTTTTAGGTTGGAGAGTGGCTTCGAGGATTTTTAGCGCTTTATGGACAAATTTCGCAAGCCCAATGTTTAGCTTGGTGTTGTCGGGATCAAGAGCGGCCATTATTGCTTGATGGCAAGATCGAACTCCCAACACAGTACATTGGCCTCGCAACAGTGACCGTCTGGCTATGAGCAGTGCAGGGCATGCACAGACAATATGTTCCATAGATTCTGAATGGTAGCCACACAGTCTGCATTCCGTGCTACTACACGCTCGCCGCCATTCCCGGAGGTTCATCAGAAAGGGCCATTCTCCCATCCTCAAGGCTAGAAACTTTTGTTTCCAATAAAGTGCATATGTGCTTGACAGGTAGAGCGGCTGCACACCCATTTTAAAATTGCCAATTACAGCCCAGGCGTGCCTCCTCTTTGAGAGTATCGCCCTGTCCGAGTGAAAGGACCATAGTCTTACGGATTTTTTGATGGCAGACTTAAACACCGAAAAAGATGGGTTAATGTCCCAGAGGTCTTTTGCTCCTAGTTACTGTAGGCTATAACCCAGGAGTTGCCGATGCTTGTGGCTTGTCTGTTTTCACTGTATTTCCTGCCAAAGTCGGGCCTCAAAGGAACCCTCCTGGGCAAGGCACAGTCTATGACAAAGTTTAATGAATGCGCCTGCCTCCACTCCATGATGATCTTGGAGACCAAATTCAAGTCTCATTTGAGCTGGTGAGGCAGATTTTGGCAATCCAAAGGCTCTTTTAAAAAAAATTGTTATTAACTTGTTTATTAATATACTGGTTGTGCCTTTGGTGATCTCATGGCCGTACGTCAAAGAGTTGATTACTTTGGCTTTCATTACTTTCAGCATAGGTGTTAAACTGGGACCTAGTAACTGTTTTGCCAACTTTGCAGCAGCCACGTCAAACGACAGGGATTTGATTTTTAATGCTTCTTTGTGCTTGTTGAAGGAGCCTCTTCTATCCAGAAAGATGCCCAGGTATTTGTAACTTGGGGTTGAGTCTAGCTTTATTTTGTTGAAGTACCACCTTTCTGTTGACCTTTTTTGCTTCCCAAAAGAGATGGTTTTAGTTTTTGACAACTTAAGCTCTAGATGGTTTCTTGTCGTATAGGGTAGCAATTCATCCAGTAGTCTCTGGAGACCCACTTTTGTGTGGCTTAAAAGCACCAGATCATCAGCGTAAAGCAAGTTGGTGATACGTGTCCCGTCAAGTTGGGGAAGGTGGCAGTTTACACTGTCGAGGACTGGAGAGAGGTCGAATATAAATAAGTTAAAAAGAAGTGGGGCCAATATACACTCTTGTTTGACTCCTGTTTCAGTTTGGATCTTCCTGGAGACATGGCAGCCTTCGCCTAGCTTTATTCTTATCCACGTTTCCGTGTGAAGTTGAATTATTGCCTGAAGAAGAGGCTGTGGAATGCCCCATGATTTTAGTTTCTGCCATAACAGGCCCCTGGGCACACGGTCGAAGGCTGCTTTGAAGTCTACAAAGCAGCAGTGCAGCTGGATATGTTGGCAGGTTGCTTTTTCCATCCAGACGGTTAGCGTTAACAAGTTGGTTGAAGGGAAGGTGTCCGGTTGATTCGGTCCAAGCCTTTAGCTCCTCCAAAAGAATATTAGGCAGTCCACAAAATATATATGGGGAGAGGGAAAGCTGACTGAAAAATCAGAAGACAGGAAGCTGCACACAGAGACAGTTGAGGTTAAATACAGACACTAGAAATAAAAAAGGACTTAGTAAATAATAGGATAATGTAGGGATAACAAGATTTTTTAAATCGATAAATCGCAGAGGATTGGGGGTGAAAAATAGATTAGGAAACAGGTAGAAAATAATTCAAAATAAAGAGAAGTAAAAGTTATGGAAATATATATTAATATTAACAACAGGAGGACTTACTGGGGGCAGCAGCGCCATCGGCCGAGGAGCATTCTTCCTGCTGGGAGGCACCTCCAGCTCTCTCACCTGCCTCTGACCACCTCTTGCCCCTGGATGCTAATGCATGTAAGACATAATTAAAGAGACAAGAAATGATTGTTGGTAGATATAAATAAATAATGTCTCCAAAACTATTTTTGGACAGGAAACCGCAATTGTAATAACATTGAACTTTCCTAAATCATATCGACTAGTAGTAAACTAGAATTGCAGACCCTCCTCTTGATTCCACATTTCCTAAACCTACCTAACCCACCTATTACAAAGACTTTGCAATAAATTGCAACACCTGATATTTGGTTATAAGTTCTGATCTCATTCACAATCATTCTCAACTCCCTTTGATGGGCCAATTCACTAAGTCTGCATTTTGTCTTTAAATGCATAGATGGACCATGCCACTGTACGAGCTACAGAGGAGAGGACGCGTGCTGCTACATTATTAACACTAACTACCACTATCTTAGTAGTGACAGGAAAAGAAAAGGAGTCTCTTTTTCTAGTTTGCATTATTTAACTTAAGTTCTTACATAATCACCTGAAGTGAGCACAAATTTGCATACAAGTACAATTAGGTAGCACCGAGCACCTGTCTAGAACAACAATCACATAATATAAGATTTGTAAATGTAACTTACCAGCATATGAGCAGCAAAACATATTAGCAATAACATGTAGCACCCTACAGAAATAATAATAATAATAATTAGCTACTCTCCAAGCCCCACAATCTCAACCCCTAGCAGATCCAGCAGGTCCTGCTCTAGGTCCAGGATGTCGGACCACCAGTGCATCAGCTGGTGTGTGAGTGCACTGGACCCCAGAGAAGCAATACATTTTCCATACCCAGACTCAGGCCTGCTGTATGCTGCCAGGGTGGAGGGGAGGTGGCACTGCACACAGAAAACCAGCGCTGCCACCTCCACCTCTGAAAACAAGGCCCAGGGCTGCACCCCTACTGGGCGCCGCCGTCTGCGTTTTTGGTATGGGTATCTGCCATGATGCGGGGTGGGTGAAAAAGAAAATGTAGAAAGTATACAAAGAAAGGAAGTAAAGAAAATTAAGCATCGAGTATTAGAGAAAATCAGTACAATACTCACAAAAAAAGTTTAAAAAAATGCAAAATATACACTTAAGAAGACAGAGGAAATGATAATAAATAAAAAAGATCAGGAAAAAAGTTCTGGGAAAGAAGGATTGAAAAGATTTAGGCAGGATTTAAAAGTCGGCCCCAGCACCATATCAGAGAAGAAAACAAGATGGCCACACCCATGCGCGACAGCGTGGTGCGGTTTGCATGATATTTCCCCCCGAACACGCAATCCGCGTTGCCGTACGGTGGAAACATCACGTGCACGGGCTGAGTTTTTTTCCACTTTACGTGTATAGTTCCGTGTAGAGCGGCTACGCGAACTCCACCCAGGGTTACGTGTAGTACCACTTTACTAGGGACTTACGCCAATTGGGTGTAAGCCAATTATACCATGTTTAAAGGAGAGAGCACATGCACTTTGTTATATTCTAGGTATTTTGTTCTAGCCATGTTAAAAGCTCAGGGTATGTTAAGCTACACTACTGGAGATTACATGTTGAACTGAAGTTAATGGGTTTGTGATGTCACTGCATCTGGAATGTTTTGATTTCAATGCTGGGTGGTGAACTGGGACAGAGGAAGACTGCTGGCAGATGATAAGCTGTGTAGATCAACTGCTCTTCAATAAACTCAACTGAAGCTCTTTATGTATCCAGTATTTATTGAGTTCATAACATAATTTTGGCGACGAGGACTACACAGCTGGACTCACGCATTTCTACATTCAAGATTCAATTTTACTTTAATTTTCACTCTCTATATCATCTGCTGGATCAACAGTTCAAGACAAGTCTCATTGTGGATTTCTACTCTGTCTTCAATTTCAACCAGCAACGCAAGTCGAGATAAGTCTATGGATCTTTCTAGCTTAATTTTTCTTTAACTGTTTTGATTGAAAAGACTGTGCGTTATGTTCCTCTTGGCAAATATGGTTGGTTAATTTTTTTTAATCAGACTTAAGTGCGGACTGTTCTAGTTTAATTGACTCTACATTGTGTGATTCTAACAGTGCTTTATTTTGCTTGTTCTCTGGTTTTTTTTGGAACGTATGCCCTCTACGTTTCCTGTATCTTTGGATTGTTCTGGAGCAGTTTATATACTTTTTGTACATTTGGAAGGGAGTGTTTCGCTATTGCTAATAACAAGATTGCAGTAGTTTTGATTCAAAACAACTCCTACCTCACTGTTGCTGCTCACGCATTCCTCCCGTGCACAGGAGACATCGCGCTCACGGCATTTTCTTGATTCTGCTGCCTGTCACTGCCGACGCGATACTTGGATGCGAGACTTGAACACTTTATTCTCGCTCATGCTCAGTCTGAACATTTTCTTTTGCCAACTGCATGGTTGGCAGCCTGTTGTCGCACATTATCGTGTGATGTTGCTTTTAATCTCGCGCATGCGCGGAGAGTATTTAACTGTTGCCAACCACTAATTTGCCATTTTTGCCAACCATGACATCACAGTCATTCATTTGGAACGCTGTCCATCGTCATAAAGAAGTCTGGGAAGCATTTTAAGGAGAATTACCAAGAGAATTTGGATTGTCCTTCTTCAAGAGACCGAATTCTATTTGGATTAGTGTTGTCATTCTTCTTGTCACAAAGGATTCTTTTGTATTTTTTTTTCTCAAGTTCTTAAGGAACAATTACCAACAAGGGAACATCTGTATGTTCTTTTCAATTGCTAAAGTTTTGGTCTTATTGTTCAAGTACTTAAGAATATCAATAGCGAGTTACCAGTTCAATACTGCAGTACTTCTGTGATTCGCACACTGTTCTAGTTTTCAAGTATATATTCTTTGCAAATCAAATATACATTACTACAGTGATCTGCACACCTCAGTGATTAGCACACTGGTATTCTACGAGCTTGTTTTAGGCAAATGTTTGTTGTTGTTTTGTTTCAAGGTTATTATTGCTAATTTTCTTCTCAATTTGCTTTGTGTGTACTTTTCTTTTACAGTAATTTACAAACAATGTCCTCCATGCAATCCATCAATGCCCCTCCTTCGTTCCTTGAAACTCCTGGTGAACCGACAGTGAAGTGGGACATTTGGTTCGATGCCTTTGAAACATATTTAGCTGCAATTGGTGCGTCTAGGTTCCGACCAGAGAGGAAGAAGTGCTTATTATTACATTCTCTGGGATTTGAAGGTAGATCGATCTTTAAGCATCTACCAGATCTACCTAACGGGGACGAAGTCTTAGATGAATATCTATGCACTGTAGCTAAACTTAAGGCACGCTTTGATAAGCAACCCAGTTTGATTGTATTAAGGCATACGTTTTTTAAGAGAAAACAATCAGATAGTGAGGATGTAGATGATTACATTTCTGTTGTCAGGAAACTAGCGTTGGTATGTTTATTTGAAAATTTCACAGAACAGTTAATTCGTGATCAGTTTGTGGGAAATTGTAAGGATAAACATATCAGAAAAAAATTGCTATTTATGGACAACCCTCCACTCGATGAAACAATGAAAATAGCCAAAAGCATAGAGACGTCAAACATATCCCTCAAAGAACTTGAAGATAAACCAACTGACTCAACTTCTGTTAATTATGTGGGTTCTTCTAGAAAGGCTAAAGCTCAATTTGTCAAGAAAGGTGGGTCTAACTCCTCTAAGAAGAAGCCTGACAGCCCTATACTTTCTAATGTTTGTTTGTGTTGTGGGAGCCCCCCTCACAACAAGGGTACCAAATGTCCTGCTTTCAATGTCTCATGCAACTACTGCAGGAAGACAGGCCATTTCGCATCAGTTTGCTTAAAAAAGAAATTTCAAAAGAAATCGGTGGCCTGCGTTTTGGAGTCTGATGACTGCGAATCGGATGATGAGATCATCTCTGTTGTCCGTGACCACGGTCATTCTGATGATTCTTCCATTCCTCTCACAGGGGATCCTTCCACTTGTGTTGATCCTATTGTTGAAATCAGGGTTGGTGATCAATTTGTTAGTTGACTCTGGAGCCAGGATCACTATGATAACCCAAAAACTGTTCAAGGAGACATAGGGAGAGAGAGAACTTTTTCCTCCTGATCAATCACCGGTATCCTACGAAGGACGGAAGATCGATCTACTAGGTTTCATCGAAGATTTTCTGGTTTTCAAAGGCAGGAAGATCAGGGGAAAGATCTATGTGGCTGCTAAAGGCCTTAGTATTCTAGGGTGGTTCCATCAGGGGTTATTTGGTATGCAATTAAGGCCTGGGACAAAGGAACAGGTTATGCTAATCACTTGTGAGGAAGCAAACACCAGGTGGATCAATGAGTTCCCAACCGTTTTCAGTAATGATTTGGGTAAGATCTCTGGTTTCAAGCACAAAATTATTGTAAAAAAGGGCGCCACTTCAATCAAACACAGGCTCAGGAGCATTCCTTTTAGTGTCAGGGAGGATCTCGATAAAGAACTTACTTTGTTATGTGAGAAAGGAGTCATTGAACCCACAGACTCTTCACTCTGGTTATCTCCGTTAGTGGTTGCCCGCAAACGGGATGGAAAATTAAGAGTATGTGTGGATCTCAGATCTCTCAACAAGGAGATCTGGGTTGACTCACACCCATTGCACAAAATTTCTGATTTGTTCTTGTGTATCAAAGGCGCCAAGGTTTTTTCTAAACTTGACCTGGCTAGCGCCTATCATCAAATAGAACTGCACCCTGAATCGTGCTCTGTTTCCCCTCTTGGTATCTTTCGTTATAAAAGGATGCCTTTCGGACTAGCCTCCGCGGCATCAGTCTTTCAGAGGGTTATGCAAAATATGTTGAGGGGTGTTGAAGGAGTGCTTGTGTTTCAGGATGACGTTCTTATTTACGCCAAGAATAATGAGATCCATGATAACATTATCAGAAGAGTGCTTGAAATAAAAAATAAAAAAGTGTGGTGTTCAAAAATGAGAAATGTAAGTTTGCATGTGATGAGATAGAGTATCTAGGTCATCTTTTATCTAGGGATGGCATTAAGCCCAGGCAAGGCCTCATCGATGCTATAATGAATGCCCCTGTGCCCAGTGACAAAACAGGAGTTAAGTCTCTATTGGGGTTGTTGGAATGTTATTCCAGATTTGTGTGCAATTATGCGTCCATGGTTAGACCCATCAGCAATCTCCTTAAAAGCTCTTCAAGGTTTAATTGGTCCCCTGATTGTGATTGTGCTTTCAGGGAGATTAAAAAAGCTTTCACGGAGAGCAATGCACTGACACCGTTTGACCCAGTACTACCCTGCTTTATTACGGTGGATGCGTGCCAAAATGGTTTAGGTGCCATTCTTACCCAAAGGTCATTTGATCAAGAGTGCACTGTTGCATTTGCGTCCAGGGTCTTGAGAGGTGCGGAAGAACATTATTCTGTGATCGAAAAGGAATTGTTAGCTTGCCTGTGGGCTATTGACAAATTTTGCTTATATGTTTGGGTAAGGCATTTTAATTTGGTTACAGATCACAAACCTCTTGTGTCAATATTAACATCTGGTCCTAGCAAATGTTGTACACCAAGAATCATTAAAATGGTTAGCAAATTATTACAGTATCAGTTTGACATCACACACATTGCTGGAGGTAAAAATGTAAGAGCTGACTATCTGTCACGTTTTCCTCAATCTTCTGATCCAAGTGAAGGCACAGGGTTTCAAGACTTGTGTGATGAGGATGAAGAAGATTGTTTTGTAGCCTCTGTCGACATCCCTATTTTGGTGCTTGGGTCAGAAGGTGGTTGGAGATTGGCTTTTTCAGAGGACAATGTTCTTCAAGATGTGTGTAAGTTTGTGATGAATGGATGGCCGAATGAAAAAGCTCTCTCTTCTGAGCTCCAACCGTATTGGAAGGTTGAGTCTGACATTTCGTTAGAGGATGGGTTACTGATGAGGTGGGACAAATTGATTCCTCCACATTTACTCAGGTCAGTCATTGTCAGGGAAGCTCATGGTGGACATCTGGGTATTTCTCTTACTATACGATGTGTTCGAGAACATTTTTGGTGGCCAAGCATGGACAATGAGATCAAGACCACTTGTCTGTTGTGTTGCTCCTATGAAAAGACACTCAAGGTCAATACGCCTCCTTTATCTCCTGTTGAGTGTCCGAGCGAACCATGGTTTAAAGTAGGTGTGGATATAATGGGGCCATACGAGGTTTTGCCTCAGAACATGAGGTTTGTCATTGTTATGATAGATTATGCTTCCAAGTGGCCTGAGGTCAAGGTCGTTAGAGAAGCTAGTGCCACCAGTGTAATCAAGTTTCTGAAGGAGGTGTTTTTGAGAGACGGTTATCCTCAATTTCTTGTTTCAGACAATGGTAGTCAGTTTGTGAGCAATGAATTCCAGATCTTTCTCAAATCCTGCAGTATTAAACACCTCAGGAGTTCTCTGTATTATCCACAGGGAAATGGTCTCGTGGAGAGGATGAACAGAGTTGTAGGAGAATGTATCAAGTGGGCTGTCAAGGGAAGGCATGATGTGTTGTCTTCGATAGAAAATATGTTGTGGTTTTATAGAACCACTCCTCATTCTACCACTAAGTTTTGTCCTTTTGAGGTTTTAAGAGGAAGGAAAGCCAATACCAGTTTTTGTCCGGGGTGGATGAACAAATGGTTTGATTCCTTGGTTGATGTTGAGGTTATGATGGATAGTGTCAAATCCAATGTGCATCTCATGCAAGGTAAGGAAAAGGAGTGGTTTGATTAGAAAAAGAATGTCAAAGTTGTACCGTTGAGTGTTGGAGATTTTGTAAGGATCAAAAAACCTGTGCATAGCAAGAAAGGTAGGGGTAGGTTTACTGATCCTGTTAAAGTGATCAAGATTGGCAATAATTCTATCGAAGTAGTGGGGGGTAATTGGTGGAATGTGTCTAAGGTTGTTAAAACTAAATCTGTTTCTGGTTGTTGTTCCAATAGTAATGATTCTGAATGTGATGACGGAAATGGTTCTGTTCAATCTACCTCTCTTTTACAGAATAGGAGAAGCACAAGAGTCAAGGCTGTTCCACGAAAATGTTGTGTTTAATATTTTACTGTTATATACCTTATTTGTTTTCTCCTTGCTTTTTGTTTTCTTTCATGTTATTTTGTTTATTCTATGGTTTAAGAAAAGGAGGTATGTTATATTCTAAGTATATTGTTCTAGCCATTTTAAAAGCTCAGTGTATGTTAAGCCACACTACTGGAGATTACATGTTGAACTGAAGTTAATGGGTTTGTGATGTCACTGCATCTGGAATGTTTTGATTTCAATGCTGGGTGGTGAACTGGGACAGAGGAAGACTGCTGGCAGATGATAAGCTGTGTAGATCAACTGCTCTTCAATAAACTCAACTGAAGCTCTTTATGTATCCAGTATGTATTGAGTTCATAACACACTTTAGCACTGGTTAGAGGTGGTAAAGTGCACAGAGTCTTAAAATCCAACACAAATGGGTTCAGAAAACAGGAAGGTTAAAGGCAAAAGGTTCAGGGGTGACCCAGCAGAGAGGGCCAAGTCCAACACTTATCCTTTAGGAATAACAAAAAATGACCCAATCCTAAAACAACATCCAAATATTTCATTTGATCAAATAAAGGGGCTACCTAAGAAAGAAAATGTACTTTATAATTTTAAAAAACCATGAGGAAAATCAAACATAGTATGACTTAGGGGCAGCCCACCCTCAGTTTACATTTACAATTTCTGATCTCAAATGGTGATTCTTTACACCATTCTTCTAATACCAGTCAAGAGGAATCCCCAGACAGAATTTTAATAATTTATTTCCTTAACTGAACAAGGGAAGTAGTGTAAATATTTGTATATCGAAAACATTCCTTGAAAATCTAGGGTATGTAACGTCTTCTCGCCCTTTCCTCACTATGATGGACAGCTCACTTGAGGAACCTCGGCGCCTTTTGGCGCGGTAGCAAAGTTACAGACACACGTGTCACAAAATGGCAAAAAAATCCGCAAGTTCGTGGGAAAATCCGCAAACTAGCTGATTTTTTTGCCATTTCGCTTAAATTCGGGACCGTAAATCCGCCAAATTCGCCCATACTTAGAGAAGAGATCTCCCTAATAGATAGCACGGCAAAATTAATGCAAAGACACCTTTTAAATCAATTAGAGGAGTGGGCAGAGGATAAAACATCTTAGCTCCGGTTCAATACTGCTTCCGAAAGGCCAGGGGGACCCTCGATCAGTGCCTAAATTGAACCATGATAGCATCAAAATATGTAATTGCAAAACAAGGTCAGCTCCACACAGCCTTCATGGACCTTTCATCAGCTTTTGACTGCATGGCCCATGATAAACTATGGTTCATTATGGAGGCCATGGGAGTGGACGCAGGGACAGTCTTATTCATTAGACAATTATATATGCAGGCAGAAGCAATGGTACACTTTGGAAAACAGGGGGAGTGCACCCAAACTTTTAAAATTCAGAAAGGTGTAAGGCAGGGGTGTGTCTTAGCCCCGGTTCTCTCTCTTCACAGAGGTTGTCGTAGGAGGAGGAGTGGGCCACTAAATACAAGGGCAGAGAGCACTGCGATAGGGGTGAGAGCAAAAGGGAGCCAATATTAAGAGCAGAAGGATCCCATATAGCCATGGAAAAGTCCCGGAGCAAAGGGGGATGTCAATGTGCAGATAAAAGAGTAAAATGGGAGGGAGGTACAGTATTGGAAAAGTAGAGGCCAGGGGTATAGCAGAAAGGAGGGCAAGGGTAAGGGGGTACAAAAGAAGAAGATATCTAGGCCCACTACAAGGAAGTGGCAGGAGGTTCTAGGAGTGGAAGAGAATCTGCGGTGCCAATAGAAAAGAATGTCAAGGTGAAGGTTTTGCACACATATGCCAGTCATAGTTGTAAAAATAGGGGGCTAGAAATCTGGGAGGAGTTCATAGTCTCTGTAACTCCTCCTCTTCTTTTTCATTACCACCACTTCTTACATGCTACACTGGTAGATGACGGTGCATGGTCCAATATAACATAAGTGTTCATCTGAGGCTTGCAGTGGGGACTGCCACACTTCAGATCGGGTCTCCCAGTGGTCTCAGGCCGGCACAGAGTATGTAACTGTGACTCAGGAGTTCCTCTAGGGGTGACCTGTCAGAAAATCAGTTGATCACACTCATTATGACTACCCATGAAATATTGCCCCACTAAATCTTACAAAAGTGATCTTCACAAACGATTCACAAAGGCCAGATCCATGCTGGTTTATTTATAACATCCCCATTGGATACATCTACATAAAATTAATCTATTTGGGAATTATTTATGTTGCCAGCAGTTTTCTAGATAATTTAAATCAAAACAGGATAAACCTAAAGCTAAGGCGAATCTTACTAATGACTAATTGAGAGGAACAATCATGGTTCCTCTCAAGGGTTTTTTTGTGAAACAATTTTTAGGCTAATCAATTGCCTAGTAATCATTATAAGAAGGATACACTCTAACATCAATATGAGGTTCATATATCATGGCAAAGGAGATAATGGACGGTGCACTGAAACTTTTCAGGCACTCACCCCAGTCACATATCTGGGTTGAATCCATCTTTGTTCTTTAGCTCACTTTGCTATCCCAGTTCAGACCTAGCCATATGCAAATCAGTCTTGATCCTGTTCTTCATGGAAACAGTCCTGCCCGAACTGCCAAGGCAAGTCTTCCCTGAATGGGAAATAAGCATCCTGGGACTGGTTTTGCGATAGCACCCCTTGTCAACCAGGCTAGCTTGAATCCAGTGGCAAATTGAGCAAGGGACCCACATCCGGACATACCCTGCCAACTTAGGGCGAACAAAGCAAACACAAGGAGATGATGGAGGGAGGGCTGAAACTTTTCAGACATTCACCCCCAGTCACAGATCTGGGTTGAATCCAGCATCTTTCTTTTGCTCACTTTGCCACCCCAGTTCACACACACCTACATCCAAATCAGTCTTGACCCTGTTCCTCATGGGAACATTCCAGCCTGAACTGCGAAGCCAGGCCTTCCCTGACTGGAAGCAATCATCCTGGGACCAGTTTCGGGGTAACACCCCTTATCAGCCAAGCTAGCTAGACTCCAGTGGCAAAGTGAGCAAGGGACCCACTTCTGGGCATACCCTGCCAATTTAGGACAAACAAAGCAAACACAAGGGGGAGATTCACAGAGATAATCTGAGACAAAATCCTTAACTCACTACTTTTGGTATTCACAGAAGACACGATTTTTGGTATTCGCAGAATGCACTTACGACTCCTAACTTTATGTCCACACTCTGTCTGGAATTCCAGCACCCGGACCGTACTCTCCGCACCCGAACCGTTCTCTCCGGCTAGGGCCGTACTCTCCGGCCAGGGCCGTACTCCGGCTCGAGCTGTAATCTTCGGCGGGGGCCGGATAAAGTGTAATCAATGGGCCAGATTGCAATTTTTACAAAAAGGAACATTAGGAATGTGTGATAAATGGTAGAGGAGGTCATGAAAAACTGTTGGGCAGGGAAAAGGGTACAGCCAGACAGTACATCATAACCCAGAAAAGTTTTCTCCTTTGTATCATGGTACATCCAGTGCACAATTTGAGCCCCCCTCAGTGTTGACTGCGGTGTCAACACTACAGTCAACACTAAGGGGCACGCCTTGAGTGGTGCTCAGCATCTTCCACTTGTTGAGTGTGCAAAGCAACCGTGGACATCAGCTTTGATACTTGACACTTGAGTGTGCTTATCCCATCTTCCGAAGTAGAGATTCGAGTCTCCGTTTCAGTCACACGGTCTGCCACCTTTCTCAGATCCTGCTGCAGTCCATCAAATTTAGTCTCAACTGCTTCACGAGAGCCCTGTATTGCCTTAAGGATCCGGCGTTGGTGGAGAAGAGGCAGCTGGTAACTGGACCCTCACCAGCTCCCTGGCCCCGGTCACAGATGTGGCAAACTGGTCCATTTTAGTTTGATCCAGCGGCGGCAGGGGGATTTCCCTCTACCCATCATGAGGAGCTGTTAAACCGATGGGCAAAGAATGTACGAAGGGGCAGAGCCCGCTTGCCACCAGACAGCACGAGCAGCCTGGCTGTTGAGGGCACCCCACTACCCTCACCACCGGTATATCGCTGTGTCTCTGCACTGAATATAGGGCCCAGAGGTCTGATTTGGTCGAAGGGGAGGAGGAACAACTTCCCAGCAGTCACAGGTCCAACAATGATATGGGCAGGCAGAGGTACCCTGTCTCAAGACTCTCATCTCGCAGCTGCACTCCCTCGGATGCAACTGTGCAGTATGTGTTCCAACGTGTGAGAGGCCCCTGGGGTGGTTCGGGGGAGTGGGATGTTATTGCAGAAGAGGACCCTGCCCCAGTACAAAGCACTCCCAGAAGTAGGGCCCAGACATTCCCAGTCACATCAGTCTCTGCCACAGACGCCAGAGCGGGCGCAGCAGTGCAAAGTCAGAGAAAGGGGAGGCCTCAAAGGTTCCAATGAAGGGCACCAAAGGGCAGGATCAGGGCCACTGTCCCAGTCTGACGTCAGCACACCCAGGAAAGTGGGTACACCACTGGACCTTCTGTTCCCTCCTCTGCTCGGCAACCTCTCCTCAATTAGGTGGGGACAGGCCTTCTCCAGGTGCTCTCCCCAGGTGTCCTTGCAGGCTCAGGGAACAGCAGGGCTCCCCTGTAGCTGTATTAGAGATGCTACTGCTTCTCAGATAGGCACTGGTCAAATGCACAGCCCTTCAGGCCACTGCACGCCCCTCCATCCCCAGGAACTCCAGCAGTTCACCCACAGGGCTGTGGGGCCATACCTGTCCGGGGAGGATAAAAAAGGAGGGGAAGTAACTCCAAGTTTGTTCACCCCCGGTACTTCAAATACTATGCCACAGATTAGGTCCCCCCGGTCCACTCACAGTGTAGTGTCTGGTGCCGCCTCTACCGTCCAATGAGCCAACAAGCACCCAGGTCAGCCGCATTCACCAGTTGCCTCAAAGTCCACAGTGCCGGCACAGCTGGATCCAAGCCGCTCTGCCACAACTCGCCCCCGGTGTCGGCTCTCGGTGACAGGATGCCCAGAGAACATGGCCCGTCTTAGTCAGTTCAGCAGGCCACCGAGGCGCACCACAATGTCTCTGGGGCTTTATGCCGCAACTGCGGCTGCCCTTTTGCGGAGCACAAGAATAAGATGGATTGTGTCCCACTGGGCCGTCCTCATCGTCTCCCACGGCCCCTGTTATAGCAGTCAAAGGTGTTTCTCTGTCCAGGCAGCTCCTGGGGCAGTGTTAGACAGCTGTTGTCAGGCATGTTGAAGCGGGATGGCTTTCAGGTGTCAGGAGCGTCCCTAGAGCTTAACCGCCATCATGGCCTCCTTAGTCAAGCCCTAAGATTGTTTTATTTAAAAGAAATCACAGACATAGTGGTCTGCTGACCCCAGCACTCCACAACCCCTGTGATGGCATTGAATACCAGTGGGTCACAAATTACGACCTCATTAATACATTAATATTCATGAGGCAGGTCTATTTGCGACCCACCACGAATCGCTAATGAAACTCAAAAGAGTTTAATACAATAGGAATGGCGATTTTCTAATTGCGATTAGGAAAAAAATTGCAAATGTTAATTGACTACCAATAATATTGTAGACTTGAAAGGAAAGTAACCCATTTGACAAGACTTCAAGAGGAGTTTCACCCTGAAAATAGATATCGGAATGTTAGGAATTTAACTGTCGAAGAAATTTAAAGTATACGAAAATGAACCTGAAATTACTATTAGATTTTCTATAATAAATTGAGTGATATGTGCCACCAAAGGTGCATTTTCTGTACTGCATTAAATCCTCCCACAGTGCTGCTCAAGTTAAAATGCACTCTTAGGCACTGGTCAAATGCACAGTCCTTCAGGCCACTGCACGCCCCTCCACCCCCGGGAACGCCAGCAGTTCACCCACAGGGCTGTGGGGCCATACCTGTCCGGGGAGGATAAAATAGGGGGGAAGTAACTCCAAGTTTGTTCACCCCCGGTACTTCAAATACTATGCCACAGATTAGGTCCCCCCGGTCCACTACTGTGGTTCTGAAAATCTGGACCCTATTGTTATCCCAATATCGAGGTCCAATACCCGTGTCACAAAATATCAACGTACCATGACGAATTTAGTGTCCGTGAACGATAATGATTAGGACATCATTCCTATGTATTTGCGTGACAATCGAGGGTAGCCAACACCCCTAAATCGTAGTTTCCGTCCCAATCCCTTAGACTCCATTTTGTGAACGGCATCCATCTTACGTCTTGCCCTCATGTTAAGTCAATTAAAGGTCGAGCTTGATCCAAAAGGACACGTCCACCTTCCCTGACTTCCCCCTGACCTGTCCAAACTGACTCCATTGCCTTAAGCCAAACCTGTTTGGGCGGCTCCCCGCCTAGTGGCCGAATACGATACTATCGACACATAACATTCCACAAACCATTCACCCCATACAGAACATGCTTTCTACAAACATGCACCTGCCCATACTTCTTCTTTATGGTACCTGCCTTTATTGGTGTTTCATCGATATCTGATGGGAGTCCCGGATCTTGCTGGGTAATCTGTCACGAACTGGGCATCTAAAATGTGGGTTTGCTTACGTGACGCCGCACTTTGTATTATTACAGAAATATGTTTACAGCCATATCATAAACTCAAGAATTCTTGCTTGAAGCCATTATTTCTGTATAAAAGGAGAAGACTGGTTCTGTAAAAACGAACACGTACAGTCTCCTGAGAATACATGACCCGTGTTTGTCATGCTTCTAGGACACGTGTTACTTGGTAGCTACCAATAAAACTTGATCTCTGACTGCGACTAGAAGACTCATTGTTTCTGTGGTCCGGAACAAGGGAGAACTCAGAGGTCATCGGGTGTTATCCCCTGGCACCACCGGGTTCCTAAAAACCCGGCAGCTCAATTGGCGCCCAACTCGGGGCGATATCAAGCGGCGACGGTCCAAGCCAGATGTTCGTGAGGAGCTTCGTGTGAAAATTCCGGAGGACGGCCAGCCACTTCAGCGACCCCTGTATGTCGACGTGGTTCCGAAGGTCTTTGCTGCGAGGTTCCCCGCGTCCCGACGGCTACGAAGGACTGCTGCCCTGACTATCGCCTTGTTTTGGACCCAGTGATCCTTGGTAGAGCGAAACGATAGACGAGTCTTCTAGCGACGTCACCGATCTTCAAATACTTCAGTTAAGTATAAGTGGAGCGTCTCCCAGTCCTTAGTTTGTCCTTAGTTTTTGGTATCCTGGAGATACGACTTGATTTGGCACTTGCAAGCCCCAAAGCCGAAGGACTCGTGGTTTCACGAGAAATATCATAAAAGATAAACCTTTGAAGTTTGAAGCTAGACTAGTGAGCGAAGATGCCTGGTTTTAGCAGACTTGGAAACTTGTTTTGTCTTGGTTATGATAGGGACTCCCGATTAGAGGATTCGTGTCCGGTTCCTCCAATTGGAACTCCAACGTATGAGCTCTATGTAAAACATGGCGTAGGTCCTATCACATATAATGAAGTGTGGATAAAATACACCCATAAAGATGGTGTTTTAAAATGGCCCCAATATGGTAGTTTCGACTCAGAAATTCTAGATAACCTAGAGGTCAAACTGTTCAAAAAGAAAGCCCGACCGGCGATGTTTGACTCTTTCCGCTTATGGCGTAAAGAGGCCAAACAAAAGGCAATTAAACTAGAAAAGAAGAATAAGAGGGAAAGGGGTATTTCAGTAATACAAGCCGCGATAAAATTTAAAGACAACGAAGAGGATCGAATAAGTGAGCAGTTGCACAGGCAACGTAAAATGGCAATAGATAAATGCTATCCTGTTTTACCATCTCTTCAGCAAGAGACAGTAAAAGAGCGTGAGAAAGATCCATTAATGGCGCATTTGCTGAGTTCGCCACCACCCTATGCGCAAAATGCCACAGCACCTCCGCAACCTTTAGTTGCACCTCTGGTAGCTGTTATACCAGCTCCTCTACAGCACTCACCAGCTACTCTTCAGCTGGCTTCTATTTCTCTAGTGCAGCCTCCTCAAGGCTCACCAGTCACATCTACTTCTCCTACTGTTCCTTCTACAACTTCGCCTAGCGCACCTTCTATTTCTTCCGATACTAGTTCTGCGAACGCTTCTGTTTCTGCTTTGCGTGACTATGTTCTGACACCAGTTATTCCTCCACTTTCACCTTCCGTCTGGCATAAAACGGCCAGCATTATTACTAACATTCCTTCACCACTTTTTCGGTCGCCTAAAACGACCCCTAATACGGGACTAAGACAGTTACGAAGCCAAATGCCTGATTATCGAGAGAGGGAATGCCTGAATAAGTTAGCACGGAATTGGGCTCTGGATACAGCCAGATATGATGTAGAGTCCGTCATGAACGTTTTCCGTCAATGGGATGAACCGACGCAAAGATATGTTTTTGAACAAATGTGTGTTTTTCTGTGTGAGGATTTGGAAGATAATGGTCAAGAGAGCAACTCTCGAGAGTTGTGTAGTATACGATTTGAATTCGGGGAAGGCATGATTGTAGGTCCCGATGTCGACAAAGCAGTTGAGGTATTATTATCATATCGAAGCACAGGTGGTAACTCTGAGTCATCGTCTGAATGTGGTACGTCTAGTAGGAAAAGAGCGAGACAGTACCCCATGAGAGAGGTTCCTCCTGTTTGGAGGGAAGGTGATGCGAATGCTAATCCACCAATTCTGCCCCATTTCCAGCGTGTATGGGTACATGTCCCATGGAAAAGATCGGAAGTATTATCACTCAAACAGTCACTACCTGACCCTCGTAAGAACCCAACTGGGTATTATAAGGAGTTATCGCAAACTGCAAGCTCATGTATAATGAATTTAGCAGATGTAGACATGTTATTTGGGAACGTTGTTCCACATCCTTTATGGAGCAAGATACGTCATACGGATCACGATCAGGAACTAGGTGACTCATGGGCGAACATTGCGACTACAGATGCTAGACAAGTCGGTGGTTTTAAACCTGAGCTGTTAATAGCTGAACTTCCCGGTAGAATTATAGCGTACATGAAGACAATAATGCCTGAAGTACGCGTAAATTGGGACAAGCTATCAGCATGTAAACAAAAGAAAGATGAGAATGTGTCTGACTTTTTCACGAGATTTGAGGAAACATTCACCGACCACAGTGGCCAAGATATGGCTACCGAGGGTGGCCAAAGATTGTTTGTGGACAAGTTCGTACATAATTTGCTCCCTGAACTATGTAATAAACTAAAAGACTCTGAGAGTGCTTGGGCTGTCTCTACGTCAGCACAGATTTTAGCTACAGCCCAGTACTATGAGAATCGGCGTAAAGACGAGCTAGACAAGGCAGATAAAAAGACGAAAGATTTGAAAACTAAGGTTCTCCTCCAGCAGGCCTATCCACCTTGCACGGCTAGTCAGCCCGACTATCAACCGCGACAGCAGTATTCGAGGAACGCGCAAGGTAACGAGTTTTCCCACCAGCGTCCTACATATGGCCCGAATCAATGTGCGTATTGCAAAGAAGAGGGTCATTTTAAGGATAATTGTCCGGCTCTTGCGCGACGTTTAAACGGTGGTCAAGGTGTAAGGGGGAGAGGTGTTCAACATGCCCCTAGAGGTAGAGGCCGTGGAAATTTCACTCAGAATACAACTTCTTTTCCGCCTCAGAAGTCCATGAATAGCTTTGACCAACAGAATAATTCATCGTCTAAATCAGCTCAGTTATTATTATTATTATTATTATTTATTTTTATAGAGCGCGTAGTCACCCTGAGGTATCCCAGCGCTAACAAATCCTATCTCTTCAGTTCAATGGGACAAGGGAGAGAAGAAGAGGGAAGGGGGACAGAAGATCAGGGTTCCGGACGAGCATGATTCATTGGGGAAAAAGGTGAGTCTTGAGCCGCTTCCTGAAGTGAAGGTATTGTGGTTCGAGTCGCAGGTCGCGGGGGAGTGAGTTCCAGAGACGTGCAGTATGGACTGAAAAACGTCTTCCTCCTGAGCGGGCTTTCTTGAATCTAGGGGTAGTGATGAAGTTTTCCGTGTCCGAGCGGAGGGGTCTTGTGGATTTATAGGGTATGATGAATTTCCTGAGAACAGGGGGGCCTTGATTTTGTAGCAGTTTGTGGGCTAGGCATAGGGCCTTGAATTTGATCAGTACTATGCTGACGACTATTACGCTGAACACGAAAATGAGGGTAACGATTGCTAGGACAGCCATGGACAAAGAGAGGGAGTTGTCTCAGTTCCGGTAGATCAGAATGGACCTTATGTCGAGGTAATAGCCTCAGGAGTGTCATAGCCATTTCTGCTGGATACTGGTGCCACAAAAAGTTCTATCATGCACTCGAAACTTCCTGGCGCACCTTTGTCTGGCGAAATGAATGTTTCAGTAGGTTTCTCTGGCGCCCCTGTTAGAAACCCGATCTCCAGTCCTGTATCTCTTTCTATTGGCCCATGCGAATTAGAAGCACCCCTCATTTTGACAACAGGTTGTGGTGAAAATTTGCTAGGTTTGGACTTACTAAAAAGGTTATATGCGACCTTGTACTGTTCTCCCTCGGGAGTACAACTTACTTTAGGCAAGAAGGTCATTTCTTCGATGTATTTATCAAAGGAAAATATTCCAACTGAATTATTGTCACTTCCTGATATACTCTGGGCTAATGGTTCTAATGATGTAGGTCGTTTGGAGATAACACCATATGTCATAACGTTGAAAGCCGACGTTAGGTTGCCACGTATTCCCCAATACAAAATATCTAGCGAATGCAAAAAAGCGTTGTTGAAAATTGTTCATGATTTAATTGATAAAGACGTCATCGAAGAAACGACAGGAAATGTCTGTAACAGTCCGGTTTTGCCCGTCTTAAAACGTACTGATCCTTCACAACCCCCTGTGTATAGGTTCGTGATCGACCTCAGAGAAGTAAACAAGATAGTTATCCCACAGTTTCCAGTCGTCCCCGACATTACTGCTTTATTGACAATGGTTCCAGCTTCAGCAAATTGGTTCTCGGTGATTGACCTGAAGAACGCTTTCTTCAGTATCCCGATTGCCGAGGAGAGTAGAGATATTTTCGGATTTAATTTAGGAGGACGAAGCTTCCGCTTCAAGTGCGCTCCTCAAGGCTACTGCGAAAGCCCATCCATATTCAGTCAGGCCCTGAAAACACAACTAGACACGATTGTTCTACAAAGTGGTTCAACTCTGATTCAGTACGTAGACAATCTGCTGATCGCTGCGGACACTGAAGAAATTTGCAAGAAAGCTACGTTATCATTATTGCATCACTTATGTGACATGAAGCACAAAGTCTCCCTTTCCAAACTACAATTTTGCCGACAAGAAGTAACCTACTTAGGTCACGTCTTGTCGAAGGAGGGAAGGAGACTGACACCAGAAAGAATACAGGCAATTGCAGAACTAAGTGCCCCAAGGACACAGAGAGAAGTTCGAGCTTTTTTGGGCATTACATCGTACTGTAGACAATGGATACCGAATTTCTCACTGCTAGCTAAACCCTTGCTGGCACTACTCCGTAAAGATACGCCCAATCCTATGCCCTGGTCTGAAGATTGTCAGACTAGTTTTCACAAGTTGCGTGATGCATTGTGTTCAGCCCCTGTGTTGGGAAACCCCAACTACAGTAAGCCTTTCACATTATATGTCCATGAGAAGGAAGGCTGTGCATTATCAGTCTTAACACAACATTTTGGGAA
The DNA here is from genome assembly GCF_964261635.1 of Lissotriton helveticus. Taxonomy (NCBI): domain Eukaryota; kingdom Metazoa; phylum Chordata; class Amphibia; order Caudata; family Salamandridae; genus Lissotriton; species Lissotriton helveticus. The sequence continues at coordinate 899,220,096 of NC_136057.1, forward strand.
CAGACAGCACCCATGCGCGTATTTTTCGGCAACTCTGGATCCTGTGGATAAGGCACTACCAAGTTGTCTGAGGGCTACCGCCGCAGCAGCTGTCTGTATTCGACAATCCGCTGGATTAGTCATGAATAATACTCTGATCGTTATGGTTCCGCACGCAGTAGACATTTTACTAAACAGGACGAAGACACAACACCTTACTAGCGCTCGACTATCCAGTTACGAACTGACGTTGCTAGCAAGCCACATACACATAAAGAGGTGTGATACACTGAATCCCGCAACGTTATTACCCATTCCGACAGGAACAGACAAGAGTGATAAACATGACTGCTGCTTTAGGACAGAAGAAGAGACAAAAGGGAGAGTAGACTTACAGGACACTCCCCTTCCTGAATGCAATGATACTTTATGGGTTGACGGTTCATGTTTCAAGTTACCGAATGGTGATACGACTGCCGCATATGCTGTAACAACATTACACACCATTATAGAGACCGCACGTATTTCCCACAACTCTGCACAAGCTGCGGAAATTATTGCACTTACCAGAGAATGCGTGTTAGCAAAAGGAAAGCGAGTGAATGTGTACACGGACAGCCAATACGCCTTTGGCGTGGCTCACAGTTTTGGGAGATTATGGCGTGAACGTGGTTTCCTTACCTCACATGGTGCAAAGATACAACATGGTCAGCTAGTTAATGAGCTCCTTGAGTCACTGACCATGCCACTACAAGTTGCCATTATGAAATGCAGTGCACACAAGAAAATTCAAAACGATATTGGCCGCGGGAATGCATTTGCAGACGAGGTTGCGAAAGAGACCGCAAGGGACACGATGAGTCGAATGTATGTTGCGGGTCCCGCTAGATGTACTGCTGATGTGGGAATGTGTGAGGACACCATTGAAAGCATAAAATGCATACAAGCTGAGGCAACTGAGAATGAGTTGAATGAATGGAGAGAAAGTAAGGGTAGATTGGATGCGAATGGTTGTTGGGTCGAATTATCGGAACACCAGCGATGGCTACTACCTAATGCATACGTACTTGCAGTAGTAACAATGGCTCACGGCATGGCACACATCAGTTCGAAAGGAATATGTAAGCTATTGGCCCCAGTATGGCAGAATAGCACTATCCCAAAATATGCAGAAAATGTGGTCAGAAACTGTATGATATGCCTAAAACACAATCCCGGTAAAGGAACTCCAACTCCAGCTGGTCACTTTGCGCCTCCTACGTATCCGTTCGAGGTTTTGCAGCTCGATTTCATTCACATGGAAAGGTGCAACAATCTAAAGTATGTGCTCGTTGTTGTTTGCGCTTTTTCAAGGTGGGTGGAAGCGTACCTCCTTAAAGACAATACTGCTATGACAACTGCCAAAGCCCTTGTCAAAGAGTTCTTCCCGAGATTCGGTATGCCTAGAATTGTCTGGAGTGATAATGGAAGTGAATTCATAGGACGAGTGATGAAGAGAGTGTGTGAGTGTCTAGGCATACACCAGAAATTCCACGCTGCAAATCACCCCCAATCAGCTGGATTAGTAGAGTGCTACAATGGCACTTTGAAACTCAAGCTAGCCAAGATCCAAGCCAGTACAGGTCTTAAATGGCCTGACGCCTTGCCCCTAGCACTCTTGTCAACTAGGATGACCGTCCATTCCAGATTAGGTCTTAGCCCCCACGAGATCGTGTTGGGCCGCCCAGCCAACGTCTGGGGCGTGCCAAGACCGAAGAAACTCCGCAAAATAGAACACCCTGTACTGCTTGATTATTTGTGCGAATTGACAGCTAAATTGCGTGTTTTACACCAACAGGTTCACAGTTCCTCTCCGCCAGCCTCTGACGATCCAGGTCATACAATCAAACCCGGTATGTGGATATTGGTGCGGAACTTCCAGCGCACCAAAAACGGACAGCCGAGGTGGACCGGACCATACCTGGTACTTCTTTCCACGAGATCAGCGGTTCGGGTGGACGGCAAAAAGAACTGGGTGCATGGGACCCATTGCAAACGGGTCCCTCTGCCCCTTCCATACGACCGGTGGGTCGATAAAGGACTTGCCGACTCTAAGACTGAATCCGTACCTCGTTTCATCCCTTTCAGCGATGCACGTTTAAAAGAGACTGGTACCGAAAAGGAGAGTGATCGTATTTTGCAAGGACGTGTGTCACCATCTATGCAATTGGACACTACCGAACCTGAGACATTGTTTAAAGACCACACCGTACCTGAGAAGCGACGATACAACCTGAGATCCAGCCCCAGGGACTAATAAAACCTTGATCTAATGTGATTTCCCTTTTCCCCCAAGAACTATTTTTTATCTTCCAGCTCTCTCGTCCCAGGGAACGAGCTCATTTTTGATTTTCGAACCGCATCCGGTTCCGCTGCTAGGGTCGCGGTTGAAGTGTAGGGAGTGCAACCAAGGAAGTTTTAGGTCCACGGTTCTGGTTGGTCCGAGGGAGTCACCCCGGACCGAACGGAGCGCGCTCCCTGGCAGAATCAACCTACCACCGCGGGCAGCAAGTAGAGGATGGAGTTTCCAAGGGTAGAGAGACCTGTCAAGCTTACGAACTTTGAAAAACAATTGTGTACTATACTGTCCAAGAAAAGATTTTTAATAATATGTGTTCTAATGCTGTGTAGCACTGTGATGCTTTTGATTGGTTATGCTCTATTCGTATTTCAAGTTTCCCTACTCTCAAATGACACTCTGCCGACGCCTTCTCCCACTCTCTCCCCACATTCTTTTCACCCTCTACCTGAACACGAGTCTGCCAGAAGGCTCGAATTTGTAAATAACTCTTTCATCCAACTCCTACACCAACACCAGTCTATAATGAACACATCAAACTGTTGGATATGCGGACTCATGCCGCACACAACGGATAAGGGTATCCCATACTTCATTCTGCCATTTAGTTATTATGGTTCTCTGTGGGCTTTCCAGACCATGTTCCTATTCACCCTAGAACCATACCCGACCCGTTCCACTGAAAGTGATTCCAGTAACAAGGCACTAATAGCAGGGATAAGAAATATGAGTAGAGAGTTCGACACATATCTGACTATCCCCAAAGATGAATTGACTCCATACACTCGTTGGAACGTAACCAAACATGGCGTTTACCTGATCAAGAGCCAGGCAGCAAAGAAATCCCGCCCAGTTTGGATAGTGCCCCACCGAGGTCACCTATGTTTACAAGGTATTGGTAGAGATCCCACTGCACAGTTAGGAAAGAGCATTTGCACAGAAACATATGTGCTCGCCTCCCGAACTTCCCCTATACTCTTAGCAGCCAAAGGCACGTATTTCGTCTGCCATGACCAAGCCTATACATGGTTACCCCCTGACTTCTCAGGCACGTGCTTCATCTCATTTCTGCTGCCTCCTACCTACACGGCCCGAGCAGATTACCATCGGACAAGGACAGCTAGAGGTGTCGTGAGTAAAGACGACACCGCGGGTCAGGAATTCGCTGACTTCGCAAAAGGTTTTCTGCCATTTTGGGGGCCTATGGTGAACAGCAGGAATATTCGCCAGTTAGCTAGGATAGTTGAATCCGCCGTGACTACAACGGCCGGAGCACTCGGCAATTTGACAACCGAGCTTCAGTCGGATCGACTTATGACCCTTCAGAACCGAATTGCCCTTGATATCATACTCGCCGATCGTGGTGGTGTGTGTAGGGTCATCCAATCCAGTTGTTGCACATTCATCCCTGATAATGCACCGACAGTATACCAGGCCATCACTAAACTACATGAAATATCTGGCTCCCTTCACGTTGAGAAAGGGGATTGGTCCTTGCTAGGGTGGTTCTGGGGACTGATCGCTGCCTGGGGATGGAAAACGCTAATCTTCATTGGGATGATCTTAACACTTCTGTTTATGTTCTGCCTATGTGTCCAGTGCGCTCCTGCACTCTGTGGCCTCTGTGCTACTTCATGTGTACGGAAGCCTGCGTCAAGGGACGAACTAAGCAACAGGATGATGTTACAGCAGCATCTCCACGAATTCCTTCATACAGATTTGGACTCGGATTAACATGAGTTATTGCCTTACATAAGGGCAAAAGGAGGGTCTGTGGTTCTGAAAATCTGGACCCTGTTGTTATCCCAATATCGAGGTCCAATACCCGTGTCACAAAATATCAACGTACCATGACGAATTTAGTGTCCGTGAACCGATAATGATTAGGACATCATTCCTATGTATTTGCGTGACAATCGGGGGTAGCCAACACCCCTAAATCGTAGTTTCCGTCCCAATCCCTTAGACTCCATTTTGTGAAAGGCATCCATCTTACGTCTTGCCCTCATGTTAAGTCAATTAAAGGTCGAGCTTGATCCAAAAGGACACGTCCACCTTCCCTGACTTCCCCCTGACCTGTCCAAACTGACTCCATTGCCTTAAGCCAAACCTGTTTGGGCGGCTCCCCGCCCAGTGGCCGAATACGATACTATCGACACATAACATTCCACAAACCATTCACCCCATACAGAACATGCTTTCTACAAACATGCACCTGCCCATACTTCTTCTTTATGGCCAGTTTTATGACTGGGTGGTACCTGCCTTTATTGGTGTTTCATCGATATCTGATGGGAGTCCCGGATCTTGCTGGGTAATCTGTCACGAACTGGACATCTAAAATGTGGGTTTGCTTACGTGACGGCGCACTTTGTATTATTACAGAAATATGTTTACAGCCATATCATAACCTCAAGAATTCTTGCTTGAAGCCATTATTTCTGTATAAAAGGAGAAGACTGGTTCTGTAAAAACGAACACGTACAGTCTCCTGAGAATACATGACCCGTGTTTGTCATGCTTCTAGGACACGTGTTACTTGGTAGCTACCAATAAAACTTGATCTCTGACTGCGACTAGAAGACTCATTGTTTCTGTGGTCCGGAACAAGGGAGAACTCAGAGGTCATCGGGTGTTATCCCCTGGCACCACCGGGTTCCTAAAAACCCGGCACCTCACTACACAGTGTAGTGTCTGGTGCCGCCTCTACCTTCCAATGAGCCAACAAGCACCCAGGTCAGCCGCGTTCACCAGCACAGCTGGATCTAAGCCGCTCTGCCACAACTCGCCCCCGGTGTCGGCACTCGTTGACAGGATGCCCAGAGAACATGGCCCGTCTTAGTCAGTTCAGCAGGCCACCGAGGCGCACCACAATGTATCAGGGGCATTATGCCGCAACTGCGGGTGCCCTTTTGTGGAGCACAAGAATAAGATAGATTGTGTCCCACTAGGCCGTCCCCATTGTCTCCCACGACCCCTGCAATAGTAGTCAAAGGTGTTTCTTTGTCCAGGCAGATCCTGGGGCAGTGTTAGACAGCTGTTGTCAGGCATGTTGAAGCGGGATGGCTTTCAGGTGTCAGGAACTTCCCTAGAGCTCAACCGCCATCTTGGCCTCCTTAGTCACGCCCTAAGATTGTTTTATTTAAAAGAAATCACAGACATAGTGGTCTGCTGACCCCAGCAGTCCACAATCCCTGTGATGGCATTGAATCCCAGTGGATCACAAATTACGACCTACCTCATTAATACATTAATATTCATGAGGCAGGTCTATTTGCGACCACCACGAATCGCTAATGAAACTCAAAAGAGTTTCATACATTAGGAATGGCGATTTTCTAATTGCGATCAGGAAAAAAAATGCAAATGTTAATTGAGTACCAATAATATTGTAGACTTGAAAGGAAAGTAACCCATTTGACAAGACTTCAAGAGGAGGTTCACCCTGAAAATAGGTATCGGAATGTTATGAATTTAACTGTCGAAGAAATTTAAAGTATACGAATATGAACCAGAAATTACTTTTAGATTTTCTATTTCCACAGTGCTGCTCAATTTAAAGGCACTCTTAGATAGGATATGCTAATGATTTTAGTGCTTTTCACAATTTAGTCTGGAGGTGGATTGAAGACAGAAGCCGACATCAATCTGTCTTTGGGGTTTGTAGTAATCACACCTAAATCAGGAACTTTAGTAAATCCTTTATTTTATGTAACGGAGTACAAAGTGCATGCAGCTCAGTAAAGGACAAGCAGAGAATGAATAATAACATTCTAATATTCACAGTTCAGCACTGACACCCCTGTACTTCTATATTCCAACCGTCCTTAAAGAGATATACAAGTTACTACACATCTCCCTTATTAACAAACAAAAAAATGAATAAATAATAATAAGAAAATACACAATACACATGAAGAAATTTAAAAACTAACAAACTCCTCAAATGTCTTTGGAGTTAATATACGTCTTCCAAACTTGCTGGATTTCTCTTTCACACTGTTCTCTTCAACCAAGACTCCATTATCCAAACCAGATTCCCCAACAATCACATGATCATCAGATTCAATCCCTTCGGAATTAATCCCCAGCTCACCTCCACTACTACACCTCTCCTGAGGAACTTCTGTATTCACTCTACTCTCTAATCCTGGCATACTAAACCTGTCCCGTGGAACAAAATCCAACAAATGTGAAGCAAGATCCTGAACTCCAGAATGAGAGCCAGAATCCCGAAAATTTGAATTCTTAGCCACATCATTTCCCCTCTCAACAGAAGGCAAAGAAACATCCACCAATAATGTTTCTTTTGTTCTGTAACATGTCTCATTCCTAACAATAGAATCATCTGAAATAGAAATACGACTCATATGATGGATACTACCATCATCCAACTCAACCGTGTTCCGCATAACTTTAGTCACAATCCTAGAATCAGAAAACCTAGACTGTAGTGTGCTCAACTTTTTTCCACATTTAACCCTGACACATTGTCCAACCTTAATACAAACTTCCTTGGTATTATGTTTAGCATCAAAATTAAGTTAATTTTTACATTGAGAGTTGATAATGAATTCCTTCACCTGTTCACAATCCCAGTCATACTTTTTACTCCTACCCATCCATCCAGGATCAATCCTGCAGTGTGGAAACCTTCCACGCATTAATCGAAAAGAACTCTCTCCAACCGTATCATGGACAGTTACTCTATATGACCATATCAGCTTGTTGAGTTCATCATTCCAATTCTTGTTCCCTTTTTTTGTTAACTGTAAGACACCTTTTAAAACTCTATTAACTCTCTCCACAACAGAATTACCTCTAGGATGATATAGAGCAGTACATTTCTGTTCAATACCTATATAATCCATACACTTTTTCAGCAAATCTGATTTAAATTGAACGCCATTGTCCGTTAAGATGGATGCTGAAAAGCTCTCTCTTAAGAAAAACCTTTCTAGGAAACTGGTCTCTAATGTAAATCATTAGAGACCAAACACAACATTTATACATATTCCCAAACAAAAGTTATCACATTTTAACTGTAATAAGGTAACTCATTAGTATCCTATGGGTGAGGTAACAAATGTACGAGCGTTTCACTACTAGAACATGTAAAACTTAAAAGTAGATTTCCAACTTTTTTTAACACTATGCACCCTGCCCTACTGACTGTTTAGGGCCCATGCTAGGGGTGACTAACATATATTAAAACGGAAGGTTTGGCCAAGCAGAAGGTTTATTTTGCCATATCGCAATGGCAGTTTATAACTGGGCAAAGGCTGAAATGGTAGGCTGAAACATATTTTAAAAGGATACTAAAGTGAGTGGCGCAATGAGTGCTGCATGGCCCGCTAGTAGCATTTCATTTCCAAGCCCTGGGTACATGTAGTTTAGTCCGGGCGTAAAACTCCGCTCCGTTCACAGAGTTTGCGAAATTAGGCAACTCAGTGGAGAGCGCTGAGTTACCCTTAAACTCCGCATTATGCAACGGAACTGAGTTTTTTGGGGGGCTGCGCGCTCAAAATGCAATTTAGCGTGCGCAGGAGCGACTTGCCTGTCGCTCGGAATCCTATAGGATATTTTCAGGGACATTCTTGGGTGCTATGAGATTTCTAGCCAGCCACATTCTCCAGCAAGATTTTGCATTCGCCAACACATCATTTGTCTCCGTCAGCGACCTCCGGCAGATATTTACTGTTGTACGTAATACTGAACGCGCAGGATCTACAGCAGCTGCAATCTAGAGAAGATTCTCTCCTCAAACAGCCTAAAAATCTTCCCAAACTTACTATTTGAAGTTAAAAACCTGCTGGAATTGACATTTGGCAGTGGTTTTTGTGTGAAGAGTCTTTTTTGTTGTTTTTACTTTTTTTCAACTGGAGGGAAGTGCCCCTGAGTCTCTAACTTCCTGTTCCTGTCCAGCAGGCTCCTCCCAATGCTTTGCCCATCTCTGATCACTTTTCATTTGGATTTAGAGCTGAAAGGATCACTCTGTGTGTTTGAGGCATATATCCCATTGAATTTAAGGACCTTGAATTTGAGATTTCACAAGTAAATTGTAAAAATTGTATTATTTGTTTGATTGGGGCCATGCACCTCTATTTATTTGTACTTTTAATCAATTTTTTAAATGTATTGCGGAAGATGGCCTGTTGTTTCAGTAGGGCCTAGTGATTTCTTTGCATTTTATTTTTTATTCTTTTGTAAAAGAAAAAGTTTTCACAGTTTACTGCATTTTCTACATCTTTCTAATACATTTGAAATTTTGATTGAACTCACTATGTGGCCTAGTCTGCAAATTGCCCAGCCATCAAGCCCAGTGCTAGTCATGGGTGCATGAAACAACGGTTTCTGTGGGGTTCACAGCATTTAGGCCATGGATGGGTTTGGGTTGAAATACAAAATATGCTTTTTTGAAGTATTTCATGTTTTTGGTATACAAACAGTGTATAGGAGTTAGAACTAGGTGGGATAATGCCTTTGAAGGATGTGTCTTGTTGTGAACATGTTTTGTTAGCCCAATAATGTTGTTTTTGGCATTGCTCTTCTCTGTGTTACCATGCCTCCTTTGTCTGGCCAGTGTGTGTTTGTGTGTTTGCCATAGGCCAACATTTGCGTTTGTTCCAGATGCCATGTGGCCACTGGCCAGGGGACATTTTCTATAGTCAGTGCACTGTCCCAGCCTAGGCATGAATGTGCTATTTGTTTTACAGGCCTCCTGCCTCTTGTTGTTGTGGCTTGTGAGTGACCACGTGGCTTGCGGCCATTTTGTGTAGGCAGCCAGTGTGCTTTTGCCATAGGCCTGCATGCGTTCTTTGTTCTAGGCCTCCAAATTCTTGTTGTGACCATGTGGCTGGCGACCATTATGTGTAGGCAGCCAGTGTGTTTTTGCCATAGGCCTGCATGTGTTCTTTCTCCTAGGCCTCCAGCTTCTTGTTGTCACCATGTGGCTGGTGGCCATTTTGTGTAGGCAGCCAGTGTGCTTTTGCCATAGGCCTACATGCGCTCTTTGTTCTAGGCCTCCAGCTACTTGCTGTGACCTGACCATGTGGCTGACGGCCATTTTGTTTGTTTTACAGGCCTCCTGCCTCTTGTTGTTGTGGCTTGTGAGTGACCACGTGGCTTGCGGCCATTTTGTGTAGGCAGCCAGTGTGCTTTTGCCATAGACCTGTATTTGTTCTTTACTCTAGTTCTCCAACTTCTTGTTGTGACCATGTGTAAGGCAGCCATTTTTGTGTAGGCAGCTAGTGTGATTTTGCCATAGGCCTTCATGCGTTCTTTGTTCCAGACCTCCTACTTCATGTTGTGACCATGTCGCTGGCAGCCATTATCTGTATGTAGTCAGTGTGCTTTTGCCATAGGCCTAAATTAATTCTTTGTTCTAGGCCTCCAGCTTCTTGTTGTGACGATGTGCCTGGCGGTCTTTTTGTGGATCCAGTCAGTGTGCCTTCCCTATAGGCCTGCATGTCTTCTCCTTGTTCCCAATAAATGCCTTCTTGGCGGTGGTTGGCAGCCATTTTGTGTGTCCAACTGAATTCAGCTCTTTTTAGCCATAGGCTGCATGGCTGGTTGGGCAATGAGATGACAGTTTAATAATAACATTATTATATCTTTGAGGATAACTTCACTTATGTTTAGTTATTTAAATGGTTCATGTTTTTAAAGTAATGAATTGGTAAAAAAAAAAATTCACGTTTTTAAACATATTTTTGTATAATTAAAAAATACATTGTTCATACCTTTTCCCACTACATCTTGCATCAATCAAATCAACCCCATGTCTGCTATAGGTGCACTGTACAAAAAGAAGACGTTCCCTGGGTTTTTAGATATTTCTATATTTAAATACTCAACTCAACTATTCTCCTCTCATTCCACTAGAACCACTCACTCTATATGTTCTCAAAGCACATCTGCTGTATTCCTTTCTTACTCAATATGGGGAAGTAGAACCACAAAGGCACAAAATAAATCAACAATTCCAAGTATACATTCAATTACATTTATTAAAAAGTTTTTTTTTTAAAGGATTTTAAGTTTGTTAATTCAAGAATGATTTTGACAAGAAAAAGTTTTTTTGCAGCATTTCATTCTGTTATCAATTCTTAGGCCTCAACAATTCATTTTTAATACAGTGCCTAATGCCAATTGATACAAACAGTAAAACAAATAATCATAAAAACCAAGAGGTTTATTTTGTCGACGCGTTTCGGTGGACTCCGCTTATATGCCCCACCTTCCTCAGGACAATTAAAAAAGTGAGTGGTTCTAGTGGAATGAGAGGAGAATAGTTGAGTTGAGTATTTAAGTAAAGAAATATCTAAAAACCCAGGGAACGCCTTCATTTTTTACACTGTTACCGACCCAGTTCCTGTTGGGTTCACGGGTGACTCTCTTTCCTTTTTGCTATAGGTGCACAACACCATTCATTGTCTAGGGATTATTCCTACCATTGTCATTTGTCAGGGGCACCTCCCCCAGTGCCACATGACACATTGGGAGTGACGTGACATCACACGCCACACATAAAGGTAACAGTTTCATCTGTATGTTGTAGTTGCTGTTTTTGCTCTCTCTTATTCTTCCTGAGTGGTGAGTCACCATGAAAGTATTTGTTGGTGTTGGTTTCCGTTTTACGAATGAGTAGATATGTTTACATTGTATTGTTAACTAAGGGATTAACAGCAGTGACTGTCTGTGCTACTAATTGAACAGCAACAATTCCACATTTCACTGATGTACTTATTGCTTTTTTTCTTTTAGGTGCACGACAAAAGACAACAACACATCACTCACTGTACTGCCAGAAAGAAGGCCTGTGCATGGCTTAAGTGTGACGCGTGAGTGACCAACACATCAGACATCTCTTCAACTTGTGAAGCTAACTAATAGCTTCAAGATGGCCCCAATGAAAGATGCCACTGCTAAGTCTAAAATTGCTACCAAGAAAGTAGCAAGTGAGAAGAAGGTGCTTAATACCACCATCACTTGTATGTCACCCCAGATGTTTTTTGGAAACAAAAAACGGAGCCTGCAACACCGGCCTCTGGTGAGCAAGCAGGGAGCAGCACGCCCAAAGCAGTGGCCCCACCCCAATCTAGGCCCAAGCCCATGTCTGTCACAGAGGCAGCCAGTCTAATCACTGCACCGCCGACGAACAGTGATGCTGACATTGACTTATCTCTATCGTAAATTAGTACCCAATCATTGCAGGGAAGTGAACAACAACAAGAACAACAGCCACAACTGCCAATAGTAGTTCCTCCCGAGGTAGGAGCAGTTCAAGAGATTGAGCTTCATGCTGAGGAAAGTAGAGCAATGTGCTCCAGAAGTTCCTTTGTATTCCAGATATCCAACTAGAAAACGCAGGGTTAGTGATACATCATCTTCTTCTTCAAGTCCCCCTTCTGATGATCTAGCTGGCACTTGGATCCTGCCTCAGTCTGAGAGTGAGACACAACCAAAGAGGTAGAGGTAGAGGTTAACGCTAGGTGTACCCTCCTTACTGTATATAGTTTCATCACAAACTTTGAGTATATCGGAAAAAAAACTAACCTGTGGGGGAACTAGGATTCAACATAGTTTGTTGTAATCACCTTACTAGAAAGAATACTCTTTTTCTAGTGACCACTCACCCACCAGGGTTTCCCCAAGGTGGCATGCTTCATCATTGGGGTTCCTCTCAATCCTCTACGGATTAAGGTTTGCTGCAACTAGTGAACTACATAGGAGCACTTAGTTATGGACTATGTGAGGTTTAGTGATGTGGGGTGGAAGCAAGATAAGTAGCATAGTTAAGGCCATGGCCGATGGTGGTTATTTCAGGGTCCTGAGTTTGGTTCACTGCATCAACATCATTGTACAAGACTTTCTCAAAAAAGAAGACTAAGTAAGCAACTTAATGTCCACCTCGAGAAGAATCTGCACTTATTGCAGCCATTCATTTAAAGCCTGGAAACAGCTGATGGTCATCTAGCGTGATAATAGAATGCCTGTTAAAACACGCATACAGAAGGTGCTAATACGCTGGAACTTATTACATGCTTGAACACCTGTTTGAGCAGTACCGACCTATCAATAAATATGTCATGCAAAGAGGAGATGCAACTGTAAAAGTAATTATCACTGAGATGGACCAATGGGGCCTAGTCAAATGACTGACAGAGATGCTGGTTTCTTTTGCGGTGTTCACATGGGAAGTCAGTAAAGCGGACAGTACCATGGACCAAGCCATCACTTTGTTGCACATGCTACAGGAACAGCTAAAGGAGGTGTCTGCAATGTACGCAGGTGTGAAGGGAAAATAGATGCACATGACTTGGTGGAGAGCTTAATCCTTCACTTGTCTGCATCTGCCACAATTTTTGATCCATGGTACAAACCATTAGTGCCCATTTTCATCCCTTTTTCAGACAGGGATGTTAGAAAATACAAAACATGGATAGTTGGGCAAGACAGTGAGCTAGAAAAAGGACTGCAGGGAATTAGAGGCCCACTGGTCCAGGGCACAAGTCCTGTGGTGCATCCTTCAAGTTCAGAGCCTGAGGGCAGTGCTGTTGGCTCACAGCAGCCAAACCCAACGACAAGAACACCATGAACAACACCAGGAACTGGAGCACCAGCCCCGAATCTGCAACTGAGTGGTTTCTACTGGCAGGGGTTAATTCCAGCGTAGAGGCGAGGGCAAAAGAAGTCGAACAAAGTGGAGCACCAGCTATAAACATTGAGTGAATGTTCCAGGCCTATCTGGATGACGCAACAGAGGTCTACCATGATCAAAACCCATTGGTGTATTGGCATGGAAAGAGGCGTTAATGGCCAGTGGTCTACAGTCTGGCAATAAACTATCTGGCTTGCCCTGTAACCAGTTCTCTGCTGAGGGAGTTTTCAGTTCTGCTGCTGCTGTTGTCACAGTGAAAAGGACCAGTTTCTCACCCTAAAATGTGGAGAGATTAACCATGGTCAAAATCAATCAGCACTTTATACTGCCGGGTTACACCAAATGTGAAGTACCACAGGAGGAAGATGAAGGAGACTCAGGTCATGGAAGTAGTGTGTAAGATGACCTACTTCTGGGTGAACCACCAGAGTTTGAGGACGAGCTCTACTTCTCTCACTACTAGGCTTTCTTTCTTTGACATCCACTCAAAAATATCTATAGCTAGGGAACATTATTTACTTTATTGTTTGTGTGTGTCTGATTGTCTGGTTGATAAATTGATCACCACTAACTTACTGAGATACATTTTTATTTCCTGATTGTAGTTGCAACTGTGTGCAGTCAGTGAAGAAGTCCGACTCCCGACTCGTCCTTTAAAAGCCATTTCCCTCAAGCCAGACATTGGATGGAGAATACAAATGTGTGCCTGCATCCAACCCTGGACTGTGACTATCTATGCTTTCCTACCCTAGAGGGAATGTCCCACCCACATGTGACATTTATAATTCAGTTTACCCTGGCAATTCTCTGCTTTGTGAACAAATGGAGGATCTGCGTTCTGCAATGTACCACCAATCGATCATGGTGAGCACACCTGAAGAACCGGTAAATGGTTGCATGCACTGTACGCTGGGTGATTGTTGTTTGTTGTGATGTGTGAACTAGTTGTGATATGTCATCATCAATGTGTTGCGAAAAGATTGAGAAGAGATTGAGAAGAGATGAGATGATTCATGTGCTGGTAGGCAGTGTGAGACTAGGTGTTTGTTTGTTACGCTTAATGTTTAAGTGATGATTTTGAGATTCCCAAAATGTTGGTGGCCTGGCCTACCGGCAGCTGATCAATGAGTTTACATTTTCCCCCTGAAGGTTCTTTTTTTTACTTCCCAATTGAAAGATAGGATAGCGAAATTCCTTGACCAGGTCCAACTCCACTCCACGCAGTCCACACTCCAAACTGCTTTTTTAAAAATTGTTTTCAGCTCTATATTTATACTCCTTAAAGACTCAGACCTTAAATAATACAGTTTGCGAACACAAATCTAGTCTACACAAAAAGTCACTCAATCTTTCCCTTCTTATTTTTCAATAACAAAATTGTACTACTACAGGCCGATCTATTGCATTTTGAGTTGGGACTCGGGACACTGTTGGTACTGAGTTGGACACTATACTCGAGCTCAAACTCAGGAGGATCAGAGATGATAGAATGAATCAGGGCGTGGGCATGAGCGTGACTACTGCGAGAACTGCCACCAGAAGTAGATGGAAGTTTTCAAATTCACTGTAATCAACCGATTTGGATGATGATGATGACTTTGAAGTGGCCTAAAGGTAAACAACAGCACCAGACCTACACAGTCTGTGCAGTGGTACTGGTGAGTGCTGTGACCGACAGCGGTGCGTTGATTTTCTAATTGAATGGGAAAATGATATGTTGCTGTGTTTGTGTGTGTGTGTGTGTGCTCCCTTCTCACTGCTCAGTGGTGTCTGGCTCCAATTCGTCATTTAACCCGAAGCTTAGTGGTAGTTGGGTGGGGAGCCTGCAGTTGTGATAACTGCTGGAAACAGACATTTAGCCAAGCTGCCTCTGAGTTTTTTCTTCTTGTTGCACTCCTCCTTATGCAGTTTAACTTTTCTCCATGACTCTTCAAAATCATTTTTTGCTTTTCAATCTAGAGGCCCAGGCCTTTACCATTCACCATACTGGAAAAACAATGTAAAATACTCACACTTACCTTACCGAACCTCATCGATGATGGACATTCCAAGATGATGCAGATGAAAGTCCCAATTTGCAAATACAGTATATTTTTTTCTCTTTAATCATTATAATGTTTGTGTTGTTTATGTTTGTTACTCGACTCCTACCGATATTTTAATTTTATTTGATATCTTTTACAGCTCGGACCAACAGTTACAGAACATAATGTAACTTAGGTCTCTCTGGGGGCAGAGAGATAATTTGATTTGGTTTACCCGTACTAGTACTCATCATCATGCATGCATTTACTTTCCCCCCCATAACAAATATATGATGGTTGGCTGCCAAGATGAATGTGTTGTCCTTGTGTAGTGTTTCTCTTTGTCGAACCTTTCCCTCAAATCCCCCTTCCCATCCATTCATCAAACCCCTAACTCTCTTCCCCCTGGCCTGTGTGATTTATTGAGGTAAGACAAAATTACATGTACACCATTAATTGATCACACACTTGGTGGGGCAGATTTGCTGAAAGCAAAACCAACTCAAGGCAGGGCGAGGATCTTCCTCTGCTCTCAGTATAGCCAAACACTGGCAATATTATATATATTAAATTGGCCACCCATTCACAGTATTTGATATTTAAATTTTTTTTCAGAGCAAAATAATTCATAATTGCCAGCATCATCATCCTTCCAGCACTAAAGCTTACGCCTGACCACTTAATAGCTTGAGTCGACTTCAGTTTGTAACATTTGCTATCTCGCCATTCTGATTATTTTTTTTACTTTAGCATTGCTAATCATGTTTTCTTCTTGTGTACTATTGCTAGTCATACTCTAGTCTCCCTCTGGTGACTCTTGATTCTTTTGCAAAGCTTGCATATAAAACGGCATTAACTCAGCTTTTTATTTCAATTTAATTAGTTCCCTGCGAAGAATATTCCTCATCCTACAGTTTGAGTTCGGCTAGGAGGGAGTGGAATCTCGCTTCTGGATCTGGTGCTTTCACTATTATTCGACGACTAGTTCTCAAGCTTGCTGCTGCTGTCTACTACCACCACCATGGCACCTTGGTAAACCATGCAGCCATCACTTTGCCTAATCACAGGTAAATGAACAACTGTGGGGGATTATTAAGCTACAATAACTATATACTAGGGAGATTCACACACCCACACCTCCTACGAGTGCTTAGGGGTTAATATAGTTGCAGACTGCAGAGACTAGGAGGAGAGAGTAGTAGGACAAGTGAGGGTACCGCATAATTATCTGTTGGTGTGTTACACTATCAGCAGATTTGGAAAACTGGCTGCGGGCCTGCGCTGCAAAGGAAACAGAGTGAAGTAAAAGAGTAACCCCAAAAAAGATTTAAATCATATGTACAACCATAAAAAATGTATTTCCCTAACAAAGAAACTAGAAAGCCTACAACACCTGACCCACCCCTTTCCCTAACCCAAACAAATGTCCAAAGTAAAGAAAGACCAAATAACTGTCCAAACAAATGTCCATAAACAAAAAATGCACTGAACGCCAAGATTTTCCCCAACTCCCACATTACCCCCCTCTTCCACCCACCAAACAAATGATAAAAAAATGCATGTATCCTAGCAGCCACCTATGCACCCTTTCACACATGCATCATTCTATGTCAGGCATATTACATTTCACCGGTCCTTCCTCGTTCCATCCTTCTTTCACATCAAGGTCTGACTCTTCTTCATGAAACCTTCTATTCTGAGTCGAAGATAGAAGAGATCACCATTAGTTACTCAACTCTAGCTGCATATGATATGGCTAAGTAAAGATGGGTGTCTTCAACTGTTCACAACTTAGTCTCATACTCAATAGTACAATGTACACCCTTTGCGCTAGTATATAATTTGTCAATAGGCAAGCAAAACAATATGACTTACCACCGCCCTCCACTGCCTCACCCCTTGCAACTGCTGCATATGCTCCCTGGATGGGGTGTCCGTCCCCTCTGGGCCCAGCACTGGTGGTTGGTGCTGGTAGAAAAACATTAAAAAAAATTTAGATGCCATATGCGATTCCTCTATGTATTTTTTTCTGTAGCAAACTTGAAAAAACATACACCACACACATCACTAGCAATTTGAGTACAGCCGCAGTATGTCCAATCAGAAACTATAAAATATTGGGTTGGGCATTTTATTTTTGTTGGTAGCAATATTTGAAAAGCCTCAGTCTCGAGAAGGCAACCTGTGAGGGACTAAACTGAGTGGCTAGAGGAAATGGTGAATCTGAGTTTTTGAAAAGAAATAAGAGTGGCCAACTGGCAGAACAATCGGACATAAATACTTCTTGGCTGGCAAATATAATGGTGCCTTTCTCCTCCTCCTCATACTTCCTTCCAGTCATGGTGCACAGTAATCAGTTCACCATCAATTGCTGCTAATAGTACCAGGCCCAGATAAGAAGAAGACACAACTTTGAGGTGTCCAAAGTGACCATTGCCACTCTCAAGTTTTAATGATTGAGCATGAGAAAGTCAAAGAAAGCCTTCTTCTCCTCTCAACAAACATGCATAGAATACCTTACTTGGGCATGCATTCTGCATGCAGAGTACTAGTACTAGTACTAGTAAAGTAGTAAGGACCAGTGGTTTCTCTGAGTTTTACAGTACCACCACTAGGCAGTCCACAAAATATATATGGGGAGAGGGAAAGCTGACTGAAAAAGCTGAAGACAGGAAGCTGCACACAGAGGCAGTTGAGGTTAAATACAGACACTAGAAATAAAAAAGGACTTAGTAAATAATAGGATAATGTAGGGATAACAAGATTTTTGAAATGGATAAATCGAAGAGGATTGGGGGGAAAAATAGATTAGGAAACAGGTAGAAAATAGTTCAAAATAAAGAGAAGTAAAAGTTATGGAAATATATATTAATATTAACAACAGGAGGACTTACTGGAGGCAGCAGCGCCATCGGCCGAGGAGCATTCATCCTGCTGGGAGGCACCTCCAGCTCTCTCACCTGCCTCTGACCACCTCCTGCCCCTGGATGCTAATGCATGTAAGACATAATTAAAGAGACAAGAAATGATTGTTGGTAGATATAAATAAATAATGTCTCCAAAACAATTTTTGGACAGGAAACCGCAATTGCAATAACATTGAACTTTCCTAAATCATATCGACTAGTAGTAAACTAGAATTGCAGACCCTCCTCTTGATTCCACATTTCCTAAACCTACCTAGCCCACCTATTAGAAAAACTTTGCAATAAATTGCAACACATGATATTTGGTTATAAGTTCTGGTCTCATTCACAATCATTCTCAACTCCCTTTGATGGGCCAATTCACTAAGTCTGCATTTTGTCTTTAAATGCATAGATGGACCATGCATACACCAAATTGGTTGGTTGCTTGCCACTGTACGAGCTACAGAGGAGAGGACGCGTGCCGCTACATTACTAACACTATCTACCACTATCTTAGTAGTGACAGGAAAAGGAAAGGAGTCTCGTTTTTCTAGTTTGCATTATTTAACTTAAGTTCTTACATAATCACCCGAAGTGAACACAAATTTGCATACAAGTACAATTAGGTAGCACCGAGCACCTGTCTAGAATAACGATCACATAATATAAGATTTGTAAATGTAACTTACCAGCATATGAGCAGCAAAACATATTAGCAATAACATGTAGCACCCTACAGAAATAATAATAATAATAATTAGCTACTCTCCAAGCCCCACAACCTCAACCCCTAGCAGATCCAGCAGGTCCTGCTCTAGGTCCAGGATGTCGGACCACCAGTGCATCAGCTGGTGTGTGAGTGCACTGGACCCCAGAGCAGCAATACATTTTCCATACCCAGACTCAGGCCTGCTGTCTTCTGCCAGGGTGGAGGGGAGGTGGCACTGCACACATATAAACAGCGCTGCCACCTCCACCTCTGAAAACAAGGCCCAGGGCTGCACCCCTACTGGGTGCCGCCGTCTGCGTTTTTGGCATGGGTCTCTGCCATGATGCGGGGTGGGTGAAAAAGAAAATGTAGAAAGTATACAAAGAAAGGAAGTAAAGAAAATTAAGCATCGAGTATTAGAGAAAAACAGTACAATACTCACAAAAAAGTTTTAAAAAACGCAAAATATACACTTAAGAAGACAGAGGAAAGGATAATAAATAAAAAAGATCAGGAAAAAAGTTCTGGGAAAGAAGGATTGAAAAGATTTAGGCAGGATTTAAAAGTCGGCCCCAGCACCATATCAGAGAAGAAAACAAGATGGCCACACCCATGCGCGACAGCGTGGTGCGGTTTGCATGATATTTCCCCCTGAACACGCAATCCGTGTTGCCGTACGGTGGAAACATCACGTGCACGGGCTGAGTTTTTTTCCACTTTACGTATATAGTTCCGTGTGGAGCGGCTACTCAAACTCCACCCAGGGTTACGTGTAGTACCACTTTACTAGGGACTTACAAAGTAAATTAAAAGCGCCAATTGGGTGTAAGCCAATTATACCATGTTTAAAGGAGAGAGCACATGCACTTTAGCACTGGTTAGAGGTGGTAAAGTGCACAGAGTCTTAAAATCCAACACAAATGGGTTCAGAAAACAGGAAGGTTAAAGGCAAACGGTTCAGGGGTGACCCTGCAGAGAGGGCCAAGTCCAACACTTATCCTTTAGGAATAACAAAAAATGACCCAATCCTAAAACAACATCCAAATATTACATTTGTTCAAATAAAGGGGCTACCTAAGAAAGAAAATGTACTTTATAATTTTAAAAAACCATGACGAAAATCAAACATAGTATGACTTAGGGGCAGCCCACCCTCAGTTTACATTTACAATTTCTGATCTCAAATGGTGATTCTTTACACCATTCTTCTCATACCAGTCAAGAGGAATCCCCAGACACAATTTTAATAATTCATTTCCTTAACTGAACAAGGGAAGTAGTGTAAATATTTATATATAGAAAACATTCCTTGAAAATCTCTTGTAGATACCACAGGCATGTTATTCATTAAATCTATCCTAACAGCTTCTCACCACTTTTTTTCATAATTCTTCTCGTAAAATGTTCTTCTGTATATAAAGGAGATAACCCACTTGTTCACAGTAACAGAGTAAGCAAATTAATATTCTTTTCTCCCGAAGATAGGCCACGTGGTTTGATGCATGAAATATCTCCTCTAAGGTCTTGACAGGCAATTAGTTGACAGCATCTTCCTTTAAACAGGACAGATGAACTTCACAATGCTAAAAAATCAAACAATGAACAAAACAAATCCCTAATTACAGATCAATCCCCTGATATTTTAAACTTCTTCTGAGAGCAAAAATCTCACAATCAAACAATACTCACAGAAATAATTTTCCCTCAGTAATTTCATACAGGGTTTAAACTACCTCCCATGCATACTGCCATTAATCTTTAAAAATCAGATAAATGTGCAAGAGATTTGGTAAACCCTTCTTCATACGCACTGAGGAGTAAGAAAGAGAACTCGTAAAGGATAGATCTAGGTATTATGCATTGACTATTTCCAATCTTTTTCTTCTAACCAGCAAGTATGTGAACATTTATCTTATTTATCTTTGTCATTAGACAATTTTAATGGAAATATTGTTGAAAGGTATATCTCTTTTGATTTGCAGGCCAAATGGGATCTGTTTAAAAAGAGTCAGATCATCCGTAAAAAGGTATGCCTCACATCACGCGAAACTACCTTTGGGCAAAACATTGGACAAAGAAATAGCCGGTTGAAGATAGCCACAAAGAAATGTGAATAGGGCTGGAGTCAGGAGGCAGCTCTGTTTTAGATCACTTTTTACCCATATTTTCTCAGATTCCTATGTAAACGACTAACTCAGTGGGGAATACACATAGGGTTGTTGGCAGGAGTATGATTACTTCTTAGTGATAAGTGGATGCAAATTCATCTGCAATTCAAAATGCAGCCTGAGATTGAATGAAACAACAATATAAGGAATTTCTATGCACCGTGCACCTTCCTCAACAGAAAACACTGATCTATTCTGCCCTTTCCTCTGGGACAAAGCCACAGGTTGAAACCCAGACCAGTAAATGCAATGACACCCATTTGGAAAATCAGGGCCAGATGTAGGTAATTCTATTTTACCAACTCATAAATACCGAATTTTACCGATTCGGTATTTATGAATCGGTAAACTAGAAGGTGGGAGATTTAGGTAAATTCGGTAATTGAATTACCGAATCTGTAAAAATCGGTATTTACTGAATCGGTAAATACCGATTCGGTACTGCCCATTGATTCCTATGGGCCTTGAAGCCCATAGGAATCAATGGGCAATACCGAATCAGTATTTACCGATTCGGTAAATACCGATTTCAGCAAGGGTGCAGGGGTTGTCACTTTGACACCCTCTAGCACCCCAAATACAGGCATGTGTGCCATGTGGCACACAGACATGCCCTAAGGGCATGTCTGTCTGTCACATGGCATAGGTGTGCATGCACACATGTGCATGCACACCTGGATTCGGTATTTTACCACCCAATTGGATTGGGTGGTAAAATACCGAATCTGAAAGGCCTTTGGGACTCAGAAGAGTCCCACCTACATCTGCAAGTTACCAAATCGGTAAATTTACCGATTCGGTAAATTTACAGAATCGGTAAAATAGGCCCCCTACATGCCAAATCCTAAATACCGGTCGGTAACGGCCGAAATCGGCCGTTACCGACCGGTATTTGGGCTCCTACATCTGGCCCTCAATCTTTACAAAACAATTTAACAAAGATTTAAATCAATCAAATGCTGTTTTTTATCGTAGCCCCTTCTTGAATATTGGTAAATAATTGCCCTAAGCCACGAGGCAGGTCAAATTCTTACATTATTCAGGACCCAATGAAAAAAAGACACACAACTAATGTTCAATATGCAACATTTAAACCACAGACTCAGCCAGGGATGTTATCTGGGCCAGCCGCCTTTTATATAATCATATCCTTCCAATTATTTGTGATGGATTCCACAGTTATCAATTTCTTTAATAATTCATCAAACCCAATAAAAATCACAACCAAGAGATGTTCTAGTGTTCGGATATAATGATATGATGTAGCCTACCCACACATCTTTGGTGATCATATAACTTAGACTTGTGAGTGCCCTCTGTTACTCAGGGCTCAAAAATGTGCATGTCCCCAGAGTTAATTATTCTATATATCTTCATCACCTTCCGCTACTTTATACGCAACTACTTTTCCCTTATGTACTACTCTCGCATTTTTATATACCATTAATTTCAGTGAGGCCCCATGGTTCTCACATTCGGTATTTTAGATCTTGAATGTCTCAAACTATATTCAAACACACACGGTGGCAGGAGATGAGCCAGAGTGAGGATTGAGCAACCTATAATTAAGAACGTTTGTCAGCCTACCAGTTCATCTCTCATACGGGGCATCCAACCGGGTCCCCGTGGGAGTATCCCTTTTTCCTTTCTCACTTTACCAGTGTCTCACTTATCTCACTGTCTCACGAGGCTAAACAATCATCATCAGATTGTCCCCATACCCCTTGGTCCTGAAGAGACCCTGCACTGTAAAGGGTTGAAACACCGTTGACTGTATTTTAAAGCGAACCAGTTGAACAGCTCTGACTATTGTGCACAGCAGCTGGAATCATTACTAAGTTACTCTTTGGTCACCTTTAAATAATTGTAGAAACCAAGTTGTACAAGTTACATGTTTTTTTACTGTTTGTTTTATGGTTTCATTTCACTTGGGGACACAAAAGCACTATTGGTTTTTCTTGGTCTGTGTATATATCAATTAGAATTTTACAAATCTGATAAAAAGAATGAATGTGAATGTAAAGTCTGCAAGGCCTTCTTTCTTTATGACATCAACATAACCCGTTTTTGTGATTGCGATTGTGCATTTGATTATTATTATAGATTAGCCTAACTTTCCGCTGGAACCGTTGTTTCTGTTACACATGACATACCCTGGTTCCTAGTGAGTAGGGTGCGCCTTGTTCTTGTTCTCGATAAAAGATTCTCTCTCAGGAAGATATGATTCCTAACACTCTTCATCTAACAGAGCATATCTTGATATAGGAGGAGGCAGCGACTCCTGCCAGTTCTCCTTTTCTCCAAAAGGGGTATACTTCGTTATGCGGGTAAAGCATTCGACTGGGTGTTGTAGTGTGATACCAATAATATTGGGATGAACACAACACTTTATCAAAGTTTTTGATATATGAAATATCCATTTGCCAGTAAGAGGTTTTATCCATAGCCATCTCCATATATCCTGTTCCTGGCAATTTGGAGAAGCCAACTCACACCCCGTCTGTCTTAAGAAAAACTCACATGAGCCACAAGTAAATCTGCTAATCGAGCTATGTGGTTACATTCAAACGTCTTGGTTATGGAAGCATTAGTGCAGTACTTAAATTGACAAACCAAAATAAAGATATCATTGATATAATTGATTGAATGTTTTGAATGTACTTCTTGCAGATATGATATCAGGGAATTTATCAGTCAGAGCTATCACATCGTATTTCATTTAAATATGAATCATAAAACCTGCTCTCTTATAATTCCTGCTAGCATGGTGATCTTTCATGGGGACTTCTATTGTCTACAATAAATGTTCTAATAATGGATACATTCTAATATGTGAATCTGATAGATTAATTTTAGTCACCCAAAATTAATGTTATTTTTGGGTAAAAAGAGGTCATATTTTTTAAAGATATAATCCTCAATGATCCAGTGACATTTTTAATTGTTAATATAGATGTTTACAACAATTATTGCTTTTAGTGTACATGGGAGGAAATCTCAAATATATAATGACTAATTTACATATCTATTGATAACACAGTTAAAATTCCTCCGTATGCTCTTCCATATTTTGTGTAAAATGCCACTTGTGAAAATACTCCATAATTACTAATGTTAATTTCTATCACTAATTAAGTTTTCTTCAGCAACATCATTTTTAATTTCAGCAACTTCTTCCAAATCTTTTATTATATAGCTATTTTCCCAGCCCATGTATTTTCAAAACCAAGACATGAAGTACTGGAATAAGACATTTTGTTTGCTCTTTTATCTACCAATCACCCAATAACACATTGATCTTTTGAAACATCTTTTTTCCCCATCTTGATGACTACCATTATATTTCATAAGCAAAAGTTTAGACCCAATTTCTGTGTACACTCTAATCCCCACCCTTCCAGCCCTCGCATACTCCTTAAAGTGTACCCTAACAAATTAACTTCAATGGGCTCATGGCCCAAGTTTATCTTGCTGTCATAAACTTATCATACAACTATGAAGTATTTTTTCTTTGAAACGCCCTTAAATCCAATTCTTAACTCCTGTACTGTTGTAATGTTGTAGGTAGCCACCAAGTCAGGCACATTTATTTTGGTTCGATGAACCATAAGAGTGAATAGTACAAAGATATGTTAAATATGTAAAAATTAATAGATATACAATGCATCCCAATGGCAGTATAAAATATTAGAAGGAAAACTCCAGTCATAATAATTAAGGCTCCCTGTTTTCTGTTTTTACAGATTTTTACAGATAAATACAGACAGAAAACAATGTGTTTTTTGTTTGCATTTATTTATAAAAGTGGATAAATACAGAAAATGTTACTTCTTTTAGGTAATTCTCTGTGCAGTCTTTCATGAATTATAGGCCAGCAGCTCAGCAGAAGGAAAGGAAGGGAAATTAAAAAACAGGATGACATTTCTTTAAATAACAGAATGTCAACATACATTCATGGTATAATGCTAGTATTTACCAGTGGATGTACTGTTATTTAGTATAACAGAAATCATAGTATGAGTGCACGTCTATCAGTTAAATAGATACGGAAATGTTCAGTTTTACAACTTCATGCATACGAAAAACACGAAATAAATATGGATAAATACAGATACAATGGCCAAAAAATAAATACCATAAAAGCGGGAGCCTTAGTCATAATAAGAATATGCTGTCCCAAAAACTAAGATCAGAGCCAGCGGGACAAAAACCTTAACAAGAGATACCTCGAAAAGGTGCTCCAGAGGGGTCCGCTATATCACCAAGACTTTCTATTATTTTATTATGAGGGCAGCTCAGCGACTCTGTTAGATGTGTAAAATAAATGTATGCTCCTTCGTCTTTATACAGAACAGATTACATTTTTGGAATATGGAACTTTAGACTGTTGAAAATCTCACATCGATTCCACTCATCATGAAAATGTTTTGGCAAAATCTTCTGACAATGGGGGTGCTCATACCAGAGATTTAAACCCCGCATGCAAACCATTCATGTACACAGGAATATGAAAGGGAGGTGCAACATTAAGAGATTTGTATAGAATGGCCCTAGTTGTAGAAATTGTTCAAACATTGAGCAACAAGGGGTTAGATCATCATTGACCTAACAATCTTGCCCATAGCATTTTCTTATGACGAGGGCCCCGCTAATAAAATTCACAACAGCAGTGCAGATGTCAATAGAGGCCAATGAATACAAATAACTCATGCCTTTTTTATATGGACAGGGGCATTGCATTCTCAACAGTGGCAGTAAAAAGCTTTCTCTTGTTGTTTGGTAAAGTGCACAAAAAAATTTAAAGTTCAAAGTGTCACTGGGACATGGGATTAGTTGATCTGACCACCCTCGTTGATGTGGAAATGCTGCCAAAAAGTGCACTGTGCCTAACCGAAACCTTGTCAGGTAAAATCTATACTGTGAGTTGGGACTAAAAACTAAGTAAAATTGTAAACGATTAGCCATAGGACAGTCCCCCACAGGACATATCATTCCAAAATGTTCCTTCCACTGCCGGTGACAATTGTTAGCCCTGATAGAAAAGGCCATTTTAATATTGTCTTTGGCTGTTGAGGTCACATTCTGGGAGTTTTCATAAAAGTCCCACAAGCCAATCAAGAGCAGTGTACATTTCAGGTAATGAAACCAGGGAATCTTATCAACAGTAGAGAAGGCCAGACAGTTCCTGATGATACCTCCTGAGAAGGCTAAATCTTCAGATATACAAATCTTTACTCATAACAACAGATGAGCAAGGCCAACACGGTCCTCTATATAATCCAGACCTAAGTTAGAGTGGCAGATATTTGTGAGTGCACTTTTCGGTACCATCAATGATCTTCTGTAACTTGAAGCTTAATGCTCCTGCTATATCCCCAAACTCCTGCCCCGTAAATGGCGATGGATAGGCATTTTGCTTCATAGAGAGCTAATAGTTCTTTTACAGGTTTCTTAACCAATTTGGTAGCAAACCGGAAAGGCTCATCCGAGGCTCTAACTGTCTGCTGCTCTCTTAAGGTCAACAGAGAATCCCAAGTCAACTGAGTAGTAAAAAGGTTACCCAAACATGAAATACTTTTGACTTTTTCTATCTCTTTTCCCTGCATCATAAACGTTTTTGATTTTGTAGACTTAGGACCACATAACATGAAATACGATTTCTTGAAATTAACTTTTAAATCGAATGATGTCATGAAATTCATAAAAGCGTCCTGAGATTTCTGGAGACTTATAGCAGTCCTTGCCAGCAGGACGATATTATCAGCATATGAGAGTAGTGGGACAAAATGCTTTCCTATCCATGGAAAATCTAACTTCTTCTCCAATAAAAATGCCTCTAGCCCATTTGCATATTTGAGAAATAAAAAGGGGGCTTAAACATAGACCTGACAGACCCCCTCGGTTGAAGCTATTTGCTATGTTCTCTCCCCCTTACTACCTTATCTTACCCTGACCATTAGATTTGCATGTAACCTATGTAGAAGGTCAACCAAAGCTTTTTCTCCTTCCATGTCTCCCATCATTGCCCATAACTTGTCCCGATTGACAGTGTCAAAAGCACTCGGTAAGTCCATGAAGGCCAGATGAATCTAACTTTTCATGGACCTCGAGAACTTGCTGAAAATCAGAGACAAGTTGAGACATTGTTCAGTCGTGCCCATACCCCGTCTGAAGCCATATTGTGTTTTTAAAAGAATCCTATTTGAGGCTGTCCACGCCTCTAGTCGTGCCAAGAGAACCCTACCTAGGACCTTTACTGTCACATCAATCAGTGATATTGGCCTATAGCAGGCTGGGCCATTTCTGTCCCCCTTTTTATAGACTGGGTCCACGATGGCCTCTTTTCATGTCGTAGGCAGTGGGGCAATAATCGCCACTTTAAATTTTTTAGTTAAAAGCAGGGCCCATAAGACAGGGTTGCTCTTAAAAAGGTCCAGGGGCACTCCGTCGGGACCTGGAGCTTTCAGACAGGTGCCCTGTAATATTGCAGCCTCCACCTCTTCCACTGAAATTGACATACTTAACTGGAGGCGTATGATTTGTATTATGGATCATCTCTACCCCCTGTGTCCCAGGAAGTGTTGCCCTGTTTAAAGTATTAAGAATATGGTTGAAATGAGCCTACCACATGTCATCGGGGATCAGAGAATCTGCCTGGTACGAGTCTCCTGCGAACATCGGACGATTTATACCTTCCCAGAATGTTTTCTTATGTAGCCATTATTGAATATATATTTGACCATTTTAGCCCTCTTAACTCTCTTTTCTTGCATGGTTCAACCATGAATTGAATTGTTTTACTATCATCCGATTCTATGGTATAAAGTTACTATACACCTATAAAATATCTTATAATATTGCCCCTTTTTAAGGAAGCCATAGTTACTTTCTCTAGAATATCATGGGATCATATCAATCATTAAAGGCTTATAACCTGCCCACTCTAAGTAATGCTTTGATTTCCATAAAGGAGGCTGCATGTGAATTTCCCATCTAATTATTTAGCTATATATCTCATATTTGAACTTCTGAACCTATCTGCATATCTTGCTGTTCCTTTTCTACACTTGGATAGATTATTGGAATATTGTAGCTATTTGGGTTTCCCTCAATAGTCAATTTTAGTAATTTTAGATAGTTGATTTAGAAACAAAAACGTGTTTAAAATTTAACTGAATTACATACTTTCACACAATGGACCAAGCAGAAAGCTGTGTGCTTTCCCTAAACATAGAAGACACAAATTCTGGAAGGGCACTTTTTTCAATTTTTTCAAAGTTTATAAGGGTGGATCCCTTTGTTTAACATATACACCAAATCTAGTCATGGCGCTTTCTCTGTGCTTTGCTATTAGATGACAGGACTGGGTGGGAAAAGTCGGGGTGGAGTGGCTATTATCTGTAAATAAAAATACAGATGTAGTGTCTCACCGATGTCCATAATCAACTGCGATACAACACAATTCAGTATCGGACTATCCAACACCTGTCTCTTCTCAGGGATGCTGGTCTACAGGCCACCTGGACCCTGTAACACATTCCTGGAGAGCTTCCCTGATCTCCTAGCGAGTATCACTGCTAGTAAAGGATTAGTGACCATAGTAGGTGATTTTATTCTACACCTAGACGAACATAACAACGCATCCACCAACAGATTCATTCAAGATATGGAAGCAATGCAGCTCAGCCAGTATGTACGATTATTCACACATGAAAAAAGGCACACACTAGACGCGGTCTTCTCCAACTACGCCAAATTAGAGGTAGACACACCCATACCAGTTCCTTGGTCAGACCACTTTTATATTCCAACCACCCTTGCCAAAACACATGCACAAACAATAGTTCACAGTACCATGAAGGCAGGCAGGAATTGGCCTAGACTCATACCAGACAGCATGATTAATTCCCTAGAAGCACAAATCCCGGTCATGACAAGGAATCTAGAGTAGGCAGATATGTTATGATCTGACTGGTTCAACCAAGCGGCAGAACGTTGTATCCAGAAAGACAGGCCAAGGTTCACCACACCCAGAGAAAAATGGCATTGTTTAACAACCATCTTGCCTCTCTGAAAAAAATCGAAAGAAATTGGAGAAAAACATATGATCCGATTAGCAAGGGTCAGTATGAGAAGGCCATCAGACAGTACCATAATGAAATTAAACAAACCCAAGCCAGGTACTTCGAGGAAAACAAAATTCAGCTCCGAGTTCCTCTAGAGAACTTTTTAAGGTGGTCACATTTCTTACTTCTATAGAGCAAGAAGTCTCCCCTCAATCCTCAAAGGAGAGATGCAATGAGCTCATGTTTTTTTTTCAAAAACAAAGTGGAAAACAACTCGATGCAAGGGAATACTCACACAGATAGTCCAGATATCCCTCCAGGAATCAAAGACCCTTTGGCCCAGGATGCAGGACCAGGTTTAGCGTATTTTCCGGTGCTAAGCAAGGAAATTACCAGCATGATTTTGCAGAACATTAAATCAGGCTTCCCTCAAGACAAGGTACCCCCACATATTTTACTACAGGTTGGGGACACCACTTTGACCATCACAACAGAGCTGTTAGCGTTATCTTTTATTCAAGGCATAGTTAAAAAAAAATGGAAGCATGCCATAGTTCGACCCTTACTAAAGAAGCCCCACTTAGACCCTACAGACCTAGGGAACTACCGCCCATATCACTTTTACCCATTTTAAGAAAAACAGAGGAAAAGCATGTTAACCATACCCTTTCCCAGTTTCTGGAAGAGAATGAGGTGCTACATCAGACCCAAATGGGTTTCAGACCACAGTACGGAGTCAGGTTTGCTGATGGTCACGGAGGAACTCAAGGGAATTCTCGATCCAGAGAATGAAGAAAGCAGGTATCCGTGATAGCACCCTAAGCTGGATATCTTCATTTCTAAAAGACAGATCCTTCCAGATAGTGGAATGTGCACATCTCTCAGATGCACTAAAGATCTCATGTGGAGTCCCACAGGGCTCCGCCCTTAGTTTCACACTATTCAACCTTTACATGCAACCACTGGCCAAGATAGTTCAGGAATTTGGCTTATCAATCGTATCCTATGCCGATGATACACAAGTGGTTGTTTCAGTGACGAAGGGCCCTAAATCAAATTACAGCCAATTGGTTCCTTGCCCGGAAAAAGTAGCCAAATGGACGGCTAGATGTAGCTTGAAACTGAATGGCGACAAAACTGAACTGATATTCCTGGAAAATAATTCTGTGCAACTAGCTACTATTAGCTGGCCAAAAGAACTTGGCTGTCCTCCACCCCTAAAGCTCCATAAAGAACTTGGGAATGTGGCTGGACCACAATCTCTCCATTGAAATACAAGCAAGGAGACTGGCAGCCACCTGCTTTGGAATACTGCGCATGCCTCGCAAAATTCTAGCCCTTATCCCTGAACAGACCCGGAGAACCGTTATAAACACCTTGGTTATTTCACAGCTGGAGTACGGGAACACCCTTTATCTGGGATCCCCCAAATATGTGGTGAACAGGCTACAGGTGGTACAAAATGCGACAGCCAGGATACTCAGAGGCATACCCAGGCAAGAATAAGCAAAAGCATCACTGAAACTGCTCCATTGGCTGCCGATCCAAGCCAGGATCAAAATAAAATCTTTATGTACGACCCACAAAGCCATGAACTGCAAGGGGCCAGCCTTCTTAGAACACTTATCACCCCATACGTACCCGAAAGGTCTCTTAGATCATCCTCAGACCTGCTTATGAAGACTACAAGGATAAAGAGGTCCAGTTGGGGAGGAAGATCATTTTCCCACCTAGTGCCAAGGCTGTGGAACTCTCTGCCCAAAGAAATGAGACTGCTAAGGGATGAACTAAGTTTCAGGAAAAAACTAAAAACATGGCTGTTCCCCAGATGATTTTCTGATTCATATTTCACCGCCTTCTTCACAGCGCTGGGAAGCCCTTGGGCAGCTATGCGCTTTATAAATCCATAAACATAGATGCACATGCATGGAAAGTCATATTGGAAATTTTAAAAACAACTATAAGATGTCTGCTGGCTGATTATAGCAGTAGGCAGGGGCAGCTGGCAAGGTTCGCGGGTGGGGGGCTGGACGCAGGGGGGTGGAAGACGGGACGCGTGCTGCCATAATACAAAAAAATCAACATACCTTGCCACCGGTCGGAACAGGAAGCAGGCATCTAGGCTCCTACCACTAAGCCAATCACAACGCTCCAATGGAGTGTTGCGATTGGTCTGAGCGCAGTGACACAGCGCTCAGCCAGGAGCTGGAGGGGTGGGCATGTTCTCCATGCAGGCTGTAATGCAGCCTGGATGGAGAACAGGGGAGTGTGCATGATTATTTGGGTGGTCCAACCAAACAGTCATTATGCACAGGAGTGTTCTACCACTCCTCCCCTGCAGTTCGGCAACCCCCTCAAGCACTGCCGCAGCAGGAGGAAAACATTAAATTTTATTATTATTTTATTTTTTCCTTTCTTTGTTGCTCCTGGCAGTAGGGCAACGCTCCTCCGCCTTAGCGGAGGAGCCGCCACTGGCAGTAGGCAACATGCATAGAATGACGAGGCTGAGGGAGACAAGCAGTCATAGGGGCAGGGAGTTGTACTTTTTTAAAAAAGAGACAGGGATTGGGAGAGGAGTGGAGAGCCAGGAGAGGTAAAGAAGAACATAATCAGCCATATCCACTTCACTGCAAGCTCTGATATCAGCAATGGAAAAACTCATGCAATACGATGAGATCTAAATGCTCCTTGGAAAGGACAAACAAATGAATTGAAAGAAAACCCATTGCATCCTGAATAAGCAAATTAGATGGACAAGAATCCCTTTCATTGTTCAGAATAGGTCTCCAAGAAAAGAGCAGAAAAAGCTGCCCTCAGTAGTAATTCTCCAATAGAAAAGTTTAAAGTGCACAGTGTAATTTATAAGGTCCAACACTTTGACATGGTCTGTGATTGAGATCAACAAAAACCTTCATCGTTCCCACCCCTGAGTGTGGAAAATATAGAATGGTGTAGCCTTTATCAAACATTAATAGCATTTATGAAGACACTGGGGACTGTGAGGTGATATAAGCTGGGTTCATGCCAGAGCGGGCACACAATACAAAATATTTTGCTTGTGTCAAGGAACTCTGAAGGCTTCAAAGTTTAATTTTATGTCACATAATTTGTCCATGCCACAGGTTCAAGCTATATCTAATATTTACATAAGTGTGGCTCAAGTTGTTCACTTTGCTTTCTGAATGCAATCTATCTTAATGTTTTTCTTTGTCATTTTACTACTATGATCTCCCAAACAACCCTTTCTAAATACTTCCCACATGTATCCCTCCCTTGACTCATCTGAAGCCTCTTTTTACTACTATGAACTCCTTAATCCCTTTCTAGAGAATCTTCCCCCTCCATCTCGCCTCTTTACTCATCCAAAACCTCATCTTACTACTATGAACATCCAAATAACACTCTCTAGACTCTTCCCTCTTCTATCCCCTTCATTATCCTATGCAATCCAACTTACACACTCACATGGCCAACACACACATTAACTCATATTTCCCTTTACTAAGCCACCACTAATCCTTTTGGGTCCCGGAGTAACGTGCTACTTGCCGTAAAGCGCTTCGAGGCCTCGTCAGGGGTAGTAAGTGCTATATAAATACAATTACAATTACAATGATATAGACCCGGTTAGAGACCAGTCTTATCACGCTCAAGAAAGTAATGGCCAGAAATCGGTTTTGTCCCTCTCGCACCCTGAAGAAAATGTAATCCATTTATTATTTATTTTCGTAAATATGAATAGGTGAGACAAAGTACAATAAATCACGTAGCCAACGATTGTATGTACTATGTAGTACACTGATCAGGAAACTTGAGATGGGTTCACGTGGTTATAAACAGTACCCTCTCTCTTCCATGCCCCCTACTGCACTAGCATGTCTATCTCCTTTAGAAATTAACTGTCCCCTTTAATATAAAGCCTTAATTCCCGTCCCGAACATGTTCTAATGCGCTGTTTTTCGATGATATCTTTGAAATTTTGGGAGGCGGAGAGCTCGCTGAGTCACCACGAAGCAGGCCCATTAGTCACGGGACATCTGCCCTGCATAGTACTTTTCTCACGCTTGGGAAAATATAAAACAAAAAACTGCAGCCAAAATCAACTGAAATATTTCTGATCTGTGCGATAATGTGTGGCAGCGCCAGGGCTTATGAGTGCTTTATAGAGAGTGACAGGTGGTTAACAGGAAGACGGTGAATCATCGCCCACAGCCACGGGCTGATACATCCCTCAGACATCCTTCAGTATAAACAATTTGAGCTCTGGCCACGTTCATTTCCTCTCTTTGGTTAATCCTGCAATGTGCAGAAAAGGCCACTTGCCACTCAGACCTTTACAAAGGCCTTTTCTCTTTTAATAAGTGATGAATCAGGAGGATCACAGGCTCATGGCTGACAGCAGGCTCGGAGCTGGACGGTACCTCCGGGGGAGTGCTCGCCTTCAGCAAGAACCCCTTCTTTTGGTGTCAGGCATGAAAAAGGTTGTCAGTACAAAACAGAACCAAGCTTGGAATCACATAGGTGCATAATCTCCGGGAGGAGGGGAGGTGATGATATTGTGCGAGGGGTGAAGAGAGGGGCAGGACTTTAAGTGGGCCGGGTCTCACTGGTGCTGAGCACCGGCAGTTTTTTAAAGGGGTCCTCGAAACGGGTCTCTATCGGGCTCTGTTTTGTGCCCTGGCACAAGCGGTCTGTCTTTTTTCCCGGACTGCAGTGACAGCAGGCACATCGATGTGCACTGTTCACACTGCTCACTGCTTACTAGTGGATAAGTTATGGCATGACGTAATGCAGGTGAGCGTTGTAGGGGAAGGGAAATCCTTTAAAGGGAGTCATTTTCTCTCTGTTGTTCCCTTCTATTTTTGAATCTCAGCAGCAGTGAACTGTCATGGTGTCACCAGGGCTTTAAGTGGAAGCTTTTTCAATATTAATACAAGCCATAGTTGCTGCTTATTTATCTTATGCAACTAACAACCATTGACAGAGCTAAAAGTACTGAATTGATGTAGGCATGATGTTACTTATATATCTGAATGCAATGACAGACGCAGCAAAATACAAGTTGGACGGCACACTATGCTAAGCACAGATTTGTAGCTTATGTGTTTTAGCCACGCCCCTTGATTGCATTGGCCACGCCCCTTTGAGGGACCTTCCAGTTTTTTCATCCCACTTAAAGCACTGGAGAGGTGTACACTGTGATGCCTATGTTATGTCATGTGTATACAGTTTGTAAAACGCATAGTAGACCCAACAACGGGGCTTCTGGACCCAGAAGACAAATGAGCTGCCACTGATGGCACTGCGGAAAGGACTAGGGGGAGGTAAGATGGAAAAAAGCCATGCAATAAGAGATTTCTTAAAAGGCAGGTGGTTCGGGATGTTCCTGATGTAGAGAAGGACGTATGTTCCGGAGAAAAGGGGCCAATGCACAGAAAGAGCAGCCGTCAGCTCTTCTATCTCACTATGATGCCTAGAACACAAAGGGGCAGAACTCACATAATCCTAAATAGCAATGTTCCAACTTGATGTCCGACAATTTCCAACACAAGATATGTGTTGAGATGGGAAAGGTCCTCTGCATGGTGACGGACGTGCACCCCTGACCTAGGGGTCCCTGGTACAAGTTTTTTGTCATGGGGGAACATGGATCATCGGAGTGTGCTATAACCTGGCCCTCTCTTATTGTCTCGTAGTCTTTTTGCCTGGAAGGATCCACCAAGCGCTACCCTCATAGTGGTAGAGAGCTACTGCCCTTACCTCAAGATAAGTGACACAAGCTTGGTGGTGACAGTGAACCCATTTTGTTTAGTAGGGATCAATTGTGTGAACAAGCCTTTTTACCCGTGTCACAGAGTGGTGTCTACTGGGTAACTCATGTAAAGTTCAACAGCTGTGTATTTGACTCAACCTTGTCCTGCATGGAATGTGTATTGCACCGGACAGCGAGTGATACTTGCATTTGGTTACTGGGATGTATGTGTACTATGCATGGTACAATATATGGAAGCACATGGCCTGGCAAGGCTTGGGAAGGTGACAGCTGCAACCCTCAGACAGGAAATGTGGAGTGATGACATCCCTGAGGGCTGGGGTAGGAACACGCATACACTTAAGGAAGGGGAATGTAGAATCCTCTGTGCACTTTAAAAGACTCCGTAGTTCCAGGAAGAGTACTGCTCAGTGGTGCCTAGGCCCACTGTTTTGGGAAGTGGTGGAACTGATGAGGCTGGCATTGTGGACCATGGAATTTAAGAATCAGAAACAGTGTGATAAATTTCCTCACAATTGCTTGGTTGTATGGTTCCTACATTCAACTAGTTTGTGTCCTATTTCACATCTGGCACCTTTATTTTATTCTCTCTATTTCTTTGTGTTCCTGTCTCCCCATAGAACTTACCTTTAATAACAGCTCCTATGTCAATGCCAGACCAACTCATCTCTTCTGGTCTTCTAGACATGGCTGCTGCACTTCAGTCAATAGTGTCTCCTGGTGCTCCCAAACTCAGGGAAGGTCTGTGGGTGCTAGTGCAACTAAGAAACTAAATCAGTTGTGGGATAGGCATTTATACACATATTTGCTTCCATCCATCCACAAGTATGCGCAGGCGCATATACTCACCCCTTCACTTTACAAGCAAATACCCATGCACATACTCACACCCAGCCAATCACAAGCACACATATGTGCACATACTTACACTCACCCATTCACAAGCACACATACATTGCACACACCCTTTCATAAGCACACTCGGGTACATAAACATACATTCACATACACACACACACACACACACACACACATTCAACAATGCATTTACTTGTCAGGTCACAGTGGTGAAGTCTGGATCAGCGGGTGGCAGGAGGGAGAAGCAAAATGGCCCAGGAAAGAGCTGGAGGGTTCAGGAAGCAGACACCAGAAGGTTCTGTCAACTCCTCTACCTGGCTAAACTTGTCAATAGTCATCACTGAGAGGTGACCCTTCCCTAACTAGCCACAGAGTAGGGTGAGGTGAGGTCTGTGAGACTTGCTGATCCTACCCCATCCTGTGACGAGTTGGGAAAGGGTGATATGAGGCATCACTGATAAGGTTAGCCCTGGCACTTCAGGGCTGAAATCCAAAGCACCCATGACTGACTCTGTAAGTGATGCTCCTCATCATCGTCAGGGGGAAGAATCTAATTGGGCTTTGTCAGATTGAAGATGTCACTGCCCTCAGGGATGTGTGATCTTTGGTTTGGTATTCCTTGGCTGCCTTGTGCTTATGCATTAGCGCATGTAAAGCACCTGGCTGTTTTACCCTGCAGTGAAGAGTGTTGGTGTTAGACTTGTCATCCTTAGGGTGGTCTTCCCGCAACTGTTTGCCTGCTTACCTCTACTTTTTGCTGTATCTTTTTGTTGACCGTAGCACTCTGAGCACTTTACCGCTGCTAACCAGTGCTAACGTGCTTGTGGTTCTTCATTAAACAAGGTAACATTGGTATATACCTGACTGGCATATTTACTTTACCTGTAAGTCCCTTGTAAAGTGGTATACCATATTCCCTGAACCTGTAATCTAAATGCTACTAGTGGGCCTGGGGCACTGATTGGGCCACCCACACATAATAGCCTTTCTGTGGTGTAACAAAACTTGAGAGGACCCCCTGCAAAGTACATGGAGGGGACCCACTCCCACCACACTCAGGAACTCTCAGGCCAGGATACTTACTGAGGGGCCCTCTGGAGCTTGTGCCCCCCACAACACGGGGGCTGCGGGGGCCTTTGTTACGCCACTGTTTCAAACCTGTCTCAGGCCTGCTAATGCATGGCCTGTGTGTGCAGTTTACTGCGACTTTGACTTGGCATTTAAAACCCTTTGCCAAGCCTTAAACTCCCCTTTTATTACACATGGGTCACCACTAAGGTAGGCCGCATGTAGCCCTCAGGCAGAGTGCTGTGTAAGTAAAAGACAGGACACATACTTTTAAGTTTTCAATGTCCTGGTAGTGACAAACAGCTAAATTCATATTTTCACTACTGGGAGGCCTACTCCTCTCATAGGCTAGCATTTGGAATTCCTTAAAACACTTTTAAGGTATCATTTCTGATTAGAAAGGAGTAGCTAAATCATGTTTCACATCTTTGGAATAGTAATGATAAATCCTCTTTAGCGGTAAAGTTGGATTTGACATCACTATTTTAGAAATGCCACTTTTAGAAAGTGGACATTTCGCTGTTTTTAACTTTGCTCTGTGTGCCTGAAGCCTGTCTCCAATACATGTCAGGGCTCGGTGACAGCTACACTTTGTGCATTCCCTCTATAAAGCCACAAACACCGGAAGAGGGGCTGTAACAGAGGACTCATTTGCATTTATCTGCATTCTGATAGCCTTCCTGGGCAGGATTGAGGAAAGGGAGCTCACACTTACTTCTGAATAGGCTGTGTGCTGTACTCACACAAAGGACTGATTACCCCCCACAGTTAGCCTTTCAGACAGGGCTGGGATGAAAGGGGTCCTGTGCACTTTAAGGGGCTGCTTTGAATTCATCCCCACTTCAAAGGCACATATGAGTATAAGTACTGGGGCTCTGACCGTACCAAATCAGTACACTACTGGACCTGAGAAGAACTCTGCTGGAGTAAAGACTGATGTGCTGTCAGGATTGCCACTTTGCCTGAACTGACTGTTCTGAGGAACTGCTTTTCTGCTTTGCTGAGCTGCCCTGCTGTCTGCTGATCTCTGCCCTGCTGAGGACAAGTACTGTGGCTCCAAGGGCTTGCTGGCTTGCCTCCTGTTTTCTGAAGTCTAAGGGACAAGAAAGACTTCCTGCAATCATGATTGTTCTGATGGACTCTGCCATCTGTGAGTTCTACCCTTGCACAAGGTGCCCCCTCCAGCCCTGGTATTCAGAAGTGGGTTTCACAACTGTTTTGATACAAAATCGAGTCATCATCACCACTGCACCGGTCAACACCAACACATCGCCCTTCGACGCAGAGGTTGTTCAATGACAGCGGTTCTACAGTCTGCATGGCCCGATGACACTCTGCGTGGCTCGACAACGACGTATTATCTTCCTCTCAATAGAGCTCGATAATGACTCAGTGACCCGACTGCGTGGAAAAGATCAACAAATCATGCCCTCAAAGTCAACGCTTTATACCATCCAAGGTATTTTTTAGCGGAACCTGCATGAGTCTCATAGCCGGCCTGGATTGCACAAATCCTTTACTCATTGCCTCTCAAGTTTAAGTTAACCCTGCCTGCTCTGTGCCAAGCTAACAGATGGTGAGTACAGGTTAATTGTATAGTGTGTATTTTGCGTACCCTTACTAGGATTGTAGTCCCTGCTTGGACAAGGTGCAAACCTCTGCCAACTAAAGACCCAATTTTTGACAGTCTGAACTTTGTTCACTTTGACAAACACTCTTCATACTTTGGAAAATTGGGGGGAGGAAGAGCCCTAATTTTCACCCTGATGGTCTGCCACTGCCGGATATTTCATGCGATTGTCACTAGTATCCTCATTCAGAGCAGCAGGTGAGTCTATATTCATTACCACACTGGTTGAACTTCACAGATATCTATATGTACCAGTGTATTTGTGTGATTAGAGAAGTATGGGCCATATTATCAAGAAAGGGCGATACATTATCGCCGCTTTTATGGTCAGGAAACTGCCGCTAAAGCGGCGATAATGGGCTTGATAATATGCCCTTGTGAATTCCCATAGAAGCCCAGGTTAACACCAGAACCTGGGCTTCTATGGGAATTCACAAGGGCCTATTATCAAGTCCATTATCGCCGCTTTAGCGGCAGTTTCCTGACAGTAAAAGCGGCGATAATGTATCGACCTTTCTTGATAATATGGCTCATGTTTCTCTGCTGTTCTCTTCTCATGCTTTTTTAAAGATTAACCTCTTTGACACTGATTTTAACATTTCATGCAAAATACAAATTCTCTGTGGTCAGAAATTATCCCCCTCACCCTCATCTTTCCTTGATGATTCTTTCCTCTCCATCACTCTTTTTCACAATCCAAAAATTCTGATCTAGGCCTCAGATTACAACCTCAATATGTTTAGCCAGCATTTCACTATACTGCTAAATCGAAATTTGAAATACGAAATACACTGGATTCCCAACAGCTAAGTTTCAACTTCTTAGCCCCCATCTTCTCCTTGGTGGAGTCCGTGCCTCACTTACCTCACCCATGCCCCCTCTGAAGAGTCTGTGTCTCTCAAAACTTCTCCCATCCCATAGTAGACCTAGATGTGGACTCACTACATACCTCCTCACAGTATTTTTCACAATTTACTTTCACATGCTTCTCTTTAAATCACATCACACCTCCATGCCATCACTTCTCAGGTCCCAATTCTCCCATTTACCTCATTGCCAAACCCATGAAGGCCCACCCTCTGTCTTTTGCACCTAATACTGTACTTCTGATTCCTTTCCCTGTAAATTGCCTTTCCTCAGCTTGCTGTTCTACCCTCCTCTGCTCGCTGTTCTACCCTTCACTGCTCCTCTTTTGTCATTTCCTCCCAAAGCCTTTTACACCATAACACTCTCTCTCCCACTTCTTTTAGCAACTTAGGGCCAGATGTAGGTAGCCAAATACCGGTCGGTAACGGCCGATTTCGGCCGTTACCGACCGGTATTTGGCTTTTGACATGTAGGTGGCTTGGACTTTACAGAATCGATATATTTACCGAATCGGTAAATTTACCACTTCGGTATTTTTCCGAATCGGTAAATATACCGATTCTGTTAATCCATATGTAGGTGGCACAGTTTGCAGTGCCACAGGCCCTTAGGATTTCTTATTTTACCACCCAATCCTATTGGGTGGTAAAATACCGAATTCCAGTGTACATGCACATCTGTGCATGTACAGCTATGTCATGTGACACACAGACATGCCCTTAGGGCATGTATGTGTGCCACATGGCACACAAGGCTGCAATTTGGGTGCTACAGGGTGTCAGAGTGACACCCCGTTCCCCCTGCCAGGATTCGGTATTTACCGATTCTGTAAATACCGAATCTGTATTTTCCATTGATTCCTATGGGCTTCAAGGCCCATAGAAATCAATGGGAAATACCGATTCGGTATTTACAGAATCTGTAAATACCGAATCTTACAGATTCGGTAATTGAAAAATAAAAATTACCTACATCTGCCTACTTCCAATTTACCTACTCTTAAATACCGAATCGGTATGATTTCGTATTTAAGAGTAGGTAAATCGGAATTACCTACATCTGGGCCTTAGTTTCTCTAAAGATGCCTGTTTCTCCTGCACCTGACTGTGTCCTCTTGCAGATTAATGACAAGAAGGGAAACACGCTCATAACTTCTCTCCTAGTTCCTTGCTGTCCACTTAGCTCAATCTCAAACTCGGTTGCTTGCCTGGCAACTCCTTTATTCCTGTCATTACTGTCCTTACTGTTGCTAACCCAGCCTCTCTAACCATTTTCGCCTATCAGAGACTTTCTCTGGAACTGACCTTTTAAGTGATGTGAACACAGTGATTAGCAATGTCTATGTACTGAACTTACTACCTTTATTATTATTATTATTGTTATTATTATTATTATTATTATTAATAATAATAATTATTATTGTTATTGAAAATTAGAAAGGTTGTATAGAGCAAACAGCTACCCACAACGGAGTTTCCCAACGCATAGAGAAGGATAAGGTACAGTCAGAACCTGTTAACTCAGAACAACCAAGTCTGCAGCACTTTCCAAAAGGAGGTCAGTGAGGTACTGCATCTCAAGGTTTGTGTATGGTTGTTCCAGAGTTTAGAGCCTGGTAAGCAAAGAACCGACCTCCCATATGAGTCCGTTTGACTTTCGGATTCATACATAGTGAGAGATCACTGGAACATAATGCGCCAGTCAGTAGATAGGGTCTCAACAGTCCATGTTGATATCGGGGGCCAGCTTCTGATCTAGCCCAGTGCACAAAGCACAGAGCTTTAAATTGGATTAGCTTCGCCACCTTAAGCCAGTGCAACTCCCTCAGGAGAGAGAAAGAAAATGCACTTTTTGGGAGTCTGTAGAGTAGCCTGGGCACTGAGTTTTGGACTTCTTCCAGTCTTCTTATAGAGGCCTTATCTGCTCCCAAATAGAAGACATTGCCTTAATCCAGTGTAGATAGAATAAGAGCCTGGATAATTGTCCTTTAGGCTGAGAAAGGAAGAATCCAAAGGATTTTCCGCAGCCATTTCAGGACACCAGAACAGATGGCCACCACCTTTGTGACCTGAGGTTTCATGGGCAATTTATCAATCAGAAGTTGGAGTGCCTTTGCAAAACCACAACTTCACACCATGCGATTTACTATCTACTGTAACCCCATCCTTATCTTCTAGATCTTGCGGTTAAACATAAATCCACTGCCACCAAAACCACTATTATTCATAGCATCTACCACCCTCCCAACATGAACACTTTGTTGATTACTATATTGATCATTTCACCTTACAATCCACACTGTCCAACAAAGAACACATTCAGCGATTTTAATCTCTACTGGGGCAGCCACAACGACAATGCCTAGACCCTCTTGTCTTCTTTCTATTTGTTAGTGGATTTGCTCAGTACTCTGTGAATACTACCCACATTAAAGGTGCCACCCTGGACTTGATCATTGCTGAAGGTGAGGTGGAAGGAGAAAACAGCAACCAGATTTCTTTCTCCTATTCTATGTTCTAGATTTACCAGGGTAGGGCAACTGAAGTGTCAGAAAATAAAGATAAAAAATGTGAGAATCATTAACACAACTAACCTTTCCTCCAAATTGTCAAGGTTGCTTAATCTATTCCCAGATGACTTTGATGTGAATAAGACCACTAATTCATTTTAGTATAGCTATTTCTCAGATTGTGATCGAGATTACTCCTTTACTTTCAGAAAAATAAGACTCAAATTCAAGAGGTAGGCATCTTCATAAAATCTGGATCTGAAAATTAAGAAACGAGACTCACATTGATTGAAAGATCTTGGTGTCTCAACCATTCCAAAACCACCTGGAATATCTATATGTTGCTAGACAATCATACACAAAGCTTGTCTTCTTTGCCCAGTCTGCTTCCACTAAAGACCAAAATGATTCAACAAAAATTCCGTGGAAAAATCACTTCAAGGTTGGCAGTTTACTAACCATCTTTTCATCGTCTAAGGCTACTGTTAAACTCAAAATAAAATTTGAAGAATTCAGTCAGTAATTAACCTCCAAGGTCAAAGCTAAAGAAACTGCACTCCCTCCCTTCTGATTCCATGATATGGGTCCCTTGTTTAAAATCTCCTTTAAGCAGATTTCTACCATCATTTTCCTATGAATTACTGCAAGCCTGAAACCAGATCCATGCCTGTCTACCTCGTTAAAGACGTGTCTCAACCTGACACCATATTGGGTGAATATGATCAAGGAATGCTAACCTACTACTTCAAGAGGGGTCAAGTCATTCCTCTTCTAAAGAAGCCTTCAGCCACCAGTGATGACCTTCGTAACTTCTGTCCATTTCAAGATCCCACTTTTTTTCTAAAACACAGGAAAGCCAAGTACACACTCAAATAAAATCATTTTGTTTGTGAGAAGAAGTTCTACAATGACCACCAATAAAGTTGCTTGGATGGGTGCAGCACTTAAACTACAGGTGGGCTGAACTCGCAGAGCTTTACACCATGGAATTCTGGGGAGTCGCATGAAAACTCCAGGAGATTAAGCGGAGTTCCGTGAACGGGCGGAGTCAGGCATGTCACCCTGCTCGCGCTTATTTTTTGGACCAGGAGCTCGTTCCATGCTGAATAATAAGCACAAACGGCACCACGCAGTGCACCAGATGGTGCTGCTTCTTGAGCTGATTTTGCTGCCGCTCAAGTAGATGTTTTTCTTGAGCTGCAGCTTTCTGACCGCGAATGGTCAGTTGGGTAATACTCTCTGGGTGCCCTCCTAGTGACTGAGAATCGCGCTAGGGAATCCCAAATCTTGCTGGCCTAGTTATTGTTGTTGAGTCGCATATGTGAAAAGACTGTTCCATGTGGCGGAATTTAGCTGGAAGTCTGCATTACAGAGTGGCCAAAACTCCACCAACGCTGCTGGCGGAAATTAATGTATTGCCCACCCCTAACTTAAAACACTCTCTTACAAATCATTAATTTGTAAAACTTAGATGACAGCACATCATCTCAAATGGAATGCCAACAAGACTGAGCTACTTATCACTACGCAACATTATCATTCTGATCATGCAAGAATTTATTGACTCTATTAACTTTCTTGGTGCTCTCCGTCAATCATTGATAATGCCAAGACTTCCAGCATCATTCTTGACTCTCGTCTCAATCACCCCAAACATACCCATGGCAAGGCCAAAATGGAAAAATGCCAACTGAGACTGACTTTTGGATTAAATAAAGCCTTTCAGTACCAAGTGCAATTTCAAATATGAAACCCAAGTTATTGTTCTTACCATTCCCATCAACATCACCTAAATTCATTCTGCTCCTCTGAAAGCCTCACTGCATGCAGCAACCCGCTTCATAACTGGGATTAGTTGTTCAATGCATATTTCCCCCATACGTCCTCCCTTGGCTGGCCGCCTGTTCATGGGAGGGTACTATAAAGGCAGGCCTATTTAATTCATAAATTCCGTCATTCTGACCCCTCACAATACTTGACTCAGAAACTCAAATTCTCTGGGGTTGAAGGGTTCTCCGCAGCTTGGCATCTCTCATCCTGAATTTTCCGACCATCCCAAAAAAATTTACCCTCAATCGGTCTTTCACTGGATGTGTACTGTACCCCCAGAATAAAGAATGTTGTCCCACCTTCCATTTGGACCAGCACTTTCATTCCATCTTCAAATGTGAACATAAATGCTTACTGCTTAACCAACACCTTCCCTGGTCTTGATTTCCATGACTTAATCTTGCGCTCTTTTACTTAGGA
Source organism: Lissotriton helveticus (assembly GCF_964261635.1). NCBI lineage: Eukaryota > Metazoa > Chordata > Amphibia > Caudata > Salamandridae > Lissotriton > Lissotriton helveticus. The sequence goes on from NC_136057.1 coordinate 899,263,907, forward strand.
ACCCTTTTCTGGAATGAAGGTTTGTTCATCACCATGTCTCATGACCCCCACCAACAGATATTTAAGTACTTTTTGTCAAGTTTGAACTGGATTTGTGCATGTATGGAAATGGTTCCTGTTCTGCTTATGTTTAATATTATTTCTGTTTGACAGTGTCATAATATTAATGCCATGGCATATTAATGCCATGTTTTATTTTTCTACTTGGTATTTTTTTTTTTATTTGTTTATGTGAAGTGCTTTGCTGCTCCTGGGCCTTGCATCTGCTTTATCAAATTGCTAAATTAAATAAATAAGCAATCTTGACTGTGTGAGCGTTCCCCTCTTTTCAACTGAGTGGTGGGAACCAACTTGAACATCTGAGAGAAGAAACCAAGACAGCCCAATTTCTTTTACCTCCTACGAGATTGAGAAAGTTTGGCTTTCTGTTTTGTTGTCGGCTGGTGAATTTCTATGAGTGAAAAATAGGAGATTATATTTTTCTGGTAGCCATACTCCACCATGACTATATCGACTTTGACAGTTTAAGGCACAAAAACGTGGACTTCGGTGTTAATCCCCTCCATACTATGGCTCAGGTTATTAATAGGATACAAGAAAATGCTGAGGTGGCTTGACAGGAGCAATTTTTTAGGTTGAGCCTAGAGCAGCGCGCATGCGCTGCTCTAGAGGATGACCTTTTGGAATCGTTCTGCACTACTTAGAAACTCGTGCATGCCACGGCATCCACCTTGGGGAGAGAGCAGCGGTGTGCAGGGGCCCTCTGTTTGTAATTTGCATGGCCGCACGGCCGCGCTTGTTTACATTTGCCTTCCCTGTCTTAAATGCTTACAAGATTTTCCTGCATCTTAAGTTACATGCTCCCACGAGCAGCAGCGCACAGGGGTCATCTGTTTATAATTAGCGTGGCCGCGCTTGTTTACATTTGGTTTTGCCTGTCTTAAATGTTTACAAGATTTTCCTGCATCTTAAGTTACAGGCTCCCGGCAGAATCATACCCCAAGGGCACCTGGTATGTTACCTGAAGTATTTTTATTGACAGTACTATTTGTAATGGAGTCAGTTGTTTTGAATTTATGTGCACCTGTAAACCTCATAACATGGCCATGTTTCAGGCCAGGAAATTATAATAATTCAGGATTGCAATATTTATTTTTCTTTTGCCGCCCTTCTTCTTGGATTGATTTGAATCGCGGACTACAAGGCTGTGTGTTTTGCTTTCTTCTCACAAATATGAAATTTAAGACAGTAAACAATTAATATGCAGCAGTTCAAAGGCGCCACAAGAAGCTTGTGTGTTATATTGTCGACGAGAAACAGTGTTTGTGTTTGATATAGCGCAGGGCCACGTCACTATTTAGTGAAGCTGGTATGGCCTTAAACAGGCTACGTATAATTAAAAAATCCTGCATCCCGATCACAGTGCTGGACTCGAGCTCCAGTCCAACCACAGATTCAAGCCGCTTATGTTTAGTGCATGGGCACATGCTTCACCCTCTCTTGAGACCAGCAACGGTGGGAGTAAGTTTCACAAAATCATCTGCATGCGCAGAATTGCTTTCATTTATTCGCAGTTTCCATCGCTCACACTAGAAATGAGGGGTGTCTGTGCACTTCATAAAAAGAAAAACAAGCATTGACATAGCCAATAAGTCTCGCCTTTGGGCCCTTGTAAGTGTTTTGCCATGCAACAGTTGATGTTGTTGCACCAAGGATATTGTGCTGCATAACAAAATACTTATAAGGTCCCAAAGGCGAGACCTATTGGCTATGCTGATGCTTGTTTATAACAGCATTGAGCAAAGTTAAAGAAGTATCAAGAAACCCGGTCTCTATTACTGTTTCAATGTAGCAAATTTCCACGAGCCCCACGATAAGTTGCCAGTGTTAGCATAAGAACTGCAGTACCTCCTGTGTCAACAGTAATGGCTCCATGGGAGAAGTCTGCTGGAGACCCACAGCAGTTTCAAGCATTTGTGGCTCGCTGCCCCCTCCATCTGTTAAACAGGCAACAATCCTTTCCTACTGTTACTGCAAAGGTGGCATGTACTCTCACATATTTACCCCAATGAGCACTCATTTTGGCCACATCTTTGATTCATGAGATTAAATCCATATTGTGACACCTACAAACCTTTTTGAACATTTCTATCAATGTGTTTGATTAACAGCAGACCACTCTTTTGGGCTACTGACGATAATGTGAGGAAACAGAGAAAGAGTTATTTATATTGGAGATCTCAATAGATCCCAGTAGAAGCTGAGTGGACGAATGAGTAGGCAACTCATTCAAAGAGCTTTGAATGAGACCCCCTATATTGCTGTATTCTATGAAAGATGTTTGTTCTGAGATTATAACGAACATTTATTATTGTGTATAAATTTGATTACTTGCAAATTAATTTTTTAACATTGATCAGACGCAGTGTGGGGCCTTAATGCATATCTAGCGCTTTTTTGTTATAAATGTGATGTACGTATCTGTGGTGCTGTATGATTATGGTTTGAGTCTGTAGCTGAGTCCGTAGCTGAGTGAGTGCTGTGAATGAATGGTTGTGTAATGGGATCAAATTTGTTGGATTGAATTATTTATGCAATTTATTTTTGTCATTTTAATGTATTGTTATCCACATACTGGTAGCACAATTTTCTAAGAAACTGTTTGTATTCGTCTAAAAAACATATGAATATGAAAAATAAAATCAATCAAAGAATAAATATATTTTCTATGATGTCTTAATTGTTTTGTTGCTGGTCCAGTCAGAGTGTCACACTTTGAATATATGATGCACGCACATATTGAAATCAAATAGGTGGAGAAAATGTTTTATGCATATTTTGGTCCTTCCCCTGGTTCTCCACCTTTATCAGTTTTGCTGGGGTCCCCTTTGATATATTGTATATTGGTCAACTCATTCAAAGAGAACATCATATTTTGGGCCCCTTTGTTAACAAATGTACTAAGAACTGCCATATTTGACCGAAAAGTAGCACCATGGAAAAAGGCAGTCATTGTACCGATCTTCAAGAAAGGGTACAGGAACCTCCCAAGTTACTATCCACTGATTTCATCACTAGATAGCACCACTAAGATCTCTGGCACAGTACTTCTCTCGAGATTGGAGGCATGGGCAGAGGGAAATACCATTCTGTCAAAGTGCAGTCTGGTTTCTGTCCTGTGGTAGGCACAGTCGAGCAGATGCCTCTATGCGTCATAATAGGGAAATATGACAAGGCCAGGAGCGGGGCCATACTCATGGCCTTCATGGGAATGTACGTTGTGATCCCGCAGTCTTTTACCCCGCAGTGAATCACAACGCGGTTGTTACAATGACCGCGTTGTGATTCCATTACTCCGCAAGTCGAAACAACGACTTGCGGAGGGGGGGCGCTGGATGTTGGAATAGTATAATTTACTATTCCAACTCCAGTCTGTGCGGAAAATAGGGAAGGTGTTGGATTTTAAATCCAACAAACGTGGTCGTTGTAACGACCGCTTTGTGATTCCCTGCGGGGAAAAGGTTTGGGGGTAAACGTTGTTTGCCCCTTCATGGACCTCTTCTGTGCATTTGACACATTACATTGTTCCAATTGTGGGGTATTATAGAGGTTATAGGTGTGGGAAAAGCCGATAGATTTGCACAGGGGCACTTCTGCTTGGATTCATTTTGGGCTGAATGGCAAACTCTCCCCAAAAAATTAGATCTACATATGGGGTTTGCCAAGGCTGTGTTATAGACCTTTTTTTGTTCCTGATTTATATCTATGGACTGGAGAATAATCTGCTCACTGCTGGGAAGGATATGCCACAGCTGGGGGATCGCCCCGTCCCAGGACTCTTCATTTCAAGAACCTTGAACAGGCTATCATTCACCACATTTATGAACGCAGGCAGTTAGCTGTGTCACACTCCTCACCTACTTTCCTGACTCACTTTCAAGTTGGAATGGGCTACCTGGAAGAAACTATTACATTAAGCCCATTGCTTTAATGTCTCAGTTTTTGGGGGAAGTCCGTAGCGAGTTTCATGAGAGCAAACATCGCTGACTGCCTATCATTAGATAATACGTCAACCATTCCTTTTTTGACATCCATGAAACAGCTTTTCAACACCTTGAGCGGTCTCAGAGCTTATCTCTAATCCAGAGAACATTGTAAATAAATTAGAAGATCTAATCAAGAGTCTATTTCTCAACTCTTGTCACAAGGCCCGCATGGTGGAGGCTAACAATATAGGGCCAGATGTAGGTAATTCCCGATTACCGATTCTTAAATACCGAATCATACCGATTCGGTATTTAAGAACTGGCAATCGGGATGTAGGTATATTTACCGAATTAATTACCGAATCGGTATTATTCGGTAATTAATGAATCGGTATTTACCGAGTCTGTAACTGCCATTGTTTCCTATGGGCCTTGAGGGCCATAGGAATCAATGTCAATTACCGAATCGGAAAATACCGATTCGGTAATTGGGGGAAATATTGAAGGGTGGCAGGGTGTCACTTTGACACCCTGTTGCACCCCTCAATTGTGCATTAGGGCATGTATGTCTGCAACATGGCACTGTTTAAAAAGCAAAAAAAATGCTTTTTAAATGGTTTTCTTAATTTACCACCAACTACTAGTTGGTGGTAAATTAAGAATTCTTAAACCCTTGTAGCACTGAAAACAGTGCTACCTACATCTGAAATTACAGAATCGGTAATTTTACCAATTCGGTATTTTACCGAATCGGTAAAATTACAGAATCAGTAAAATTATCGATTCTGTAATTTTACATGCCCCTACATACCAATGTCCAAATACCGGTCGGAAACGGCCGAAAATTGGTATTTTCGGCCGTTTCCGACCGGTATTTGGACACCTACATCTGGCCCTCATTCTGTTAGTTATTATTCCCCTTTAAAATTGTCACCAGGATTAGAGCTTTATTTAACCCGTTCGGTGGTGCCGACGGCAGCACAACCTCCCCAGTGCTGCCATCGGCCAATGGCTGATGCGGTCCCGCCCGTTTTGCGGAATTACCATTTCCGATACTTATCTTAGATGTTATCTCACATGCTAATTATTTAACACCAGTCAGTTTCTGGCCGTGTTCCCAACTGAGGGGGGAACCCGGTTCCCATGTCTCCCCAACTGCCCATGTGAACATGTTTCTAAACAAAGCACTGTGCGTTTTATGCTTTTTTGGCACTCTGCAACCTCTGCCAACATCAAACAGCACAAATTAGGTACAATCTTTTTACAACAGCTGGGTTCTTTGCAAACGTGTCTTGTAGTAATCAATTATATTAGGTGCTCAATGAGCTTGAGGAAGAGATATGGAGTATCTATTGGTCGGTAAAAGCTCTTATTGTAGCACATGGGTTAACAAACTTGTACAGAATGTATCATTTGAATTTGCTTTTATGTATATTTTATTCCTGTATTTATGTACTATCTGCTTTTATGGCTATGCTATCTGAATAAAGATAATTGATTGATTCTTTGATTGTGTGAGTCATTTTTCGATTGATTGATTGATTGATTGATTGACTGACTGGCTGACTGACGGATTGATTGGTTGATTGATTGATTAAATAGGCAACTGCAGCATTTTACAGGGGTTGTAAGAGGAGCTGAAAGATGCCTTTGAGCTGTTAGTTAATAGCCCCACTATCTGCAATGTGTTAATTGACTTAACTCTTCAAATTGAAGCTTAGCAAAGATCCAGCACAGAGGAAAGAAACGTGTTACAAAGAAGTTTCCCTACCTCGCTACATTTGTAAAAGTGAGAATGGAAAGAGTGGAAACAAATTAGATACAGATTATGTTGCTTCATAAAACCTTAACACCAGAAGAAAGGGAACAATGGAGAAAGGAAGTATTGTGTCTATATTGTGGCAAAGAGACCTCCTTAAATGGAACTGCCCTTCATTGCAGAAAAACGAATATGCCACTTTATTCCACACGCTTTTTCCCCGCATGCAATTACAACGCAGTTGTTACAACAACCGCATTGTAACAACGCATATCATTACCCCTCAAACTGTAACAACGACTTGCTGTAAGTGGGGCGCTGGATGCCAGTGTGTGCAGCAGTAGGGAAGGTATTGGAAGGTATTGGATTTTAAATCCAACACCTTCTGTCCCCTCTGTAAGTCATTGTTCCAACTTGCGGAGTAATGGTATGCGTTGTTACAACGCAGTCGTTGTAACGACAACATTGTAATTCCCTGCGGGGAAAAGGATTCGTTGTAAATGATGTATACCCAGAGAAACTAACCAGCTTGTCTCTGAAGAGCAAACTCTGAACAAGCCTCTCCTTTTAAAGTATTTGCAGTTCAGAGAAATCATTTTCGCATTCTCATTACAATTATCAGCCCTGGGGTTTTGAATACTATTGCAATAATAGACCTGGGAGCATCGGGTTGGTTTACCGTTAAAGAAAAGTTGTAAAAAATATGAAATTGCACTTACCAGGAAGGGCTTGTTGGTACTAAATGGATGCCCCTGGTGTCCGGAGATGTACTGTGGGAAACAAACCCTTTACTGCTAGCCGCGGAAAAGAGCAACAGCATCAAGATGATGGATGGAATGCTTGAATTAATCATGGACACTAGCAGTTGTTAGGATTGTATCCCAGTCCATTGTTTCTTGCCCACTAGGCCGCTCTAGACAAAGGTGTGCCTTGTGCAAATCAGTACTGACCCTGCTCCTCATGAGTGTGTCCCAAACTGCTAGACAAAGGGAACAAAAAGAGACAAGAAGCAAGAAGGGAGAAGGGACAAGAAGCAAGAAGGGACAAGAAGCAACCCAGACTGTTTTTGACCTAGGTCTCAACAATGAGGTATGGCTTTAGTCCTATAGCATAGTACGCACTGGACCCAAGTCTGTGCATATTCGTCACACTTAGGGCATAAACTGCAACAACAAGGGGATGGATGGAATGCTTGAATTAAAATCAGCCATTGGCAATCACTTGGGTGGCATCCCAGGCCATTGTTTTTCTCCCACCATGTCATTCTAGACAAAGACCTGCCTTAAGCAAATCAGTACTGACCCTGCTCCTCCTGGGAACAGTCTGTTCCAAACTGTAAGGCAAGGCCCCCTCCAAAAGGGACAGCAAGCAACCCCAGACTGGTTTCGACCTACTTATGTCTCATCAGTGAGATATAGCTTGAGTGGTATGTCACAGTGAGCATGGGACCCAGGTCTGGGCATATTCATCTCAGTTAGATCGTAAACTACAACAACAAGAGAAAAGTAGTTCTTGAAAAGCAAGCAGTGGAAGAAGCGATTCCAGCCAATGATAGAAATTGTAAAGACGCATGCAAGGGATGAACACAAATTGGCAAGATGGGGCACGAATAAGAAGCAGGTAAATGAGAGGGACAATGAAAAACAACTGATGGTCAGCAATGGGTGGGCTCCAAACCCCTCTATGCACTTGGTAAACACCAATATGCCTCGAAACAGACAGCGCATGTGCTATCTCATAGAATTAACCTACAAAGCAATTAAAGAATACAACAAATTAATCTTACACCAATAATCTGCAAACAAGATCCTGTGCCTTAAAAGAACCCAAATACTTTATTTCTTGATTATCAGCCCTCTCCTAAGTTTTGGACTTAAGGCCCCTATCTTCCACTTCATGCTTAAATCTGCAATGCTGGAAAGACTTTCATTAATGATCATTGAGCATGAATTTGGAGCACCCTGCATCTCTTTTTCCCTGACTTCCCATGGACCATCGGGTTGAGAAACGCCCCCATTAACCGCCCTGCTCGCATTCAGAGTTCTTTCCTTTCACCAGATGCCTGCTTGATGGTGTTTCTTGCAATAACTAAAGAATGTTGACATTGCCTACAAAGCTAGCTTTTTTTTTCACTTCCAACCAAGGTGAAAGTGAGGGTTTTACCAACGTTGTAATTCCTTGAAAATGCCCACAGGCCATTGACAATCTGGTGTATGCCGTCCATTGCAGGTCACTGCTGGCCCACAGTGGCCCTCGGTCTTTTGAGATTCAGCGGAGCAAACGGAGGCTAGAATTCTTGCAGGTTGAGCATTCTTTCCATTTCTCAGCCAGTGTCCAGATTTTCACAAGAGAATACCAGCTCTGACAATCAAAACGGGAAGGGTAGACCTGGCACCGCAGACATATGCACCCAACAACTGCTGAGGGTGTCCATTTTTGTTTATTCATCTATTTATTGATTTATTTTGGATTTTGCTGTAGTGGGGCTGTGATCCATGAGAATGCTAGACTGCTTTACAGAATAACAGAAAGGAACATGTTACAGTAAATTTCAATTGTTCTCTGACGTGTAGAGGCAAAAGAAGGAAGCCGACATAGGACAGTTTGGAAACTAACCATAGGCTAAAGATCAAGGAAAAGTGGTCAAATTAAGGGCAGGTATGGCCAGTACAGATCCTGCTATAAATTGTCAGCAAGCCAAGAGTTGAAGGATGTTAAATAAATGTAAATGTCTAGTATTTGTAAAGCGTGAACAATTACCCGAGGGTGTGAAGGTGCTGGGGGCTGTCAGGAGGATTGAGCGAGCTATTGCCCAGAGTCATGAGAGAGCACAAATCTGAAAAATGTATAAGTACACCATATTTACAAGCACGTAGTGTTAGTTTAAATTGTATTGCACAAGAGTGTCAACTTATATAAGAGAAAATATATGAGTGTTTGTTTTAATTAGAATAGATGCATATATAAGAGTGGAAAACTAATGTAGAGGTTGTAGAGATGTTAAAATGATGCTGGAATCACACGTTAAATGAATAAGTGAAAACGAAATGTAATTCTGCAAACCATGAAAATGTGTAGGCCACATGGCATTTCACAGGAAACGAAAGATGCTGCTACACTTTTAGTGACGTGGATTTTAAAGTCATTAGAGTGCAAATGTATTATTAGGCCTAGTATTGAAGTATATGTTTTATAGATGTGTTGCATTCTAGAAATGTGTGCTAGTTAAGAATACTGTTTAAATCAAGTTAAAATGTTTTCAGAGTGCAGGGACCCGCTTCATGTAAATCAAGTAGGCCTGAACAGATAATGTCGTTTCTTTGATCTGCAATGTGCTCGTTAGAGAAGAGGTCGAGAGGCTCCAAGTACAAAGTTTTACATGTGTTTTATGGCCTATAGATATGGTGGAGTCTGGAATTTGAGGCCCACTGTAGGATGGTCTGAATGCAGGTGCGAGGGGTCCTAATCAGTTGTAATGAATGGAGCTTTGTTCAGCGACGCCTGGCGCAGGCCTGGAGGAGGTTTCAGGAATTTCAGGGGGTACCAGCGAACTGGAGAAGAAGCCTGGGAACCAAGGTCAACTTTAACGAGGGTCCCGAAGAGTACCATCATGGAGTCTGCCGCCAAATTCGGTACCACGTGAGGGGCGTCCCGAGGGGCGTTCCTATCGGAAATGTGATTTTGTATTAGGGAAAGCGACCCGGGGATGAGTCAGAACAGAAGATTTTGGAAGCCTAAGAGAGCGGTGGGGTAGGCAGTTAGGCTGATCACAAGAGACCGATTTACAGAAGAGACTAAGAGAAGTGCGTGATCTTCTTAGGAAGTCACCAAGGGTGACACCTTTTGGGGTAAAGATCTTGTTAAGTAGGGATGTCACTTAGTCTAGTGTAGGGACAGACTAACAGAATTTTCTTTTCTGTAATGACTCTTAAGTTGCAACTTGTATCCATTTTGGCAACTCTGATGATTTTCGAACTTGTACTTATTATTCTGTTTTGTAGACTCAGATTATTCAAAGAATATATGTTTATAGTGATACCAATGTACCTTTTAAACCTTATCTTGAGAAGTTTGTATCCTCAATTATCTTTGACTTTATATTAAATCTTTAAACTTTATCACTGGTCAGTGGTTATTTAGAGTGGTGTAAGTTCTTAATTGACTAACCTAGTAGTAGATTATCTTTTACTCAATGACAGGTACCAACGATTCAGTCGACATGATTTGGGATCTGGTAAGGTAAATAGAGACCAGAAACCCCGCGTTAACAGTTGGTAGCAGTTTAGGATGGTTATCTTCTTGAGGAAGGTAATCTAGATCAGGTCATTTTACCCCAAGGCCCCTAGACATCGAGAGACGAGCAGCGGAAGAATCGTGCGCCGAAGGTGCAGACGGGGCGAGAAAAGCAGCAGTATCGGAGGAGAGTGAGTATAACAAGGGTCATGCGTGAACAGATTGCGGTGTTTTGTGTTGTATTTGTATTGTAATGTCTTGCGGAGTTGAATGCCTGTAGCGTGATTGTGAGAAGGTTGTGAGCGCGCGCAACCTGGTAAATTGCTTACCTGGTAAACGGGTGAACCGGTGAATCTTAAGTTCAGGCCAGAGCTTAAGTGGTTTTGGGTGTATCGAACATCCAGAGTAGTTGTCGACCATAGTACGGAAGTCATGAGGTACCATTGACCGCCGTGGGACCGAGATAGGGGGAGTGTAAGAGTGAGCGTATGAGTAACGGACGCTGGTCGGAAGTTACTGTGTGTGAGTAACCTATCAGAGAAGGCGATTGTCTGGAAGTAAACGGAAAGACATTTCGTCAAGTTAAGGGGACAACTACAGAAAGACTGTGGGCGTACAGTCAAGAAAGGTGATCGCTTGGACAGAAGTAATCATTTTTCAGAGTATGAATGGGATGCACGCATGACCGAGGAGACGAGCTGAAAAAGGAGGGGAACTGCTGCGAAGGGGGACGAGTGACGTCAGAAAGAGCCGCGCTGAGATAGGGTGGCGAGTGAAGAGCCGCGACGCGATAGGACGGTTGGTGTGACGTCGGCAAGAGCCGCGACGCGATTGGGCGGCTGGTGCGACGTCAGTGAGAAGTCGCGATCGGATAGGCCAGTTAGCGAGAACAGCGCGGTGATTGGTAGATTGTCATCAGGAAGTAAAACAAACGCGGAGAAAAGAGAAATCATGAAGTGCTTTAAGTGTTTGAAAGGGATTTTTAAAAGAAAAAGAAGTGAACATTATTACGGGGAAGAGGCACCGCCGGAGGGTACACCAGCTCATTATATGGCAGCGAATGTGGGGTTGCATACGATATTATGGATTGGGGCTTGGAATAAGCTTACGGAAGGAAATGAAGAAATGCAGTTCCCTAAGTATGGGACGTTTAAGTTAGAAGTGTTACATTGGTTAAAAGCAACCATGTCCTCATTGAAACCCCCGCCTAGACCAATCCAGTTTGAGGCCCTTAATGCATGGATTAGGGCGGCGCACAACAGGAATTTGAACAGGCGTCAACAAAGATTGACTCGATCGGTAAGAGCAGTGCGAGATTCTAAATGGGACGAAGAGGCAAAGAGATGGAGGGTACAGGCTATTGAGGTAGAGAAGTTGTATCCAATGAGGGAGGTGGTAGGTGGGAGGAACCTCATGGAAGAGGATGAGGAGAGCGATTCGGAGGACAATGTGATAAACAGATTGTTGATAGACAGACCACCTCCGAGAGTCGGGGAAATTGAAGATAGAGGACTAGCAAGGGAAGATGGGACTGCCATAGAGGGGTTTACACCACTCCCTATATCGGAATGGACACCTGTCAAAGGCGAGGAGAAACCTCAAAACAACACAATACAGAGTGTAGTGGGAAGGTTTGTGGTACAAAAGACGCCAATCACCGAAAAGGCTGAGTCTTTTGGATTACCGGATGCTCTTCAAGTACCTGTTACCATAGGACCTATAGTGTCGATTTACAATCCAGATCATGGGAGAGGGGAAGAGCAGGCACGGTTAGATAGAGAAATGATTGAGATGGAAAGGAGGAATAACACGACAAATGCATGGAAGCAATTGCCAGGATCGGTAACGTGGAACACCCCATTCGATACGACGGTGGGTCCCAACACAGGACAGGGAGGTCAGAGAGGACCGATGGACCTGAGGGGACCACGGCCGAAATCTTATACAGAATTAAGAGCAGATTTGAGAGAATGGGATGGGTCCACGGTAACTCCGAGAAATAGGTCAAGAACAGAACCCGAGTGGGAAAACCGAGGTAACGGGACTGTATCTCATTGCGGGGCTAGCGAGAGCAGTCAGGGGCGAGAGGGTCAAAGTCAGGAGAATAGAGGAGTTACACGTCCTACGAATGGGAGGGAACAGCAGGAGCAGAATGGTAGGAGTATGGAGTGTGAGGAGATGTCTCGCCTCATGCAAAACGAGGGAGACCAAAGAACACAAGAGTACAGAGATAGGTTTAGGTGCACTCATCATGCACCTGGGAAAGATGTACAACACTGGCAAAGAGTGAACAGTGAAAGATCACGTCATACATCAAGTGATCAGAGGTCACAGATGCAGGGAGAAGAAAGAGGGAGTAACGGAATGCCTTACCATGCATCCCGAGAACCTAGACAGGATGGGGAATGTGGGGCTATGAGGCGCGAAGGAGTGTTTCACCATACACCCCGAGAAGATGGAAAGGCATGGGACCTAGAGAGATGGGAGCATGGGAGGACTCCACATAACACACCAGAGCCTAGACGAAGAACTAGGAGCTGGGATGAGAGAGAGGCTGAAGGAGCACCGAGAGCCGAAGTACTGAAAGCAGCTGTAAAGGTTAAAAGGCTTGCTGTCTCCAGCCTAAAATCCGATCTAGACGAGATTATAGAAGGGACGGTGCCTTTGGAAAGGATTGAGTTGTACGAACAAGATGAATTGCTATTTATAGCAAAGGATATTACTAGAAAGGCCAGAGCAATTCATGAGAAACTGTCTAACCTGGCAGACAGGTACATGGTAGATTTGTCCAGAACAAAGACATTACAGAGTAACCATAGGTTGCAGTACTCAGACCAAGACCTTGACGAGAAGAGAACTACAGGATTAAAAACACACATAAGAGAGTTGATATCGGGAATAAGGGTGTGGAGAGATCTGGACAAATGGGAGGAGAGATGGTCCAAAAGGGGTACAGTTAGACGGAGTACAAGTGTGATGTCTCCAGAGGGAAGGGTAATGCAGATGGAGGCGTTCCCTTTGCGAGAAATATCAAACGGAAATTATGTACATGTGCCCTGGAGTAGAGGAGATTTAGCTGCATTTACCAACTCATTTCCGAAGTTAAGGGAGAATCCAGTTGAGTGGTATAAGCAGGTAGAGAGGTTTGTAAAGATCTCCAAAGTATTGTGGATTGATTTGAACACATAGGGCCCGATTCACAGAATGAACTTAAGACTAAATCCTAAACTTACTACTATTTGGTATTCACAGAATGCACTTACTACTTTGGGGATTCACAGAGTGAATTTACTACTTTCGGGATTCACAGAATAAACTTACTACTTTCGGTATTCACAGAATAGATTTAAGACTACTAACTCTAAGTCCGAAATCGGGGAGTAAATTCCGACCCGGAGGCGGAGCTTCCGGCTTGGGGGCGGAGCTTGCGGCCCGGAGGCGGAGCTTCCGGCCCGGAGGCGGAGCTTCCGGCTCGGAGGTGGGGATTTTTGCCATGCTGAAATCTCCAACTCTGGGCCGCAAGCTCCGACTCCGGGCTGGAAGCTCCGCCTCCGGGCCGGAAGCTCCGCCTCCGGGCCGCAAGCTCCGCCCCCAAGCCGGAAGTTCCGCCTCCGGGCCGGAATTTACTCCCCGATTTCGGACTTAGAGTTAGTAGTCTTAAATCTATTCTGTGAATACCGAAAGTAGTACGTTTAATCTGTGAATCCCGAAAGTAGTAAGTTCACTCTGTGAATCCCGAAAGTAGTAAGTGCATTCTGTGAATACCAAATAGTAGTAAGTTTAGGATTTAGTCTTAAGTTCATTCTGTGAATCGGGCCCCTTGTTTGACATTGTGGTTCCAGGGGATTTGTGGGTAACCTGCAAGATTAGTGTCCAGTGGCCAAATGTAGAACCTGAGAGGAATGCTAGAACTAATGGACCGTCGGACAGTGTCATGGAGAAATATGAAAGAGTAATAGCCTGGCTAAAGGATAAAGTGCCTCCACAAGATATAGATTGGGTAAAAATAGACCGAACAAGACAGGAACCCATAGAGACAGTTCATGAATTTTATGAACGATTACTGAAAATATTCAAACAATATAGTGGACTCGATGTAATGGATCCCAAAGACATAGGACAGTTTGTGTCAAAGTTCGTTTTGGGGCTGAGACCAGATATTTGTTTGATGATTCAACAACATTTAATCTGTTGGCAAAACAAACCACTAGATGAGATCCTGCGATATGCAAGATACTGCAGTGACGAAATAGATTCTAAAAAGAAAAATCTAAAGGAGAAGCTGATGGTGGTGCAAATGCAGTCAGCCGGAAAGGGCGGACAACAGAAACAGGGGATGGGACGAAAGTCGAATGGTCAGAACAAGGATAATGAAGAAGGGCAGAGACCTAGAGTAGACTTTGCCACTTTAAAGAAGACGACAAAGTGCCACCAGTGTCACCAGGTGGGACATTGGAGACGCGAGTGTCCCTTTAACCCTGAAAATGGAGAGCTAGAATTAGAAGAGCAAGTTCAAGAGGTTCCAGCTCAAAAGGCGACAGTCCCAGGAAGCAAGGTGGTCAAAGGGGGGACTTCGGCTCCAAGAGCTCAGTTTCCACAGCCACCGAAAATCGCGACAGGGGGAAAGGTCTTTAAACAGATGCCTCTTTTTATTGAGGAAGAAAAGTGTTATTATATTGATCCATTGACAGGAAAGCGTGTGAGTAGGGAAGAGGACTGTACCCTCGGGGCAGTCCTAGAGGTGGATCAAAGGGGGCCATTTGTTGAGGCTGAAGTGGCAGGATGTCCTACAACGTTCTTAGTGGATACTGGAGCTACTCGATCAACTTTGAGATCAGTGGTGGTTCCAGATTTACCGATGTCAGGGGAAACAATTCAAGTGATAGGAGTTGCAAACAAAAGGATGACTAGTCCCTTGACTGAACCAGTATCTGTGAAAATAGGAAACCATATGAATGAACATCAGTTTGTAGTATGTGATTTGAGTCCTGTATGTCTGTTAGGAAGGGATTTGTTATGCAAATTGAATTGCACAATATACTGCACCCCGCAAGGAGTGGAGGTACAGACTACAGACGATGACGCTACCTTCAAGGTAGCCAATTCAAAATCTTGCATAGAACTATATCCTACTCTGACTGTAGAAGATCTTCCCCAGGACCTACGAGATGCAGTGGCGTCAGAGGTATGGGATTTCACGGGTGAAGAAATAGGATTGATTAAAGGGGTAGAACCAGTAAAAATAATGGTAAAGCCAAATGCCGAGTTTCCCAGAACACCGCAATACAAATTGTCCCAGGAAACGATTGCAGGAATAAAGCCTGTGATCGAGTCAATGATTCAGCAGGGAATATTGAAAGAAATCGTGGGAAGTCCTTGTAACTCCCCGATTATGGGTTTGCAGAAACCTAGTGGGAAATTCAGAATAGTTCAGGACCTTCGAAAAATTAACAATATAGTTGTTTCATGTTGTCCAGTGGTACCGAATTCATCAGTGATACTGTTTCAGATACCATGCCAAGCAGAATGGTTCACAGTGATAGATCTTTGCCAGGCTTTCTTTTCAATCCCATTGGATGAGGAAAGCAGGTACCTTTTCGCTTTTAAAATGGAAAATCGCGTCTTAACATGGTGTCGAATCCCACAAGGATTCACAGACAGCCCATCAATCTTCAACCAGTTGTTGAAGAAGAATCTCGAAAATCTAGTACTACCGCAGAATTGGGTTCTGGTTCAGTACATAGATGATACAACAACAATTAGTAGGGGAGGGTCCGAGGGAAAAGTTTAACGACCTAACAGGTAAATACCCCCAGTGTAGCGACCTAAAGAACAAAAGTACCTGTCAGTCGAGTGACGCCGAGGTGCTCAAAAATCACGCTGGAATAAAGTGCACAGAAAGAACACACAGATAAGTCAAGGACTTAATAATTACATTGACTATCAACAACTGCTGTTTTAAGTCCTATCAGACCACCCAGCTGGCGGAGCCTCATCATATAGGACACTCAAACCATGGTCAGTCTGCAAACGCCCAGGTGTATATTGGCAATGCATGACTTCGTCATGGTCTGAACACCGCAAATGTTAATACAAGAGGTGGTACTGATATGTGCAGTGCAAAAAAATATATATAGTGAAGTGACTAAAATGGCTGTCGAGGCAAACAAAGACCTTTATTAGTGATTGCCTGGACGTCAGATTAAAAATAGTGTAATGACAGTGTAAAATAATCACTGTCCAGCTTGCTTGGTGGAAAACAAAAATCAGGCCAACATGTTTCTGCCGTACTGTGTAAGTTCACTGGCATTCATCAGGGCCAAGCTCTCATATGCTACTGCAATTACACTAACAAATGTGTAGAAATGAACTAAAAAAGACTTTAATCAAAAAACCATATTGCAGGTAAAATAAGAGTGGTTGAAAACGACCATCCTACCGCATCTTCTCAATTTGCTCAGTGGATGCGATTGGTCTTCCCTGTAGTAGGAGTCAAAAGAAGCGGAAAACCATGTAGAAAATATAAACACGTGATGCTTGTTAAGACATAGACAACATTTATAACTTAAGTATACCCAAAGTACCACGTGTTATTACTGTGCACAACCAGCGATCATTCAAGCGAACTCAGACAGATCCATCACTAGACTATGATGATCATTCAAGAGGTGCGTATATAACGTCACCAAGAGTTATCCTGTGCATAGTTTCAAGAACTAAGATATAGCACTTACCCATCAATCTGTGGGAAGTAAGCCTCACCTCACCCGGCAACTGCTCGGCAGGATAAGGCCCCGCTCTAGACATGTGAATAAAGACAGTTCCATGGTTAGATCACTGTCAAGAATTTAATACAATGTACTGTCTACCTAACCCAATAATTTTCTAAACTGCCCACAACTAGGCTCTCACCACGAGGAGCCAGATGTAAACATTAGACGACTAACATATAGTGCAACCTCTATGCATATTACAAAATATTGCTGACTGCAGTAAAGTCGCTCAGTTCTGTATCTATACTGAACAACTGTGCAGTATTCATGATGAAAAAACGGGGGTAATAGCCTCGTCCTAGCAAGCATGTCTCTGGTCAGAACTGACAATTTCTTGATGGTCAGACCAAAAGTACATGCTAAAAATAATCCAACTAATACAATCCCAACTGACCTGTCCGTCGGTACCTCACGGCGGGTTCACGAGCCGAAGGGGAGGCACCGACGGACAGGTTGGGGCCAGTTTTATACTAGCGCTAATTGAGTGATGGTTTACAGCTGGTCGATGTACCGCTGCAGCGGCGCATGTGCGCTGTTGAGACTCTATCTAGCGCATGCGCAGATGTGGCCAGAGCGATCGCGCGCATGCGCTAAACGGGTTGGCCTCAACTCGGATGATCACGCTAGCTATGTAAGCCTGTGTATGCACGGGGCGCATGCGCGTGCCGGGTGCACTTGCCGGCCTCTACCGCGCCACCTCAGTTTACCAGTTGTATAGCGCGTGTGGAAAAATTACGTGTTAGCGAGGCGCATGCGCGTCCCGAGGGCACTTGCCGGCCTCTAACGCGCAGCCTCAGTATACCAATTTTATTCAACGCGCGTGTGAAAGATAAGTCTACAACCCTCCAGAACGCCTGTGATGTTAAACAGACTCGGTCCCCACGGGATCGAGGGGTGCAATTAGAGAAACTCTCCATTGCGCGGCTCGCGCATGCCCAAATAAAACAAATGTGGTTGTAGGGCGCAGTCATGTGAATGCGCATGTTCTGTTGGCCAATATCGCTATACACAAGTATAACAACATCGCAGTACCTTTGAAGAAACGTATGGCATTTGCAACTATATAAGCCCCCAGGGATACGTGCTCTGAGCCCCCAGGGATACGTGCTCTGAGGAATTGAATCAAGGCAACCAAGGCAAGCTAACACCTCCCCATAGAGTCAAGAATGTACATTATCGGAGGCTAAAGATTGCTTTTGCAGAAGCCTGCCAGGGCGAGTGTAGGTACCAGAGAGAGTCAAATAGTACCCGGCATAACATTGGAATATAATGATGCCTAGAAGGTGAAAATTAGTACCCCTTAGTAACGGGTGGAACTCCCTACTCTGTTAGTGCACCCTACCAGTGATAAAGGCTGCATGTTACAGCTGCCAAATTGGAGATCTAAGTAACCTCTTGATTCAAAGTAGCTATAGGTACGCGATCAACCCACATTGTGGTATCAAAGGAGTATCATAATGGCAAATGATGCACACAGGTTGAAAGGCACGGAGGGTGCACTCAGATAGAGAGCCACGGAATGTTGTCATTCAGCCCAATCACGTCAGACTTCAATTTGAAAATCCAGCGCTGCTCCTTGACAAAAAGGAAGTGCGAGACATCAGAGATGTGTGGTGGAATGTAAGGCTGTTCAAGAACCACCCATATCTAAGCATCACACAGCATGTGTAGTGGTGCCATTTAGCTCACCCAATTAATTTATTTAGTTTTTCTGCTCACCACGGTTCCTCATCATGGAGGAGTTTGGTGGTTTAGCATTTGATGATGAGGATTTGAACACCATCCTCAATGATAACCCTAGCATATTAGATGATCTACCCTCTACCTCCAACCCCACGACCGAAGATGACTGGGTTAAACTGTTGAATCTCAAGAAACATCACTCACGCATCTCTCTACACGGGGTGATTATGAATGAGTATCTACATGGCAAGTGTGCACCGTCGGGTCTGATTGTTACCACGGCACCACGACTATTCCTTACTGACAAAGAGTTCCTGAAGAATTGGGCTTTGATTGCTTGGCGGTGTACCCGTGATTGGCTGATACTAATAATAAAAACAGCCAAAAAAACAGCTGATGCACTTCTGATAGAGATCCAAGTTCTGGAGGGCCAAATCAACGCACCTATTCGACCTGTGATCTATAAAAAGAACTTGGATGAGGCCAACAAGACCAACAAGGAATATCGTGATAACATCCTACTTAATAAAGTAGAGAAGTTAAAAAAAGATCTGGCACGCTTTTCAATGGAACTGGCCTATCCCTATTTGAGCGACTCTTATGTAGCACCATCCACTAACTCCAAAGGGAGAAGATACGGGTCAAACTACTCGTCCTCGGGCTCAGATTCAGGTTCCAGCGATCAAGGAAATCCCAATGCAGGCCCCAACTCCGGCATGCGAGGCAGAGGTTTCCAGCGGAGAGCCAACAGAGGCCGAGGTGCTCAACAGTACCCTAATCCAGGACAATGGTGGCCTCCAGGTCCATGGAATTACCATCAAGGACCTATGGGTCCACCACCAATGGGTCATCCCATGCCCATGTACCCTCCTAATCCGTCATTTTATTATGACCAGTCTTTTTTATGGCAGGGCCGTGGCAGGAATCGCGGCAAAAGAAGAGGACAACAAACCGTGAACTGGGCTCCGCAGACCAACAGCAAGACCGGTCCAACACCAGGAGCTGCGACCTAGTAGTGAACCTGAGTTCCAGGGCCATTACACCCACTGAGAATACTGTATTGAACAAAGGGCTTAGTTTTGTCCCTACCAATGAAGGTGACCGTTTCAACATGAGGTGTGAACTGGAAAGCTTCTATAGGAAAATACGGCTGCACTTTTTCTTCAAAAGGTCTGACTCAACTATGGCAGCGGGCGACTCACTCGACCTAAGTGAACAGAACACTGGTCTCAAACCGAAGTCTACCTTCACACCTCTGAACCAACAAGTGCCAGCTAATGTCCTAGCCTTCGAGCAAGCAGTGACACATGATGTCATGAATAATACCCAACAACGGAAGTACTTTGTCAACTTGTCTTCCTCGGAGAAACAAGCATTGTCCACTCTTGCTAGCGACAGTTCCCTTACCATCAAGCCCGCGGACAAGGGAGGTGCGATTGTGTTGCAAGACACCAACATCTATCAAGCAGAATGTGAAAGACAACTGAACGATACCAGAGCTTATCGTTGTCTTCATGTAGACCCCACCCAGAGAGTCTCGAACGACATCAAGAGTCTTGTAGAAGAAGGATTATCAGAGGGTTGGATTACTCCCCAAGAAGCGAGATATCTAGTGACAACACATCCGGTAACTCCTTATTTCTACTGTCTCCCAAAGATACACAAGGCCCAGAGACCACCTCCTGGACGGCCAATTATTTCGGGGATAGGCTCATTACTCGAGCCTTTATCTACCTTTGTAGACTTCTTTTTGAAACCGATAGTCAAGGAGACACCGACATACCTACAAGACACTGGGGATGTACTTAGACTACTTGCTGATGCAGAGTTCGACGTTGAGACAGACCTGTTGGTTAGTTTCGACGTCGAGTCTCTGTATACGTCAATCCCGCAACAGGAAACACTGGATTGTATCAGAACCATCTTAGAGGCCAGACATATAGATACAATTACACCAGTATCATTCATAATGGAATGCGCAAGGCTCGCTATGATGGAAAACTTTTTCCAGTACCAGAATGAGCTCTACCTCCAGGTCTCAGGGACCTCAATGGGGAGTGTCTATGCACCCAGCCTGGCCAATCTATTTATGCACCAATTCGAGCAAGATCATGTGCTGAACCACAGTAACCCCTTTTTCCATCAGGTGGTACTGTGGAAACGTTATATCGACGACATCCTTGTGATTTGGAGAGGGTCGTCCATTGAGGTGTCGTCGTTTCACGCATGGTTGAACTCAAAGAATCAGTTCCTCAAGTTCACCATGGAGAGCAGCAAAGACAGATTGGCGTACCTTGACCTCCATATTTTTCCAGCAGAGGGAGGCTTACAAGTGAACTCTTCAAGAAACCCATGGCACGGAACTCGTTATTATCATTCCAGAGTTTCCATCCGCAATCATTGCGTGAGAATCTGCCTTTCGGCCAATTTCTCAGGGTCAGAAGGAATTGCTCTTCGAACACTCTATACAATCACCATGCCGCAGAACTATCATCTAATTTGAGAGATCGGCACTACCCAAACCATCTTGTACGCAGAGCTTATAAGAGAGCCTTCAATAATAACCGCGAGGCTCTTCTACAACACAAGAGGCCTGACAGCACCAGAGACCGAATGACCATGGTACAAACCTTTACCACATCCTCCAATGTGGTGAAGAAAACCATACTCAAACATTGGAAGATCCTGAACACAGGGGCTGGCGCAATACCTCGACCCTTATTTGCATTCAAGAGATGACCATCAATTCGGGACAGCTTGGTTCACACCAGACCACGGAGAGAACTGAAACAGATTACCAACACCCTCTGGAACACCACCCCAGTACAAGGCCATTACCCATGTGGCAACTGTGCGGCCTGTCCGCAGACACGCAAGACCCTAACGGTCGACATCGGCACCACGAGACCTTGGAGGCTCACAAAACTCACGAACTGCAACTCAGATAAACTTATCTACTTGATCACTTGTCCGTGCAAGAAGCAATATGTGGGCCATACAACGAGAGCCATTAAGTTTCGAATCAGCGAACATAAAAGCACGATCCGCTGCAAGAAACAATCTACGGGCCTCACTAATCATTTCTTAGAGGCAAAACACAAAGCAGAGGATCTGGCTTGGGTGGTTCTTGAACAGCCTTACATTCCACCACACATCTCTGATGTCTCGCACTTCCTTTTTGTCAAGGAGCAGCGCTGGATTTTCAAATTGAAGTCTGACGTGATTGGGCTGAATGACAACATTCCGTGGCTCTCTATCTGAGTGCACCCTCCGTGCCTTTCAACCTGTGTGCATCATTTGCCATTATGATACTCCTTTGATACCACAATGTGGGTTGATCGCGTACCTATAGCTACTTTGAATCAAGAGGTTACTTAGATCTCCAATTTGGCAGCTGTAACATGCAGCCTTTATCACTGGTAGGGTGCACTAACAGAGTAGGGAGTTCCACCCGTTACTAAGGGGTACTAATTTTCACCTTCTAGGCATCATTATATTCCAATGTTATGCCAGGTACTATTTGACTCTCTCTGGTACCTACACTCGCCCTGGCAGGCTTCTGCAAAAGCAATCTTTAGCCTCCGATAATGTACATTCTTGACTCTATGGGGAGGTGTTAGCTTGCCTTGGTTGCCTTGATTCAATTCCTCAGAGCACGTATCCCTGGGGGCTCAGAGCACGTATCCCTGGGGGCTTATATAGTTGCAAATGCCATACGTTTCTTCAAAGGTACTGCGATGTTGTTATACTTGTGTATAGCGATATTGGCCAACAGAAGATGCGCATTCACATGACTGCGCCCTACAACCACATTTGTTTTATTTGGGCATGCGCGAGCCGCGCAATGGAGAGTTTCTCTAATTGCACCCCTCGATCCCGTGGGGACCGAGTCTGTTTAACATCACAGGCGTTCTGGAGGGTTGTAGACTTATCTTTCACACGCGCGTTGAATAAAATTGGTATACTGAGGCTGCGCGTTAGAGGCCGGCAAGTGCCCTCGGGACGCGCATGCGCCTCGCTAACACGTAATTTTTCCACACGCGCGATACAACTGGTAAACTGAGGTGGCGCGGTAGAGGCCGGCAAGTGCACCCGGCACGCGCATGCGCCCCGTGCATACACACGCTTACATAGCTAGCGTGATCATCCGAGTTGAGGCCAACCCGTTTAGCGCATGCGCGCGATCGCTCTGGCCACATCTGCGCATGCGCTAGATAGAGTCTCAACAGCGCACATGCGCCGCTGCAGCGGTACATCGACCAGCTGTAAACCATCACTCAATTAGCGCTAGTATAAAACTGGCCCCAACCTGTCCGTCGGTGCCTCCCCTTCGGCTCGTGAACCCGCCGTGAGGTACCGACGGACAGGTCAGTTGGGATTGTATTAGTTGGATTATTTTTAGCATGTACTTTTGGTCTGACCATCAAGAAATTGTCAGTTCTGACCAGAGACATGCTTGCTAGGACGAGGCTATTACCCCCGTTTTTTCATCATGAATACTGCACAGTTGTTCAGTATAGATACAGAACTGAGCGACTTTACTGCAGTCAGCAATATTTTGTAATATGCATAGAGGTTGCACTATATGTTAGTCGTCTAATGTTTACATCTGGCTCCTCGTGGTGAGAGCCTAGCTGTGGGCAGTTTAGAAAATTATTGGGTTAGGTAGACAGTACATTGTATTAAATTCTTGACAGTGATCTAACCATGGAACTGTCTTTATTCACATGTCTAGAGCAGGGCCTTATCCTGCCGAGCAGTTGCCGGGTGAGGTGAGGCTTACTTCCCACAGATTGATGGGTAAGTGCTATATCTTAGTTCTTGAAACTATGCACAGGATAACTCTTGGTGACGTTATATACGCACCTCTTGAATGATCATCATAGTCTAGTGATGGATCTGTCTGAGTTCGCTTGAATGATCGCTGGTTGTGCACAGTAATAACACGTGGTACTTTGGGTATACTTAAGTTATAAATGTTGTCTATGTCTTAACAAGCATCACGTGTTTATATTTTCTACATGGTTTTCCGCTTCTTTTGACTCCTACTACAGGGAAGACCAATCGCATCCACTGAGCAACTTGAGAAGATGCGGTAGGATGGTCGTTTTCGACCACTCTTATTTTACCTGCAATATGGTTTTTTGATTAAAGTCTTTTTTAGTTCATTTCTACACATTTGTTAGTGTAATTACAGTAGCATATGAGAGCTTGGCCCTGATGAATGCCAGTGAACTTACACAGTACGGCAGAAACATGTTGGCCTGATTTTTGTTTTCCACCAAGCAAGCTGGACAGTGATTATTTTACACTGTCATTACACTATTTTTAATCTGACATCCAGGCAATCACTAATAAAGGTCTTTGTTTGCCTCGACAGCCATTTTAGTCACTTCACTATATATATTTTTTTGCACTGCACATATCAGTACCACCTCTTGTATTAACATTTGCGGTGTTCAGACCATGACCAAGTCATGCATTGCCAATATACACCTGGGCGTTTGCAGACTGACCATGGTTTGAGTGTCCTATATGATGAGGCTCCGCCAGCTGGGTGGTCTGATAGGACTTAAAACAGCCATTGTTGATAGTCAATGTAATTATTAAGTCCTTGACTTATCTGTGTGTTTTTTCTGTGCACTTTATTCCAGCGTGATTTTTGAGCACCTCGGCGTCACTCGACTGACAGGTACTTTTGTTCTTTAGGTCAGTACATAGATGACCTACTTGTTGCGTCAGAGACCGAGGAAGCTTGTAAAACAGATTCCATTGCCTTGTTGAACCATTTAGCTGAAAATGGACATAAGGTATCTCCGAGCAAGTTACAGTACTGTTTGACAGAAGTACAGTATTTGGGGCACCGGTTAGAAAAGGGAAAGCGTAAGGTGTCTCCAGATAGGATTGAGGCGATAATGAAGGTGAATGCGCCTACGACACAGAGAGAAGTTAGGATGTTCCTAGGAATGGTTGGTTATTGTTGACAGTGGATAGTTAACTTTTCACTGAAAGCAAAGCCCTTACAGAAACTGACGCACAAGGAGGTGAGTGATCCGGTACCATGGGACGATGAATGCCTAGTGGCATTCCTGCAGTTGAGAGACGACTTGTGTCGTGCTCCGGCTCTGGGGATGCCCGATTACGAGAAATCTTTTTCGCTTTACTGCTGTGAGAGAGAGGGATGTGCTTTGTCAGTCTTGGCACAGACCCATGGAAATGCCCGTAGACCAGTTGCCTACTTTTCGGCTACATTAGATCCGGTAGCCGCAGCGTTGCCCGGATGTCTCAAATCCGTTGCTGCAACGGGTGTCAGCATTGAGAGGTGTGAGAGTATTGTTATGGGACACCAGTTAGTGGTGTATGTACCACATTCTGTAGAATTGCTAATGACCAGGACGAAGACGCAGCATCTGACTAATAGCAGGCTCACGCGCTACGAGCAAGTTATCCTTGCTGCGGAGAACGTGACCCTTAAAAGATGCTCTGTTTTGAATCCTGCTACATTGATGCCACTACCTACTGTAATAGAAGGCGAAGAATGTGAAGACCACGATTGCCTTGATGTGACTGAACTATGCACGAAGCCCAGACCAGATATTGTGGATGAGCCGTTGTCTGACCCTGATGAGATTTACTTTGTCGATGGCTCATGTTTAAGAGATGATACTGGTCGGTTGAGAGCAGCTTATGCTGTTTGCACCATTACTGGAGTTGTGGAAGCCGCTTGCCTGGAAGGAGTACATTCCGCACAGGTAGCAGAAATCATTGCATTAACTCGTGCCTGTATAGCAGGTAGCGGAAGGAGAGTCACCATATACACTGACAGTCAATATGGTTTCGGTGTGGTTCACGATTTCGGGCAATTGTGGTCTCAGAGAGGTTACATGACCTCTTCTGGTTCGCCCATTTGAAATGGAGAATTTGTGCGACTGTTGTTGGAAGCATTACAAGGTCCAGCTGCCATTGCTATTGTAAAGTGTGTAGCTCACACTAAGAATACAGATTTTGTGTCACAAGGTAACCGTTATGCAGACGAAGTCGCCCGCTATTGTGCGGAGCAGGACTATTCCTTCACAAAGGTAGAAATAGAAGGGGCGGAAGAGAAGACAGAATTGAGCATGATGTTGGAAACAGTAGACACTTGGGAGGATTTAAGAGTGATGCAGGAGAACGCACCTGAAACAGAGAAAAAGGCATGGGAGATAGCAGGTTGTGTGAGAAGCGAGATGGATTTTTGGATTTCAGCAGATGGGAGGGCAGTGTTACCTGAGGAACTAGCGAATCCAATGGCAAGACAAATACATGGTCCAGTACACCTAGGAAGAGATGCTATGCTGAGAGTGTTTAGGCAGACTTGGTATTGCCCTAAATTTAGGATAGCGGCAGAATCAGTATGCAAGCGATGTGTTACCTGCCAGCAGTTAAACATAGGGAAAAGAACACCAGTTACACTGAGTCACATTGGGAGGTCTGGGGGGCCTTTCAATAGAATGCAATTGGACTTTATTGAAATGCCAAAAATCAACCGCCTTAGGTATGCTTTGGTGGTTGTATGCATATTTTCCAGATGGGTTGAAGCATACCCTACACGCAGGTGCGATACACTCACAGTAGCCAAACTGTTGCTCAGGGAGTTGATACCACGCTTCGGGGTGCCTGCCTCTCTGGAATCGGACAGAGGAACACATTTTAACAGCGAAATTGTGAAGATGTTGTGCTCTGCATTAAAGATCGATCAAAAACTGCATTGTAGTTATCGACCAGAAGCCTCAGGGATCGTGGAACAAGTAAATGGCACCCTGAAGAGTCGACTAGCTAAAGTCTGTTCATCCACATCTTTGAGTTGGCCAGATGCTCTTCCTTTAGTACTCATGAGCATGCGTAGCACACCTGACAGGAGGACAGGTCTCTCTCCACACGAGGTTCTGATGGGGAGGGCCATGAGACTTCCCACTGTTCCAACTGCTGCCTTATTGAACATTACAGATGATCTGATCTTGGATTACTGTAAGGGACTGTCTGACGCCATCCATTCTGTGTCCCTTCAGGTGCAGGCGGCTGAAGTTCCATCATCAAGGAACCTGTGTCATGATCTGTGTCCAGGGGAGTGGGTGCTGGTCAAGAAGCACGTCCGGAAGAACTGCCTAGATGTACGTTGGCGTGGGCCCTTTCAGGTAATCCTGATCACGAATACCGCGGTGAAGTGCGGAGGGCTGCCAAATTGGATCCATGCATCCCATACTCGAAGAGTTTCAGCACCTCTAGAAGAAACAGCTCCTCTCCCAGACGAAAGTCCAGTAGTGGAAGAAGAATCCCAAAGGGGGACCAGTCAAGCTGTGGGGGTGTCAGAAGAAGTTGGGAACGCATCTGATCCAGAAGAGGAAGGAAGGCAGGACGGCAGTGAGACCGAAGACGCAACTGAAGGAGAGAGCTGCAGTGAATACGACTCAGACACAGATCAGTACCAGAGCGATCAAGAACCGAGTGTGAGGACGAGAAATAGGAGAACGAAGCGTGGAGCAGCCACCTGGCCGGAAAGAAGGAGGAGGCTAAGCTTAAGGTCAGCTCGGGAAGAAACGCTTGCTCCTATATCCGAAGACTCGGATCCGGAAGAAGATCCCCAGGATCAAGCCCAGGAGGGTCCCAGAAGATCAAGGAGGGTGCGAGTGCCTAGCAGAAGGTACTCTACTCCTGATTGGACCTACCTCGTTGCAGATGTCCGTGGGTCACAGAACCGGGAGGGTCAGGGAAGTGAGCCTGATCAGAATTGAACCAATTATCACAGTGCAATTAAGGTTCCTGCTACCAGGAGTGGAGGCCGAAAGATTGCTGACACTCAACATCGCCTATCCTCCTCTCCTGAGCGGAATCAGAAAATTGATTTTAGAGACAGTTGATTTTCCGGTTTGTTGTTCACAATATCCAATATTGGAGGGAACTCTTCTTCGTTTGGAAATGCTTGAACGAGTAGTGGAAGTTCTTGGAACACTCATTGTCTTGGATTAATACCTTGTTGCGGATGTCTTCAAAGGGGCGCAGAACTGGGAAGGTGAAGAAAGAGATCCTGGTCAGAACGGACCCCTTTGTAACTGTGGATGTAGAGTTGATAGTACCAGGAGTGGAGATTGAAAAAACATTAACTCTTCATTTTGTTCGTCCTCTTGTCCTGAGCGAAATAAGAAGAAGAATCCTGGAGACAGTCGAATTTCCATGTTGTTGTACGAATTGCCCATTATTCGAGGGAATACTTCTTCGTATGGACATTTATGAGGACGTGGCGTCACTTCTTGGAACACTTATAGTTTCAGATTGATAAAAGACTTTGAAAAGAACTTTCTAAATATTGCTGCAAGATAACCTAGCGCCGAGTGGAAGAAGAAAATGGTAGGGACTTCCTTTTAGCGGACGGAGAAGGGCTAGGGTTGTCTATTTTTACAGGACTCTAATGTTGTTTGCGGAGTAAACTGTCAGCTTCCAGGTGTTCAAAAGAGAAACGCTGTTCGAAAGAGAGACTTTGTTCGGAGAGAAGGAGAAACTGGTGCTAGAAGAACACCCAAAACTACACTGTTTGAGAACATGGAGGCCGGCAACCCGAACCGCAGGGCAAAATGTATAGTTGGCACACTTTTAGGGGTAGTGATTTCTCTTATAGTTTTAGTAGTTACTGTATCATATATAGTGGGACATGAAAATGAAACAAAGACGAGATTAGAAACTAAGAAAGCATCAACACAAAAGCCTATCACTGTTGCTGAGGTAAAAGGAGAAAACACTGAGAGAGAAAAGGCTTTGTTAGATGCTGAGATCAAAAGATTACATGTTGACGAATCAAAGGGGAACTTTAGGTCAAATGCTTATGCCAAGTTGCTTTACGAATACATTGATGTCATGGAGGCGAAGAATTGCTACGTTTGTATGCAATTACCAGCTTCGGTGGATGAGGGTATCAGATATCACCATCTTCCATTGACATATGGAATCACATGTAGTTTGTTGTTAAGCATATTCTATGGACGAGAGGGGTTCGAGTATTATTTCTCGAATTTCGACTCGACATTGCCAGAGGTCCCAAATTACAAGCATCTGAACAAATGGGACTATTACAAGAGCGAAGACAGATTACAGAAATGGTTCATTCCATGGAAAACGTTAGATACTTCACATGCCCGAAGAAATAATCTGACTTGTCAAGTGTCAGAAATTGAGAAAAAGTTTATAGGGCAGGTGGATACTAGATACAGGAGGCAGAAGATTCTAAAGTCTTCAGGACAATGGGAAACAGATTGGACCAAGGAAGAAAGGATACAGCAAAGAAAGGGTAGCTTTGGTCCAATTGCTTTAGACAAGAAGAAACGGGGGAAACTGTGCATTCACAGGAGTTACTCCTATTATGAGAATCTGTATGTAGGTCAAGTCAGTTGTGAACATGCTTTCCAATTGGAGTACTACTCCAAAGATTTTTGAAAGAGATGCAAGCAATTCCAAATGTATATTTTGTATGTGGAAGAAATGCATATGTGAAGCTACCAGATAATTGGTACGGATCATGCTATCTAGCAATTGTCTTCCCCAAAATATATCATGTTGAGAATTTAGAAATGACAAAGAGAGGAATACCAACAAGAGGGAAGAGAGGGCTAGGTGCTGAAGAGGTAATTGGGGATATATTTGGTGCTGCATTCCCTATCTTGGGATTGATACTGAATGACATCAAAATTAGAAGATTGGCTACAGTCGTAGATAGGTTATCTGCCAGTACTGCTAGATCCTTAATGCTGGTGGAGGGAGAGATGCAATCGATAAGAGCAATGGTTCTTCAGAACCGACTTGCTTTAGATGTTCTGTTAGCCAAGGAGGGCGGAGTCTGTAAGGCTTTGAAGGTCCAGGAATGTTGCACTTACATTCCAGACAATTCAAAACCTCTAGAGAAATACATACGAAACATTACTGAAATTCACCACGAAATTGAGGATCTGACAAAGGTAAATGTGTGGGAAAAAGTAGGTCATGGAATGGGTAAAGTTGGAGGTTGGTTTGCCAACCTAGGAAAGGGTATAGTTTGGTACATATTGAAACCCATCATCATAATTGTGATTTGTGTAATCACTTTGTGGGGATTGGTGCGATTGTATCAATGGTATAGAGCAAACAGGTTGCAGAGATCTATGAGAGAACGGGAGGAAAGATTAACGGCGATGCAAGATACACAATACAAGAGTCTGAAGGCATTGGAGACAATGAAAAGAAGTGGTACTGCCATGTCTTCACTTTGAAGGGTCCTACATTTTAGAGATGGTGTTTTGATGGTGATGACTCCTGAAAGTCATCAAAGGGGGGACTGAGAGAGCACAAATCTGAAAAATGTATAAGTACACCATATTTACAAGCACGTAGTGTTAGTTTAAATTGTATTGCACAAGAGTGTCAACTTATATAAGAGAAAATATATGAGTGTTTGTTTTAATTAGAATAGATGCATATATAAGAGTGGAAAACTAATGTAGAGGTTGTAGAGATGTTAAAATGATGCTGGAATCACACGTTAAATGAATAAGTGAAAACGAAATGTAATTCTGCAAACCATGAAAATGTGTAGGCCACATGGCATTTCACAGGAAACGAAAGATGCTGCTACACTTTTAGTGACGTGGATTTTAAAGTCATTAGAGTGCAAATGTATTATTAGGCCTAGTATTGAAGTATATGTTTTATAGATGTGTTGCATTTTAGAAATGTGTGCTAGTTAAGAATACTGTTTAAATCAAGTTAAAATGTTTTCAGAGTGCAGGGACCCGCTTCATGTAAATCAAGTAGGCCTGAACAGATAATGTCGTTTCTTTGATCTACAATGTGCTCGTTAGAGAAGAGGTCGAGAGGCTCCAAGTACAGAGTTTTACATGTGTTTTATGGCCTATAGATATGGTGGAGTCTGGAATTTGAGGCCCACTGTAGGATGGTCTGAATGCAGGTGCGAGGGGTCCTAATCAGTTGTAATGAATGGAGCTTTGTTCAGCGACGCCTGGCGCAGGCCTGGAGGAGGTTTCAGGAATTTCAGGGGGTACCAGCGAACTGGAGAAGAAGCCTGGGAACCAAGGTCAACTTTAACGAGGGTCCCGAAGAGTACCATCATGGAGTCTGCCGCCAAATTCGGTACCACGTGAGGGGCGTCCTGAGGGGCGTTCCTATCGGAAAT
This sequence comes from Lissotriton helveticus, assembly GCF_964261635.1. Taxonomy (NCBI): domain Eukaryota; kingdom Metazoa; phylum Chordata; class Amphibia; order Caudata; family Salamandridae; genus Lissotriton; species Lissotriton helveticus. The sequence continues at coordinate 899,294,534 of NC_136057.1, forward strand.
GTGATTTTGTATTAGGGAAAGCGACCCGGGGATGAGTCAGAACAGAAGATTTTGGAAGCCTAAGAGAGCGGTGGGGTAGGCAGTTAGGCTGACCACAAGAGACCGATTTACAGAAGAGACTAAGAGAAGTGCGTGATCTTCTTAGGAAGTCACCACGGCTGACACCTTTTGGGGTAAAGATCTTGTTAAGTAGGGATGTCACTTAGTCTAGTGTAGGGACAGACTAACAGAATTTTCTTTTCTGTAATGACTCTTAAGTTGCAACTTGTATCCATTTTGGCAACTCTGATGATTTTCGAACTTGTACTTATTATTCTGTTTTGTAGACTCAGATTATTCAAAGAATATATGTTTATAGTGATACCAGTGTACCTTTTAAACCTTATCTTGAGAAGTTTGTATCTTCAATTATCTTTGACTTTATATTAAATCTTTAAACTTTATCACTGGTCAGTGGTTATTTATAGTGGTGTAAGTTCTTAATTGACTAACCTAGTAGTAGATTATCTTTTACTCAATGACAGGTACCAACGATTCAGTCGACATGATTTGGGATCTGGTAAGGTAAATAGAGACCAGAAACCCCGCGTTAACAGTCACATGGTGCTGGGCTGATCTGCCGCCGGTGCACGCGATGGAACCGTGAGCCACTGGGTTCCAGCGACACCCACCCTGGCCGCTGCGCCACATCTCTTCAATGTTAAGGATGAGTCCTGTCCAATACTAAAAGCAATGCCTTCCCAGACATTTAGAGCAAAGCCTGTAAAGGAGCTGGTAAGCTTAGAGACCTGGTTGTAATTAATTCTTTACATTTGTAGATTGTATGTGTTGTGCATGAGCCTCTGCATGATGTTAGTCATTTGTTTTTCAGATACTGTACGGAGGAATCCAGTTATGACCTCTTTCTGTTATGTATCATTGGTATCAACTGTCTTTATCCATTTGGTTCAAAAGAAGCAAATCAAGGTTAGAATTCATAGAATACAGAAGTGAAAACACATAAACCAGACTTCGTTTGGCCTCATTTCTCTATATGCTTACAGAACTTGTCAGTGGCTTGCATTATCCTTATAATTTGCAGCAGAGGGTATATAGATATAATGAGGAGGTGGGTGCATAAAAAGGTGAGTGAATAATAAACGATGAATAAGCAAAGAGCTTTGGGTTTATTACTGAACAGGAAGCCAGCAAGGAATGGACAGGGCAGCTTAGGTATCACCTCCACAGCTCATCTATAAGGAAGACAGGAAGCACACCTTCTTTGTCCTTGTTTTTAAATCAATCTTAATCTTGTCTCTTCGATATGTACAACAGTTGCGTGCAGATTGCTAATAGCGCCATGCCCTGTGGCACTGAGGTATTAGTATCACACATATGGGGCATGGTCACGTCCCAAGCAAATGCACAGCTCATTGTGCCTGTTAAGGCCTACCTATATCTGTATCAAACTATTAATATTACCTCCATGTTACCCTGGAGCTCGTTTGTTTGATAACAATAAAGGGAAAAGAAGTGCAGGGAAAGTGCGATGCGTCGGTTTCTTACTATGTTCCGGTTACGATGCGACAAGATGGCGCATCGATGCTATGCGACGATCTGGTGTGATATGACAAAATGGCGTTTTGGTGCGATGCGACAACCGTGCGGCAAACTCAGTAACTTCCGAGCTGCGACAGACCCTGCGACACGCTTCTCCGGTGATGCGACGGCGACATCTGCGGCGGTGACACGCTTCTCCGGTGATGCGACACGCTTAGCGATAATGCGAGTGGCAAACAGCTGTGGCGGCGGTGGCACGCTTCTTCGGTGATTCGACGGCAATTGCTGCGGTGGTGACACGCTTCTCCACTTTGCGACACGCTTCCAGCTCCCAGCGACAGGCAGTCTTCTCAGAGGGCCCAAACAACAGTGGGCACCACCCTGCAGGTAGAATTCCCAACAAGGAAATTCAGGGGAGCTGGTGGTGAAGTTTTGTATCCCTGAGACTTCAAGCAGGAGGCAAGCAGACTTCAAGACCTTGGAGATTCTTCTTCAAGATTGCAAAAGTACACACAAAGTTCCTTTTCTCTTTTCCTTGACAATAAAGTAACCACTGCAGGCCAACCCCAACAGCACAGCACATGGGCAGTCTCCTCCTTCAGTTTCCTTGGTTCTTCTCCTTGGCAATGTTTTTTCGTGATTCCTAGAAGTGATCTAAAGTTCTGGGGTCTGGGTCCCCCTTTTTACACACACAAATCATTTGTCTCTGAAGGCAGAGAGGGTCTGTACCCAGTCCAAACCAGTTCTGGGTGACTCTGCCAGTGCACAACTTCTTCCTTTGTCAGTGTGGGCCAGGGTCATCAGACGCACCACAGGAGGTGGAGCCAGCATTGTGGAAGGCAGGCACAGCCGTATTATGGTCCAGGTGCTGAATATGACACTTTACAATGCACCCGTTACAACGTGTGTCATTACAGCAATTTTTTTTACATCGTAAAATCCATTACAATGTATGTTGTTACAAAGCATGTCGTTACGACGCATAATCCATTACAACGCAATTACTATTTGTTAGACCCGCTTCCTGGGCACCAGGGCACTCCGGGGTAACTGCGCTCCAATCGCATCAACTGGAGTGTTGCCTCACTGGTGTCCTAAGGGACCCAAAACTGGATAACCAAGTACTCCTCTCCAGCCCTTGACTCTCTCAGGGTAGCGAGACAGAGCAGTCCAAGGCTTACTCAAGGAGGTGAGGTGGGGTTAGACATTCAGAATACAGTGTAAACCGTACCACCAGCTGATAAACTCAATGTCCAGTCAGTGCTTTACTTTTTATAAAAGAAAAGTACTTTAATACACATAAGATAATTATTCTACACATAAAACTAGGATAAACAGTGAAAACCAGAAGTCTCTACAACCCTCTGGGACAGAGTTCTGACCCCAAACAGTATTATAGCACCTAGACGCCAAGCACTATAAAAACACAGTTAACATGAAAACACACAGTAAGCATTGCATATTACAGATCATGTTACACAGGGCTGCTCTCATTCACTAGAGCCTTGATACCAAACTTTGTATTGAAAGGATATAGTTTCAGCATAAGATGTGAAGTCAAATGTTCGTGATCAGCCCCATAACCCCCCACCCAAAGCAACAGAAGTGCCCTCCCATTGTGAGTGAGGACACCGCTCTCGTGGTGTCAGGGTCTGACCACAGGTGCCTGATATCTTGGCACAGTTTACTGGAGTCCCACTAGTCCAGTAGCCACTGGCAAGCTGTAGGAGGGTAGTGGCTGGACAGAGTGCCAGTTCACCCTGATACCCGCAGAGATCACAAAAAGAAAGGTGGGGGCCTGCTTCACTGGCCTCTAGTCCCAGTTACTGCTTGTACAGGCTCCCATAGCGCAAGGGAGGAGCCTAGAGGTGATTTGATCTCACCTTCAAAGACTAGAATCAAGCATCCTCCTCTCTGGCTCTCGTCATGTGCTGCAAGCTTCTTTCCACCAGCTTTTCTTGATGTGCCGCAAGCTTCTTTCCACACCTTGGGTGATGTGCCGCGAGCTTCCTTTCCACACCTTGGGCAGCTGTCTGTAATTTCCTTGGTCCAAAGTGCAGGCTCCCCCAAGCCTCACAGAACAGCTGGTCCTTAATGTTGCTGATGCCTTCCTTCCAGACCGCAGTGAACAGAGTCTTATCTCCTGCCTTCACACTGCGGGGTCGCAGCTGGCTACCGTCAGAGGGCTCTTGTGTGGGTGCCTCGTCAGTCATAGACCAGTCTTGAACAACAGCTGACCACTCAGACCAGACTTTTATCACCTCTGATTGATAGGCTCATCCAATCAGAGAGCCTGCTACTTTTGCATCCTGAATACACCTCCAATCACAAACCATTCACTGTGTGTTCAATGCATGGGTAAAGCATGTACCAGGTCCCTTTCTGGTATCAGACTGTGCAACTCCCTAGAGAGGAATTTTAATTTACTCCAGACAGGAGGCCCTGACCAGTGGGGGAGGGTCCTCTCCACAAAGTTAGTGCAGCTAAACCCAGATATGAGCGGAATGTCTACCCCAGCCCACCAGGCCTTTCCAAGGAAATAGGGAGGGGCAAGGGGGAGCTGGGATGTCCAGCAGAACAGCTCGCATACCTCACACTGGCTCAAATCCCCATTCTTCCCCTGTACACCCACGGGCTCTCAAACATACATCAGTCAGACAAAGGCAACAGGCCCACAGGCATTGCAAACTGCACAGACTTGGTCAGGAGGGTGCCTAGGGACTCACCCCTTCTGACTATAGATGTATTGCTGCCACCACTGTCAGTCTACCACAGCCTTAATAGAGAGGGCAGTAGCCACTCTCTGAAAAATAGGGGTGCACTAGGCATGCCTCCTCGACCTCAGAGCCAAGCTCTAGGGTCTCAATCCATGTAAACAGGGAGACCCTCAGTGGACATGTATGATTGTCATGCTCACTGAGGTAGGGATCTAGAAACTATACAGTAGCTTTTGAGTGACTTGCCTGGAGATTAGCATAAGGCAGGGGAAGCACTCTCTCCAGAGACATGCAGGAGACTTCCCGTCCCAACACTATTCTAACTCTGTTAGGGTGTTACTTTGGGAAATGCATTGAAATGGATTATGCGATGTAATGACATGCGTTGTAATGAATTTCGCGTCATGAAACATTCATTGTAATGACATGTGTTGTAACGTGTGCGTTGTAAACGATGTTTCCCCCATGTGCTACTCCTCCCATCACTCCCAATGCCGATAGGTCTATTCAGCCTAGTGCTGGCTCACCCTGACTCCTCGAGCCACCCCAGCCCCTGTCACTCACAGACCAGACATGAAATACACAAATACAGAGTTTAGGTAACAGGTAAGTGGGCGCTCTGCGTATAATTTTGGCTAAATTAAATTCTTTTATTTTTATTTTTATTCTTTATGCTACCAGGCAAGAATAGGGAGGTTACCTAACTCCCTAACAAATCTCCTAATTCTAGGGGATCAAAGAGACAGGTATTTCTCGCCGAGCAGAAAGTTTTTTACATAGCGTAAATTCCACTTTTATAAATTAAATTCCAAAGTCAAATATTGTTCATCAATTAGTATGACACTTAGTCCAAATTTATTCTCAGCTCAAAGTCACTCCAATTCACAATAGTCTTTATATTCAGAACAGTCTTGCGAATACAGTATCCAATTCAAATTCTCACAACGTGGCTCAATAATCTTATAAATGAGTCAGCTCCAATTCAAATTCTCACAACGTAGCTCAATAATCTTATAAATGGATCAGCCAACACGTGTTTCGTTGTAATACACAAACCTAGCAGAGAGAGGCTGGATGGTTAGGCAAGAAAATACCTACTTTCTAAAAGTGGTATTTTCAAACACAGAATGTTAAAACCAACTTCACTAAAAGATGTGTTTTTATCATTCTGAGTTCAGGCATACTAAATTCGTTTTTCTACCATGTTCCCTGGGTCAGTTAGGATTATAAGATGTTATAATCAAACTGCCCATTCTGGCCTATGGGAACAGGTAGCCTTGCTGTAGTGAACAACGAAATTGGCTGTAATTCACTATCAGGACATGCTACACACATCAGGGCATGTCCTACCTTTTACATACAATGCGCCCTGCCCATGGGGGTACCTTGGGCTTACCTTAGGAGTGACTAATATGTAGAAAAGTAAAGGTTTGGGGACTGTCAAGTGGGTGCACTTACCCAGTCGACATGGTGCACAAAGACTCTGCAATGGCAGGCCTGGGCCACCTTTCACCAGCTGCTTCTGTGGTTGGCACAACCAGTGCCACAAGCAGCATTTGATTTACAGGCCCTCGGCACACATGGTGCACTGTACTAGGGTCGGACAAGTAAATCAAAAAGCCATTCATGGAGTCAGTAATCCATTACAACTATTTACAATAGGGAGCACTTGCACTTTGGCAATGAATAGCAGTGACAAAGTGCCCAAAGCATCTAGACCAGCAGAAACAAAGCAAAAACACAGGAGGCAACAGCAAAAAATGGAAGGGAGACCCACGCCAATGGTGCCAGGTCTAACACTTGCATTAGCAGATATTTCACTTGGAGTGTGAGTAGTAAGTGTAATTCTTTTTTTGCATGATTCTGTAACATTTCTGGAAAAATAGATGAAATTGCACAGAATTATACAAAATGTAAAACTGACATTTAGCACTTTATCTTTAGCATGGACAACATAATCCTATTCACTTAGAATGCAAGGATGTATTTGGTGTCGAAAAAACTTTAAAAATATAAGTGCAACCAACAGCAGCCCTTTCTTGCTCTGGCCATTCGCATAACTACGTGACATGGCATGGTAGCACACTTTCAGGAATTTCAGATAAGAACCATTATGTGGAGTTACGCAAGATTACACCTGCGTAAATAATTTTTTTCAGGATATAGTTTTTACATATAATTTTTACTTATTTATCTTCTGTGGATACACACATTAAAATTGCAGGTAAGCGGAATCATTGGGACACCTAGATCAGCTGCAGCATCATTCAGGTAATGCTTTTCTTTTCATCCTTTCTTCTTAATTCCTTAGCTAATTAAGTGATGCTAAATTGAGTCCTATTTTCTGAATCTACTTTATTCTGTTCCAAGCTCTCTTTGGGAGCTGCTTTTCTTTGTGAACCTGCTCTGCCTTGTAGTTTCTGTGACAGTCTGACAGGTTACTTTCTGAAGTCTTTCTCCGTCTCCTGTGCCGTTGCTGTTACTTTACCCATTCCTTGCGGTAGCCTGGTTTAAGTGGCTTTGAAAGGCTCACTGTCATGCATGCCTTCCTACCGGGTCTGTGGAATGCTGTCTCCTGCTCAGGGAGGCTGCAGTACCACAATTGTCCACTGGTGGGCCAAGAGCTCAACGACCTGCCGCCGCTGGAGGTGCGCTGTCACCCAGCAGGAGGAGCAAGGGGTGGGGGATGATAAGCAGAGCGGGGGCCGAAAGTGAGAGTCAGAAATGATCAGTCAGGCAATAAAATGCGGCTTAGCAGCAGACACGCGGAGCAGCACACGGAGGCTGGTGTCCAAGGGAGCTCGGTCTAGTTCAGAGGAGCTCCTCACCCCGCGGTACATCGGATTAGAGGGATGCGTATGGGCTGAACAGACAGAACGGCCTCTGACCCCTTCCAGGCTGCAATGTTACCCAGAAGACAGGCTCTGCGGGGCTCTGCTGATATCTGCAGGTCTGCTCTCTGCAGACGCCGGCACCTGGAGGTGAGGGCGCTCAGTCTCGCATGCCTCGAGACGAGCCTTCAGTGCACTTGCAGTTAAGTGCGGAGGAGCTGGGCTACTGTTGAAGAAGATTCATCTCCGCAGACCTTTCTGTCTTCCTGGCGGCAGATGTGCAGAGGTAACCTCCTGGCCCGCGTCCCTCATTCATGCCCCTCTGCAAGGAGCGCTGCCATGGAGAACTGGGGCCTCCTCTTCTTATTTCTGGGGTGCTGCTCTTCTCTAGTTGCAGGTGGGTCCGCATTTCATCATCCTTTTGGTCGTTTCCAAGTGTCCTGCTTTTATTCTCATGCTCATCTGTTTTTGTTCATTCACTAGGAACGGGCAAATTATGGGTCGTTAAAAGTTATGATCTCTTTTTATTCTTATTTTAGTATTTGTATTCCACTGTCCTATTTCTTGTAAAATTTAATAAAAATCTCTTAAACAAAAAAAAAAGTGATGATCTCAGAAACAGTGTGTTCAGGCCAAGGAGGCCGATCCTAGCACCCTGGGACCAGGGGTTCGCTGTTTAGAGAGGGAAAGTGCCTCGCCTTACACATAACAGATGAAGCAACTGTCTCTCATTCCTGATATTTTCCTGGCTGTTAAAAGGGACTAGTTACTATCACGTGATTCTATTCTATTCTATTCTATTCTATTCTATTCTATTCTATTCTATTCTATTCTATTCTATTCCCCTCTGCCCTCGGCTCGCCCTCCCTATCTACTCCGTCCTCTATCCCTCGCTCTAAGCCGCGTTGCTTGCGTGCTGGGCGTGGGTGAGTGAACCTCGCAGCGGGCATGAGTGTTTGCATCTTTTATCGCGCTCACTTGCCTCAGGTCATAGTCTCTGCACGTGTGAGCGCCTCCCGCCGTAAGCCCGTTGACCGCCTCCCAGCACATGACATGCACTTAGCTCACGAGCTCATGCCTCCGACTCCTCGCAAGCACGCCACAGGGACAGATTGGAATATAATATTGCTTTCCGTAATCTGTTGTGTACACACACGCTCGTCGAGTAGTATGTGACCTGCTTTCTACCTGTTGAAGCCATTAAAAGACGACTATTTGCAATGAGTGAGATTTTTTTTAAATACAACTGTTGCAGACTTCTGTGTGTACCCCGAAGCCCATCTTTTCCGGTGATGTGAAAATGAGTACCAGTGTGTACAAATTAGTATTTTTAAATATAGAAGTCCTGTTTCCGCTCAGTTCTTAATGCAGCAAGTTCCTTTCCATGTCCTGCCGCATTTTAGAAGACAGGGAGCGCAACAGGTACAAGGACACATGGTGATTAGCCCAGGATCACACACAATGTGCGCACGGCTAGTCTAGGACACGTCCTCAGGTTCCAAAACAAACACCTTCATCAATTCACATCAGGTAGAGCTCTGTAAATCTTCCGCCCGCGGCAGCAAGCTCTCTAAGAACGAAAGCACATTATCAGCCTTGAAACAATTGCTTCCTGTGAACACCGTGTACCGAGAAAAGCTGCAACACTGGCCAGAATATCTAACTCGCAGAAACCATCAGAGGGCAACATTCCGCGCTCCCTCGCTGTTTTGCTTTAGCCTCCCAACTCGTCGCATCACATGATCATTATTTCTAGGATATTATTTAATGTTCCTGGAAGTAAGATTGTGGATAAGCGGATTTGTTGCAGCGGGCCACAGCTGCTGACTGCACAGTAAACAGCAGACTTCAGCTGCTTCACAAATGGAAACAGTCCCTTCTCGATGGCCGGTCATTATTTCATTTAAAGTCTCAGTGGCGAAGTTTTTTTTTACTGACCGCGTGCCCCGGAAACCTCAGAGGGTCGTGCAGGACCCCAGCCTGCCCTTCTACCGAGTCAGAGAATGTGTCCCGGAAGCAAAACGAAGAGTTCACCCAGCTCACTATGTGCGTTTTAGGCGGCACAGGCTGGCTTGATCTGAGGGGCGGGCTGGTGGACAATAACAGTGCAAAGTTTTATAAAGTTAATCAAACTCATAGTTCAGTCATTTGGAAAATTAGGGAATCCTTATTAATTCAGACATTCCAATTGTACTTAGAACTAAAACAGAAACCAGGCCAACAGTGTTTCGCAACATCAACGTCTCTTCACCAGAGCCAATACACTATCCATTACTGGTTTACATCCGAATATGATAGCAGTAGCACTTCAAATGTTAATTCTTAGAGAACAGAAAGAAATTAGCCCAGGGGCAATCATTTCTGCCAATGAAGTTGTTAAAGATATCAAAGACTGATATGTTTTAAGGATAGATCAGTCACTCTCCTTCAGTCCACAGCGGCATGATAACCAATTCAGTTGTGCACCCAGTGACACGGGCTAGCGCTTACCACTCTGTTAATTTCTTTCTGTTAGATGAAAATGAACATATTAAGTGCTAATGCTTTCGAATTCGGATGTAAACCAGTGATCAAGGAGACCAGATCTCCGAAACGCACCAGGCTTCTATTCTCACCATATTGCTAAAATACACCACTGCTGGCAAGAAAGTTTGCTCTAGGGCTGGTGTTTCTTAAGCCCCCGGACCCAGAGGGGTTTTTATCGAAGAACCTGTGTTTGGATATATATATATATATAAGCGATTGCTTTCTGTCTACAAATCCTCAATGAGATACAGAGGCCGTGCCTCCCCGAACAACCACATGCAGTTCAACCAATCCTCCAGGCACCTCCCCCCATCCAGAGTCTCACCACGCACACCCCACGCACATGCAAAGGCAGATCAGGAAGTCGCTCCTTCTCATACATTGTTCCTAAAACATGGTGCGACCTCCCTCAACACATTAGAGCCTCCTCATCTCTTCTTGAATTCCGCAAGAAGCCTGAAGTTCAGACTCTTCACTCTTCGAGACTAGCCTCACTCACCTGCAAAGTGCCAGGATACTCTCATGGCTGATAGTGTGCTATAAAAATACCCATAACATAACGTTTTTCTGAGTGCTTTTGAGATGTAATGTACGGAGGTCCAACGATATACGCAATAGCCAATAGCATTATGTGAGAGAGCAAATGTTGCTCTGGGCAGAGCCAAAGCCCACTCTATGTATATTTTAAGTTGTTGGTAGCAAAATCAATGTTGTATTGAGCTCCACTATCAAGTCAGACCTAAAAATCACTTGTGTTGAGTAGCACCTGAGTCTTCTTCCTATGCTCTCCACATTTGGCAGGGAATTCACACATTTGGATGTAAAGTACTATGGGCATCATTACAATGCCAAATGGTCATACTGCCGCCCACCATCATGGCGGTCCGAGGACTGCCTGACAGGCAGGTGGCGGTCCACCTGCCCAATTACAATTTGACAGCTCTGGTGGTGATTGGAAAGTGGATTTTTCTACTGCGGCTTGTGCTGCGGCCCAGGTAAATGATATGACATTTAGCATCATGCCCGGTGTGCATATGAGCGTTAGGAAAAAGGCACTCTGGCTGGCATCATACACAGGCAAGGACCTCAGCGGGGCCCCGGCCCTGCTGTAGGGTGTGGAGAAATGCAGCTAAGATGAGGGAGCAGATTTCACAAAACAAGACAAGTAACATGCACCCAACATTGTCTTGGGCTTTGCTGCTGGTATTCTACACACAGGGGTATAGGGCACAATGCTCTTGTACATTCTTATCATTTAGGTCATTGGCGGTGTAGTATGTGATATCAGAGCACTGCATTGTGCAGAGTCCTCTTTATGATTCCAATCATAATTGATACATATTCCTGATTTCTAGGTATTGATTCATAATCACAATGTGCAGTCAATTGTAGTTTTTTCATGACGTGAGAGGTAATAGCCGCAGCATCGAGCGCTGTATGTCTGAATATTGAACCAGAAATGGCACATTTATAGGTTTTGTAAAGCAACCCAATATAGTGTTGTTCCAATTAAGGTTTTAATCTCTATGTTCTTTATACAATTGTTATTTTTTATTTATTTACACGTTTTGTAAAGTTTTAGCTCGTGATGCGAGTCACTAAATGGCACTATTGTGGCTTAGCAAGGTTTACTGTGGGAGTCTCAACTCCCATCTCCCCATAAGGCAATGTCTCCAAGTCTAAGGAAGCTCTGGGTGGTCTGCAAGTTGCACTGTATTGGTATTCCACATTAGGATTTCTGCTCTGTTCAGGGCCCTGCCAAGGAGTGGAGGAGGTGTACTCCTGTACTTTGAAAAAGAGGAGGGTTCTGTCCCATTGAATAGTTTTATTTTCAGCTACTTATTTATGGTTCTGTATTGCATGGATAGGACACAAGAAAGACAGTGAGCTTTTACATGAATATTAGCATAAAACAATAAGGTAAATTGACATTTGCAAAGATAGGATCATTGTATGAAAGGCATTCAGTGAGCGGGTTGACAAAAAAGCAGTTTTTCAGTCAGGAGGGTGAAGGCCTCTGTGTCCAGCCACCCAGAGGGAAGTCTAAGCGGATACCATTAATAGAAATGCAATATCAAAATCCATGAATAGGTCTGATCTGAGAACACTTCCTTGGAAAAAACCCTGCTTCTTAGGCAGGAGTGCTTGGCACAAAAGACCAATTGTAAGAAATTGGATTATTTGTTGAAGCGGGAGAGAACCCCCTTCAAGGAATAATCATAATCCTTATCAGGGTGAACTACAAAAGTCACTAAATAGCCCAGTGAGTGACCCTCCGGAAGATTGGCTCACACACAGGCTTAATTTAGAGGCAATGTGTAAAGTATTTGTGCATTTCTCAAACACTAATAAAGTCAAAACACAACGCAAGAACCCAAACCAATTTAGAAAAATAGAATACACTTAAATAATAAAATGACACGAAAATGACAAAAGTCCAGTCAGTAAAATTGGAGTTTTGTGTTTTCAAAGTTTTGGGTAAAAATAGAAGCAAAATGTGTAAAACACCAACTGCTGGTATTTGGTCACGCCAGAACAGTATCAAGTCACATGTTCAGGCGAACCACGGTGGAATACGGACCGGATAACGGACCAGGTTTAGCCTACTAGAAGTTTTACTCTCTGACTTTGATGCAAGGTCTGTAAAGCGCAACTCTGCGGGGCTCCATGTCGCTTTCTGTTGCTACACATTGGATCCAGTGAGGCTTTCACTCGGGAGCTTTGCAGCTCTGCGGGGTTCTGTGTCATTCAGCATCAGATCCAGTGATGCCTTCAGTGAGGAGTTGCTCTTCAGGCTCTGCTTTGGATCCAGTGAGACTTCAGTCAGGAGCTACGCAACTTTGCAGGGCTCTGCGTTGCTCGCCATCTGTTCTCGTAGTGCCTTCGGTTAGGAGCTGCCCGGCTTTGCGGTGATCTGCGTAACTCTATATCAGATCTGGTGAAATTTTCAATTAAAGAAGGAGAAGTGCACTCTGACTCCGGCCAAGTGTTTATGACCCTGAGGACAACACTTCGGGGTCACGACTCACTTCCACAAAGGCCAGAATTGGGGATTAAGTCAGGTTCAGTTGGGTATGGTCAACTGGAAAACGGGAAAGGCCTTTGGAAGCTTATTGTGTCCCTATAGCTCAAACAGGAGGTCACCCAACTGACCCTTGGAGCCACCTCTGAAGAGCCAGGGTTCAAGGCAACCAGATCCAGTCTTCCTTCTTCAGATTACAGCCCAGTTCTTCTGCTGAATATTTCACAGGTCCAGGAGATTTCAGAAAAGAGGGTCTTAGGGTGTCACTTTTATCCCCAGTGACAGCCTGTGGGTAGGGGATGTCCCCTTTGTCTAGCTTTCCCCCTTTCCTGGGTCTGCCTCCAATCTGTCCAGAGTACCAAAGGGCAGGCAGACCTAGGTTTGAGCTGCGTCTGGTAGTAGCAGGGCAGGCAATCCCTAGAATTCAGGAAGGGGATGAGAAAGCCCTGATGCTATAATTTGAAGTTCAGGAAGGCTTAGAACAAACCCACAGGACATCCTGCTTAGGAGAGCAACACCCTGCCCCATACCCAATGTCCTTTAGTCTCCATGTCAGGAAGGAATACGCAAAACACTACAGGAGACCCATTCACATTCATGTGACCTTGGACATTGGAAGAAAGGTACATTGGGTTTAGACAGAAAAATGCCAGATTTTTAAAAGTGACATTTTCAGAATAGTAACTTAAAATATATTTGTACTATTAAAGAGGATTTAAAATTGCAATTCATTTGAGTGGAAACAGCAGTTCTCTATCTGGTCCCAAACTGAAGTTATCACTTATAAAGAGTAATATAGTAATCTGGTGTTAGTATATGGGAGAGATAGCCTTTCAACAGTGAAAAACAACTTTGCAAGTGTTTCACTGTCAGGACATGTAAAACATGTCTTACTTATGAAATACCATACATCCTGCCCTATGAGCCTTTAGGGCCTGCCTTAGGTGTGATTTACAAGTATTAAAAACAAAGGTTTATTTTGCCAGGTCAAAATAGCAGTTTAAAACTACTACACTACAGGCTACAGTGGCACACCTGCGGCATGTTTTGCAAGCTACTGTAGTGGGTGGCACAATGTGTGCTGCAGTCCACTAGTAATTTAGATGCCTCAGGTACATGTAGAGGGACTTCCAAGTAAATTACATGTACCGATCAGGTGTAGGAAATATTTGCCCTTTAAGGGAGAAAGGTCAAGCATTTTTGCACTGGTTAGCAGGGATAAAGTGTACAGAGTCCTAATTCCAACAAAATGAGTTGAGCCAAAATAGGGGATGAAGGCAAAAGGTTTGGGGAATACCACACCAAGGATATCAGGTCTAACAGGACAAATTACAGTGCTGAGAAGATCAAAACACATGGGGGTCAGCAGGAAAAGGATTGCTATGTATGGCTTTCACTGTGAGCCATTAGCATTAATACTGTTTTTCAAATCCAGTTATTCATTGCTGTAGCATAGGAACAGTAGCAAAACGTTGCTTTGACTTCACAACTCCTGCATAGATCATGACAGCAATAGAAGATAAAATGTAGGGGACATATCTCACATAACATTAAAGATGGCTCACTGTGAATAAAGGGGATGGTTTTGACTTAGATCTCCAAGTGACTTTATTCTATTTGCCTATTTGATGTCATTCGGAACCCCTCAGAGAAAAACATCACTGTTATTCACATTTATCAATGTATAACTCTATATATGATACATTTTGTATTTTTTAAAATAGTATTTAAACAAAACATTGAGTTTTAAATATCAAAATACAGTAATATTGGGAAAAAAATATCATGTTACGAAAATATCATGATGCAGATATTATTGTCAAGAATATCAATTTTTATCCAAGTAAATAATATTGTTGTCAAGAATATCATTGTTAATATTGTTTTCAATAATATAGATGTAGAAATATATTTTTTCAATTATTGATATGGGTTTTAGTCCATATATTAGCTTTATGTGTTATAATTGTATAATTGGTAATATTTTGAAATATAATTGGTAATATAATTTTTAATTTAATTGCTAATAGTAATTCATAGTGTTATAGCGGGTTGCTAGGTGTTTAGGGGTATCGGGTGGAAAGTTAATTAAAGTATAATTGTATTGGGCAGCAGCGGTGTTTTTGGATACGGCAAAAGCATTTGAGTCGATTGAGTGGCCCTATTTGTTTAAAATTCTGGAACGGATGGGGTTCGGTCCCCTTTTTGTCAAATAGATCAAACTGTTATATAGTGGCCCGTCTGCTAGGATACATGTGAATGGCTTTATATCCAGTCCAATCCAGATTACGCGGGGTACGAGGCAGGGATGCCTGCTGTCCCCACTCTTGCTTGCTATTGCAATGGAGCCGCTGGACGCACGTATACGGCAACACCACAGGGTTTAGCGCTAGGAGCCTCCTAAATATCGCTATACGCAGATGATGTCACCCATTATATCTTGAACCTGGAGCAGAATCTAGACACA
Source organism: Lissotriton helveticus (assembly GCF_964261635.1). Taxonomy (NCBI): domain Eukaryota; kingdom Metazoa; phylum Chordata; class Amphibia; order Caudata; family Salamandridae; genus Lissotriton; species Lissotriton helveticus. The sequence goes on from NC_136057.1 coordinate 899,309,636, forward strand.
GTATTACGAGAATTCATCAAATTTGGTAGTCTGGCTGGCATATCTATAAATTGGGCTAAATCAGTTGTATTCCCCTTAACGGATAACACAGCGAAAGTGATTTCTGAGTTCCCATTACAATGGGAAGATGAGAAGGTGAAATATCTAGAAATCTGGATTAGCAGGGATGTAGAGGAAGTGTGGATTTTAAACTATGCAGTGTGGGCTAAACTTCCACTGTCATTAGCAGGAAGGATCGCATTGATAAAGATGGTTGTGCTACCTAAATTTTTATATCTATTTGTAAATCTGCTGATTATACTTACACAGCCCTTCTTCAAAATAATGCGCTCATTGATCATATCATTGGTTTGGGCGGGAGGACAGGCTCGAGTATCATGGGAGTTGTTGACTCTCCCGCTTAAGCAGGGGGGACTAGGTGCTCCTGATATGAAGCATTGTGTGCACAGGCACAATTCTTACATTATTGTGTTCACCCAACGCCGTTTCAGCCACACGTAGCCGTGGAGATAGATGCGGTGGCACCGGTTCCTCTGCAGGTGGCGGTGTATCAGACATATAGACTACCCATGGATGGCATTGACACCTCTGAAACTCTGAGATGGGCTTGGGACGGGTTGCGACGGCGGGCAGGCGCGCAGGTATTATATGCCCCCTCCAGTCCATTGGCGCAAAATCCAGTGCGGCCTAACATAAGAGACAAAATTAACAAAAAGGCTGCTCCGAAGATGAAACTTCATACTTTTGAAGATCACTACCCGGAGGGGTTGTTTAGGAAACCCCCGATGGCGGAGGAAAGACAGAGAGTGTCCTTCGGGGAGACTTTTCTTCATCATAAGTTGCGTGCCTCCCGTCGCTCATTGCATGCTGATTTCCCTGCTCAGCCGCCCCCTTTGGCAGCCCTAGAGAATTTGCTTCATACGCCATTGCCACGTAGGCTTATCACTAGGCTTTACACACTCATGGAATCTGAAGCCCCAGTGACGGAGCCAAGTGCTCAACATAAATAGAATGTAGAATTACCGGCCCCCTTGACTGAGAAACAATGGTCCTACTGTTGTACCGAACTGACTGAAATATCCCCCAATTACAGACTCTGCCTAATTCACTTTAAATTTTTGCACAGGTACTGCAGAACACCACTGAGTTTACATTGTATGGGACTTAGAGATGACGACTACTGCTGGCATTGTGGGTTGCACTCAGCCTCTTTCTTGCACATGGTGTGGGAATGTTGGTACATGTTGACTATTGGACCACAATTTTGACGTCTTTTAATCAGATCCTCCGTATAGAATTATCACCCTCTCCAATAGTGGGACTGTTAGGATATGTCAAAGATACGCATGTTAAAAAACACAAACTGCATACCCTATTGTTGCTGTTCGCCAAACGCCAAATTGCCATCCATTGGGGGAGGAAGAGGAAACCTACGATCATGGAATGGATAAGGGAGGTTACCTTTTGCCATGTCCAACTTGCTACATTCTGGGAATTAATGACGCCCACCTCCAGGCCGAGAGAGATCTGGGAACCGTTTATTGCCTGGGTTCGGGAAAGAACAACTGTATTAGCAGATGCCGGGGAGTTGGTCACTGGAGTTGTAGATATGTAAACTCCTTAATATGTGAGAGTTGATGTGTATGGGATCGGGGAAATGCGAGTAAATTAATGTGTACGGCTGTAGTATTGTACTCGTATTGGGTTTACTGATATATTTTTACATCTATGCTAGTGTCATGTACAAAGGACAAATCGCCTGGAGGGTCACCTGTTGTCATGTGTAGGAAATGCACGTTCTCCATTGTTACATAATGAAGCCAAACACTTGAGTTGGTTTGTTGTTGTTTAGGATATGTAATGTACCTATATGAAAATACCAATAAAGAAATTTAAAAAAAAGGAAAAAAAAGTATAATTGTATTGTATTGTAATTTCATTTATATAGCCCTTACTACCCCTGACAAGGTGTCAAAGGCTTTTTCGGTGAGTAGCACACTACTCCAGATCCTATAAAGGATTAGTGGTGAATTAGTATAGTGAAATATGAAAGTGATTTGAGTGATGGATATGTTCATCAGTTATTTGCATTGAGAAGGATAGTGGAGGGATAGAAGAGGGAAAACGGTTTGTATTAATATAGCGCTTGCTACCCCTGATGGGGTGTTGAAGCGCTTTTTCGGTGAGTAGCATGCTACTCCGGAGCCCATAAAGGATTAGTGGTGAATTAGTATAGTGAAATATGAAATTAATTTGAGTGTGGACATGCTAGTCTGTTATTTGGACTGAAAAGGATAGTGGAGGGAGAGACAAGAGAAGGATTTAGAAAATGCATTTTTATTTTATTTTTTGTTTGTTTTGGAGCTTATAGCAGTAGGAGGAGGTTTGGGTTGAGTAAAAGGGAGGTGGAGGGGGATGAGTAAAAGGGAGGTGGAGGGGGAAGAGTCAGATGGAGGGTTTAGGAAGGCTTGTTTTGGGGGATCGGAATGATAAAAAGAGGTATGAGATGATCCAACGAGGGGTAGAGTAGGAAAGAGGCTAGAAAGGGTTATTTTGGGAATCATATTAGTGGTATGGGGGTTGGGATGTATGAGAGAGTGGGGGTAGAGGATATATTGATAGAGTACATGGTGAGAAATCTGGTAGTGCATTGGAAAGCGTAGTAGAAAGAGATTCAAGAGGAGTCAGAGAGTTGAGGTAGAGGATATATTGAGAGCTGTTTAGGGTGAAAAATAGGGTTGTGCGTTGGATATGCTGAATTAGAAGAAAAATAATACATAAGTAAAAGTAATAAATATATAGATCTAAAAGTAATAAATATATAGATTCATAAGCACATGGAAGGTATATAGATACATAACAGAAGGTAGTACTTTAAATTAATTTGATTTATTAACTATATATATTTGTGTAGATCAATAGTGAAGTAATTGTAGATAAATAGTTATGATAAAAAGATTTACTTACTGATGCAGTCACTTATATACATGTTAAAAACATAGAATAATGTAACTATCAGTAATATGTACATTTGCTAAGCAGCTTGAATGAATAGCTATACATAATTGTTTTTAAACAATTCTAGACGTTTATACAAATCAATACACATATATAGGTACATATCTATAGTACAAATAAATGCTTATATACAGAGAGATATGCTGTATGTTTCTATCTGTTTGTGTATGGTGGTTATGTGGGGACGAGCCAATTTTTGAGTACTTTTCTGAAGATAGGTGGTTATCAATGGATCTTATGTTGGGGGGTAAAGAGTTACATAGTTTGGCTGCTTGAACAGAGAATGGTGTGCCACCACACTGTCTTTTTCTTGTATCTTGAGATTTTGGGGCGTAGTGCCACTCTAGAGCAGAGGTTCCTTTTTTGAATGTGTTTGGTGATTTCATTGCTGATGAAGAGCGGTCCCGTTCTATGTATCGCTATGTGGGGGATGCAAAGCAGCTTGAATGTGGATCTTCTGGCAACTGGTAACCAATGCAGGGCTTTCAAGGCAGGGGAGTTTTGGTCTTGCGATTTTATATGTAAGAGTAGTCCGGCAGCCGAGTTCTGAATCCGTTCATGGTCAATAAAGGTGATCCGTGGTAGAGCTATTGGCGTAATCAGGTTTGGACAAAACAAGGGAGATAGTAGCCTGGACCTTGTGTGGAAATCCCAACTGGGGAAAGATTTGTCACAGAGTTTTTATAGTAACAAAGCTTGATCTTGCTAGTTTGTTCACTTGGGCATTCATCTATAGCTTGAAGTCCATGGTCATTCTGTGGTTTCTTACTTCCTTTTATATTTCCGGCAGTGTTCCCAGATCATCAGGCCATGTGGAGAGCGGGTCATAATGTTTCCAAGTGCCACAAATGAATATTTCCATTTTGGACGCAATGAATTTGAGATGGCTTCACATCATTCATTGATTCACGGCTGTGAGACAAGTGAAAGTTGTCGAGTTTCCAGTGTCTTTTGGGCATTGCAGTTGAAGGAGTATTTGCGTGTCATCTACATAGTTATTGCATGTGAGATGAATTGATTGATCAGTGCCAGTAATGACTTCATGTAGATGTTGAAAAGAATGGGCGAGATAATAGAGCCTTGAGTGATCCCTGCTTTTTTTAAGTACGGAATGGAAGAGAAAGGTGGGATATGGTTATTATTAGCTCTGTTGCAAGGGTAGGATTCTGTCTAGTCTAGAGCAGGCCCCTCTATGCCGGCTTCGTAGAGATTGTGTACCAGAGTGTCATGGTCAACCGTGTGAAAGGCAGCCAAGAGGTCCAAGAGAAGTAGTGCAGCAACCCTGTTGCAGTCAGCTGTGTTGTTCAGGTCATCCCAGGTGCCAAGGAGGGCAGATGATGTGCCTCTTCATGGATGGAATCCTGTTTGGAAGTCTGAAAGTATGGCATTCCCTTCAGTGAAATGTGATATCTGGGCGAAAGCTTCTCTTTCTCTCAGTTTGCCCAGGAAAGGTCCATTTGAAATCGGTCTGTAGTTGTCAGGGTTCGGCAGGCCCACATTTGTTTTCTTCAGTAATGGGTGTATGTATGACTTGTTGAGATCTTCAGGAAATATTCTGGTAGTTAAGGAGTTGTTAATGATTCTTCTTTCTGGAGTGGCACTAGAAGTTGTTAGAAGAATTGTCTTGAAGGTTTGCAGTGGACATGTTATGTTATGTTATGTTATGTTATTATAATTTATTTTGCGCACAGATGCTCCAGCTAAGGAGCGTCCTGGCGCATGGAAAAGGTGGACATAACACAACGCAACAGAAAACAGAAAATACAAGACTCCATATGAAGAAATTTAGAACAAGTGGGTTTTCACGGCCCTACGGAATGCTAATAGATCCTCCAGCAGGCGGATTTCCAAAGGGAGGGAGTTCCAAAGAGCCGCAGCTCTCACACGAAAGGAGCGACCGCCCATCCGGCTAAGCCTGAAACGTGGGATAACCGCAAGAGATTGCCCAAGAGATCTAAGAGGGCGAGTCGGGACATAGGCGGATAAAAGGTTATTAAGGATCTCAGGTGCCGATCCTTTTAAGATTTTAAATGCAAGGCTGAGGGCTTTAAAGTGAATTCGGCTTTTAATTGGCAACCAATGTAGGGACCGCAAGGTATTGGAGGTGGGACAGAACCTCGGCAGACCCACCACCGCTCTCGCAGCGGCATTCTGTACTCGCTGCAAGCGAACGATCTCAGATTGGTTTACTCCCAGCAGGAGCGAGCTGGCATAGTCCAGCCGGGAGATGATCATCGCTTGTATAACCAGCTGTCTCGTCGGGGCATCAAAAAATTTGAGCACCGGCCTTAGCCCACGTAGGACACCGAAACAGCATGCCGCCACTCTCTTGGTATGGGTAGTGAAGCAAAGGGTGTGATCTAGCCACACTCCCAGGTTCCTAAGTTCCATCACTGGTGTAGGGGCCGGCCCTAGCTCCGGAGGCCACCAGACGCCACCCCAGCGGTCAGCTCCCCTCCCAACGATCATCACCTCAGTTTTTTTCGCGTTCAGCTGGAGGCAGCTGTTATTCATCCAGCTGGCCACCCCTCTCAGTCCATCTCGAAACCTGGGGGCATCCTGTTCGGCATCCCCGCTGATCGTGACCGCTAGGTCAGAAGGGCTGCCGGCAGGCCTCCTTGCTTTAACCGGGTCCTTTAAATTCATTGTGTGAAATGTGTTGGAAGGAACGGAGAGGGTGGGTTGGAGTATTCTTGGATTGTAGCTTTGAAAAAGAATTAGTGCTGATGCTTTGCCTTTTTTCTTAAAGTATGAGTCCAACATGTCTGGTTTCTCCATTTAATGATTTGCCAGTTTGTCTTTGAACTCTTGAGTAATGGGATTCACTGATTCTAGGCAATTTGGTTTATGAAATTAATTGAGAATTTTATAGAATTCTTTAATTGCATATTTAGCATTTTGAATTCTGTCTGAATAGTATTTTTTTCTTCGCTTTGATAGTTGACTTGTATAATCTGTTAATTTTCTGTAGGAGAAGTTAGTCTTGGTTGGCATTTGTTTTGAGCCGGGCACGTTTCAGCTTGCTAATTTGTTGTTTTATCTCTTTTATCTTTATTTCTACAAGGTGCATCTTTTCTTTTGTTCTGTTGCATTGTTTTTAGTGGTATCTGGATATAAAAAGCTTCCTGTAGCCACTCATATAGTTTTTGGACAGAATCTATTGTTTCTAGGTATCTACCGGATGTTTGGTGTGTTTCTAAGTGTTCCAAATTAAGTTTGTTTCATGGTCGATAGGTGGATGCTTGTAAGGTGGTTTTAGATGAATCGCTTAGTGTTTTATGTTGGAAGGCAAGCAAATGTTGGTCTGACCATGTGACCAGAATCGTCGTTTAAAAGGTAACTGGTTCTCTATTAACAGAAATGACGCCGAGGATGTGTCCAGCGATGTGAGAGGGTCTGTGGACGATCTAAAGCAGGTTCAGTGCTTCTAGACTAGTGATGATTGTTTTTGGATTGAGGATATTGGGTTTGTCAAACCAAATGCTGAGGTCACTCAGAACGCATACGTTGGAGTGTAGTGTTATAAGCTTTGAAACTGTGTCTAGAAGTGTGTCTGGGAATGTTGCCTTGCTAGGTGGAGGTCTGTAAAGGAGTAGGAAGTTACAGAGGAATATGGTGTAGAATTGCATCTGATGAAAAGGACCTAACTATTTGTTATGGAGACTTTGTGAACTTTAGTGACATGTAATGTTTATCTGATCACAACAGCTAGACCACCTCCTTTTTTGCCTCTATGATTTTCGGTGATCGATTGATAGCCTAGAGGAACAGCTTCATGCAGGATTGGAGCCATATTATCTCCCAACCATGATTCAGTTATGAATAGTATGTCTGGTTTTGCGTCAGTGAGAATGTCGTGGATGTGATGTTTGTTTTTAGAGAGTGATCGAGCATTTATTAGGAGACAATTTAGAGAATGTGCTTTGGAGATAGTGTGACTTTGTTTTGTACAGGAGTGAGCAGTATTTTGTGGGCTTGCAGCTGCTGTGTCCTTAGTGTTGGTATTAGGTATATGAAGATAAAAATCATGTAGCTTTTCTGTATCGTGTTCTTCGTCCAGCAGGCTAAGGAGGCATTTTGATGGGTCTACGTGTGTAGGTGGTGGAGATGATGTTTGAGAGTGAGTTGGTGTGCTGTATTCTTTTTATAGTGCAACCTTGTTGTGCAGTAGACATGGAGAAGCGAAGTTGTGAGGTGTGGCACATTGCTTATTTTGTTTTTCTGTTCAGGTCGAGTTATGGGTGGTGTTGCAGCACATGGGTCATGTAGTAAGATTCTAAATTGCCCAATGGATGAGAGGCAGTTAAATGAGAGTTTCTATGATACTGTATATATGTTGGGTGTGGTGAAAGAGAGAACGCTTGGTATTGGATGTTGTTCACTTGTGTATTTTCAAAGGTAGGTGTATGTTTGTAGTTGTGATGGTAAGTATTATGAGGTGTTGTGCTTGAGAGACATTGTTATGCTGGTGTGTGTGATATGTTTTTATTTATTAGGAGTAGTGAAAGGAGATGCTAATTTTATGAGATAGATTTGTTAGCTTAGTATTGTTTGTGAGTGAAAGTTGTAAGGTAAAGGTTGTGGTGATGTGTTTGTGAGTGGAGTGTATGTTGTGTGTAAGAGGGGATGAAGTAGAGTTGTGATTGTTTGTCTTAGAGTTGTTTGCTGCAAGAGGTAATATGTGTAGTGCAATGGAACATAAGTGTTTTCGTGGTTGCCTTATTGTGGTTGAAAGAAGAGGAGGGTGTTGGTTGGAGGAATGATGGAAGCCGTGTATAGGTTTGTTAGTGGCAAAAAGTGGTCTGTTAGGTATAATTAGAGTAGGGAGTGTGTGCCTGGTTGGGATATAGTTCAGTACGGAGTGGAATTGGGTTGTGTTAGTCATGAGTGATTACCAATGGATTAATACTTTATTATTAACTATTTAATTATTAATTATGTAAATTGTGTAATAATTATATTTTGTAAGTTGTATATTAGGTGCCGGCTGCTGTGTATGTAGGGGTAGGGGTATTGGGTGGGAAGGTAATTAAGTAATCATTGGCAATTAATTGAGTTGTTATGAATTATTACATTGATTATTCATTATGTAAATTGTGCAATAATTATAATTTTCAAGTTATATATTTGGTGGGGGCTGCTGGGTTTGTTAGGGTTTATGGTGGGAAGTTCATTATTGTAATAGTGAATTAACAATGAATTATTAATTCATTCATTATTATTAAACTGATTATTAATTATGTAAATTGTGTTCTACTTATTTATTTTAGTTATATGCTAATTGTGGGCTGCTACATTTGTGGTGGTACAGTGTGGGAAGTTAATTAAGTATTACATAAAATACAAAATTGATAATTTATTATTAAATTGTGTAATAATCATGTAAATTGTTTCATTGATATATATATATCAATATATATATATATCAATGAAACAATTTATCAATGAAATTGTTTCATTGATATATATATATCAATATATATATATCAATGAAACAATTTACATGATTATTACACAATTTAATAATAAATGATCAATTTTGTATTTTATGTAATACTTAATTAACTTCCCACACTGTACCACCACAAATGTAGCAGCCCACAATTAGCATATAACTAAAATAAATAAGTAGTTCAAATAACTTTATTCGATTGTAGACGTTACAATCATAAAAGTACATAACATCAACAGACAATTAAAAACAATCCAAAGATTCATTTGACAAGTGAGAGATCCAGTGCACGATATAAAAAAGTAGAGAGCAGCGGGCAACATGAACATGTACATTATAAAAATTACATTAAAAACATAAATAATTTCATTATAATTTCATTGTAAAATTTAAAAGTGCCGAAGGCGTCTTAGCAACATAATTATCCATCCATGCTTTTCCTAAAGGTGTGCATCCTGGCCCCATTCCTCTTCAATTTGTATATCAACGAATTGGAGGAATTTCTTTTAAAGACTGAAGCAGACTACCCTTTTGTAGAGCGCAAAGGGGTTCCAGTGCTGCTTTATGCAGATGATGCTGTACTCATCTCTAGAACAGCAAATGGCCTCCAGAAATTATTAAATTCCTTCTTTGAGTTCATGGAGTCCCGTGGCCTAAGTATTAATAACTCTAAGTCCTATGCCATGAAAATAGGTCAGGGTATACGGAAAATAAACCCTTTCTGCATAAATGGTGAGAAAATCCCTACTACTAATAGCTTTTCATACCTTGGAGTCCTCCTGGATCATAAATTATCTTGGGGTCCCGCAGTCACTAAAAAGAAGGGTGAGGCAACACGTGTTAATGCGGCCATTGTTGGCTTTGCGAAAATAAATAAGTAGAACACAATTTACATAATTAATAATCAGTTTAATAATAATGAATGAATTAATAATTCATTGTTAATTCACTATTACAATAATGAACTTCCCACCCTAAACCCTAACAAACCCAGCAGCCCCCACCAAATATATAACTTGAAAAAAAAAAAATATATATATATATATATATATATATATCAGGGGTGCTGCTCAAGCATATCCTGCCCGCTCCAGAACGAAAGTTGCGTCGTTGTGAGAGGACTCCTTGGACCAAGTCCTATATATTAAATAAAGAATTACGACGCTTGTGGGATTATAAAAGTTTCTTTATTCCGCCGCCGCCAAACGCGTTTCGACTGCCACGCAGTCTTGCTCACTGGACAAAAGGAAAAAGTGCGCGGCCATTTTTAAATAACGAAACTACACGTAATGAACTACATGTCAAATGACATGAAAGACAGACTCGTAGTTTTTGCACATAGCCACGCCAATACATTGAAAATTACTCATTTCCCTGGCAAAACAACATGGCAATTATATTTGCAATAAATACATTTCAGTGGTTCTGGCAAAAAATCATTTAAACATTATTTGGCACTTTAGAGCATTCCGTAAATCACCTATGCTCCACTCCGCATTCCACTAAAATTTGTCACCAAACTTTATCAACAAACTTTATCGACAATGCTCGGATGCACAGTCCAAGAGTAGTGCCCAAGTGGGCCCTTAAATATTATACTAATTGGCAATGGACTGCAAATAGAAAATATTCCATAGTCAAAATCAAGCTCAAGTGAGCTTACGCATCCTCCAACTAAGTCATCCTGCTCTGAACATGCCACAATCCATTAAATGCCAAAATCACTAAATCAATATATTTATTTTGCCAAAATTCATTTTCGAATACAGTTTCTATGGGAATATCATCAATGTCAATTCAGTGAATTTAGTGCATTGCATGTCTGTCCAAAACATCCTACTCGTGATTAATTAGTACTCTTACTACAGGCGGCTACCCATACATATTCACATGATTCAATTTTAAAGATGTGTGTGTAAATCTTCCTCAATATTGAGGCCCCTAGGCTGTTTTGAATCTAGCTTGATGATGTATCGAGACTCTAACCGTCTCAATTTTTTAAGGCGGTTACCGCCTCTCAAGCTCGCTGGAATGGAGTCAATCACATAATATGTAAGACCATTAGTATCTCTATTATGTGCACTCTCGAAATGTCGCGCTACAGGGTAGGATCTGTCAGAGTTTTTGATGGCTCGCAAGTGTTGCAAAATGCGTTTATGTACTTCATTTATTGTGCTGCCTACGTATCGCAAGCCACAAGGGCATTGCAACACGTAGACAGCGTACTCTGTCTTGCATGTGTATTTGCCTTTAATTTTTTCCATCCTGCTGGAAAGGCCCAGTTTGTACTTACTACAGTTTACACCATGCGTGCATGCCTTGCACCTTAGGCATTTTACAAATCTGTTTTTCTCTGTTAGCCAGTTTTTTTTCGGGCGTGGTTTCTTGAGTGTGTTGCTCACTAGGGAATCTCTGAAAGATTTAGATTTCCTGAAAGTAATTTGCGGTCTCCTGTCGACCTCCTTCCCCAGAATGGGATCATTTTTGATAATATGCCAATGTTTGTTGAGTATTCTTCTCACCTCAACATGTTGTTTACAAAAGGTCGTTATGAACCTACACTGACTCTGTTTTTGTTGGGCGGTCTTCTGGTTTGAGAATAGGATATCCACCCTTTTCTTTTTTGACGCTTTACAGATTCCCTGATCGATCCACTTCTCAGGGTACCCTCTTTCTTTAAATCTTCTTTTCAGCACCCCTAGTTCTTTTACTGTCTCTTGTGGGGTACTACAATTTTGCCTACCCCTTAGGCTCTCTCCATAGGGAATGCTACACTTCAAATTCAAGGGATGAAAGCTCTGCGCATGCAGCAATGTATTACCACTTGTGGGTTTGCGGAAAGCATGATGGTAAAAAGCAATGAACAATTTAACAATGAACTACAAAGTTGGTATGATTCATCGTTGATAAACCATGATGAATTCATGTTTCTTAAAATTGATCGACCTACCACAGCAGTATTTTATCTAATACCTAAGGTGCATAAGGACATTGCTGATCCCCCTGGCCGCCCAATAATATCTGCTATTGGCAGTGCTTTGGAAAACACTTCAAACTTTGTAGATTCTTTCCTCAATCCACTCACTAAGGCACTTCCATCATTCATACTTGATACCGGGGATTTCCTTAAGAGGATTTACGATATACCTTGGGAAGATGACTATCTATTGGTTACAATAGATGTTGCCACATTATACACCAGTATAAGGCATTCTGACGGCTTACGTGCAGTAAAACACTTTTTGGGTACAAAATCTATCACTCTGTGGTCACATACTCAAATGATTTTACGTATGGTGGAAAAATGTTTGACAAGTAATTTTTTTCTATTCTATGGGCAGCTTTTTCACCAAGTATGTGGTACTGCTATGGGGACCTGCTTCGCATATGGGCTGGTGAGAGGAGCAGGTTGTCCGGACGCAGTACCAAAAGGAGTGGGAGGAACATATAGTTCACTGGAGTCGTTTCATAGACGACCTATTTTTGGTATAGAGAGGTACGGAATGCGAAGTCAAGGCATTTATCAACAGCCTGCAATCTAATGATCTGAATCTCTCGTTTACTAGTTCCATCAGCAGTGAAAGTGTAAATTTCCTTGACCTCAAAGTTTATGTAGAAAATGGAAGGCTGCAAACTAGTCTCTACAGAAAACCCACAAGTGGTAATACATTGCTGCATGCGCAGAGCTTTCATCCCTTGAATTTGAAGTGTAGCATTCCCTATGGAAAGAGCCTAAGGGTTAGGCGAAATTGTAGTACCCCAGAAGAGACAGTAAAAGAACTAGGGGTGCTGAAAAGAAGATTTAAAGAAAGAGGGTACCCTGAGAATTGGATCGATCAGGGAATCTGTAAAGCGTCAAAAAAGAAAAGGGAGGATATCCTATTCTCAAACCAGAAGACCGCCCAACAAAAACAGAGTCAGTGTAGGTTCATAACGACCTTTTGTAAACAACATGTTGAGGTGAGAAGAATACTCAACAAACATTGGCATATTATCAAAAATGATCCCATTCTGGGGAAGGAGGTCGACAGGAGACCGCAAATTACTTTCAGGAAATCTAAATCTTTCAGAGATTCCCTAGTGAGCAACACACTCAAAAAACCACGCCCGAAAAAAAACTGGCTAACAGAGAAAAACAGATTTGTAAAATGCCTAAGGTGCAAGGCATGCACGCATGGTGTAAACTGTAGTAAGTACAAACTGGGCCTTTCCAGCAGGATGGAAAAAATTAAAGGCAAATACACATGCAAGACAGAGTACGCTGTCTACGTGTTGCAATGCCCTTGTGGCTTGCGATACGTAGGCAGCACAATAAATGAAGTACATAAACGCATTTTGCAACACTTGCGAGCCATCAAAAACTCTGACAGATCCTACCCTGTAGCGCGACATTTCGAGAGTGCACATAATAGAGATACTAATGGTCTTACATATTATGTGATTGACTCCATTCCAGCGAGCTTGAGAGGCGGTAACCGCCTTAAAAAATTGAGACAGTTAGAGTCTCGATACATCATCAAGCTAGATTCAAAACAGCCATGGGGCCTCAATATTGAGGAAGATTTACACACACATCTTTAAAATTGAATAATGTGAATATGTATGGGTAGCCGCCTGTAGTAAGAGTACTAATTAATCACGAGTAGGATGTTTTGGACAGACATGCAATGCACTAAATTCACTGAATTGACATTGATGATATTCCCATAGAAACTGTATTCGAAAATGAATTTTGGCAAAATAAATATATTGATTTAGTGATTTTGGCATTTAATGGATTGTGGCATGTTCAGAGCAGGATGACTTAGTTGGAGGATGCGTAAGCTCATTTGAGCTTGATTTTGACTATGGATTATTTTCTATTTGCAGTCCATTGCCAATTAGTATAATATTTAAGGGCCCACTTGGGCACTACTCTTGGACTGTGCATCCGAGCATTGTCGATAAAGTTTGTTGATAAAGTTTGGTGACAAATTATAGTGGAATGCGGAGTGGAGCATAGGTGATTTACGGAATGCTCTAAAGTGCCAAATAATGTTTAAATGATTTTTTGCCAGAACCACTGAAATGTATTTATTGCAAATATAATTGCCATGTTGTTTTGCCAGGGAAATGAGTAATTTTCAATGTATTGGCGTGGCTATGTGCAAAAACTACGAGTCTGTCATTCATGTCATTTGACATGTAGTTCATTACGTGTAGTTTCCTTATTTAAAAATGGCCGCGCGCTTTTTCCTTTTGTCCAGTGAGCAAGACTGCGTGGCAGTCGAAACGCGTTTGGCGGCGGTGGATTAAAGAAACTTTTATAATCCCACAAGCGTCGTAATTCTTTATTTAATATATATATATATATATATAAGTATATATATATATATATATATATATATATGAAAACCAGTCCAAACTCTTTATCAAGAAAGGCGCTGACTGCGTGAATTATTATCCAAAGAAGATTTATTTTTCTCAGTTGCTGCTCAGACACGTTTCGGCGGTAGGCTCCCGCCTTGTTCACTACATCTGCACAAACCTTGGTGATATATATATATATTCAATTATCACTCTGTGGTGCTTTCCGGCACCGAACGAGATACAGACAGACTTCAAATGCACTGATTCTGCTTGATTCAGAAATTAATTTATTTTTCAAGTAGAAATGGTGCAATGGCGGTCAGACGCTTTTCAGCTAACGCAGTGGCCTTGATCACATGAGCGCTTGACGGGCTAGTGAAACAAATATAGGTGACCCACATACCACGTGATAGTAAGTCAGCTGACACAATAGACATGGAAGAAATCCTATGCACAAATGAAGTTTGGGATCAGACCAAAATGCACTGGTAAAACTAATGACCTTGATATATTTACATTGCGAAATTCATGTGCAATTACAGGGAAATAATGAAATAATGAAAAACATGTTCTGAGGGCAGAATTGATATTAACACAACATTAATTCAAATGAATATTCATGGATGTTGAGTCGGAATACGACCTGCCATGCATAACAAAACATTTAAAATGCACAAATGCAGTTATAAATTATGTAAACATTAAGGACATGATGGGCGTGAGCAGGAATTTAAAAACAAGTTATGTTTAAAAATTCTGATATTTCCCAGTAATGGTGTTAAGTATAAAAGTGCAAATACAAATACTGATATGGAATAAGATCGGATAAACTTCATGAGGAGATATCATAACAATTGCGTGCATAAAATGGTAACACGTTGTCCAGTCTAAAGTGCTTTGTCCTGACAAAAAAAATGTGTGCAAATGTGTGAAATCGTGCAATGGTACTGTTAGTGAGACTAAAAAGAAGATGGAAAGAGCAGCTGAAAAACTGAATATTAGCTCTAATGTAGACCAAGGTGGATGGTCTACTGCCTGTCAACCAGAGACTGTACTCCAGAACCAAACTGAATGATGTCCAGGGATCCCCATGTTGTGACCTGACAAATCAATGTGTCATTCTGATTTAAGAATGCCTGACAAAATGTTGTGCAAACATAATACGGAAAAATAATTAAATACAATACAATACAAACTCCCTAAACACAATGTCATTGTTAAATAACTAAAACCACAATTCATGAGAGATCGATAAGAACCTAGGGTTAAAAGTTATACAATCGAATGAACAAATACAAAAGCAGATAAAGATGTGTGCTGTATAAAAAACTGCAACACTACAGGAAATGATGTAAATCATCACAGATATTCAAACCTCGGGGAGCCTTAGTATTGAGTTCAATGATGTATTGAGTTTCCAACTGTCTAAGCTTTTTCTCCCGATTCCCTCCTCGTTTGTTAATGGGCACACTGTCAATGACGAAGTATTGGAGCACATTGAGAATGTTGTTGTGTTCCAATTTGATGTGTCTCGCCACGGTGTATGTAGGGTCAGAATTGATAGTGGCACGGAGCTGTTGTAAAATCTGAAGTTTAGTGCTGCCTACATAGCGCAACCCACAAACTCATTTTAAAACATAGACAGCGAACTCCGTGCAGCAAGTATAATGTCCCTCGAGTTTGATAGACGTATCAGAAAAAGTGGACAAATAGGATGTAGTGTTCAACCCAAACTTGCATGCACGACAAGTGCTGCACTTGAAGAAACCATTTCTGGGTGTGAGCCAACCGCTTTTGCTATCTAACTCTGGGCTGGTTTTAACTAAATCACTGTGCATGGAGTAAGCTTTGCGTTATGTGAAATTAGGTTTGTTGGGTAGTATCTGTTGTAGTGTGACGTCAGTAAGCACTATGGGCCATTGTGTGTTGATGATGCTTTGGATAGCATTGGACTGTTTACTGTAGGTAGAGATGAACCTGCATGGGACATCACCTGTATTGGCCACATCCACGCCTGCATCGATTACTATGCATGGAGAGATAGCTATATCGGTAGGCTTGTTCGCAGGTTTTAGTAATAGCTGCCTATCTTTGCTGTTTGCCTTTCTCATGGCTATGTCCAATTTGTGGGGATCATAGCCTCTCTCCATCAGCCTGACCTTGGCAGCCTGTTGTGCTGCTGCCAGTGTATCATTGGTACTGCATGCCCTGCGTATACGTAGGAATTCTCCGTAGGGGAGACTCGAAATAGTGTGTTGTGGGTGAAAAGTTGAGGCATGCAGTAATGTGTTGCCAGCTGTAGGTTTTCTATACAGACATGTTTCAATGGTTCACTTGTCAATGTACACTATAATGTCTAAGAAATTGATAGTGGTAGAATCAATGTGTGCCGTGAAGTTGAGGTTGTAGTTATTCTGATTGATGACATCAACAAAATTTCAGGCCTGTGCCTGTGTGCCCTTCCAAATAATAAAAACATCATCAATGTATCTCCACATATTGACCACATGATTATCATCCAGAGCTCTATGTTGGACCTTAAGGACATGCTCCTCTGTATATATATATATTCACTGAAAAAACCATAGGTTATAGACCATATATAGTTAGGAATTTGCATTTACAAAACCTTGAAAATTCACTGAAAAAACCATAGGTTAGAGACCATATATAGTTAGCTGGACATTTTATTGACATAAAACCAATGAAATTCCATATATAGTTAGTTGCACTAACTATATATCGCGCACCCGCAATCCACTGCTGATGATGTCACATATTACATCATTCATGACATGGTCAGTGACATCACTGATGACATCACTGATGACATCTCAAATGACATCACTGATGACATCTCAAATGACATCACTGATGACATCATCTAGTGTCTGTGTGTTTTTGTAAAGTTTAAATATGTTTTACATATTGAAGAATGAGTGGATGTATGGAAGACTGAGTATGTGTGTGGCTGGCTGGGAGGTGTGTGACTCTGTGCATATCAATGTGTACTTGTATCAGTGATTGTATAAGAGAGTAAGTATGTGTTAGTATATGTGTGAAAAGTATGGTGTTCTGTGTTTAACTGTATAGATGAGGAAATCGAAGTGTGATTGATTCTTCACAGGACTGACTAGGTGTATGAGTGCATATGATAGTGTTGTAATAATGAGTGGCTGTATGTATGAGTGATTGTATGGGTGAATGAGTGAATGTGTGTGTAGACGTAGGAATCAGTGAGTGCGTATGTAGTAACTGGTATTGGTGTGTCATGATGTCATCAGTGATGTCATTTGAGATGTCATCAGTGATGTCATTTGAGATGTCATCAGTGATGTCATCAGTGATGTCACTGAAGTATGGTGTTCTGTGTTTAACTGTATAGATGAGGAAATGGAAGTGTGATTGATTCTTTACAGGACTGACTAGGTGTGTGAGTAACTCCATGGATGAGTGGCAGTGTGTGAGTGTCTGCATAGGTGTATGAGTGCATATGATAGTGTTGTAATAATGAGGGACTGTATGTATGAGTGATTGTATGGGTGAATGAGTGAATGTGTGTGTAGACGTAGGAATCAGTGAGTGCGTATGTAGTAACTGGTATTGGTGTGTCATGATGTCATCAGTGATGTCATTTGAGATGTCATCAGTGATGTCATCAGTGATGTCATTTGAGATGTCATCAGTGATGTCATCAGTGATGTCACTGACCATGTCATGAATGATGTAATATGTGACATCATCAGCAGTGGATTGCGGGTGCGCGATATATAGTTAGTGCAACTAACTATATATGGAATTTCATTGGTTTTATGTCAATAAAATGTCCAGCTAACTATATATGGTCTCTAACCTATGGTTTTTTCAGTGAATTTTCAAGGTTTTGTAAATGCAAATTCCTAACTATATATGGTCTATAACCTATGGTTTTTTCAGTGAATTTCATTGGTTTTTTAAAAGCTAATATCTATAGCTGTAAAATATATTCTTTATTACGTGACGTATCACGTAGCCACGTGAGACGCCTCATGACGCGTCGCATAACCGTGACGTATCGGCTCTGCAGCGCAAACAAAACCCGTAACGTAAGCGAGCCGGAGCACGCTTACAGATATATATTTTTTTTTTAACCTTAATTAGACAAAATCCACACGTGCACATATCTTGAGGCCTTGCAAAGGCACATCAAACAAACAGTCCCTACAATTTTGCCAAGTTTGCTGGAAATCTATTCCCTTAATTTTTTTTTTACTGTTTCTCTTGGTTTTTCCCTTGTTATGCTTACCGGGACGCTACCCGGTACGCGAACCGGACGCTCCAAAAACACAAGATGGCGGACTCCCGTTACGCTGCCGGTTAGCTGCCCGGTTCGCGTACCGGGAAGCGCCTCTACCGCGAAAAATCACGGGGGACTTTAATATCCCCCTCATCAATCCTAGGGGGTCAGGAGGGGTTTACCTTGCCCCCTTTCCTTCATTTCCCCCTTCTTTTTTCACCACATCTTGTCTCTCGAACCTACAGAGAGACAAGATGGCAGCCGCTCTGGACTGTTTACAATGTTGACAGCTACGCTGCCGGTTAGCTGCCCGGTTAGCTGCCCGGTGAGCTGCCCGGTGAGCTGCCCGGTTCGCGTACCGGGACGCGCCTCTTTTTTTTTTTGCCCCGCGGGGCACTTTAATGTCCCCCTCATCAATCCTAGGGGGTCAGGAGTGGTCTACCTTGCCCCCTTTCCTTCATTTCCCCCTTCGTTTTTCACCACATCTTGTCTCTCAATCGTACCGAGAGACAAGATGGCGGCCGCTCCGGACTGTTTAGAATGTTGACAGACACCAGAGAGCCAATCAGCTTCGCTTCGCGAAGTTCCATTACGCGTCAGGTACGCGAACCGGGGCGCTAACCGGAGCGCTGTCACAGATATATATATTTTTTTAAACGTTAATTTCTCAAAATCCACTGGAGCACATATATTGAGACATAGCAAAGGCACGTCGGGCAAACCATATCTACAATTTTGCCAAGTTTCATGTAAATCTATTCAGCCGTTCGAGCTAAAAGTGAGTCCAACCGTCCTATGGAAAAATGAATGGGAAAAACGCGTTTTGGGACCCCCCTTTTCTCTCGGCCCCCCCTTGACGAAACCCCCCCAAATTTTCAGGGGCTGCTCAGAAACAAAATGTGCCATTTTCCTGAAGATTGCAGCCAATTCCGTCCACAAACGCCAAAGTTATTAGACATAGAATTTTCAGAAATCCCATAGAGAAAAAATCCTAACTATATATACCCACTGGCTATCGCCAGTAGGTAATATACATATATAAACATATATAATCTGCATATCTATATAAATATAAATGCATGCATACATATACATATATGCATACATATGCATGTTATTTACATGAAAGTTTTAAAAACACTAATAAAAGCAAAGCTAAAAAGCCACCTCATTACAAACAGAATGGCTTTAACTTAAACGAGGGCGAGATCTATTGCATTTTCAATGCTTGTTTACTTTGGTTCTATCAAGAAGGCATTCAGATGTGTCACACATTTGCCATAAATTCTGAATGTTAGCACTCTAGTTGGTCATTAGATCACTGTAGTAAAGCTAGTGCTCACCAGGGAAGTCTGCTGCTAATCATGGTTTGCAGCCATTTTCCTGCATTTTTTATCCTGCAGACTTTCAGTCCGCATACCATTATCCCGCAAGGTCATTGACCTCGCATACCATTATCCCGCATTTTTTCAAAACGCATGTGCATTTATCGGGCATGCCTTTACAAAGAATTACGTTTTAAAGGCATGTATGGTAAATGCATTTGCGTTGTGAAAACCACGATGACGAGAGAGGTAAGTGGGTTTGTGTTAATTTTTTTGTGGGTTAGTGATTGTGTAGTGTAGTGTAGTGTTGTGTAGTGTAGTGTTGTGTTAGTGTAGTGTAGAGTTGTGGTGGTTGTTTAGTGTATGGTCATGCTGGGGGTAGTGTTGTAGGGTTTAGGGTTGTGTTGTAGTGTTTGCGTAGTGTAGGGTCATGCTGGGGGTAGTGTTTTAGGGTTTAGGGTAGTGTTGTAGTGTTTGCGTAGTGTAGGGTCATGCTGGGGGTAGTGTTTTAGGGTTTAGGGTTGTGTTGTAGTGTTTGCGTAGTGTAGGGTCATGCTGGGGCTAGTGTTTTAGGGTTTAGGGTAGTGTTGTAGTGTTTGCGTAGTGTAGGGTCATGCTGGGGGTAGTGTTTAAGGGTTTTGGGTAGTGTTGTAGTGTTTGCGTAGTGTAGGGTCATGCTGGGGGTAGTGTTTTAGGGTTTTGGGTAGTGTTGTAGTGTTTGCGTAGTGTAGGGTCATGCTGGGGGGTAGTGTTTTAGGGTTTTGGGTAGTGTTGTAGTGTTTGCGTAGTGTAGGGTCATGCTGGGGGTAGTGTTTTAGGGTTTTGGGTAGTGTTGTAGTGTTTTCGTAGTGTAGGGTCATGCTGGGGGTAGTGTTTTAGGGTAGTGTTGTAGTGTTTGCGTAGTGTAGGGTCATGCTGGGGGTAGTGTTTTAGGGTTTAGGGTAGTGTTGTAGTGTTTGCGTAGTGTAGGGTCATGCTGGGGGTAGTGTTTTAGGGTTTAGGGTAGTGTTGTAGTGTTTGCGTAGTGTAGGGTCATGCTGGGGGTAGTGTTTTAGGGTTTAGGGTAGTGTTGTAGTGTTTGCGTAGTGTAGGGTCATGCTGGGGGTAGTGTTTTAGGGTTTAGGGTAGTGTTGTAGTGTTTGCGTAGTGTAAGGTCATGCTGGGGTGTAGTGTTTTAGGGTTTTGGGTAGTGTTGTAGTGTTTGCGTAGTGTAGGGTCATGCTGGGGGTAGTGTTTTAGGGTTTAGGGTAGTGTTGTAGTGTTTGCGTAGTGTAGGGTCATGCTGGGGTGTAGTGTTTTAGGGTTTTGGGTAGTGTTGTAGTGTTTGCGTAGTGTAGGGTCATGCTGGGGGTAGTGTTTTAGGGTTTAGGGTAGTGTTGTAGTGTTTGCGTAGTGTAGGGTCATGCTGGGGGTAGTGTTTTAGGGTTTAGGGTTGTGTTGTAGTGTTTGCGTAGTGTAGAGTCATGCTGGGGGTAGTGTTTTAGTGTTTAGGGTTGTGTTGTAGTGTTTGTGTAGTGTAGGGTCATGCTGGGGGTAGTGTTTTAGGGTTTAGGGTAGTGTTGTAGTGTTTGCGTAGTGTAGGGTCATGCTGGGGTGTAGTGTTTTAGGGTTTAGGGTAGTGTTGTAGTGTTTGTGTAGTGTAGGGTCATGCTGGGGGTAGTGTTTTAGGGTTTAGGGTAGTGTTGTACTGTTTGTGTAGTGTAGGGTCATGCTGGGGGTAGTGTTTTAGGGTTTAGGGTAGTTTAGTTGTTTAGTGTATGCTAAAGGCATATTCGTTCTAAAAGTTTTCGTTATTTTAATTTGCGGCCTAATAGTACATGCGGGACTTTTTTTGGCGGACTGATGGTATGCGGGATTTCGTCATATATTCGCTAATCATACTTTCTATGGCAAAATGAACCCCCTCATTTTGTTCCTTTTTAAATTAAATGTTTTAAGAGTTACCACTTTATTCCAATCAAGATGGCTTCAGGTGTGCCATACCTTTGTAATAAGTAGGACTGTTAGCACTCTAGTTGTTCTGTAGAACACTCTGGGACATTCTGTCATTGGGCTATAGTTGGGCTACATCTGGCTGATATTTGGGCTACATATATATATATTCACTGAAAAAACCATAGGTTATAGACCATATATAGTTAGGAATTAGCATTTACAAAACCTTATTTTACTCACACAAAACCATTGAAATTCCATATATAGTTAGTTGCACTAACTATATATCGCGCACCCGCAATCCACTGCTGATGATGTCACATATTACATCATTCATGACATGGTCAGTGACATCACTGATGACATCACTGATGACATCTCAAATGACATCACTGATGACATCACTGATGACATCACTGATGACAACATCCAGTGACTGTATGTTTCTGTAAAGTTAAAATGTGTCTTACATATTGAAGAATGAGTGGAAGTATAAGTGTCTGGACAAAGGATTTAGTAGGTGCATGACTGAATGTATGAGTGAGTGATTAAATGTGTCTCACTGAGTGCATGGGTTAGTGACTAAACTGTCTTAATTTGTGCATCATTATGTCTGTTGTTCTGTAAACTGCTGCATGTGTTGATCAGTAGCTATATGATTAACTATATGGGTTACTGATTGATTGTCCAAGTATTTGTATGGGAGACTGAGTGTGTGTGTGGCTGGCTGGGAGGTGTGTGACTCTGTGCAGATCAATGTGTACTTGTATCAATGATTGTATAAGAAGGTAAGTATGTGTTAGTATATGTTTGAAAATGTAGGTGCTCTATGTTTAACTGTATAGACAAGAAAATGGAAGTGTCATTGATTCTTTACAGGACTGACTAGGTGTGTGAGTAACTCCATGGATGAGTGGCAGACTGTGAGTGTCTGTATAGGTGTATGAGTGCATATGATAGTGTTGTAAAGATGAGTGATTGTATGTATGAATGATTGTATGGGTGAATGAGTGAATGTGTGTGTAGACATAGGAATCAGTGAGTGCGTATGTAGTAACTAGTATTGGTGTGTCAATGGTTTCAAAAATTATACTCTGTATTTAACACTGGGTGAAACAGAGGTTATATTAAAATGTGAGGAGATGCATTGTATTGTCACATGAATGATATCATCAGTGATGTGGTCATTGATGTCAAATGAGATGTCATCAGTGATGTCATCAGTGATGTCATTTGAGATGTCATCAGTGATGTCACTGACCATGTCATGAATGATGTAATATGTGACATCATCAGCAGTGGATTGCGGGTGCGCGATATATAGTTAGTGCAACTAACTATATATGGAATTTCAATGGTTTTGTGTGAGTAAAATAAGGTTTTGTAAATGCTAATTCCTAACTATATATGGTCTATAACCTATGGTTTTTTCAGTGAATTTTCAAGGTTTTGTAAATGCTAATTCCTAACTATATATGGTCTATAACCTATGGTTTTTTCAGTGAATTTCATTGGTTTTTTAACAGCTAATATCTGTAGCTGTAAAATGTATTCTTCTTTAAATCCAAAAATATATTTTATATGTTTATGAATAATTTTTTTTTTTAATATTTTTTTTTCTTCGTTCCCGCTTCGCGAATCGGGAAGCTTCCCGTTAGCTGACCTTGATGCCGCGAAATAGACCGCGAGCCGGTAAACGTTTCTTTACCGCAACTGCCGCGTTAGAAAACAACATCGTGACGCCTCCCGTCCGCATGACGTTTCACGTTGTCGCGTGATACGTCATATGACGTGCTACGTTAGCGAACTGGTACGCGAAGCGAGTCGCAAAGCGCAGGTTTCTGGAAGCAAACCGGGAGGCCCTGCAAAGCGCTTAACGTAAACACAGCAGGTCATGTGACTTGGTAATAACACTTTTCATTGGTTCATTTCACTTTTGGTTTCCTAATGATGTAAGACTAGGTCATATAATCTAAAATGAACACTTTTCATTGGTTGAGAACTCTTGTTTTTCCCAAATGATGAAAATCCCTCCTTCTTTCCTCACTCTGACTTTAATCATTGTGAGAGAAAGACCCTTTGTTACCAGTGAGCAATGGCTTCTTTAGTAGCTTCAGCTGGTGCTTCCCCACCACCTCCACCACATCCAAGGAAGAGTGGACCACCTGCTCAAGTTATAATTCAACAAGAAGAGGAAGAAGAGGAACAGGACGACGAGCACGAAGAGAGGCAGTTTTTGCCTGAGGAGCCCAGGACGTCTCACCGGAAAGAAAACTTCATTTGGCAATTTTTTAAAATTCCCAAAGGTCAGAAAAAAGTAAATGCAAGATACGTAACTTGCCTTATATGTCAAGATAGACTGTCCAGAGGGACCGAGAAAAAATACAGTTTCGGAAACTACACAATGCATCGCCATATGACTAGGTGGCATCCTAACAACTACAGTGCTGCACAGCTTCGGAACGACCTAGATAATCTCCCTATTATGGCCAGAAGATCTGTTGTACCGGAAGTAACGGGACCAGAGGGCAGGGAGATGGTGCCAAATATACAAATGAGATTTGGTGAAGTAAAGCACGTCTGCGTACATTGCGATGGATTCATTTGCTACGGAGAAAGAAGCATCACTCTGATCAACAGAGCTATTGACTATCATATGCAAGTTTGTACGAAACGCCCAAAATAATAAATACTTTTTTTTTGTTTTGTTGCTCCTGTTGAGCCCTTTACAATGAATCGTTTTCATTGCCCCCTCCAAGAAAACCCCAAAAAAATATAAAACTGTTCAGAAAAATTCAAAAAAAGTAAAAAAATGTTCAGAAAAATAATAAAAAAAATATAAAACAACAAAAACAATTAAAAAAAAAGTTCTTTTCAGAACTACCTCCCCGTTATTAAAAAATTGGTACAATATTTGGAACTGTGCCAACCTCTATTTCTCGTAGTTCGCTTCCCAGTTCGCTCGCCGGTACGCGAACCGGAAGTGAACCAAATTCTTTTTTTTTTTAAAAAGAACAGTAAGTATAAGGGAAGGAAACAGACACTTATGTTAAAAGAAAGACAGCTATAAGGGAGTAAACTAGAGATACTATTACCCGTAATCCACTGCTGATGATGTCACATATTACATCATTCATGACATGCTCAGTGACATCATCAGCAGAGGATTGCGGGTTTTTTGGCAACGTGCCTTATCCACGGTTTAATAACGCTGCCTTTTGCTTTATATAAGTTTTCAAATTGTATGAAATATATACCAATAGGTCGTTATGAACCTTTAGGTAGTGCTTTTCTTCATGAGGTCTGGTCGCTTCCATACACATACAGATGTTTCAAAGATGATCAAGAAGTTTATCTAAATGGAGAGGAATGCGCTGAGACGCCACATCATTCACTAATGTGTAGGCACATACAGTTACACGGTTCATGCAACAAACACCGACCAAATATGGCTTGCGTGTTGCAAGGCACGCCAGTCCCTGCTATCATCAGTTGTTGGAAAATGGTAGTTATTTGATGCTCAATAATGAAGATTGTTCTGGGTTAATTAAAAGTATTCCTTTTATCGTAACAGTAAGTGAACGGGTTATTTGCTGCAGAAATGTTCTATTTCCTCCCACACATGAACATAGGGAGTTTTCAATCTCGCCACAAATACCAACCTTGGGAGCAGATTTCAACGGCATGGCAAGAATAAGAGCTCTTTTGTCTCAGAGAGAGGTGGCCTTGAGTTCGGCCCGTGAAACTTTCGTGCTTCACATAGCGAACACCCGTACAGAGGTGCAGACCCTTTTCAATACAGATTTGCCTTTCCATTTCAGCAAGATGGTTCGGACTATCTTTAACGCGTCCTCCACAAAGGCCCTGGCGCAATTTTTTAAAGTTGTTACCAGTGGTCTCGTGACTTCATTTGAGAAAATCTTTGGAGTCATCCCTGCTTTCTTTCATTCTATTTTTTCCACTCTGCTTCGTGGATTCCCATTTTTACTTGCATTACCAGCGGACGCTCTTGTGCTTTTTTACATTTTTAAATATGGATGTCCCTCCTGTGCAAGCTCCCGCCCTGCAGCTGCTGACACTGTTCCGCAATCGCATGCTAGAATATTATGGCACAATGCCGTTGGCGATATTAAGCACGGCATATGGATTATCTTTTCGATTCTCCTACTTCACCTGTGTCCAGCCTGTATTTCACTGCCTGACCTGTGATTTCGATTGGGCCATTGATTTGTGTCTCTGCGGACCGGTTTCTCCTGACGTCGACTTTAATCAGCTGATGACTCCTATCATTACTCACGAGTTGGTTTGTCCTGGCGAAAGGATTATGGCTGTGGCATTGATGCATGGACTAATTGGTCCCTGGAATTTACTGGCGGCAACACAGTCTTTCTTGGAACAGAGCTTTCTTGAAAACCCACCGAGCTGTCCTCTGATGGTGATAGAGGATCCGGTGCTGGGAGAGCACGTATGTTCTTTTCCGCTTTTAAATTGGATGGCTGAACTCTTTTCGGATGAAGACGGTGACTTCCTATTGGAGGCTGTTGCAGCTTATTTTGCATACACAGTTATGTCATAGACCTTTTTCATGTTTGATATGCTGAGTACTAGCATTTCATTGACAATTCATTGACTTATTTGTCAAGTTTTTATTATTTAGCTTGCCTATTGGCTTAAGACTCGATAAAGTACTTGGCTGTTTTATTTTTCTTTAGCATTAAATTTTCCTAGTTTTTAATGCTTTACCTTGCGGACCGTCCACATATAACCTTGCAATCTGCTCTCATGAGATGGCACTTCTATTATCTTATTCAGTTCGTTTCCGGATCATGGGGAGGTGTCATCTAGGTCCTGGATATCTTTACACCGTGTTAAGTTAGCATGGGCTCATTACCGGTTTAAACACCATTTTTCCTTTTTTGCAACTTCTGCACACGACACTTAGTTGTTGCTTTAGCTTTCAACCTAGTAGTTCATCGTGGTTTACATGAGAATAATATGTTATTGCTCTACTATCTGCTTTGCTTGTTAAACTATATCTGTACAGCGAGTGCTGAAGTTTCAAGAACAACACGATACAGAATTGTTATGAGGTCTGATCTCCACGACTTCATACTCATAACATAAGTGCAACTTCTGCCAATTCTGGGCATGAGGCGGGTTTTATATTGCTTTGCCGAACACACATACACAACAGTTGATGCGGTTCACATGAAGAGAGAGCTGGTGTATGCTGATGTGATTCCTTCAAATCTAAGACACTAAATTATGGGCACGCCCTAAACCAACACAAAGAGACCTTCTTAGCAAATAATATAATATGTGTATTAGGGAGGGTGACTCCCTCCACGGCCCGCGGCTGCTTATAAGTGTTGCTAACTCTTATTCATTTACAGCATGTTAACATACTGTCACCATTCGCTTTTTATGTACTAGTAACTATGCTGGTAATTTTGCTACTGATAATATGTGTACTTGTATTATCTAAGATACTACGCCTGAGAAGACGGCATTAGTAAATAAACATTTCAAATACACATGTGTTCTTCTTAACTCCATGTTCTGGTTTCTAAGAAATATATAACGACCGACTGTTCATGAGTTCCACGTATCCTGAGGTACTATAAGTTCATATTCTGGATTGTCTAAACATTGAGAGTTTGTTATATCCAATGTGACACTGTACCTAGCTTGCTAAGGGGTTTTTGATTACTAAGGTGAGTTTTGGGACACCCTAATTCACAGAGGTTCCAATCCTCTGTCCACAGTTCTGTGTGAGAACAGAAACCCTGCGACAGGGGCACCCCTGACCCTTGCTGGAGCTTCATCACACTTGCGATACAACTCCAGCAATGCGCCACCTTTACGGCACAGATACATCACGCATCTGTGCTGTTTTTGCCCCATTGTAAATGCAGCACACCATAGGTGACGGAACAGCGGCACAGAATGACTAACACATCCCTGGTGATGCGCCAGTCATCATAAATCTATCCCTATGCTTCTTATCTTGTTAGAGATGAACCGCCATATGTATCATCAAAGTTTTTTGCATTTCCTAAATAGCGAACTTTAAGGAATAAATAGCGATTCTTTACCATTCCTAGTTTGCGATGAGCTATTTGCTAATTACAAATTACCCATTCATTTCCTTCATTTCCATAGGGCGGTTGGACTCACTTTTAGCTCGAACGGCTGAATGGATTTCCACGAAACTTGGCAAAATTGTAGGGACTGGTAGCCCGATGTGCCTTTGCTATGTCTCAAGATATATGCTCCAGTGGTTTTTACGAAAATTAACTTTGAAAAATATATATTGGGCTACATTGGCCTATATATATGTTGGAGCCCAACTGTAGCCCAATGTAGCCCAATGAAGCCCAATGAAGCCCAATGTAGCCCAATGTAGCCCAAAGATGGCCGCCAGAGACAAAAAAAACAAATGTAGCCCAAATATCAGCCAGATGTAGCCCAACTATAGCCCAGTGACAGAATGACCAATCAGCTTCCCAAACCTCCGTTACGCGAAGCGGAGCGCTGTTACAGATATATATCTTTTTTTGAACGTTAATTTCTCAAAATCCACTGGAGCACATATATTGAGACCTAGCAAAGGCACATCGGGCTACCAGTCCCTAATATTTTGCCAAGTTTCGTGCAAATCCATTCAGCCGTTCGATTATTATTATTATTTATTTTTTTTGCCCCGCGGGGCCCTTTTAAAACCTCCACATCAAACGTAGGGGGTCAGCGAGGATCTACTATGCCCCCTTATGGTCATTTGCCCCTTCGCTTTGGCCTCCTCTTGTCTCTCGATCCTACCGAGAGACAAGATGGCGGCCGCTACGGACTGTTTGGAATGTTTACAGACGCCGGAGAACCAATCAGCTTCGCTTCACAAAGCTCCGTTGCGCTAAAAGTACGCGTACTGGAGCGCTGCCCGGTCCGCTGTTACAGATATATATCTTTTTTTAAACGTTAATTTCTCAAAATCCACTGGAGCACATATATTGAGACCTACAAAAGGCACATCGGGCTACCAGTCCCTACAATTTTGCCAAGTTTCGTGCAAATCCATTCAGCCGTTCGGGCTAAAAGTGAGGCCAACCGCCCTATGGAAAAATCAATGTTAAAAACACGTTTTGGGACCCCCCTTTTTTCTCGGCCCCCCCTTGATGAACCCCCCCCAAATTTTCAAGGGCTGCTCAGAAACAAAATGTGCCATTTTCCTGAAAATTTCAGCCAATTCCGTCCACAAACGCCAAAGTTATTAGACATAGAATTTTCAAAAATCCCATAGAGAAAAAATCCTAACTATATATACCTACTGGCGACCGCCAGTAGGTAATATATATATATATATATATATATATACATATATATTTGTTGTAAATTAATAGGGTTATTCAAATATGTTATGTGTTTGAGTTGAAGTACATTCCCTACTGTTGTACAGACTGGAGTGGAAATAGTAAATTTAAACCCTACAAAGTCCAATGTTTTCTCTACTGCTGCAAAGACTAGAGTGGGAAAAGTAAATGTAACCCCTCTGAAGTTCAATCCTTTCCCTACAGTTGCACAGACTGAAGTGTGAATAGTAAACTCTACCCCACCGTAGTCCAACGCTTTCCCTACTGTTGCACAGACTGAAGTGTGAATATTAAATCTCACCTCTCCAAAGTCTAATGCTCTACTACTGTTTCACATAGTAGAGAAGGATTAGGGCATCTATAATTCTGTATCCACATATTGCTAAGTTCAATAATGTGCCATTTTTTTATTTTTATATCTGGATTTGTCGTTAGAATTCTTCTTGGGTCCATGATGGCTTTCTTTACCAGTATGTGACTCAGCATGATTTTTGTGCTTCTCAGTTGATATATCTGGAAATGGGAACCTTAATCTCATTCTTTATATGACAGTCTAGTTGCATCATGCTGCACGGTGCTTTATCAATGAAGATTATGGGCCTGAGATTCCAGCATTGGGAGATGTATATATATAAATACCATAAGAAGTTAATTAAATACTGAACCCTAATATTTTATTAAATTATTTTTTACAAATATCAAATTAAATACTTCAGAAACATATTTAAAGTATTTTAATCCCTCAATAGCAATTTAAATTTATCATCCAGATACTAAACACTACACACTAAATAACCAAAACAACTCACAAGCCTACTATTAAATTGCCTTTTTAAAACACATAATGGACCCAATATTCTTTGTTTGAAAGAAATAAAAAATAGGTTACATGAAAGCATTTACGAGTCACTCCCCAAAAACCACCAATTAAAATTAAATAACAAACTCAAAATATCTCAAATTTAACACACGAAAAATTCAACAGCAATACATAAATGATATTTATATAAAAAGCCCCTAACTAAAACATTTAAAAATATTAACCAAAAAAGAATTGAATTATACATATTTCAATATAAAACACTGCCAACCCAAAATACCCAAAACAGCCCTGACCCACAAAAAAATAATAAAACATTATTTTCTACTAAAAACAAAGAAAAGACATTTATATACCGTTATAGTGAAAATACACTCTTACATTCCAATGTTAATGATAACTGCATTAGTAAAAGAAACAATTGATGGACAGAATGCTGGACAATGCAAAGATTAACTCCCAGTCACAAGGATCTGGGTTAAATCCATAATTCTTTTGCTCAGCACACCAACCCAGATTAGACCTAGCCATATGCAAATCAGTCTTGACCCTGTTCCTTGTGGAAACAGTCCAGCCTGAACTGCCAAGCCGGGTCCTCCCTGAACCAGAAATGGGCATCCTGGGACCGATTTCAGGTCATCACCCTTCATCAGCCAGGCTAGCATGAATCCTGTGGTGTAGTGAGCATGGGACCCATGTCTGGGCATGCATTTGTCACCCGAGTGGTAGTGGTATGCCCAGACATGGGTCCCATGCTCTCCAGGCCACTGGAGTCAAGCTATCTTGGCTGATGAGGGGTGAAACCCAGAAACCAGTCCTAGGATGCTTGTTTCCAGTCCAGGGAGGACCTGGCCTCGCAGTTCGGGCTGGACTGTTTCCATTGAGCACAGGGTCAAACTGATTTTCTGAGCACCATAATGGTTTTACTGAATCCTGGGATGTTGGGTATCAAACATCTCAGAATAATAAACCTGCACTGACCCTATTGTCAGATTTACTATTCCCTGCACTCAGGGGGACCCTTCTAGAGGGGATCCCTGAACCAAACCTGCTTCTGGTGGTTTCTTACTGGTGACCACCAGCCTGCCACCACATGACAAGTTTCTGGACCCCTCTGGTGGAAGGCTTCGCTCCCTGGGCCCGGAAATAAAGCCTTTCTTGGGCAAAGGTTTTCACACCTCCCCAGGTCAGGAAAAGCCATGTATGGCAGGGGAGCTTCGATGGCCTTGCCACCTTTACAAAATGCCCCCTGCCTCTCCTGCTATCAGGAGCAGGCCCCCTTCCTGTCTCACCCCTTTTTGGCAAGGAGACAGGCGGGAACAAGTGGAACAGCCCATAAGGTGTTCCCACCTCTGCCAACCCCACCGCTCAGGTGGGGGAGGCGAGGCGAAGCCCACTCTTTAGTGCCTGCCATCTTGCAATTGTCAGGCACTCTCTAATCAGGGATAGGGATGGTGCCCACCCTCCCCACATGGGGTGAGCACCCTAATGGTGTATTCAGCCTAAGGACAGTAGCCCATTGGCTACTACCTCCAGACCCCCAAAACACCCCCTAAATGCAGTATTTAGGGGGCAGCCCTGAACCCAGAAACCAGATTCGACGTGACAAATAGAAAGACTGTAGAGCCATGCTGCAGAAGAAGAGAACAAGGACAATTGCCTAGTCTCAGCCCTACCGGTCTGTCTCCTGCTTTGAAACCCCTGCAGAGTAAAGGCAATGGGGGGACTCTGTGTCCCTCTGAACCTGGGTATTATGCACAATCAATGAACAAACCTAGATTGACTTTCTTTTTAGGTCGAGGAAGACCCTAGTTGATGATTCTAAATTCACACTGCCATCAGGGGCGAAACGTCGACGTAGTGTTCTCTCATGTCCTGAATCCCTGTAACCATATATTTATTGACTGTTGCCGGTTAAGGTTGAAATTCAAAAGAGGACAGAGATTCCGTATATTTGTGTTTGTGTTGCTTTTTAATTTGATATTATTGTGGTTTATTTCACCATTTGTCACATGAGTCCCTATTTATTATATTTGCATATGTTTTTGTTTGTCCGTCAGCCCCTTTTTTAAATACTGAATAATTTAACATATAAAATAAAAAATAGAGTCAATCTACGTTTGTTTATTGATTGTGCATTCTGTTTGGTGTGCATCACAGATGGATTTATTTAGCATCTGTTTGCTTTTCAAAAGTATTTTTTGTTAAAAATAAAATTGGCTGGTTCTACCCAATGGAGCCACTTGTAGTTTGTAGCTCAAAACCCTTGCAAGCTGAAACCGACGTGTCCAGCAGCCAGCAGCCTCCAAGAACCCAGGGGACCTGCCCTGCCTTCACAAAGAACTCTGATCTCTTGTAGACACCGGATTTGTCCAACAGCAAACCAAGTCAGGACTCCAGATCCAGTTGTATCCGTGAGTCCTTACCATACTGCACCCGACGCCCGAGTCCGAGTGGCCCAACACCCTAGCGAGGTTCCCCTGGGGATTCTGTCCAGTGAGCCACCATTGGATGACTTGCTCGGACCATCTCCTTGATGCCTGCAGCCTCCCCCTGAAGGGTCCACCCGACCGGAACCGGTGAGAGGAACTCAACATGAATAGACACCCCCGCACCCGCAGCCCCTGAGTGGTGAGGTGCCCGACCAAAGGTGTCCTGGTGTTTAGCACCTCTTCAGTTTCATCCTACAGTCATTAGTTCCCCTCGTCCAGTCTTCTGGTTCCAACTTATAGTCCATTTCTCTGATCAGCAACCTTTATAGAAAAGCATTGGGATCCCAACACCTCCTCAGCAACCTTCACCTGGCCGCCCCTGCACCGCTTGTGGTGTGGACTCGGTGCTAACCTGGGACCCCCTTTTCTGTCACCTTAACCTCAGGAGCTTGCCACCCAAGATCGAGTGGCCTACCCGTTAGCAGCCCCCAACCGAGGTGCCGTCTAGCCCCATTGGTTAATATTGCCACTCTGCACCCAGCCACCTAGTGCACCTGGTAGTCCCCTTAAGTGCCAACCTGAACCTTGGCCTTTAACTGTGCTAGTAGTTTGTTTTGTGCCAAACTAGAAAAGTAACTACAAAGTAATCTAAAAGTATTCTGAAAGTAATTTCATGGGTTCTGAAGATCTTACAACCCATTTTCTTAACTGAAAAAGTTAGTTGTATGTCCCTGCAAAACCAGTACACACTGCATTTTGAAAAGTAACATTGTATGAGAAGTATCACTTACCTGCTACTGAGTAAATTTTGGTTCTAGAATTAAAAGTAACAACTTTTTATACAAACAATTAGTCTGGATTCAGTCTTTGAGTGTGTGTCTTCATTTCTTGCCTGAGTGTGTCCAACAAATGCTTAACACTACCATCTGATAAGCCTGACTGCTTAACGACACTATCACAAAAGTGAGTACGGTATTATCTACTTTAGCCTCTGCTATACCTCTGGGGATCCACTACATTCTGTGCACACTGCACCTTCTTTGATATAGTATATGGAGAAGCAGCTTAATACACAATGGTAGCCGTCTGCTTTTCAATTTGGATTGCAAGGTTACTCGACGCCCTGGAACACTCCACTGATACTACCCAGCAACCATTATAGGCCTTGTGAGAAGTGTCTCGTAAATATTGTTACTTCAGTCTTTAAAGTAAATCTTCCCTAATATTTATTATTAGGCTTTCTCTCTTGCATGACTCCTCGTCATTAACCCACCCAGAAGCACATCCAAACAAGTATTAACACAGCGAATAGGTGTTGCCTATGGGACCTATTACTTTGTCAATGCCTTTTAGCGATGCTGCATAGTGTCCATGATGCTGTGCAACATGGCTGAGGAGTAAACAAAAAATGATGCATTTACTCACCTCATGTTGTAGGTGTAGCAACACACCTGCACTCGTCTACAAAATAACACCAGCACTTATTTTTTCTTTTTATATATCATTCCAAGTTGGATGATAAAAAATGTCTTTAAATGTAACATGAAAGTTTTTTTTCTTCTTTTTTTATTGAGGTACGGGTGGGAGAAGCAGCATAGAGGGTGCTGATGGAAAAGGAAGTAATACAGGGCGTGAAGCAACTTTGAGACAGAAGTAAAACAGAGGGCGGGGCAGAAGCAACATGTGTAAGAGAGAAGAATGTGCAGTTGTTGGGGGGTACGTTATGAGAAAGCAATGGAAGGGAGAACAACACAAGGGTGAGCACAACACATGGCAGTGCAGGAAAAGTACACAGTTGAGAGATCACAACATGGTGCGCAGCAGACGAGGAATAGCACACGCATAGGCTAAAACTGGAAAACACATGCACCATCGTGGAGTGGTTAACCAACAAGAGAAACGTAATGTTTCAAAAGTGAGCAGTGGTAGGATATAAGTAATGTATCCTTGCTCCATGGGAAAAACAAACACAAGAAGAGGAAGTAAAGCCCACACCAGCTAATGAATACAAAGCAAGCAAATGAGAGTGACAATAAAACAAACCAATGGTAAGCAGCTGGCGGGCTTTCAGCCCACAGTAAGCGGACAATACATTTTTTCGCCATGCAGACAGCTTGAATTGTCTGGGAAGCGAGACCTAAAAGCTTGTACTCGTCCATGATAAATGCTTGCTCTCTGGTATCGCAAAGACACGTTTCATACTTTTTTTTAACCAAACTGAAAATGACAAGCTGAAGGTTTGAAACTGGGGATATTTTGACCGGACGAACATAGCATCAAACTTGTGCTTTGTGGATCTGGCCGATGAGTTCCTTTCCACTAACACAACCTTCGTCCCTCTTCCCTTACGGGTCCAGCTGTGGCACGCATCTCTTTGACATCCGTCTGCCCCTCTGACATTAAAGTCAAGTATAAAAGTGAATATTGCAGTAACACGGGTCACTTTTTGCGGCTGAAATTATTCAATTGATGAGCGTAGGTGAACTTTGACCCAAAGGGTGTTTCCCCTTGGTGCGTAAAAGGATTTAATTGCCTGTGTCATACTGCAGATGTTCTCAGATGCGGTGTCCCTAAGAACTCGATATAATGACGTGAAAGTGGAAGCTATTAAAGCGCTAAATGTCACTTCATATTGTTTCTGGAAACCATTAGTGCCATAAGTGCCTGCAGTTCATTAGTTACCCTTTGCCCTCTTTCCTGTGTGATGTGGAAGTCAAATAAATGCTAAACTAATAATGGGTGTTGGCTGCCTTGGTGTCTCAGATGAAGCAGTGGTGTTATCATACTCTCTGCTTTGGTTCAGTGTAAATAAAGGTCACTGCATGCTGCCATCTCTCCATGCTTCACACTGGACTGGCCTCTGATGGCATGAGTACCAGTCTATTACTGGATCATAAACATTTGTTTGTAGCTAATGTCCGGTTGTTTACAGACCTTAAAATGAGTTAGCCTCATGCACATCACTCCCAGTTTGATCAAAACGGCGATATCGATAGAGAGATTGATTAGCCCAGGACCAGATACTAGGATCAAAGTCTGGAATAAACTCTAGGGTTGGATGTAATAAAGTCGACTTTTAAAATGTAGATTGCATTAAAGTCGAATTTAATTTGTCAGGTAATGTGCCCATTCTAATGCCAAACATGGATTTTAAAAGCCATATTTATTATGTCTTCTTTAACTAACTTCACCGTAATAACTCCTAAACCTTTCTCATGTCTGACACCTTAAAACCATGAACTACTCTTGAACGCTAACCTTCCATGAACCCTAAAAAACCCTTATTGCTTCTTAATGCCATCCTTCCTTGAACACTAAAAACCTGTAACTACCCTTAATGCTAAACGTCCTTGAATCCCAACAACTCCTTACTGCTCCATAACACTATAATTACCTGGTTCCTTAAAACCCCTTACTAGTCCTCCCTCTTTCCCGTCTAAGTATAAATGCTCCTCTCTCTGATTCTTAAATATCCCTTACTAGTGCCCCGCCCACCACCCCACCTCACTGTAAATTCTCCTCTCCACTTTAGCACCAGGAAGCCCCCGGCTACCAGTGCACTTACCATTGCCCTACAAAAGCACAACATTGGTAATTTATTTTGTAGCCACAACTTTTTTAAAACCTGCTTTTTCAGTAGATGGAATTTTTGACACTATTTCTTCCAGTCTACTTGTTTCCCCAGTATATTTTGTAATACAAATCATCTCTGCTCTTCTCTTTCTTTAATTGACCACTCAGTATCGAGCTGCTGATCAGTTTGTCCGGTGCAACTTTGTATGCGTCAGGCTTCTGTGTCTGGTTGTTCCAGCAATGGACAGCTCATAGTGCCATGCTTGGGGCATGTGTGATGCTAGACATGAGTTTTTAATTTACTTGCCATGGATTGGGCATGTTTCCAGTCCTGGTTTCTCATGTCACCCATTCTAGGCTGCTAGGGGTGGTGGGAGCGGTATTCTTGGTGCCAGGACTGGCGCTTATGGTTCCAGGACTGGAACAGTTTAGATATTACGTTTAGGTCCCAGATTGGACAAGGTCAGGCGTGAGACTGGTTGCCAATATTACTATTCTTTAAGTTTCCCTAGGGTAACATTTATACTCAGGAGGCTATCTCCACATTACCCGAACAAAGCAACTGCAGTGCGTTTCCGTATAACTAGTGTAAATGGCATAGTGCCAAGCTGTCTCTGACCCATTCATTCCCTCAATTTTGAATGCCGGCTCCAACCCAATATTCTCCAATTCGGTCTTTGCCCAAGTGGTTTGACTATCTGTGGAAACCATTGTCTTCTCTAATTCTGAAGCAAATTCTCTTGGACAACTTTCAGCGAAGCTCATAATCTTGTAGCCTTCCGTGCAACACACAGAATTATAACTACTGTACACACTTTTAATCTGACACAATTTAATGCACCTCAGTGCCCACCACACACAAGTTTTTCAGAGTAAGGTCAAAGCAAAGACTACTCTTTTTATCATCACTTGTTGCTCTCATACCTCGCTTCTGCTGTCGATAGGCAGTAGCATCACCTGCTGTCACAATCGCTGCACCCGCAATCTTTCAGAAACTCATTGACAGCTGGGCTTACTCTTTCTCTTTGAAAACAAACATTGACTAAGCCAATAGGCCTTTCCTTTGTGCCCTATTGGATTTGCCAATCGTTTCTAGCCATGCTGCACAGCTAAATTTGTAAAAAGAAATTCTTAAAGCCTTTGACATGTGCATGCCTACAAAATGGCGCCACCGCTCTTTTTACTTTTTAGTTACAGATCTGAGTTGGATCGGTAACTAAAAAGAAATTAAAACGTTGACTGGTGGCTGGGTGGGGGAATGGAAACAACAGAGGGATCATGGGGGGGAATGAAGAATCAACATAGCGGAGGGTGGGGGTACACTGAAGCAACATGGGAGAAAACACAAAAGCAATGGCAGGAGGGCTGGAGGGGACCCAAAAGCAACCGGGGAGAATGGAAGCAAAAGCAACACAAGGTTTGGGGAAAAGCAATATTGAGGGCATGGGTTGTGGGAACCAGCAGGTAGAAGCACAAAAGCGAGCTCAAGAGACAGTTTAGAAGGAAGAAGCAGTTGAGAGCGCAACATGGAGAGCAGGAAAAGAAAATGCTTGAAAACACATGCAGTCTAATTGAGTGCTTTGGAGAAATGCAAAAAGTAGTGCTTGAAAAGCAAGCAATGGAAGCAGCAATGTCAGTCAAAGAGATTGTAAAGAGGTGTTTCTTCATGGAAGGACAAACAAGGTTGACAAGCTGGGACACAAATTAGATGCTGCCAAATGAGATTGACAAGCAGGGCCAGCCAATGGTGAGCAATGAATGGGCTTCAAGCCCCTCCGTGTTCTTGATATGCCACAATATGCCTCGCAACAGACAGCGAAGCAGTGTAGCCTTTACTAGAGGCTTATGCCCTCATTTATTAAGGTTTAGTGCATGTGCGCCCACAAAGACATGCGACATAGACGACAGCATCAATTTACTTACCATCGTAAAGGCACAAGTTTGGCTGTGTTGTCCGAGCTACTGTGGAAAGTTTAGCAAATATGGGCCTTTGTGTTCTCCCTTTGTGTCACTCAGACTCAACCACCTAGTGAAAACCAGGGGATAATCTCGCTATATCTGTCCACACAACCAACTCTTTGTTTAGATTCAAATTGTTATCATAATCTGAAAGTGGAGTTGGCTTTTGATGACTGGTCACAGAGTTGATAAGTCACTTAGTGAATAATGTTTGTTGCTAAACAGATGCCATGAGAACAACGGATGTTTGACTTCGCTTCCTTGCATTCTAGTTCACGCCTGGCCTTATTTACGTTTTACACAAAATATGCGTCAACTAGAATTAGAACCAGGGTGCAGATTAGAAGCAGCCCCGTTCCCATAGAGTGGGGTCAAGAGAATGCCAGGACACTCCCAGAAAGGGTGGAGCTTTGCTTCCTTGATTGACATCTGCAGAAGTGACAGCAGGTCGGACTCCTGATGTGTGCTAATATTTCTCTCTCATGGGGACAGCGTCCTAATTTCGGCAGATTACATGAGAAACCCATTTTTCCAATTGAAGTGTATTGGTTTGAACTTTTTTCAGCGCAAAGAAAAAGTAACAGTGCAACACACTGCACGGCACCACCATTCTCACATGTTAAGGTTTCTAATGCCCAGACATAATGAATGTGATATCCATGCTAACAGCATGGGTGCATCCACTTTAATGGGGTCAGTGAAGAGATTTAAGGGTTTATTATGAAACACGCAGTGGCAGTACAGCTACCTGGTTCGACCGCTGCATTACGAGTTGAGTTACGAGTTGAGGGGCATATTATCAAGGGGGTTTATCTCCGCTTTTTTGGCTTTAAAAGCCAAGAAAGTGGAGATAAAATTATCTCCCTATTACCAAGCTGTCGCTAACACCAGTTAGCGACAGCTAATAGGAGATAGCGACCATCTTGAGCCCCGCTTTGCATGTCAGTGATATTTATCACTAATGATATGCAAAGTGGGCGTGCCAAGATGTTAGTGACTGGAAACAGTCGCTAACATCGCTATCTCCTATTACCAACTTTTGGAGATATTCGCGCTAAGCGCAAATATCTCCAAAAGCTAACACCTGCCCTGAGCAGTTCTTAGCCATGTTAACCAATGGGAGGTGGATAACATGGCTAAGAGCATTTGCTCGATAATGCATGAATATCGCTGACTTTTCAGCGATATTCATGCATTGCGGCCGTTTTTTATCGCATTTGCGATAAACCTTGCTAATAGCAAGGTTTATCTGCGATAAAAATCGCCGATTTGCGGCGATAATTTTTGTCTCTAAACAAGTTAGAGACAATAATTATCGCTAGTTGTTGGTAATATGCCCCTGAGTGCTCGGACCGCTAGAGCAGTGTTTCCCAAACTGTGGTCCGCGGACCCCCAGGGGTCCGTGACACATTCCCAGGGGGTCCGTAGGCAACAGTTTTAAAAGCACAGAAACGTTTCTTGTATAATTAGCAGCTTTCCAGCAACAATAAAAGTGTCAATAGAATGCTAGTGATTAATGTACCTGCTGGAGAGCAAGGAGAGTTTTGTTCAGTGGCAGCTTTGATTTAAGTAATGTAGCAGAGAGGGTTAATGTGCCTACTGCAAAGAACGTGTAACATGCATCTTAAAAAGCAGCATTTTATGTGCCTAGGTTCGTGGTTACTGCTTTTGTCACAGATTCCTTTATTACTGTGCACTTCATAAGTGACAATCTTAATCTAGCAGAGGGACATATAAACTGTCATCAAAGAGCTGCTTGCAAACTGCATTGTACCAGTTAGTAACTTATATTTTGTCCCAGTTGTTCATTATCCTGATGCTGCTAAAAAGATATATTTGGGTGGAAATACATTTTTAATGTTAAAGTCAATGCTAGCCACTGTGTTATGCTCTGAATCTTGAGTTTGTGCTTTTCCAGACCAAGCACTCTTTAAACATTTTATATACACAGTGATTTACATGTATGATTCAATGTCTCTATATGTGTGTGATGTAAAGTGCTCCGAAATCCTACAATGGCATGAGAGATGCTGCAAAACAAATGAAATACATGTGACAGAGGGGCTATTACTTCAATATAAAATACTAGGGGCCAGATGTACGATCTGTTTTATATGCGCGAACGGGTTCGCGAACCCGTTTGCGCATGCAAAAACCCATTGGGCCATGTACATAGCCTATTTCGCGAGTCGCAATTCGTTTGCGACTCTCAAAATTGGTTTTGCAACTTGCTATTTGGAAGGGGCATTCCTTTCCAAATAGCGAGTCTCAAAACCATGTACAAATGTTTTGCGGTCGCAAAACAGTCACAATTACCACCTACTTCAAGTAGATGGTAATGCATTTGCAAATGGGAAGGGGTCCCCAGGGGACACCTTCCCCTTTGCAAATGCATGCAAAATTATTTTTTAAGGTCAGGCAGTGGTCCCAGGGACCTCTGCCTGCCC
Source organism: Lissotriton helveticus (assembly GCF_964261635.1). NCBI lineage: Eukaryota > Metazoa > Chordata > Amphibia > Caudata > Salamandridae > Lissotriton > Lissotriton helveticus. The sequence continues at coordinate 899,349,589 of NC_136057.1, forward strand.
TTAGAAAATGAAACGAAAACGTTTCATTTTCTTTTTTAAATGCATGGTAATGGGCTGCATTTTATTTTTAAAACTGCTTTATTTAAAAGCAGTCCCAGACATGGTGGCCTGCAGAGCCCAGCAGGCCACCATCGCTGGGAGGGCTGGCATTCCCAATGGGTTCGCAAATTGCGAGAGGCTCATTAATATTAATGAACCTCGCAATTTGCGACCCCATTGGGAATCCCAAACAGTGTTAAACACACTGTTGTACATTTCATTTAGCGACTCGCAATGTGTCGCCAATTGCGAGGCGCTAAATGAAATGGTCGTACATCTGGCCCTAAAATCCTTAGTACTTTGAGTATTTGTTTTGTGTGCACACGTGTGTATTTTTTTTAAATTACTGTTTTAATGTTTGAAATTTAACTCATACAAATTGCTTGGGGGTCCCCGGCTTCCAGTGGTGACTCAATGGGGGTCCTCAGGAGTCAAAAGTTTGGGAACCACTGCGCTAGAGGATTGGTACTAAGCCACAGATCTATGATCCATGGCAGTCTTGCAGCAATCTGAGGCCTGCAATATGCTTGGCCGTGTGGCTGCAGAACCACCGAGCGTATTACAAGTTTCCTCACTGCCACAGTTTTCATGGTGGTGAGCCCTACAGGGCCCCCAGGTGCCTCTATGCACGAGGGTGCATGCAGGTGGGAATTCTGTATGCACCCCCCCATTCCAGCTCGGCATGGACTGCACAGTCCATACCGTGCTGGAACATGCTCTAGCTGTCCCACGTGCTGCCTTTCTAAGGCTCACATATAAGTCTTTGAAAGGCACTGCTGTGGGGCCGCCGCCGCAGCAAGGCCTGTCTGGACTCTACTCAGAATACGGCAGGCGATCTGCATACGAGTTTGGCTGTCTTGGAGTAGCGCGCTGGCATGGAGGCCCACTCCAAGACCGCCAAACTTGGAATCAGGGGGCATATTATCAAGGGGGTTTATCTCCGCTTTTTTGGCTTTAAAAGCCAAGAAAGCGGAGATAAAATTATCTCCTTATTACCAGCTGTCGCTAACACCAGTTAGCGACAGCTAGTAGGAGATAGCGACCATCTTGGGCCCCACTTTGCATGTCAGTGATATTTATCACTAATGACATGCAAAGTGGGCGTGCCAAGATGTTAGCGACTGTGTCGCTAACATCGCTATCTCCTATTACCAACTTTTGGAGATATTCGCGCTAAGCGCGAATATCTCCAAAAGCTAACACCTGCCCTGAGCAGTTCTTAGCCATGTTATCCAATGGGAGGTGGATAACATGGCTAAGAGCATTAGCTCGGTAATGCATGAATATCGCTGACTTTTCAGCGATATTCATGCATTGCGGCCGATTTTTATCGCATTTGCTATAAAAATCGCCGCAGCTCAGCGGTAAATTTTTGTCTCTAACCAAGCAATTGCTTGGTAATATGCCCCCAGGTTCTTAGTTAAATGCATCTAAGTACAACAGAATCTGCTACAGCAAAAAAGATTAGTGCACGTTTACATTACAGTATGTTTTACCAACATTGCCAAAAGAAGTGAGAGAAGATTTTTTTACTAGGTGTGTCTAAATTATTGGCAACATTTCTCTCAAACGAAGTTCGGCACCGCAAAGGTTCACCATCTCTGAATGCTCTTGCTGTTGGAACCGTCTGTTGCTGTCTTATCAGCACTTGATCACCTCTTCTTTTTATGGTTGTAGCCTTATTAGGATAGTACATTAAAAATGTAATAAAAGCTTTATTCTGAAGGGACAGATTACATCGTTTTGGGTTGATTGGAGAGGGGTTTCAGAGATAAGATAGTTGCAGGTGTAATGGTGTAGAAATGAATGCAGTTACAGATACACCAAGTGCGCAAGTGATGATAAGTGTGTGAGTTCCGGTAGTCCCACCCACTGCTGGTCTTTGGTAAACCTTAGACTTATTAGATCCCTAGGAATTTTGGTGTACATAAAATAATTATAATTAACCAATATGCAATTCAATTATGCATAAATAAAAAAAACATTTAAGTGTGCAGAAAATACAGAGATACTGAATGAAAATGTGAACAGAATTTCAAAAATACATTACGGTTAGTACAAGTAATAGGTGTATGCCTGTGACTAAACGCTCACATCGTATAACCCTCTGATACAATTACTAGTGGTAAGATGTGATGATCTAAGCCTGCAGTAACAGGCGTTGTCTGTATTTCAGAATACTTGATTCAAAAAACGCTTCTTCTTGACAGGAGTGAATTTAAGCTAAAAAAAACAAGTGACTTACAAGTCACAGTTACAGCTATGCTCTAAATCTAATGCAATATTATGCAGAACTGTTAGGTGTGAAATTTCGCGAATTGGTCAGCCCAACCATGTAGTTGTAGTATGAAATTGCTATGAAATAGTGAGTGAAAGTCTATCACTTAGACCTGGAAAATCAGTCAGTAAAACATATTTCAATGCTCAATGTAGACAACAAATGACAGGTTGTTTTTGCAGTGGTAGATGTGGAGGCTTTTAGTTGGATTGATTTAACATCCATTCTTTGGACCATGTAGAAAGAGATCTCATCCACTTGAACATTCAGTTCAAACAAATTAATTGTATGTTGATTGTGTCATATTTGTGCTTAGGCGGTTGCATTGTTTTCCCTCTCGTTATTTTCCTGAGCAAGATTTGAATAGGAGAATAAGGCCACATTTTCCCTAGTGTTCACAGATTTAAAGTTGACGGCAACAAAGATCCTTCTTTAAAAAATCTCAAAAACACATATCTATAGTACTTATAGCCATATTAGCCATTGTTTCAATGATCGCATGCCAGTACGTTTGAACTTTAGGACATCTCCACACAAGATGCAGAAAATCCGCACTAGGGGCTCTGCATCTTGCTCATTGAACATCATCTCTAACACACGAAGACATTACTCTCTAAAGAATATTGAGAAGGCTGTCCATTTTAATCAAGTCCCGATGAAGACCCGCCCCTGATGTACGTAGTCAGCGCATCAACACTAGGGTCGAAACATCGACGCAACATAATTTGAGATCCAACTGCACAAAGTCTATTAGGAACAAAAGAATTGATATTTGCCTAAATGACTATTGTATTTACAGTTGACTACCTTTAATTTGAATCATTGTGTATTTATGTATGTATGTTTTTATTCTGCACTATTTGTTCACAAACTACGTTGTTTTTGTCTTGTATATGTTCATTTATCGTTTGGACAGCATACCATATGTCTGAAACAAATTGAAAACATTGAGAAAGTGCATGACTAAAGAATCACTTTATCTACCAGTGTGGTCAGTGTGTTTTTATAAAGTGCTACCACATGTTTTCAGAGACATGAGCATATAAGTGTAGTCACAGAATCCAATACTTTCTTCCGACAGAACCATTATTATTTGTTTAATTACCCGCCCAGGTTCTGAGGGTTACAGGGGCACCCCATTACTCTTAATAGTGTTTGTTAATAGGCAGGAAAAACCATTTGTTTTTTTATAAAGACCCGCAACACACCAACTTAGTTGGTGTCGTGCTTCATCATCGGGTCTCACCGAGTGTACCTTGGGTGTGCGGCGATGCCTGACTACAGCGAAGCGGGATTTGTTAAGTGAATGTGCAGTGCTGTTGTGAAGAGTGTGGGTTAAAAGACTGTCCTTAGGGTCCCAAGTATCCAAAGGACTATTTTAATAGTGGGCCTTAGGCAGTATTCAAAACAAGGTGGTGGAGGTGATTAAGAACTCCCATATCCTATGTGGTCAACATGTTTCAGCCAGTGCCTTAAATTAAAATCAGCCAGGCCACGGCAATTACTGTTGGGATAATCAAGGGTATGTAAAATTGCTGAGTGTTGTTTGCAATCATACATTTCTGTGTAATAGGCTGTAAATGTAGCTAGTATACTGCCAATATTGTGGCTTTAGTGTTATTTGCAGATGTTACCCTAGTTATATTATTGACTGCCCAAAGGAATTTAAGCCTATTAGCTAGGTCTTTATCAGGCATTTACTCTTCACTTGCTCATCGAGAGGCATGTTTGATTTTGTTTTCTTCTATTTAGTTATATTTTGTCACTTTTTCCTTCATTGCAGCTAACATCTGAGGGTCTGGCCGGAAATCATGCTTCAGCTCCATCTTGCATGTTTTTATTTGTAGTTTCCTCACATGTGGGTGGAGCAATTTGAGGATTATGTGTTACTGCCACCTTACTGGTCTCACAGATGATGCTCATACTTTCCACAGAGCCTAGGTTAGTGGCAGAGTATTCTATTGTAACTAAACTGATCTCTTCTTAAAATACTCGATTCCACAAGTTATTCAAAGACAGCTTCAATGTAAAAGCAGAGAGACTACCAGTTGGGATAACCAAGTGTTTCAGTACTGGTGAGTGATCTGAGAGGATGCTTGGTAAGTGAGCAATTGAACATACAGAGACATTGGCATTCTTGGAGACTAACCAATAATCTAGTCTGGACCACAAATTGTACAATGAGGACATAAATGTTCCTTCTTGTGCAAACCAAAATATTCATTAGTCTAGCATCCCATTCTCTTCTATAAAGTCAAAAATGACACAGCTGCCCTCCCATGCCTTACAGTTGCAATAGATCTATCGATTCAAGGGCTGAGATATGTACTGAGATCCCAACCCCTCAGTATAATAAGGAACAGCAATCAAAGCTCTCTATTAAAAACCTCAATATAAAAGTATGCATCTTCTTTGTTTAGGTCATATGTCTTAACTAATGGTACATGCGTACCATTGAGATTTTCCACAACCATCAAATATTGACAATCATTGCCTGTACATTTATATAAGTGCTTAAAGCAACTCCTTTTTTTATCACAATTAAGACCCCCGGGAGTAAGATGAATATGAGGAGGCGTATTTCTGAGAATCCCATCGCTTGTCCACCGTTGTCTCAATTGCCTTTATAAGGTGGTTTTCCTGTAGAAATGCTACCTCTACTCTGGGCCTATCCAGATATGCACAGACATGACAAACCTTTCAAGGGTTGTTTATGCCCTTGACGTTGCAAGTCAGGAATGGGACTACACTAAGCACATGTTTGTTAGATGTTAAAATGGTTAGGGAGGAGACCCAAAAGTATGTAATCCCAACTGTCATTCCTCCTTTTATGGGTTGTAGGGTGTGTCTTCTTCTCTGCACTTGCTTGCGTATGTCTCGCAAGTTTTAATAAAATCATCAAAAATCTGCTTCCGATTCCAACTTCCCCAAACCACATCAACATCTAATGCCAATGAACAAATGATCAAATCCCACCCATACAATATCAACATTCATGGACCAAGGGAGGACCAATCAAATGGAACACCCTGAACATATGATGTTCTAAGGAACATGAGCCAAAAGGGGCAATACTCATAGGGGGCTTCCATGAGCATCGAAGGATCCCCCACACCAGGTTAGTGGTGGTAGAGAGATAGAGATTTTATGACGTTCATGAACAACCTACTACCAATGACTTAAATTACCAGCAGAGCTTTTAACTCTATGTGAGTTAATCATGCTGCGTACAACCTGTGTACAAACACATATGCACCGAGAGGGCCTACCACCGGAGCTGGAGAGCATGCTCTGTAACACGCAGCCAGGTCTAGATATTGCTCCAGTCTCTGTATTAAATGACTGTGTGCAGGCTAACATTCCAGAAACATTTGGCCACTCTTTAACAAAGATAAACCCCACATACCTCACTGTTTTCCCAGATTCACTTTCCAATACCCTCTGGTAGGGTGTTGAAGATAGTGTAATGGTATGTGGTGGGCATAAGGGGGAAAATCAACCATCTGCACTGGATTGAGCTTATTAACCACCACAAGATGTGTTTACTTCAGGAAACATGAAGTCTGACCCCCACATTGTTACCTGGGTTTAAGACTTTTCACAGACCGGCCATTTCATACAAACATGGCCGGCCGTCAGGTGGGTTGCTCATCCTTATTAACATCTCACTTAACTGCGATTTTAAGGAATTGGACACTAATAGCTGTGACATTTTAGGGTAAGGCTAAATAATGACAAGGGCAGGTCCATTGACATCTTCAACATGTATGCCAGAAGTACCAGAGGAGGTAGCTTCCCAACCTTGCATGCCTTGGATCAATTATTGGAAGTTAGACAGGATGGTCACTCCCTAATAGTTGATGGCGATTTCAATGTGACATTAGATGTGAGTGAGGAGGATAAAGGATGGATGGTGCCACCTCTAGAGCTTACGACTATCAAAAAATGGTCGAAAGCAGCATTTACAGCTGAACGGCATTACCTTAGAACACATGCTAAGAGCAGCAAACAGGAGAACGAGTTCCGACAAAGGAGGAGGGATGATCTTTAGCGGACCAAAAGGGGCGAGTAGGATTGATTATCTCCTAGTAGATCTTGCACTATGGCCCCCGGCGCAGGACATGGTCATCATCCCATCCTGTGACAGTGACCATAGTTCCCTTAGCCTAAATGTCGAACATCCATGGTGCGAGAGGGCGAAGGCTGGATTGATTCCATTGAGCACCAAGGAGGTGATCCCCTCCAATAACAAATGTCAGATCAAATGGCCTGCTGTTCTGGCAGATGAAACTAGATTAAGCACAAACGACCTAGAAAAGCACTTAGAGACCTTGGGTGCCGAGCCCAAAGATTTTCACAAAACACTTGCTTGCAGCAGCTCACATAAAGATGTCTTCGACCACCTGTAAGAAAGTGGCTCTGTATATATCGGACCAAAGTAAGGTACAGTGTGCACAGAGTCCACAGTCCCCAGAGGTATGGCAGAGGCTAAAGTTAGATATAACCTTACTCTCTAAAGTGGTAGCTTGGTCATGCAGTAAGGCAGTAAAGCATTTGTTGTACACACCCAGTCAGCAAATAGTCTCACACACTCAAGAACTGAACTCTAGGCTAAATGCAATAGAATCACTTTAAAAATGTTTTTCTTACTCAGGGCTGGATCCTGGGTTCAGCCCTGTTGCATTTCCTGTAAACGGTTGAAAGAAGTCGTTTTTGTTACACAGGCAATTTTTAAGGAATATTTGTAAGTTTGGAAAATTGACACTTCGAAGAATTTCTGGTAAAAACCAGACAATGTATTCCTATAGAGGAAAATTGGGTGAACAGTAATTCACGGTTATAATTACTTTTCAGGGTCAGTGCTGGGCTCAAAGGTACATCACTGGGATCTCTCCTGATAGCAGGTGAGTAATTTCGGTTTCGTTGATCGGCTGATTTTTAGTAAATATTTTAAAGTTGCAAAACTCGACACTTAGAAGAAATTCTGAGTGAAACCCATCCAATGTTGCCCTATGGAGAAAATCAAGATATCGGTCTTTGGGTAAGTACACGGCTGGCAGAGTTAAGGTTGTGGGGGTAGACTCAGGGGTCTCCTAGGGTCAGGTAAGTACAGTTGTTACACCCTCAGTGGCACAGGGGCAGCTAGTTGCAGAGTGAGTAGGCCCAATGTTATCCTGTGGAGGATAGGGGGCCTTTGGTTAGTGGCTGCTAGCAGTCAGACAGAGCGTCTGTGGGAGCTGAGCAAGTGGGGAAGTAGATTAGGATAGATGTTTTACTCCCAGTAGACGGCTGGGTGCAGGGTGCATTTGGGCCTTCCGGCGCCCAATTTTATTTAATGGGAAAGCTGGAAGTTGAACAAACGCTGCAGGCTCGGGGGCGGAGATTCTTCAGGTGCGACCACCATTTTGAGGGGTAAGTTGGGATCTTGGAGCTGGGGCACCGGGTGCAGGGGTGTCTTTTGACATCGGGAAATCTTACCCTCTGCTGGTCGCGTTAGAGGGGTCCCTTGTTGTGCGGCTGCAGACGTCGTCAGGATCATCGAGGAGGGTCCGTGGGTGCTGGATTCTTGGTCACAATCGCGACGTCCTCATGGTCTTTGTGCTGGAGTCACGGTTCCTGGATGGCACCAGGGGTTGTTGCTATTTGAGCAAAACCACTGCTCATGGGAGTCACAGTCTTTAGATGAGCAAGGCAGGCAGGTCCTCCGGGGTTTTTGAGGTTGCTGTCCACAAGAGACGCCAGGGTTTTTGCAGGAGCAGGTTCAAGGATCAACAGGCCAGTAGGGCTGGGGCCAAGTCAGTTGGTGTTGTCCTCTTATTAGCAGCTGTACCGCAGGTCTTCTTTTTTCTTGTTCGTCTTTCTTGTTTTCAAATCGGGATCTGAGGAAGGAAGGTTCAAGGTGCCCGTAAATACTAAATTTAGGGTCGTTACAGGTAGGGCAATGGGTCCCTGTCCTGGGGTGAGTACACCCCCTATCCTGCCACTCTCCAGTGGGAGGGGGGCAGGAGCCTAGCTCTGATTGGGTAGGGCTTCCCATTCTCAAGATGGCGGGAGCCCGGAGTTGTGTTTCACCTTGCCTCTCCCACCTGAGGGGTGGGGTTGGCAGAGGCTGGCACACCCCCGTTTCTCACTTAGGGTTTCCTGCTTGTCTTCCCATCAGAGTGGGGGTCAGAACTGGTGGGGGCCAGTTGCTGAGTACAGTAAGTGGCCTGGAGAAGTTCACAAAGGCGGCATGCCTTTGAAGCTTCCCCTGCCCATCCTGAGGGACAAGGCTTGGCACCTCGTCCCAGGATGTGCATTGTTTCAGGCCCCCGAGAGTGGAAAGCTCTTGACCCAGGGGTCCAGAAACATGTCTGGTGGTGGCAGCCTTGGCACCTATGCAGTCAGGACACTGGGAGTTGGTTAGGTTTCAGGGGGCATCTCTAAGATGCCCTCTGTCGTGCATTTGGCATTAAATCCCACACTGGCATCAGTGTGGGTTTAATATGCTGAGAAGTTTGATACCAAACTTCTCAGTCTTCAGTGTAGCCATTATGGTCCTGTGGAGTTCGTAATGATAACCTCCCAGCACCATATACTCTTACTGGCATCACTGCACTTACAGTCCCCAGGAATGGCCCTGGGTACAGTGGGGGCACAGCGCTCATGCACCTGTGCCCACACCACTGGCATAGTGCACCCAGCTAGAGGGGTGACTGAGGTATGCCAGGGCAGTGTGTTTGTTGGGCATGGCACACCGGGATGTGTACCTGTTTAGTTCTGCAAAAGCAGTGTGTGTGTGTGTCAGGGTACAGGGCCTCTAAGGGTGGCACAATAAGTGCTGCAGCACTTAGGGGTGTTCTCTGGTCACAGTGCCCTGGGTACCTATGGTACCATATACCAGGGACTGACTTGTGGTCAAAGATGCCAATTGGGTGTCGGTTTCAACACAGTTTTAGGGAAGGAACACAGGCCCTGGGCACCTGATTAGCAGGAGCCCGGGGCACACACAGTCAAAATATATCAGCAATTCAGCAAAAAGGGGGGGCATACCATGCAAGAAAGATGGCACTTTCTCACACCACCTGACCAGTTTCTTTCTTGTCCATGGCCACAAGATTGGACCGAAACAGGGTAAGCTATTGGGTTCTAATTTGTGGTTTAATAGGGAATGTAGAGTATCGAGAGGGAGACTGTCCACAGCCATTAGAAATAGGGACGCATCAAGCATTCGCAAAGCCAGGAAGGAAACAAACATGCACAGGTCAAAGCGAAGAGTGAATGGGACGAAAGGAGGTAGGAAGATCTTGGGGAGGCCATTCGTCACCCAGATAGAAATTCTGGACCCTCTTGACCATGGGTAATTTTGAAAGATAGCCCCTTTGGCCAATAATATTCTAGCTGTAGAGTGGCATAAACATTTTAGCGACCTCTATTCTCTTACGGAACATATGATATAAACCAGTTGTTTCAGGATATAGGTTACCCAGCGCATACCCTTTCATTTTCTAGAGAGGAAATTTTGTCCACACAGGATGCAATTGTACCTGTCAAGGCCCCTGGCCCGGATGGCATCCCAGGTGACCTTTTTCATGTAGACAGGGAAAACTGGGCTACCTATTTTATGATGTTGCCAACAACATAGCTGGTAGTGGGAGGATCCCCGACTCGTGGAAAGGGGCTGAAGTAGTACCCATCTTTAAAGAAAGGGGACAGGGGATGAAGTAGTACCCATCTTTAAAGAAAGGGGACAGGTTGATTACTTCCAACTATCGTCCGATCAACTTGATCGATTGTGCCCAAAGGGTTTTCTGTTGTTCCGTCCTGAAAAAAATCCAGGACCGGATGGATAAGAATTACATCCTCTCTCCACTCCAAGCAGGATTCCGGTGGAAGACCGGCACAATGGACCAAGTATTTGCTTAGTTATGTTATACTGGAAGGTTGTTGTCTTGGGCAAGGGAAGTCTATACCTTACCTTCATTGATTTAAAAACCGCATTCAACCTTGTTCCCAGGGACTCATTATGGGGGGTACTTAGGGATATGTGACTGCCTTTGGAGATCCTGGAAATATTAGTTAGGTTGCATGATGGAAACTATGCCCGGGTGAGGTGGGGAACTCAGGGACAACTTACTGAGCCAATCACGATCTAGCAGGGGGTCCGCCTGGGATGTGTATTGGCTCGAACCCTCCTTTCCCTGTACTTCAACAAGGTAGCAGACTTTTTGTGCTCCCAATCTGCTGATGCACCATCTCTGGTGAACCAAAAAATTGCTACACTGCTATTCGCCGACGATACCCTACTAATTTCCAAAAATCCCGTGGGTCTCCAAAAGCTTTTAAACCCGGTTAAGGCATTTTTTTATGAGGAGACGGGCTTGGTCATTAACACCACCAAAACCAAGCTACTGATGTTCAACCCGCACAAATCTTTTAAGGGAAGCATACTCCTGGACAATGTCCCACTTGAGAGGGTTAGTTCCTTCGATTACTTGGGTATTATAATATTGGAGGGAATGGCTTGGAAGAGACATCTAGAAAAGGTCTCCTTGAAATGTACCCAGCTTACAGGGGCTCTGAAGAGGGAGCATTGTTTGTCATACATCAAGCCTGTAGCTCCTGCTCTTAAACTGTACAACTGTAAGGACGTGACTAGTGCCCTTTACGGGACGGAGTTGTGGGGCACAGCACCCTATAATGAGCTCGTAGCCTTGGAAAAAAAGTTCCTCAGTAACTTGATATCCCTTCCCCTACGTACACCCCTTCTCCCTCTCAAGCTTGATCTGGGTATTAAGTCCATCAATGATCTTGTGAGGCTCCGCCCACTGTTGTTTTGGCATAGATTGGTTTCCACTCCTGACCTGGCACATTATGCAGCTGCTTTTTGCAAAGTTTCCAATTTAGACACCGCCGATAAAATTGGCTGGATGAAACAAGTAAACGCCCTATTGTCTAGTATTGGTTTGCCAACCCAGACTATCAGCCACCCACCTTCATACTCAAGAAGCCAAGTAAAACATCTGTATTGGGCTTGGGTCGACGAGAACAACCTTCAGAGAAGCCAACTTGGCAACCTAACAGATGCTTTCACTGATCTGAAATCTAATTGCTATTTAGAAAGCTACTTTGACATCATCAAGGTGCCAGCCGGCAGGAAGTTGAACACACAGTTTAGACATGGCAGCTTACCAATCAATGTTTTTACTAATACTTGGCAGACCAACAAACTTCAACCTAAGGGCTGCCCTTCCTGTCCATGTCCACATGAAACTATTGGGCATGTATTTTTTGCCTTTAAAGCATACAAAGCCAAGAAGCAAATGGTTAGCTCCTGTGTGCAGACAATTAGGGTCCCGAAGCTCTAAAGACGCCCTACGAATACTTAAATCACATGCCAGACTCCTTTTTGAGCGTGCCACTGTGAAATTCTTAGGCCATTTTTGGGTGATTAGAAGAAGGGCACAACTATCAGGGCTGATTGGTATGAATAGTTAAAATAGACTACGCTGATCAATCAAGACTGCACTGACCAATTAATGCTGCTTCTTTATACTTCTAAATAATTGTTTTTATGGTTGTATTTTATTTATTTTATTCTCTCTATTGTGATTAGTGCTAGTGCCTTCTTCTTAGACTAACCCAGAAATTGATTTGCACAAATTCCGATGAGGCACTTGCAGTTTAACCCCATAATCATGTTAGAGAGATCAAAGTTATGAACTGTGTGGTATTGTTTTATTCATATGATGTCAATGTCATTTTTATTGTGTCAACTTGAGCGCTTTTATTCCTCACTTGCAAATTTGTCTTTCAAAATGCTCTTTTAGCCTAAAATGACACCTTCATGACTTGTATGGTTGCTTCTTTTATGGTTTGTTAAACGGAAATAGAGAGAATTTGAATACACAGATCCAATCAGCCCATTACATGGATCGCCCATCTATTACTTGTTATAGGGAACACATTAACATTGTGATAGGAAGAAGTGCATGGGGAACATTAATAGTTAGTCAGAATCACTGAGCCGAGTAGGGTTGTATGCAGCAGTGGAAGTATGCAGAGCCCCCAGAAGACGACGCTCTTTCTTTAGGAAAGCAGAAGATTTTTGATGGTTGTTGAAAACATTTTGTTTACTCTGCAAGGAGAGTTTAAGTCTTGCAGGATACTGAACATAGCATATTCCTTTTCCTGCAGCTTTTTCTTAAGAGGCACATATTCCCTCCTAGCCTTCTGTATAGCGATTATGAATTGGGTGAAGAATTTAGGTGCTACACCAATGTAGTTCAAGCTTTTCTGTTCTTTAGCCAATTTGAGGATTGCATCCCTGTCCCTGATGTTAAGGAGATGGGTTATAATCAGGTGTTCAGGAGCCCTCGATAGTGGTTATGGTGCTCACACCACTCTGAACAACTGGGAAAAACTGTCTGTCCCAAAAAGAGTTACAAGCATAGATTTGCATTAGTCTTCAAGTTTACCTGCATTTGTTGACTCTGGTACACCAAGAATGCACACGTTTTTACACAGGGGCTTTGCCTCTAAGTCTTCATTCTTTGCCTTAACGACAGGTAAAACCTTTTCCCTGTGTAGCACTATTTTTCACTTTTCTTGCAAGCCATCCTTAGCACCAGATGAACGTTGTTCTGCTGTCATCAGATGTTGGTCTTGCATGTCCAGTTTTACAGACATGAGTTCATTCTGGCTAGTGAAGGTGTCAATTTTATTATCAATAGAGGGCAGAGTTTGTTGCATCATGTGCAGCAGCGCTTTTACATCAGGTGTTTCTTCTACCATCCTAGAGCTCTGCACACCCAGAATTTCGGTTTGCTGCAGCGTTAGTCATATTAGCAGCACCCCTTAATTCAAAAGTCAAGCACAACTGTTAATTGTTGCTTTTGCCCATTTTGGCTCAATCCACAAGGGGAGGACTTAGAATACTCTGCACACTTGTCAGCCATAGCAGTGCCCTCGGGGCTTCTAGTGAGTTTGAGACTGAAGGTTGTCTCCAAAGACAGGGGGAGCAAGTCAGTATCTTCGGCAGTGAGGGGATGCCCAAGTCCATGTGTACCTACGGCACTTTCAGATGACGTTGTCATGGAGAACACTGCTAGAGCAGTCAGATTGGCCTAGAGTTTACATCGTTGTATTGTCAGGATGCCCTCGCCTTTCAGGTGATGTAGATTCCACCTCTTCTCCCACTCCGAGGTGAGGCCGAGCAAATGTATAGGCACGTGTATGAGACTCAAGGTTCTCTTTATTCCCTTGGTGCAACAATGAAAATGGGCCTGTGCTGTCAGTTATTATAATAGATAAAGTCATTCATATGGTATTTAGTCACAAATAGCGCCTTTCCCGCTCCAGTCTCAGGCTTCATCTGCTTCTAGTGTTAGTCCAATATGGACACATAATACATTTTGATTTTCAAAAGGCCATGTACCCTCCCGGAACTCTGCCTTTCACCCTTTAGATCTGGGCCAGTTTTGCTTCACCGGGTGTAGCTTCTTTTTAGCCTCGGTTGCCATCCTGCTGAGAGCTGCCCTGCATCTATGCCACTTACCTGCCCGGACATATGACTGGGCTGCGCCCACCCTACTCTCTGCCGTGCTAACCCTCTGCAGTGGAGGGAGCCTCTCCTCAGCGATCAGAGAGAGAGGAGCCTCAATGTCAAAACAAGCATTGGCATAGCCTATAGGTCTCGCTTTTGGGACCTTATAAGTCTTTAGTTATGCAGCACAAAATCCTTGGTGCAACAACATCAACGGTTGCATGGCTAAACACTTATAAGGTTCCAAAAGCGAGACCTATTTGCTATGCCAATGCTTGTTCAGATTTTCCCAACAAATTGCTTAAGCTTGACCAGATAAAATTTTCAAGGATAGTCAATACTATTTAGAATGGCAAACACTAGTTCAAAGTATGTTTTAAAAGTTTTATCTGAAATATCTGCAAACTAGATGTGTGTCAAGACTTCGATGGCGGTTTCTTTAAATTGCTCGCTCTGTGACGATTTCCCAGTGCCCCCTCCTGCAAAGGATTGGTTTCTTCACAACTGGGGGCAACTTTAGTTTTGGAGGGGGCTTATTAATCCCTTTAGCCTTCTTTGGGGGTGGTGAACTGGTGGCTTAAATCTGAGTATTCTGACTGTCATTGGATTAAATCTCCAAGTCGCCATTGAAAACACATGAATTCACGATTTCCACAGAGTTCCTGTCATCACCAGCCAGACACGGAAGTTGTGCAACACTGGTGCCTCCTTTCAAAGAGCTGATTTGCAGAGCTTTCTTTGTGGCCCTAACCTCTCCACCACACACTCACTTTCAATATTAATTGCCCCGATAGCAGTGGTAAAAAAAATCTGGTGATGGTTGCAGCCAAGGGGCGACATTTATTGCCCGTCATAACCGACTTCCTTTTCCCCATGCTCTTACCTCAATCAATGCTGTTGGGATTTTTGCGGCAGAGTTATCACAAGGGTGCAATGTCCCGGGGCAAAGGGCCAAGAGGGTTGCCCAGCCCAGTCTGGCTGTGGATGTGCAAGCCCATGCGCATCCCATGCTGTAGGAGTCTGTTGCCACCTTTGTGCAACCAGGAGGGCTCCTCCCTCCTGTGCGGCAGTGGTGTTAGATTGGTGACTAAGTCACACCCCAGAACAGCGTGAAGAGTAAACAAGCACGGTCCTCAGTGTGGCCTGTAGTGTCTTGCAGGAAATAATGACAGACACTTACTTGAGGTTTACAGAGCTTTATTAACAAACTCCTTACTCGTCCCTGTCCCTACTCTAACTGCCCTTTCCTGCCCTTGCTCCTCCTCTTCCTCCAGCCCCGTAACTCCACCCACACCCAACTACTAGACTGCTCACATCATTACATCTCCCCCTTTGTTAACAAATGAACGAACACTGACTTGATTAGAGTTCTTCAATGAGTCTCTTGGGCTTTTGAATATTCCTTCGAGGTCGGAGACTCACGCCTGCATCTTCAGACGCAGCTTCTATATGAGTTTCAGGTCTCTGTACTGCACCCATTTGATTAGATCCCTCGGCATCTCGTTGATCTATTGTTCTATAGAGAGCCTCTTTCATGGCAGGGGTACACTTTTGAAAATGTGAAACATTTCGGGTAATCCGTCTATTCTCAGACTCCGCAGTAATCATTGTACCCTTCTGCTGGGTGACGACCAAAGGTTCATCTTTGAACTTACAGTCCGTTTTCTTTAGCTGTTCTTGTTTAACCACCACACAATCTCCTGCGTGCAAAGACGGAGACTTTGCTCTCCTCCGCGTGTCTGCATAGGACTTCATTTTGCTCTTGCCGGCTCGATCAGCCAGCACCAGCTCTTGATGGACACGTGCCGGAGACACTGATCGCAAAGCTCCTTCCCATGTCGGGATCCGTGTTCTAATGGGTCGCCCCAGCATGAGAGTGGCAGGACACTTTCCTGTGGTAGCATGTGGTGTCGTTCGATATGCTCGCAGGACCTCATTGAGAGCCACTTGCAAATCCCTTTTGTCCAAGGTAGCTTGTTGAAATGTCTTTTTTAAGGTTGCCATGAATCGTTCAATAGTGCCATTGGCTTGTGGCCACAGAGGCGTGACCTTGCGATGCCGGAAGTTGAAGTGTTTCGCGAACTCACTAAATTCATGTCCATTAAAAGGAGGACCATTGTCTGTCTTGAGTTCCTTGGGGACGCCCCAGGCAGCGAACACTTCATCTAGCACCGCAATCGTGCTGGAGGCATTGGTGGAGGATACAAACTGTGCTATTGGAAACCTCGAGTATTCATCCATAATTGCCAGGACGTATTTGCCTGACTGGAGTGGTCCATAAAAGTCCATGGCAAGTTCTTGCCACACACCACTGGGTAGCTTGGTCATTTGAAGAGGAGCTGGGGAATCTCCATTACTGACCAATGACACTGGGGACAGTCCTTTAAGGTGAGCTCCACCATTTGATCAAGCAATGGAAACCATACTCGCTCTCGGAGAGCTCTTTTCGTCGCGACCACTCCACGGTGGCCCTCGTGGGCTAGGTTAATAGCACCTTGACGTAACTGCCTCGGGATGACAATCCGATGACCTCTCAGTAGGAGCCCTCTGAGGTGGCAGATAACTCTTCACTGATATGCCTGAAAGCTTGCATCTCTTGGCGGACTTGAGGATCATTCTTTTCTTCCTCACTGTCATGTCTCCAGCGATGTGTTCGCAGTCGGCGCACCACTTTCTGAAGGATTTTGTCTTGTGCAGTGGCTTCCTGTATCGCTTCCAAAGGAACCGCCGGTGGCCGGGCTAGGCCTACTACAAAATGTATGTATTCTTCAGCTATTGAAGGAGGTGAGACCTGGGATGCTTGAGGGTGTCAGGACATATAATCCGCAGGATTCGCTGCCTTTCCCGGTTTGTGTATTATTGTGTAGGTGTATTCCTGTAGGCGCAAACCCCACCGTTCAATTCGAGGTGGCATCTTGGCTCTGAAGTTTCCAAAGATGGTGACGAGCGCCTGGTGGCCCGTCACCATGGTAATGTAATGTAATGTAATGTAATGTAATGTAATGTAATGTAAAAAGGATTTATAGAGCGCAGCATACACCGGACGGTTTCTTGGCGCTGTTCACTAAATCAGGAAGAGACAAAGAAGTGAGGGTAGGGGAGCTTATGTAAAAGCACAACGGAAGAGGTGAGTTTTTAGGAGAGACCTGAAGTGAAGGTAGGAAGAGGAAAGTCTAAGTTCCGGAGGGAGAGAGTTCCAGAGTGAGGGGGCCAGAAAGGAGAATCTGAGGCCTCCGTGCTTTTTACGCCTAAACCTGGGCATCTGAAGGAGAGCGTGGTGGGAAGATCGGAGGGGTCTGGAAGGGACGTACGGGTGCAGAAGCGACGAGATGAAGGAAGGGCTGATGCCGGCCAGGGATTTGTGGGTCAAGCAGCCTAGTTTGAACTGACAACGCTCTGATACAGGAAGCCAATGAAGGGCTTTAAGAAGGGGACGGACGTGGTGATATTTAGGTTGGTGGTAAATGAGGCGTGCTGCCTGATTCTGTATCAGCTGAAGTCTTTTGATCTGGTATTGCGGGATGCCTGCGTATAGGGCATTGGCACAGTCCACCCGAGAGATGACTAATGCAAGCAACGTCAGGGTGAGGGCTTCAGTGGTCAGAAAATGGGCTATTTTACGAATTTTTCTGAGCTGGTGGAAACAGGAAGACACTGTAGCACTAACCTGATGTTGCATGGAAAGATCATGAGAAATGTAGACCCCCAGACTTTTTACCTTGTCAGCAGGGCAGGGGGAGGGGCCAAGGGCAGGGGGCCAGAAGGTGGAATTCCAGGAGTTGGATGGTGAAATGTTTGCCATAGATGAATACATGAAAATGTTCGCAGGCCCATACGACCGCAAGACTCTCTTTCTCGGGTTGGGAATAGGCCTTCTCGTGTCTGATAGACTTCGGCTGGCGTAAGCCACGATGTGTCGTTGGTCAGTGTCATTGTCATACTGAGCCAGGATTGCACCCAGCCCCACTGGGCTAGCATCCACCGTTATCTCCGTCTTCCTCTTGGGGTTAAAGTATGCCAAATTTTCAGCTGATTCCACAGCCTGTTTAATTCCTTGAAAGGCTCTCTCACACTGAGAGTTCCAAACGAACGGTTGTCCTTGCTTGGTGAGGGCTCGTAGTGGGTGACTGATGGTGCGTAATCTTTTATGTATCTGGCACAATAGCTCGCCATGCCCAGAAAAGATCGGATGTCACTCACATCTTGAGGGCTCTTTGTGGCATTGAGTGCTGTCACTTTCTAAGGGTCGGGCTTCATCCCGGCTCCCAAGAACACATGTCCGAAGAATTTAAGAGTGGATTGATGGAACTCACACTTGTCCTTATTAAGGGTAAGGTTAGCTTCCAGGAGAGCATGGCATACTCGATCTAACGCTTTGTCATGTTCCTGTGTGTTCGACCCATACATCAAGATGTCATCACTGTAATTCAGTGAGTTTGGTATGCATCTTATTGACTGACGAATGACTTCTTGAAATATTTCCGCCGCAGAGGAGATACCAAAACTCAGCCGTTTGTATCGAAACAAACCCAGATGAGTGGCGAATGTTGTTATGTATCGCGACTTCTCATGTAGTTCCAACTGGTGGTACCCCTTGTTTAAATCAAGTTTGGAGAAAACTCTTGCTCCATTCAGTGCTGATATCATGTCACTCAAGTGCGGCCCTGGGTGACGCTCTCTTTCTATGGCCGTGTTGGGAAGCCTCATGTCCACACATAGAGGCACCTTTTCGGGAGTGCCTTTCTTTGGGACAATAACGACCGGTGACACCCAGGGTGTGGGACCGTCAGTTCTTTCAATAATGTCTGCTCTTAACAACTCCTGAATCTCATCTTCCACCGCTTGCTGGAGATGAAAAGGTACTCGCCTGGGATGTTGGGCCACAGGACGCACTTGTTTGTTAATGTGCAGTCTAATCAGACATTTGTTAATTTTCCCAAGCCCAGTGAATAACTTGGGGAACTTACTGAAGATGTCCGGATCATCACTGACTCGATATAAGATCTCAACCAACCGGAGGCGCTCTGCAGTAGGCAGACTGAGGAGACAATCAGCCTCTGGACCCTTAATGACATGAATATATGCCGGCACAGAGGTGGATTCATGTTTGAGGGTCGTTGCAAATTTGCCCAGGCATGGAAGCGTTTTTTTCGCCATCCAGGTGAACCCTCTGACATGCGCCGGACTCAGGAGGGGTGGTGGCTTCATTTTGTTGTATTCTGTCACGGGCATGTAATTTAGTGACGCTCCGCTGTCTAAAACAAACTTGGTCGCATGTGTCCCCACTTTTATATCCAATGGGGGATATCTCTTTAGCTGATCCGGGTCAGATACCATGCAGACATATTCATCTGTGTATTCTGACTCTAGAGATGTCGATCTCGATTCTCTCGACGGCGACCTTCTCGGCGACCGCCTCGTCGTTGGGATTTGCGAGACTCCCTGCTGGAGTGGGAAGAGCCAGAGGATGACATCGCTCTATCCTGTACGGCTTTCGCATGATGTTGCTTTGTATCTGGGCGAGACGACTTTGTAGCTTCACTCATTCTTTCTTTGCTATATACTCTACACATCACCTCAAAGTGATTTTTTCGTCCGCACTTTCGACATTGTTGCCCCATTGCTGGACACATATCTACGTGTGAGAAGTCATACCCACATCGATAACATTGAGCGATCTGGTTTTCTTGAGTGGTCTGATTTCTTGTTTCTCCGGCCAGACTCATAGCGTCGGCGTCCTTTGTATTGATGACGGGATGCCGGTCGGGACCTTCTCTGTCGCTCATTCGATCTTCTGCGAGTGCTGTTGGTTTGTATCCAATATGCTTGTTCTCTTCTCTCACTATGCCCTGTCTCCATTCTTTTGGCATGTTCCTCCGCTTGATCATGCACCCTGGCCATTTCCTCTATCTCGTCGAGATTATGGCTTTTCCTCAGCAGCCGCCTTCGAAGTGTCTCTGAGTGACAACCCTCAATGACTCGCAGTTGGATGGCATCCTCCGTTGAGAATGCGTCAAAGTTGCAGTACTGAGACAGTTGGCGTAGCCTAGATATGAACGTGCTCATCATTTCCTCCTTGTCTTGACGGGCTTGGTGGAATACGTATCTCTCATAATCCTTTCTTTTGTGTACGAACTTTTTGTTTAAAGCCTCTCGCACTTTGTCATATGTTCCTTTATCGTCTGTCGGCAACTCTTTGATCAATTTGCAGACTTCTTTTCCCACCAGATTGCGCAGTGCAATTATTTTATCTCTGTCTCCCGTGACTTTTGATCCTTCAATATAATCCTCAAAGTCCTCTAGCCACTCCTGCCATCTGGGGCCCATGCTTCCGCCAGCCACCAGAGTCAGTGGTTCCGGGGGTGCAGATGTGAAGCTCCAGTCGCAACCGGGGCAGTTGCTGCTGCACCGCCACCATTTCTATGTGATGAATTTGACATTTCTGCACTTGTGTATCAATGACGCTGTTCCACTTGCTAGTGCTTGTTGTTCTTTGCCAGTACTTGTTTGACTCTTGCCAAAGTTTGTGTAGCATCTACCAATGTTTGTTTGCTTGCCTCTTGTCTTTGTCAATGCTTGTTTTGCATTTACCAATGCTTGTTTGCTTGCTTGTTGTCTTCGCCAGTGCTTGTTTTGCATTTACCAATGCTTGTTTGCTTGCTTCTTGTCTTCACCAATGCTTGTTTTGCATTTACCACTGCTTGTTTGCTTGTGTCTTGTCTTCCCCAATGCTTGTTTGGTCATTGCCAATGCTTGTTTGCTTGCTTCCTACTTTTGCCAATGCTTGTTTTGCATTCACCAATGCTTGTTCTGCATTTACCAGTGTTTATTTCGTGATGTCTTGTACTGCCTGACCTCAAAATGGCCGCTTGCAATCCGTAATGGTTGCCTGGTTCCAAAAATGGCCGCCGCTAAGGAAATCTTGGTTCCCACGAGATTTCAACTTCATTCATTCGCTTCAGGCTAATTCAGTCATCGGGACTCACCGAACGCCGTCCTGCAGTCAGCAACACGGTGTCAGCGCTCCACACACCCTCACTTGCTGGACCATCCAGGTAGGATCGAGGTGATCGGGGTGGGCTCCCGACTTCACTTTTTCACTCTCGGGCCATTTCCGACACCATGCCAAGTTGCACGCATCTGGGGTGAACACCCAACTTTGGCGCAAAGTAGCGCTCGGCTCCGATTCTTCTCAGCGCTCACTCACGCTGGTCAGGCAGGGGTCCACGCGATCGACAAATCGCGGAGCTGATGCGCTTACCGCTGGCCTTTGGCTTCAGGCGGCGGTTTCTCTGGGGGCACACGTGTCGCGACGGCGACCACGTCTCTCGTGCTGCCCGGGACAGGTCGTTTCCTCTTAATCATGTAGGGATGGCAGGTCACATCATCCCACCCTCGTCGCCAGCTGTAATGTCTTGCAGGCAATAATGACAGACACTTACTTGAGGTTTACGGAGCTTTATTAACACACTCCTTACTAGTCCCTGTCCCTACTCTAACTGCCCTTTCCTGCCCTTGCTCCTCCTCTTCCTCCAGCCCCGTAACTCCACCCACCACCAACTACTAGACTGCTCACATCATTACATGGCCGAAGGTAGGAAGTGTGTCAAAGAATGCCTCTAGGTCCATACGTAGAAACAGGAGGTGCAAGCAGAGCCACCAACTTGAGTAGCGTAATAAAGCAGAGAGGTCAGTGCTCGCAAAGTCGCAATTCCAACTGACCCTCACTGATTCAAGGGCCTGCACTGTGGCTGCAGAGAAGGGCAGGACGAACCCCAGTGGGTAACAGGTCAAGCTTGAGAGATCAAAGAAGGGGAGGGGCTGACTGCATGTAAATGAACTGCTGCCGGAGCACAGCAGGAGAGGGCTATTCTAGGTAGCAAAGTATTTCAGCCAGTGGGGCATCTGTAATGTGAGAGGCAGAAAACTGTTCCAAGAGGACCTCACAGAACTTTCTGGAATGGCAGCAGTCCTCCAGAGCGGAGGGGGGGATGGGAGGAATGATTCAGTCCCTATGCCGGGAAAGCAAATTCCAGCAAAGCCCAGCTGGTGGTCCCCCCACAGGACCACAGCCATGTCTACAGCACCGGCTCTGGGCCCTGGCACAGGCAAAGTTCATCCGCAACGCGGCAAAGATCATCCGCAACGCTGCAATGTTGGCAAGGTGAGACAACCGTGTGTCCTAAGTAGTGTGAAGAAAAACAGAGTAGTTCACATAGAAAAAAATATCGTTTTGGAGACCCACTGTGATTTTTGCAATAGATCCTAACCCTTAATGTACTCCTTCTATCATGAAGGTTCGCCCATACCTGCTCTATAGAAACATTAGCAGATGTTTGTGAAAATGTACTAAAAGGCCATTAGATTTCCAGGCTCTCCTCTAAAGCACTTGAAGCTGACTTTTGTTTTACACCTTTGTTTGAAGTATCCTAAAATTCTACATTAAAACGACTCTGATTAGATAATAAGATACAACCTGTTTTAGGGTGATAGATTATTTGAAAAGGACAAACAGGAAGTTACGGAGAAAGAATTATAAATACCAATATGAAGAATGCAATTGTGGTACTTTCTATTTTTAACAAGCATTGGCCAGGCGGCCGTGAAAGTGAAACGCCGCGCGGACCACGAAAGTGAAAGTGATCGCAATCAAAGACAGATGGCGGCTGCTCGCGTGAACGCAAGCGCTAGGCCACCAAAAGCCTGTGGCAGCACTTTGAAATCCCACACACTCAATTTTTCACAGAGCAGCAAATGCGCTGGCTCAGCGCGACCTAATGAACGCGGAGCGCAGGCATGGCCATTCTCTGCCTCAGGCCTGAGAATGTTGCAGCAGGTCTCCCACGGTGCGTGCTTCAAATCCGTGCCCAGTAACTGCAAATGGGGTTTCTGGGTGCATAGTCATCTGACGGAGCAATTGGGATCATGCTGCCTCATGCTTGGTTTACCTGCTGGATTTGGCTCCCGACCGCCAGAGCCACTTTAACATGTGGCTATGACGGAATTCTGCTCTCTGGTGCCCCCTTCTAGCCTACTAGAATATATCTTTTAAAATATATTTAATTAAAAGATTTTATGACTGCTTATCTGTGTTGGCAGAGGAAACTATTCTGCATTGTTTTTACCATTCCTCATTGATCATTAAGTGGCAAAAGAGAAATTTACCTGAAGGACTCTCCAGGCACACTTTCTGCCTACTACAAGATTAAATGGCTTCTAATTACATTTTTCTGTTGACCTTTTCTTGAAAAATGCTCAGATGTGATTTGTGGGGAGGAAATCAAGCCAGGATACATTTGTCATAATTTGGCAGTTTCTTATCTGTCTTTTTTGGTGTCCTGCCAGATTTTAATTCAGGCCACTTGTGGCTTGAGACCATCGGAACATTGTTCAGAATCAAAATGTAATATACAATAAATCGGCACAAACATATCTTTGTGTACTAGAAAACATATATTACAAAAGGCTCCACCGAAAACGTAACTCTTTAAGTAGCTTTCCAAAGACATTGCGTTACTGAATTCCTGAAGGTAGTTCAAGCACCACTTGCTCTGACAGGTACAGTTTTCATTTGTTTGAAGACTGTCAGAATAATCAAATTACAAGCGGTTAGCAGGATAACCCTGTTTACTTTCTTAAATGTTATGAATTCGCTGCAAAATATGTAGACCATCCGATAAATCTTCCTTATGTCAGTCTATGCATTCACATCTGACATATACAGGGGAAAACTGAATAGATCAAGAAAACACCTGAACTACCTAACCAAAAAAAGAAGTTCCCACACATTCTTTAAGAATCAGAAAAACTGAAGCAAAATAAAAGAGGACATCTGCTTCGCTCTTGTGTTTTTAATTCGTGGTGTCTTATTTTCGTCCTCTTGAACAGTTGAGGTGGGGCAGAAGGAGGCAATTCTTCATCCGAAATTGGAATGCTGTCTGGTTTTATCTTTGTTTTATGTGTACCTGCTGCTGGGTTGCTCCGTTGTGGCCACTTAGAAAGAGCACGGAGAGGACCTGGTCAAGTGGGCATACATCCCTGGTGACGTGACCAGGAACTTGTCCTGAAAAGCAAGTCAGCAATACCTGTGACTTCTCTCGATAGGGGATTGGCTTCAAAGGATGCATGGCTGCCAGGATTTCAGATTGGCTATGTGTGACATTTTTGAGGTTCAGTGTGTTTATGGGTGACTTTTCATTCCCTTTGAGCGACACTATAAAAACAAGCAGTTATGCCACTCTGCACACATACCGAGTATAAGCTGTGCGGAAATGGCCGTGACTGCTAGCAGTTGTTTGCGTGGCAGTTAGAAGTTGCATCACGCTGCTTAAGAAACACATTTACCTTCATTGTATATAATAGAGAACAAACCCCCAGGTTAATCAAAGTCCCGTTTTGCGAGTCCTTAATAGCGATTATTAAGGAATCGCTATTAAAGACTCGCAAAACGGGATTCATGTAGAAATCGCAATAATTATTGCGATTTCTAATGCCTCCTTATTTGCGATTCGCTAATTGCTAATCGCAAATAAGGAATGGCTTTCCCATTCTTCCTATGGGCCTAGGCCCATAGGAATGAATGGGGAGTCAATCCTTATTTGCGATTAGCAATTAGCGAATCGCAAATAAGGAAGCGATTTCAAGGGTGCCAGGGGTGTCCAAAGGACACCCTGTAGCACCCCTGAAATGCTCATGTACACTGGTGTTGCGCACACACATGTCCAAAGGACATGTGTGTGTGTAACATGCAACTTTGAAAAATGCACTAAAGTGCATTTTTCTAAGTTTTCGCTATTTACCACGAAGTCAGACTTCACGGTAAATAGTGGCCTCAGATTGCGAATTCACAATTTTTAAATGCTTCATGAATTGCATTTAAGGAATCTCTAATTAAGATTCCTTAAATGCAGGTATTCGCAAATATGCGATTTCTACAAATGCGATTTTTGCATTTGGGATGATGAATCCCAAATGCAAAAATAGCGCTCGCAAAGGGCCAGATTCTCAGAATCTGGCCCTTTGCGAGCCGTTTTCGGCTTGATGAATCTGGCTGATAGTCACATGAACGTGGTGCCGCAATACATCACTATGTGAGTGACTTGAGGGATTGAATAAAGCAGTACCTGATATGATCAACAGCCAATCCGGCAGTGGGAAAAGTGCAAATACAGACCCCAGAATGTAAAGTGCAGTTGGCTATAACGCTAGGACTGTTAGAAGGTATTAGTCACACACCCTCCTGCCACATGGCAGCTATCTCATGACCTTACACACACTGAATTAAAAATAAGGATTCTGATTGAAGGACTTTCCCATCCTCAAAGGATTTTGCAATACGCATATTCTCAATTGAGTTAACATAACTTTTGGAAAAAACTGATTTGGATCTCCAAACATCAAATGCATTGCCCTGCTTCTGTGAGCTAAAGAATGATGATGGATTCAACCCAGATCTGTGACTGGGGGTGATTGTCTGAAAAGTTTCAGCGCTCCGTCCATCATCTCCTTGTGTTTGTTTTGTTAGGCCTAAGTTGGCAGGGTATGCCCAGATGTGGGTCCCTTGCCCACTTTGACACTGGATTCAAGCTAGTCTGGATGATGAGGGTTGTTCCCATGAAACCGGTCCCAGGATGCTTGTTTACAATTCAGGGAAGATTTGGCTTGGCAGTTCAGGCTGGACTGTTCCAATGAGGAACATTGTCAAGAATGATTTGCATATCGCCGGGTCTTGGCTGGGGTGGTGAAGTGGACTAAAGAACAAAGATGGATTCAACTCAGATCTGGACTTGTGGTGAGCGTCTGAAAAGTTTCAGTGCTCCGTCCATCATTTCCTTCTGTTTGGGTTCATACCACCTCCAAACTACCCTGTCATAGCTGCATTGTCCCATTCCTGATTTGCTATACTGATGTTTGCGCTTAAGCATGCATATCTGCATTTGCATGGTTATGTTTGAAGGTTTGAAAAGAGAAATAAAACACATGCATGGTTTAATTATTTGTCCTATAATTGGCCTTTGGTTATTCCTGCAAAATGTTCCTTAGGCTGATGGCTTGTTTTCCAGTCCCAAAAAAGTAATTTCTTAGGGGTGACATTCTCAGTTTCCCATAGCAGAGACAATTCTACTGTTGGTATAGCTCCATCAAGCGGCTGTACGTAGGACACCCTATAATAAGTTGTCGTACCTTATTCTGACCATTCCACACTATGGCCTTGTCGAGTGGCAGCACTGCTATTTTTAGGTGCTGATTTGTCCTGGCCAGGAATGCATCAGCCTAATCAACAATATGTATAGGGCTCTGGTGGCAGCCGTGGCTCCCCTCATTGTGGGGGGCCCTGTAGAGCCCCGAATAGGTGATGTGTCGAGGTCACAGCTCTTCATGACCCCATCAGCTGAGCAATTATGAATCTAAAAATGGGCGATCTTTGGATTTCTCATTAGTATTCTGCTCACAGTACAATATGCCATGGATTTCAAAGCACGGCGCACAATGGTTCAAATGCACATGCGATATCGAGGCACGAGTCCTAGAAGGTAAGATGGACATGACTACACACAATTACAGTCCAAACAGACGTGAGCAATATCAAAACTTTCCAGACTGCCGATTGGCTTTTGCGAGTCAGTTAGCTGACCACTGCTTCCTGTTGAGCGCTGTTGAGCCTTGGCTCGAGGGAGCTGCATTGCTGTGTTGCTGTGCGGTTCGGGGGCTGGAAGCCGGGGACGGTGCGGAGAGCAGCGGAGGGCTGTGCCTGGGGTGTGCCGTGACGCGCATTGCTGTGCTGCCGAGCCGAGTCTAATCCAAGTAAACTGCTGAGCCATGCCGTGAGGAGGAGGAGGTCGTGGCCGGTTGAGGAGGACGTGTCCGGCTGTCCCACGAGGCCCACAAGGCCGGCCCAGGGCTCAGTCAACGCCGTTCACCCACACCAGAAGAGGTAGGCGTGTAGCCCTTGGTGCGAGCCGCGAGCTCTTGTTTTCGCGTGTTCACTGTGTTGACCCACATCCGCACCTGTTAACCGGCACCTAATTGCTTCCAGGGTCATTAGGGGGGGAGCGGACCAAGATGACCAACACCGCGCGTGTAAACCCGTGCCTGTGCCTATTGAAATCACAATGGACACAGAGGTTGCTGAGGGAGGCATGAAAGAGCTCTCCTACCTTGATTCGACGAAATGGGCCAAAATGTTACACTCATATGGGAATTCAATCCCTGGACATCCTCAGCCATCAGCAACATCAAGGCAGGACAAAAGCGAGGTCCCCTCACAAGAAAAAGCATGGGCCACCGCCCTTGATATACTCCAAAAATCAGCAGATGCAATAACCTATCAGGCAGACAAAATGGACATTCAAATCAGCCTCTTAAACACACTTACGGTGTATGTAGTTAAAATCGACGAGAGGATCTCAAACCTAAATAGCCTGATCAGACGGGCCCAGGAAGATGTAGGACGCCCGCAGCAAGGATGTGACTGTTCACCAATAGTGGAGAAACTCTGCTCACTCCCAGGCATCATGGAAAAACTTGTAGCAGACCTAAAAGAATTAGCAAAAGCTAAACCCATCCCTGGAAAAGACAGTGACGCTGGTTTAGGCAATCCAAGCGAAGTCCCTCAAGCAAAAACACGTTCCAACTTAAGGTCAAGAGGCGAAGAAGAGGCCAACTCCTCACGTCTTCAAGAGACAGTGGTGCAAGGTGGCGGAACGAGCGAACAG
Organism: Lissotriton helveticus; assembly: GCF_964261635.1. Lineage (NCBI taxonomy): Eukaryota > Metazoa > Chordata > Amphibia > Caudata > Salamandridae > Lissotriton > Lissotriton helveticus. Next base: position 899,377,145 of record NC_136057.1, read on the forward strand.
CAATTTCCTCAGGTCACCAGCAGAGTATATTCCACCCTTCTTTCTCCAATCGAACAAGTAGAGGGTGATCCGATGGGAAAAGTGAAAAGACAGAGGAAGCGGAAAGGACGCAATAAAATGAGAAGGAGTAAACAAGTCTTAAATCTCTACCCAATGTTTAACACCCTTAGACGTCCTGGAGCTTCAGGAGATGACGATCTAAAAAATCCTTTTGATCCTGCAACTACAACGGAAGCCCAACGAATCATCCGGGTCAGCGAGAGAAGGAAGAGTGACACCTCCTGTGTATCAACTACACCGATTCCTCTAGGAAAACGTGTGCTCAGCGGAGCAAAAGAGCAAATAACTACGACTAATATGGCTCCCCCAATCACAACCATCAAACAGAACGATATAGCTGTAATCCACACACCAAGCCTCGTGACAAGGCAGTCTGGAGGCCCCATATTAAAAGCTAGGCACAGTAAACTGTGTCAACAACCAACAGGGCAAACTCCCAGCGAATGCCACATGGGTCCTCGGTAATGGACATAACGAACGGCCCATCACCGTGCATAATGAGGTCTTACTCACGGACCCTTCGATAAAGGTTGCTCAAATGTCCAATATGGATAAAATAGAGGACATGCCTAGGCCGATCGGCTCAGCACTAAATGGGGAAGTCCTCTCTACCTTCTTTAACCCAGAATACAAGTCTAAAGGTTGCCATGACATCCTAAATCGGGTTAACATCTTAAAGCTGATTCAAACGACAGGACTGTCAAAGGCAATAACCACACAAGACATAATATCGGTAGAATTTGTTGCACCATCCCAAGGCCAATCAAACGAACCCACTAAGGTCACCTGGAGCACCGCAGAGGCAATGAACAATATTCTAGGGCTAACTGATACCTTCAAGCAATGGGGGATACTGATTCAACCAGGCAAAGAAGCAGGCTATCCTCACGTCTTACAGGAAAGCCGTAATGACGAACGCAGTCATGCAGGGAGGGGTTTAGTGTACTCTGTCCTCAGGGGTGCACAAAACAAATCCCCCACTTCCGTCTGCCCTCTGAGGAATGTAAGAGAAGACGGGATCACACCAACTAGGAAAAATGACGAGGCCGGTACATGGTCATGGCTGGCTGGTGCCCTGAACACAACCCGCCTCCTCCGCTGACAGCTCAGCAGGGAGGACCGCTATGAAAAGACTCCTCTAAAAATCTGTTCATGGAACATCAACGGCCTAACAAGCAAACTTGAGGATAATGCCACTATCTCCTATCTTCGGAGTTTCGATATACTGCTATTACAAGAGACATGGCTTACGGTACCGCAGCACTTAGAAGGCTTCAAAACCCATCACGTTCCAGCTCATAAACTGAATCGTCCAGGAAGAGGGAGCGGCGGTCTTGCAGTATATATATATCAATAAAAAATGCAGTCACCTCCTGGGACCTGTCGGGCTCATCAGACTGTCTCCAGTGTGTGGGAATCTCTCACACTTCGTGCAACAGCCAAACTCGGAGGCTAATCTTAATGAATGCTTACGTCCGCCCAAATACAGCATCAAGGAAATCCTTTGTAGAAGGAGCTACAGCGTCAGTAGTGAGAATGCAAACAGACCCGCTAAATTCAGAAATCTTATTTACTGGCGACTTCAACATGTGGCTAATGTCAGACCTCCAAAAAAATGAGGTCACCAAATCACACGATAGCATCTGGGCTATACCACCGCAGGACCGGCCTGGATGGCACAAGGAAGACCCACATGGAAGTTCCCTACAGGCAACCTTGAAAATCTGGGCCTTAGAGCCCTAAACGGGCGTTATTCCTCAGACAAGCCGCCTCGATTTTCTTATCTATCAAAAAAAGGCACTTCATTAATTAACTATACTTTTGTTAGCCTTTCATTGCTCCAACAGATAGCAGGTTATTGCTTTGGAAACAAAACAGAAAGCAATCACTGTCCCCAAGGAATTATGCTGAGCACCAGTTTCATGCAACACGAAGAGGAAAGGGCTTTGCCATCCGAGAGTTTTACAATCAACCTCAAACGAATTAAATGCTCCTTTAAGAACCTTCAACAAGTAGCAACAGAGGCCAAACAAATAATTGAGCGCCAAAATAGGTGCCCGGACAATATAATTGCCAACTGGTCTACATTTGCAATTGAACTTATTGACAGATACGCGAAACCAATAAAATTCACAATCCAAACTGGTGAAAAGCACAAGCCCCGCACGAATCCTGAGATACTATTAGCAATAAGATCCATGAATCGGATATGGCGGGCCCTAAAAACAGATCCAATAGATCCCACCAAAATAATAAAATTGAGAGAGGCTCGCAGTCACCTTAAGAAAGCGAAACGCGAGCTACGCATAAGCCAATGGAATTCGTTCTGGGCCAAACTGCAGCATGACATTAAAACAAACAACTCTGCCAGGTTTTGGCGTACCATCAATAGTGTATCTAAAGTCGCCTCCTCGAGCATACTGGAAACAGAGTGGGTAGAATTTCTCTACTCTCACTCTAATGGTCGGGATGCGTACAACATCTATTTAAGTCTCCCCTCCGTGGATAAAGTAATACAAAAGTGTCCGGGCACCAGTCTCGAACACTTCAAACTCCCCAACGAAGGAATGGCCCTTTGCTGATCTTAAAATGGCACCAACTAATGAGTGTTTTTCCGTCTCAAAGCTATGTCAATCCTATAACAGTCCAGAAGGCAGACATAGAAAAAATGATAAAAAAGGGACGGAAGGATGTTGCGCCTGGTCCAGGTGGAATTCCTCAAGCTCTGTTCAAGGAAGACGCAACCTTTTGGGCTGCGAACTTAAGCACCCTTTTCAATTCAAGCCTGCAAAATAACATCATACCGCCCTCCTGGCGTGGATCCATTCTCGCACCGATCTTCAAAGGAGGAGATAAAAAATCTCCAGGGAATTATCGCCTTATTGCTCTCATTGACAACGAAGCAAAGTACTTCGTGGGAGTTTTGCTCAACTTACTCAGGGCATGGGCGGACGACAACTCTATAATTTCTCTGAATCAAATAGGCTTTACATCAAACACCGGCACCTCAGTCAACCTTATGACTCTTTCCTGCCTGATTGACCAAGCGAAGTTCTGTTCTTGCCCACTCTATTTGGGATTTATTGACTTCCAAGCGGCCTTCGACAATGTCAACAGAAGCAAACTCTGGCAGAAGTTGTCCAGACTCAACATTCCAGCGGACCTCCTAAGAGCCATTCAACTTCTACACCAGGATACATGGGTCAGGATTAAGATTGGGGATGGCTCAAGATTGTCCCGCCCAATTCCGACGGAAAAAGGCCTCAAACAGGGGTGTGTCTTGGCTCCGACACTCTTTAATTTATTCCTAGCAGACCTTCCTGAAGCCCTCAGCAAGGTTAACTCCCACGCACGTAAACTATCTAGCTTGACGTTGACAAACCTACTATATGCTGATGATGTGGTTTTGTTAAGTAAAACAAAGATCGGAATGCAAAGGCTCCTGGATGCTACCTCTGAATACTCAAATAACAACGAGCTTTGCATCAACAACAGGAAGACGAAAATCCTAGCAGTTCATCCAAGTAAAGCTAAGAAACTTTCTTGGACTTTGAACAATGAAAGTATTGTCGAATCAAACTGTCAGAGGTATCTTGGAGTTATTTTTAACAACAACGAAAAATACAAATCTCACCTAGAAGAACAGAAAAGGAAGGGTGTGGCACTTGCTTTTGCAATTGGACTAATTCAAAAGAAGCTACAAGGCCCAACTCTCGCACCCACACTACAGGCCGCTCAGGCTAAAATCATTCCGACCCTAACCTACGGTAGCGAAGCTCTGAAAGGATTGGAGAGTGGCCAACTGGACACAATCATTATTAAGATCTACAGATCAGTGTTCAAATTACCAACCCATACATCACAGGCACAAATTAGGCTGAAACTAGGCATCTGCAAACAACCGCTGGCCAGTCATGTATTTTCTTATGTGCTGTCACAAACTGAGGCTATCAAAGGAGGGTAGTCTAGGGCACCATCTGTGGGCTAGTATTGACAACAACTCATGGCGAGCAGGTCATGACTACTGGTCAAAAGGTCTAACAACCCTGTGCCTAAACGACCTCTGGAACTTGCACGCTAGTCAGAAGGAATTCAAAAGGCTAGCGAAAATTAGCACAAAACAACTATCAATAGTGGAAGATAAAGCCACCCTTGCAAAAAGCAGTCATGGGTGGATGACCCTTCATTCCTATGCCTCGGTAATTCCACAGCCGTACCTTATCATTTCTTTCAGTGCACAAATGAAACTAAGTTTCTTAAAATTGAGACTGGGAGTTATCAACTTGTTGATGCATTGGCCAAAATGGAAAAGAGAGCACGGACGAGATCTATGCCGACTTTGTGGGAATCACAAAGAAGACATTACACACATCATCTGTCTGTGCCCAAAAATGCTCACTGAAAGACGGGGCCTACTTAAGCATCACTGGAATAGAAAAATGATCAGAAGCTGTAGAGTGGCAGTTCTGGCCTGCTTTGATCCTAGGATCACTGAATTAAACTGTGCCCTAGTAAGATTTATGGAGCGCACTGCAAAAAAACTAAGTGAGGTGCCCACAGCTCGTGACTCTCCATTGGCATAACGTTTGCTAAACCTCACCTGTTACTGCTACCTTGACTGGTTTTTATGAACATGATATTTTAAATGAAATTCTGAAATCCTTTTTTAAAAAAGTTTTGTATTTGCAATGGTTTTTTTAAATCACGCAATAAATAAAATTATTTATTTGAGTCAGTTAGTACTGTCACTGTTATCTGAAGGAAAACAGTAAAAACGACCTCTATGGGAACAGAGACATTACATGCTTATCTTTTCTGCTCACCTATTTTGCATGACAATTTCTTTCCTTGCAGTGATGCGGAAGTTTGGCCTCAAAAGCATTACTCTAACACTTGATACGTGGGGCTTGACAGGGCTGAGGATATTAATGCAGAGCCGCCCCTGAAGTGGGCCTTGAGGGCTGGCGCCATAACGGACCCCAGAGCCCTTTAAGGATCCAGTTCCTGCTTCCTAGAAGTGCCCCAAAGCAGAAGGGGCGCTTCCTTCATGACTAACCCGTGCCAGAGAGGCACCTAGTCACCTGGCCAATTGGGGGGGGGGACAGGTGAGGTTTGAACCCCCTCTAATCACAGCAACACGTCTCTGCGGGAAAATCATGGGGGGATATAAAGCACCACTCCCCATACTTCAGCTCATTATGACATTATGGAGCTGAGGAGCTGCGCCGAAGGATTTTCAAGAACCACCCACCAACTACTAGGCAGCAGCAGTATTGCAGTGCTGGCTAATAAAAAGTGTACAGGAGTTGGTTATGGAGGCACACCGATAGGGCGGTGTGTAGAAGAGGGCCGTTCACTTTGGGATGCCTTACGGCAGGGTGAGAAGTCCTGACAAAGGGGGTAGCAAACAGAGATGGTGCTCGCAGCTCAGACCCCACCAAACAGCAGGGCACAAAAAGAGATTAGCAAGGTAGCAAGTTGGGGCCTAACTCCGGAGAGAGGCTACCCCCCACTCGCAAAGGGGCGTGGAAACCAACAGAACAATGTTTGCCCTCAAAGATGGCACGAAACAAGATACGCCTGCAAAACAGTGAAATAACAAACTGTCAAGGTGATTTACGATTCTATGATATGTAAATGAGTTATGACAAACAAGTGATTTATGACCAACAAATGATTTATGACAAATGATTCATGACAAGCAATGCAAATGATTTATGACATAATGTGTGACTGTTCATGACACAAATGATTTACAATATGATTATGACCAACAAATGATTTATGATAAATGATTTATGACAAGTAATGCAAATGATTTATGACACCCAATTCATGATGGTTCATAAAAATGATTTGCAAAATGAGTATGCATATAAGGGTAATAAACTGCGGCCAACAACGACCACAAAACTACGAGTGTTGGCTGTCTTTGGTAATAAATATGTAAGAAGGTGCATGCCATCCTGGAGTGGGCACAGTGCGGGTGTTATGAGCATCACCCAAAGTGGCAATATCACAGAAATGGCCAAAGCAGATGAGGTCTACAAATGTTTAAGTTAACACAATAAGTGGAAGAATTTTACCACAAGATTTATTGTTAGAGTGTTAAAATTGGCAAGCGGAACTCCTGTTTTAGAGGTGCAAATGTATTGAACAAGCCACACTTAAAGGGCCAGATGTATCTATGGGAAAATGTGTTCATACATATGTCTGAAAGAGAAATAAGGCAGAATGACAGCAAAATGACTTGTCTTGAAGACTGCATAATGTATATTTTTCAGAACCATGGATTTAATGTTTAAGACATGATTGATGACACGAAATTGGTTCTGTTTGCACCAGTGGAAACCAACTGAGTGAAAATATCCAGCTCAACCCATGCTAAAGGTGAATGAAATAAGTATGTAAAGCAAAGTTGAGGGACTGGACCTTACTAAGAAACTCCTGAAGCAAGCAGATCAAGTGTCAGAACATAAGGCTTACCATATGTTAGAGTAATTAGTAAAGAGTGTGGCACTAAAATATACTATAGAGGACTTGAGAATGAAAAATTATGAGTCCATTTTGAGATGATCCAAGGTTAAAAAAGGTGCAATTTTCAGCTTAGTAGTGAAATGCTAATATGTTGGTTGAATTCTAATAAACTTGTTTATACTGCCAATAGGTTTTCAATTTCTAGACTAGTTTTATTTGGTTGCCCCTCGAGAATGTTATAGCTTTCTGAAATCCTGCTCATATGCTATCTTCAGACAACAAGCACTGGCAAAGCCAATAGGTCTCGCCTATACAAGAGCTATTGACTTTCGCGATGTGTTTTTGCCATGTTGTACACCAATGTTGCTGATGTTTGGCATGGCTAAAAGTTAGTGGCATGGAGTGTCCTAGATTGGAGTGGGGAGAGTAGAGTGTCGTAGACTGGATTTGTTGTAGTAGAGTGACGTAAATTGGAGTAAGGGGAGTAGACAGTTGTAGAGTTGAGTAGAGTTTAGTGGTTCAGTGGCAGAAAGTGTCGTAGAGAGCAGGGATGTATGACGGTACCACGCGTACTTTTACAACGCGTACCGTTACAACGCTACTTTTACCACGCAAGTCGTTACAACGACTTGCGTGGAGGGGCGCTGGATAGTACATTTTTTAATTTACTATTCCAACTCCAGTCCCCGTGGACTCTAGGGAAAGGAGTTGGATAGTAAATTAAACTATTTACTATCCTGGAGCGCCCCCCAGCGCAAGTCGTGGTAACGACTTGCGTGGTAAAAGTAGCGTGGTAACGGTACTGCGTTGTAAAAAATGCGTGGTTACCGTTGTATACCAGAGAGCAGTGTTGCAGAGTGCAGTGTCGTAGAGTCAAGTGGCGTAGAGTGGAGTGGCATAGAGTGGAGTAGAGTGGGGTGGAATAGTATGGAGTGAGTTGGAGTTGATTGAAGAAGTGGGTTGGACTAGATTGGGATGGATTGGATTGGGGTAGAGTGGGTTGGATTGAGTGGAGTGGGTGGATTGGAGTGGGTGCACTGGATGGGGTGGATAGGAGTGGGGTGGATTGAAATGGGGTGAGCTGGATTGAATTGTGGTGGATTAGATTGGTTTGGGGTGGGGTGGATTGGATTGGGTTGGAGTAGGGTTGTTTAGAGTGGGGCGAATTAAAGTGGAGTGGAGGGGTAGATTGGATTGAACTGGAGTGGGGTGAACTGGATTGGAATCAAGTGGATTGGAGTAGGGCGGATTTGAGTTGGAGTTGGGTGTATTGGAGTGTGGTGGGCTGGATGGATTGAATTGAGTGAGGTAGACTAAGCGGTGGTGGGGTGGATTGAATTAGGATAGAGTAGGGTGGATTTTCATGCAGTGGAGTGGGGTGGATTGTGGGTGGACTGGATGCGGGTGGATTAGATCGGAGTGGGGCAGTTGCAATTGGGTGGGGTGAGTGAGTTGGACTGGATTGGGATGGGGTGGATTAGGATGGGACGGATTGGGGTGGGGTGCATTGAAGTGGGGTGAGGTGAGGTGGATTGGAGTAGACTGGTGTGGACTGGAGCGAGGTTGATTGGAGTGGTAGTGTGGTGGGTTGAAATGGAGTGGGGTGGAATGGAGTGGGATGGAATGGAGAGGGATGAATTGGATTGGTGTGGACTGGAATGGGTTGGAATGGAGTAGATTGGATTGCAGTGGAGTGGTTTCGATCGAGGTGGGGTGGATTGGAGTGTTTTGGAGTGAGGTGAGGTGAGTGAGGTGAGGTGGTGTTGGGTGGAATAGAGTGGGGCAGACTAGATTTGGCTCAACTGGGTGGATAAGATTGGGGTGGGGTAATTGGATTGGAGTGGGATGGATTGGATTGGATTGGGGCAGATTGGAGAGGTACAGATTGGAGTGGGGCAGGGTGTTTTGGATTAGAGCTGATTGGAGTGGAGCAGATTAGAGAGGGGCTGTTTTTTGAGGATATGAGTGGGCCTGATTGGAGTGGAGCAAATTGTTATGGATTAGAGCGGGGCAGATTGTTTTGGATTAGTGTGGGACATGTTGTTTTGGATCGAGAAGAGCATTTTGTTGTGGGCAGATTGGAGTGGGGCAGATTGTTTTGTTTTGGATTGGAGTGGGTGGATTTGGGATGGAGTGGGGTGGATTGGATTGGAGTGATGTGAGGTTGATTCAATAGGAGCGGAGTAGATTGGATTGGGCTGGATTAGATGTATTGGACTGGTGTGGATTGGATTGGAGTGGGGGTGAATTGGGATGGATTTGGTGGATTGGGGTGAGGGGCAGATTGTTTTGTTTTGGATTGAGTGGGGAAGACTGTTTTTGATTAGAGTGGGGCACATTGGAGTGGGGCAAATTGTTTTGGATTGGAGTGGGGTAGATTTTTGGGGACTCGAGTAGGGCAGATTGGAGTGGGACAGACTGTTTTGGATTGGAGGGGGGCAGATTGTTTCAGATTGTAGTGGTGCAGATTATTTTGGACAGGAGTGGGTCAGATTGTTTTGGGGTGCAGCAGTTTGTTTTGGATTGTGTGGGGAAGATTGGAGTGCCGAAGATTGGAGTGGGCCAGATTGTTTTGGATTTGAGTGGGGCAGATTGTTTTGGATTGAAGTGGAGGGAATTGGAGTGGGGTGGGTTGGGAGGATTGGAGTGTGGTAAATTAGAGTGAAATGTTTTGGGGTGAGTAGTTGGATTGGAGTTGGGTGGACTAGATTGGTGGGTGGTGGGGTGGGGTGGGGTGGGGTCGATTGGATTGGTGTGGGGTGAGGTGGGGTGGATAGAAATGGGGAGGATTGGAGTGTGGTGGATTGGGGTGTACTGCACGATTATGTGTTAAAGCTTAATTAAAAAAATTACACATAAGAAACACATAATGTCGCTTTGCAATAAAATAATAATTGTCTTTTGAGAACAGTGCCCACGAGCAAAAACAGAAGAAAACATGAGTGCAGAGTGAGAAAAGAAGACTTGTAAAGATAAAAGAATCAACTATAAAAATAAATCTTTGCAATTGTATTTGTCCTGCTGTGCATGTTTTTGCCTGCCACATGCCTTCTGTTTGCAGTGCACTAAAAGTTCAACAGAACAAAATGGTACCTAAACCACGTCGAGAGCAGCGGATGGGCACTGATTACGTTGAATCAATCAGTGCTTGGTCCGTGCTCCACAGAGAGGATGGAAATTATGCTAGGCCTGACTTGACGAATTACAAGGCCTTAAAGGAGAGTGCCATGCAAGTCAACAAATGGTAATCAACAAGCGGGCTATTAGACCTTTTATGTATACAGCTGTGTCTCGCAAGCAAGACGCATGCGCTAGCTCAGCATGCTCTTAGAGGCTCCACCCTAAAAAGAGAGATCAACTAAACTCTGTATTTGTGACAGAGGAACTAGTTAATTTTAAGTAAATCAATTTTTAATAGCACAGCAATGCAATCTGATGATTTCACGGCTGAGTATTCTCTTTCTGTCTGCCTTGTGGCATACTTGTTTTTTTTTTTCGAACAAAAGTGTAATTTTAACCCTAAAAGAGCAAGAGAGCAGATATATATGCTTGGAACAGGATATATAGAAATGCCTTCTTCATTTATAACTCTGTGTTATTTGAGGGGATATCATTCTGGCACATTTACTATTAGATCACACAACATGGTGCAGCAGGGGAGCTTGATATGCTGCGTTGCATGAAAGGGAGAGAGCAGTAATGCTCCACATTTACAAAGATAAGGAGCATTTCTTCTCTCTCCATCCACTGGTGCACTGTGTGCTGCCTAGCGCTAAACACTGACACACTTACACCATAGTGCAAGGATGCCTGCAATCCAGGCAGGATTGTTTTTGTGCAGTAAGTGGTGCCTTGTGGCACAAAAACATTCCATACAGGCATATTCCTCTTTCTATCCGTGCTGCAGAATGACTTGGAAAGACAAAGTACTGAGGCGAAATAAAGATATTTTACATTGCTAGGCCTCAGTCAGGTATGTGCACCATTTTGGCACAAGCCCAGGTTTACAAGGTTTACAAAATACTTGTGCATGCCCCTGCTCCACCCAGGTAATGCCTACCCAGTTCAAAGTATAGCAAGGCAAAGCTATGCGCTGCATTGCATTACTTTATATTTATTAAACAATGCAAAGTAAAGTGACTTTTCGTGGCTTAGAAAATGCCAAAAAGGATTTTGTATTTGGGCTCTCCCACAAAAGTGATGACAACCCAACACAAAACCATAGGAAATCTGGGCCCTGATCTGTAGCTTGTATCTGTTTTAATTCTGTTTAGGAGGTAATGTTTACCTGGTAATCGAATATGAATATCAAAGAGCAGGAGCGGTATACTGAAATAAGTAAGATCGAGTAGTAACTCTCAGAGTACCAGTCTACCAGTGGTTACTTTGTAAAATAATGAGTGCCGGTGCACAAAGCTCTGCTCAGCAGCCTGCGACTGGTGTAATTAAATTTTGGCGGGACCTATACGAAGGATGCGTAGTCCTTATTCCCCCTTGTGCCCCTTTAATACACCACCAGACACTCCTTGTCCTTTAATCTCACTCTTGCAAGTTCCTGCTTTCTGCCTTCATGGTGTTTTTTACCATCTTTCTCTTCCTCCGTTTTGTTTGTTTTTCTCTCTCTTCCTTTCGGTAAATGACTGATGCAGAAAAATAAGGGCTGGTCCTCAAAAATGAGTGTCAGGGGGCCCAGATAACAACCACTGGTTCAAATTAAGCACTGCAGTCTGCAAAGAGTACATCAAAGGGAGATGAGTCGCATAGCTTGTACCCATACCTTGATACATTCAAGTCACACCTACTCCCTGCGTAACATCAAGAGCGCCTGCTTCTTTCTTTTGGAAGCCGGCTGCCTTAAAATACATTGGAAGGTTTTGAGTCCTTATCTGTTTCTATACATTTTCTCTTACCTTGCTGATGGGTATTAAATCACAGAAAATACTGTGTGTCCTCAACCGATTCCCTCAAGAAATAGCCTTACGGTACATTTACAAGCAATACATTATTTATTCTGAATTTCAACATAGCAATATTCAACCACTGCGGAGTCCAACATATTTATAAAGTTCTCTGTAGTCAAACCAAGCACTTCCAAGTTTCTATTTCCAATTTAAGATATTATTCAAAGTGATAAGGATGCTAAATGATGTTTTATCCATTCAGGCTTCTATTGTATTATTAGTCATAGGTGGTCACCAGACATAAGGTGGATAGGCTTGCCTATGTAAATGCAAATGAACTTTAACATGTATCTATTGTCTACAAAAATAATAAGGAATGCATGCCTTAACATCTGGTTGCCAAACTTGGTATTTGCCCAGTATTCCTTCAATATGGTGACATGTATAGGTTAGAATGCCACAGTAATGTATGGGCTTGTGAGGCAGTATCTGTTTATGCGTCATAGGAATACATAGGAGCACTTGATGAATGTGGCAATGTGATAATTGAAGTCCAAACTAGAATATTTACTGAAATTGAAGCTCTGGTATTTGGAGAGGAAAACTATGTAGGGTAGATAGGAGAGTTCTCAAGATAACCCTTTTTATTAACACAATTCTATTCTTTTGTTTACATGGATTATTTCTAGGGTTAAGCAGTGTGGCCAGACTCGGGTTGCATTGTGAGAAGGCATGCAATCCACGGATGGGGAACTTGGCAAACGGGCGGAGACTGTGGACGGTGACAACATGCGGCTACAATGCCACTGAACTGTACTGCGAAAGCACGGAAAATCCGGATCTGACCTGCAGGCCACCTGTGTGCAACAAATGCAATGCGGCTCACCCGCGCCTGGCTCACCCGCCCTCCGCCATGGCAGACTCGTCCTTCCGGTCACCACGAACATGGTGGCAATCTGCCAATGATGTGCACAGGGAAAGGGTCCAGATGGATTTGGAAACTACATATTATTTCACACATCTGATCATGGTGTTCAAGTCGCCAAGACCGGCGGCCATGGTTCTGGAGCGGTCACAGGATTTTGGGATCACCTGGAAACCTTTTAAGTACTTTTCTGTGAACTGCTCGGCGACCTTTGCCATGGAGGATGATGTTGCAGTGAAAGGAGCTCTTTGCACTTCTCGATACTCGAGCGCCTTTCCCTGCAGTGGTGGCGAGGTAAGCACTTGCCTATGTCTCGATTGTTTGTCATATAACTCCTGTGTCGTGAATTTTAAGCACGCGTGGTCAACAGAGGACGATGAATGATTGCAGAGCTCATTGATGTGCTAGTTCAGCAGGAAGGGGGCATTCAGGTAAGACACAAATCCCTGGCTATAATAACTAGAAATGCACAGTGAGCGGGTATCACTAGAAATGCATAATGAACGGATATCACTTGAAATGCCTAATGAACGGGTAGCACTAGAAATGCATAATGAATGGGTATAACTAGAAATGCATAATGAATGGGTATCACTAGAAATGCACAGTGAACGAGTATCACTAGAAATGCATAATGAACGGATATCACTTGAAATGCATAATGAACGGGTATCACTAGAAATGCATAATGAATGGGTATGACTGAAAATGCACAGTGAACGGGTATCACTAGAAATGCACAGTGAACCGGTATCACTGGAAATGCACAGTGAAGGGGTATCACTAGAAATGCATAATGAATGGATATCACTTGAAATGCACAATGATCGGGTATCACTAGAAATGCATAATGAATGAGTTTGACTGAAAATGCACAGTGAACGGGTATCACTAGAAATGCACAGTGAAGGGGTATCACTAGAAATGCATAATTAACGGATATCACTTGAAATGCATAATGAACGGGTATCACTAGAAATGAATGGGTATGAATGAAAATGCACAGTGAACGGTATCACTAGAAATGCAGAGTGAACAGGTATCACTAGAAATAAACGGGTTAGAGTCTCTGCGTCGGAGCAACATACTGTGATTCTAGGCAAATCACGTAATCTCCCCGTGCCCATGGACAGCGCCTGGATACTCTCACAGGAGATAAGTTGTGCTATATAAGACTACAAACAAACAAATTCAGAGCAGAGTATCTGGTTGGTCTTTCGTGAACTGTTTCTACCACAGATATTCATTAAACATTCCTAGTATCTGCCTGCATAAAATAATTGTTGCCAAACACAGTTCAAAGCTTACCATATGAGTTCAAGATATTTGTGCTCCCTGCTCATGGACACTCTCAGTGCTTAATTTGTAAAATATGAAGTCCAGGTGCTCAAATGTTTGTCAGAGCCACACCCACTTCCCCCCGGCTCCACCCACTTCCTCCACTAGCACTACCCACTTACTCTATTGGCTCCAGGCCCGAACTGGCCTTTGCAGGCACCGGGCAATCCCCCGGTGCGCCGCAAGGGTGGGGGCCGGTTTTGGGCCCTAGGGGGCCGGTCGAGCACTTTTCCAGGGCCGGTTTTGGTTCTCAGTCCGGCCCTGATTGGCTCCATCAACATCCTCAACTGGCACTGCTGACAGATGTAATACCCGATCTGAATTTCAGCAAGGGAGTCTTCCTCACAGTAAGGTTTTGATAGGAGGTACGCCTACCCTGTGAAATGTTTGAAACAGATTTAATCAAAAGTGCATTTCAAGCAGTAAAAAACATGGACTTAACTGGCATTTCAAATGTAGTTCTTGATCATACAGACAAGGCAAAGATTACAAAAGAGACATTTGTTCAAAATATTACTTTTTAATTAAAGATTTGTATCTTAACATAAAGCACAGAATAATGTCAACTCCCCGAAAAAGTTCTAGAAGAACCAAGGCCAAAAGAACAAGTAGTGGCTGGGCAGTTTGAATTTGACCATATCTCAAGTCATACCTATTAGTGCAAAATGACCACAGTGCCATACAAAATATAAATATATAAAGACGCAATAACAAAAAATAAAATATAAATAAATACAAATAAATACAATTCTAAATGAAAAAAGAAAAAGCAATTTAAGTCTTATAAATACAAAATAAATAAAATATATGAAATAGAACAATAAATATAACATTCAACCAGGGTTTCTGGATGGTAGGGACATTGTCATTCTGAATTTGTACGCCCCCAACATGACCGCTCCTTTTTTCAGGCCACACAGGAATTACTCACCAATGAAGTGGATGCTCCATTTACTTGGATGGGAGACTTTAATTGCGTGTTGGATGCGGCACTTGATAGAGCCCCCCTGAAGGTTAGAACAAAATGAAGGATGACACAAATGCCCAGCAGGGTCATGCAGTTTTCAGGAGCTCATGATATTTAGAGGGAGACGCATCCCACACTCCCACTGTTTACCTGTCAGTCCCTGACGCATGGAACTCAGCGTTGATTGGATAGAGTGCTGGTGTCGGGGGAGCCGGCATTCCCTGAGGCAGAGGTGACTCATTTGGTGCATTTTCTGTCTGATCACTCACCATTGCAGTGCGCAGTGAGGTGGGGAACTCCTGCCCTGGGTCCCAGGCACTGGAGGCTCTCCCCAGATATTTTGGAAGATCAAGTGGGGTGGGCAACTTTAGCACAATCTATTACAGATTACCTGGACCTGAACTTGAGGGGTGAGACTGGGAAGACTACCAAGTGGGAGGCTCTAAAAGCAGTTACTAGAGGAGTAGGCAAGGGGCTGGTATGTGGGGTAAGAAGACAACTACTCGGGGATCTCGATAGGGAGGAGAAGACTCTGGCGACAGTACAGGTAGAAAATTCGGCAGGCCCAGAGAAGCGTAAGAGAGAGCAGGCTTGGCGCAAGTGTTTAGCTGATATCTGGCATAGGCTGGCCTGATACACCTTAACGCATTACCACCAACGTCTATATGCTGAGGGTCGACAATTCGGGTCGCTTGTTGGCCTGGGTTTTCCGAAGGGAGCAGGTTCCCACAATTACGACAGCCCTAACTACTCAGGGAGGCAGACTTGTCCACACTAGAGCTGGCCTTTAAGAGGTGTTCCAACAGCACTTACAGCAGGTTTATACTGCAGACCCCGGAGTAACAGCAGACAGGTATGTTCCAGTGGTTGAGGAATTTGTGCTCCCGCAGCTCCTGCCAGAGGGCATGTAGAAATTAGATGCCAAGATTACTGTCGGAAAAAATGCAGGAGGCTCTTCAAGCCATGCCAGGATTTAAGGCCCCAGGTGCATATGGGTTTCCTATGGCTTTTTTGCAGGCATACTCAGCACAGTTGATGCAGCCTCTGTTGGAGGTGCATGAGGAGGCCTTTAAGTCGGGGGAGCTGCCTCCATCAATGCTTGAGGGTGAAATAGTCATGCTTCTTAAGCCAAGGAGGAATGCACAGGACACCTCAGCATGTCTACTAATCACGATGATCAATTCGGACATGAAAATTCTATGTAAAGTCCTGGCTTACAGACTGGCCCCTCACATGACACATTTGGTCCACAAGGATCAATGCGGCTCTAATCCATCTTGCAATACGGGCATGAATATTCTGAGATTGTCCCATATCATACACGAAACAGGACACGGGGACGAAGCTTTGGCCTTAGTGTCAATGGACATCGAAAAGACCTTCGATTCGGTAGACTGGTGCTACTTGCTGGAGGTGCTTAGGGTGGCGGAGTTCGGCCCAAAGTTTAGAAGATGGGTGCTGATCCTGTATTCAGCACCTAGCGCCAGGGTAAAGGTGAGAGGGAGCAAGTCAGGCGAGAAGACGCTGGAGAGGGGTACACGTCAGGGCTGCCCGCTCTCGCCGCTCCTGTTAGCACTGGCAATACAGCCGCTGGTGATTTGGGTGCGGAGAGACTTGGCCATGTGAAGCATCCAGGTGGGTGGAATACCCCAGGTAATATCATTATAAGCACATGATGTATTATTCTATGTCTCTACACCCCGAGAGGCAGTGCCGAAACTGTTGCGGATACTAGAGGATTTTGGTAATTGCTCTGGTTTGAGACTCAATAGGAGCAAATCTTTACTTTTTCCACTGGCTCAGTTCACTAGGCGGGCGGGGGAATCGCTCCTTCAGCTGTGACTGAAATGGGAGACTGGGCATTTTAGGTACTTGGGCATACAGGTGGCGGGTGATGATTCCCAAATATTGCAACAGAATATTTACAAACTGTTGGAGGCTCTAAGGGGTTCGATTGGATTTTGGAATACTCTACCATTATCCCTAATGGGAAGACTGCCAATAGCCAAAATGGTGGTGCTACCTTGCTGCCTGTTTATGTTACAGAACACGATGTGCCCAAAACCGAGACGAGTATTCGGGGCTCTGGACTCCCTTTTGATTGACCTCTACTGGACGGGACGAAGAAGCAGAGTAGCGCTTGCAAAATTAAATCGCACATATGAGGGAGGTGGACTTGAAGCCCCCAGAATGGAATTATATTACTACGCGGCCCAGCTGCAACAGGCGACTAAGTGGTTTGGCAATGGTGACAACTGGTAGAAGAGGCTCATATGTGACAGTGGTTGAGCTGCCGATCTTATTTATTGAAGGTGCGGGCGCTCCGGAGACAGCACATTACATGGTTAAGCAGACACCGTCTGTATGGCAGCTATTTGTGGAGCAAATCCTTAGGCATGCCCGTTCCATCAGGAATTGTGCGTGTGGGAGTTGGCACCAATCCGCAAAGTGATGGCCAATAGGTCATTCAGGGCATGGCAGGAGGGGGGCTGTAACTCGTTTGCGGACCTGTACCCAAGTGAGTGCTTCATCACATTCTAACAGGCTTGCAGGGACTTTGGGTTAGGACAGGGACAATATTTACAACATGTGACCGTAGCCAATATCTTCAAAGAGATATGGCCCATGTATCCACTGACACCACAACTCACAAAAGCACTAGATACCTCACTCACCAGTGGGACAGGCAAGCGCATCGTATCGCTGCTATATAGGTCAATGAGGGCAGGCGCGTATGTCTTCCCATCGGCCTCATATGAGGCTTGGAATGCCGTTTTGGTGGAACCGCTGGAGGAAAAAGACTGAAAGGTGGTGGGGGCGCTCACACACATGTTCTCCTGTAATGCTCGGTTTCGCCTGATCCATTATAATTATGTTAACCATACATGCATGACCCCTGTGAGGATACATCGCATGTCACCTGGTAGGCCTAATTCATGCCCCAGATGTCATGAGGGGGGCGAAATTCTTACATTTGGCTTGGGAATGTCCCGAGGTCGGCGGCATTTGGGCAGAGGTAGTGGACCTAATAAAGGAAAAGCTGAACAGCAAAATTCAGTTGCTTCTTAAGTTTGATGCGGAAAAGCAAAACGCAAAGCAAAATGGGATATAGGCTACTGCAGTTGCTGTTGGTACTGGTGAGGTAGTATGGTAGAACAAGGGTACCTCGTTAGAAGAACCTGGGGTTAACATGTGTTAAGGGAAACAATGGTTTAATTTGGCCCAATCGGGTCCTGTGCAAACATGTGGGGTACCACGGGGGGGATACAAGGAATTTTTTTTAATTAGACAATTAATCTTTGAGGGAGCACGAAGGTAGTAGGTGGAACATATGTGGTGTAAAATATGCATTTTATTTTGCACACGCATGATTAGGAATAGTCAAAATAATGAGGTGCTCACATTGAGTGAAAGGTGCATAATGTGACAAAGTGAAGTGAACTTAAAAACATTACATCGCATTGACAACAGAAAAGGAACTTCACATAAGTCAAAACAATCGAGAAAGTTCCTGTTGTGGGGGTCTACGACGTTTCGATCTTTTAGGGACTTAAGATCATCTTCAGGACAATGAGTGAGCAACCTGAAATCTCTACTGTGGCCACAGTCCCAGGTGGGATCGTCGGGGTGGTCTAAGGAAGGAAGGCTATTTCAAGAATTGGGCCAAGAATACCTTAGGAAGCAGACTCGATCATTTTGCGCTCACATCTATTTCTGGCTGGAAGTAGCTCCAACTCGAGTGTAGTTTAAATGCACAGTATCCCAAGACAAGACAAGCGGCACAATACTGTACCTTCCTTAGACCACCGAGTGTTTTACAACACATATGTTCCCCTACTACTTTCGTGCTCCCTCAATGATTAATTGTCGAGTTTAAAAAATGTTCCTTGTGTCCCCCCTTGTGGGACCCCACATGTTTGCACAGGACCCGAATGGGCCAAATTGAACCATTGTTTCCCTAAAAACAGTTGGTACTGGCGAGGCATAGAATTGCAATAGTGTGGATGGGGACGCATGCACCAGAGTTTCAGGCATGGTTGCGAGATGCAAGCGAGTGGACACTAGCCGAAGAGATGCACATGAATAGATGTCGCAAAGACAAAAAGTTAGAAGATGACTTAAGGCTTTGGAGGGAACTATGAGGGGATTTAATGGCTGAGGGGTCCCCTACGAATACTCAAAATGCTAATGAAGGGGAAAATTATGGGAGTTCTGAGGATGGGGGAGGAGGACAGGGAGTAAATGGAACCGTATGTCCAGCCTATGTAGTAGAACAATGGAGGGGAGAGTAGAACAGCGGAGGGGCCGATGTCTGGAAGCATTATCACTGTAATTACTAAACCTGTTCTGCCCATATTTACTACTGTGTGCACAATCATGGTCATGTTGTTGATAAAAAATTGAAATAAATGTTATTAAATAAATAAATATATAACATCCAAACAAGGAAGACACATAAATATAACAACATTTTAAATAAATTGACACTGTCAATAAAGTGTTATAAATGCAAATAAATAACATGTATAAACCTATAACAATAATCAAATATCCAAACATGGTAAAGCCTAACTGTTTAATGGATTCAAAACATGGCAATGTCACGTTTTGTCAGTTGGACTGGGCTAGCTATTTTTTCAGAAAAGCCAACAAACTGTATATAATGCTTGTGCATCCCAAATCTTCCTCTTTCCTTGCTTTACTCCTAGTATTTTTGTGTGGATTTAAGTGTGTCCAAGCTGTGCGGAAATACATCTGCAGAGAAAGCTGTCTGTAAAACACAGTAAATAGGTCTAGTTGGCCAGGCTTCTTGTTCTTTGAGAAACCAGCAAAAAAAGGCCTCTTGGCCAACAGTTTTTTATATTCCCCTTGTAAACCTGCCACTTCCACTCAAACTCCCCAAGGTTATCCACATCCAATCACCAGAGTCATCTTTCAAAGGATTTTGCTCTGTCACACTTTTTTGCCGAGTGATATGAATAATTAGTTTCATTTTCTTAGCCAAGTTGAAAACATTGTGTCATGATGAATAGCAAGCAGAACTAAGCAAAAAAAGTTCAAAATGACTATATTTTTATATGCATCTGATATCGCTGCATACACGATGCAAAAATCAATTTTTACTAGGCATTGCTGGAAACAATATATCGGCGACAATCTTTTGTCACAATACTAAAAAGGGCTTTGTGCACCATCCAAAGGAACAATATTAGAGGCATGTCTGGGGGTTAGCTTGGATATTATTAAAGAATATTTTACACACCAAGAGTGACACTTACTTTTGGTATTTGGTTAAATTCCATATATCATTTAACGTTTATCTTGCCGTTTCTACAAGCAGCTGTAGCCTACATTACTGTGGCCAATATGGACATGATTGTTTGCTAAAAGACGTAGGGCCAGATATATAAAGCGTAGTGTTTGTTGTTACCAAATCGTGAATGTTTGTGATTCGCTATTTGTTAATCACAAACACTAGTGTACGAAAGTGTGTTTTACTTTCTGCCATTCCCAGTGGGTTGACAATTGACATTTCTCAAGAATAATAATGAGGTAGGTCTCAGTTTGCGACCTATTGGTAATCGCAAAAATCAGAGGGATCGTGGCCTGCTTTAAAATAAAGCAATCTTATTTTTTTAATGCAGCCCATTTTCCCTTAAAGGAAAATGTGATGCATTATCAAAAGAACATTACAAGTTTTCTGTTCCATTTTTTAAGTGTAGGCAGTAGTCTCTGGGACCACTGCCTGCTGTTCAAAAAAATATTTTTTTTCATTCTCAAACCGGAAGGGCTCCCAAAGGGAACCCTTCTCTTTTACGAGTGTCTTACCTCCAACTTCGAGTTGGTGATATAATGTGAATGCTTTGCGACTGAATTTTGGTCGCAAAACATTTGTACATATCAACGCAAATCGGTATTAGGATGGGACGCACTAAACACACGCCTTCCAAATACCGATTCTCAATTCCAAATTGTGATCCAGTAACAGGTTAATGAAGCGCAATTTGAGCTTTGTACATTTGAAAAAGCCTTTTTACATTTGCAAACAACCCTATTCTGCTAATCGGGCCATTTATGAGTGCAAACAAGCTTTGTACATCTGGCCCTTAATGCTGAAAGAATTATAGCACTTATAGAAACTGCATAATGCTCTTAACTGATTGATGATTAGCCACAAGAATGCTTTTATGAGACTAATTCCTTTTTCCTCAATACATGTATATATTTGATAAAGGGTATCTTTGAATAGTCATTGTATTAATATACTCCTTATGATGTGAATATGTGTATGTATAAATATCTGCATTATATACAGTTCCCCAAGGAGCCATATTGGTCAAAATGTGCTGGTGTTTATTCACTGCTTATGTGAAATAAATCAGAATGTATTTGGGGACATATATATATATATATATATATATATATATATATATATATATATATATATATATATATATATATATATATATATATATATATATATATATATATATATATATATATATATATATATATATATATATATATATATATATATATATATATATCTGTACACTCCAATCTCAGCTTGCAATCTTTTTCTCAAAGACCGGAGCACAGACCACAGCATAAGTGCTTGAAAATGTCTTTATTGGCTGTCAGCCATTACGCGTTTGAGCCTTGCCGGGCCTTGATCACATGATAACACTTAATTCGGTGTCAGGCTTTACTTTTTCACATCTCTAGACACGTGTTTCAGGATAGTTGTCCTTCTTCAGTAGAGAGTAACACGCTGAATTCGGTGTTATCATGCACTGCATTTACTATGATGCATTTGGGCACACTGAGTGCTGGGATGAGAGGCAGTGTGTGCCCATCCTCCTGTTTAAAGTGATGTTATAGTTGGGTATGGTAATAAGTTCTTAGCTTAAATTTAAAAAGCCTTATCAATTCACTGAAAAAAACAAAGGTGAGGTCAGTGATGCCATCGATTATGTAATTTAACGTCATATGTGATCTAATATGTGAAGTCATAAGTAGTGCATAGTTGGAGCGTATATTCTAGTTAGTTCAGTAAACTATAACAATGAATTTCTGTGATTTTTGTTTTTGTGGAATGTTATTTCAACACCTAACTATGACGTCACTTTAAGCTATGTTTTATTCAGCAAAACATATATATAATATATTTTTATATATTGTATATATATACAAAATCAAAGAGGAATGAATCACTTGACCTGAGTAACCAGGGCTAGCAACTTTGTAATTAAAAGCCCTCAATCACATTTAGCAAGGTCTTGGGGCGGTATATCTTGGTTCTCCGCCAAGTTTAAAAACGTGTAAGCATCATCATCGGGCTTCTTTTTGTAGTATGCTTGCCTCCACCAGGAGGAAAACCACTGGTTATTTTAGTAGTGATCAAGGAATAAGTGAAAGTGCTAAGTTATGTGGATTTAAAAGTTTGTATGTCCTTGACAGTTTTTTTAATCAGTCAGGAATCAATTAATGATAAAAACAGAGTGGTGCGTGTGTGGACGAGTTACTTGTACAACGCAATGTCAGTGTCCAAAAAAATAGGTCGACATGTTTCAGCCCTCCATGTACGCCTGGTTTGGTCATTGGGGCTTTCTTCAGGACCTCAAAAGAAAGTGGAGGTAGCCTATGTATTACAAAGGTACCTATTAGAACAATTCTGGTACCATTATGTGTGGAGAGCAATTTTTCTAAAAAAGAAGCAGAGAGAAACAAAGAAAATATATATGTGCATATACACACATATTGTTACATTTGGAACGTCTTATTGTGTGACTACCAATTGGTCCAATGATGGATCCCTTGCTGATTTGATAAAAGCTCTGGTAAGCGGTGTTTAGAATTAGAGATAAGTAACTGGAAAATGGCAATTCTTTATCCTTATCAGTTAACCACAGATCATTGTCCAGTTATCTCGTGCGCTATCACTAATCGTGGCATTCTTGTTGGTGATGTAGGTGTCTATGTACACAAAGCGATGTGGCACAGTTGTGTCTTTAAGGTTACACTTGTGAGATGGTCTAGGATGGCATCCAAATTAGTAAAATCGTGATGTTCAGTGCGCAAGTTTCGCTTTTCTTTTAAACAAGTTTTCAAGAGGTATTTTGGTTAGTAGTGAATTATCAGGTGTTTACCACTCAACTGCGCTCTAAATGAGGCGTCATGCGATCGTGAGTGGTGATGGAAGACGTTGTGGTGTTGGTTACAGCCTATTGTTAATGCTGTAGTAATTTATTGTGATGGCTACTGTGGGGGAGTCACTTTCTGCGTGCCTAAGTTCGTAGCGGTGTTAAGAAGTCTGTCAGCCTCGGTCCTGCTAAATCGCCTAAGACTGCACTAAGTTAATAAAAAACAGGCGGTGGTGAGAGTCCAAATGGTCTCTGGGCCTCAGCATATGCAGAGATTGTAAAAGTAAGATAGTGCGAGTGGTTTTCACAATCGAACTGATACAGGCGCATATTGTTAGTTTTGCGCGTACTGGTTCAATGTAGAATACCTCCTAGGGCGATAGTCCGGGCTTCAACAGGGTGCCAGCGGGCACAATTGACCTGCTGGGAAGCAGAGTTAACGTGAAAAATGGATTAGTAGGGGAAGGGGATTTGTACTTATCTCCATGTGCGGCAATCTTATGCCTCTATGTCACACCTGCTTGCATCAGGTTGCGGCGACTTGTGCTGGCTCTTCCCTTGGTGCCCTGGATGAAGTTGGTTCCATGGTTTATTCGAATATGTAAGGGAGACTGTCTCGGAGACTGAAAACAGACTTTGTTTTTTATGAGGAGGTGAAAAAAATACTGTGTTATATCTTTAGGAGTACGTGAATTTCTTAAATTTAATGGCCAGCAGTGCATACATTTGTTCAAAGGTCTAGAGCAGAAAAGGAATTGATATTTAGATCTCAATGGGGATTCATCAGTCCTGTACATTAAGGGGATGATTCATGTGTGCTCTCAATAATTAGGTGTTGGTGGTAAAAAAATATATAAGTTAGCGATTCAGACTGAGCCAAGGAATATTATCATTGAGACCGCATTTGTTAGTTTTTAGACGATGGACCCATCTCTGCTCCTTTTCAAAGAGAATGCGTTCTGCATTTTGATTTTTGATATGCAAAGTTTCTAGGACAACCAATTTCAGGTCATTCACAGTATGTCCATGTTCAATGTAATGGGTACTCATCTTGGTCGTGAGGTTTTTATTACATTTGACGTTGCTTCTGTGCTCGCAAATTCGTTGTTTTATTTTGCGGCACGTCATCCCTATGTAACGGAGGGCACATGGGCATGTGATCATGTAGATCACATGGGTGGAGTTACAGTTAGTGTGGTTTCTAACAGTCCACTTCAATTCTGGTGATAATTGGATCGTTTTAGTAACTGTTGTCAGTGGGCACACTAAGCATGATCCGCAAGGGAAA
The DNA here is from genome assembly GCF_964261635.1 of Lissotriton helveticus. NCBI lineage: Eukaryota > Metazoa > Chordata > Amphibia > Caudata > Salamandridae > Lissotriton > Lissotriton helveticus. The sequence continues at coordinate 899,401,245 of NC_136057.1, forward strand.
TGACCAGTGATGGGTGATAAATTCCAGAGTGTTGCTGTTGGTTGATTCCCAGTTGTTGCTGCCGGTCTTGTATGCACTAATATGTCTTTTAGGTTTTTAGTTCTTTTATTGGCAAATCTAGGTTTTGGCCAGTCTAATTCGCCTGAGTTCAGAATGAACCAGTTTTTATTTCTGTTTTTCTTCAAGTCATTGGATGCTGTACAGTAGGTACTGATGCAAGTAAGCAAGTCCGGTGTTGGTTCTTTCGGTAAGGTCTCGAGGAGACTCTCTCTTTGTTGGTTCCTTGCCCGTTTCTGGCATTTGTTGATTATTCTATCTGGGTAATTCCGTTTCTTTAGTTTCTCACAGAGATCCCTCGCCTGGGTCTTATATACCCCTACATTTGGGCAGTCTCGTCTGAGGCGTAAGAATTGGCTGTAGGGGAGGTTCTCCCTTAGCGGACGGGAATGAAAACTGTCATATGATAATAGACTGTTCTTGGTTTCTATTTCATCATTATCAATGTAGATGGTAATGTCTAGAAAGTCAATTTCTGTTTTGTTAGCGGTGTAAGTGACCTTGAGGCATTTGTCTCTTGTATTTATCCACCTGTGGAATTCCTGCAGGTTTTCGTTATCACCTTCCCAGATGACGATGATATCGTCTATGTAACGTTTCCAAAAATGCATTCTGGGTAGGAAAGGGTTGTTCTCATTGTGTATGAAGTTGTTTTCAAAATGACTCATGTACAGACCTGCCACGCTAGGGGCATATGTGCTGCCCATTGAAGTGCCGTGGCATTGTAAATATAGGGTGTTATTATACTCAAAGTAATTCTCGGTAAGTGCTAACCTACAGCATTCAAGAATTAAGTGTCTCAGGGTCTTGAAATCCCATTGTTCACTAAAGAGTTGTGATTCTAAGGTATTCAAGGTTTCCTGTTGTGGTAGGCTTGTGTATAAACTTTCAACACCAAGCCCCACTAGCATTGTTTCCTTTACGTAGTATTGGTCCTTGAGTTGATTGAGCAAATCTCTGGTATCTTTGAGGTATGTTAGTGTTTTCTGTACTAGTGGTCTCAGGTATTGGTCAGCAAACTGTGAGAGAGGTTCTAAGATAGATCCAATACCTGAGACGATGGGGTGCCCTGGTGGTGGTCGGCGGTCCTTGTGAGTCTTTGGGAGAGAGTAGAAGTAGGGTACTCTAGGTGTTTTGGTTTTGAGGAAATCAGCTTCTTTCCAAGATATCCAGTCGTTGAGTTCCGCCTCATCAACCATTAGTTTGATTGTCCTTTGTAGCCTTGCTGTAGAATCTGTGTTTATTGGTTTGTAGAATTTCTGGTCTGTGAGAAGTTTCAGGCATTGTTGGTTGTAGCCTTCTTTGGTTAACAGGACTATGCATCCCCCTTTGTCAGCTGGTTTGATTACCAGGTCATTGTGATGTTTGAGTTCATCCAGTGCTTGTTGTTCAGATCTGGAGACGTTAATAAAGGGTTTTATTGTGTGGTCTTTGAGATCTTTCACCTCTTTCATTACCACCTGTTCGAAAGTTTGTATTTTGATTAGTTCTTGGTGGTTGAGAGGACAGAAAGTTGATTTTTGTCTAAGTAGTGTGTCTCCATCTGTAGTGTATTCTTCTTTGTGGTGGAAAAATGTTTTTTGCTTTAATTTTCGGCAGAATTCATCCATTTCGCACTGCAATTTGAATGTGTCAAGAGGTGGGGTTGGGACATAGCCCAGGCCTTTATTCAGGATTCTTTCTTGCTCTTTGGTCAATGTGATATCCGTTAGGTTGAGTATGAGCTTGTCGTGCTCGAGCCTGGTTTGGCTCCGGTCATGTTCCTGGTGTGAACTTGTCGTTGTTGGTCTGTCCAGGTTACTCCTTTCCTTCTTGTTCTTTGGGTGGTCTGGCCTCTCTCTAAAAAACGAGGTCCTTGCATGTAATTGGGTCCCATTTGTGGTCCTATGGGAGGTGGGCCCGGGTAGTAGGGATTCATCCATCCTTGGAAGTTGGGATTGAATTGTTGAAATAACAGTGGTGGTTGATTGCTGAAGTTTGGAGTGTGCCATCTGTTCGGCCTGCATCGTTGTTGTTGTCTATTTTGGCCTCTGAATTGCCTTGATGTTGTGCTTTCATTCTCTCTCCAATCTGAGCCCTCTGTGGATGTACCGCCACTTGAATCATTGCCTGAATATTGGTCAGGTGCTTTATAGTCTTCGCTAGTATAGGGATGCATTCTTTCCATCGAATATCTCTTGAGATTTTTGCCTAGTTTTTGTATTTTGCTCTTGTTATATACTCCTTTGTCTCGTTAATTTCTCTATTGATCTCCTCTAGTCTTTTTTTGTACACAGTGATGTGTACCATATTCTTTAATTTTGCTTCACTCACTTGACTTTTGAGTGTGAGTGCTTCCGTAAGTCTAGTAGCTATTTTAATGATGAGTACTAGATAATCTCTCGTACACTTCCATGATATTCCAGACCAATCCTTGCGAAAGGCCAAATCCTGTAGGAAGATACGTGGGGCATTGTGGACCCTAAGTCCTCTCTGTGCCTCATTGGCCCGGAGGTACTCTGTCATTATGATCCCATGAATGGCAGTTCTCACTTGTTCTTTTTTTATTTCTTGGAGTTCATCCCAGTTGTTGGTTTGTGCCAATGTCTGTGTTAGGTCGCTTTCTTGCAACAATGATGGTAAGGAATTGCGTTTATCTCTTCTGCAGAGTAGCTTAGGTCTAGATTCTCGGCCATTATCTTCTGCCTAATCAATTTGGAGCCTGGAAGGAATGGGTTAGATCTGAGTAACTTAGATTTCGTCCACTTGTTTGGCTCCCACAGCTGTGCGCTGCTTTAATATTGTAAATCAATGGGAAGGAGAAGTAAGAGGCTCTGATTCATTCAGCTTCCTTGCCGTAATATTCAAAATCAAAGAGGAATGAATCACTTGACCTGAGTAACCAGCGCTAGCAGCTTTGTAATTAAAAGCCCTCAATCACGTTTAGCAAGGTCGTGGGGCAGTAAATCTATGTGTTCATAGACACCTACATCACCAACAAGAATGCTACGATTTGTGATAGCACCCAAGATAACTAGACAATGATCTGTGGTTAACTGATAAGGATAAAGAATTGCCATTTTCCAGTTACTTATCTCTTAGTCTTAACACCGCTTATCAGAGCTTTTATCAAATCAGCATGTGATCCATCATTGGACCAATTGATAGTCACATAATATGACATTCCAAATGTAGCAATATGTGTATATATGTACATATATATTTTCTTTGTTTCTCTCTGCTTCTTTTTTAGAACAAATTGCTCTCCACACATAATGGAACCAGAATTGCTCTAATAGGTACCTGTGTAATGCATAGGCTACCCCCACTTTTTTTTGAGGTCCTGAAGAAAGCCCCAATGACCAAACCAGGCATACATGGAGGGCTGAAACATGTCGAACTATTTTTTGGACACTGACATTGAGTTGGACAAGTAATTCGTCCACACACGCACCACTCTGTTTTTATCATTACTTGATTCCTGACTGATTAAAAAAACTGTCAAGGACATACAAGCTTTTAAATCCACTTCACTTAGCACTTTCACTTATTCCTTGATCACTACTGAAATAACCAGTGGTTTTCCTCCTGGTGGAGGCAAGCATACTACAAAAAAGAAGCCCGATGATGATGCTTACACGTTTTTAAACTTGTCGGAGAACCAAGATATACCACCCCATGACCTTGCTAAACGTGATTAAGGGCCTTTAATTACAAAGTTGCTAGCCCTGGTTACTCAGGTTAAGTGATTCATTCCTCTTTGATCTTGGATATTACGGCAAGGAAGCTGAATGAATCACAGCCTCTTTCTTCTCCCCCCATCGATTTACTATTATATATATATATATATATATATATATATATATATATATATATATTACCTACTGGCGGTCGCCAGTAGGTATATATAGTTAGGATTTTTTCTCTATGGGTTTTTTGAAAATTCTATGTCTAATAACTTTGGCGTTTGTGGACGGAATTGGCTGAAATTTTCAGGAAAATGGCACATTTTGTTTCTGAGCAGCCCTTGAAAATTTGGGGGGGGTTCGTCCAGTGGGGGCCGAGAAAAAAGGGGGGTCCCAAAACGTGTTTTTAACATTGAGTTTTCCATAGGGCGGTTGGCCTCACTTTTAGCCCGAACGGCTGAATGGATTTGCACGAAACTTGGCAAAATTGTAGGGACTGGTAGCCCGATGTGCCTTTTGTAGGTCTCAATATATGTGCTCCAGTGGATTTTGAGAAATTAACGTTTAAAAAAAGATATATATCTGTAACAGCGGACCGGTTAGCGCTCTGGTTCGCGGACTTTTCGCGCAACGGAGCTTTGTGAAGCGAAGCTGATTGGTTCTCCGGCGTCTGTCAACATTCCAAACAGTCCGTAGCGGCCGCCATCTTGTCTCTCGGTAGGATCGAGAGACAAGAGGAGGTCAAAACAAAGGGGGAAATAACTATAAGGGGGCATAGTAGATCCTCGCTGACCCCCTAGGTTTGATGTGGAGGTTTTAAAAGGGCCCCGCGGGGCAAAAAAAAATAATAAAAATAATAATTGAACGGCTGAATGGATTTGCACGAAACTTGGCAAAATATTAGGGACTGGTAGCCCGATGTGCCTTTGCTAGGTCTCAATATATGTGCTCCAGTGGATTTTGAGAAATTAACGTTCAAAAAAAGATATATATCTGTAACAGCGCTCCGCTTCGCGTAACGGAGGTTTGCGAAGCTGATTGGTCATTCTGTCACTGGGCTATAGTTGGGCTACATCTGGCTGATATTTGGGCTACATTTGTTTTTTTGTGTGTCTGGCGGCCATCTTTGGGCTACATTGGGCTACATTGGGCTTCATTGGGCTACATTCGGCTAATTAGCAAATAGCTCATCGCAAACTAGGAATGGTAAAGAATCGCTATTTATTCCTTAAAGTTCGCTATTTAGGAAATGCAAATAACTTTGATGATACATATGGCGGTTCATCTCTAACAAGATAAGAAGCATAGGGATAGATTTATGATGACTGGCGCATCACCAGGGATGTGTTAGTCATTCTGTGCCGCTGTTCCGTCACCTATGGTGTGCTGCATTTACAATGCGGCGCATCATGGGGCAAAAACAGCACAGATGCGTGATGTATCTGTGCCGTAAAGGTGGCGCATTGCTGGAGTTGTATCGCAAGTGTGATGAAGGTCCAGCAAGGGTCGGGGGTGCCCCTGTCGCAGGGTTTCTGTTCTCACACAGAACTGTGGACAGAGGATTGGAACCTCGGCGAATTAGGGTGTCCCAAAACTCACGTTAGTAATCAAAAACTATTTAGCAAGCTAGGTACAGTGTCACATTGGATATAACAAACTCTCAATGTTTAGACAATCCAGAATATGAACTTATAGTACCTCAGGATACGTGGAACTCATGAACAGTCGGTCGTTATATATTTCTTAGAAACCAGAACATGGAGTTAAGAAGAACACATGTGTATTTGAAATGTTTATTTACTAATGCCGTCTTCTCAGGCGTAGTACCTTAGATAATAAAAGTACACATATTATCAGTAGCAAAATTACCAGCATAGTTACTAGTACATAAAAAGTGAATGGTGATAGTATGTTAACATGCTGTAAATGAATAAGAGTTAGCAACACTTATAAGCAGCCGCGGGCCGTGGAGGGAGTTACGGTGGGGCAGGGAGGCGGGGAGGGGGAGGGGCAAGGTAGAGAGGGCTCCACCCTGCTTCTCCCCCTCCCCGCCTCCCTGCCTCACCGTAACTCCCTCCACGGCCCGCGGCTGCTTATATCTCACCCTCCCTAATACACATATTATATTATTTGCTAAGAAGGTCTCTTTGTGTTGGTTTAGGGCGTGCCCATACTTTAGTGTCTTAGATTTGAAGGAATCACATCAGCATACACCAGCTCTCTCTTCATGTGAACCGCATCAACTGTTGTGTATGTGTGTTCGGCAAAGCAATATAAAACCCGCCTCATGCCCAGAATTGGCAGAAGTTGCACTTATGTTATGAGTATGAAGTCGTGGAGATCAGACCTCATAACAATTCTGTATCGTGTTGTTCTTGAAACTTTAGCACTCGCTGTACAGATATAGTTTAACAAGTAAAGCAGATAGTAGACCAATAACATATTATTCTCATGTAAACCACGATGAACTACTAGGTGGAAAGCTAAAGCAACAACTAAGTGTCGTGTGCAGAAGTTGCAAAAAAGGAAAAATGGCGTTTAAACCGGTAATGAGCCCATGCTAACTTAACACGGTGTAAAGATATCCAGGACCTAGATGACACCTCCTCATGATCCGGAAACGAACTGAATAAGATAATAGAAGTGCCATCTCATGAGAGCAGATTGCAAGTTTATATGTGGACGGTCCGCAAGGTAAAGCATTAAAAACTAGGAAAATTCAATGCTAAAGAAAAATAAAACAGCCAAGTACTTTATCGAGTCTTAAGCCAATAGGCAAGGTAAATAATAAAAACTTGACAAATAAGTCAATGAATTGTCAATGAAATGCTAGTACTCAGCATATGAAACATGAAAAAGGTCTATGACATAACTGTGTATGCAAAATAAGCTGCAACAGCCTCCAATAGGAAGTCACCGTCTTCATCCGAAAACAGTTCAGCCATCCAATTTAAAAGCGGAAAAGAACATACGTGCTCTCCCAGCACCGGATCCTCTATCACCATCAGAGGACAGCTCGGTGGGTTTTCAAGAAAGCTGTGTTCCAAGAAAGACTGTGCTGCCGCCAGTAAATTCCAGGGACCAAGTAGTCCATGCATCAATGCCACAGCCATAATCCTTTCGCCAGGACAAATCAACTCGTGAGTAATGATAGGAGTCATCAGCTGATTAAAGTCGACGTCAGGAGAAACCGGTCCGCAGAGACACAAATCAATGGCCCAATCGAAATCACAGGTCAGGCAGTGAAATACAGGCTGGACACAGGTGAAGTAGGAGAACCGAAAAGATAATCCATATGCCGTGCTTAATATCGCCAACGGCATTGTGCCATAATATTCTAGCATGCGATTGCGGAACAGTGTCAGCAGCTGCAGGGTCGGAGGTTGCATAGGAGGGACATCCATATTTAAAAATGTAAAAAAGCACAAGAGCGTCCGCTGGTAATGCAAGTAAAAATGCAATCCACGAACCAGAGTGGAGAAAATGGAATGAAAGGGAGCAGGGATGACTCCAAAGATTTTCTCAAATGAAGTCACGAGACCACTGGTAACAACTTTAAAAAAGTGTGCCAGGGATTTTGTGGAGGATGCGTTAAAGATAGTCGGAAACATGTTGCTGAAATTGAAAGGCAAACCTGTGTACGGGTGTTCGCTATGTGAAGTACGAAAGTTTCACGGGCCGAACTCAAGGCCACCTCTCTCTGAGACAAAAGAGCTCTTATTCTTGTCATGCCGTTGAAACGTGTCCCAAGGTTGGTATTTGTGGCCAGATTGAAAACTCCCTATGTTCATGTGTGGGAGGAAATAGAACATTTCTGCAGCAAATAACCCGTTCACTTACTGTTACGATAAAAGGAATACTTTTAATTAACTCAGAACAATCTTCATTATTGAGCATCAAATAACTACCATTTTCCAACAACTTGAACGTGGGGATGATAGCAGGAACTGGCGTGCCTTGCAACACGCAAGCCATATTTGGTCGGTGTTTGTTGCATGAATCGTGTAACTGTATGTGCCTACACATTAGTGAATGATCTGGCGTCTCAGTGCATTCCTCTCCATTCAGATAAACTTCTTGATCATCTTTGAAACATCTGTATGTGTATGGAAGCGACCAGACCTCATGAACAAAAGCACTACCTAAAGGTTCATAAAGACCTATTGGTATATATTTCATACAATTTGAAAACTTATATAAAGCAAAAGGCAGCGTTATTAAACCGTGGATAAGGCATGTTGCCAAAAAACCCGCAATCCTCTGCTGATGATGTCACTGAGCATGTCATGAATGATGTAATATGTGACATCATCAGTAGTGGATTATGGGTAATAGTATCTCTAGTTTACTCCCCTATAGCTGTCTTTCTTTTAACATAAGTGTGTGTTTCCTTCCCTTATACTTACTGTTTTTGGTTCGCTTCCAGTTCGCGTACCAGCGAGCGAACTAGGAAGCGAACTAAGAGAAATAGAGGTTGGCACAGTTCCAAATATTGTACCAATTTTTTAATAACGGGGAGGTAGTTCTGAAAAGAACTTTTTTTTTTATTTTTCTGAACATTTTTTTACTGTTTTTGAATTTTTCGGAACAGTTTTATATTTTTTTTGGTTTTTCTTGGAGGGGGCAATGAAAACGATTCATTGTAAAGGGCTCAACAGGAGCAACAAAACAAAAAAAAGAAGTATTTATTATTTTGGGCGTTTCGGACAAACTTGCATATGATAGTCAATAGCTCTGTTGATCAGAGTGATGCTTCTTTCTCCGTAGGAAATGAATCCATCGCAAAATACGCAGGTGTGTTTTACTTCACCAAATCTCATTTGTATATTTGGCACCATCTCCCTGCCCTCTGGTCCCGTTACTTCCGGTACAACAGATCTTCTGGCCATAATAGGGAGATTATCTAGGTCGTTCCGAAACTGTGCAGCACTGTAGTTGTTAGGATGCCACCTAGTCATATGGCGATGCATTGTGTAGTTTCCGAAACTGTATTTTTTGTCGGTCCCTCTGGACAGTCTATCTTGACATATAAGGCAAGTTACGTATCTTGCATTTACTTTTTTCTGACCTTTGGGAATTTAAAAAAATTGCCAAATGAAGTTTTCTTTCCGGTGAGACGTCTTGGGCTGCTCAGGCAAAAACTGCCTCTCTTCGTGCTCGTCCTCCTGTTCCTCTTCTTCTTCTTCTTGTTGAATTACAACTTGAGCAGGTGGTCCACTCTTCCTTGGATGTGGTGGAGGTGGTGGGGAAGCACCAGCTGAAGCTACTAAAGAAGCCATTGCTCAGTGATCACAAAGGGTCTTTCTCTCACAATGATGAAAGTCAGAGTGAGGAAAGAAGGAGGGATTTTCATCATTTGGGAAAAACAAGAGTTCTCAACCAATCAAAAGTGTTCATTTTAGATTATATGACCTAGTCTTACATCATTAGGAAACCAAAAGTGAAATGAACCAATGAAAAATGTTATTACCAAGTCACATGACTTGCTTTGTTTACGTTAAGCGCTTTGCAGGGCCTCCCTGTTTGCTTCCAGAAACCTGCGCTTTGGCACTCGCTTCGCGTACCAGTTCGCTAACGTAGCACGTCATATGACGTATCAAGCGACAACGTGGAACGTCATGCGGACGGGAGGCGTCACGATGTTGTTTTCTAACGCGGCACTTGCGGTAAAGAAACGTTTACCGGCTCGCGGTCTATTTCGCGGCATCAAGGTCAGCTAACGGGAAGCTTCCTGATTCGCGAAGCGGGAACGAAGAAAAAAAAATATTTTAAAAAAAAATTATTCATAAACATATAAAATATATTTTGGGATTTAAAGAAGAATACATTTTACAGCTACAGATATTAGCTGTTAAAAAACCAATGAAATTCACAGAAAAAACCATAGGTTATAGACCATATATAGTTAGGAATTAGCATTTACAAAACCTTGAAAATTCACTGAAAAAACCATAGGTTATAGACCATATATAGTTAGGAAATAGCATTTAGAAAACCTTATTTTACTCACACAAAACCATTGAAATTCCATATATAGTTAGTTGCACTAACTATATATCGCGCACCTGCAATCCACTGCTGATGATGTCACATATTACATCATTCATGACATGGTCAGTGACATCACTGATGACATCACTGATGACATCTCAAATGACATCACTGATGACATCACTGATGACAACATCCAGTGACTGTATGCTTCTGTAAAGTTAAAATATGTCTTACATATTGAAGAATGAGTGGATGTATAAGTGTCTGGATGAAGGATTTAGTAGGTGCATGACTGACTGTATAAGTGAGTGATTAAATGTGTCTCACTGAGTGCATGGGTTAGTGACTAAACTGTTTTAAATTGTGCATCATTGTGTCTGTTGTTTTGTAATCTGATGCATGTGTTGATCATTAGCTATATGACTAACTATATGGGTTATTGATTAGTTGCCCAAGTATTTGTATGGGAGACTGAGTGTGTGTGTGGGTGTCTGGGAGGTGTATGACTCTGTGCATAGATGTGTGAGCAGTTGATTCACTAGATGTATGGGTTCAAAAGTGCATGTGGAAACATCTGTATGGGCGGTTGACTGTGTGCATGAGTGTATTGGTGAGTGAATGGATATCTCAGTGCTACATGTCAAAGTAAGTACATATGTAAAACACAGTACATGTGATAGTTGACATATATAAATAACTGTGCATAAGAGCCAGTGAATGTGTGAGTGGCTGTATGGATTATTGTGAACTTGTATCAGGGATTGTATAACAGAGTAAATATGTGTTATTATATGTTCCAATAAGTAAGGTGTGTATAACTATATAGTTGAGGAAATCGAGGTGTGATTGATTCTTTGCAAGACTGACTAGGTGTGTGAGTAACTCCATGGATGAGTGACAGTCTGTGAGTGTCTGTTTACACTGAGTGTATCTAAGGTTATATTAGAGTCTGAAGAGGTTCATTGTATCATCACATGAATGATGTCATCAGTGATGTGATCAGTAATGTCAAATGAGATGTCATCAGTGATGTCATCAGTGATGTCATTCGAGATGTCATCAGTGATGTCATCAGTGATGTCACTGACCATGTCATGAATGATGTAATATGTGACATCATCAGCAGTGGATTGCGGGTGCGCGATATATAGTTAGTGCAACTAACTATATATGGAATTTCAATGGTTTTGTGTGAGTAAAATAAGGTCTTGTAAATGCTAATTCCTAACTATATATGGTCTATAACCTATGGTTTTTTCAGTGAATTTTCAAGGTTTTGTAAATGCTAATTCCTAACTATATATGGTCTATAACCTATGGTTTTTTCAGTGAATATATATATATATATATATATATATATATATATATATATATATATATATATTCACAGAAAAAACCATAGGTTATAGACCATATATAGTTAGGAATTAGCATTTACAAAACCTTGAAAATTCACTGAAAAAACCATAGGTTATAGACCATATATAGTTAGGAAATAGCATTTAGAAAACCTTATTTTACTCACACAAAACCATTGAAATTCCATATATAGTTAGTTGCACTAACTATATATCGCGCACCTGCAATCCACTGCTGATGATGTCACATATTACATCATTCATGACATGGTCAGTGACATCACTGATGACATCACTGATGACATCTCAAATGACATCACTGATGACATCACTGATGACATCACTGATGACAACATCCAGTGACTGTATGTTTCTGTAAAGTTAAAATGTGTCTTACATATTGAAGAATGAGTGGAAGTATAAGTGTCTGGACAAAGGATTTAGTAGGTGCATGACTGAATGTATGAGTGAGTGATTAAATGTGTCTCACTGAGTGCATGGGTTAGTGACTAAACTGTCTTAATTTGTGCATCATTATGTCTGTTGTTCTGTAAACTGCTGCATGTGTTGATCAGTAGCTATATGATTAACTATATGGGTTACTGATTGATTGTCCAAGTATTTGTATGGGAGACTGAGTGTGTGTGTGGCTGGCTGGGAGGTGTGGGACTCTGTGCAGATCAATGTGTACTTGTATCAATGAATGTATAAGAAGGTAAGTATGTGTTAGTATATGTTTGAAAATGTAAGGTGCTCTATGTTTAACTGTATAGACAAGAAAATGGAAGTGTCATTGATTCTTTACAGGACTGACTAGGTGTGTGAGTAACTCCATGGAAGAGTGGCAGACTGTGAGTGTCTGTATAGGTGTATGAGTGCATATGATAGTGTTGTAAAGATGAGTGATTGTATGTATGAATGATTGTATGGGTGAATGAGTGAATGTGTGTGTAGACATAGGAATCAGTGAGTGCGTATGTAGTAACTAGTATTGGTGTGTCAATGGTTTCAAAAATTATACTCTGTATTTAACACTGGGTGAAACAGAGGTTATATTAAAATGTGAGGAGATGCATTGTATTGTCACATGAATGATATCATCAGTGATGTGGTCATTGATGTCAAATGAGATGTCATCAGTGATGTCATCAGTGATGTCATTTGAGATGTAATCAGTGATGTCATCAGTGATGTCACTGACCATGTCATGAATGATGTAATATGTGACATCATCAGCAGTGGATTGCGGGTGCGCGATATATAGTTAGTGCAACTAACTATATATGGAATTTCAATGGTTTTGTGTGAGTAAAATAAGGTTTTGTAAATGCTAATTCCTAACTATATATGGTCTATAACCTATGGTTTTTTCAGTGAATTTTCAAGGTTTTGTAAATGCTAATTCCTAACTATATATGGTCTATAACCTATGGTTTTTTCAGTGAATTTCATTGGTTTTTTAACAGCTAATATCTGTAGCTGTAAAATGTATTCTTCTTTAAATCCAAAAATATATTTTATATGTTTATGAATAATTTTTTTTTTTTATATTTTTTTTTCTTCGTTCCCGCTTCGCGAATCGGGAAGCTTCCCGTTAGCTGACCTTGATGCCGCGAAATAGACCGCGAGCCGGTAAATGTTTCTTTACCGCAACTGCCGTGTTAGAAAACAACATCGTGACGCCTCCCGTCCGCATGACGTTTCACGTTGTCGCGTGATACGTCATATGACGTGCTACGTTAGCGAACTGGTACGCGAAGCGAGTCACAAAGCGCAGGTTTCTGGAAGCAAACCGGGAGGCCCTGCAAAGCGCTTAACGTAAACACAGCAGGTCATGTGACTTGGTAATAACACTTTTCATTGGTTCATTTCACTTTTGGTTTCCTAATGATGTAAGACTAGGTCATATAATCTAAAATGAACACTTTTCATTGGTTGAGAACTCTTGTTTTTCCCAAATGATGAAAATCCCTCCTTCTTTCCTCACTCTGACTTTCATCATTGTGAGAGAAAGACCCTTTGTTACCAGTGAGCAATGGCTTCTTTAGTAGCTTCAGCTGGTGCTTCCCCACCACCTCCACCACATCCAAGGAAGAGTGGACCACCTGCTCAAGTTATAATTCAACAAGAAGAGGAAGAAGAGGAACAGGACGACGAGCACGAAGAGAGGCAGTTTTTGCCTGAGGAGCCCAGGACGTCTCACCGGAAAGAAAACTTCATTTGGCAATTTTTTTAAATTCCCAAAGGTCAGAAAAAAGTAAATGCAAGATACGTAACTTGCCTTATATGTCAAGATAGACTGTCCAGAGGGACCGAGAAAAAATACAGTTTCGGAAACTACACAATGCATCGCCATATGACTAGGTGGCATCCTAACAACTACAGTGCTGCACAGTTTCGGAACGACCTAGATAATCTCCCTATTATGGCCAGAAGATCTGTTGTACCGGAAGTAACGGGACCAGAGGGCAGGGAGATGGTGCCAAATATACAAATGAGATTTGGTGAAGTAAAACACGTCTGCGTACATTGCGATGGATTCATTTGCTACGGAGAAAGAAGCATCACTCTGATCAACAGAGCTATTGACTATCATATGCAAGTTTGTACGAAACGCCCAAAATAATAAATACTTTTTTTTTGTTTTGTTGCTCCTGTTGAGCCCTTTACAATGAATCGTTTTCATTGCCCCCTCCAAGAAAAACCCCCAAAAATATAAAACTGTTCAGAAAAATTCAAAAAAAGTAAAAAAATGTTCAGAAAAATAATAAAAAAATATAAAACAACAAAAACAATAAAAAATTAGTTCTTTTCAGAACTACCTCCCCGTTATTAAAAAATTGGTACAATATTTGGAACTGTGCCAACCTCTATTTCTCGTAGTTCGCTTCCCAGTTCGCTCGCCGGTACGCGAACCGGAAGTGAACCAAAAATTTTTTTTAAAAAAAAGAACAGTAAGTATAAGGGAAGGAAACAGACACTTATGTTAAAAGAAAGACAGCTATAAGGGAGTAAACTAGAGATACTATTACCCGTAATCCACTGCTGATGATGTCACATATTACATCATTCATGACATGCTCAGTGACATCATCAGCAGAGGATTGCAGGTTTTTTGGCAACGTGCCTTATCCACGGTTTAATAACGCTGCCTTTTGCTTTATATAAGTTTTCAAATTGTATGAAATATATACCAATAGGTCGTTATGAACCTTTAGGTAGTGCTTTTCTTCATGAGGTCTGGTCGCTTCCATACACATACAGATGTTTCAAAGATGATCAAGAAGTTTATCTGAATGGAGAGGAATGCACTGAGACGCCACATCATTCACTAATGTGCAGGCACATACAGTTACACGGTTCATGCAACAAACACCGACCAAATATGGCTTGCGTGTTGCAAGGCACGCCAGTTCCTGCTATCATCCCCACGTTCAAGTTGTTGGAAAATGGTAGTTATTTGATGCTCAATAATGAAGATTGTTCTGGGTTAATTAAAAGTATTCCTTTTATCGTAACAGTAAGTGAACGGGTTATTTGCTGCAGAAATGTTCTATTTCCTCCCACACATGAACATAGGGAGTTTTCAATCTCGCCACAAATACCAACCTTGGGAGCAGATTTCAACGGCATGGCAAGAATAAGAGCTCTTTTGTCTCAGAGAGAGGTGGCCTTGAGTTCGGCCCGTGAAACTTTCATGCTTCACATAGCGAACACCCGTACAGAGGTGCAGACCCTTTTCAATACAGATTTGCCTTTCCATTTCAGCAAGATGGTTCGGACTATCTTTAACGCGTCCTCCACAAAGGCCCTGGCGCAATTTTTTAAAGTTGTTACCAGTGGTCTCGTGACTTCATTTGAGAAAATCTTTGGAGTCATCCCTGCTTTCTTTCATTCTATTTTTTCCACTCTGCTTCGTGGATTCCCATTTTTACTTGCATTACCAGCGGACACTCTTGTGCTTTTTTACATTTTTAAATATGGATGTCCCTCCTGTGCAAGCTCCCGCCCTGCAGCTGCTGACACTGTTCCGCAATCGCATGCTAGAATATTATGGCACAATGCCGTTGGCGATATTAAGCACGGCATATGGATTATCTTTTCGATTCTCCTACTTCACCTGTGTCCAGCCTGTATTTCACTGCCTGACCTGTGATTTCGATTGGGCCATTGATTTGTGTCTCTGCGGACCGGTTTCTCCTGACGTCGACTTTAATCAGCTGATGACTCCTATCATTACTCACGAGTTGGTTTGTCCTGGCGAAAGGATTATGGCTGTGGCATTGATGCATGGACTAATTGGTCCCTGGAATTTACTGGCGGCAACACAGTCTTTCTTGGAACAGAGCTTTCTTGAAAACCCACCGAGCAGTCCTCTGATGGTGATAGAGGATCCGGTGCTGGGAGAGCACGTATGTTCTTTTCCGCTTTTAAATTGGATGGCTGAACTCTTTTCGGATGAAGACGGTGACTTCCTATTGGAGGCTGTTGCAGCTTATTTTGCATACACAGTTATGTCATAGACCTTTTTCATGTTTGATATGCTGAGTACTAGCATTTCATTGACAATTCATTGACTTATTTGTCAAGTTTTTATTATTTAGCTTGCCTATTGGCTTAAGACTCGATAAAGTACTTGGCTGTTTTATTTTTCTTTAGCATTAAATTTTCCTAGTTTTTAATGCTTTACCTTGCGGACCGTCCACATATAACCTTGCAATCTGCTCTCATGAGATGGCACTTCTATTATCTTATTCAGTTCGTTTCCGGATCATGGGGAGGTGTCATCTAGGTCCTGGATATCTTTAGACCGTGTTAAGTTAGCATGGGCTCATTACCGGTTTAAACGCCATTTTTCCTTTTTTGCAACTTCTGCACACGACACTTAGTTGTTGCTTTAGCTTTCAACCTAGTAGTTCATCGTGGTTTACATGAGAATAATATGTTATTGCTCTACTATCTGCTTTGCTTGTTAAACTATATCTGTACAGCGAGTGCTGAAGTTTCAAGAACAACACGATACAGAATTGTTATGAGGTCTGATCTCCACGACTTCATACTCATAACATAAGTGCAACTTCTGCCAATTCTGGGCATGAGGCGGGTTTTATATTGCTTTGCCGAACACACATACACAACAGTTGATGCGGTTCACATGAAGAGAGAGCTGGTGTATGCTGATGTGATTCCTTCAAATCTGAGACACTAAAGTATGGGCACGCCCTAAACCAACACAAAGAGACCTTCTTAGCAAATAATATAATATGTGTATTAGGGAGGGTGACTCCCTCCACGGCCCGCGGCTGCTTATAAGTGTTGCTAACTCTTATTCATTTACAGCATGTTAACATACTGTCACCATTCGCTTTTTATGTACTAGTAACTATGCTGGTAATTTTGCTACTGATAATATGTGTACTTGTATTATCTAAGATACTACGCCTGAGAAGACGGCATTAGTAAATAAACATTTCAAATACACATGTGTTCTTCTTAACTCCATGTTCTGGTTTCTAAGAAATATATAACGACCGACTGTTCATGAGTTCCACGTATCCTGAGGTACTATAAGTTCATATTCTGGATTGTCTAAACATTGAGAGTTTGTTATATCCAATGTGACACTGTACCTAGCTTGCTAAGGGGTTTTTGATTACTAAGGTGAGTTTTGGGGCACCCTAATTCGCCGAGGTTCCAATCCTCTGTCCACAGTTCTGTGTGAGAACAGAAACCCTGCGACAGGGGCACCCCCGACCCTTGCTGGAGCTTCATCACACTTGCGATACAACTCCAGCAATGCGCCACCTTTACGGCACAGATACATCACGCATCTGTGCTGTTTTTGCCCCATGATGCGCCGCATTGTAAATGCAGCACACCATAGGTGACGGAACAGCGGCACAGAATGACTAACACATCCCTGGTGATGCGCCAGTCATCATAAATCTATCCCTATGCTTCTTATCTTGTTAGAGATGAACCGCCATATGTATCATCAAAGTTTTTTGCATTTCCTAAATAGCGAACTTTAAGGAATAAATAGCGATTCTTTACCATTCCTAGTTTGCGATGAGCTATTTGCTAATTACAAATTACCCATTCATTTCCTTCATTTCCATAGGGCGGTTGGACTCACTTTTAGCTCGAACGGCTGAATGGATTTCCACGAAACTTGGCAAAATTGTAGGGACTGGTAGCCCGATGTGCCTTTGCTATGTCTCAAGATATATGCTCCAGTGGTTTTTACGAAAATTAACTTTGAAAAATATATATTGGGCTACATTGGCCTATATATATGTTGGAGCCCAAATGTAGCCCAATGTAGCCCAATGAAGCCCAATGAAGCCCAATGTAGCCCAATGTAGCCCAAAGATGGCCGCCAGAGACAAAAAAAACAAATGTAGCCCAAATATCAGCCAGATGTAGCCCAACTATAGCCCAGTGACAGAATGACCAATCAGCTTCCCAAACCTCCGTTACGCGAAGCGGAGCGCTGTTACAGATATATATCTTCTTTTGAACGTTAATTTCTCAAAATCCACTGGAGCACATATATTGAGACCTAGCAAAGGCACATCGGGCTACCAGTCCCTAATATTTTGCCAAGTTTCGTGCAAATCCATTCAGCCGTTCGATTATTATTATTATTATTTTTTTTGCCCCGCGGGGCCCTTTTAAAACCTCCACATCAAACGTAGGGGGTCAGCGAGGATCTACTATGCCCCCTTATGGTCATTTGCCCCTTCGCTTTGGCCTCCTCTTGTCTCTCGATCCTACCGAGAGACAAGATGGCGGCCGCTACGGACTGTTTGGAATGTTTACAGACGCCGGAGAACCAATCAGCTTCGCTTCACAAAGCTCCGTTGCGCGAAAAGTACGCGTACTGGAGCGCTGCCCGGTCCGCTGTTACAGATATATATCTTTTTTTAAACGTTAATTTCTCAAAATCCACTGGAGCACATATATTGAGACCTACAAAAGGCACATCGGGCTACCAGTCCCTACAATTTTGCCAAGTTTCGTGCAAATCCATTCAGCCGTTCGGGCTAAAAGTGAGGCCAATCGCCCTATGGAAAACTCAATGTTAAAAACACGTTTTGGGACCCCCCTTTTTTCTCGGCCCCCCCTTGACGAACCCCCCCCAAATTTTCAAGGGCTGCTCAGAAACAAAATGTGCCATTTTCCTGAAAATTTCAGCCAATTCCGTCCACAAACGCCAAAGTTATTAGACATAGAATTTTCAAAAATCCCATAGAGAAAAAATCCTAACTATATATACCTACTGGCGACCGCCAGTAGGCAATATATATATATGTATATATATACATACACACACACAAGCACATATATCTAGCGAGAGAGACACAAAGCTGCCTTTAGTGGCTATGAATGTGGCTTGATTTTGCTTTACAGGGCAAGTGAAAGAAAATATACATATATTTATAGGAAATACATGTGAAGTACTGGTGCTTTTATATTGTCTATGCTGTTGATAGATTGTTTTAAATGGTAAAAAACAACTGGTGGGCCGAATTATGTTTCCAATAGTAAAAAAAATAACTGAAGGGCAGAATGATTTATTATATGACTTTATAATATCAACTTTATTATTTGTACATTTATTTTATTTTTATCCATCTATTATTGTGCCCATATCCTAACCCTGAAGCTTGTCTTTGTTTGCCTATCTTTCTCTCATCTAATATTTTATAAACAGCAATATCTATGCACTCATAACATATTCAATTCAGTGCATTGTTTTCGCTCACTACTGTTAGCATCATGAATCACACACTGGAAACAAAATACGTCTGTAGATTGCTCCTGCTGTGTTTACCAACTTTGTTCTTTATTTTGTTTAGTTTGCTGCACTGTACGTTTATTATTCCACAACCATAGTGACTTTGCTGAGGAGTTTGCTGAGGAGTGACCTCTGTTGGCTTGTTGCTTAAGTCATCATTTGTGGCGCCAATGTGTGTTTTTGCTATTGCGGTCTCCAGCTGCTGTGCTGTCATTGTAGCCCAGGCACTAGCTGTTTAAGTGAGCTGATGGTTGCTTCCAGCACGCGGGAATACTAACCGACAAAGATCTATTGACGAGTAGCTGCAGGGCCAGGCTGCCACTCCCGACTCCGCCCACTTAGTACTTGGCAGAGGACCACTTAAGTTTTCTCCAAGGGTATTGCTGGCCCAAATGCACAAGCAGAGCATATCTGCTGGGTTTTACAGTAACAGCAGCAGAAAGAATCACTCAAAAATGTTTTTCTCACCAGTTGTATGAAAACATGTTTCTGTATAATATGATAACAAATCTTATATTTCTTTTTTGCCTCTGTGTATTGTGGGATGTAACTGATCTGCAAAAACTATTATGCAAGGCCAGGATATTTATTAAATTGTGTTCTCAGAAGTTAATTCAGTTGCTTGGTCCATCCACAACCCCACTGGGCTTGGTCTTACTTTCTTCAGGTTCAGATATTATCAATAAAAACATATACATGGGTAGATCATTCTCAGTTTTTTTTACATGTGTCTCATAAGATGAGTAAGAAATCTACACACCATTCAATCAGAGCTATGTAGACGTTTAGCGCAAATTGTGTAAACCTATAAATTGATACCTAACATTGATTCACTAGAGGAGCCATACATTCTACAGGCCAAACATCTCCACTGCCATATTTTGCCTGCCAGGTGTGTCTGGAAAACAGTATTCACTTTGTGATATAATCTAAGGGTCAGCAAACAAAGGGCTCGATTTAGGGTTTGGCAAATGGAGATTTACTCGATTAGGGCAATGGAAAAAAGTACTCTATCGATCTGACGGAATTCCTGCCCACCAGATTTTGAGATGTCTGCCGGCCAAGCATGCATAGAATTGGCTACTGTAAATGCATTGAAAGTTTGACAGATGACTCAGTCAACATGATGGAGATATGTGGCAATCGTTCAAAGTGGGATTTTCTTTTTGAAAATAAAAAAAAGGACCTCCTCGCCATGGGAGTTTTCTCTCGTGGTGTGGGGGTCATTTTACAATTTGCACTGTCCCTTACCCCAGGTTTTACCTGCCGATGACAGACAATGAGAACTAGCCATTTTTCTGCCACTTTGATTGGGGGTGGACAGACAAACGACCAAACCTCAGACACACCTTACTCTATTGGGCCATCAGAATTGTATGTTGTTAGTGGTGATGGATTAGTCTCCACAGTCAATATACTGATGGTCTGCCTGACTCTATATGAGGTGGGCGGACCTTAAGTTTGTCAGAGAGGTTACTCTGACACTGTTGCAACAGAGCAACCTCTTCGCTGACTATAAATTGGGCCCTAAGAATTTACCATATCTAGAATTACTTGCCCATTCTGAGTACTGAATCTCAGACAGTAGCTTATCAAGGGCTTTGGCGCAAGCAAGAAAAATGCCCTCGCGACTGCTATAAGGGGTCGTAAAATACAGTAATTATCAGTGTTCAATTGCCCCCTCAGGTCACTGGAACCCAGTGCCACTGCACCTCCTGCACCAATGCTAGCTACAACAATGACATCGCAATGGAGAATAATGTGGTGCTCCTACAGGTTTTTCTTCATTCTGAACAGCAGGACTCAGAATGTGTGACATTTTCCTTACACAAATGGCAGCAAGTTTTGCCTAGTAAATTTGTGTGGGAGGGAAAGTGTGCCATAACCACACTAGTTGTAGTCTTACTTAGAATCAGGATTCCACGACTTGCGATACCAAAATTCAAATTGGCTTGCATTAGCTGTCGCACCATCAGGACATCAGCAGCAATATGCTTTGGAATACGATGGGGAAAATTCTGAGGCTGCAGGTCAACTACCTGAAATTTAGTAAAACACGAACACCTAGGATTTTTCCACGAGTGCTTAGTAATCAATAAGCGTTCAGGTGTTGGGTGTGTTTTATAAGATCCTTACAGATCCAAATAAATTGCACACATTCACTTTCGAGAAGTTTGACAAAGATTCTTTACCAAATTACAACATCCGGGAGTTGTCCTCATCTCGTTATTTAAACAAACAATTTTTTTTTCTGATTATGTGCTCGGTGTAAATAAAACGTTTTATTGTTTACTCTAATAGTAGGTTGTGTGTTTCTCTAAACTGGAGTTATCAGCCTCTTTCCATTTGGGTGGGGTGGGACAGAGTGTGGAGAAGTCTGTCTGATGGCACTCGTACAGTGGGGACGCATTTTTGGGGGAGAGACAGATGTGTATTTATATATTTTTCTGATTTTACGTTTCATGAACTGGCAATCCTTTGGTTGATTTTAACATATGAAGGCATTGTTTTGCATTCTGTGGTTCAAATTTGGCGTACTCTTTACTAACAAATCGTCGTAGCATTTTAATTCAGCTTTAAATACAACAATTAGCCACAAAAACGTAAAGGTGTTCATATGGTTCTAGAAGTTTATTTTGAGTTTGCCGGATGAGATACTCCATCACAAATGTGACAGATATCCCGTCCACTATGTTGCCATGGAATATAATGCACATTTAATATGGCAGACGACATATCCGTCATATTTGTGACAGAGTATCCCATCCGCCACACTCCAAATCAGGACTTAAGCCTCTGTTTGGGGTTTGAAAGACATTTCTTTACCAGAGAGACCAGACTGTTCAGGAAAAATCTTCTATAACACATTTCAAAAACTGACACAGTTCTCCTTGTGCTCCTAAAACCTACCCAGCCTAGTGGCATTAAAGACAACAATAAAGGTGTTGTTTAGGGATGCGTTTTCCACACTGCATGATAGCTCACCATTCTGCCAACCCACACAACCACTGCCAGGGTGATGAAAGGCCTAGGTACCTCAAACATTTGTTGCCGTTACTACAGCACAAAAAGTTACCACAAAAACACTATAACAAAATGCAACACAACAAATGTGTTGCACATATTCTTTTACACCTGCTCACAAACCAAGCTTCAGGTTTGCAATGGATTGTAGGTTGTGTGCCATTGCTTTAACTAGCACTCGATAGAGCACTCCGTATGTACCTTTATCCAATTATGACTGATGTGAGAATTGGGTTACAGCGTGATGATGGTATTGCACAGGATCCCACAATTTGGCAGAGTGAGAACCTTTGGCCTAATGTACTGGGGAGGCTGGGATTTTCATCTAGATTTTCCTATTCATCTCTAGAATCCCAAACCAGGTCAACTGGACCTTTTTCCCTGTTCTAGAAGAATAAAGGGAAGATTTACAACAGCTTTGAACAACTTCACCATTAAATCCAATTTAAACTCAAAGGACCACTGACTACGAACTGAAATTTCAAAGATTTATTACAAATCCAAAAATAATTGAACATACAAACATCTCAGCAAGAGGTTCAGAAAATAAACTGGCACTAATACAAACATAATTCTACGCAAGATTCTCAGACGACTCAGAATAAAAAGCAAAGTCAATTCGAGTAACATTAGGCAACCAAGAACAGTCCCAGCTTGAAGTTTGGACTGCATTTACAAAAAGGAAAAAGAAAGTGATTAGTCTGTCCCTACACTATTCTAAGGTGACATCCCTACATAACATTCCCATCAGACAAGAGTAAAGGTGTCAGCGGGGAAGACTTCCAAAGAAGTACATTCACTTTCTTCAGGCAAATAGTCTAACTGTCGAGCTCATTCTAAAATGCTCTTTCTTATACCTCACTCTGCCCTAAGTTTCCCAAGACTCTCTCTCTGCAGCTTTCTACATCCTGCTCTGTCCGTTCCCTGACTAAGTTCTGCTGTCCACCCTCGGGAGCTGTCCCTAATACAAAATCCCAAAAACAGTTGACACGCCCAGAGGTACACCCCTCTGGCAGGTGAAGATCTTCGCATTTTCCAGTATGGCACCTTTCCATCCAGCGTCCGTTGGTGTGTCCTTGGGTCCCAGGCACCTTCCTCGCTAAATGTTGCACCCCCAAATTCTTTGGCAGCTTTTCTCCATTCGCGCCTACTATCCTAACTCCTAAACAATGGACTCTTCTACCTAACGAGTCTTGTGGCCTTGCACCTGCAAGCTGAAATACATCGGAACATCTCTACAAGCATCCAAAGTTACAATTCAACATTTTGCTGAGGACAGCTTCTTCCCCCAAGAGAGAAAATCTTTCCTTCTCGACTAAAAATAACAAAAGAAAATACAATTAGGCCTCTACTGGCTTTAACATGTCCCAGGCCTTTGCACGTTTAAACAATTCTAATACAACATGCCATTACATTTCACCACTATGGAGTATTAATACTACTTTCAATATAAGCACTACCTTTCATATTAGAAGCCTATATTAATTCATTCCTTAATAAGCATATATACATTTCAAAAGCATTTTATTAGTAATACGACATTTCACATATGATTATACATATGATTATACTTCTACATTAGGCAACACGACATTTCGATTAGAACACTACATTAGTCTTTATTTAGTAACCACATTACTACATATCTGATTCTAGCCTAACATTATAATAACATTAATAAACCCTCTAAATATGTGGGTGCTGACTACTCGGGATTATGGTGCACCCCTACAAATTTCAAAATTACATGGTGCTCTCTCTCAGTTCTAAGCATTTTAACCCCTTAGCCGCGGCGGTAATTCTTCCACGGCGCTTGGGGGTAAGGGGGGCCGCGCTGCACAGCCATGCTGGTGACGAAACCATTCCATCACCAGCCACGGGTGCGCTGTGCTTGTGACGGAGTCGTTCCGTCACGGCCCCTTCCGCTCAATAGAACACGCCACGCAGGTGCGGAATCGCAGCAGCGTGGGGTGGCGCGCAGTGACGGAACCACTCCGTCATTAGCACAGCGCGCCCGTGGCTGGTGATGGGGTGGTTCCGTCACCAGCACACAAGGGGTTAATGGTCGCTAATGACCAATTTGCCGTTTGTGACTGTCAACATTTTTTTTAATGTATTCATTCCAATTTTAGGAGCTGGAAATGTTTTTCTGACTCCTAAAATTGGTTTCTAAATCAATCGAGATTTGGTATCCGGAAGGGCCATGCATTAGGTGTCTCTTCAAATACTGAATCAGAGAGTAATGGAATAATGTTTTCAGACCAAATCTAATCGCAAAACATTTATATTTTACTGACACCTCAAAGGAGGTGGTAACCCCTGCGCAAAAGGGAAAGGGTCTCTTTGGGTCACCTATCTCTTTGAGAGTGTAAAAAAGTGAGTTGCACCACAGCCTCTGCTTCAACAAACAAAAAAAGTACACTGTTCTATTTAAATGTAGTCCCTGCTCCTTAAAGGAAAAATGGCTGTATTTTAAAAAAGACAAGTTTGCTTAAATAAAAAGCTATCACAGATATGGTGGTCCGCTGACCTTAGCAGCTCACCATCCCTATGAGGGGATCCAGTAGGACTGAGTCACAATTTGTGATCTACCTTATTAATATGCATGAGTTAGGTCAGATGCCGAATCACTACGATTCAGAATTTTAAGAACTGACTTATTTGTAGATAGGTCAGTTCTTAAAAATCTTTACTGGTCACAAAAATACTTGCAGTTTGTGACCAGTATTTTGCAACCAGATAGCGTGCTGAGAGAAAATATTGCAGTCTCATGGAGCTGGGTGGGGCCAAAATGGTTTGAACCTAGTATCTTTCATAGAGTTTACATTGACTGACAACCCATACAATTCTATGCCATTTTCTAGAAAGATGTCATGTTTTAAAATCAAAAATGGTGTAAATAAATGAACCTGTACTTAAGTGCATACACATACTAGTAGTAATGTGATTCTAAAAGCAAAGTATCAATACATCGTTGAGATAATTAAGACATTTAGTTTTAGAACTGACCGTGCGAGGTGTGGGAAACTTATATTGAATGAGTTCTGCGTCTCAAATGTACTGTCAGGAAACACCTGGGTAAAATAGGAAATCCAATACACTTCTGCCCTGTAGGCAAAAGAGCAAAACTGTACAGGAGCTCTGAAATATTTCCCGGAGGTCTTTTGGGACATTCAAACTTATAGGCAGCTGAGAGGTGTCAGTTGAGGAAGTATCGGGCCTACAACGACTCATTTGCGTCCATCACTGAATGAAGAGTTCAGAAGCTGGCATTAACAGTACCTAACCAGCTGACTGGCTTTCAAGAATGTGATCAAAACATTTCATTGCTGTTCAAAAAGTCATTTGTCCCACCCATGAAAGTGCAGCCTTCCGAGGCATGAAACGCCTGGTCCTCTCGATTCACTGTTACCATTATCACACAGAACCAGTCTTCACGAAGCTGACATGAAAAAAGTAGTGGTGAGTCTGTCTTCCTTGGAAACTGAACCCAATTTGGGGCTCAAGTCAAATGTCTCACACACATTGATAACAGACTGCAAGGTGGCACCCCAACTCCATAAAGGCCAGCTTAGTACTCAAGGAATCAAGCACACAACAGTCTCAGAGGAAGGTCTGCCCATGGTTACAGTGTTTAAAGGTATGTTGTAGACTTACGCCATCTGTCAATTTACTAATCCGACTATTGGTCAATTAAAGGTGATTGCACGTTTTCTAAAAAAAAAATTAATCCTTGTTTACCAATCTGCTTTTGCATGATACTTGTATTAAATATAATGGCAAAGTGTATGCTTAAATGTTATTGAATTAGTTGACAGAGTGGACTAATGAACATGCAGTGCAAGCAACATGTAGTAAAACTGGTTTCCCTAGCAATTGTAAAAAGAATGATAATGGTTTATCTCACCTGATGTTAATCAACAAGGTGAGTGTGAAACAAAAAGTTGACTTTCATGCTTGCATTGTGCCTTCTTATCTGCTCTTGATAGGATGGATAAAAATGGTTTTGAAAAAACTTGGAATATGGGGAAATTGCCCTAAACATTTAAGAGTTACTGAAGTTGTATACTCAGACACGAGAGTGAGATGAAAATAGAAACTGAATCACATGTTTCATGTGAGAAATACACTGATAAAGGATTCAAATAAGGGTGCATCCTAGCACCCCTGTTTCTCAGCCTTTCTATTGGAAGGTGAATCTTTCCCTAAAGAAAGCAGGAACGTTATCCTCAACACTAGTGTGCAAATTCCCACAACTGCTAACTTACCTATAAATCCTAAGGCCGTGGAGGAAGTCTGGAAACCTCAAGTTAAACATAGACAAATCCAACATTTTATTCTCCTACATTTCTTACACTGCCTGGGACAATTTTCTATGGCAGTCCTGTAGACGTCCTTGTCCCAAACTAGTAGTAGTAGCATGGAATCTTGCCCTCCTTAAGAATCCAAACTTTCATTGGATATGCATGTTTGTTCTATGTCAACAGTTTTTCTGTCTTCGCACCTATACGTATATCCTTTTCTGTCCACAGTCCATAAGATTTCTATCAATCCTTTTATTCACTCCTGCGATATATAATTAAATGCCGTTTTGTAAGTAAAAAATCTAATCAGACTTCTGTACATCCAGAATACGTCACCTAAGACCTTTTTCTGCCTTTGCAAATTTTATTACATTTTCTCAAGAATCAGACCTCCATGTTGGTTGCCAATCAATAAGAAAGTCAATTTTAAATCACGGTAAGTAAAACATAACATTTTTAACAGTCGCTGACCCAGCTGTCTAGCTTTGAAATTCACCCACTCTAAGCCCTTCAAAGAAATACATTTGGCTTCCTGCAGACTCTGAGTCACTTTATGAAAAAAACTTCCTTAGCGTATTGAAGATTAATTACTTTCAGGAAAATCATAAAAACATGGCGTTTGACTTTATTTTGTAACAGTTCCTATAGTTTTATGTCACTTTTATCCTTCAGATTTTCTTAGCACCAAGAGATCTCTTTTTGGTGTGTATGCCTACGCTTTACAAATCCCCATAGAGATGGTCTGGCTTTATCCTTCTTGACGGCAAGGCAGTTGGTCTACAAATATCGCTGGGGGCTCTATTGTCTTAGGTGAATATAAATAACCTAAAATGAAACACAGGAAAGTCATAGATTAACTCTGTCTTTTTGTGCAAGTGCTGTAGATTCTGTATATATATGGTGGAGGGTATTTACCATCTATGGGGTCAATTAGGATGGCCACACGGGCGGATGTCCCGTGCCTCGAATTAGGATGCACCCGCCACAGTGACGGGTGCATCCCGCATTTTTTACATTGCGGTGGGCGGTGCTGAAAGCACTGCCCGCCGCAATGCAAAAAATGCATGTTGTGCGTTTCAAAGCACAACATGACAGGCACCGTGCGGAGCCTGCCATGTTGTATTTTGAAACGCAGGGGCTACCATAAGTACCCCCCATGTGACCCCCAACCCCCCTTCACCATGGGGGCCCGCAACGAGCCCCCAAAGCAAGGACCGTATACCTTTTCCTGGCGGCATTGCCGCCACGGAAAGGCATTCCCCTCAGCCCATCCTACTATGGCTGGCGGTGTCTGATAGACACCGCCACCATATTAGACCTTTCCCAACGGCGACCGCGGCGGAAAAACGTCCGCCATGGTCCCCCCCGCCATTATAATATGGCGGGGGGGAAATAGGTGGCGGACGGGCAAGGATTGCAGACGGATCACCACCGCCTCCATGGCGGTGGCGATCCGTCCGCCATCATAATTGACCCCTAAGTTTCCTCTACCCTTCTGTGACTATAGACTGAAAAATAATTTTTGGGTGGAGGCAACCAAATATCCAGTAAATCTTGAACATTATAATGCTTTTACCTGTGAGCATTAATTTAACCTTTTGCAACAAATGTATGACATTTTCTAACAAAATAATTCAACTCTTAAAAACCTATCATCTTTTTGTACATATTTTGTGAGTCATGGCTTGATGAAGAATAATGAATGCCATGGCCCCTGAATACCATGTAGCTTGGGGGCAATGTTTTGTTCGTTCTGCATCGCACTTCTTTTATGTTCTTTTAAGTTGGAAAGCTGAAAAAAATTGGGATTGAAGGATAAGAAGCTTTCGGCACCCATGTACAATGCATCGATCAGAATTGCATAGAGTGGGCCTGGTTCGTTTGGTGTCATTTGCACCCACACCCAAAAAGAAATGACGATTTGAAGCTGCCAGACGTACCTGATTGGAATTATAGTACGTGTTATTTATTAATCCCTGTTTATCAGAGAGGAATCTGTGGCACTTGAAATTGATGCCTTTTGGAATACAGCAGTCATTTAAAAGTGAGAAGTAGCTTAGAGCGTCAGCCATAAACCGTATGGGACCCCAAGGGATCTTCTGTGTTCCTTCCAGTCATACTTTTTATGATTTACGAAAGTGGAAATGGTTCATTGTTTTCATTTGGCCAGTATCTTGTCAGAGCACAGGAAGGTCGTCTCAGACCGCATCTGCTATTTCTAGTGCGCTCTCAGTTATTGATCGTTGAAGTTTTCCCTCTGTGAGGCTGTCAAGGGAAGGATGAGGGTACATTGGCTCACCAGTGTCCTAATAGGAGGAGAAGTGACATGACCCGCCCCTTCAACCACTATGACATCACAGGATATGATATCTCAGCACTTTTCACCCGGATGAAAGCACATTGCACTTTTCAAACTTTCTTGACTAGAAAATCAAAGCTCCAGCATGTTAATCAATAGTGACTGATAACTAGCACATCCAGTCACCCTCACTGAGCACCGGGGAAACGTTCCATGGGCGCCGCGTGGG
The DNA here is from genome assembly GCF_964261635.1 of Lissotriton helveticus. NCBI lineage: Eukaryota > Metazoa > Chordata > Amphibia > Caudata > Salamandridae > Lissotriton > Lissotriton helveticus. Next base: position 899,429,976 of record NC_136057.1, read on the forward strand.
TGTTCCCACGCAACTCCAATAATATTAGACACATTCCCAGATTTACCAGAAGTGGTGGACCTGAGAAAGAGCCAGAACGATTTGCCTTCTCAGGGGAGGCGTAACGAGGAGAAACATCTTTAATACTCCTCCTTCCTTCCTCTTTCTATGTGGTTGCATCCTGTGACACACATAGATAGAGGAATATGCCTTCCAGGATTGGTTTTGTGGAGGAAGGTTCCCCTTCCTGCACAAAAACAATCCTGCATGCAACGCAGGCACCCGTGCACCATAGTCCAAGGGTGCCTGCGTTGGCGCTAGGCTGCCAAAAGGGCACCAGCGCAGGGGAAAAAGCAGGAATGTGCTATATTGTCTTGAATAAAGTGCACTCCTGCCCTTTCTCTGTCACACAGTGCACTGCAGCAAGAGGACTTGCTGCGGTGCACTGTGTGGCATGCTCGTAAACAGGCCCCTAAGTTTAAATGATGGAAATGCAATAGGCAATCCAGTGTTATTAAGTGTGTTTTTTTATTATCTCTGCATCTTGGATTTAGGCTGGATTACATTGTCATTACTGTCCAGTAGAGAAGTATGTTCAGCAGTCTCAATTTAGTAAAATTGGTCGAATAATTGAACATTGGACTAGCATTGATCTTTCATGCCTTTGTTTAAATATGTGCCAAAATCAGAGGTTGCTAGTACTACAGATCTTATCACGGTTATAAATATTTAAAGGAATTTATTCATTTGCTATTACTGATATCTTTTGTAATATCAAAGCCTTAACATAACATTAAGAGATTTGTTTTATATAGCATAATACTCATGGCTGTAAGTTCATTATTAACTGTTTCTGCAGTCAACCTCTGAATCCTCGCTCCCTTCCGATCCTATGCATTGAATCAGCACCTCCTGTTTCCTTCTGAGAGATTGTGATCATGCATGGTCTCTCGAGGAAACTCCTTCCTCCATTGCATCCATGTAATATCCGGCGTCTGGCTGCATGCGAGACCCTGAATCTGGGCCTGTGAGTGCTGAGGCGGACCGGGGGGCTGGAAGAGCTCCGCATTGGGCCGGCGGGATCCATGTCAATTCCTGAGTACGTCTTTAACCCTGCGGTGCTGGCGTGCACACAGCGACCCTATTTCCTTGATGGTAGAGGATTTCTGTGGCTTCCCCCCCCCCTACTTAAGAGGCAGCTTCCCGAGGGCCTTTGCGACCTATAGCCCTGCACTGGCTCACTGTGCCATCCAGGAAGTGACCTCTTTGGACATTGTGCTTTGGCCATAACATTAGTGAGGTCCTAGACTGCTGTGCTGGTTGTGGGCCCTGATTACCTTTCTTTGCCCTAAGGGGCTGGACTTCTCGTTGGACACAGATTCAGCCTGCTCACCTGTAGTCCCACATCAACCTGACTGGGGGCCGCCCGAAACGCAGTAAGTAATCGCCGACTGGGGACTAGTAATACTTGCCTGGAGGGAAGCTGCAGTGTGTCATTGACAAAGCTCTGGCCTGTGGGGGTTGCATTGTAAGACAGAAGCTGAGACAATGGCCTTTCCCGAGGCGGCTGCGCAGTGTGGGAACGCTGGCACAGTGTATGCCCTCGAGTGTCTTCTCAGATGCTGGAACGATTGTCCGTGTATGGCGTTATAGGTCGGTGGATCCCTACGCCGGCCTGTGTCGCACTGGGGTAGCTGCTGGGAGACTGATTGTCCTAGAGCCCGGGAGGACATTTGTTGTGCCCCAGCTTGAAGACTCACGCACCAGGCCCAGACACCAGTAGCTATGGGTAGAGGGAAGTGCAGAACAACATCGAGATCTGGCAGGGCTGGGTCCTGCTCCCCCCCTTGGGAGGCCTCATCTGAGGGCTCTCTGCAGACGAACATTGGGGCCACGTCTGCTCCCCTGGTTGATAAACTGGACACAATCCTGCAAGAAATTCACGATTCTAGATCCGTAATCGAAACCAGCTGGGTACGATCTCGGTGGAACTCAATCTACTCAAAGACGACCACAGGAAATTGGTTGACAAAGTCAAGACCACGGAGAAAAGACTTGACACAGTAGTGCCCAGTTGAAAGACCATGACGAACAGTTGAAACACCTGCACCATCAAGACGAATCCTTACAGGCCCAAGCGGATGATGCAGAAGGCCGTGCTCGGCGTAACAACCTGCATATCGTGGGTCTCCCGGAGGGCACAGAGGGCCCTAACCCAACGCTTTATGTAGAAGAGTGGCTGAAATCCAGTGTAGCTCCTACAGGCCTGTCCACGCACTTTACTGTTGAACGCGCCCATCTAGTTCCCACTCGTCACCCTATTCCTGGAGCAAATCCCTGTCCGATATTGGCCAGGATCTTGAATTATAGGAATCGAGACCAGGTGCTTCAAACTGCGAGGGAGAATGGTCCACTACTGGTCGATAATGCCAGAATTTCCATATTCCCTGACTATATGCTGGTGGTCCAACATAAACGCTTCACATTTAGAGAGGTTAAGGCCCGGGTCCGTGCAGCGGGCCTCATGTTTGACCTGCTTTTTCCAGCGAAACTGAAGGTCATTCATAATCAGCATTCATTATTTTTTGACACACCGGATAGTGCATGGGACTGGCTGGACAGGAACTTCCCAGACACTATGCATGCCAAACGCCCCAAGACCTCACAGCTTAAATCTCAGCGAGGTCCTCGGAGGCGACAAAAGTTCCCTTTTCCCTCTCTGAGAGTAGAATTAATGAGCAGGGTAGATGAGTGCTTCTGCATGGGGACCTGGATGGCACACAAGTTGTATTGGGATCCATCTATGCTCCCAATGTAGACCAAGATGCTTTCTATCCTGGTATTGCAGGCTCTCCCAGACTGGGCCTCTTACCCTTAGGTGGAGATTATAATGCAGTATTTGATGTACATCTGGACCGGTCCCACCCTCCACTACCGAACAGTACCACTGTAGCTCAAGCCGCCACACTGGCTCGATGGGCACAAGAGTGGGGGCTCCTTGATGTCAGGAGATCACAACACGTTAATATGAGAGAATACTCCTTTTATTCCCACCTGCACAAGTTGCACACCCATTTGGATCACTTCCTTTATACACCAGACTTATTCCCAGTGATCTAACAGAGTACTTATCTGGGTAAAACCATTTCCGACCACAATCCCATAGAATTGACATTAAGCTAGGGCCATATTCCCACGCCGATCCCGACGTGGCGATTGTGACCCCTGTACTTGAAAGATCAGGTGTTTCGCACTACATTAGCGACTGCCATAGCCACATATATTGATGAGAATGAGGGCACTGCCACGACTAGATCGCTGGAATGGGAGGCTTTCATAGTGACGATGCGGGGAATCTCCATGGGGTCCTTTGTGGGTGTACGATGGGAAGTGTCCAGCGACATAACAGAATTGGAACATAATTTGCAGTCATTGGAATTAGCTGCTCGGACAGGCACACAGGGAGTAGGCGACCTACAAAAGGCTAGGATAAGATATGCCAAACTCTTTGAATGATTGAGAACGATTGACTTAAACGCTTACACACTATGCACACAGGCGGAAGCCGATAGGGCCAGCACATTATTGGTGCAACTAATTAAACCACAAACATCTCCCATGCCAAACCTGGCGGTTCACGATACCCACCGTGCTTTGCTCACTTCCTAAATTGAAAGAAATAGGTATTTCAGGAATTTTACACAAGTCTTTATATGGCTCCTCCCCTTGACACTACGGATGCAACCGTTCTCTTTCTTGGGGCTGTAGACCTCCATACCATTTCCGATTCACAGTCTGAGGAATTGGCAGCCCCACTCACTTCAGCAGAGATCCGTAGTGCTATAAACGCATTGGCCCGTAATAAGATGCCGGGTTCGGATGGGGTCCCCATTGAATTCTATTCAACTTACAGGACAGCATTAGTCCCGAAATTATTGCAACTTTATACCACTTCACTTACAGAGCGCACACTACCACCAACGACCAGGGAGGCAATAGTGACCTCCTTGCTGAAACCTGACAAGGTCTCGACTGACCTTATGTCCTATAAACCCCTGTCATTTCTTAATACTGAATATAAAATACTCAGCAAACTCTTAGCTCTAGACTACTTCCCCTGCTCCCTAAATGGATACATTCAGATCAATGTGGGTTCATACCCAAACGTAGTACCTCCCTCAATATACGTTGTCTGCACGCCCTGATGCACGCAGCCTCAACACTAGCTCCACAAGCGGGTTGTTTATCTTTAGATGTATGCCAAACATTGGCCATATATACTGGCCAGGTTTGGATTATCCCCGGAGTACTGCCAATGGGTGAAATTGCTTTATGCAAATCCCACAGCTCGTACGAAAATAGGTGCCACCATCTCTGCAGCATACCAAATATTTAATGGGACACATCAGGGGTGCCCCCTATTGCCCCTCTTGTTTTTATTAGCGTTAGAACCTCTAGCACATCATTTACGTTGCACTATGGCCCCATATGGCATCCCGATAGGTGCGACAATCCACTTTGTATCACTTTATGCTGACGACATGCTATTATATTTTAAAGATTTAAAAGTAGACATGCAACCCAGAGTCACCTTATTCACACAGTTAACGCCTCGAAGTCAGTGGCATACTCCTTTTATGACACCTTTAACAGGCCCAGTCTGTAATTTGGCAACTTGCAGTTCAGATTGGAGCCTACTACTTTTAAGTACCTTGGAATACACATTTACAGGACCAGCGCTGACAATATAGATGGAAATTTGACAAGGACTATTAACTCTCTCCGCTCTCAGGTTGCCTTCTGAATTACCTTGCCGTTGAAAACAGCAGGCCGGCTGGCAGTGTCTGAAATGGTCATGCTGCCCAGACTCCAATATCACTTTGTAAATCTCCCTGTTGCCCTCCGGGCATGGATTTTGAAAACAGTATTGGCATTGTTGATTTTGGGACCAGGCCGCTATAGACTTGCTATGGCCAAAATACAGTTGCCAAGCTCTGCGGGAGGTAGAGGGGCCCCTGATTTTAAGGCGTATTGCATTGTCAGTCACCTGCAATGGCTGGCATACTGGTGTATTTGAAATAGGTTACTACCCTGAGCGTCTGCAGCTAGGGATGCTGCAGGCATTATTTTGTCCCAGAGCCAACAGGGTGAGGGATCCTCCATTTTTCCTACATATTGCACTACATTACTGGAAGTTGACGTTAAAGTATGTCAACATATCTACTCCTTATGCCCTGAATATTAAACTCTGTGGCCTGCCTACCCGGCACAGAGTGTTGTCAAAGGCTAGACTATGGAGTTGGATACAGGCCGGTACGGAGAAGGTTGGGGACTGATTCTTGGCAATTTGATGCCCCATGCTGAGTTTGTAAGCAATAACTCAGTCTCGGACACCTTGTTCTTAACGCATGCGGCTATCATACAATTTATTCAAAAGTATTGGTTGGTGGACCAGAAAGAACCCCCAACCTTTCAACTATTGCAGGCTATTCACCTCATGGGTCACAGGAGCCACCTGGTCAGGTGGTTATACCGTGGTTTGAGAGAGCATCTGCGTACTCCCCTACAGGCCCTTCGTCACAAGTGGGAGGCAGTGCTAGACAGAGAATTGAATGACAGAGAGTGGGCACTGGCACTAGAACATCCTAAGCTGGTTTCTCGTACTTTTCCACTAAAAACAATACAGCTGATGATATTACATAGGACCTATCTCACTCCGCTGGCAATACACAAAATGTACCCTACGGCTTCTGTAGATTGTCCAAGATGTTCTCATTCGGATGCTGACTTTATTCATATGATATGGGCTTGAGAGTGTTTTGGTCTACGGTCACCTGGGGTCTCACCCGGCTTACCGAATGCTCCCCTTGGGCCACCATGGAAGCTTCTCCTTTGGGCCTCCTTCCCCTTCCGAAGAAGGCAGCCCTGCTACACCGATTTGCAGGACTGGCCTTGATGCTCGCTAAACGACTAGTCACAAAACGTTGGGAATCCCGCACAGCCGGCATGAGACTAGATGGAGGGAGGAGGTGATTAAATGGGCCAACGCTGAAAGGGAGGCGCTACAGCCTGAGGAGTATAGAGGACTGAGGAATAAATTGATCTCCTTGGACTGGGTCCAACTGACAGAACAGTTTAAATCGTAGGGAGATCAGGAAGCCGAAGATAGTCAGGGCACACCAAGCGGCCCCACCTGACATGCTTGATTCATAATTACACCTCAGAATATAAATAAATCCCTGTCCCCCCGCCGGTTCTCTCTCCCTCATCCTCTTTCCATATTTCGTGTTCCTCTCCCCCCTCCCTTCTTCCTTCGCCCCTGTTACCCCCCATACCTCCCTCCCTGTGCCAGGACTATTGCCCTGGCTTTTTAATACTGTAGAATGGGACAGATTAGTTCACTGCAGCAAAAGTAAATGGAAGTTTTCAGGAGGGATACACAGTGGGAGGGAGTTAGTGGGAGCGACTAAAAGTTTCTTTAAAAATGCATTGATGTCATTTGTTCCTGGAATTTGTTTAATGTGACGAAGGTTTTTTTGATGCTTAAGCAACCATACGGAAACAATAGTCTAATTATGTATTATACCAAAAGATTGCATCTGTTTGTAACATTTGCTTGCAAACCTAAATGTCTAATAAAATATGTGTAAAAAACCACACTGAAATTCATTGGAAAAAACAAAGGTTAAAGTGACGTTATAGTTAGGTGTACCAATACCCAAAAACATGAAATGCACCAATTATAGTTTAGTCAAAAAACTATAAATCCTGCCACCAACTCCGGCCCTCATCTAACACTCAACTGACATTCTCATCCCTTTTATAAAAAAAGTAACATGTCATAAGTAACATAGTGTATGAGGTCATAAGTAGTGCATAATAGGGGCAGAAGTTATAGTTTTCTTATTAAACTACAAATGGTCTATTTCTGTGGTTTTTAGTCTTTCAATGTTAGCTCATGTCTCATTTTAATACCTTACTCTTAATGACTTTATCTTTTGTTTTTTCCCGGGAATTTCTGTTGTTTGTTTTTTACATAAATTAAGATTTTAGAAACCAACTGAACAATAATTTCACTTTAATCTTTGTTTTTTCAGTAAATATATATATATATTTATATATATATATATTCACTGAAAAAACCATAGGTTATAGACCATATATAGTTAGGAATTAGCATTTAAAAAACCTTATTTTACTCACACAAAACCATTGAAATTCCATATATAGTTAGTTGCACTAACTATATATCGCGCACCCGCAATCCACTGCTGATGATGTCACATATTACATCATTCATGACATGGTCAGTGACATCACTGATGACATCACTGATGACATCTCAAATGACATCACTGATGACATCATCCAGTGACTGTGTGTTTCTGAAAAGTTTAAATATGTTTTACATATTGAAGAATGAGTAGATGTAGAAGTGTCTGGATGAAGGATTTAGTAGGTGCGTGACTGACTGTATGAGTGAGTGATTAAATGTGTCTCACTGAGTGCATGGGTTAGTGACTAAACTGTCTTAATTTGTGCATCATTATGTCTGTTGTTCTGTAAACTGCTGCATGTGTTGGTCAGTAGCTATATGAGTAACTATATGGGTTATTGATTGATTGCCCAAGTATTTGTATGGGAGACTGAGTGTGTGTGTGGCTGGCTGGGAGGTGTGTGACTCTGTGCAGATCAATGTGTACTTGTATCAATGATTGTATAAGAGAGTAAGTATGTGTTAGTATATGTTTCAAAATGTAAGGTGCTCTATGTTTAACTGTATAGATTAGAAAATGGAAGTGTGATTGATTATTTACAGGACTGACTAGGTGTGTGAGTAACTCCATGGATGAGTGACAGAGTGTGAGAGTCTGTATAGGTGTATGAGTGCATATGATAGTGTTGTAAAGATGAGTGATTGTATGTATGAATGATTGTATGGGTAAATGAGTGAATGTGTGTGTAAACATAGGAATCACTAAGTGCGTATGTAGTAACTAGTATTGGTGTGTCAATGGTTTCAAAAATTATACTCTGTATTTAACACTGGGTGTAACAGAGGTTATATTAAAGTGTGAGGAGATGCATTGTATTGTCACATGAATGATATCATCAGTGATGTGGTCATTGATGTCAAATGAGATGTCATCAGTGATGTCATCAGTGATGTCATTTGAGATGTCATCAGTGATGTCATTTGAGATGTTATCAGTGATGTCATTTGAGATGTCATCAGTGATGTCATCAGTGATGTCATTTGAGATGTCATCAGTGATGTCATCAGTGATGTCACTGACCATGTCATGAATGATGTAATATGTGACATCATCAGCAGTGGATTGCGGGTGCGCGATATATAGTTAGTGCAACTAACTATATATGGAATTTCAATGGTTTTGTGTGAGTAAAATAAGGTTTTTTAAATGCTAATTCCTAACTATATATGGTCTATAACCTATGGTTTTTTCAGTGAATTTTCAAGGTTTTGTAAATGCTAATTCCTAACTATATATGGTCTATAACCTATGGTTTTTTCAGTGAATTTCAATGTTTTTTTAATAGCAAATATCATAAGCTGTCGAATGTCAAGTACGTGGTAAGTGAAAACATTTTCGTGTTTATGCACACTGATCTGCTTTGAATGGTGCCCCCCCCCCCCTCATTTCTATTAGGAGTACTCTCTCTTTGCACATAGTGAAGGGTAGTTTACGCAGGCCTTTGCCCCCGTTGTAATACGTCGTGCCTGCTTCTCTCTCCATTTGATTGATTGTTATCCAAGTATTTACCGTTTTAGAATTGGTTCTCTTTGGTTCATTCTCTATTTACAAACAAACACAGAGTCGCAATACTCTGTTTAGTCTTTGCAGATAACGAAAAATCGTGTAAAAAAAAAAAAAGAAAAGGAATCGAGCAAAATCAGTAGGCCACTAATGGGATCTCTTTTTGACCTCGCTAAAATAGAAACATTAGGAACAACCCCTCATGACAAATACAAAACTAGTGAGATGAACTGAACTCCACACAATGATGGCTGCAAAACAGCTCGGCTCCGCCACCCACCCCGCCCAAAATAACGATAAAGAGCGGCTGCCATGATTGGTTGCGGAATGGCCACGACGGAGCTACGAAATGGTGCTGCTCTCATGCTAACCCAAGCTTCAGTCTGAAACATCCAGAAACACTGTAGACTACCAATTCGATCAGTTCCGGTAGCGCCCCAATGTAACCCGGTAGAGAAGAACTAGCCCTCCCCTCTTTGACTGATGGTTCTTGTTGCCTGTCCCTTCTGTTGTCATTTAACAGAACTATTTAGCCTGCTGAAAGGGCTTGTGTTCCGACCGCTGGTTGGTGGAGACATTTTGACTATATTCTGGACCTGCGTTGTCGCGTAATACGTCATATGACGCGACGCGTTAGCGCATCCGGAAGTCATCCGGGGCGCGCAGCGCGTAACGTAAGCATAACAAGTCATGTGACTTGTTAATAAAACTTTTCATTGGTTCATTTTACTTTTCTTATTCTAATGATGAAAGGCTTGGTCATATGACCTAAAAATTACGCTTTTTATTACTTCCGAACATTATTTTTTCTTAAATATATGTTATAATGTTCCAGGCTAATGTACTTTCCCGGAAAATTTACAACTGTCCTGCAAGTAAAATATATTCTTTTTTCGAGAAAAAGAGCGTTTCTTCGTCCCATGACGGAGCCGTTGAGCAAAAGAGGGTCGACCTGCTGTCTTAGTCGCCGATACGCCTGAATATGAGATTCTTATCGATCACTTTATGTTGCAGGAGTAGAAAACACAACAGCCCTTGACCATTTATCTTTACTGCGTTCCTTCGTATTATACCTTTTACCCTTCATGTAATTGGTCTGCTTTATTTCACTTGCCTTTTACTGATTCTAAAACAGTGACTATTATTAAAAACTTTACCAATGTATATATTACTACCATGTTTTCTTTTAAAAACCTTTATTGTGAAAATTTCATTATACAAATACAAGCCTATAACCACGTGGGCCGGCCACGGAGCAAACTGTAATCGTATATGATGAGTAGACATTTACACTGTAGAGGAACGTAACGGGCGGGCCATTAGGTTGCAAGAACTAAGGTGTCTAACAGTTACGGAATCGGTGGACGTACATTTTATAATTAAAATACGACAGGGCCAGTTACAATAAAATTATCTAGATATACATTTGCGGGCAAGTACCATGGGTGACGTTAATTCGAACTTTCAATAGTACAGTAATCAATAACACATCAGAACTTAATATCAATAGGGATGTCGAAATATTCAATCAATTCTCGTCCCCGCCCGCCATGTGCTTCAAAACTGCATACGTATCTCGTGATTTCAAGGTTCTGCAACCAGTACACAACAAGGAGTTACGAGTCCCATTTATTCCGGCGCCATTTTGGGCGAGGACGGGCAGGTCCAGGATATAGTCAAAATGTCTCTACCAACCATCGACTATGATGATGTTCATATGCTGTATTTATTAGAGTAACACTCATCTGTCCACATGAAATTAATTTGCCACAATCTAAACATGTCATTTTAATCTTTCCAAAGTTCTTCTAAATATTTGGGACCGTTTCCCTTGCCTCTGATGCTGTCAGTGCCACTTCTTTGATGAATGTACTAGCAGGTCAGGGGTTCTCCTCCAAATCTCTCTTTTATGCAGCACTATAATTAATTGGTGCCACCTCTCCATATGACGATGCATGGTATAGTTACCATAACTATATTTTTTTTCGGTTCCTCTGGAGAGTTCATCGTGGCAGATGAAGCGTGTAACGTACCGGGCATTTACCTTTTTTTGCATGTACAGGAAAGGAAAAAAAAATCGAGCGTCCGAGTTCTAAGGTGTCCCAGGGCCATTTTAGTGGACCAGGCCCAAATCCAAAGAACAGGCCGCCATTTTGAGAGTCCTGTTGCAGCCGCCTGTCGCTGTAGCATCAAGAACAGCCGAAACTCAGCTGAATGGCAACTGAAAAGGTAAAGGGGCGCCCCACTACAGCAGACGAGCCTCCACCTAGGAAGGCCCGTTCACGCCTCCTCCCCCCCCCCCTTCGGGCACCCCACGCCGTTATTCGGAGCAGTATTGTAGGATGGCCACACCAGTGCGGCAACTTGCTAGACATCACCTCGGTGGTAACCGAATCTCAGCGCCTTGTGGTGTCTTCTATTCAGAAAACATTGTTGTGCTGCCTTCGACCTATTCGCCGCAAGTGCGCACGCAACTCAGCTGCATAGCTTGCTAGACACCACCTCGGTGCTAACCGAATCTCAGCGCCTTGTGGTCTCTTCTATTCCAAAAATATTGTTGCGCTGCCTTTGGCCCCATTCGCACATCGGTCCGCTACTGCCGCCATCTCACAGGCCAACGGGGCGCCCCACGCCGACTTTCAGCATTGTAGGATGGCCACACCAGTGCACCTTACTAGACACCACCTCGGTGCCATCCGGATCTTGGCATCTCAGCGCCTTGTGGTGTCTTCTATTCAGAAAATATTGTTGCGCTGCCTTTGGCCCCATTCGCACATCGGTCCGCTACTGACGCCATCTCACAGGCTAATGGAGCGCCCCACGCCGAGTTTCAGCATTGTAGGATGGCCACACCAGTACAGCAACTTGCTAGACATCACCTCGGTGCCATCCGGATCTTGGCATCTCAGCACCTTGTGGTGTCTTCTAGTCAGAAAATATTGTTGCGCTGCCTTTGGCCCCATCGCACATCGGTCCGCTACTGACACCATCTCACAGGCCAACAGGGCGCCCCACGCCGACTTTTACCATTGTAGGATGGCCACACCAGTGCCACAACTTGCTAGACACCACCTCGGTGCCATCCGGATCTTGGCATCTCAGCGCCTTGTGGTGTCTTCTATTCAGAAAATATTCTTGCGCTACCTTTGCCCCATTCACACATCGGTCCGCTACTGACGCCATCTCACAGGCTAATGGGGCGCCCCACGCTGAGTTTCAGCATTGTAGGATGACCACACCAGTACAGCAACTTGCTAGACATCACCTCGGTGCCATCCGGATCTCGGCGCCCCACTGCAGATGAAGTGCCTCTCAACTATGAAACCACCACGGTGACATCCGGATCTTGGCGCCTTGTGCTGGTTCCGGCCTATTCACACATCGGTCCGCTACTGACGCCATCTCACAGGCCAACGGGGCGCCCCACGCCGACTTTCAACATTATAGGATGGCCACACCAGTGCGGCAACTTACTAGACACCACCTCGGTGCCATCCGGATCTTGGCGCGTTGTGCTGCCTTCGGCCTATTCGCACATCGGTCCGCTACTGACGCAAACTCACAGGCCAACGGGGCGCCCCACTCCGACTTTCAGCATTGTAGGATGGCCACACCAGTGCTGCAACTTGCTGGACACCACCTCGGTGCCATCCGGATCTTGGCGCGTTGTGTTGCCTTCGGCCTATTCGCACATCGGTCCGCTACTGACGCCGCCTCACGTGCCAACGTATTTTCTCCGCATTTTATACCCTATGCCGCATAACAGGTCATGTGACTTGTTTATAAAACTTTTCATTGGTTCATTTTACTTTTGGTTTCCTAATGATGGAAGGCTTGATCATATGACCTAAAAACAACACTTTTCATTGGATGAAAACTTTTTTTTTTTCCCAAACGATGAAAGCCCCACCTTGTTTCTGGATGTTTCAGACTGAAGCTGGCGTCAGCATGAGAGCACCACCATCTCGTAGCTCCGTCGTGGTCATTCCGCGAGCAATCATGGCAGCCGCTCCCCACCAGAAGCCTACAGGAGTCGGGGGCCCCCAAAACTTTTGATGAATCCTCAAGGCGGAGGGGACGCTTTCGAGAATGGGGTCCAAGACCTAGCAGACAAGCGTCCGATTTCCAAGGTGTCCCAGGGCCATTTCAGTGGACCAGGCCCAAAAAGGAAACAGCCTGCCGCCATTTTGAGAGTCCTGTGACAGCCGCCTATCGCTGCACCGCAAGAGTGGGCGCAACTCAGCTGAATTGCGGCTTTTGACACAGTGGACCAAAAGCGGACGGAATGGCAACTGAAACGGTAAAGGGGCGCCCCACTACAACAGACGAGACTCCACCTGGAGAGGCCCGTTCACGCCGCCTCCCCCGGGGCGCCCCACGCCGTTATTCGGAGCAGCATTGTAGGATACCAAAACCAGTGCGGCAACTTACTGGACATCACCTTGGTGCCATCGTTCTGCTGCCTTGGAACTATTCGCACAACAGTTTGCTACTGATGACCCACCCCCCGCGACGCCCCACGCCAGAAATCTGGACGTTGTGCTGCGTTGGGACTATTCGCACAGCCGACCGCTACTTCGTTGTTTTTCCCTAAAAATGTTTATATGTTAATACTGTTTTTGTTTTCTTGTATATATTTATAAGTTATTAAAGTTTTATAATCTTACTACTTTGTTGGAGTGCTATATATTTTTAATGTGACACATAATTGTAAAAACTTTGATGTACAAAGAGTCATCCCTGGAATCTTCCGCTTCAGGCTCGGTCCCCTCCCCAATCACAATACAGGATGGTTTTCAGATAATAGGAACGCGTCTGCTGTGACGGATCTCATCAAGTGTGGGCCTTGATCTACTATAACTCCTTTGAAGAGGGGTGATTCTTTACAGCTGGGGCCATAAACTACATCTGCAGGGCTAGCTGATACCCTAGGACCGGCCTGGACAATCGGACACAGAGGAAAAGGAGTGTCAGAGGGTGCGGTAGTGAATAGGGCGAAAGGGAGGTGTCGGGCGGGCACAGGGTGTGATTCTCAGGGAAGAGCAGCCCAGATGGGGGGTGGTTTATTACCCATGCATAAGACAGAGAGCGGGGGTGACCACTGCCTGGGGGAGATGCTTGCGAGGGTGGGGAGCCATGCTAAGGATCGACAGCGTGCACAGAGTGGGTCTGGTCAAGGCATCTAAAATGACTGCCGTGCACGACAAAAGTGTGGCATTTGAAAAAAGGCAAGATGGCGCAGACAATGTTTTTCAACACTTCCTGATTTCCTTCGAATCGAACGTTAACAGACGTTGGGGCATATTACCAAAGTTAAGCGATATTTATCCCTAACGATGCTTAGCAACGATTTTTTTACCACTAAGCATCGTCAGAAATTATTGCAGATAAACCTTGCTATTATCAAGGTTTATCGGAAATACGATAAAAAACGACCGCAATGCATTAATATCGCTGAAAACTCAGCGATATTCATGCATTACCGAGCTAATGCTCTTAGCCATGTTATCCACCTCCCATTGGATAACATGGCTAAGAACTGCTCAGGGCAGGTGCTAGCTTTTGGAGATATTCGCGCTTATCGCGAATATTTCCAAAAGTTGATAATAGGAGATAGCGATGTTAGCGACTGTTTCCAGTCGCTAACATCTTGGCATGCCCACTTTGCATGTCATTAGTGATAAATATCACTCACATGCAAAGTGGGGCCCAAGATGGTCGCTATCTCCTACTAGCCGTCGCTAACTGGTGTTAGCAACAGCTAGGTAATACAGATATAATTTTATCTCCGCGAAGCGGAGCGCTGTTACAGATATATATCTTGTTTTTGAACGTTAATTTTTCAAAATCCACTGAAGCACATATATTGAGACCTAGCAAAGGCACATCGAGCTACCAGTCCCTACAATTTTGCCAAGTTTCGTGCAAATCCATTCAGCCGTTCGATTATTATTATTATTATTTTTTTTGCCCCGCGGGGCCCTTTTAAAACCTCCACATCAAACCTAAGAGGTCAAGGAGGATCTACTATGCCCCCTTATGGTCATTTGCCCCTTCGCTTTGGCCTCCTCTTGTCTCTCGATCCTACCGAGAGACAAGATGGCGGCCGCTACGGACTGTTTGCAATGTTTACAGACGCCGGAGAACCAATCAGCTTCGCAAACCTCCGTTACGAGAAGCGGAGCGCTGTTACAGATATATATCTTTTTTTGAACGTTAATTTCTCAAAATCCACTGGAGCACATATATTGAGACCTAGCAAAGGCACATCGGGCTACCAGTCCCTAATATTTTACCAAGTTTCGTGCAAATCCATTCAGCCGTTCGATTATTATTATTATTTTTTTTTTTTGCCCCGCGGGGCCCTTTTAAAACCTCCACATCAAACGTAGGGGGTCAGCGAGGATCTACTATGCCCCCTTATGGTCATTTGCCCCTTCGCTTTGGCCTCCTCTTGTCTCTCGATCCTACCGAGAGACAAGATGGCGGCCGCTACGGACTGTTTGGAATGTTCACAGACGCCGGAGAACCAATCAGCTTCGCTTCACAAAGCTCCGTACCGCGAAAAGTCCGCGAACCGGAGCGCTGCCCGGTCCGCTGTTACAGATATATATCTTTTTTTGAACGTTAATTTCTCAAAATCCACTGGAGCACATATATTGAGACCTAGCAAAGGCACATCGGGCTACCAGTCCCTACAATTTTGCCAAGTTTCGTGCAAATCCATTCAGCCGTTCGGGCTAAATGTGAGGCCAACCGCCCTATGGAAAACTCAATGTTAAAAACACGTTTTGGGACCCCCCTTTTTTCTCGGCCCCCCCTTGACGAACCCCCCCCAAATTTTCAAGGGCTGCTCAGAAACAAAATGTGCCATTTTCCTGAAAATTTCAGCCAATTCCGTCCACAAACGCCAAAGTTATTAGACATAGAATTTTCAAAAATCCCATAGAGAAAAAATCCTAACTATATATACCTACTGGCGACCGCCAGTAGGTAATATATATATATATATATATATATATATATATATATATAAACAGAAGACAACAAATACAGTGACGAATCAACATTCAGTGCATTATTGACAGGCCTTCTATTTGTACAACTGCAATCGAAGTAAAATAATGACAGTTTTTCACACTGTCATACTGCTCCCCGGAGGCCAGCTATCAGAGGTGGCAAAGACTCCAAATTAAGCACTGCATTGAGTGGAATGTTGATAAAATGAGTTCTAATGAGCTGTTTGATAGTAACATCTACTGTCACGAGTGCTGCAAAACTACGGTACCAATGAAATACATAATATGTTTATGTGGATTTTCACTGAACATCTGAGTCCCATGGCCTTACAAAGGAACTTTGGGGCATATTATCAAGGATGGCATTAAAAATGATCACCAGTTTAGCGGCAGAAAACTGCCGCTAAAGCGACGATAATGGGCTTGATAATATGCCCTTGAGAATCCCAATAGAAGTCCATGTTCTGGTGTGACATGGGCTTCTACTGGAATTCTCCAGGGCATATTATCAAGCCCATTATCGCCGCTTTAGCGGCAGTTTTCTGCCGCTAAACCGGCGATAATTTTAACGCCGCCCTTGATAATATGCCCCCTAGTCTTCTGTCTAGTTCCTCTCTGTAGACATGGAACTCCTCTGTGGCTCACAATAGCCTTATTATGTAGGGCAAGAGGTAGTTTATATCATATGTACTGTCTAGAAAGTCCTCTTCAAATAGTCTTCCCATGAGGGACACCTGTTTGAGGACATTATGACCATTCCAGTAAGGTATTAAAAGGACAAACTGAATTGCTACTAGGTGTTTAAAACATTTGTCTCTATTACCCAAAATCAATGCATTCTTTGTAGGGACTTCTGAAGGATTAAATGTTGGGCTAGTAGTGCCGAAATTTTCACCTGTGGCTTACAGCTCACTGTTACTCACTTAGATCTTTGGTGTAATAGCTGAGTCTAGCACCTTACACTGCTATATTTAAGGTCCAGTTTGCAATGTGCTTACTACTGTTTCTAAGCACCTTTGGCTTTGGGTATTAAGGTCAAGGCTGATTTGCATATGGCTGAGTCCAAACTGAGGTGGCTTGATGAGCAAAATAAGAATGGGCTGGGATGTGCTCCGAATTATTACCAGAGGCTGAGATTAATTTAAGCACCCCAGCCATCACTGTTTGTGTACTTTACAGATTAAAACAGAAGCCTGGTAATTCCTCAGGAACACAAGTTCTCCGCCAGGGCACATCAGCATCGATAAGGGATCATCATTGAAATGAAAAAGCACCCAGGGCCTCATTTATGAAAATTGCTGCATTGCTGCGACAAAACAGAGATGCAGCAGTGTTCACTGCACCCTCCTTGCGACATGATGGATGTGGCGTATTTAATGTACACGGTCCATGTCGGAAGGAGTTACAGATACGTAATTACCACTGACCAATCTGTAGGCACAAAAGTAACACATTCCTGTGATGTGTCTGAAAACAGCAACTCCAGCAATGTGTCCTTTTACATGGGGCGAGAGTCAGTCTTACGCCTGTATTGAGGCAGGTGTAAGGTTTTGACGCCGTGGCGTCTTCAAAGGGGTGCAGTGAAATCTGATAGATTTCACTGCACCACTTCTACAAGGCTTTTTATAGGGGAAGGCCCACCCTGCATACATAATACCTGATGCAGGTATAATGCAGCGCAGGGTTTAACAAAGTGATGCATCTGTTTAGATGTGCCACTTTGTAAATCGGACGCCACGTGGGGCATTTTTTACACCGCCTGTGCGTCACAAAAAGTGACACAACAGCGGTGCAAATGTGTAGCAAGGCCTCATAAATATGGCCCCCAGTTCTTTGCCAAGCCCTAGACTCTTTACAATCGCCAACAGTAAGGCATCCAGAAGGCTTCCTTGTTTAACATGTATCTTTGGATTTTGAGGCCTAATGTGATATTATTCAGTGGATGGCCCATTAAACACCGCCTACACACCAGGGCGCCCAGGGTTTCCATTCTGCACCCACGGGGTCTCTCCACTACACCTGAATTCCATTAGCTAGGAGTCTCCCTGAATGACGCTCCCTCACTCCCCTCCCCTCCCACGCATGCCCTAAGTCCTTAATCGTGCTGTGGAATCAGGGGTTCTTATAAGATTTGTGTAATTGCTTTCTCTCGTTTCTTTTCCAGCCGCTGTTGCAGCGGGCTTCAGACGCACATGTTCCCCGGTGTCTAAGTACTGACGTATTCCTATTGTACTGGCACGGGTTCGCATGTCTTCACCTCAAATCTGCCATGTCACATAAGCCTATAAGCGCCGATTCATTTAGGATAATTGCATTGGGCTCTTAGATCGAGATCCAGGGGATTTCGGAAAGGAATGCCTAGGAAAGTGGAGACATAACAACCTGATAGAAAACACGAGACCCCATTCACGGGGTAAAGCGAACTTCTTACCGCCACACAAAATGCTCTGCACATTTTCTGACTCTCATGATCCGAACGCAGGTAGGCAGATTCTTAGCACAACAAACGCAGCCCCTCACCCACCTGCCTTCATCTTACAACCATGATAGGACATGTGTTTGCCTGAGGTGGGCGGGGTCGCTGAGAGATGGCCTATGTTGGGTAAGGGTGTTAAACATTTCTGCCCACCACTCACCACTTAGATTTCCTCTGCTTCGATGGTCGCCATCGGGTGCCTGGGCCGCAATGTCTTCAGAAGGACTACTTTCGAACCTTGAGGTGGGGGGCGGGATGCGTTTATTTCTCAACCCTGCCAAGCATCAACCACCCACCCCCTCGGTGCAATATCAGCTAGTGCAGAGTGTCGGGCTTCTGCAATGTACTGTTTAATTCTGGAAGTTTTGTTTCTGCTCTTAGGGCATAGATGTTGCATTAAACACATAACCATACACATGCCCAAGTGAAGTGTTATTAAACTATGGCCCGACGTCTGGACCCGAACCCAGAACATGGCTGGATGTCAGGCAGCCAAGGACCAACGCAGGAATGTCTCGGCTTTGACAAACAGGCGCGCTGAAGCCTTCAGGGATATAAATGCCCAAGCTCCTGCTCTTTTAGTGATTACAACTTGCACAGCCTTTGAAGAATCTGCAGAAAGTCATTCTAAATGATTATTTAATCACTCTGAGCAAACTGAGGATCAAGTTACATGTATTTACAATGTTTGGGTCCTGATCGAAATTAATTGTTTTCTCCTGTGAGATCAGACCTTGAGGACTGTCTATCTGGGTGGAGGCACAATCTTGAAACTAGTTTTGGGCCCTGGAGTGAGCATTAGCATTGGAAGGGTGATGATGTTAGGAATTGGGTGAGTATTAGCAAACTCATTACCATAGACTGCGGTATGGACAGAAGCGTGCTCAATGCGCATTGTTGGAGGCACCCTCAGTTTGGCTAAAGAGTGCAATAGCAGCCCACTTCTTAAAACCACGAGCGGAGAGAAGCACGGAGCACTCTTATTGTATGGTCACTCCGTTATGGCGGCAGCCCGGATCCACCTCTGACATGCAGAAGGTGCCGCAGTAAGAACGGCCACACTGCTGACATTGGGCCTGTTGCACAAACAGTAGATCGTGCAATGCTGGGCTAAACCTCAGAAGGAGTGGGCTTGAGAACAGGAATAGAGAGGGAGGACTGTACTGGAACTTTTGTTTCCAGAAGATCTTGTACAGTGCGTGGCTAGAGTGAACTATTTTAAGAGCTGTTAGATGCAGATTGTTTCCTTATTGGAATGTGACTTACTATTAGGTGTGAAAGACTTCCATAGTCTTCTTTCTGCCTCTTACAGCTCATCACATCCACCTCTGATTTCTACATTCCCACTACACTGAAGCTTTCCAGAAGTGACATAGGTGCATGATTTAGAGTTTGGGGGATGGAATGCACCATCACAAACGTGACGGATATCCCACCCGCTATATAACACACCCCATACAATATAATGTACTGGTAATACAGTGGACAGGATAGCCATCAGGTTTATGGTGGAGTGGCCCATCTGCTACAATATTATTCAGGACCATAGTCTCTAAGAATCAATAATTAAATCCAAAACTTAAAAATTAAAGAAATGTCTGATGAGCACATCACCAGCAATCTTCATGTGAAGAACTTCCACAGCATCAAAAAGTGAAGCAAATATGTGCAAATGGGACCACCAGTATACTGGGCAAAGGAAAGAGGTGGAGGAAAAGGGTTGAGGCAGTGGGTGATGAGGAAAGGGACCCCTACATTTGACAGTTATAACACAATAGGCCTGTACAGATAGGCAGGGAGGCTGCAGTGGGGGAAGAAGTGATGTGTAGGGTTGCTAAAATAACACACGATAGATAGTGGCAGCTGATACAATTAAGTGTGGAGCAGGCCAAGGCAACATAGTGGTCTGGATCAGGTCATATAGAGGACCCTGGAACATTCAATCACAACAGAACAATGCTACGAAGCAGTGCCACAGCACTCGTTGAGGTGATATGCAGAGTTCTGATCCCACATCAAGTGTAGTGTGTGAACTTGAGACCCACATTTACAGAATATGTTAGCAGAAGCAATTTGAGGTAAAATAGGTCATCAGCAGAGGACCAAAGATGAGGTACAGTGTTCGCAGCCACACAACAACAGGGATTACACTTGATCAAAGCAAACACAAGGAGATGATGGACGGAGCGCTGAAACTTTACAGACACTCACCCCCAGTCACAGATCTGGGTTGAATCCATCTTCGTTCTTTAGCTCACTTCGCCACCCCAGTTCAAAGAATGATCCCATGAGGCACAGGGTCAAGACTGATTTGCATATAGCTGGGTCTAAACTGTGGCGGCGGAGTGAGCTAAAGAACAATGATGGATTCAACCCAGATCTGTGACTGAGGTTGAGTGTCTGAAAAGTTTCAGTTCTCCGTCCATCATCTCCTTGTGTTTGCATTAAACTTGATCAAGCCAGGGAACAGAAGAGATATTCAGGTGCTGTGCCTTGAGCACTTTACCCATGAGAGGCTGGAAGAGATTGAGTAGTCACTTTTGGTGGTGACACTCAAGGGAACATGAGACTAATTGGATGTGCAGAGTAGTATGACGCACACGTACAACAGAGGCAGGGAAGAGCTCATTCAGTAGAAAGTCTTACAGTAACAATTTGCCCAAGGTGAGTTGTGGAATGCGGAGTTCCAAAATTGCATTTGTTGTGACCGGAGTTCACCAAAATATTGTTTACCCACTAGTAGAAAGTACAGTTTTCTTACCACACAAAGCTCCAAAGTAAGCAAAGCCAACGAGGTGCAAAGCCTTATGATTTTAGGAGGCCTTAAGATCAAAGGTGCTCAGATTGCTGGCACATGGTCCTACTTTGAATTTCTTCAGGTGGATCATGGGAGAAAAAGGAAAGCCAGTGGTAAACTAAATAAAGGTGGATTACTTAAATAAACTTGAAAGAAATTCAATATCTAAATATTTTGACAATGTAGAGTTCAAGTTGGTACTAGGTCAATTGAAAATTAGGACACTTTTGCATAAAAAGATGATATTCTGTAGGCTAACTTTGAAGGAATAAGAACAAAATCTTTCTTTTGATGCAGGATTTACGAAGGTTTCTGGATTGTACTTGAGAACACAGCATAACATCTCTGAATTTGGTTAAGGAAGTTGAAGGTCTATTTTAGGGAAATCAAGAGCTTGAAAGGTGAAAATGCAATTCTGAATCTGAGAATCAAGCCAGACTCCCATATTCAATACATGAATAGGGATAAAGCGAACGTGAAGGAAACGTGGATACTTTTTATTTTTGTAGGCTGAATGGACGTGAGTCCCCTGTGGGTATCAGCCGAGACGGAGTATTGCAGATTTCCTAAAGTGCAGAGGTTTATACACTAACTCACACACAGTATATTTCAGAGGTTTGGCTACAATTCACTACATCCTGATTTTTACATTTCAATTCATAGATTCTGTAGTGATTTAAAGTAGCAGCTTCAGCTAAAGGGAACTATGCCTTATGATGTACTGCCACATGCAAGATTTGGAGTGTGCAGAAGGATCAGCTACTTAATACTGTAAGAAGAAGTTGAAGATTAGCTCATTTGAAAGGTAAGAAGATAATGTGCGCTCTGGTGGTGAGGCAATGGTATGTGCCCCAAAATTTAAGTCGCCCTCATTTTCTATTTCAGAGTTAAACCATGAAGGAAATGTCTGTAGGAAACAGAGGCCACGAAAAGAGGAGAAATTATGACTTCCTATTTGCATTTCTAAAAGGCATGTTTTGGGCAGATTAAAAGGTTCAGACTTTTATTAAAGGTCTTGATGGGGCGAGTGGGTTAATATGTTATATACCAGGGATTGCTTGGGAAGGGAAAGTTAATTGTAGGTAAATTGGGTGCTGGCGAGCGAAATTCCCCCAATTGCCTCCCTGTGACAGCTGAAGAGCAGGGGAAGAGGTGTTGGCCATTGCCGCCCGAGTTGCCATGTAAGAGCAGGGGGAGGACGCTGCCCACAAAACTCGTGCCGCCCGGGGCAGACCGCCCCCCCCCCCCACCCCTTGCTACGCCGATGTATCATCCTTAATAACTTCATTTGTGAGACGCATGTTGTGGCTTGCTGGGGAGGATTATTTATTGATCCGACTGACAGTTGAATCAAGGTCTGCAGGAACTGAGTGAAGCTTTCTTGATGATGTATGGGAACATTTGAGGGTATGGGGACTCTCTCCTGGCTGTGAAAACAGTGTCAGCAACAACTATACTAAAGCGAAGGGGATTAAACCAGTGCTTAATTTGAGCAGGTGCTTTCAGGTGCTCAGCACCGGCACTTGTTTCACAGGGCCGGGGCTACAATTTCTGACCCTGCAGGTGGTGGTCTCAATATTAATTGTTCATATTCAAAATAAAAAGAATAACATACAGTGCATGGTGACTGGCTGGTAAATGTTCATAGACAGGTCAGCATACACCTGTCCAGGGAAGCATGATTGTGTATCACCACGTTAGTGATGATGTCATTACACTGATCACAAATCCAAGAAGTCATCGACAAACTATGGCTTGCATTCTATTCCCCGAGTCTGCTGCACCCGGCTACTGCCTGAGCCTAAACCTCCCATTGGATAATTGTAGCTGGGGGCTGGTTCATGACGGAGATGGATCAAGGAAGCTGCGAGAGCGCATTTGGAACTTGGGAGTGAGGGCTCTTGAGGAAGAATAAACTAAAGTAAGTGTGGACTTTCCTCTTGCTGCGTAGTCAGAGTAGCATATCCTGCAGCCCTGCAGTGCTGCTATCCCCAACGTGCTTGATGCGGCTGTGGACCAACACAACTTTTATGCGCCATGACGTCACCTGTAGAATCTGTGCTCTGCACCGCAGCGTGGTAATTGCTGAGTGTGCGTGAGTCCAGTAGGCACCATAACCCTACATACCAGCATTGGCAGAATTACGGCTGGGGACAATGACTGTGCTGTAGCAGGCAGGGTCACAGCAAGCTGAGCAGTGGATGCCGATGCCGTCGCCATCCGTGAACCTACTAATTCCAGGCAGCACTAGCAATGACATCACCTGCTATGCCCGAGCAGCCGTCTGTTCCGCAATAAACCCAGTCATACCGCACTAATCAATATATGCAAAAAAAGCATTTTCGTTTGGTGTACATTTTTTTTTGCACTCGGTGTAGGTAAGAAAGTAAAACATGCCATCTTCCACTTCTTTAGGAATGACAACAGGAATACGCAGATTTCAAAATAGCAGGGACATGTACAGGCTGACGACAGGGATCACAGCCAGCCGCAGTGTTGTAGATGAGAGAGAGAGCAGGAGTAAAGAAGAGAAAGAAACAACAGGAGAGGAGAGAGATAAGACATAGCTAAGTTGAAGAAAAGGAGAGCAAATCAGATACAAAGAGAAAGCAGCCATGATGTGAAGAAGAGTGCATTAAGAAGAGAGAAGATAGAATGAAAGGATGTAGAGGACAGTACAGAGGAAAAAAAGCAAACAAATGATAAAACGGAGATACAGCTAATCACTGCTAGAAGAGTGATAGTAAAGAGCCAAGATCGAGGGGAGAGAGAGCAGAGCATGGATAAAAGTTAATAGGAAAAAGTGCAGGACTAGAATGAATAGAGGGCAAATCAGAAATACAGGGAATAAGGTAACACACCAAGTATGACAAGGATGATAGTAAAGAATTAGAGAGGTGAGAGGATAGACTCTTAGAGCAAAGACTTAGAGCAAAGATTTAGGGGACAGACATCGGATCAAGGTTAGAAGATAGAGACTGAGGCAGTGAGAGTGTTGAAAGTGGGGCTCACCGGAGGAAGAAGTGAGCTGTGGCCTCCTTGGCAACATTTTCAGCACCTGCACTTCTTTTTTTACAAATTAAGCACTGGATTAAACAGATCAAAATTCTTATTAGGAATTAACTGCAAGTTGTTTGTTTAACTTGCAAGGAAGAAATTGTGTTATTTTGAAGCACCTTTCTGTTGCTTATGGTTTATTTTTGAGTTGCTTATTTGGATAGTGAACCTAGATGTATGGTCGTGGAGCAATGAAACCAATAGAACCTAGAAGCCACATTCCAGCTTGAGGGTGGAATATGTAAGATGCAGCGGTCAGGAAGGAGAATCCAGTATCACGGTAACCAGAAAAAGTGAGAATTTCTTGCATTATTAAAGACTAGAAAGGACATAGCAAGAGACAGTTTGAGCAGCATTAAGAAACAAAACAAGCATTGGCAAAGCCAACAGGTCTCGCCTATGCAAGGCTATTGGCTGTCCCAGTGTGTTTTAGCCATGTTGTACACCAGTGTGGCTGCTGTTCAGCATGGCTAAAAGGTTGAGCCGTACAGTTGATTGGCGAGTGAAGCAGCTTAAAGTGGAGTGGCATAGAGTGGAATGGTGTAGAGTGGCTTACAATGGAGTGTCTTCAAGTGGATAACATGGAGTGCCGTGGAGTGTCTTAGAATGGAGTGTCGTAGAGTGGAGTGTTGTAGATTAGAGCGTAGTATTGTGAATTAGTTCGGAGTATCGTACTTTGGAGCGGAGTGTCATGGATTAGAGCGGAGTGGCGTAGAGTTGAGTGATGTAGAGTGGAGGTTCATACAGTGGCAGGGCATAGGGTGGAAAGGCGCAGATTGGACTTGAGTATCCTAGCATGGAACGGAGAAAAGTGTAATAGAGTGAAGTGGAGCAGAGTGGCATGGAGTGGAGGGTTATAGAGTGGAGGGTTGTAGAGTGCAGGGTCTAGGATTGACGGGTAATAGAGTGTTGTGGAGTGGTGCATAATGGTGCAGAGCGGAGTGGAGTAGAGTGTTGTGGAGTAGAGTGTCTTAGAGCAATGTGGAGGGATATAGAATGAAGAGGCATAGAGTAGAGGAGCATAGAGTGTAGTAGAGTGGAGTGGAGTGCCGTGGAGTGGAGGTACACAGAATAGTGTAGCACAGAGTGGAGTAAAGTGTTGAACAGTGGAGTAAAGTCTCATAGAATGAGTAGAGAGGAGAACCGTGGAGTGGAGTGCAGCAGAGTGGAGTGGCGAAGAATGGAGAAAAGTGGCATAGAGTGTCGTTGATTGAAGTGGTGTAGAGTGGCATGGAGTGTTGTGTGGTAGACCATCGTAGAATGGAGTAGAGTGTCATAGAGTGTCAGAGTGCAGTAGAGTGTCAGAGTGCTGTGGAGGATCGTAGAGTGTAGGAGCGTAAAGTGGAGTAGATTATTGTGGAGTTGAGTAGAGTGTTGTAGAATAGAGTAGAGTTGAGGGGCATGTAGTGTTTAGAGTGGAGTGGCATAGAGTGTCATGGAGTGGAGTGGCATAGCGTGGAGTGGCATAAAGTTGAGTAGAGAGGAATGGAGTAGAGTGTCATAGTGTGGAGAGTCGTAGAGTGGAGTAGGTATTCATTTTTTTCACAACCCTGCCAAGCATCAACCACCCACTCCTCGGAGTCTTATCAGCTAGGGCAGAATGTCAAGCTTCTGCATTGCACTGTCTAATTCTGGAAGTTACATTATGCTCTTTTGACATAGATGTTGGTTTACATACATAATCATGCACATACCTTAGGGAAGTGCAGTTAAACTAGTGAAGTGGGATAGTGTGGGGTAGAGTGTCATAGAGTGGTATGGATGGAGTAATGTAGAGTGGAGTAGAGTGTCATAGGGTATCCTAGGGTGGAGTAGCATAGAAAGGCATGGAGTGTTATAAAGTGGAGTGGTGTAGAATGGAGTGGCACAGTGGAATGGGGGTAGAGTGTCATAGTGTGTCGTGGAGTGTAGTGTTGTAGAGTGGGGTAGAGTGTCGAGGAGTGGAGTTGCGTAGAGTGGAATATGCATGGTGTGATAGAGCATTGTCATTACAGACAACACATTTATAATTGACATGGCCCGTACATTATCATAATGTTTTACTGATGAAACTGTACAGTGTACAAACAATAATATGTGGAAGTGACATCACCAAGTGTACTAATTTGTTTTGATCGTATCAAAATATTTGTTTCTTGCACACTACTGATTTACAAAAAAGTGCTTCATTTTCGCTTTCCTAATTTTGCTATATTCTGAAATATTTGTACATTTAATTACAGACATTTAAATTTTGTTGTGTACTAGGAAAAATAGCATCCTACAGCCTCGTCTCATAATATTGTTACATAAATCCTCTCACTTCGAAGTCAGAGAAAGGAAAGTAAACATCAATCTCCTTTGTAACTGACATTGACCTCTGTCTTTGAATGCACATTACAAGTGACAAGATGAAAACGTAACTTATAGGCCTGTTTACAGAAAGCGAGCACTCATAGACACTTTTGTGGACGAAAACAAGGAGCCCTAGGAAACACGCTATGCTCTAAAGGTTGGAGTAACTCAAGCTGGACAGCCAAAAAGAAATAAAGGCAGCAAGTAGAAAGCATGCAAATTTGACTAACAAACCACAAAGCCAATGATGAGCAATGGGCGGAATGCATTCCTAGGGAAGCTTTCTAAATGGCCCCAAGATGTCTTTAGCAAACCATGCTGTCTGGTAGGCTTCAATGTAAAAAGGGCTGTTTTAGAGTGTGACTTGCTCCTGGTTGTGTGAGATGCACCTGAAATGGACAGCTTGTTGTAAAGATAACCACACAGGGAAAGGGTCAGTGTTTGATTGGAGAACAGGCAATCTTTCGGCAGCAAAGGGGAGTCGATTGGGTATAAGGAAAAAAGGGGTAATCTCATATGGAGAGTTTACACAACCCATAGGATCTACATGTTCTGGTGCTTCTGCAGAAAGTAGATCTGCCCTTTATGTACTTAATGGATTTACAGTTTCCTAATTTGGGGGAATTCCCTGTCACTTGGATTGTGTAAAGGAAATGATTAGAAATGAAGGGTAAAGTTCAGAACATCATATTTGCTTCGAAAGATTTGAAATAATTCAGACCCACAGACATAAATGGAATGTTCAAACACCCATTCTGTTGAGTGACTGCTAACCACAGGCTGTTTTTCTGCCTTGGAATTCATTCTGTAAATAATATTGCACATGCTCCAAATAGCATAACTGTTAGAGGCTAAACAAAAACAATACATTCCAAAATAACAAAATAGCATCAAAGTCAAGAACAATATCCATAGAGTATACAAGATTGCAGAGACCTGTTGACAAGAAGAGAAGGGAAGTGTTTGTGTCCTCATATCTTTAAAATAGTTCATGCTAATAAAAGCCATTGTTATGATGAGAAGAGGGAAAATCAACCTTGGTGAAGTGGTTAAAGAAAAGGAAAGTCTCAATAATTATGTACAAACCACATACAAAACACTTCATTGTTTAATTGAGGTATTTCACCTCAGATTTAAAAGCAGTGACAGAAGATGTGGCATGAACACATTTTGTGGAAATAATCCAAATCGCTCAGGAGCATGATTTATAATCTCTCATCTGATGGATCATTTTAAGTTGACTGAGTCTCAAAGGGAGCTAGCAATGATAAAATGATTCAACTTTTGCATAGCCCATTTGGCCCCGCAATAAGGACCTGGAATCAGTAATTGAAGTAAAGTTGTTTTATTTGTAATTAATAAGCAAATCAGTGTACATTCATATGAAGAGAATATTAATGTGCATGTGCTTATCCCCTAAACATTATGACATTGGAGTATACCTGATTGGCATATTTGAGGTACTGGAAAGTCCCTTGTAAAGTGGCATACCATGTATCCAGGGCCTGTACTTTAAATGCTACTAGTGTCCCACCAACATAAGTAGCCTTTGAAACCTGTCTCAGGCCTGCCACCGCAGTTCCTGTGTGTGCACTTCGACCTGACTTTTAAAATGACTTGCCAAGCCTCAAACTCCCCTTTTATTACATATGTCACACTTAAAGTAGGCCTTATGTAACCCGAAGGGCAGGGTGCTATGTAAGAATAAGGTAGGACATGTACCTTTATGTTTTACCAGTCCTGGTAGTGTCAAACAGCATATTTTGTTTTTCACTACTGTAATGCCTACTCCTCTCATAGGTTAGCGTTGGGAGTTCAATAATACACTTTTAAGCTGTAATTCCTGATCAGAGAAGAGTAGCTTTTTGATGTTTCATATATTTGAACTGGTAATGATAAATCTTCCTTACTGGTGAAGTTGGATTTAACATTACTGTTCTAGAAATGACACTTTTAGGAAGTGGACATTTCTCTGCATTTACTGCTCTGTGTGCCTGGCTGCCTGTCTCCAATACATGTCTGGCTTGGGTGACAGCTGCACTTTCTGCACTCCCTCTAGACAGTCACAACACAGGGAGGAGAGATGTGTGTGAGTACCCATCTACATACATCAACATTCTGATGGCCTTGCCTGGGCAGGATGGATTGGCAAGATTAACGATTCACTTGAGTAGGCTGTGTCTCCCTGGCCCCACACTAAGGACTGATTACCTCCCACAGATAGCCTGGCAGACAGGACTGGGATAGCCTGGCAGATAGGACTGGGTGGAAAGGGATACTTGTGCACTTCAGAGAGCTGCTTTGAAGTCACCCCTGCACATTAAAGGCACTTTTGGGTATAAGTAGTGGTTCTCCTACCCCCTAAAATCAGACACTTCTGGATCTTGAACTGAACCTATGTCAGAAGGACTGCTGTGCTGCTGCTTAAAGGACTCCTCTTTGGACCGCAGACTTGGAAGGTCTGCTTTTCTACTGTGTTGCCCTGCTGCTCTCTGACTCTGATGAAGGAGAACTGGACTCTGCCTTCCCCCCAAGTGATCTTTATGGGCTTCTTTGCTGGCCTCCTGTTGCCTGAGTCTCAGGGATATCAAGGTCTCTAAACCCTACTCTTGTACTTGGTTCACTGGAAGTGGCTCAGATACTTGCAACACGGATTTCAACACATCTCCCTTCTGCGTGTAATAGAACCGATGCATTAACCCGGTTGTGGGAGTAAACTCGGAGCATCACATGGGGAACCAGTGCTTTGCGTCCATTTCTAACAGTAATGTTCCTAATGTATTTTTCCAATCCTCACTCTTGTCAAGTGTATGTTGCAGCATTGCTGGACCTTTAACATCCTGCAGACTCCGCCCTCTTTTGCGAGAAGGATGTCTAATGCAAGACGATTATGCAAACTATAGATCTCATAGCTACCATTTCAGTATCTAAATCTAATAAGGGACTTGCTGTACTTGTGGCCAATTTATCCACTATGGTGGACAACTTTCTAATCTTGAGATCATTCAAGATTACACCTACAAATGGAATCATTGCACCAAAATGTCTCCCACAATTTCAGCATCATTACTACCTCGCTTCGTTCTAGTTTTCCTCTCCCACACAGGATCAGTTAAATGTTCTACATGATAAATCTTTGGGAAAACTGCACCTAAATGACATGTTCCATACCACCCCCTGAGAAATTTTAAGTATGCATTGTCTCCACAAACAAAAGTAACTCCAGGAATAAATGGATCTTGTCCTCTCAAGAACAGAAGCCAAACTCCTACTTATGACCACAATCACTTGTGCCCTTGAACTTAGTGTTGAGGGTCGATTTTTCTCTAGTCACACATAATTTGCTTTTATGTTGCCAATCTAGGAGTAGTGCAGACATAACTCTTGAGTCTCGACGTTCCTTCTTCTTCTTTATCCCACAGTCCTTTATATCTCTCATCCCCTCCTTTTTTCTCCCTTGCATTTATTACTCTATTCCTGTCCTCTCAAATTCAAAAAAGTTCTTCTCAACCATAGTTAGAGAACAAGTCAAATTGTTTCTATGAGCATAGGCTGTGTCCAGTTTAATTTTCTGCCCAAGGGCACTGTTAACTGTATCCCTTGTTTTAGCATGATAATACCTACTCAAATATTTGAGCAAAGGAACTTCAGAAAGTACCAATTCAAGTAATAATATTGAAAATGTCTCTTTCCATAGGACAGAATTAACAGAAGGCTATACATAACACGAGTGGCAGCTGGTGACTTCTGAAAGTAGTGAGGTATAAAAGATAGTGATGAGTTATTTTATTTATTTAAAAACAAAAACAAATTTTAAGGTCCTCATTCGCCAATGAGTAGAAACAGAGCTATTGCATTGCTCCCATGACCTACGTCTTGAAGGTACCAACTAGAGCACTCTGAAGCTAATTGGTGGTGCTTTACACAGAACCTTCCTGAATAGATGTTCTGATTCCTGGGCGCCCTTCAGAACCAGGGAGGTAAAGTATATAAAGTGTACAGGCTTAATCATTGGACCAAGCTGTTAATTTTAGCGGGAGGAAAGCCAGGCCTCACACCGGTACCAAAAATCCAGCCTATTTTCCCTGTTGTTCGTAGGGGTCTTTTTTGCCATAATAACTCTATCTCATTTCATAGTATAATTGACGGAGAAAACCCATTCTGAAAAAGAGGGGGGAATATCCTGTATTCACTTTTTACATATTTCTCTTCTTGCCAACAAGATTAAATCGAATGATAACTTATTCATCCATCTGGGGAGTGCCTCACATTTTGGTAATAAGCCAAAAAACACTAAAAGTCGGCTTACCTGAATGTTGAAACCCAACATAACTCCAATACCTTTAGTTACCTCCTCTCAAAACGATTGGAGCATGGGACACTCCAGAAACATATGGATGTCATCTGCTTCCGGAAGATGGCACTTCAGACATTTAGGCAGGGGACCTTTCGAGAACTTCGCAAGTTTATGTGGAGACCAGTACACCCTGTGGATACAGAAGATATGGTTCCTTTTCAAATATGCAGGCTGGACCGTAGCATACAAAGTGTCAAGAGATACTTACCATAAATCTTTAAGATGGCCATCCGGCAAACTCTCTCCCCACACCTCCGTCGGTAGGTCAAATTCTCCTTCCTCCAGGTCCATCATTAGCCAATAAATAGTTGATAACTTCATCTTTTTCCCAGACTTTTTCCACATCCAGACCTATACTCTGATGCCAAATCTTTATTTGCCAGTATTTGAATTTTGAGAGCCTATTATCCGTAAGAAAAGACAGGTCCTCCCATGATAGCAGAGACTCCCCTGAAACTAGTGGACCCCATGGTGATGAGTTACAGTTGGAAATCACAAGTTGCGGACTTGTACCAACACTATGTATCAATAGTAGATATAGAAAAACCTAAGCCAGCAATTGACACTAATAAAAAGAGAAGCACGGATCTTGTCAGGCGGTGCCCCACCCAGTGAGCTACACAGTGGTGGTGGGCCTTGACGTCATAAATGATGCTAAGGGTTTCAGATAGCAGAATTTTAACTGATGAGCTATCTTGGAATACACTTTGATAGAGGAAGTTGCCAAATGACACTAGACCCTTGTGGTGCTGCAGAGAAATTGGCAGCCTTTGTTAATAATAAATCAGGTTACTGATCTTCCGTGTCAGACATTTTGCCTCAGTTTCATGGCCTTTTCAGAGCTTCTTCTTGATAGGGGGTAACTTCTGAAATGTTCTCCTTAACTGGACTTTGTTGCTTGGTTTTTCTCACGAGACAATCACTCAAAAGCTCACACTTTTGGGAAAGCAATGTCACCCACACGTACGTTGAAACCATGGAAACATCACACACAAGCAGTCTGAAAACTTACTTCACATGATGGTCTCCAATCTATTGCTTGCACTTGCATAATGTTTTAATTTTTGATACGTTGTTAGCAGTCTCTTCATTACATTCTTGCCATTTTGTATCATTACTGTTTAGGCCTCAGCCGAATGTAATCGGCATCCAACCAATCATTCACCAATTAATTATCAATCCTTCATACAGACAGATCCATCCAACCGTTTAACCACTCACATACCTACACAACACATACACAAATCAATAAAGAAGCACACAACCACACACTCAGACAAGCAATGAAGAAGTGTTGCATTTACGCCAGATCTAATGTTTTCCCCATGTTTGTTTTGAAATGTGCTGTGTTATTCCCTTTTTTTGTGAAATGCTGTTGTTTCAGTATTTGTTTTAATCTGTTATGTATGTACAGTAGTTTAGAAGTTGCTCTGTATCTCTTTGCATTCACTTTTGGGTGCAATTTTATGAATAGTGCTGTGTTGGCTTTCATGTTTGTAAAGTGATGCTTTTGCGTGGTGCACATTGTATGGGAGTGTGCACTTTCCAGAGCCCCCCCGTTCCTGAGAACATCGGCCCCTTTGATGCAGTAAGTGTGCAGTTTGTCTCTTGTTTATGAAAGGCCTATTGATACCAACACACGCTGCTGATCATGGCAGCACCCCAGTCTCTAGATAAACACAGAGAATCCACAGATGGGTGTATGGGTGGTCCCTACAGTGGTGGGGAGCACACAGTGTTCTTTAAATACCCCCCACACCCCAAAAGGACCCTGGTGTCATTGGGGTCTTCGCACCCCTCTTTCTAGGATGCGGCGTGCTGCTAACCTATGACTACGCAGGAGCACTTTTTAATTTGACTATGTGTGGTGCATGTGAGGTATTGTGAGAATGAGTGAGTGGTGGGGTTTGAAGTGACTTAAGTGATAGTTAAAAAGTACCTGGCACGTGGGGTTTACTCAAAAAACGTTAATGGACCCACGTGCTGGTACTGTTAAAAGGGGTGATTTATGAGGTTTTATGTAATATGATGTACATTACCTTGTGTGTGCGTCAACATCTATGTACCAGCAGCAGTCTGCCCCAGCTGGCTACCATTTGGCTCCAGCATTTCCCCGAGCTGTCCAGGCTAGACACTGAGCTATCTTCTTTCTCAGGCCCGGCCTTGAGTTACACTTACCAGGGCAGTTGCAAATCATCTACCTGGGATGGGGCCACATGAGAGGGGGTTGTGGAAACAAGGGGAAATTAACGAAAATACCCTGTTGCCATTGGCGGGCATAACCAGGAGGACATGGTTTAAATGTGATGACAAATGGCACATATGTAGGCACCATATATTGGTTAAAATATGGTACACTCTAATGGCTAATTCACAGGGGGTTGCATCTTTTTAACAACATTATCCTAGTACAACGCAATTACCATTTAACTTGGGTGGGCTCACGTTCTGCAAATCATGTTTTGAAAATATATCGTAAAATATATCACACACAAACTACAGAAAAAGTTCTGTTTCTTTTGAAGAAAAGGACTGGCTCAGAAGTCGGAGTACAGAGGGAGAGAAGTGGTGGGCTATCGAGGACACCGAGGGAGGCAAGAGCCAGGCGACTGAATACATGTAAAAACAAATGGTTTTAAAGTGTGCACGGTCTGACTGGCTACCCTTTAAAATAATTTATTTTACAATTACAGAAGTCAGAAATAAAAAAATATCCTTATCTCGACAATCTTCTTCCTTGAGAGCTGACACTATAGAAATACACCAGACCCTCGTTGCCTGCCTGTAATGACGTGCACGCAGGGCAGAGACCACAGGGCTCGTGAAAACAAATTGCTAGCCCTTCCCACCCAGCCAATCCGAGCACTGCTCTCATGCTGTCTATAATAGTAAACAGCAGAAGAGCAGTGCAAGAATTGGCTGGGACAAGCAAACACTGCTCCATCCTTGACCGATGGGACTGTATGCTGCTTCCCCAACTCCCTGACAGTGCTGACTGTGGAAGCCTGAACTACACATGCCAGACTGGCCACAGCAAAATATCAGCCAATTTGACATGCGCAGTTCAGTTACACAGACTCAACGGGTTGCCATGGCTACTGCTGGGAGAGGCAGTCATTTAGGAAGCAATGCATGTCGTACAGTACACAAGTATTTTCATTTTGGTAGGGATAATGTTTTTACATTTGGATTAAAAAAAACGAAGCCAGGAATGTAGTGGCATGCATTGGGGGCAGGGGATCAATGCCCCTACACTCCTACAGAGGAACCGCCCCTACAGAAAGCCATATGTAAGAGGAAGATGGTAGTAGGTAATTCCTTCTGCTGCTTGCGCAGGTAACTGCGTATAGACTTCACAGTTCTTTACATCCGTATAGTCAAGTCAACATTCCTACTATTATATCTTCGTCTATTTGTGTTATTAGTTTCCATGGCTTCTCTAGAATCAGACTGTTAAGCAAGGTTTGTAGCAAGTGAATTTCTCCAGTGCACTTCCACTTATGCAGATGACAAACTCCATAAATCATGTGATGAAGTTATTTCTAAAGTCTTTGTGAGTCTTCCTTAGCCATATTCCGTGCTCTTCTAAATAACACACTCACGCTCCTTCAGCAGCCTTGGGCATAAGTAATCTTCTTAATTCTTTTAGCAAAGTTCAGTCAAGAGTCTCTAATAAAACAAAATTCCAAAGTTCAATTCAATGGCAGCACAATTTCCAAAGACACTCATCAAGGAAAGCTGTTTCACAGAGGCTCACCTGGGATCTCACTGTTATCCTCCAAATTACATACTTGCCTTTCATCATTATTTGCTGCAAAGTATATCCATTCAGGGGATGAGTATCTACGACATGGCACTCCACCTCTTTTTGATCTCCTGAGTACAGGTTGTTCACCTTCTCTATTCCTCAGGCCAGAATCCTCAGTATCCTCAGGACAGTACTCAGTTCTCGTTCCGGAGGCAATCTTGATCTTTCTTTCTTCCCATCTCAGCCAACTTTCCTCAGTCTCTACTCACTGTGACACAGCACTAATCCTTTCGTCAGTCTGGCTTGGGTAGCGGTTCAGTCCCAGACTCCTCAACTGTCAGTTCATCAAGACCCCCCTCAGGTGGAGGATGTGCTATCAAAGGCTCTTGCCGAGTCTCGGCATTCCGTGCACCCTCTTCTGGCTGTCTCTCTGTTGTGGCTTGCACTTCGGTAAGAGGCACTATCACATCAAGAGAACACTCCACTGTTTAAGTGTGGGCCGCATAAATTCAGTTGGGAAGAGCCCCACACTTTACAGCAATATTCTTCACTTGGATAATCGGGTATGGTCCACCCCACCGAGGTTCCAGACACATTTTCCAAAGTGTTTCTTCAACAAGACCCAGTCACCAGGACTGAGGCCATGGCACTGCTCCAGACATGGAGAGGTGGCAACAACTTCAACCTGGCGGGACACAGATTGGGCCACATCAGCTAGTCTCTAGCAATACTCAAGTCCCATGTCATCTATAATGTTCCCCAGTGCATTTGCGGGCACTGCAGGCAGTTTCATTGCTCTCTCCATGATTATTTTGTGTGGGGACAATCCTGTTTTTCTGTCACGAATGCTATGACGACTCATCAACACAAGAGGCAAAAATAAGAAGGGACTGTCAAAGTGTGTGTTGTGGTTGTGTGTTGTGGTTCCTGCCAACTCTGGTTTGTACAAAGGAACTCTTGTGCTGATGAGTCTTCACAGTTTTCCTCCTACGTCTGCCATTTCTTTTCTTTCTCTTTCTCAGTTTCTTCTTGCATCAATACAGGGTACAGTCATGTTCCCTCTACAACATCAGTTCTCCACCGCCGTTGTTCTGTATCCCACCTAGCATTGGCACAGCTCTGCACTGCCTCTCGGACTCTCTCCTGATATTTTCCCTTTTGCCTAACATGAGCTACACACTCCCAAGCGTTTAGTGCTTCATACTGTGCAGGCCTATGAGGCAGTTTTATTTAGTAAAATACCCTTCTCAAATTTTCAATAATTCAAAGATTAAATTTGCCATAGCGTGGAAACATCAATGCACCTACTTTCTCTATGCTGTTATTTCATTGCATGAAGGCCCACATTTATGGCCATATATTGACCTGGCATGTCTTCAGATGGTGCCCCTTCCCCCTTTTAAACAGGTATACTCACATTTCCCGTAATCAGATTTGTTATAGCCTTAGAGAATTTAATTTTTCAACAATAATGTCAACAATCACAAGTAGGATTTCATTTCAAACCAGGAAATAATTCTTTACCCACAATTGTCATTCAGCGTCAACAATGAATAACAGTAAGGCACTAATGCCAAATGTCCAATCCCAGCATGGCACACCATGACCTACTTCTCACCCCTGCAGGGGCTTACCCTTCATTACAATTTTTCACGAATGTTACAATAGAAGCACAACAACCATGCCAAGGAAAATGCAACAAATTTGTCTGCACCACTAAAGAATCAGTAGTATTCAGTGACATAAGAAATGGTCCGGATTGACTCTTTATGGTCTACTCTGACTCACATTCGAGTAAAAGCTCAACCAATGAGGAATGATCCGGATTAGTGTAGCTTCACCCCTATGCAAAAGGATCCACTACACCTCACCAACCACACCTTACTCTCACACAAAGGTATATGTCCCTACCCCAATTGTGCCGTCGATGGTACCTCACGACAAGCGCCATAAACTTTAGCAGACAGTTACAACACAGTTTTTTCTACACTGATAACATATGATTATCGAGGGAACTAAGGTTACATCAAGCCCAATAACCACTTGAGCTTCTTTGCATTAAGCGCTTTCACATCCACACAACAACTTAAAACACCACTGCATCACACCATGCAATATCCGCATAACACGGCATGCTAGACATATGAAATTGCATGAGCGCAACCCTATTGATGCGCACTCTGCTGCTATAACTTGCTATTGAACTACTGGAACTCCGCTGATCCTCCGACTCGAGACATAGGCTTTAGGGGTTTGGACTGGTATTTGGCAAGATCAGTGGCAAAGGTAGCCCTATGGCCGCCTGTGGCGGTCCCTACTTTTGCCGCCCATGGCGGCCCCATTGAGGAGCGAGGGGTGCTGGCGAGATTCGGTGGCGATTGCCACCCTGCAACGTCCGCAATGGAGGGGGGTGGTTTCCGCCCCCGAGACGGCAGGTAAGATAGGGAGGAGGCTGCCACCCCAAAACTCATGCCACCCTGGGCGGACCACCCTCCACCTCCCCTTTGCTACGCGACTGGGCAAGACTGGGCTCTCACATTGATACCGTAACTCCCTCTGTCTCAAGAACTAAACCATCCAACAAGCTAATATCTGAGAGCGTGATTTACAATCTCTCATCTGATGGATGTTTTTAAGTTGACTGAGACACAAGGGGAATTTACAATAATAAAATAACTCAACTTTCGTGTAACACATTTGGGCCCACAATAAGGACCAGGAATCAGTAATTGAAGTTAAGTAGTTTTATTTCTAATTAATAATCAAGCCAGTATATCATGAGAATATATCAAGAGAATATTAAAGAGATACAGAATTACAGCTGACAAGCTGAAGTATCGCAATAGGGTCAGCCTCAGTAGAATCAAATATACAATTAATAATCAGATCCACAGCAATACAAAAACTGAGAAATAGGAATAGGTGTTCTTTAAAGATACTCCAATTCTCTCTCCTAAACATGAATACGTTCTAGGGTCATTTAATTAGGGATCTACATTCAGAATAAGGGTGGTTCGTAGAATAGGGTCTCAAGGAAGTTTGGAAATGCGAGAAGGTGCCAGCACAGTAAAGACTCCAGTAGAAGTCTTCCAGAACTGGAATAAGTTTTTAGAATGAAGCTTTACACTAGAAAGAATAAAAGAAGTAGAGAGGTCTGTACTCCTCCAAGTATAGGGAATCTGCCTTACATTCTAACAGTGTAAGCCCTAATTGAAATCAGTAACACTCCAACAACAATCATATCTCTTTCCATACTAAGAATCAATCAATTCTCTTCTTGTGCTGTGCATTTGCAACATTCCCAGACTTTCTCAGCCCCCAGAACTTGTACAGTTACTGCAACATTGAACATTTGTTGATCCTGATATGCAATGAAGACGACGCAACATCTGCTCATTAGGTCTTCACGTTTCTTGCCAAGATGTCGCTTCTCAGGCCTTACTATCAAAAAATTAATACAAGCAACCATTTTCTCTAGCTAATGAAACCATGAGAATGCACTGGCAAAGAAAAAGAAGACGTAGCAGAGTAAAATACATAAAAAAATTTAGGCCATCAGTCAGGCTAACTTTAAGTAAGCATTTAAATGTGCACCTTAAATACATGGTTATACCTGTGTACATGTAACTCAAAAACAAACAGAATGCGTGAGTAAAAGAATACATAATTACACTTTCATATGTAACTTTCAGAATATATGCAAATTTAACCTAAAGTATAAATGCAAATGTGAATACAGAATACATCTTCATGTTAAACTGAACATTAGTGCACACACTTATAAACCTTAAGTTTCTACAATGAATACATTTCATTAATGCGTTTTGTAAATAGAATCCGGGGCGGCTCCTCCGCTAACGTGGTGGAGCGTTGCCCCACTGCTCTTTGAGCAGGAAAACCAAAATGATAATAACATAGTTATTAATCATTTTATTTTTTGAAGGTTTGGGGCTGGGTTAAGGTGTACCTGGAGGCACAGGAGGAGGAGTGACTTGAACTCTCCAAGTGCCCATGACTGCTTGGCTGGCCACCTTGGCCTAACCAAACAGTCATGCGCACTTTGCATGTTCCCCACCCGGCTGTATTACACAGCCCGGTGGGGAACTTGCCAAGGCCCCCGGTCCCCATTTGAGCGCCGCTCTATGGCACTCAGACCAATAACAACGCTGCATTGCAACGTTGTGGCTGGCTAAGATAAGCAAATTATTGGCGATGGAGAGCCTGGGTGCTTCCTGGTTCTGGTGACTAGAGAAGCGGCGGTGAGACGCAGCTGGCGGAACAGGTAAGTGTTATTTTTTTTTTTTGTCCCCTGCCTCTCCACCCTTATTCCCTGCCAGCCACTACTGAATATAGTGTCACATGTAAGTGCATAAGGGCACATCTGTGACGTTTAGGGGTGAACTCTAAATTGCGCAGATCCATAATGCTTCAGTGTAGGTATTTTATACTTAGACTTCAAACCGAAAACAGCTGAGCTCATTGGCACCAATGGAACTGATTTGCATCTTCACTATAGAAACCTTACCTTCTCCAATTTCCACCTACATCATTGTCCTTGTCCACCAAAACAATAGCGTCCAGCACATCCATAGACCAAACTGACTGGGAGGTGGCTTTGCAATCATCCACTGAACATCATGGAGCTGTTCAGTGCAATATAACCTAATGCCCACCTCCTTAATTTCATTCCATGTCACATCCCAGTGACAGCCACTCAGACTATGGCGTTTTACCATATCCATCGACCACCAAGGCCCAACAAGCATTCAACACGGAAATATCTGATCAATCAACCAATCAATCAAGAGTATTTGTAAAGCGCGCTACTCGCCCGCTAGGGTCTCAAGGCGCTGGGGGGGCTGCTACTGCTCGAAAAGCCAGGTCTTGAGTTGCTTCCTGAAGGAGAGATGGTCCTGGGTGAATCGTAGGTGGGTGGGGAGGGTGTTCCAGGTCTTGGCCACCAGGTAGGTGAAGGATCTTCCTCCGGTGGTGGTTCTGCGGATCTGTGGGACGGTGGCGAGGGTGAGGCTGGCGGAGCGGAGCTGGCGGGTTGGCGTGTAGAACGTGAGGCGGTTGTTGAGGTATTTGGGGCCCAAGTCGTGGAGAGCCTTGTGTGCGTGGGTGAGGAGTCTGAACGTGATCCTCTTGCTGACGGGGAGCCAGTGCAGGTCCCTCAGGTGGGCAGAGATGTGGCTGTGTCGGGGGATGTCAAAGACGTGTCGTGCTGAGGCGTTCTGGATGCGCTGGAGTCTTTTCTGTAGTTTGGCAGCGGTCCCAGCGTAGAGGGCGTTGCCGTAGTCCAGACGGCTGGTGACGAGGTCCTGGGTGACCGTTTTCCTGGTTCCAGTGGGGATCCAGCGGAAGATCTTACGGAGCATGCGGAGTGTGTTGAAGCAGGAGGAGGTAACGGCGTTAACTTGCCTGGCCATCGTGAGGGAGGAGTCAAGCATGAAGCCCAGGTTGCGTGCGTGGTCCGTGGGCCTGGGTGGGGGGCCCAGAGCAGGGGGCCACCAGGAGTCATCCCAGGCGGAGATAGATGGGCCGAGGATGAGGACTTCCGTCTTGTCTGAGTTCAGTTTCAGGCGGCTGAGCTTCATCCAGTCTGCAATGTCTTTCATTCCGTCCTGGAAGCTGGCTCTTGCGGAGGTGGGGTCGTTGGTGAGGGAGAGGATCAGTTGGCTATCGTCGGCGTAGGAGATGATGTTGAGGTTGTGCTTCCGTGCGATGGCTGCGAGGGGGCTCATGTAGACGTTGAAGAGGGTGGGGCTGAGCGAGGAGCCTTGAGTTACGCCGCAGATGATCTTGGTGGCTTCTGCGAGGAAGGGCGGGAGACGGACTCTTTGGCTTCTGTCGAGAGGAAGGAGGTGATCCATTCCAGGGCCTTTCCTTGGCGTGGCGGAGGCGGGTTGGCAGGGTGCGGTGGCAGACCGCGGCGAACGCAGCCGAAAGGTCGAGCATTATGAGGGCGGCGGTTTCTCTGTTGTCGAGCAGGGTCCGGATGTCGTCGATGGCCGCGATGAGGGCGGTCTCGGTGCTGTGGTTCGCTCGGAA
This sequence comes from Lissotriton helveticus, assembly GCF_964261635.1. Taxonomy (NCBI): domain Eukaryota; kingdom Metazoa; phylum Chordata; class Amphibia; order Caudata; family Salamandridae; genus Lissotriton; species Lissotriton helveticus. The sequence continues at coordinate 899,470,574 of NC_136057.1, forward strand.
TCCGGACTGCGATGGGTCGTGGGAGCCGTTCGTCTCCAGGAAGGCTGTCAGCTGTTTGTTGACGGTTTTCTCGATGACTTTTGCAGGGAAGGGGAGGAGCGAGATGGGGCGGAAGTTCTTGAGGTCTGAGGGGTCTGCGGTGGGTTTCTTCAGGAGGGCGCTGATCTCTGCGTGCTTCCAGCTCTCCGGGAAGGTGGCGGATATGAAGGAGTTGATGATGTCCCGAAGTTTGGGTGCGATGATGGAGTCGGCTTTGTTGAAGATGTGGTGTGGGCAGTGATCCCATCAAAGCAGCACCACCACATCTGAAAACAGCCTCGTCCTCGGTAAAGCACCTACAGCGTTCTTGAAGGATGCCTTCCTTGACCTACTACCCATCACAGATTCAGTTCAGCTCATCACACAGCCACCCCACAGCAAGGGAAATATCCTGGGCCTCCCCTTCACACTTCAGAAGTGCCAGCTCATAGCCCTGTTACACCTCGAATGCACCAACTATCACCATCGATCTGACCTCGCCAAGCAGACAACACTGCCAGGAAGAGGGGAGGTGGGGACTGTTGACAGCGCTGGCAAGGTCTCATAACTGGTGACGGGTACTAATGATTGTTTACAATCAATAATACCACGTACATTCATTCGAGATACATGGTAAGTTGAAAGAAGATGAAAGGCCATTTGATTAGAATGTAATAGTTTGTGAAATACCTGTGTAATGCTTGAATAATGTTTTTATTAGCTAAAATGCAGCAGGCCAGGTTATTGTGATGCTTGATTACAAATAGAGACTTCCTCAAATGGTTACTTTTAGTCTGCACGTCTCTCTTCATTTCTGCATTGCTCTCCCATTAAAGCTGTGTGCAGGTTCAGGATGGAGCATGCAAATCGGATAGTTTCTGTGATTATTTTCAAACACTTCACAAAGGGTTTTTTGACTAAATTCCCTGTAGAACGCCATGGATCTTTAATTTTAAACCGATAGGCGGATTCTAGGAGGCTGGAAATTTGGCCTAAATCATATAGCTCTCTTACCCCAGCTCATATATCCAAGGTATGGTGCGGGAAAATGTAATCCTAATATCCATATGGGGTTTTCATCTGACTCTCTTGGAAATGTAGTTTTGGCTGCATGCACGATCCTGGCATGGGGTTTCCAGGCGGGAACAATGCCATGCATTAAGGAGAAACACTGATATGAGCTGCAAAGATGAAGAACAGTGATCTAACATGCTGCATTTTCCTCGAGTCATGGGCAATTGTTCACCACTTAGCAGCTAAATGTGGCCAAATGTGGAGATTGTCCAATTTGGCCCAAGAATGGCCGCGTCCCTCTTAATGAATGAGTAATGGAAGAGTAAATACGGTTATTGCTGCTAATCCTTGCATTTGCCCCTGGGGTGGAATCTGAACAACTTTACATCCCCAGGAGCCGCTCTTTGTATGCACAGGCACTTGCAAGAGGCACCAAGGAAGGAAAGTGTGCCCATGTTGGACAGCTTCAAAGGTACCTCATGAAGTGCTGGTGTCGAGTCCCAGTGACGACCAGCAAGGCGCACTGGCCTTACAAAACAGCATTCCTTCAGCTCTTGGACTGTGACTGATTGTCCATGGATTCCAGTCACAGGGAGCTCGTCCACCCCCAAAGGGTGTTTTATCAACTCTTGTTTCATTTTGCTGGATAAAACCCTACCGAGTGACTTCATGGCCTTTATTTATGATCTCCATTGTCTGCGAAGAAAAAGTCCCTGCATGGGTCAAGGGCGGTTTTACAAACTATTATACTTTCGTTAACCATGAATGATAGCCTCGTGTTATGCACTCCAGTCAGAGTCCTTGGTTGCTCCAGGGCGGGCATGCCCTTTGGCATAAATCTTGTAAGTGTCTTTAGTGACTGGCTTCTCTCATCATTTTCAGGGTCATGGTCGATTTTCTGGACGTCTGATGCCATTGCCACTTCCCTTAGCAGTCCATTGTTGTAACCACTGCCTGACTTTCAGTGCACGGTCAATAGAAGCGCAGTTTACCTTGCTAAATTCACATTTCAAACTGCTACTTCTGGGTTCTGGGGAGTGAACATTACTTGTTTGAGTTAATCAACCAACATTTTTGTAATTTCAAAAATGTAACCCCACTGAATGAATGCAAGGGTGCGTTTTTGTTTTAACTATTATTGCGGTTAGCTGACTTTTCACTTTGCATCTGCTTGGTTTATGTAACCCAGATTGTTTTCACAGCTTTAATTGCGTTGTAGTGGTTTGTCCCAGCAAAGCAGAGCACTCCAATGTAGAGGACGGGCTGGTTAGACAACCTTCCACCTAATCGACGTGTGCATGTCTCTGTCTTCCATTCTAGGAAAAGTGTCAAGGTTTTTGTTTTTGTGTTAATAACCAAATATTATTTTTGTGTGTTGTGTGCTGCTGTCCCCGTGACTTCCTGCAGCAAGCCATTTGTTCATTGGCTCTCCCTGGACATGCGTCCTTGAGGAAGGGGTAGGCCTTGCAACCATTCAACCAACCTGCGTGAGTGTGTTTTGCTTCAATGGTCATTTCCATTCAAGGAGAGTGGTTGTAGATATTTTGAAGACCATTGTCACAATATTTCTGTGCCTTCTATGATCTAGTCCCCTAGCATCAATTTGCATGCATCTCCTTGAGCGCATCTGTCCCCATATCTGCGTACTGTTGGCTTCCAACTATGTCTGAATTTTTTATTCTCTCTCTCTCTCACTAGAATATTTCTTTAATGTGAAAGGAAATAGTTTAGAAGGGTTTTTGTGGCACTGGAAGGTGAGGTGTGTGCAATGTGTAGTGTCTTGCCCAGCCTGGGAGTATGCAAATAAATATGCCACACATGGAGCTCTGTAACAGACGTCTTTATTCTTCAACATATGATCACACTCTGGCCGCATTGTGTCATAACTTTCATAACTACGCCTTAACACCTCCCAGCAGCAAAGTAATTCCTGTTTAGAGCCCAACCAGAACCGCAAGGGTCCTAGCGCACAATATCAAAGACACTACATCTCCCCCTTTGCTAAATAAAAAGTGCAAACAACATTAGCATCATATTTCCTCAATGAGTCACCGAGGTGCTCGCACTGGCTGCTAGATCAAGTGATATGAGGTAGTTGAGAGTCGCCTTGATTATACACCGATGAAACATGCTCAGATGTGTGATCTGGGCATCCAGGCAGGGTGGCCTTGCTCATGATCTCAGGAGCTGATGAACATTGAGGTAGGAGTTTGAAGTGTGACGAGTCCTGTGTGATGGACTTTACCAAGAGATGCACTGTCAAAGGTGTCCTTTGCATGTTACAACCCTGAAATGGTCAACAGAAATGTTTTGTTTTTGTTTGGCCAGTACCCAGTACGGTTTATCGAAGACTGTTTCCTGGGCACATCGGCACTGTTTGGCATATATTTTAATTTTGCACTTTTTGAGAAGTGTCTGTGAACCTTATCGGCATTTATCATTGGCTCAGAGGACACTCCCAAATAGTAAGGTGGCAGTTGTGGAGTGAGGAGTTGATCGATAGGCATGAACGTCTTGACATCTGGATTGGTTTTGATAGATTCCCACCTTTGATGCTCGCTGAATTACCTTCTTGAGGGTGCCCATAAATCATTCAACAACAACATTTGCTTGGGGCAAGAGACGTGTACTGTTTTGATGCTTGACATTGAGTCGAACAAGAAACTCCTTGATTTTTTCACTATTGGAAGGCAGACCATTATAAGATTGGGGAATAGGGGAGATGCCCCACACTGCAAAGATGACATCAAGCTGCTCGATAACTTTGTCCTGGGTTGTCGGTGATAAGTCTTCCACCAAAGAAAAATGTGAGTATTCATCAATAACTGCCATGAGAAAATGTCCATTTCCTAGAGGCCCAAAGAAATCAACTGCGACTCTCTCCCATACATGCACAGGAAGGTCAGACATTGTCAATGGAGGCTGCGTCACCTTGATGGATAAACAGTTACAAAGGCGGCACACTTTCAGCTCTTTCTCAACTCTCTATCTAAGTAAAGAAACCACACTTGGTTTCAGGCTCTGTTGATGGCTACAATGTCACAATGCCATTCATGGCCTAGCTCAATGAGTTGCTGTATCCGGCTCTTAGGTATGATGATTCTCGAGCCTCTCAGTATGACACCCTCCCAAGTGTTGAATACAGATCCTGTACATTTTAGAATTTGTGAAATTCAACATCATCAGCAAAAGGTCGAATACCTTTGTTCCAAGATTGCATTGTAATAGGGTCTATGAGGATGTCTTTGTCTGTGTTGGTAGCAACAATGGTCTAAATGGATAGAGCTGCTGACGTGCTGGACCTTACAATAAAGTTCAGATACTCTTCAGCCGCTTTGGATGTTGAACTGTGGCGATGTATCAGTACTCATGAAAAGTAATCTGCCTGGTTTTGGTCTTTCCTCAGGTTGTCGCCAATTCCATAGTCGTACTCTTGTAGTCACAACCCCCGCCTCTCGATACGAGGGGTCATCCTAGCTTTTGTGTCTCCAAAGATAGTGAGCATCTCCAGGTGGCCTGTGATGATAGTGAAATGTTTCCCATATAAAAACACATGAAAATGTTTGCAGCCCCACACTACGGCCAGACTCTCCTTCTCCATTTGAGAGTAGGCATGTTCTGTTTCAGACAGGCTTCTACTGGCTTAGGCCACAATGTGTCTCTGGGCATTCAGATGACAATTGTGTTGAGCAAGGATTGTCCCCAGCCCCATCAGGCTCGCCTCTACTGTGATCACAGTATGTAACTTGGGTTCAAAATAGGCATTCAGTTGCATTCTCAATCACGTTTTATTTTTTTTAACTTTGGTCGCATTCAGGAGACCACTGGAATGGGACGTTTTGCTTTGTTAAGTCTCTCAATGGGGCACTCACTGTAGCAAAGTCCCGAATGTACTTGGAACAAACACTGGCCATGCCTAAGAAGGATCTCAGCATGGTTACATCTTGTGGATGGCAAGTGGATCACGGGGCTTGCACCTTATGCGGGTCAGGAGTCATTCCCCATCAGAGAATATATGCCCAAAGAATTTAAGTTTGGTTTTGTTAAACTCACACTTTGCTGCATTCAGAGTGAGACCTGCATTAACAGATAATTGGCACACTCGTGTTAGAGTCTTTTCATGTTCCTTTTGCTCACATTCCTTTCATGTTGTCCCAAATATCAATATGTCCACTCTGTAATTGAAAGCATGTGTAGCAGTTCGAATTACTTGGCTAATAATTTCCTGAAATATCTCCACAGCCAAAGCTACTCCAAAACTCAGTCTTTTGTATCTGAACAAACCAACATGAGTCAAAAAAAGTAGTAATGTACCTACAGTTTTCTTCCAGCTCGAGTTGATGGTAGCCTTCGTTCAGGTCAAGACAGGTGAAGAATTTTGCTCTGTTCAGCTATGTGGGCGCTAGGATGTTGTTCTCTCTCGATTGCTCCATTGGCCTGGCGCATATCAAAACAAATGCATAGTGCACCTCCACTGTCCTTTAGACACCACAGCTATGGGCGACACAGTCATAGGACCAGTGGATCTTTCAATGATGTCACTTTCACCCTTGAGTCTTCCTAAGCCATACAACAATGATGGGAACAGACTCCCAATTTCATACTAAGCACTGATGTTGTAGTTGGGAGATATCAGTCTCATGTCAGCAGCAGTGGCAAAGCTAAGCAGGCATGCAGTAGAGGATTTGGCGCTTGCACTGACGTTGTTTTATGTTGCATGGTTGCTGTAAATGACCCTTAACTCTGCAGTGGTTTAGAAGCAGCCGGCATGTATACCTTTGTGTTTGACGGAGTAAGGCATGGCACAGGAGATAGGCTGTTGAACTTTTCTACTGGCATGATGTTAATCGACGCACCACTGTCTATGATGAAGGTTATGGGGCAAACATACCTTTAATGTAATTTTAGGACAGGATCCAAATACATTTTGCTGTTTCATTTGGTGATTCTTCTTTGACTTTTGATCTTCTTTGCAAGCAGCTAATCCTACATTGTATGTTGTTATCATCAACGCACATCCGTCTTCTTCGCTAGTACTTGATAATGACGTTGAAGAGCCTTCATTTGATAAACTTGACGATGATTGACTGTGTTTGGTTTCTACTTGTTGTAACTGATGTTGCCTTTTGGCCTTGTGGGCATAGCGAGAATGCTTCCGGAATCTTCTGGTATCCATTTCGTCTCCTCGCTGTGACACATTTGGCTTTTCTTTCACTTTGAAGACCGGCATGAAATGGTTTTCTTTCCCACACCTTCATGGGGGAATAAAAACCCACATCAGAAGCATAACTTTTTCTTCCTCTCCAGAGACGTCGACTTGTGTGCATCTATTTTGTGCTTATGCTTGCTTTCTCTGATTAGCGCTGCTTCATTACGGGCTATTCCTGTTTCCATATTGTTAGACCTTGCATCATTGGCGTGAGTCTCCCTTCCATTTTGACTGATTGCCTCCTCTGTTTTGATATGTTTTTGCTGGATTTATGCTTTAGGCACTGTGCAACTGCTAATTAGTGCCACAGTGCAAGTGCTCCCTATGTTAAATTGATATACTAATTGGATTCCATGATTGGGTTATTTTGATTTATCTGTCAGCCTCTAGTACAGTGCACCATGTGTGCCCAGGGCTTGTAAATCAAATGCTGCTAGTGGGCTTGCAGCACTGGTTGTGCCACCCACAGAAGCAGCTTGTAAAGTGTATCTCGGGCCTGCCATTGCAAGGCCTATGTGCAGTCTAGCACTGCCATGTCGTCTTGGCCAAGTGCACCCACTTGCCTGTCCCTAAACCTTCCCTTTGCTTCATATTAGACACCCCTATGGTAGGCCCAAGGGCAGGGTGCATTTTAAGTATAAGGTAGGACATGCTCTGATGTGTGTAGCATGTTCTAATAGTGAATTACAGCCATTTTTGTTTTTCACTATTGAAGGCTACCTGTTCTCATAGGCTAGAATGGGCAGTTAGATTATTACATTCTTATAATCCTAACTGACTCAGGGAACATGGTAGAAATTCGAATTTTGTATGCCTGAACTCAGAATAATAAAATACATCTTTTAGTAAAGTCTATTTTAATATTCTGTGTTTGCAAATACCACTTTTAGAAAGCAGGTGTTTGCTTGCCTAACCGTTTGAACCTGCCTCTGCTTGGTTGTGTATTCCTTGTCTGGGGTTGTGGGTGACAGGGCTGGGTGATTCCAGGAGGCAGGCTAGGGCAGCCCGGTGGTGAATAGAGAGATCTACATCTAGATGGGAGGGAGGAGTTGCACCTGGGACCTGAATAGGGCTGGGCCTTCACGCTACAATGCTGGCTCCACCCCCTGTGGCTTGTCTGATGTCCCTGCCCTGCACTGTGAAAGGAGAGACGGAATCATGTCAACAGAGTGCTCCAGAGCTGTATCTTCCCTCCCCTGTGCTGGCTCCACTTCCTGTGGGGCGGCTGATGTCTCTTCCCTGCACAGTGAAAGGAAGAAGAGAGTCATGTAAACAAAGTGCTCAGGAACTGGTTTAGACTAGGCAGAGGCCTCTCTGCCTTCAGAGAACAAAGGATTTTGGGATATAAATATTGGGACCCTGATCCCAAGAAATTAGATCACTTCTGGACAAGAAACCTTTCTGCCAAGGAGAAGAACTAAGGAAGCTGCCGGAGTTGTACTGCCCCTCTGCCAGTGTGCTGTTTGCTGGGTTGGCCTGCAGTGGTTGCTTCATTACCAAGGGAAAGGAGAAGGAACTTTGTAAGGACTTTCATCTACAGAATATTCTCCATGGGCTTGAACTGTGCTTGGAACCTGCTGAAGTCTCAGGGACAAAAGACTTCACCTCCAGCTCCCCCTGAATTTCCTTGCTGGGAATTCTGACTCCAGACACTTGCGTGCCGCTGGGAGCTGGAAGCGTGACGCATCTCCCTGGAAGCATGTGTTCATCGAAGCTGCCTGCTGTCGCGTCACCAGAGAAGCGTGACGCCATCGAGAGAGTCGCCATCGCATCACCGGAGAAGCGTGTCGCAGGGCCTGTCGCGGCTCCAAAGTACAGAGTTGTCGCAAGGCTACCAGGGCGTCATCGCATTGCCGCATCAAGGGTGCCATCTTTTCGCATCGCAACCGGATCATCGCTTTGCATCAAGGTGCCATCTTGCGCACCGCAACGGGCCTGCAAGCCGAGAATCTACGCATCACCTCCACACCGTTAAGGCTCTCGATGAGTCCCCTACTCTGCGCAAGCATTGAGGAAGGACGCAACCGTTCCACCGGGTCATGGAACCGACGCATCTACCCTTTTGCGAGCCTTTTGTTCACTTTGCATTACGCATCCAGGTACTTTGTTGAGAACTTTGTCGCATTTACCAACAACTTGAACTAAGAGACTCTAATCATCTTTTAAGTAATCTTAAGTGTAGTATTGTGGATTTTTGTCGTTTGTGGTCTTGTGTTAAGTCTATATAAAGAATACTTATTTTTATAAAACCTGTGTTGTGTCCATCTGTAGTGTTTCCACTGTATTACTGTGTATATTCACAAATGCTTAACACACTGCCTCTGAGATAAGCCTGTCTGCTCGTGCCAAGCCTACCAAGGGGGTGAGCAGGGGTTATTAAGGAGTGTAATCCCCTTATCCTGACTTAGAAACAAGGGTCCCTATTTGGGCAAAGGTGATAACCATTGCCAATTAGAGACCCCCAGCTCTAACACATATCATCAGGGTGTTGATCTGCTTGTCTATCTGCCCTTGCAGCAAATTGCGTTTTCTGCAAACTTGGTGTCTCTCTCAACATGCGCCTCCTGAAGGAATCTGAAAGGCAGCCATCAATGACTCTGAGGCTCATGGATTCTTCATCATTAAAGTCACAGAACTTACAGTGTATCAAGTCTCTTAACAAACTCATCCATATTTTCACCAGCCTTAGTTGAAAATGTACCTTTCATAGTCGACATTCGGCATCAGATTGAATTTGGCTCCCAGCACTTCTTTTATCTTTTGGTACTATATTGCATCAGTTTATGAGACTTTCTTTAGCTCTTCTTCCACTCCATCACCGCAAGCTTTTTCAAATATTTAATGATTTTCTTATGGTCTACTTCTTGTTGCACATCTATGAAATAATCTAACATTTTGATCCATGCAGTCCACCTGGCATTGCTATTCTATTTCTTTGCTGTGTCAAACGATGGTGGTGGCTTCAGGAATTCAACAGCATTATATTTGTGCTCCCTTCTACTGCCAGTGAGACTATATGCTATTCAGGCAGTGTTCATTGCACAGGATGCCACCTGCAACTGCTGCAGGCATCGGTCTCGCACCTGAGCCTGGGTCATCACATCCGATTCATACCTGGTTGTTATTGCCTTTAGCATTTGCTTTGTATGGATGATGACCTTGTGTTATGGTGATGCACAGTGTCTCTTTTTTTTAGCCTTACTAGAGGGTTCTGGTGGGCTTTTTGAACGTTCTCTTCTACAGGCCTTCAACTTCCTTGATTGTTGTGTATGGGCTGGAGTGGGGCTTTGACTCCACAATCCTCAACTGCAGACTACTTTGCATAGATTTGGGGCGCACGTGGCACGGACAGGCAGTTTGCTGTACCTATGCAAATCTCAGATAGAGCAGCCTTATTTCTTCAGGGCATGTACTCGTCAACAGTTGTAGCGTCTTCTCCAGCATGCAAATGAATATGACACACACAGAGCTCTGTAACAGGCATCTTTATTCTTCAACATACGATCACGCTCCGTTCCCATTGTGTCATAACTTTCATAACCACCCCGTAAAACCTCCCAGTAGATTACGTAATTCCTGCTTAGAATCCACCCAGAACCGCAACTGGCCTAGCATGCATAATATCAAATACACTACACAGTATTTAATGGTGGAGTATTGGTTTTTAGCTGTGTTGTGGCACAAACTTGTGTGTAGCAGTGTGGTATGTAGAGTTGATTTATATTGTTGCACGCTATGATGTCGAAGGTATGATAAATTGCTGCAAGGTGTGTTAAAGTGTGACTGTGTGAGCTTGTAGTGCTGTGAAATTAGATGACGTATTGTGAGCTATAGAAGGGTGTGTAGTATGGCGTGGCTATGATGTGCCAAGATTTGTTACAAACTTCTTCTGATGCATTGATTCGAATACAATAACAGTTACAGCTTGACTCATCATACAAATATTGCCAAAGCCTAGGCATTTATAGTATTCATTTTGTAAACTCTTGAGATGTCCTATATAAAATATGTAGTAAAGGACTCAACTCAACTAGGTAGGTCATACAGTATATTTGTGTATGAGGATGTAACTATTTTTACATGCTGCTTTAGCATTTTTTTTATGTGATATACAATATATATCACATAAAAAAAATGCTAAAGCAGCATGTAAAAATAGTTACATCCTCTTACACAAAGGAAGATTCAGAAACCTGCACCCTCACAAATCTGATCATTATTTAAAAGCAAGAACCAGGTTCCTAATGTACAACCTGATTATAAAATGCTAATGATAGTCACAGCTGCATAAAAATGTCCTTTCCAAAAAGTGACCAGCCTAACCTGCTAACCATAAATAAAGACAGCTCGTGATTGATACTTTATCAGTTAAAACTCATGGGAAATGGGAACTCAACCTAACAATAATTGTGCTAATATAGTGCAAGTACTAGTGCTGTGAGAGATCAAGCAATATTGAGTGTCATACAGCCATGCGACTCCTTATATAGGAAGAGTAGTAATAAGGTGTAAATACTAATTCCAAGTTTGAATTGGTAAAGACCATTGGGATATCCAGAGCCCGATATGCCTAGTCCTTACTACTACTTATTGATAAAACCTCACATCCTCTTTCATCAGATACATTGTTGTTTATTTATTTAGAAGTTTATAGAGCACACAGCTACTTTCGATGGGGGTGTCCCAGCGCTATAACAGACTGCAGAAGTGGGAACCAGGGGGGGTCTAGGTGCTGGAAAACAACCAAGTCTTTAGGATACATTGAAAAATGGTTTCTGACTCAGCAGTATGAAGGGAGAGTGGCAGGCTGTTCCAAAGTTTGGCAGTGATCACTGCAAAGGCTCTGCCACCCATTCTAGAATGATGAAAGCGGGCGGTCGCCAGGAGGTGAAGGTAATTAGCTCGAAGGGTACAACTGTGTTGCGAGTGCTTGAGTCGGGCTCTAAGGTAGTCAGGGCCACATCCTTGGAAAGCCCTAAAAGCCAGAACGAGAGCCTTATATTGAATACGTTTGAGCATGGGAAGCCAGTGGAGTTTCCAGAAGTGGGGGGAGATCGAGTGACGATGAGAAATTTTACATATCAGTCTGGCCGCCGGGTTCTGAATGGTCTGTAAGCGTCAGATCAAATTGGCTGGTGCCCCGAGATAGAGACTATTTGTGTAGTCAAGATGAAAGCTAATCAAGGCATGAATGGCAGTCCGGCGGGACTCCATGGGGAGAAGATGGTGAATTTGATGGAGCATATGGGAAGAGGACACCTGACTGATGTGGGATTTACAGGACAGCTCATTATCGAACCGGAACCCAAAGTTCCTGGCCAAGTTCACAGGGATGGGAGGAGCTTTAAGCACTGATGCCCACCATAGCGACCGGGAAGGGGGTCTAATTTGGTTAAAAAAGAGAACCTCGGTTTTGTCTGATTTGAGCTTGAGAGTATTCAAAGACATCCATGAAGAGATGTTGCTCAGGCAGTGTCGAAAATTTGCGAATGCCGTCTTGGAGTGATCTTCATAAGAAAATACCCATTGGGTGTCGTTGACGTAAGAGATCACTCTCACCCCACAGGATTCTACAAGTGCCACCAGGGGGGAAAAGGTAGACATTAAAAAATAGGGGGCTCAGAGTAAATCCCTGAGGCACCCCACAACTCTAGGGTTTCTCTTTGGAGACAAAAGGATGCAGAGTACAGTCGCGGATGGGCGCAGATGGGCTTGCCTTTGCCATGCCTTCGGCGCGCCAGCGACACGTCCGCTGCACGTCAGAAATGACATGCGGCTTAAGTAGGTAGCGGGCACTGGAACGCTAACCGGCAGGCTCAGCCCCCGTCTTAGGCTGGAAAGGGAAACCTCAATGCCACCAGCACCCTCCACAGCAAGCGGGTGAACCCGTGGTGGACCGAGGTGCAGGGCGAAAGGTAAGCTGATAACCGTGGTGAGATTCCAAATCATGTAATCATAGGTAAGAGCAAATATATTAAGCAGTTTTCCTAAATGTGCAAGTGTGTAAATAATAGTGGTTACAGAGTGGTTACACAGGCCTAGCGCGTAACAAATATAAAATGAAAGAACCGCTATCGGAAGGTTAAAGAGGCTGAGCTACAAACAATTAAAAGCAGGCGAAAAGCAATTTAAAAGTATCTAGAAACTAGGTGCCTTGTTTCTGCGCATGTTGTTCAGTTCTTGTTGGATTGGGATGTTGATGACATTATTGAGGGTTTTGTAAGTGGCATAACCAGCTCCAAAATCTTAGGTCGATAGGAAATCTCTGCTGGTGTGTTGATTCTGACAGGATACAACCCACTTCAAGTTTTGGATTTCTAGTGGCAGTTTATTCCATGACTATAACCTCATCAGTTAGTTCCCTAGACTTTTCCATCACACATGTTTGTGTGATGCCCTCCTGGCTTGGATGTCAGGTCCTCAGCTAGTGACCGGTGCCCTACGCTTGGGGTTCTAGATAATTTCAATTGATTCTTCCTATGATTCTTTCTGTGAGGCTTTTTGAAGATTTTCTACAATAGTTGTTTGTGGGATCTCTTTGGGTTTGGAGAGCAACTTCAGGTTTTAGATGTTTTGCAATTAGCGGATGAATCGTGTTATTTTGTTTTTGTCTATAGTACCTTGGAGTGCCAGCATCGAAATTTGAACATCAGATGCACAGGGTGATTGATCGGGTAATCGTGCTAGAGCTATTTGGCTTCGAGTTTGCACCTGCAATCAACTAATATAGAGTTAATAACTTCTGTAACCTTTTCAGGCTTTGTGGCAATCTCTGAATGAACAGTTCCTTTTCTCACTTGAGAAATTGTTGCATTTAAGTGATTCATTTACTGCACTTTATATAACATACATTGGTGAGTCAATAGTTGTGCTATTTGATGACATTTCACAAAGAATTTTGGTTTGGTCTGTTAGCTTCAGACTGTGATCTGCTGGGTTACTCTCCATAACATCCAACGTGCTGCATATAATGCACATAATGGCAGGGATCGGTCGTGCCAATGGAGATTCTGACAGGAGATGCCTTCTTTACTTGTTGTATTGGTCAAACTTGTTGTTTGACCAATACAGACCATGATAGGTATCCACCAGGCCAAGGACCTACTCATGCAATTCGGAATATTGCCGGCCTCTCCCCTGGAGGCATTGCTAACCAATCTGGTAGTGGGTGTAGTAAGACTTGACAAGCACTGACTAGACCTTTCAGTTGTGTCTGGTGGGCCGGAAATGCTAAGTCTGCTGGCAAAAGGCTACTCTTGGACCCTTCATCCTGTTCCCTGTGTACTGCTGCAGCAATTTGTATTTGATTCTTGGCCCCTATACATTCTTCCAGGCTAGAAGACTGACTGTCTCCGCTGTTGCAAAGGTTCATACAAAGAGTTGGATCCTGTTTGCAATGCAAATGGGTGCTGTTTTTGCCGGAGGCCATGGGGCACATTCCACCTGGTCCTGTGGTTAACTCTGGAATACACTTGCTCACCGTAAAATCTCTTGCTGCACCTTGGATATTAGTGCAGGGATTACTCTGACACTTTTTCTGTAGGCAGTTCTGGGGACAAAGTATACATGCCTTAACTGGCTGCTGGTTAGTAACTGTTACTTACAGTGATTGTATTCGCTGAGGGCTAGGGTGGTAAAAAATGAGTTAGTGCATATTCACGCACACTTGGAGTGGGTCTGAGATTTATGCCAGTAGCAGCTTTTGCGGCTCGCTTTTCTCTGACGAAACCACCCACTGATCTGGCTGGAGGACTCAGTTGTCAGGTGAATGAAGGGACAACCTGGTGATGCAATGATTGACCAATTCCCTTTGTATGCTTTTCTTGGTGCCTTTTCAATTGCAGACACCGATAAGGAATTTTTTACCATAGGTGCATGTGTAGTGACTCCTTCCACATTGTCTGTTAATTATCTTGCGTGGTTAGCTTCAGACACCTTAGAACCCTATTTGCCCTCTGAGACTCCCTCAACAGATTACTATTACCAGGTGATATCGGCTTAAATCTCTGTAGTATAGTGGTTTCACTCGTATTCCTCCCTGTCCTTGTCGTTGTCCTATATGCCTTGGGTCACTGCCTGTGCCAGGGCCCAATTCACTGTTAAGGTGAACTCCAGGTCCCTGAGGTCTCACCACGAGGCCCCCAGGTCAAAGGCGAAATCTTTGAAAATGTTACTACAGCGGAACATGCTGATGGTAATGCTGCTTGTGGACGGGGTTGACGGGGGGCACTGGGGGCGCAATCTGCACCACAGCACTTGACCCTCTAGAGGGATTTATCTAGCACACACCTCTCCTGGACTCCACTACCTACAGCACCACAACAGCAGGGAAGAAGGAGATATAGGAGTGGACACAGGGCTCAAGATAGGTTATTAGGCAGTCGGGAATCAAGCAGCCATGCTGTCAAGTAGAGACCAAAATGGGCCTTTCACATTTATCTTGGTCACAGTGTGTGGCACAAGGCTCTCACAGTTTCGGTGCCACTGCTTCTTCTCATTTTCTCATTTTGCAGCTCCTGCCCCACCAGCTCACCGACTTCCCTTGATGATTTGCCCATTGCAGCTTATGGCTTGCCGTGGTGGGTGCTTGTTGTTGCTAGCAGTGGCTGTTTGTAGCTTGTGGTGACGGCAGCAGTGGGTTGTGGCAGCGTCCCTCTCCCTCTATGGCCTGCTGTACTCGCCCCCTTGCTCCGTTCACAGCTCAATTGATCAAGTCTACGTCTACATGCTCTCAGCTCATCGGCCTACAGTACTAAAGAAAAAGTGCATTACTTCTTTAGGATGAGCAGGTGAGGTTTTGTAAGGATCTGTGTGGTTTGATGTGGTCAAAAGTGGAAGGTTAACACTTGAGGGCACTAAGGATGGTGGGCGGACTTTGTCAGCCCGCCATCCCGACGCAATAAAGGGACTGCTCGCCATAAGGGTGGGGGTCCTGGTGGGACATTAGGATGCACCCACCACAGTGGCAGGCGCATCCCGCATGTTTAGCATTGCAGAGGGCGGTGCTGAAAGGCATGTCCCCGCCATTATGCTAAAATGGATGGCTGTGTCTCCCAGACACCGCCACCGTGTTAGCAGCTTTTCCGCCCGGTTGACTCTTCGACCGGGCAAAAAACCGGCGGATGGTCTTTCCGTCCGCCGGGCTCCCCCCCGCCATGGTAATGTGGCGGGGGGGAGAATTCAGTGCGGGCAATCATAATGGACCCCTTGATGTTACGATGTATGAAATGGAAGCCTGTCATGCCGTTTGATATTGCGTGCCCATGCGCAATATATTGTACTGTGTAATTTGGTATGCTATATCCAGGCATGATTGACTGGTTGCAGTGTTCTGCAGTGAGGTGTCATGTATGATGTGATGCGGTGTGTGCCCTTTTACCTATATTTATCCTCTCTCCTGGTGGCTGCGTCCCACTGTCTGTGACCCAGGCATGTCTTCACCACTCGTGTCAAATGGGATCTCACAAATATCAGACCCATTCAGTGTAAGATGATTGAACAAGCTGGTATTGTACGTTTTTTCATAATTAATATGAAACAGACATAGACATGACTTCTTTCAGATCTGCCAGACACTGTCTCGTCAATCTGAACTAAGCTTGACGGCTTATTTGACTGATTTAACAATGCAGTCCACTTAGCTTCCAGTGCCTTTTACCTAGAAGGCAACTAAGCACCATCAGCTACCCACTCTCACACCAGAATCATCTCCCTTCTGCTGCCTTAAAAATCAACTTGGATCTTTAATTTTGAAACTGACAAAATATATCCATCATCCAACATACTCACCTAAATACCTGACTTTGTGAAGTTTTCATAATTGTAAAGACTGATCTCCTCTCTCTATTCCCGGCCTTGTCACCTAATTACCGCACAATGCTCCTTGGTCCAAATGCCCATCTTGGACAATCTACATTCATGGTCACCCATTTTGCAATCATTTTCGTACGTTTCCACCTCCTCATACATCATGACCACATACCTGCACCTTTACTCCTCTACCCTTCCCCCTAACTCTCTAACACACTCGCCCCATTACATATCTTTCCTGCACCACCCAATATTCAGCCATAAATCAATATGCCCCTTCTCTTGCTTACACACCAGCATATATGTCAGCCTTTCAACTAGTCACAATTCACTTCACCTGCTCCCCATGTTTCAAGGACTCCGCCCACCTTAAAAATACTAGAGTCAGTTTTTCATTTGTCTCAAAGTAATGTCACATCCTCAACCTTCCCTTCATCTCAGAAACTATCAAGAGATATCTTTTGATTGACTGTCACACCTCTCCATCCACAACCCAATAAAACCCCTACAAGACAGACTTTCTAGAATACACCCCACCAAGAAAGCTCTCACCCACATACCAAACACCCTTGGCACTATAATCTATTATCAAATCTCCTCTGCTGTGGTTTAGCCAATGCACAACATCTTTATGGCATTCATGGAGGGAGGGAATGGTTCCTGTTTGCTAAGCTGGGGTAACACTGCGGCATAGAATATGCGCTGCAGACAGCACAGCTCAGAAACGCTCATAAGCGTCGTGTTTCTAAGCTGTGCTGTCTGCATCTCAGGGTCCAATTTACAATGTTACAGAGATCACAGTCATATTAAGGATCTTAAAGGTCCCAGGCAAAGCATGTTTTGCAGGCCCTTGCAAGGAACAAATGTACTCTTTATTACACATTTCCTGCTGTTTTTACCCGGCATGATTGATGCTAAAAGTAATGTGTGAAATTTTCATAGAGTGACAAAAACTGGTGAAATATGCCTTGCCCGGGACCCCAAATATACTTAAGATGACACTGGCTTGAGAGAGAGAGACGGAGATGCATGTAGGCAGAAAGAGAGACAGGTTTAGAGGGAGAAATAGAATAGACAGAGATTTAAAGTTAACTTTCCCAGGACACCCCTTGAGAGGTGGATGGCCTGTGTAATTGCCCACTTTGACAATGCCTTAAAATGTATCTGACAGAGTTAGAATGCACTGCAAACGTGATAATTTTGCTAAAAAGGGAACGCACAGATAGATCTGTTTTGCATCCCGTCTACAGGAAAATAACTTGTTTGTGACACAGCTCTTCATCTCGACCAAAAAAAATACACACACATAGGTTGCACAGCCCTCTCTACTTTTTATTTTACTCAAAGCTGTTCCCCCTTGGCTGACTCTTTCCTCCCTTAACCTGCCTTCTTTCCAGTGCCTGCCAACATATATTTTGTCACTCTGATTGGTGTGGGAGAATATTCAGACCTTGATTGGATTTGACCGGAAGGGTTGAGAACTCTTGAAAAGTGCTATACATCCTTCAGACTCATAGATGCTACTTATGGATTTGATCGCAACAAAAATCAAAGGAGTTAGACTCAACCAATACTGCTTGACAATTAACAGATGTCTAGCGTGAGGCACAGAACTAGAAGATAAAACAGGAAAATCTTTTTAGATATTTCTTAGACATTTCCATCTCTAATTATCCATATTTATTTTGTGCTCTTTTTATCTGTATTCATCAGTATTTATTTTGTGTTTTGTCACATGATTGATCCGAAACTATTATAGTTTCAATATTATATAACTGATCAAGGTACACTTGTAATTGGACATTTCATGCGTTTTAATGTTATAAGAAGCAAATTATGATGCATCCTTCATATGCAATTCACTAACATGACTTTAAAATGTTAGTAAATGCACAACTGCAACTGTTTAAAGCTTCATTAGAAAAATGCTTCTCTTTCTTTAAACCCTTGTGTGTTAGTATTTTCTGCTATTGCTTATCAGTCATGAGTGGCATCATCAAAGATAACCGAAAAGAAGACTGAGGGCCAGATGTAGGTCACCAAATACCAGTCGGTAACGGCCGTTACCGACCGGTATTTGGTGATTGAGATGTAGGGGGCCTATATTTTACAGAATCGATAAATTTACTGATTCAGTAAATTTACCGATTCTGTAAAATACCGAATCGGTATATTTACTGAATGGGTAAATCTATATGTAGGTGGCACTGGAAACAGTGCCACAGGCCCCTAAGAATTCGTTATTTACCATGTAATACTCTGGCATGGTAAATAACGAATTTCTGTGTACATGAACATCTGTGCATGTACACCTAAGGGCATGTATGTGTGTCACATGGCACACAAGCCTGAATCAGGGTGCAACAGGGTGTCAAAGTGACACCCTGTCCCCCTTGTAAATTCGGTAATTTAACCGAATCGGTATTTACTGATTCGGTAATTGACATTGATTCCTATGGGCCTCATGGCCCATAGGAATCAATGGCAATTACCGAATTGGTAAATACCGATTCGGTAATTACCGAATGTTACAGATTCGGTAAAAAATTCGGTAAATATACCTACATTGCATTTACCGATTTGTAAATACCGAATCGGTAAAATTCGGTATTTACGAATCGGTAAATGCCATTTACCTACATCGGGCCCCTAGTCCCGTATTTTTTTAGATTTAAAAATAAATACAGGAAGATGGTTTTCTGCCTGTATTTATCTGTACAAATCGGTAAAATGAGGAAAATTGGTAACCTTAATTGTAATCTATATTTCGACCTTGCCCTTCGCGGCATCCACAATATTAAGCCCAATTGTGGAAATAAGAACTTCATTGTTTTGGGAACCTTTGCTTGTAGCATTTCTAGTAACCTCAGAGCCTTCCAGGCATGGGTCCTGCAGGGCTTCGGTTGGGATTTTGATCGCTGTTATTTTAGGACTGGGCCCGATTCCCTGAACGCTCTTTATGCTACAGGTTCTTGGCATTCCTCCAGAGACAACGAGAGACAATATTATTTAAACATGCCAAGCCTTTCATGAGCTGGTCTTGATGTTCCCACAGTGTACTGAAAAACACATCTTGATCAGCTAAGAAGAAAACACTTGAGATTCCAATCTCCCCGCACCTCCCGGTTGTCCTTTAAAAGTGTCCGAGCCATTAGAGGCTCTGAGAATTCATTTTGAACTTAGAAGACAATGCCTGTTTTGTAGCTACTGTAGTCATTTGTTTTGATCACGTTACTACTGTGCGAGAAAACCATCCAGTAGCGCAAATACACTCACCCGGGGGTGTTGTTTAATAGGGTAATTACTATGATAAATTGAAATGTAAAAAAAATATTTCTATGTTTCAAACTGCCATTATTAATGAGACGCAGCTGAGATGTTTGCATATAATTGACATGCTTAAGTTAGTCTAAGTGGGCCTATTCGTGGTTTCATTTTCATTTATGATCAGTGTTTCCCAAACTGTCTGCCGCGACTCGCTGGTGAGTCCTTAGGCGACTTTTGGTGGGTGGCAAAAGTCCAAACAATAAAGATACCTCATGCCTTTAAATTCTGCATTTATCATGTAATTTTTGCTGTGCTTCAAAGACATAGGTCAAATGTCAGGTTATGTCTTCTGACAAATTGCTGCTTTTTTTTAACATGGTGATTGGTGTTTACAAACTCATATTTTGCTGTCATAGAAAGTAAACAGTTATGTGACAATCTTGTTGGTACAGTGTGTGTGAAAGGAAAGGTGGTAGGATATCGTTTTTTTGTAATAAAACGAGAGGGGATCCCTGCAAAGTACATGGAGGGGGTCCCCCAAGCTCAAGAACCAGTTGGGAACTCTCAGGCTGGGGCCCGCTACCGGTGCACAGTGCCGAGGGCTATTGTTACGTACCTGCTACACAACAAATGTAAATGCCAGTAAATGAACTGTACACATTGAGCAGTGAGGCGAGCAAATATGAGCACATTCTTCTGGTAACTCTGAAGTGTGATGGGAACAAAACATTTTAATACGACCAAAACAAACCGAGACTCTTTACTTGAGGATACAAAAATAATAAATAGTCAGTAAAAACCGATTTCCACACATTATCATTTGTATGCAATATAGTTTTATCAGTAACACTATATGCCTGTGCAAACTTGTTTCTCATTTCAACTGTTTACAATTGAAGGTTTAACACAGATACTTAAATTTAATTGTAAACATTTAAATTTCATCCTGAAGGAAGGAACTTCATGAACATGAGAGAAAGATAAAAAGGTTACAGTCCAAAAAGGACCATCAAGCTAGCTGAATATAATAGTGAAGGTCATTTCTGAAGCACTCGCTGCCCGGCATGCCTAATAAGTGGCCATTTATTTATTTATGTGCAGTTCTTTCTTTCCATGTAGGCCACCAGACTAGGCCATGAAGTTAGCTCTGTAACACCAGAGTATGCTTAGTCATGTGACCACCAGCAACTTTGTGAACCAGTGTGCACTGTGTCATTGTATGGAGAGGGTTGTAGCAGGTAATGAAGGTGGCATGCTAGACACTATCTTGGTTTAGCAGAATCTATGAACCACCTCTAGAAATTCCTCATAAAAATACTGACCCCAGTTGCCCTGATGCTGGTAACCCTATAAATAATGGGGTGTTTGGAGGCAGAACAATCAGCTGTGCCTGGAAGCATATCTCAAACAATGCCCCTTTAGTCTTGAACTAACGGCAGGCTCCCTCTTTGCAGGTCATATACCGGGCCATGGCTCCGCCATACTCTTACGAGGACCCATACAGCCAAGAAGCCCAGGAGCAGCTGAAGATCACCAACCTGCGTGTCCAGCTCTTGAAGCGGCAGACCTGCCCGTGTCAGGACGTGCGCCTGGAGGACAAGCCGCAGCACTTTGCGCACTATGCCATCTATGATTTCATCGTGAAGGGGAGCTGCTTCTGTAACGGTCACGCGGACCACTGCGTCGAGTACGATGGTCTCCGGAAGGTCCACGAAACAGGGGCTCTGCACATGGTATGTATTCTGTACGTGTGTCTGAAGTGGAGGGAAAAATACCAGATACATTTGACCACCATTCTAGATTTGGTACTCCAAAGGGTACTCCACTCCTAAGGGAGTGGTATTTTATTTAATTTGTCATGTGTAAAGCGAAGAACAGTTTTACTTGACCTTGGAACAGAATTTCTCATAACTTGCATGAAAAAGTCTTAAGGGGCTGCATTATATTGCACTGTGTGTAGTAAACTGAAAACTTTAAACTGTGAGTGGCAGTTTCAGTTACAGCTGTATTGCAATTAACAAAAAGAACGAGTGTGTTATTATGTACAATGCATACTTTCTTGGTGTTTGATTTGCCACATTTGTAATATAGGTGAATGATTTGCGCACAGGTGTTGCTTGTGTCTGACAATAAGACTTGTTTCCAACAGCTAGAACCCTGCATTCTAAAGTAAAACCTTCTCAAGGCCTCGCAGCAGATAGTACAAATGGTGAATGTTTAATGACTCTAAAGTATTTCAAAGCGCACAACCTTGTTAACAACAAAAATCAAAAGTTTGTTGGATGCTCCCAGGTATCACTCTCTGAGCACGAGTGTAGAAATGCACTATTGTAGCATTCCCATGGAATATGGGATATGTCCCTCGGGCATCACTATGTCCTTAAGTATAAGGTTTCTAGTTCATATATCCAACAAATTTGAAAAAAGATCAGTTTCGATGAAATTTTAATTCATGGTAGTGTTTGTTGTAATTCACAAAAACAAATATATGTTCATCGAGGTTAATTCGAAGATCATCATATCCATAAACTTGTAATGATTCTTAATAATCCCAATGCATTTCGGCAGATATGCTGCCTTCATCCGGGGATGTTCAGAATGCTGTGAAGTTTATTCTGTATAGCGGTCGCGTCCGTGAACCGGCCAAAGGCCCATAGGAATGAATGGGGAGTCAATCCTTATTTGGGATTAGCAATTAGCGAATCGCAAATAAGGAAGCGATTTTAAGGGTGCCAGGGTGTCCAATGGACACCCTGTAGCACCCCTGAAATGGTGATTTACACTGGTGTTGCGCACACACATGTCCAAAGGACATGTGTGTGTGTAACATCCAACATAGAAAAATGCACTAAAGTTCCTTTTTCTAAGTTTTCGCTATTTACCACGAAGTCAGACTTCGCGGAAAATAGCGGCGAAAATTGCGAATTCGCAATTCTAAAATGGTTCATGAATTGCATTTAAGGAATCTCAAATAGAGATTCCTTAAATGCAATTCCTCGCAATTTAGCGATTTCAAAATCTGCGATTTTTGCATTTGGGATGATGAATCCCAAATGCAAAAAAAGCGCTCCCAAAGGGCCAGATTCGCAGAAGTAAAGACGGTGGAAACAAAAGTGCTTAGTGTCATGCAGAAAAAAAGATTGCTTACGTGCAGGGTCTGGAGGAGTTTGAGCCAAAACTCTCCGCCGCTAAATACATTAATGAGCACTCAGTCTGTTATAGCATTTCTCAAACGGGCAAGCATAAATCCGAGAATGTTAATGAGGGAAATGTTGTCCTGATTAACTGAAGACGGGCTATACCCAATTTGTTTAGGTTTTCATAGGAAACGTAGTCTGCACAATTACAAAATATTAGTTAAAATCACAAAAATGTGGCAGAATTACAGTTTATAGTGCAGAGGCCATTTGAACACAGATATCAATCTCATGGCTACATATAAAGTATACAAACTAAATATTTTCTAATTCTGTATGGCTTAAAGAATCTTTTTGTGCAGGCCAGGCCTACCTTGCCCTCACTGGCTACAGCCTGATGAACACAACACTTTTCAGATTTTTAACAATTGTCTTTTCAAATCCCCTCCTGCCCCATCGCACTGACACATATCACTGCAGAAGCTTGTTGACTAACTTTGTTCTGTAACCCCTGAGTGTGAGGGTACCAGAATTGAATGGGTTCATGGGGTCCACAGGCAATATACTGGATGCAGTGCATTTTGGAAACTTGAAAAGCAACTGCATGCAAAATGCAGATTTAAACTACTTGTGTTTTTGTCACAGGTATCACCCGGGGCTCTGTAAGAAAATACCAAAGCCTATATTTTTAGGAATTACAAATTCTTCCACCTTTTCTCCCACCTCCCGCCCAACAACAGGAAACAAAGTTGATTGAGCTGGTGGGTGTGGCTAGGGAGGAAATAGGGTCAATAATAGCTTTCGTAAACCCCTCCTGCTGCCCTGGCCACTAGCTTGATCCTTGGCTAGACGTGGGAGAGGCTAGGTAATCCATCTCATGCACATCCATACGTGTGTATGATGTCACTAATGATGCCACATGCATAATAATGAGTTTATACCCTATCTGGGGGACATTTTGTTTAAATTGTCTGCAGGGAGGCACATTCCTTTACTCACATATAAACAGTTCAGAAGAGCATCCTGTGGGCACTCTTTTATAACATATTATACATATTCACTAAAAAAAAACAAAGGCTAAAGTAACTTTACAGTTAGGTGAAAATTTCAGTGACAGCGTGTTGTTTTAAACTAAAATAAATTCTGAAATTCACTAGTTATAGTTATGTCTAGTAACAGTATCTTGTGCCGCAAAGTAACTATAACTCTCGTCCCCGCCATGCACAGTGTTGTCATCAATGAAGCCATTTCAGATGAGGCAGTTATATTATCAAGTATGTTATAGAACATGTCATGAGTGATGTAAAATGCGGGGTTATTAGCTGTGCTCTTTCCCTATCCTAACCCTCAGGGACTTAGGTGTGTTCCCCAGTGCCCACCCGAGGCACTCACAAGACAGTATGTCAGCTAATGGGAGCAGACAGGTTTTTCCTGCCTGCACTCTCGTGGGTAGGGAAATGGTGTCTCAGGAGTTTGTTTTGTTTTATACCATTGGTAAAGCGCGCTGTTACCGCACAATGTCCTGGCGCTGAAATGATATGATATCTCCCCTAAGATGTACATCGGTTTCTAAAGGCCAAAGAGCCAGGTTTTAATATTTTTCCTAAAGGCCATCAGATTAGTACTTTGTTTCAAGGCCAGAGGCAGTGTATTCCAAACGGTGGAGGCTCCTGAGATGAAACTACGGCCTCCCCACCGTGCTTTCCTGATCCGAGAAGTCTTAACTAGCCCTTGGTTGGCCGACCTTAACTGTCTGGCTGGCGTGTACAGTTGAAAGTGCTGTTGAAGAGAGGATGGACCCAGTCCATTCACTGCCTTGTATACCATACACAATGATTTAAACATTATCCGCTTGCGTACCGGGAGCCAGTGCAATTTTCTCAATTCATGTGCCACCGGTGCAAACTTAGGCAGGCCAGTAATTAGTCGAGCAGCCGCATTTTGCAGCATCTGTAGTTTGTTGAGCAGCCCCTGCTGGGCTTGGCGGAAGAGACTATTGCAGTAATCAAGGCGGGACAGCACAAGTGCTGTCACCACCGTTTTCCGAGTGGCTCTCCCGGGACAGTACAGTAGAGCCTGCCTCGGGGGATCGGTTCCCTAGAGCCTTAAGAGACTTTTATAATAATGTTTTGGCTAAGGGTGCCTTTGCAGGCTCAGGGAGAGGGACCACACCCTCCTGTCCCTGTACTCTTATGTTTCAGCTCCGGTGATGGGGTCCCCAGAGCCCATAGAGACTTGGGGGTACGCGCCTCCCTCCCCTTTGATAAAAAAGGCAGGCCAATATCAACCTTGGGAGGGTCCCCAGACACACCCCCTCCTCAAATAATTAATTAAATGTTGATCCCCCCAGACCCTGGCCCACCGCGGGGTCATTTTAATTTTTTTATGAGGGCCGCCATTTTGGGTTTTTTACCCCATGGTTCAGTGGAATCATGGGGCAAAAAAAGAATTCATTTTTTATTTTCGCCCAAGGTTGGGTCCCTCTGGGACCACCCCACAAAGGCTACGGGGGCAGGGCATCCCTACCCTGCCCCCCTTATGTCTTGCTTTAAAAACAATTTTGTGACAGCGGACTCTGGCTCCAAGACCAGTTGTGGCTGCTGCAACATTTTTCTTCATGTTGCGGGCAGCCAATGAGAGCGCTCGCTCCCACAGGAGGCTCAAGGGAAAACAAAGCTCCATATGCCAATCAGAATGCTCTGATTTTTAATTGAGCTTGCAGGACTCTCATGAGAGTCCTTCGAACCCAATTGTCTAGATATACAAATATTTAGGAATATTTCCCTGAAATTGCTGAATGGATTTACATAAAATCACAAAATGCACACTTACCGTGCCAAGGTCTAGCTTCTTGCCAAACTTGGTGTAGTTACGTTCAGCAGTTTCGGCAATAACCCTTTTTAAAAAGTCTGTAGAAAATGCAAGGGGATTATGCATTTTGGGAGCCCCTGTTGACAGATCACCCAAAAATCTTTCCATGAAGAAACTAGGCAAAAAAGAGCACTTTTTTTGAAACTTTAGTGAAGATTCATCAAATGGCACTAAAGGTTTAGCAAACCAAAAAACCAAAAAAGCCATTTTCAATGGAAATGCAGACCTAACTATAACCACACAGCGGGGACAGCCACTGGGTAATATATCTATATATACACATATAAATACCCAGTAGCCCGCCATTTTGAAGCTATGCATAACAAAAATACCAAGGGCTTGACATATTTTGTCATAGATGCAGTAGAACCAAACATAGGAGGAAACTAGAATCGAGGTATATTGTAGAGCTCGATACGAAGAGTCCAGGAGGCCTCAACATTTGAGAGGATCTCCATACACATTTATATTGTAATGTGAATACAATGTACAAAAAAAAGTCACGTTATCCTAAAGATTTTAATGTTTTTATTATCTTATGGATAGCACTGGCGCAAGTCATGCGAGAGTGGCTCCCAGGGCACAGGTCAATGGATGCTGAAGACTTCAGCTAAAGATAGTCAATAAAGTTTTGTCTAACAACGGTTTAAATGACGAAAAAAACTGTTTCCTTTTGGTTTTTCCTTCAAGGTATTTTATTCATACTTTTGAGTTTCAACCATGTTTTATATTTTCCTTCATTTTTCGATCAAGAAGCAAAATTTAACAATCCGTGAATATTCCAATGCATTTCGCCCATCGGGCTTCATCAGGGAAATCTACAACATGAAAATATATCTATCACCAATCAGAACTTATTGCATTATTCAATTACATCGCACTAAAATATACTCATTAAATCAAATCTACTACATAATAGTGTTATACTCTGACCTCAAACGGTTAAATGTCCAACCATTCCTATATCCAGTATTAATTCTTCATACAAGCATTTATAACTATGGTATCACTCAAGGGTAATAGATGTTACATTACACGCTTTCATATATATCCCAAAGTAGTTCTTAAATTTCGAAGAGTCCCGTCTTAGTACTCGGTACATACTGAGCCTGTTTGTGAGCTGCTGTTCGCTAGATGTTCCCACTCTCACTTTAAGTTAAACCCGGCTCCCAAAGGGCTGCTACATCGTTATCTACTGTGTATTATGTTCAGCAAACTAAAACAAGCGGCTTACGCGCGTAGCCTAAACTAGGGCGATTCCCATTCTTACCCGGAATGATCATGAAGTTCGCGCGTTACCAAACGGAGTGTACTGCTTCAGCCCCGACCGGCGGCGTGTGACGCATCAACCGGAAATGTGACTCATAACGGGCTTCCCCATATTTAATGGGACATAAGCGTTATTTAAGTTGAGAACCATAATCCTCATTCGTAAATTCATACAATGCCTTCAGTACATATAAAATGAGTGTCTGAATGTAAACACAACACATTTAAAGAAATAGATTACGAACTTAATAAATGTAAATAATGGTAGCATGACACAGCACAAGTCTTTCATTTACAGATAGCAATTGTATTCAACCCTTTCATTAATTCCATATGGGGTTAAACTCTGTAGGTAAAAAATCCAATGATTTTCTCGCATGAACTGAGTTATTCTGTTATCTTTGTCATCTTTTTTTTCCACAATTTCAAGAATGCAGGTTTTTATTTGATTTATTTGATGTCTTTGTTCCACAAAATGTGCGGCAACTGCCGATTTCATTACCTTCGTTCTGATATTGCTTTTATGTTCTGTGAGTCTTGTTTTTAATTTTCGCTCCGTTTGGCCAACATACACTTTGCCACAAGGGCACTTGATCAGGTAGATAATGTTTTTGGTATCACAGGTCCCTGTGACTCTTAGTTTGATTTTATTGCCCTTCATAGGATGCGTAATGGTATTGCCTTCCAAAATGTTATGGCAGTTACTACAGTTTCTACATGGGATTGTTCCTTTGTAGGTTTTTTATCCTCTACGATGGTAGGAAGTTTAATGATTTCGCCCAAATTCTTTGCTCGTGTATATGCGAAAACTGGTTCCTCCCTGAAAATATTCTGAAAGTCTGGTTCAGTTTGCAGCATGGGCCAGTGTTTTTTAACTGCTTTCTTGACTAAATGGCTCACTGTGGAAAATTTGCTTACACAGGTTATTTTTACCTCCTTTTTGCTTGGGTTTGAGTTCAATAGCATCTCTCTTGTTTTAGTTTGAGCCCTTTCTTGGGTGGATTTCAATGTGCTCTCCGGGTATCCTCGCTTTTTAAAACGCTGTAACATTATCTGTGTTTGCGTCAATGATTCCTGTGGGTTTGAGACGATTCTTTTAACACGCAATAGCTGAGAGTAAGGCAAATGTTGTTTAAGTGGGCTGGGGTGAAAACTCTGGTAAATCAACAGGTTATTGCGGTCTGTTTTTTTAGTGTATAGTGTGGTCTCCAAATGGTTGTTCTTTTTGATGATGGTTACATCCAAGTAATTGATCTGGTTATGATGGGTTTCCGATGTGAATTGGATGCGAGGATCTATTGTATTTAATTGGCTGATATTCCTGATTAGGCATTCTTTGTCACCCTTCCATAATATGAATATATCATCGATATATCTTACATACATACGTAGTCCTTGTTTCCATTGGTCATTTTGCAGTATATGTCTCTGTTCATACTGATGCATAAAGATATTAGCATACGCTGGGGCAGCAGGATTTCCCATGGAAGTTCCCGATTTTTGAAGGTACCAATGTTTATCACATTCAAAGTAACTGTGCATTAGGACAAAATTCAATAACTCCAGTAAAAAAATCTTTATGGGTTCATCATATTCCATGTGGAGCAGCGCATCTTCCACTGCTTCTATTCCCATCAAATGTGGTATGGAAGTATACAGTGCTTGAACATCGAGAGTACATAAGGTAATCTCTTCTTCTGGTGTTAAATTAATTGCCTCCAGTTTTAAGAGAAAATCAGTGGTATCTTTCACAACGGAATTTATTGTGATTACAAACGGCTGCAGATATTTATCGATCAATTTTCCCACCGGTTCATGGACACTTCCGCATGTAGAAACTATGGGTCGGCAAGGGGGCCTAACCAGATCTTTATGTATTTTTGGCGTGAGGTAAAACTTAGGAGTTTTTGGATACTCAGTGGTAAGATATTTCTTAACTTTTTCATCAATGCATCCTCTTGACACACCTTCTCGGATGATGTTTTCCAAGACCATTTGAATCTCTCTTGTGGGATTTGAATCCAATTCCATATATGTGTAGTTATCCTGAAGATGTACGTCAATTTGGGAATCATAATATTCTTTATCCATGATTACCAGGGCCCCGCCCTTATCCGCTTTTTGGCATACAATGGTGGGGTTGTTTGCTATTGCTTTGAGGGTGGCATATTCTTTTTGTGTAAGATTCCTTGTTTTAGTTTGTTTCCGATAGTTGATTTTATTCAAATCTTGTTTCACCATTTGTTCATACAAATCCAAAGTTTTGTGGCTAATCGGAGCCATATATGTACTGGTCTTGGAGAGACCTTTGAGAGGATCTTCACTTTGTTCTTGTTTGTCTATGACTATATTAGAAAAGAAGTGTCGGAGTCTTAGTTTTCTCATTAGTTTGTAAAAACTAATACTTACTTCCAATTGGTTGGTGTGTGCAGTAGGTACAAATGACGTCCCTTTTTGTAGTGTTTTAATCTGGGTAGTAGTAAGATGCATTTTTGAAATATTGATAACCAGGTTCTCTATTTCATGTTCTTTTTCTTGTCCTTCTTTGTTGTTGTCTGACGTGTTTGTGGCTGTTCTTGTTCTTTCTCCGATGTTGGTTTTTCTCCTTGACCTCCTGGGTCGTTCCCTACATCGGGGCCTATCTCTAAAAAAGACTGTGCAGCTTTAGAGGTGCCTGCAGTGGGTTTATTTACAGTAGGTCCTCTTCTGTTACTTTCTGATGTGGTATCTGTATCGGTTGATGATGTGTCTGTTTGTTGGGTATAGGGACGATTTTGTCGCTTTCTAGCATAAATTTCCGCCCAGTTGTAGACTTCGCCTAACTTGTAGTCGATAGTATCTCGACGGTATTTTCGCAATTTCCTTTCATTTATTTCCTCTGTGTGTTTTGCTAATTGTGACTTGATGTCTTCCAATATGGTGTTAAGTTCCTCAGTCGACATGGCTTTGCTTAACTCCTCTTTCACGTTGTTAATATCCTTCTCGAGTTCCTCCAATATTTGGGAAAGTTCTTCAATTATCAAAAGGATAAGATCTAGTGAGCACTTATTTAAAATGGCGTACCATTTATCCGTAATTTTTTTTGAATTTTTACACAAAGATGGTCTCAACAAAATTATCAATCCCCGTGGGATTCTTGACGCTTTATGGTATCTTAGCATTGTGCTGGCATGCAACCTTTGGTTAATGATTTCCCGTGATAGATATAGAAGTTGTTTTACTTGTTGGTCTTTCGATTTTGATGTAGTGTATTCACATGTTTCCTCTTGGATGAGGGAATAGATTTTACTAGTTTCCTCAGTTGAGTATGCAAATGTGTCTGCCTTTGTTTCTGTTAATTTTGTTATTTCGTCGTACTGCATTTTTCTCGTGCGTGCTACAATTGAGGAGCAGGAATAATATGACAAATAAATGTTATAAACTGTGCACTGCAACTTTAACCCAAGTTTTCAATGTATGCCGTGCTCCTTGGGATAGCTCCCCGCTTTTATTATCCCAGAGCACAGTTTATAGCATTTTATTTTGACTGGAATGAAGACAAAAGTCGAGGCATGTAATTTCAGCCCACTTGGGCAGAATTAGACAATTGAGGCATAACATATTATGACAACACGGCCATTGACGGGGTTTCTCTATAAATAATAGATGAATTTGTGAAAATCGCCAATCTCGATTCATGAAAATCAATTTGGTCAGATATTGTGTGCTCACTTGGGCTAAGTCAATCAGGTGTACTTAAATTGAATCAGTACCAAACTTTGATGAATTTATTATGATGAACTTTTTATAATGAATTTTGTACAATGAATTGACATTCAAAGGACTTGGCGACATCAGAATCACGTTAAACGCGGGTGAATAGGTTGCCACGAATTAGGTAGTAGCCATGAAAGAATGTTGAGGGCCGTGTAAAGAATGAAAATAATTTTTTGACATTGTCTAAATAATTATGTTCTATGAATTACGACTTGTGTTTTAATAATTTTTTAATTCTTTCAATTAATTGGTTTTTGCATATGAATCGAAATATTGCGAAAAACTAGCAGTCTGTTTTCACTATTAGCCAGCACTGAGTAGGGACAAATGTAATGAACAAAAGACTGCTTGTAATGTTACTTCAGTATTAGTGAACAAGGCTGTGTTCAGACTCTCGCAAGGTCCGTTGCAGATGAAGCGCCCTTCGTTCTGGATGCAGTAACGGCAAGCTGCGAGAGATTACGTAGAAGGATATATATATATATATCCAACAATAGTTTTAATCTGGCAAAACAACAGACAAGTTTCGAGCAATCCTGCTCTTGGTCAAGTTTATATATCTTCTCTTCGTGAGGAGGTGTGTGTGTGTGTGTGTGTATGTATGTATGTATATCTATGTATATATATATATATATATATATATATATATATATATATATATATATATATAGAGAGAGAGAGAGAGAGACTCTCATGCTTCCACCCATCTTTATTCAATGGTTCTGTTGTTCTTCTATGGAAAATAGATTAATTTATGCATGACTGGTAGGATCCCCACTGCACTCTCTCATTATTACAATCCAATACTGCCATTAGATGGTATGAGTCAGGTTGCTTATTCTCTTAATCATTCATTCTGGCACTCTTTGGAGGGATTGTATCTAATTTGTGGGAGCCTAAAGGAGGTTAATGTAGCAGTATAGGGTTAATAATGCTACCTAGACTGAATGGCCCCCATGGGATAGGACTATTTAATTTGTACTTAAAGGAGCTCAACACACAGCAGCTGCTTGAAGTGCAGCTAATCCTTAAACAGCTGCTCCCTCAGAAACACCTGAATGCCACAATTTGTCCCTGGCACCTTTATAACTGGCTTGAGGGTGGTATACTTTGGTGTTCTGGCAAAGAATATCTGTTGTGTACAACACACACAAGTGGCTAACCTTGATGCAGAAATGTGGTCCCAAATTAGAGCGCCATTTGACTTGTACATCTCAGTTGGTGCGAACAAAGTCGAATCGTCTGTTTTCTTTCTGTGCTATGAATTCCACGCTTTAAGTTTATGGTGCATCATGTGAAAAGTAAATGGATGAGTCAAATGTTGTAAAAGAACTCTCCTCAGAACAACGTTTTTTCTTCAGTTTGTGGCTGTGCAAACGTGCACACATCAAAGCCCAGAGTCTCTTGATTGATTTATTCTTTCCCGGGTAGCACAGGTGAAAGATGGTCGTGCACAGATGTTTTTCTTGTCAAATTCTTCAACAGTACATTTTTGGTGCGTGCGCTGTTGGTAAAGCTGCCTTGTACAGGATCTGAAACCCAGTGCTCCCCAAGTGGTGCGGCGCGGGCTGTTCCTGTTCCTGTTATGAAAACTTTAACCAGAGAGTCCCAGAATGTAACAACGGGTTTTACAGAGGCGAGCCCCTGAAGGGGCTCAGCAGCCGGCGCCATAACCCGGCGGCGAGCCCCCGTAAAGAAAAGGGGGAGGGGGACCCAGACTGGCGCGAAAAGGAAGGCGCCGGGCAAGGTGTCCCCCCCTCAGCCTCCCCCTGGCGTGGCAACGGCCAATTGGGAGGGCGCGCGGGGTTCAAACCCCCCAATCCCGAAAGTGGCGCAAACACCAGAGTGCCAGTTGGGGGGCTTAAAAGCGCGGCTCCCCCAGGTAAGCTCCAAACATCCAGGAGCTTACCTGTCACCCTCGTCTAGCTTGTATGCTTTTGACTGTGCTCTTATTATTCCAGAAGCTGACCTTATCGGATTTGTAGATGTTTGAGAGGACCCTCCGGTACGCAATTGAGCCCACGCTGCGGACACGAAATTTGGTTTCCCTCAGAGGCGTAGCCGGAAGGTCCTCTCAAACATCTACAAATCCGATAAGGTCAGCTTCTGGAATAATAAGAGCACAGTCAAAAGCATACAAGCTAGACGAGGGTGACAGTGTTGGATTACTTGTCAAGCGACGGCTAGAAATGAGCTAGGTTTTTTGGATTTAAGCTTTGGGTCCTGATGAGAACTCCCCACCAGATAGGAGTTCGAAACACGTAGAACAGTTTATCGTAGAGCCATAGGAATTTTGAATCTAAGATAATTCACAGTTCCAAATTGAAGGAAATAAGAAAGAAATTCTTTTTGCTATAGCTTTTGTAAAAAAAATTATTTTTTGATTAAGATGTATATATGAGTGTATGGGTGCTTGTGGAAGACAAATGGTTGAATGTTTGAATGATTGGGATTTATGAATATTTTTGAATATGTACAAAAGTAAGGTGTATTTTAATGTAATGTGTTTTGTATTGTAGATGTTGATTATGCAAATTTGGTGAAATTTAACCAACAAATGTACAAAAAAAGAGTATAATAAAGTAAATGATCAATTCAGAGTGAAGTATATAGCTCACATTCACATTTAGTTTCAATCAAATGTGTGTTGGAAAAGAAACAAGTTAAGAGAAAAGTATTGACAATTGTTCAGTTTTTGAGCGGCGGTCCACCCGGCATATCATCAGGCGTGTACACAATGCACTGGTAAGGCGCCCGACATGGGGAGGCCTGCAGCTTTCCTGCTCGCTGACAGTGACATGGACAAACACTGATTCGATCAGTTGGGACAGTTATACCCTTCTACAAGCCCTCAACTTCAGCCCGCTCTTTCTCACCTATATTTGTCTTTTATACACGGCCTTGTCAGCGTCCATCTGGGTGGCAGGTACGGTACCCAACTAATTTCCAGTATGTAGGGGCACCAGGTAACGTTGCCCGCTGTCCTCTTTACTATCTGCGCTAGCAATTGAGCTGCTAGCTGCAAGGGTGAGATGAGATCCACTAGTGCGTGGACTTGACTGACCCCCAGAGACGTCGAACAAAATCGTACTATACGCAGATGACGTCCTGTTTTTCTTCATGGACCCAGCATTTTCTGGCCAACGGATATTGCAGATCTTGCAGTTCTTTGGGAATACCTCGGGGCTGTACATGAAGCCAACAAAATCGGTATTATTCTTGGTATATGGGGCTCACAGGTGAATGGCGTGGGCAGAGCATTGACAAAGGCCACTGAGGGCTTCCAAAATCATATCTGGGGGTCTATGTCTCCCCGGACCTGACCATCTCCTGGCAGTATAACATCAACCCCTTACTGCCCCATATAACATCAACCCCTTACTGCCCCTTGTCTGTAATGAGGTCAATGCATGCCCCCCCCTGCCTCTGTCTTTGCTGGGTTGCTCTGCCATTTTTAAAATGGTGTCCTTACCCCGCCTGCTATATAGGTTGCAATACCACCCTTACAACATACCAGACTCATGGTTCCAGCAGGTAAACGCTGCGCTCAATCACTTCCTATGGGGGGGGAGTGCGTTGTCTGGGTGGCCCTAAGCACATGTATTCAGTTCATTTATTTTGGAAGGATTGCGGCTGCAGATGTGCATTCCTACTACATTGCCTCTCACCTCCTTACTGTTAATGACTGGTGGTATAGCGATCAATCTGATCCTGCATACGCGGTTGAGAGATGGACAATGAGGAACAGATCAGCCCTAGATTATTTATACAGCTGGAGGACTTCGATTCACCTGCCTCCGGCCGCCAGAGTGGATATCCAATTATGGCGACAGAAGACCCGCCAAATGGGATGGGGGGATAAACTAACAAGAGAGACCCCACTATGGCACGTGACGGTCCTGTGTCAGGTTGCAGGACTACCGGAGGCTCAGAGGGTGGGACCTTATAGGCTTGTCAACACAGGGAGAAATGATGCACGGCACAACCTTGGATGTCTTTCCAACAGTTGCAGGAGGAATACCACCTCCACTGGAGCCGGTACTACAGATACCTATAGTTCCGACACACCCTCTCCCCATATCCAGCCGTAATACAACCTGTAAGAGGGAAGGCTGCTGCTTGGGGATATGGATTATAGGCAGTTAGACCAGACTTTGGTTACATATAGCCCTACCACAATACAGACGCTGCAGGTGGCATGGGAGGGAGACACAGAAAATCTCCACGATGACGATTGGAAAGAGGCCCTGGCAGCCCCCTGGGGTGCTGCAATTTCATCACCCTATCGACTTATCCAATTGAAATACCTACACAAAGCTTACTACACAAGACACTGTCTGTGGCGGATGGGAGCGATATAATCTCCGTTGTGCCTTCGTTGCAAGGCTGAGGAGGGTACCTTTATGCATACGGTGTGGAGCTGCACATCACTGCTGCGGTTTTGGCTGGGATGAACTCTGACTTAGCTCGGGTCTTGGGTTGGGGAGATCCTCTTGGAGCCTAATTGGCATAGTACGGATGAGATCAGGGGGAACAAATACAAGCAGCATCTCTTGTTTCTGGGACTGTTATTGGCCAAGCAGGACATCGCCCAACATTGGAAAGCAGAGTTCCCACCTTCAGTGAATGAATGGAGTGTAGCCATGGACAAGTGCATGGTGATGGAGGTGACAATATTCCAGGCAAGGGGACAACCACAGAAGCACTGGAAAATTTGGAAGTGATGGGCAGACTTCGGAGGTATCCCGCTGCCCCCGGCTCAATCCATAGACGCAGCCTTAGACATGGAGATAGAGACATATGGTTCAGGTTGGGGGTTATTGTACCGCTTCATAGCAGGCGACACAGCATGAATGGTGTGGTTGTCCGGGTTTGAGGGGGTGGTGTCCATATTATACATGTTTTATGTGTATAGTTCTTTGGGCTCATTGAGGGAATCTGTGGTAGTAATGATATTGCAATGTGTAGGCCTTTCAGTCCTGGATGTACTTAAAATTCCAATAAAATTTGTTTAGAAAAAAAACCTAGAATTTGTGTCCTTTGTTTCTTGGTATACCCAGCCAAAGCATGCCATGTTGATTGGTGTGCAGTTGGTAACTTCTTCCTCAAATAATGAATAACATAACACTGCACTTTAAGGTCCATCCTCTAAAAGAAGTTGTACTTCATCGCAAAGCACTAGTGAGAGATGGAAGAGGTATAACAAGTATTTGATTTGGGTGGGGGAGAAGGTACCATCAAAGAGGTGAGGCCGAGGTGATTGATGGGGCAATTGGAAAGCAGCCCCACCAATGACAAAGGAGAGGCTACACTATGTACTCATAGGATGAAATATATGTATAGTGACCTCCTGCTGATCCCAGAGGCCAGAATGATCAAGCCTTTTATTGTGGCGTAAGAGGAAGCATTTGTGCCTAGTAAAGAACGACTCACAAGCAATAATCAAGTAATATTTTGGTGTATTCGAAATTGCAACAGATGTTAGATGAGAACACCTAAATCCAGGTTTTTTTTTTGCTTTCAATATCTACAAGCACATTATGTTTATATGCATATAGCTGTGGAGATCCTTAGACCTAGGAGAACAGCAGCAACACAACTTCTATGGAGATCTCTAATAATGTTCCGTAGGACATTGATCATGCGGCAACACCAAAGAAAGAAGGTGCTTTAAATCCCAGATTAAACACCTTTGCTGCTCAACAAGGAGAACCGATGCAAATGTTCTAATAATGCTACATTGCTACGAAGTGTTTCACATTATGTCAAGCAGTAGGTATACACCCATAAGAAATAGGCTGCGACCACCAAACTCACTGCCCAGAGACGATCAAGTGTAGTAATATTTTTAGTCTGCTAAGGATGAAGCAGAATCAAGGATCTAAAGAATAAATTCTTTCTGAAGCTGTGCTAAGAAATCCTCTTACAGAATTATTTTGAGGCATGTGAGTATCTTACATTAATAGTCTGGTCTTCATATTTTTCGATGTTAGAATCTCAAACAAGGAGAAATCTGGAGTGCAATGACTTAGCAAGCATTGGTAACGTCAAAAGGTTTGGTTTTAGCTGCCTTTTAAGGTTCTTGTAAAAATTTGTGGCATATTTACAAAGAAGTGAGAGAGCGCAACGTTAGCCTTCTTGGCTTAACGCCGTGCTCCGTCACCTCTGAAACACAGGGCTGCATCGTATTTAAAACAACATGGTGCAGCCCTGCGTTTCCCCCTGCACTGGAGCTAATTTCAACTGCCTAGCGCCAACGCAGGCAGCCTTTCACTATAGTGCTAGGGTGCCTGCGTTGTGGGGAATGATTGTTTATGTGCAGAGAAGTGTTCCTTCCTGCACATAAACAACTTGCCATTTTTCAAATGATTCTTTATGTGCTGGAAGGGAAACCTTCCTGTACATAAACAATCATGAACGGTGATTTGCTGTTTTTATGTGTGCTGCACAATGCAGCACATATAATAACAGCAAAAAGCCCTGTTAAGTCCAGGTTTTCATTGGTCTCAATTTTGGTACTGCCCCATAATTACGTCACTCTTGTTGATATGGGGCAGTGTCAAATTCAATGGGTTTTGTGGTGGAAGCCCCACCGCAACACCCATTGCCCACCCCTTTCACGGTCAGTATAGCGTGAAAGGGTGCCTTATTTACAAGGCAGCGTTAAATTAAGTGGCTTAACACTACCTTGTAAATAATGCGAAGCCCATATCGCCACCACAATGTAAAAAAAAGTGACGTTCTGGTGGCAATAGAGGCTTGTAAATCTGCCCCTTTATTTTTAGGGAAGGTGATGGCCCTTCACCATCATAAAATATTTCTTTTAAAGGAAAATATATTTTTGTCTCAAAAAGCATACATTGTCTAGTAGTCCATGGCACTGAAGTGAACTACTGTGTGTGCGGATGGGCTCCTTGTGCAACAGCAGATTGCCGGCACTCACAGGGAAGTGAGCGAATTACTGAAGTGTGCTGACCCATCGTCCCATGCTTTATGCTGTAGCATGCAGGCAGTCTTTGCTAACGACAGACATCAAAAAAGGTGCAGATATAAGTTAAGTAGAAGCCCCCCACTGTACTCTTTGTTCTTCCCCACTTATTATTGTTCCATTTTACAGTTTACTCAAAAAAGGTTAGGGTCATGTCTGTTATCCAAAACAAACCCTTCAACTTTTATGACGTGCCTCTAAGGCACTGTTGACTCATCCTTCCTACATCTAGGTCCTATCTTGTCCAACCTGGAGGTGGCAGGGGAAAAAAGGAAAAAGGTAGCAAGGAGGTATATGAAGCAGAATATAAAAAAGAAAGGAAATCTAAAAAAAAAAGTAAAAGATCAAAAAATGGGTGTTTCTCCTATGTTTATAAGAGGTGGTAAACATTTTACATAGAAAAGCAAAGTTATCTTGAACAATATCATTGAAACAAATATAATGGCAAGTATACATATGCAACTACGAATGTGCTTAGTTATAATCGGGAAAAAATTTCTCACTAAATGTACCTTCGAAAATCTTTTCTGCGAAAAAAATCAACCAGAGACCCATACTTCCCAAGAATAAGAGAACATTAGATTTACTGGCCTTTGGCATTTCAGAACTGCACACCTCTTGTGCCGCCACAAGCAAAAGGTTGGGTAGAAATGAGATCTAAGTGTGTTTCAAACTTTCTCAAGTTGCAGCAACATCAAGTTATAACATGTTTAGCTCTGTTGACTCGCTTTCGCTATGTGTCAGTCTGCCCTGCATACAGTACAAAAATCTTGGCTTGAATCCAACATAGATGGAGTTATGAAGCAATAGTAAAGAATGCTGTCGATGACTCCAGGGCCTGTGTTTTTAAGTATGCATTGAAAGAGAAGCGAAAGTGGAGCGCTCTACTCGCCATTGTTTTCAATAAAGGAAACCTAAAAAATCAGGAACTTTGAGGAACTGTCATGAAATTTCAACGAACAACAGTGAAATTATGTGGATTGTCGCTTCCTTCCTGCAGCTTGCCGACAACCTGCGCAGAAATCTAATGCAAGGGCATATCTCGCCTGAATAAATCAAACAAGATACTATCAGACAACTGATTTGAGCAGAAACGGTGTCTTCTGTGGTTTTACTATGCCCACAAGACATTTTACAATTTGTGCTCCAGTCAAATCAGTCTGCCTCAAGCTACAATTACGCAAAATCGTACAATCACGAGATCTGGCCTGTGTATAAAGTTTACCTGGGCTTAATGAAGTATTTAATCACAGTAAGTTTACAAGATACCTCAGTAGGTTGAGGACTTGCTACAGAGATGTGTGTAATCTGGAGGTCACAGATTTTATAAAACACTTGCCGCATGCCAGCTTTCCTAATTCTTCAATAAAAAAAAATAGTATTGGGTGGGAAAATATATCTGTCATTTAAATACTAACGTATTGAATTAGCAGTAATTAGTAATTGTATACAGTGTGGACACAACCCAGTGGGTGGCACAGCACATTACATAAGGACAGTTTTACGGGAGCAGTTCAGCATGTGAACTCTTTTCACTAGGGATACCATAATATCTCTAATGGATAAGGAGAGCTGATTTAACACTCTTATATGTAAGAATATTTTATATATATATATATATATATATATATACTTATATATATATATAAACACACACACACACACACACACACACACCCACACACACACACATATAATTTTAGTAGACTCAAAGTTCCTCGCTAACTCCCGCCTATAAACTCAGACCAGCAAGAAAAGATATAATGAAGAGAGACGAAAGGATAACCATAACGAGAAATATAAACAATACAAAGCAAGAGCACACATGGAGGGAAGCACAATTTGGATCAGTACTTGATCCTGTTGAGCGCCATTCATAGGAGAGAAAGATGCTCGAACAGGCTTATCAGCTTTCGTTTCAAGGATTCCTACTTTGTACTAATGACTGATGAAATTGAGTTCCACACCATAGGAGTACTTCCCTTCAATGATTGCTCAGTTTGAAGGTGTGAGATATGTAAAAAGTGAATCGTGTTTGTCTCCTAATAATATTAATGTATCTACCATGTCTCCTAATAATATTAATGTATCTACCATTCGCATACACGTCGTAGGTTATAGCATTTTAAAATATATCTTACCACACTCCAAAAGATACATTGGGTGAATAAGATTTAACTTATTGAAGCTACTGGAGAAAACCTAGAGCCATTTGTACAAAGCCCTTTCACAGTCGTAATCCCTATAATTCACAAAATAACAGTGTTTGTGATCTCAAAAGGGGATTTTAGAATGCACAATGTCATTTTATGAGTTTGAAATTTCTTTCTGACTCGTGAAAGAGCTATTGCTATCTTTTCGAATTACAAATAGAACGAAGTGTGAAAGGGGTGCCCCTCTTGTTTCGAAATTTGGGCGAAATGCATCATTGGTTTGCAATCGTACTTGTAGTCTTAATCCATTAATGAGCTACTGACCCCCAAATTGGAGTGTCCATCTGTTTGTAGACAATCACAGGGGGTCCTGATAATTAGTGCTCTTTCTGTCAACATCATATTAGTAAATCCCAAGTCCATCAAAGTTATATTCAGATGAGGTGCACACGTCAATGTTTGCATAATCCCTTTATCTAAGGTGCTACTTACAAGTGTAATAAATCAACCGGGCCAAAGACTAAATGTAATGCAATTTAATACAGTTGGAGAGTAAAAAAGGGAAGCGATATTTACACGAATTTAACATGTTTTTAAAGTCCCTGCATTTGTAAAATTAAAACGTCAGCTAATCATGCAGGAGAGACATGACTGATGAAATAAAGAATGTAAGCTTGGCAAAATTAATATAATGGTATTTTAAAATGAAAATGAAAGACCGACGAAGAGAACATCTGCTCAAAATCTGCAACAAATCTTGAAAATACTCCACTCCAAGTTGCTTAAGTAGAAATCTCAACATAAATCTTCACCATTTGTTGGTTTCCTGGTCCAGAATTCTCAGGCTACTTGTCTTTGTTACATTTGGTGGCTCTTTGCACCAATTCTGTCAAAGACTACAGCATAATTCCAGCTTCTCAAGTTTTGGCGCAAAGAATGGTGGTTTAGTCTTCTTTTTCCATAGCAGACCTTTAGATTCTGTCGGCCAAAGTCTCGTCTTCAAGGAAATCACAGCCCAAC
This sequence comes from Lissotriton helveticus, assembly GCF_964261635.1. Lineage (NCBI taxonomy): Eukaryota > Metazoa > Chordata > Amphibia > Caudata > Salamandridae > Lissotriton > Lissotriton helveticus. The sequence continues at coordinate 899,511,086 of NC_136057.1, forward strand.
GTGGGTGCCTCAGAGGTATATCACCCATGAGACCAGGACTAAAGAACACCTTTCCACAGAGGAGTAAATGTCTTGGACCTCTTAGGTGCCTCTACACATCATGACTTCCACGGCAAGCTATGCAGCATTTCAAGCTAATGCACACAGTCTCTAACGCAGCCCAGAAGTATGTTCATTCTCTTGATACTCACCTCTGTTCAAGGTATACCAGTTTTTTCATCCATCTTGCAGTCACTCAACACCTAATATTTCTTACAGCTAAGCAAAGCTCAGGTTGGAGATTCAAGATTGTTTGCAGGCTGGGGATCTGTAAGTCAATAGACATGTGTTCAAAGGCCTCCTACAGTGCCAAATATAGCCAGCTTGATGTGTGCTTCTCACACTCTATACATCGTAGACCGACACTCTTCTGCAAGTTTGAAAATAAGTCTACAATGTCTATCAGCAGCGTCATGCAGGAGGCTAGACAGTGCTAACAGTGGTGAAGGAAGTTTAGGCCTGCACTGCGGTATGGGCGTGTAAAGAAGGGTGCGCATATGCAAAGTCCTGTAGGGGCCTTCCCCACCAAAGCTAATAAAAATAGGAACTGTCCTATTATTTGGGACAGTGTTATTGAATATTGAAGGTTACATTTTGTGGCAAGTCTGGCTGGTCACTGTATATTTGTTTTGGCACCCATGAATTTTACCATATCATAGTTTCAGTCATGCCCAGTGCTGAGGGAGATGGGGCACACCAAGTAGGGATGGTGCCAGACCGTGTGTGAGCTTCATCACTAGAGTAAAGTTATTGAGGGACCGTGCAGATCAGACAGTTTATAACACTATATACACCATGCAAGTCTTGTGCACTTTCAAGTCTTAAGTCCAAATAATTAGCCAAACTGGAGCTTTCCTGCTTCTCTGGATGCAAATACAATAGCAAACATGAATTCAATATTTCAAGATATGATTACCTGAAAACTGCATTTAGTTAGAAAGAGAAGGTGCTATTCATATTGCTGCAATAATTACAAACTTTTTAAGTAATAAAGTTCGGAAAAACCCTAATGCCCCAATCATGTCTATGCCAAGATTTCACAATCTTATAAAAGCTTCTCTTTCTTCCACCTGGCAGTGTTTAATTTGGGCAGTATGCCAACTAGCGATCAACACCAGAAATCAATTACTACAAGATAATTTTTCCTGCCAACTCATATTTCAAATTGTAACAGCACAGGTTAAGCTTTATTTGAATTTGCATTGGCAAAAGAAGTTGTATGTTTACATGCTTAAAATACACTGGTAAACTAATGAATTCAGTTCACGACACTGGTTCATGCTCCTGGGACAGTCTGCACAAAAATAATTTATCCATAAGGTTTCACTTGCCTGCAATGCATTGGCAGCTTTATTCAAAGTCAGGGGGCCCTGTATATTGTATGTAAAAAGGAACAAACATGAAAAGAGTGTTTTTTTTGTCTAGCCTACCAGACAGTTGTCTGGATGCAAATGACCTATTGTGGGGTTACAGCCAGCCCATTGCTTACAATGACTTGGCTTTACTGTCACTCTCATTTGCTCACTTCTTAATGGCTTTTCTTGTCCCAGTTTGTCCATTGAGTGTTTTTCCTCTCCTGTGTAGCATAGCCTCTACTAACCCTGGGAGGAGTTTGCGGAGTACCGCACGGAACTCTGCGAAGTGCAAAAAAAAAACTGCCGCGCTACGCGGAGCTCCACGAGCAGGGGAGTGCGTTAGATAAATGCTGTTCGCAGTATAATTTTAAGTGCCAGGTGCTTGCCCGCACTGTGCAATCATCGTGAATGGTAACTTGCACAGTGCAAGAAGGTTGATTTTCCACGCTCGCGCTCGCGCTCACCAACTTGATGTTGCCGATCACGAACAAGGAAAAATCTCGCTGGGAGGTGGATTTTTCTCACTCGCGCTTTCCAACTTGACGTTGATATACGTAAGCGTGGAAAACACTCTGCGAACTCTGCATAACGCGGAGTGCGATAAACTCTGCAAACTCCGCGAGCGGAGCGGAGTTCACCACCCAGACTTACTCTTTATGGTCGCTATGACTGCCTGTCTTCTATCCTTCCACAGATTATTTTAGAGAACGTGTTTCTGGTTGTGGCTTAGAACTGAATGAAAACGCATGTGTTTCCCAGCTCTCACCCTCTTGTGCTTCTAATCCCCAATGCACCTTCATGCACTGTTCTCCTCGTGTGCTGAAAAGTCTGTCTTATGTGCTGCTTCCACTTGTTAAATTAAAATAAAATTAATTTCATAGGCATGCATGGGTTGTGGCATCTGCATGTGCCTACAAAATAATGTGACCGGCCATATCACTGCTTCTTTTTTCATTCAATTTTTTTTACTTTTGGCCATGCTGTACAGGATGGTGAATTGGTATTGCTAAAACCAATAGTTCTCAAAGGTGTGACCAATTGGCTTTGCTAATGCTTGCGTGTAAATGCTTTCATAAATTTCTACCCCTGCCCTCACCCTTAGAATTCATCATTAGAGCGTCTAATCTCAATAACCAGGACCAAGGCGCATAAATAATAAGTGTTCTTTGGAGTAAGTCGTTTGCTATTCACAAACTTCACTTCTAAAGTTACTACAGCGAAAAAGGAACCAGAACAGTAGTAAATGTACTCCAGCTCAGAGCTTCAGTAAACCTTTTTACCTTTCACAATATTTTACCATAGGGAAAACCCATCACCAAAGTGGAGCTCTAGCTATGGTAAAGTAGAGGGAAAATTAAAAAAGTTTAGTACACTTAAAAAAATAAGTGAAAATAGGTTTATGTGAAATATAATGTAAACAAAGTGTGTATACTTATTTTATAGGTATGATATAATTTAAAAAATATATATTACTGCACTGTTAACTCATTTTGAATGAAATATATGATCAATTTAAATATATCATTCTAAATGAAAATGATTTTTTCAAGATTTATTAACAAACAAAATCACAGAAGTAAAAAATGCACATTTTTTGTTATGTATTAATAATGAATAAACTTAATTGGTTGAAGTAATTAAAAGTAATATATTTATATTTTAATATAAAGTAATGTTCTATTAATCTACAAATTCTAAAACGTTATTGGAATATGTTAAAATAAAACAAATACATGTTTTATATTTTGATCAAAAATGCATTAAATGTATGTAATTCCTCAGTGGTTTTTATTTTCTATGGGATGGTGGTGCAATATCAGTGATTGGCCATGTGTGCTGCCGGACTTACTACTACGCCTGCTCCTAGAACCATAATTTAAAAGCATTTTGAATTTAGAATTTTTGAATTTAAAAGCATTTATAGAGCACTCGTGTACTAGGCAGTTTCTTGGCGCTTAAGAGTTAACAGTGGCAAGAACAAGCAGACAGAACACAGTAGGCTAACAGTTAAACGCTTGCTGGAACAAAAGAGTTTTTAAGGCCCTGCGGTATTCCACATAGGAGGGCAGAAGCCTTACTGAAGGTGGAAGGGCGTTCCAGAAGGTGGGGGCCAGAACTGAGAATTTCTGACCACCAGCTCTTTTCTTTTTGAAGCGAGGTACTGCCAGCAGGCCCAGGGAAGAGGAGCGAAGAGCTCTTGGCGGGCAGTAATTCGTAATAGCAGAATTAATGAATGCCGGAGCAGTGCCCGCTCGGGCTTGAAAAGTGAGGCATCCCAATTTAAACAGTGCCCGTTGTTTAATAGGGAGCCAGTGAAGGGCTTTCAAGAGGGGGGTGGAGTGGTGTGACTTAACCAGTCCGTAAACCAGGCGAGCTGCCTGGTTCTGGACCAGCTGGAGGCGATGAAGGGCATATGCGGGGACACCGTTATAAACGATGTTCCCGTAGTCAATTTTTGACAGAACCATGGCCATTATTATCAGTTTGAGGGCGGGAACAGAGAAAAATCGGGATATTTTCCTGATGGTCCGTAAAGAAAAAAAACAAGAAGAAACAACTGAGCTAATATGTGAATGAAGTGTAAGTTGGTGATTAAGAATAATACCTAACGTTTTAACTGATAAGGAGGGAGTGGGGGGGGCACCCAGAGATGGTGGCCAAAAAAGAGGTGACCAAGGATTGCCGATACCGCCCGTCAGGACCAGCTCCGTTTTGTCCGGATTTAGCTTAAGGTGGTTCGTATTCATCCATTCACGGATGAATAGCATCACGGACTGGAAGCCGGTTAGACCTGACGAAGCCGGGGACAAATCAAAAATAAGTTGGAGGTCGTCGGCATAGTTATAAACCGCGACCTCCATGTGCTGCAAAGCAAAGATGAGAGGGAAGATGTATAGGTTAAAAAGTAAAGGGGAAAGGGAAGAGCCCTGGGGAACCCCACAAGTTATTTTACATTTGTAAATTTGGCTTCACCCCCTGTTTCAGTAGCTGGAGCTATGTAAATATACACATTGAGTAGCTTTACATGTCCAATGTAGTAAGTTTACTTAAAGGTGTAGGAGTAAATTTACCAGCAGTAAATCTACTCATGTAGAATTTCCTTTGTAAATAGACCTCTATTACTGTTCTGCATATTTTTGGAAGGTTAAAACGTGACCAGTAAATAATGATAGCTGTTATATTTACTAGATGTGATATTACCTCTCTATTCCCAATTTTCCTGCTCAGGATGAGGCGTAACATGTATAATAAATGTTTTTCATCACTTACCAAGTTTTGCCTCTTTCAACAAATTTTCTCTGCTTACGTTTCGCCAGGTTTGCTAGGTGGGATGTAGAGAATTGGAAAGGACATTGTTGGATTCAGGCCGAACATTCAGGATCCGATAAAATCCCAGAAAGAGCTAATAACTTACAATGAGGAATAACATGATGTATGTCAAAAGCTTAGGCCGAACACAGTTCTACTTCATACAGGTATTGAGTCAGATGTTATGGGCTTTCCAAATGTATGTGAGTGGCTAAAAAAATAAAAAATAAAGAGGATTTACCTGATACGGATGGACAGCTGTCTCTCCTCTGTCCTCTTCATCTTCCAGTCCCAGTCCCGGCCGGCAGCAGGAAGCACCCGGGCAGCAGGCTCTTCTGAGCCAATCACAACGCTGCAAAGCAGCATTGTGATTGGTCTGAGCACCGGGGTTCGGCACTCAGACTGGCACAGGGCGGTGTTGCATGTTCCTCACCAGGCTGTGTAGTGCACCCTGGTCTGGAACTTGCAAAGTGCACAGGACTACTTCGCCGGCTCAAGAGGGCGGGCCAAGCAGTCCTGCGCACTTAGGGAGTGCAAGCCACTCCTCCCCCTGCACTGCCCAGCCTCACAAGCCCCTGACATCTATAGGAAAAATACAATGATAATAACGATGCATTATCATTCTATATTTCCTTTGGAGCAGTGGGGCGATGCTCCTCAGCCTTAGCGGAGGAGCCGCTACTAAGTTTTACTGGCATCTCTGAGTGCCCTCTCTCTCTTGTTCTTTCTCCTCTCGCTGGCTGTGCTACCCCAATGACTGCATTCCGCCCCCCACCCCCAATCCCACTGGAATTACCTAATCCAATGGGAATAATTGCCATTTGGGCCCGGGTACCTGGGTGCATAATAGGGATTTCTGTGCTGGCAGCAGATTCCAGCATGCGTGTCATGGGTTATATTGATGATGTCACAGGATTGTCCTGGAAATGTAATTTTATTTCATTCGGAGTCCCTTGGATTTACGATGGCATATGCAAATATGTATGGGATACGTATTTTCATGGCTTTATTTTTAATCAACCTCGAGCATTTTTTAGACTTAAGGGAATTGTAAGTCTGGATAGTTCATCCGACTCATTTGTAACTGGTTGGTTAGAGATTCATCACAGCACGTCAGCTCAGCACTGCATGCTTATGAGGTAGATGAGATAAACAGCAAGTTAATGGAAAACATATATTCACGTGACTTACTGTGTAAAATGTAAAAGTTTATGGTTGTGATCTTGCAATGAAATTGAAACATGGCACTTGTGCAAATGCAATATCAATTCCCCTTCAAAGCCTAAACTATCCGCACTAACCTCACTTCCTGTCTGAATTTACATGTATTCACATTAGTCAGACAGCTCTATGTTATAGTTTAATTACATAATATTGATGTTATGTGAACTGCACCATCACGTTGCTCTTGCACTCTTTACAAACAATCTTCATCGTATTTCTACGTCACTGCCTAAACGCTGACGTGGCGCCATGTTAGATGCCTCGTGCCTGTGTTACAGCGGCTGCATTCTGAATAAACTTTAATACAGTTGTAGCTGCAAAATTATTCACTTCTGTTTTAGAGGTATCTGTTAGAGGATACTTTCGCATTATAGAATTGTAATTCTTTGTGATTGCTGAATGTACAGTCTGAGTTTTAATCCTCGTGTTTCTCCTTCCCCACGAATGAATTACTGTGGATAGACAGGGGAACACACAAATAAAAGATGACAGCAAATGAATGTACTATTTCATTTGTTTAATAAGTGTGTTTAAGGCTTACAAATGATGTGCTATTGAAATTGTTTAATTGATGTTTTCGTTGGCTGTTCTGACTAACTGATCATATAGCGAGGGTTGTGGTGCAAGTCAAAAGGTGTTGTTTGATTGAAATGCAGGGGGATATTCCAAAAAAAGAATATGCTGGGTTTATTTATCACCTGTGAGCATTTAAATTGTTATGCAATAACAGATTGTTTTTACGCACCTTTGATGTTGCATGAGTTTATGGAGTGTTTGCATAACGCAAACCTAGCTGAAAGGCAGCTGAGTGCTGAATAGGTCGGTTTCTAAGAGTAATGTATTGTCCTTTAAAGAGTTGTGTCTTCAGCTGTTTCCTAATTTGCAGGTGGGTTTGGTCAGTCTTGATGAACATGGGGATGCTGTTCCAGATAATTAGTGCATAGATGGACAAGGCCTGTTTCCTTGTTTTTTCTCCATTTCTGCATCTTTTTGTGTTGAGTCTGATGGCGTCCTGGCTGTATGCTTGCCACCGAAGAAGGTCAGCTTGTCAGCCAGCTAGTCGGAGTGCCAGTCATGATGGCTTCATGCCATGCATAGTGTTGTCATCAAAGATGTCATTTCAGGTATTGCATTGATGTTATCAAAGATGCCATAGAACATGCTATGAGTGATGTATATGTGAGGTAGTAAGTAGTGCATGGTGAAGGCATACATTATAGTTACTTCAGTTAACTGGAATTGGCGAATTTCATTCATTTTTTGAGTTTAAAATGTAAGATTTTAACTGACAGTGAATTTACCAGATTTTTTATGTAAAATAAGATAAAATAACCACAATTAACTATAATGTTACTTTAACCTTTGTGTTTTTTCTTTTGAGTTGCTTTAAAAAAAAAATGTAAAGTGATATTTTATTACTATACCTTACTAGGCCTACCACACTTTCACCCTCCAGCAGGCGGCCAACTCCCTACCAACGTGAGAGTTAGGATGCAGGGCCTGGCTTGCAGCAACACGCTGCAGGCAACCACCCATGGGTGGCTAAGACACCTTTGCTGGTCAACCCCATGGTCTTTCAATGCCCAACTGCCCGTAGTTCTGTTGCAATGGTACACAGGGCTATGCTATGCCCTTTGTACTAGCGCTGTATTGTAGTGCTGCAAGAATTTCTTTTTTATTAATTTGATTCCGGGTTGTGTCCCCAAGGGACCCCTCCCAAACTCCCCCAGAAGGGCCAGGGGTCAGATACTCCTACACTTCCTCTTTATTCCTTAATTTTATTTGTTTTCTACAGCATACTTTCTGGGCAAAGATCTAGAATTCTGCCAATTTTTAGTAATGTCATACAGCCATTTTGGCTGTAGTGCTGCTAATTTTCCTATGGAAAATTGCATGGGGAAAATGCTTTTTTGGGGCCCCCCACCATTTTCTCGACCCCACTATTTAGACCTCTGAGAAATGTTTCTCAAAGGAGCTGAGTTGGCTCAACCTTTTGTGTGGAAAGTTTTGTGAAAGGTGCCAAAGTTATTAGCAAACCAAAATACCTTGGTCCCACCCAAACTAGAACTAGGCAGTGGCAACTGCCACTGTGTATGTATATATACACATATATGTGTGTGTGCGTGCATGCGTGCGTGCGTGTGTGTGTGTGTACACTCACAGTTATGGATAAAGATAAAAATATAGATATATGTATATATAGTCCATTAAGGTGAATGGAAAGTCGGCCTCGAGTGTAGCGTGTTGTATTACTTCAAGTTTGATGCTTTCACAATGACTGAGTGAGGTCATTTGAGATGTCATCAGTGATGTTAGTAGTGATGCCATTTAAAATGTCATGAGTAATGTAATGTAATATGTTAGATCATGACCAGTGCATGATTGGGAACAAGTTATAGTTAGCTCAATAAACCATAACTGTTTCATGGTTTATTTTTGTTTTTTAAACCTCACTTTTTAACTCATTTCAACACTTAACTATAACCCTTTGTTTTTTTATCAGTGAATTTCTGGGGATTTTACTTCTTTTGATCACATTCAAACATAACTGAACCACCTCGAGCAACCTTCAGCACCCACCTCCTCTCCCTCACTCCTTACGGAATTTAGCCGTGAGCAGCGGAGGCTGGCCATGGCCCCAGGTCCTGCACCCAACACCTCAACAGCTGGAAAATTATGCAAACATAATGGGAAGACAGTGGTAAAAGGGTGACATCAGTGCACAGAACAGCTGTATGTGCTCCAACCAGGATCGGAGGCACTCTGATTTCAGAGTTATACACCAGGCATGTTAGAAATCATTGCAGTGTGGCCCAGCCACAGACTCCAGCACTTGCAATCAGAGCATGGGGCCCTTGTTGTATCAGGTATTTCTTTGTTTACAGCATAAAGTAATAACATTAGCGCTTGACTAAGACACATCTGCAGAGTTAACTCCAATTTCTGTCAAATAAAGCGGTAAATATCATGGGGATTTCCATAAGCCCAAAGGTAAATGAGCTAAATTTAACATGTCAGCCTCTACACTTGGATTCATCCCAAAGAACCAACCACAAAGCTTAAAACATACATACCTAACATCTATGTCAACAATGTCTATTTCCTGCAAAGATCACAATAGCTGTCAGGAGTTTTCAAACTGGGAAGAGAGCCACTCTGGATTTGGGGGCCTAAGTTGAATCCAGGAGTGGCATCAGGCTGTGGTCAAGAGGGACATTTATTATGCTCTGAGGAGCAGGGAACAAAGATAAACACCATTAAACAGTGAAAACAACAGAGTGGCAGTGAGCCACTCTGATGGGTCATTAGTGGCAACCTTTGTCACTCATTCCGGGGCTGGGAGTAGGTGTCACAGTGAGTGATGACCCAAATAACTTTCAAAGTTCCTCTTCATGTATTTCTGATAAAAAATTATGCTGTGATTACTTTGATACTTTTAGGGTGAGCTGGCTGCCAATAGAATGCTGACAGGCATGTATTAGATTGCAATTGGCATTTTAAAAAAGTGTCCCAGGGTCGCAATGAGCATGAACATCTGCTTTTTGCACCTCGGGGTACTTTGGTATTACAGACAGGGCCACAGATGCCTGCCCTTAGTAGGCACACTGAAAGCGAGCCACAAAAAGGTGGCGTACTGTCAGTGCAACCCCTAAAGGTAGCCCTCTCGAGAGGGTAAAGTGGATTCCATGGACACCCCAGACATCCCGTGCAGGCAGGTGAAATCACTCATTGAACCTGCCTGCAAGGGGATCTCTCTCTCCTCTTTAACCCCTTCGGTGCTGATGACGGCTCCCGGTCGTCATCAGTTACGGTGGGCATGTGCTGATGAAGGCCGGGAGCCGTCATGACGACGCCCGCGATCAGAATGTGCCGCACAGGCGCAGAATTCTGGCCGCAGCCAGGGGGTTAAAGTGCAGGCAGATTACTGCCTGCAAAGAGAAACACAGAGCATGTTTGAAGCAGTCACTCCAAATTTCACTGATTGTGAGTTTGCGGCTACCCTGATGCAGTGCATTTATCATAATAGGTTGTACTGTCCCTGTTTATGCCCTGCACACCTGTTTAAAGGTGAATATTAGCGCAGACAGGAGTGCACCTTATTTATAATACAAGCCATGTACTCAAAAAATATATTAAGTTACAGCATTTAACTGTGGAGAAAATTCTCCCTTTATATATTGTTCTCATTTACTGAGGTGTTAAAATACTATTGACTACATTTCCAGATGCATCTACCAGCTTACTTCCTGGAATTAGGCAGACATTTCAGAAGGCTGGGGCATGCTTCAGCCTACTGCCAACAGCATCCAGAGTAAGAGGGCGAATGCTTCTCCCAGGCTACATCTTTTAGTCCCATAGGCATGCACAACAGAGCATGAAGCAAATGAGGGCAGCTAAGGACTACTTTTGCTAGTTGCCCTTTGCTACTGGATGCTGCCAGTATTGATGGGACTCTCTGACCAGTCCCACATCGTGCTATGGGAAATGTACTGGGCACAGCATTTCCTCAAGCCTCTTGCTAGCAATATAGTGCTAGACCTAGCTATCAAAACTTTGAAGGCAGCTAAAATAATGCTCCTTAAAAGTCCTGATATACTCTCCTAATTATTTAATAATGGTATTTTCTAGCTCTCATTGAATTTCATGCCTGCCTCTTATTATATCGCAGATTACGACATCACATACCAACAAGAACTTCCTGACATGATTAAGGTTTCCAATCGGATATATGTTTATTGACCGACTCATAGCACACCGTTCACAGTAGGGCCTCCATTTCCACAAGTTCCAGGAGATTACTATATGTTACATCAAGGCAGGTAGCGAGGTAGGGTTGGGGGTATTGTGTTATTCAAATCATTCAGAATATTAACTGCATGTATAACCAGCTATGCTGTCCTGATTGTGAACAGGGCCGGTGTGATGGTTTTACTCTTTATCCCAAGTAAGATAGATACAGTATGAGCTTATGGCCTTGCACTGAGACACGATTCTCTATAAATTAAGTAGAATTGGCTATTTATTTCAGAACAGACAGTTGGGTTCGCCACGTAGAATAAACCACTTTAACCAGTAGTTTCCTTGTTCTAATTCACAGTCTTTCAGGATGAGCAAGGTTCGTTGTCCAAGCTGGTTCCACTCTTCTATTCAGGCCGATACTTCCCCAGAGGTCAGGCAAACCGAGAAGAGAAAGGACACTACAGTCACTTATCTGTTCTACTTATTTATATCTAAGGTGCTCCCCTTCACCAGCTTTCTAGGTTCACCACAAGTGAGGTAAGGAAGGTAGAGGGGTTGGCTGAATGGATATGACAAGGAGGGTGAGAGTCAGAACGTGCACTTATTTGCGCCAAAACCCCCACCACCCCTTTGCCTCCAACCTCTGTTTCCACCCTTCGTTTCCCGTTACTCGCCTGGGGCTACGGTCCCTGGTGACCGTAGCAGTCGGTATCTCGGCGTCCTGTGCCTTCAGGGAACTACCGGATACTAGCGCGGTGTACTTTGGTGTTCTGGTCGTCTCCTCTTGAGTCTGGGGCCCCTCCGACGCTTCCGACGTCTCCTCTCTCGTTCTCCTCTCGTCCCTCGCCGCCTCCGCGCCTCTCGCTCCTCCTGACGAACTCTCCCCCTTGCACCTGCGATAACCGTTGTTCTCTCTCTCCTCGTCCTCAACCACTAGACTGCTGCGCGTTGCATTGTCGGGCGCCCAGCCGGGTGCCATCTTGGAATTTCCGGCGTAGCCCATATCACATTGCCTCTCTTCTTGGGATGGACGGTCGGGCCATTCTGAAACAGGGAACCTGGATAGATAGTCCACATTTCCTTGTAATTTTCCGGGCATGTGCAAAGTCTGAAATGAAAAAGGTTTAAGGCCAGGAACCAGCGTAAAACCTTAGCATTGGTGTCCTTGTTAGTGGCTAACCATGTCAATGGGGCATGATCGGTTACCAGGAAGAACGTGCGTCCTAACAAATAGTACTGCAATGATTCCATGGCCCACTTAATTGCAAGACATTCTTTCTCCATTGTGGCATATCGGGTTTCTCTTGGAAATAGTTTTCGACTTAAAAATAGCACTGGTTTAAGCAGTCCTTGGGAATCCGGTTGTGATAAGACTGCTCCTAACCCTCTGTCTGAGGCATCAGTTTGGAGAACAAACGATTTCTTATAATCAGGACAGGTTAATATTGGAGCTTGACATAATAGGGCTTTTAAAGTCTCAAAACTCTTTTCTTGGGCTTGACCCCATTGAATCTTGGCCCTGGAGGGTTTGTTTCTTAACAGATCTGTGAGGGGGCTGGCTACCTCTGACAATTGGGGAATAAATCTTCTGTAGTACCCCACTAATCCCAGAAAAGCCCTCACTTCTCTTCGAGTGGTAGGGGTAGGAATCTTTTGAATGGCTTCTAACTTGTTTATTTGGGGTTTCAGGGTGCCCTCACTGATAGTGTATCCCAAATAATCAATCTGATGGGTCCCCAGTGTGGTTTTCTTTGGGTTCATAGTGAGTCCTGCCTGAGTCAAAGTGTCAAATAAGCTCCTAAGGTGTTCCAAATGTGTCTCCCAGTCTGGGCTGTACACTACGATATCATCCAAATATGCAACGGCATATTTCTGGTGGGTTCGTAGTAAAACATCCATCAGTCTCTGAAAAGTAGCTGGAGCCCCGTGTAGTCCAAACGGCATGACTCTAAACTGATATAACCCGGAGGGGGTCGAGAAGGCTGTCTTCTCCTGAGCCGATGGGGTTAGGGGAATTTGCCAATAACCTTTGGTCAAGTCGATAGTAGACATGACCCTAGCCGTTCCCAGTCTCTCTATCAATTCATCTACTCTGGGCATGGGATAATTGTCGAATTTAGAGTTAGCATTCACTTGGCGGAAGTCTATGCAAAAACGGATGCTTCCATCCGGTTTGGGTACAAACACAATGGGAGAACGCCAGTTACTCTTGGATGGTTCGATTATGCCAGCTTGTAACATCTTTTCCACTTCCTGTTCAACTGCCTCTCTTCTAGCCTCAGGAATACGGTACGGTTTAATATTCACCACCTTTCCCGGCGGAGTGATAATGTCATGAGTGACTAAAGATGTCAACCCCGGGTTGCCTGAACTAAGCCCTTGGTACTGGTTCAACAGTTGTTCTAACTGTTGTTTTTGTTCAATACACAGTTTAGGTCCCATGATTGGTTTTTCGTCTTTTCCACTGCCTTCAAAGCTTTGGGGTGAGTCTAGCTTTTTATGAATAGTCACCTGACTGATTGTTTGGATCGGCCTCTGGTCCGTATGAATAACATCGGGTTCTTCCCATTTCTTGAGCAAGTTAATGTGATAAGTTTGCCCTATTGTATTGGTATGAGGCACAGCTACCCTATAAGAAACTGGAGTTACTTTCTGGACTACAGTATAGGGTCCCTGCCATGTTGCCAACAATTTCTTGTCTGAGGAGGGAAGGAGTATTAGAACTTTGTCTCCTACTGCTAACTCTCTCATGCGGGCAGAACGGTCGTACTGAGTTTTCTGTCTATCTTGTGCCTTTTCCAGGTTCTGGTGAACTCTGTCCCACAATGTAGCTAAGGTCTCTTTCAAAGTTTGTATGTAACCCAATAAAGGTTAGCCCTCATCTTCCTCTTCGGTCCACTGTTCTGCCGCCATGTCTAATAGCGTGCGGGGTTTTCTCCCAAACAAGAGTTCAAACGGGGAAAAACCAGTGGACTTTTGTTCATGTGTTCGAATTGCAAATAACACTAAGAGCAACTTTCGGTCCCAATCTTTGCCTGATTCTCCTATTAGCTTCTTGAGTATAGTTTTAATCGTCTTATTGTACCTTTCTACTAGCCCATCTGTCTGGGAGTGATATATAAGCATGGGCGTAAAATCCGTTCCGCTCGCGGATTTTGCGGATTTTCGGTAAGTTCGCAATCCGCGAACTCTCGCGAACTTACCGAAAATTCGTAAATCCGTGCGAAGCGGATTTTTTTGCTTGGTCGCACTTGCCAACTAGAATACTATACAATTTCGCGGGAGTAAACACTTGCGAAAACGTAGATGCGGCGGGCAGCGACAATCTCGCAATTGCGAGATTGCAAAATTTGCAATTTCGCACAAGAAATCCACCAGCAGGCAGCATAAACCTTGAAAATTATGATTTTTATCAGAATAACTCCTCAGGTTGACATTTGCCTGCACTTTTTTTGCAAGGAGTCCATTTTGGGGGAGGGGGGTGGGAGGAAGGAAGTGCCCCACAGTCTCCAACTTCCTGTTCCTGTCCAGCAGGCTCCTCTCATGTGCTGGTCACTTTGATTTGGATCTTGACCTGGAAGCACTCAGCAAGTGCAAAAGTTCAATCTTATCATTAGTAACTATTCCCAGTAGAGCCTGGAAGGATTACTTTTTGTGGATGCTGCTGGATATTTGGCTTTTTGCAAAACTGAAAGCACTCAGCAGGTGCAAAAGTTCAATCTTATCATTAGTAACCATTCCCTGTAGTGCTTCCTGAGGGGCCCCTTCAGAGTTCAGTTGCCTACTTGCAACTATTCTATGACCCTGCTCTGACCCTCACAGCAGGCTCAGAGAAAGCAAATACAGATAAGGAAGCAAGTTGCAGCCAGGAAGTTCAAATTCAGTAACACATTAATCAGCCCCTAATTCATTTATGTCAGTTGAGGCAGGGCAGGTGTGCTTTTCCACCCATAATCTACTGTGATGAACTAGAGGGTGGCATGGGTGAGCCAGAGGGTGGCATGGGTGAGCCAGAGGGTGGCAGTGGTGAAACAGAGGGTGGCAGTGGTGAAACAGAGGGTGCTGTGATGAACCAGATGTAGAAACAACATGTTCGCGACCGTTGCTACCCGAAAAGTAAGTTCGCGTTTGTGAACTGGTACAAAATCCTCGCGAACTGGCAGAAATCCTTGCGAACACAAAAAAAAAAAAAAAATCCGAAAAATTTGCGAGGGTTCGCGGATTTTGCTGATTGCGAATCCGTAAATACGCAATTTCGCGGATTGCCAATTCGCAAAATCCGCCCATGCTTAGTGATATACTGCCATCCGAATTTGCTGAATGCCTAGAACCTTACATACCTCCTTCATTAGCTTAGCCATGAAAGGAGTGCCCTGATCTGTCAACAACTCTGCAGGAAATCCTACTCGAGAAAAGAAAGCCACCATAGCTTGGGCGACTGCCATTGTAGTCATACTTGTAAGAGGAATGGCCTCAGGGTATCTTGTGGCGTAATCTACCAGAACTAGTATGTACTGATGCCCCCTAGCAGATGGGAGTAGAGGTCCCACTAGATCCATCCCGACCCGTTGAAATGGAACATCAATAATGGGTAATGGTTGTAAAGGTACTCTTTTGTCTGTGGAGGGGTTAACTAACTGACACTGGGGACAAGTGGCACAAAATCTTGCGGTCTCTCGATACACCCCTGGCCAATAGAACTTCTCTAACAAGTACTTCAATGTCATCTCCTGTCCATAGTGTCCACCCCCTGTCTGGTTATGAGCTAACTGCAGTACCTGTTCTCTGAAGGCCATGGGTACCAGTAACTGCTCCGTCTTACCTCCCTTTCCTTCACTGACTCTGTACAACAATCCACTTTTTACAAAGAAATAAGGTCCTACCTTTTCTGCCTCAAACTCCTGCACTTGACTCCAGGCATTCGTGAGAGTACTGTCGTCCTTCTGGTCTGCACGAAAACTCCGAGCCGGAGTATTTCCATGTTCTGGAGAAGAGAGCAGACATGAGGCAAAATTTTGACAGGCAGAAGTATATCTTTCTTTGTCTCTTCTCTTTTCATTTTTAGATTTCTTTTCTCTTTCTTGAGGACTAGTTATATTTTCACTGGAAAATGGAGCCTCCTGTAACCATGCCGTTCCTACCTCTTGATTGGATACCGCCACCAGATACTCATCAAACTTGGGTAGGTCAGTACCTAACAGAATAGTTTCGGGTAATGTGGGAACCACTCCCACCTTCCTTACTTGGGGATCTCCATCTATTTCCAACAATACTTCTGCTAAAGGATACTCTTTAACGTCCCCATGTACGCAAGAAACTAAGACTGTTTCTTCCTCACAAATAGATTGTAAGGGTACTAAATCTTGCACTACTACTGTTTGATGGCAACCGGTTGTCCAATAGAGCTTCAATGGTTTTACCATTAAGGTGAATGGTCTTTTTGTATCTTTTCCTAGGGACCCCAGTGACTAGTACTCTACCTCGGGCCCACCCCACCTCCATGGGTTCGGTACCGTCATTATTCAAAGGACAATTACGTGAAATGTGTCCCCACTCGGCACACCTGAAACATTGGGGACTCATGTTAACTGGACTATTAACTTTTGGAAAGGGTTTTGGACTGATTTTGGGAGTAAAAATGGGACGTTTTTCTCCACTCTCAATGGAGGTTCTCGGGGTAGGTTTGGGAAAAGCAATAGGTGCTCGGCCCGGGGGAGCCTTAAAATCTGGAGACCGATGGTATGCACAAGCCAGCTCAATGGCTGATTGAGTGGTCAGTCCTGGATGCTGCTTTAACCACGCTCTGGTATTTGGGGGCAAGGCTTCCAGATATTGCTCGAGGTAGATGTGTTCAGTGACCTCTTCCATTGAGGAAGCATGTGGTTTCAACCACCGATTTCCCAGGTCTCGGACTCGATAATACAAGGCTCGGGGATTATCTCCGGTAACCCACTTTTCTTTTCGAAAGCGGGACCGATAATACTCATGGTCACAACCCAATCTTTCTAATATGGCTTTCTTTATGTCCTGATAGGGGGTCACTCCAGCTGGGTTAGCTGCTTGATATGCTGCCTGTAATTCTCCCGAAAGAAGGGGTGCTATATATTGGCCCCACCGCTCAGGTGGCCACGTAGCAGTGGCAGCTACTCGCTCAAAGTTGGTAAAGAAGAAATCAGGATCCTCTCCTTCCTGAAACTTCTGTAACACACTGCCGGGTATGTTGGGTTGTACGTGAGTATTAGAAATGACATCCGTGAGTCGAAGAATGGCTGTATCCTGTACTTTTTGGTTATTAGTGAGTAGAGCAGCCTGTTCTTTCATCGCGGTTTGAAAAGACTCTCTTTCTTTTCGGGCATTTTCATTCTGCTGTTCAAATACCAATTGCAAATGTCTCTGTCCCTCTGCCAATTGGGTTATCATATCCTGTACTGTTACAGGCTGCGTCATCTTGTTTCAGACGACAGTATCCCACTTCTGACACCACTGTGATGGTTTTACTCTTTATCCCAAGTAAGATAGATACAGTATGAGCTTATGGCCTTGCACTGAGACACGATTCTCTATAAATTAAGTAGAATTGGCTATTTATTTCAGAACAGACAGTTGGAGTGCAGCAAGGTTCGCCACGTAGAATAAACCACTTTAACCATTAGTTTCCTTGTTCAAATTCACAGTCTTTCAGGATGAGCAAGGTTCGTTGTCCAAGCTGGTTCCACTCTTCTATTCAGGCCGGTACTTCCCCAGAGGTCAGGCAAACCGAGAAGAGAAAGGACACTACAGTCACTTATCTGTTCTACTTATTTATATCTAAGGTGCTCCCCTTCACCAGCTTTCTAGGTTCACCACAAGTGAGGTAAGGAAGGTAGAGGGGTTGGCTGAATGGATATGACAAGGAGGGTGAGAGTCAGAACATGCACTTATTTGCGCCAAAACCCCCACCACCCCTTTGCCTCCAACCTCTGTTTCCACCCTTCGTTTCCCGTTACTCGCCTGGGGCTACGGTCCCTGGTGACCGTAGCAGTCGGTATCTCGGCGTCCTGTGCCTTCAGGGAACTACCGGATACTAGCGCGGTGTACTTTGGTGTTCTGGTCGTCTCCTCTCGAGTCTGGGGCCCCTCCGACGCTTCCGACGTCTCCTCTCTCGTTCTCCTCTCGTCCCTCGCCACCTCCGCGCCTCTCGCTCCTCCTGACGAACTCTCCCCCTTGCACCTGCGATAACCGTTGTTCTCTCTCTCCTCGTCCTCAACCACTAGACTGCTGCGCGTTGCATTGTCGGGCGCCCAGCCGGGCGCCATCTTGGAATTTCCGGCGTAGCCCATATCACAGCCGGACTGGCCATAGTGGGCACCGGGCGTTTCCCCTGAAGGCCGCTAGGGTGGGGGGCCGGTTTTGGGCTTCTGGGGGCTCGTTTTTGTTACCGGGGTTCGGCAATATCAGCCCCCTGTAACAAAATCGGCCGAAACCGGCCCTCGCAAACTACTCAGCTGCACTCCCCCTCACTCCAGGGGGTGCTGGCTGAGCAGTGTGCCAGGGCCGGTTTCTGTTCCCTGTCCGGCCCTGGTTGTGAAAAGCTAACTTTACAGGCCCTAAGAAACAATATAACCTCCCTGAACAATTTGGTAGACAAACTCAAAACATCCTCGTTTATAATATTGGCAGATTTCATCTGGCGATTGATTCCCACTTAAGATCAGTTTGCCTCTCTCCTTTCTACTGCTTTGATGGAGATAGGAATAAAGCAGAATATTGAGGAATCTATCCATGTTAAAGGACCTCTCCTTGACACTATCTTTACCTAAAATGTGGATATCCAAGTATCCAGGGTATTGCCCATGGCCTAGTCAGACCACTTTAGAGTGGATTTACAAAGTCACACCACAGGTCCAGGCTTATACAGAGCACAACCAAAATCTCATAAAATTGAGCCTTCCAATGTAGCAGCCCAAACTGAATGGTTGGAATCTACCATTGCAGCCTCGACGCCCTCTTGCAGCCAGCTAGAATTGTTTTTTTCCTGCATGATGAACCTTCTTGCACACTCAACAAAAACACTGAAATCCAGACAGCAATTATACTTGAGTGCTTTTTTCAAGATACATGGTGCAAACACTTATGCCCTTCAGAGAAATTAACCTACTAGAACATGCCCGCAAACAAAATTCCATCAGACCCATCACTGTTGGTTTCAATTAATTTCCAAAGCACTCAATCAATCCAGAGAATGTTTTAAGATGGTCAACCAGACAACGAACCCAGGACACTGTTCCTTAGGGTTTTTTTGTACTTTGCAACGTGACAATAGACTGAACTCATTTTTTATTGACAAGGCTAACACCATCTGGCAGGAACTGGCAGAGGCTGCTAAAACTTCAACCCCTGCATAGCTCTTGTTACCCTCTGCTTTCCATATACATTTACTCACCCTGACTGTTCCCTTCAATGCAGATCCTGTCTATTCTCACCATCTTAAAACCTACAGATCCCATAACTGACTCATCCCAGATTGCATCACACTGTTTGCACCCTCAGGACCAGATGTAGGTAATTTTAATTTACCACCTCTTAAATACCGATTCATACCGAATCGGTATTTAAGAGGTGGTAAAATAGAGGGGGGGAGATGTAGGTATTTCAGATTCGGTAAATACCGATTCGTTAAGATTCGGTATTTACCGATTCTGTAAATACCGATTCGGTATTGCCCATTGATTCCTATGGGCCTTGCAGCCCATAGGAATGAATGGGCAATACCGATTCTGTAATTATAGAATCGGTAAATACCGATTTTAGCAAGGGTGCAGGGGGTGTCACTTTGACACCCTCTGGCACCCCAAAAATAGGCATGTGCGCCATGTGGCACACAGACATGCCCTAAGGGCATGTCTGTGTTTCACATGGCACAGGTGTGCATGCACACATGTGCATGCACACCTGGATTCGGTATTTTACCACCCAATTGGATTGGGTGGTAAAATACCGATTCTTAAAGCCCTGTGGCACTCTGACATGGGCCAGCTACATCTGCATTTACAGAATCGGTATTTTACCGAGTCTGTATTTACCGATTCGGTAATTTTACCGAATCGGTAAATACAGAATCGGTAAAATACCGATTCTGTAAATGCATGCCCTACATCTCAAAATCCAATTACCGGTCGGTAACGGCCGAATTCGGCCGTTACCGACCAGTAATTGGCCACCTACATCTGGCCCTCATTCTTTCATCGGATTACCATCTCAGTCTCAGTAGTCCTTGTCTCCCCGGACTAGAAAGAAAGGAATTATCACTCCCCTTATTGAAAAAGCGATCCTTATCCCAACCAGCCTCAGGCCATCACCAATCTACCACTCATGGCCAAAGTTCATGACAATAGGGTCACCAAACAGCTACAATCATTTTTGGTCAATAATAGCTGTGTATGCTATTTACTATATTCTAGTAGAATTCTTTCAAGCTCTGTAAAATAGACGTAAATTGTAAGAATATTTGTCTCCAGGGTAAAGTTGTTCCTTGATTATTAATTATCTATGTTGTCTTGTCACAAATGGACACAATGTACACTTTTAACAGTTTACAGTTCTCTAAAACATAATTGGAATAGAGAATTTACAGTCCTGGATCACAAGATGTGATCAAATGGTGAAGCAGTCATCAAAACGTAGGTATGATGAATGCATAATTGGCTTATCGTCTAGGTCTTAACTTTAACCGTTTAAAATATCGCCTTCTATCCAGAGACTGCTCTGGAACTTTTATGAAATTGACTAGTAAATTGGGCCTACTTCCATTTTTGTTGAGAAATGGTCATCTTGAATCAATCATCCGGGACACTTCTGAGTAGCTGTGCGCTATATAAATGCCTTTATATTCATATTCATATCTCAAGTTTTCTGGGACACCACCTTTGTTCTCAGTCCAATCAAAGGGGGCTATGGATAAAAGGCACATGAAGAGGCAATATTCACAACAACCTCTACCGGGCATGATCCAGGTAGACAGATGAGTCGCGGCTCAAAATGTATCTTGTCTTGCCTTCAAAAAAATGAATGTGCAACTTTTGGTGAGCAATCAGTTCATATTGAGCGCTTCTTGTTTTGTACACAGTTCTTGGCAGGACGTGTGATGGGAGGATCCATGATTAGCAACCAGGTGGGACCGAGAACAGCATTCCCATCAAAGCGTTCGTGCAGCAAATGTTAAAACCATTTGCCAAAATCACAATTAAGATCACAATGTGACTTGTCAAAAGCAGTACACCTATAATTCATCAGCTGCCATGTTTTTTTACTTTAATGTTTTGACAGAGCCCTTCGGGACTGTTGTGTTGATATAACTCAAATAACCTCAGAGACTTCTGCAATAGTGGGTGGACCTTGAAAAATTCCAGTGGTCGACCTGCTGTGATCTGCAGTGCACACTACGTGTGGGGGCAGGGCTTTTCCAAGTTCTGAAGGACATTTTTTTATATTTTTCTAGAGGCAAACATATTTTGTTTAGGAGAAACGCCTATATGCTTAAGGGTAAACACGTTAAGTTGAGAGTGCTTGGCTCGCAGAAGGCAGTGTCTGCACTGTGCATGAACATTTTAGGCAGATTAATGTGCCTTCCCATGCGTGCCAGCAAGACCCTATCTGTTGAAGACCCCAAAGAGTAGAATTTAATCTCACACACCTAAACATTAGGAACCACCCTACTGTTTCTGGAAAGGGTTGTAGAATGTTTTTCAGGCATTCTTTATCCAAGCCTTTTATTTCTTACTGTAGTATCGGCCACCCTTTGATTACGTCAACCCGCCACCTCAATGCATTCAACAAATATCTAATCAGCTCTGTAAGCGTGATGCCTTTCTTACCCTAGTACATTTCCCCTATATTTCCGGTCATTGCAATTCCCTTTCGAGGGTGATTGTCCTACAACTGAAACAGCACATTCATTTGTATATGTGTTTTCTTTTGGTCACTCCAGATATACCCTACTTGTTCGGTTTATCTGCGGTGATTGTTTCCCCCATGTTTGAATGTGGTTATGACAGCGATGGCTGGAGTCAAAGGCTAAGGCAGACAGTGTTCTGCTCCAAGAGCTCTGCGGGACAGTAGTGGCCTCATACTTTGAAAAGATAAAACTTTCTTGAAATCCCGGAATCACATTGTTAGTCTATTTTTCACAGGGTGGAAACCAGTACATTCCTTGGAGAAACTGATTCCACGGCCTGTGTTTCCAAAAGGCTTGTCGTGTATACTCAGAAAATATCTGCTTACATTAGAGGAGCACAGAATAGGGTTGTGGCAATTTTTTTAAAGTTTTTTTTTGTTTTATTTCAGCATTTATGCTATCTTCTCAAAGTTGGTGAAGTAAAAAAAAAAGTCAGATACATTTCTGTACACCTCTGCTTTGTTAGGGTGAAATCTGACACAAAATTAATTTTAGAGGAAAACTACTTCGGCAAAAAAGTTTTTGCACGAGATATTTACCACATAAACGTGTTTTAGAGGCAAAGTTGTAAAAAACTAACAGCTTCCCAAAACTTTATCAACACAATTTTAATTTCACACACTACTACTTACATTTCTTTACATTTACACTGATGTTCTGCTTTACTTACTAGAATCCAAAGCAGTAAATGTTGCTATTGCCACATGATTGCCACATGACGGTCACCCAAGAAAATGTTTGGAATGTTAAAAATAAAGCACTAGCTGAACTATAAATCATGAGTATTTCTTGCAGCTTAAAACTAACAAATACAATTTGAAACTTATCCTATAATCAAATTTATAGGCTGGAGAGCCGTGATCTCAGTAGTGACTTAACACATACAGTCCTATGAGCTTCACCTGATTCTCCGGAATGGATTTGCAATGCAACCAGATCTGATGAATCATTCAGAGCCATTGCACAAAAAGTATGACTACAGGAACTTACACCATTGAGATGGTCCAGTGCTTAACAGAGAACGCTGGCAGTCCTGAAGAAGACCTCCGTTTAAGAAAGTAGGCAATTCAAGGGGTGAAACAAATCAATGAGGCTAGGAGGTTGTGGTTCCAAAACACCTTTGATTGAACTCAGTGACATGAATTGAACTCGGAAGAAAATAACCTATTGCCATTATTATACATTGTCTGACTTGCTCAAAGTGACTAGCAATCTGCAGAAGGGAGATATCTTTAAAAAAAACATTAGATTAAGACGTGTGTCGCTTCTCTTTGAATGTTAGGGAATTTTTTTTTTTTTTTAAATGCATGCGTGTGAACGTTTTGTACACTGGTCTATGGTGGGTTACTTACATAAAACACAACACCACTTAAAGTTGTATTGAAATTCTATGCATATTTGTAAAGTATTTTTTAAACAATTTTTATCTTGATTTGGATTCACAGATCTCTGCATCGAAATATGGGTTTGATACATGTGGAATTTTTCTGTGTAAGGAATCTGTCATAAGCTGATCTGTTGAAGTCTTTGTGAATGATAGAAAGAACAAATGAATTACTCCTGTTCTGCTCATGATAAAAGCATACGGAAGGACACACTAAGTAAATGCTTAAGAGAGTGAACAGTGTATGTTCTGCCCCATTGTTTATGCTATGCCCAGTCCCTTATTTATTTATTATTTATCTTCTCAATGTCTCATGTGTCCTCCTTCTGCCCCTTCATGTGTCCACCGTACCTCGATTATGTCACTCTCGACACCCATTTTTGATTGCCTCCATCTCCACTTTGGCTGTAACCCTCCCAGAGATCATGCCTTGTTTGTGTTTCAGGCTCCCTTTAAGATTACCCTTCCAATCTCTGTGCTATTGCTGCTCGCTTTGCACTCTTACAGTCCCTCTATCTCTCTGGCTCAGGCGTTTGTCTACCTTTTCACCCTCTTCCTGTTCCATGTTCTCAATCATCCATGGCCAATGACGCTATCGTAAGGAGACAGATATTTCTTGCAGAGAACTGTTTGAGGTGTTATAGGTAGAAAAGCGTGGATTGGAGAAGCAATTCTTGCATTTTTGTGTCCTTTCTGGTGTTTGCCATTGAGTTTATGGGTTTTTGATGATGATTTTAAAGTGACTCGCCTGTTTTTGGTCCTGGGAAGAGTTAAAAGGGTTAGTGCGCTCATTCCTGTATATTGCTGGATAATTATGACTATTACCATGCACAAAAACATGTTGATGTGTTTAGGACAAACAAATGGAAGCTTCAGACAGCACTTCTTATTTACTAGGACTCCCTCTAGTCCACCCATGGGCAGTTTTGAATGATCATAAATAAACAGTCCAATTGGAACCGCTGATCCATGCACACTTTGCAGTCACGAGGTCTTCATTCAAGTAAGCTTTTGTTAGTTCTTCAAGATAATTTCTGACTTATAAGCTAGTACGCATTTGAAATGGAGAATTGTGAAAGTTGGACCGCAGGCTCTGAGCTCTGTCAAAGCCCTTTGATGCCATGACTTTCAAATATCAATTATATATTATGCTGAGGTGATCGAATCAGATATGACAAGAGGTTTTTCTTTTGTCATGGAATTTTCTGTTGCTAATTCGTAAGATTCTCAAAGGAAAAATGGGTAGCAAAACAAAACTCTGGAGATGCTAATTAAACATATGTCTGGTGAAGTAAAGGCTGACAGGGAGGCAGAGGACTGTACGTCTGCCGCCTTGCCTTTACTCTGTCCACCAAATTTAGATATGTCAGTCGGCCCTGCTGACATCTCTATAAATTGGTAGGAACCGTCACCATGGTGGTTCCTTACAATGTAGTAAAAGTCTGACTATTGGCTATTTAAAAAATGGCAGCTGTCTGCCATACGTTTCAAACGTTTTTTATTTTTCATAAACAAACAGGCGGTTGGAGGCCTTACTTCTGACAGACCCTACTTTCTTTGGTTGTCAGACCAGCATTTATGCTGATGGAGTAAGTTTCACTCCATCTGTTTAAATTTTGCAGTCCACCCATCTCTAACTTGCGTGGGCAGACCGAGCAATTGACGGAGACGGTGCTGCTGCAAAAGTACACTCCCAAAAAACAATCGAGGAAGTGCAGAGGCAATGGTGATAGAATCACCCTCCTAAACGTTGTAGATAACCAATAGGATTCTATCAATGTGAACAAAGTGAATATTTTATTTGTTTTTGCTATAAGGTGAAGACTTAGTGTCTAAGGGTTGTGAGATACGCTCTCTTTGAGGGTGGCAAAAGGAGAGCACTATGTGCTTTTAAAATACCCCTCACACACTATGAGTCCCATAGTGTCATGCTTCATCATAGGGGTCTTCCCGTGCCTCTATGGGGCGGGGCGTGCTGCTACCTACGAGCTACGCGGGAGCACTTACATATTGATGATAGGCTATGTGTGATGTGACGGCAGTGGTGGGTGGTGGGGGTAGGGACCTATTTAAGTATAGTGATAATATAAAAAGATCAAAAATTCCCGGGCTAGTAGAAAAAAATGATTTTTTGACTTCTCTGGCTGGGAACAGTAAAAAGGGGTTTAAAAAGAGTAGAACAAAATACGTTATCTACTTGGTCGACATGACATGTTTCATAAGCAGTCCCCTCCTGCTTACTCATCAGGACCTATATTGAGTACTCAATTCTAAATTAATGTTATATGCCTAAAGTCCTAAACTAGGTGGCAAAAATTAGCCACCCAGTTATGCTTCTGGGCTTGAGTAGGCCCCTGGTGAACCGTGAAAAAGATTGACCTGTTGTGGTCCCTGTGGAGAGAAAAGGGAAAAACAGAAAATACAAATTTGTAAAAGCACATAGAAAAAGGCTCTTCGTATAGTGTTCAAGACCAGCTTGATTGCGTGGGTCACATAGTAGCATAGTATCCATACAAAGGGGAGTATATTGTACTCATAGTCATTCTGAGGAAAGGCGGACCATTGGTATATATTTACTTAATATCCATGGTGCTGAGGGTATATTGTCCCTCCAATATCTCACACACAAAACAGTGCACACACTTCAAAACATTCCACACACATATTCTCCAGCGGTCCCAAGTCATGTAGGTCTTAGCGCGACAAGGAACCTAATTAAAAAGGTTCTGGAAGGCAAATGAAATTAAAAATGGAGAGACAAAACACGGGTCCGTTTTATGAAAAAAACGAACGGAATACTAATAGCACCTGTTCATGAAATAAATACATCAGGCATATACATACAGTTGTTTCACATGGTGTGTGCCCCATGAGTCTGCATCCTAGGGTTATAATCGACGGTTTACTGTGAAGAAACAAACAATAGATTCATTCAGAATGCTTGTTTCTCAAGCGCGGCCCATTCATAGCGTTTGACCAAGTATTTTTAACGACCCATGATCTAGGTTTGACTTACGTGACCGCTTCCAATAATCAGCATTACTCCTACCCTTCAGCAGCTGCGTGGGATCTAGGAGGGATATCAGGCCCCCTCTATTTATGCCGGAAAAGCAACTTCGTGGCAAATGCTGTGTCATGTTCCCCGGTTTTTGCTGTTGTTGGGAGACTAGAGCGTGAACAAAAATGGCCATTCACTTTGGCATAATCGGTGAAGAAAACCGCTCGTGAGGTCTTTCTTCTCTTTTTTTTTGCCTAAAAAAATTGGTGATCGGCCAATAGAAAAAATGAAATATTAAGCGAGCAAAAGTGATTCTCTTTACCACTCATTGCAATGAAAAAGTAGAGAAAATGAATCAATGATAGTAGAGCATTGTAGGTTCATACATCTCAGCTCACATTTAATGCAATAGTAAGGACAGCCCTGGTCGGTTAATCACAGCTGTCCCCACGGTAAAGTTTGGTCTGCACCCACTCTCGTGAATGTATCTGTAGGGCTCGGTAAAGTTTGATCTGCACCCAGTCTTGTGAGTGTATCTGTAAGGCTTGGTAACGTTTGGTCTGCAGCTAGTCTCGTGAGTGTATCTATAAGGCTAGGTAAAGTTTGTTCTGCACCCGCTCTTGTGAGTGTATCTGTAAGGCAATGTAAAGTTTGGTATGCACCCGCTCTCGTGAGTGTATCTGCAAGGCTAGGTAAAGTGTGGTCTGCACCCGCTCTCGTGAGTGTACCTCTCAGGCTGGGTAAAGTTTGGTCTGCATCTGCTCTCGTGAGTGTATCTGCAAGGCTAGGTAAAGTGTGGTCAATTGGTATGTAACAATCTAGGCAACCCAGGAGATAATAATTGGAAGGGAACTGAACTACAACGTTAGTTTTTGTAAAAATTTTTTACAGTTTATTCAGAATTGACAAAACACATACAATGTCACATTTCAAAATTAAAATGGGGGGGCGTCTACTTTCGAGCTGTGCTGCTCAAATGTGGAACAAGCTGTCTGTGGCCCTGAGACTTCAGCCGAACCTTTCTTTGGTTAGGAAAATCTTAAAATCCCGGCTATTCAATGCCAGTTAGCTGTTAGCCTATCTCTTTGCTCTGCTCCACTTACGCACTTCAGCGCCAAGACGCCTCGGCATTCGAGCTCTTTACAAGCATTTTTATAAAATAACATAACAGCCTTACAGATACACTCACGAGAGTGGGTGCGGACCAAACTTTACCTAGTCTTACAGATACACTCATGAGAGTGGGTGAAAACCGAACTTTACCTAGCCTTAGAGATACACTCACGAGAGCAGGTGCAGACCAAACTTTACCTAGCCTTAGAGATACCCTCACGAGATTAGGTGCAGACCAAACTTTACCTAGCCTGAGAGATACACTCACAAGAGCGGGTGTAGACCACACTTTACCTAGCATATATTTAACAAGGACCCCCTGAGTACATGGAATTGAGGTTCCTAGACCAGGGAAAAATAAACAATTGGTATGTAACAATCTAGGCAACCCAGGAGATAATAATTGGAAGGGAACTGAGCTACAACGTTAGTTTTTGTAAAAAAATAATTTTGTAAAAAATTTTTACAGTTTATTCAGAATTGACAAAACACATACAATGTCACATTTCAAAATTAAAATCAACAATAATGAATTTTACACAGTAAAAGAATCAGAACATCATATAAAAAATCCAATTATATATAGAAATACATGTAAGGTAAAAAAATTGTGAGAGAGTGTGGCAAGATATTTCTCTACGCGCGTTTCGGCGAACCAGCGCCTTCTTCTGGAGCAGCCACGAAAATTTCTAAAAGGAAAATTATGTACAAGGAAAATTATACATATTATCAAGTGTATTCTTTAAAACATGGTTTAAGAGATACAGTTTACAATTTCTAACAGTAGTCTCAGATTGTACTTTCCTATTTACATTAGTCACAATATTTTGACATATCCACATTTTTGATTTCGTTTCCTTGCTTTACTGGCATCGACAAAATTGAAAGGCATATGATGGAATAGTAACGAATACGGGGACCTCTAGTTAGAACAAGCCAACGAATATTATTGTGAAGCCATGCGATTCTCTAGGGACCTTTTGCGGGTTTACAGATAGTATGATTAATCTTTATGCAGTGATTCCAACTATAGCATACACTGACAAGAATTGATATACTGTATGGGGTATACTGTAGTTTCTTTGTTTCTATGATTAGTGGTTCCAACAGTCAGAATCCATGAGCTTAAAAAGGAATATATAGTAGGAAGTTCCTAGATCCAATTATGAAAGAACTTCTACGTTTCATTAGATAGTACGATGCATCCTAATAGTTGTAAGACACTTACATGGAGACGAAGGATTATATGTAAAGCCCAATGGCTATATCTAGTTGTGGGTGAGAGATTTTACTATCCTATTTTCTGGAAATAAATGAACTTCTACGTTTTGTAAGATAAAAAGATGCATCTAATATTTGTAGGCACTTACAAGAAAACGAAGGATAATATGTAAAGCTCGATGGCTGGATCTGGTTCTAAGTGAGAGGTTTTCCTCTCTTGGTTTCTGGAGATAACACTATAGACCAGAAGAAAAAAAGGGGGGGGAAAAAAAGGTACTGTTGTATACAAGTCAATAATTAGTGTTTCGATATCAAGGCATTTAAATTGATAATTTTTACCTAGTTCAATTCGTGTCCTGGATAGGTTTCCAAGTTCAGTCTTTGCTATTTGATGCTTTTAGGTCATAGTTTTTTTTTGGTCTTATATTTCCTACGAACATAAATGTCGAAGTTTAGTAATTTATTTTAACCAAATGTGTGTAGAAATTACGTTTTCTCTACACATTATCGAGTGAAGTCGGTAAATTACCTGAAAAATTTAACAGAATATCATTTAATCCCGCCGACCGGAATCTATGAATCACTTGGGCCAAGGGTGGGCTTGGTGACTCGGTACTACGATAACGCAATCCTCGTGATGTGGGGATCTTGTTGGAGGTAATCTCCTGTGTGTTAAAGGGAAATATTTGAGAGTAAAATATTTGTTTAAATTTAAGACAACAGGAACTTTGTTAGTATTTTCAATGCAGTAACAGATAGATTTAATTACCTTGTTAGTTTACTTCCAATAGAGTTGATAAGATGAGGTTTAAAACAACTCCCTGTCTGAAAGGTAAAGAGGGACGAATTGTATAAGTAAATAGTAAGCCAGAGGTGAGAATATCACGCTAAGTGATAAGAAGATCTTACCCAATATAAATTAACAGGGCTCTCGATTTCCGGCGGCGGGACGTGGGGTTTCTGCAGACGTGTCAGGATGGATAATACCTGGCTGCGCCGAGCATTACCCTGAACAACTGATGCGTCAAGGCATTGAGATAGAAGAAAGAATAATATTAATAAAATCCCTACTAGTAACAATAAAGGGGGGACTATACTCCCTCTATGAAATAGCGCTTCAATATAAAATTTATGTATCCTTGAAGATTTATATAGCAACCAAAAAAGGGGCTATTAAGTAGGGCAGTTAGTTGCTATTAAGGATACTATTAAGGGTATTTCACAGAGGATTTGGTTCATGTTTCTTTGAAATTTTAAGTGACATTGATAACTCATATACAAGGGAGCTAATTTATCTAAAAAAATAGTGCAGGAGGTTAGTAGGGCTATAAAGAATTAACGGTGACTTAGCATATGGCATGTTCCCATGGCAGTTCACTGTTCAATCCCTCACGGAAGGTGTTAAAAACAAAAATCCAGAACACCTCCCTTTTCTTTCTGATGGCTGATCCACCATTGGCATCTGGGGTGTGAATTTTTTCTAAGACTCTCCAAGTAAAGTCTTCGGCACTGTGTCCTTTTTCCAGAAAATGTTTTACCATTGGGGCAGCAAGTTTCTTAGTTCTAATCGCAGAGCGATGTTCATTGAGACGTGTCTGAATCATACGGGAAGTTTCTCCTATATAACCCAGGAGGCAGGGGCATTGTATAAAGTAGATCAAATTCGAGGATCTACAGTTCCACATTTCTTTTGCAGTTGTTTTATGGCCATTATGAGTGAATTCCTTTCCTCTCAAGATATTAGTGCAGGAAGAGCAGGAGGAGCAAGGAAAGGTTCCTTTAATTGGGTTGTTTGATACAATCGACCTTTGTGTCAAATTTCTTCCAATCACTGTGGTTTTAAAACGTGAGTGGACAATGTATTCTTTTATATTTTTGTTTCTTTTATAGGCAAAGAGGGGTTTGGCTAATTTCTGTTCAGAGGAACAATTGCTGTTCAAGATGTGCCAATTCGAGTTTATTACTTGTTTGATTTTGGCATCAATAGTTGAATGTTTTGTTATACATACAACCTGTTCGTTGGTTTTCAAGGGTTTGGGTTTGAGTAAGCAATCTCGGTCATAATAACGGGCACGTTTGTAGGAATGTCTCACTAACCGATGAGGATAGCCTCTCTCGATAAATTTGCTTCTCATAATTAGGGCTTGTCGGTCGAAGTCAGCTAAACTTGTACAATTTCGTCTGACTCGTAAGAATTGAGAAAATGGGATGGAATCTTTTTGTGATCTTGGATGAAAGCTGCTGTAATGCAGCAAGGTGTTCCTAGCTGTGGGCTTTACATGTAAGTCAACTTTAAGGTTGCCCGCATCATTTATTATTTCGATATCCAAAAACTCCACCTTTTCGCAACTAATGTGCGACGTGAAATGAAGATTAAGGTCCGCTTCATTTATCCAAGAGATAAACTCCTCTAGAGTCTCCCTCCATCAGTCCAGACAAAGAAAATTTCATCTATGTATCTGGACCAATGGGAGACAGACTCGAAAAAAGGGGCCATCTCATTGTGGATGTATTTCTCCTCAAATGCCGCCATGTATATATTTGCGATCGAAGGTGCCACTGATGCGCCCATACTTACGCCTTTGATCTGGCGATAAGTATTGGATCCAAATTCGAAAAAATTATCAGTTAGAACAATTTCCAGGCATGCCAGCAGAAATGTTTTAGGGCAAGAGATGTTATGCAGGTCAATAAACCAAGATGTGGTTTTCATTGCTTCGGCTAGTGGAATATTGCTATAAAGGGACTCAACGTCCATAGTGACTAAAAGGTCTCGTTTGGAATTAAAGGCTAATCCTTCTGTTTTTTGTATCATATTGCCCGTGTCCCGAACATAGGATTTGATTTTTGATATGAACGGACGCAGATAGTTATCTATATATTTGGATAGTGGTTCAGTTGCGGTGCCTATGGTTGAAACTATTGGACGATAGGGTGGATCATTCAGATTTTTATGGATCTTAGGGAGCCCATATATGCATGCAGTTTTACCTAGATTGTGGTTTAAAAATTCAAATTCCTTCATGTTGATAAATCCATCTTCTAAGGCTGTTTTTGTCAAAGACATTATTTTTTTAGATAAGTTTAATGGGGAGTGCGTTTGGATTGGGGTGTAAAATGTACTGTCGTCTAACATTTTCAACATGTTTAATTCATATTGGGCGGTGTCAATGAGAACAATCCCGCCTCCCTTATCGCAACCTTTAATAGTTAAGTCTTTATTAGAGGAAATAGCTAATAGGGCTTGATGTTCTTCTTTGTCTATATTGTAGATGGGTTTGGGGATAAATCTCAGAGCCTGGTCTAGTTTTTTTAAAACTACCAACTCAAAGGTAGCTACTTCTGGTCCCAGTTGTTCTAAAGAGGGACTAAAAGTTGATGGAAGACTTAGAGGTTTTATGATGGCAGTTTCTTTATCCCCATGACTATCTGTTGCGAAAAACCTCTTTAGGCGGATTTTGCGGAAAAAGGAAATAATATCGCAATAGAGTTCAAAGAGATTTGGGGTAGAGTGAGGGACAAAAGAGAGACCTTTGGATAGTAGTGTAATACTGGATGTATCTAAGTCAGTTTTCGAGAGATTGAAAATAGGGATTACATTCCCTGCTTCCAATATTGCCTGTTTCTTGTTTCGCGTATGAATTGGGGTTCCTCCTGTTGTTGATGGTGATGTTGGGGTTTGTAATTCCCTCTCGGTTGTCCCTGGAAATGGACCCGGGGGCGTCCCCGTCCCATCCCTCTGTTCCCTAAAAAAGGGTGTCTATGTGCTCCTCTGCCTTGTGCCTGGTTATAGTTAGGCTCTGGTTCATAATAGCCTTCATTCTCATTTTCCGACTCAGAACTTTGTGAGAAGGTATTTACTTGTTGTTGTTCATCCCTATTTTCTGCAGTAAAATGGTTTTGTTTATAAAAATCTAGTTTTAAGTAGGGATAGGTATTTTCGATCGTGACAAATCGTTTATCTTTTAATAATTTGTCGTTCTTTCTTTTGTCTAAATAGCTCGAGAATGATTCGAGTTCTTTGTTGCAATCTACAATCTTTTTCATGGCATCCTCTATGTTTCCCATTTTTTTGATTTTATCTTCGAGTTCATCGACTTCTGATCTCACTTCTGCTGCTAGCTCTTTTGCGGTTTCGACTATTAGCATCATAAGGTCTCTTGAGCACCTAGTAACAATTCTGCTCCATTTTTCTAAAAATGCCTTGTAGTGAACAAAGAGACCAGGAATATTTCTTACACGGAGACCCATTGGGATGATGCCTAGACGTAAATATGCCAACATGAATTCACCGTGGGCTTCAATACGTGTGAGCTTCTTTTTGAGATCTAATAGTTTCTTAGTGTCGTCATTGTGACGATTGGATTCACCTGTGGTATTATTGAAGGAGCTAGAGGTGCCGACAAGCAACTCGAATTCTTCATCGGTGAAGCCAAACGTTTTTTGAAGAGCCATGATATTAGTTGATACCGATTTATAGCAATCTATATGAATGGATGATATCAAGGCTATGGTTAGCAAGTAAGGCAAGGAAAGGAATTACAGATAAAAAACTTGGTGTTAAGCAACGGAACAGCCCTGCACAGACAAGCTGTGGGAAGATTAGCATATATTTAACAAGGACCCCCTGAGTACATGGAATTGAGGTTCCTAGACCAGGGAAAAATAAACAATTGGTATGTAACAATCTAGGCAACCCAGGAGATAATAATTGGAAGGGAACTGAGCTACAACGTTAGTTTTTGTAAAAAAAATGTACAGTTTATTCAGAATTGACAAAACACATACAATGTCACATTTCAAAATTAAAATCAACAATAATGAATTTTACACAGTAAAAGAATCAGAACATCATATAAAAAAATCCAATTATATATAGAAATACATGTAAGGTAAAAAAATTGTGAGAGAGTGTGGCAAGATATTTCTCTACGCGCGTTTCGGCAAACCAGCGCCTTCTTCTGGAGCAGCCACGAAAATTTCTAAAAGGAAAATTATGTACAAGGAAAATTATACATATTATCAAGTGTATTCTTTAAAACATGGTTTAAGAGATACAGTTTACAATTTCTAACAGTAGTCTCAGATTGTACTTTCCTATTTACATTAGTCACAATATTTTGACATATCCACATTTTTGATTTCGTTTCCTTGCTTTACTGGCATCGACAAAATTGAAAGGCATATGATGGAATAGTAACGAATACGGGGACCTCTAGTTAGAACAAGCCAACGAATATTATTGTGAAGCCATGCGATTCTCTAGTAACCTTTTGCGGGTTTACAGATAGTATGATTAATCTTTATGCAGTGATTCCAACTATAGCATACACTGACAAGAATTGATATACTGTATGGGGTATACTCTAGTTTCTTTGTTTCTATGATTAGTGGTTCCAACAGTCAGAATCCATGAGCTTAAAAAGGAATATATAGTAGGAAGTTCCTAGATCCAATTATGAAAGAACTTCTAAGTTTCATTAGATAGTACGATGCATCTAATAGTTGTAAGACACTTACATGGAGACGAAGGATTATATGTAAAGCCCAATGGCTATATCTAGTTGTAGGTGAGAGATTTTACTCTCCTATTTTCTGGAAATAAATGAACTTCTACGTTTCGTAAGATAAAAAGATGCATCTAATAATTGTAGGCACTTACAAGAAAACGAAGGATAATATGTAAAGCTTGTGGGACACCCCCGCGCCGCACGGCCACCAGCTGCTGCGTGTGCCCCTCTGCTGTGCCCTCTGCCTCGCTGCCTGCCTCGCTGCCGGCTGACCCTGCTGTTTGGCCATTCATTTGTGCTTGTTTCTATTTCTCTTAGTCGTTGCCCGTGTTTAGCGTTTTTGACTGTAATTTGTGCTTGTTGCTATTTCTCTTAGTCTTTGCCCGTGTTTAGCGCTTTTGACTGTAACTTGTGCTTGTTTTCTTAAGTTTCTGGCCGTCCTCCGTCCTGTTTCCCGCCTCCCTCGCCGCCCCCCGCTTCCCGCCACCACCGCCGACCCCGCCCCTTTTTTCCTTCTGTTCCCTCCCCGCTCCCGCCTCCCAGCTGCCCCGCCCACCCGCGCACTTCGCCTTAAATGGCGAACGTGCGAACGCGCAGCATTGACGCGCAGCGGGCGCGCCGATTGTGCGCCGAAGGCGCGCCAAAGGTAAGCCCGTCTGCGCCCGTCCGCGACCGGATCGCGACCAGCGCCAGGACCCCTGGCCCCCACCGACGGAAGCCAACCCGACGAACCTACACCGCCGCCGATCTCATCGCACTCAACACCGGCCGCATCCCAGGATGTCATCGTGCCGCCCCGAAGCACACCCACGGACCCTTCAGCTGCCACGCCTGCAAGTTCACCTGCATCCGGACCTTCCCTGCACCCGCCAAGCCGAACACCAGCAGCAACCACCTCAGGTGCATCCTGCTCAACACCCGCTCCGTCCACAGACACGCCGTAGAACTTTGGAACCTCCTCGACACCACCGCCCCTGACGTTGCCTTCCTCACCGAGACCTGGATGAACGCCTCCTCAGCCCCCGACATCGCCATCGCCATCCCAGAGGGCTACAAGATAATCCGGAGGGACCGCACCGCCAACCAGACGGGAGGAGGCATCGCCATCATCCACAGAGACACCATCCGCATCACAACCAACACCGACGACACCCTAACCACCGCTAAACACCTGCACTTCCAGATCCACACCAACCCGAACACCACCCTCAGAGGCACCCTGATCTACCGACCCCCGGGGCCACGCACACGATTCAGCGAGGACATCGCCGACTTCGTCAGCCCGCATGCCCTCCCCTCCGCCGACTACATCCTCCTGAGGGACCTCAACTTCCACCTGGAGAACAACAGCGACCGCAACACCATCAGCCTGCTCGCCAACCTCGCCAACCTCGGACTCAAGCAGCTGGTGTCCACCCCCACCCACCTCGCCGGACACACACTCGACGCCGTCTTCTCATCCAGCAAAGACGTCACCTTCAGCCACGCAACAGGACTCCACTGGACGGACCTTAGCTGCGTCCACTTCACCTTCAGAAGAACGACGATCCACCACCACCAGCAACAGGTTGCCCGAAGAAGCTGGAACAAGATCACAGCCGACCAGCTCACCGCTTCCCTGAGCCAGCACCCTCCCGCCAGCTCAGCGAACCCCAGCCAGGCCGCCGACAACCTCACGAAGTGGATCAACAACTGCGCGGACGAACTCGCCCCTCTGCGAACCCCACCCAGCAGACCCTGCAGCAGAAAAACACCATGGTTCACCGACGAACTCAAGAGCTCCAAGAAGAACTGTCGAGCCCTCGAGAAAGTCTGGAGAAGGGAACCAACTACGGACAACATGACCACCCTCAAACTCGCCACCCGGAAACACCACCAACTGATCCGCGCCACCAAGAAAAATACATACAAGGACCGACTGGACAACAACGCACACAACTGCAAGGAACTCTTCAACATCGTGAAAGAGCTCTCCAACCCCAACGCCGGAAACAATGACATCACCCCGACGCAAGACCTCTGCAACTCCCTCGCGTCCTACTTCCACAACAAGATCACGGACATACACAACAGCTTCAGCAACCAACCAACGCAAGCCACAACCGCAACAACGCCACCCACCACCACCCTCCGCACCTGGATTCCGATCAGCACCGAAGACACCATCCGCACAATGAACTCCATCCATTCCGGATCTCCGACTGACCCCTGCCCTCACCACGTCTTCAACAAGGCCGACGCTGTCATCGCACCCCACCTGCGGGACATCATCAACACCTCCTTCGACACCGCCACCTTCCCTGAGAGCTGGAAGCATGCCGAACTCAGCGCTCTTCTCAAGAAACCCACAGCAGACCCCACCGACCTCAAGAACTACCGTCCCATCTCGCTCCTCGCGTTCCCGGCCAAAGTCATCGAGAAGACCGTCAACAAACAGCTGGCCGCCTTCCTCGAGACGAATGGATCCCTCGACCCCTCACAGTCGGGCTTCCGAGCGAACCACAGCACCGAGACCGCCCTCATCGCTGCCACCGACGACATTCGAACTCTGATGGACAACGGAGAAACAGCGGCCCTCATCCTCCTGGACCTCTCCGCGGCTTTCGACACTGTCTGCCACCGCACCCTAGTACAGCGCCTCGGCAACATCGGAATCCAGGACAAGGCACTGGAATGGATCACCTCCTTCCTCGACGGAAGAACACAGAGAGTCCGCCTACCACCGTACAAGTCAGAGGCCACCAAAGTCATCTGCGGCGTCCCTCAAGGATCCTCACTGAGCCCCACCCTCTTCAACGTCTACATGAGCCCCCTCGCGGCCATCGCACGCCAACACAACCTCAACATAATCTCCTACGCCGACGACACCCAGCTGATCCTCTCCCTGACCAACGACCCCGCCACCGCCAGAGCCAACCTGCACGAAGGGATGAGAGATGTAGCCGAATGGATGACGACCAGCCGCCTGAAACTGAACTCGGACAAGACGGAGGTCCTCATCCTGGGCTCCTCGCCCTCCGCCTGGGACGACTCCTGGTGGCCCCCCGCCCTGGGCACCGCACCCAAACCGACGGACCACGCACGCAACCTGGGCTTCATCCTGGACTCCTCCCTCTCCATGACCAGACAAGTAAACGCCGTCTCCTCGTCCTGCTTCAACATCCTGCGCATGCTACGTAAGATCTTCCGGTGGATCCCCACCGAGACGAGGCAGACGGTCACCCAGGCCCTCGTCACCAGCCGACTGGACTACGGCAACGCCCTCTACGCCGGAACCACCGCCAAGCTCCAGAAGAGACTGCAGCGGATCCAGAAAGCCTCGGCCAGACTCATCCTCGACATCCCCCGACGCAGCCACATCTCCGGACATCTGAGAGACCTGCACTGGCTCCCGATCAACAAGAGAATCACCTTCCGTCTCCTCACCCACGTGCACAAAGCCCTACATGACCGAGGCCCGAGCTACCTCAACAACCGGATCAACTTCTACACTCCCAAGCGCCTCCTCAGATCAACCAACCACGCCCTCGCCGCCGTCCCCCGCATCTGAAGAGCGACAACAGGAGGAAGGTCCTTCTCCTACCTGGCCGCCAAGACCTGGAACTCACTCCCGACCGACCTGCGCCTGACCCAAGACCACCTCTCCTTCAGGAAGAAGCTCAAGACCTGGCTGTTCGAGCAGTAACGGCACCCCCCTCCCACCCAGCGCCTTGAGACCCTACGGGTGAGTAGTGCGCTATATAAATGACCTGATTGATTGATTGATTGATTGATTGATTGA
The DNA here is from genome assembly GCF_964261635.1 of Lissotriton helveticus. Classification (NCBI taxonomy): domain Eukaryota; kingdom Metazoa; phylum Chordata; class Amphibia; order Caudata; family Salamandridae; genus Lissotriton; species Lissotriton helveticus. The sequence continues at coordinate 899,548,693 of NC_136057.1, forward strand.
TTGATTGATTGATGGCTGGATCTGGTTCTAAGTGAGAGGTTTTCCTCTCTTGGTTTCTGGAGATAACACTATAGACCAGAAGAAAAAAAGGGGGGGAAAAAAAGGTACTGTTGTATACAAGTCAATAATTAGTGTCTCGATATCAAGGCATTTAAATTGATAATTTTTACCTAGTTCAATTTGTGTCCTGGATAGGTTTCCAAGTTCAGTCTTTGCTATTTGATGCTTTTAGGTCATAGTTTTTTTTTTTTAATCTTTTTTTTTGGTCTTATATTTCCTACGAACATAAATTTCGAAGTTTAGTAATTTATTTTAACCAAATGTGTGTAGAAATTACGTTTTCTCTACACATTATCGAGTGAAGTCGGTAAATTACCTGAAAAATGTAACAGAATATCATTTAATCCCGCCGACCGGAATCTATGAATCACTTGGGCCAAGGGTGGGCTTGGTGACTCCGTACTACGATAACGCAATCCTCGTGATGTGGGGATCTTGTTGGAGGTAATCTCCTGTGTGTTAAAGGGAAATATTTTAGAGTAAAATATTTGTTTAAATTTAAGACAACAGGAACTTTGTTAGTATTTTCAATGCAGTAACAGATAGATTTAATTACCTTGTTAGTTTACTTCCAATAGAGTTGATAAGATGAGGTTTAAAATAACTCCCTGTCTGAAAGGTAAAGAGGGACGAATTGTATAAGTAAATAGTAAGCCAGAGGTGAGAATATCACGCTAAGTGATAAGAAGATCTTACCCAATATAAATTAACAGGGCTCTCGATTTCCGGCGGCGGGACGCGGGGTTTCTGCAAACATGTCAGGATGGATAATACCTGGATGCGCCGAGAGTCGCGTTTTTATGATGCGACTAATTGGCCGATGTAAATCAGGTGTGCTCCGTATAGAGAGAAAGAAGGGACTTACTATTGTGGCGCGATAAAGAGAGGACTATATTTCTAAAGCAAGCCGGGTGAGGATACTCTCTGAACTTCCTGTTGACGCGCGAACATTACCCTGAACAACTGATGCGTCAAGGCATTGACATAGAAGAAAGAATAATATTAATAAAATCCCTACTAGTAACAATAAAGGGGGGACTATACTCCCTCTATGAAATAGCGCTTCAATATAAAATGTATGTATCCTTGAAGATTTATATAGCAACCAAAAAAGGGGCTATTAAGTAGGGCAGTTAGTTGCTATTAAGGATACTATTAAGGGTATTTCACAGAGGATTTGGTTCATGTTTCTTTGAAATTTTAAGTGACAGAGATAACTCATATACAAGGGAGCTAATTTATCTAAAAAAAATAGTGCAGGAGGTTAGTAGGGCTATAAAGAATTAACGGTGACTTAGCATATGGCATGTTCCCATGGCAGTTCACTGTTCAATCCCTCACGGAAGGTGTTAAAAACAAAAATCCAGAACACCTCCCTTTTCTTTCTGATGGCTGCTCCACCATTGGCATCTGGGGTGTGAATTTTTTCTAAGACTCTCCAAGTAAAGTCTTCGGCACTGTGTCCTTTTTCCAGAAAATGTTTTACCATTGGGGCAGCAAGTTTCTTTGTTCTAATCGCAGAGCGATGTTCATTGAGACGTGTCTGAATCATACGGGAAGTTTCTCCTATATATCCCAGGAGGCAGGGGCATTGTATAAAGTAGATCAAATTCGAGGATCTACAGTTCCACATTTCTTTTGCAGTTGTTTTATGGCCATTATGAGTGAATTCCTTTCCTCTCAAGATATTAGTGCAGGAAGAGCAGGAGGAGCAAGGAAAGGTTCCTTTAATTGGGTTGTTTGATACAATCGACCTTTGTGTCAAATTTCTTCCAATCACTGTGGTTTTAAAACGTGAGTGGACAATGTATTCTTTTATATTTTTGTTTCTTTTATAGGCAAAGAGGGGTTTGGCTAATTTCTGTTCAGAGGAACAATTGCTGTTCAAGATATGCCAATTCGAGTTTATTACTTGTTTGATTTTGGCATCAATAGTTGAATGTTTTGTTATACATACAACCTGTTCGTTGGTTTTCAAGGGTTTGGGTTTGAGTAAGCAATCTCGGTCATAATAACGGGCACGTTTGTAGGAATGTCTCACTAACCGATGAGGATAGCCTCTCTCGATAAATTTGCTTCTCATAATTAGGGCTTGCCGGTCGAAGTCAGCTAAACTTGTACAATTTCGTCTGACTCGTAAGAATTGAGAAAATGGGATGGAATCTTTTTGTGATCTTGGATGAAAGCTGCTGTAATGCAGCAAGGTGTTCCTAGCTGTGGGCTTTACATGTAAGTCAACTTTAAGGTTGCCCGCATCATTTATTATTTCGATATCCAAAAACTCCACCTTTTCGCAACTGATGTGCGACGTGAAATGAAGATTAAGGTCCGCTTCATTTATCCAAGAGATAAACTCCTCTAGAGTCTCCCTCCCATCAGTCCAGACAAAGAAAATGTCATCTATGTATCTGGACCAATGGGAGACAGACTCGAAAAAAGGGGCCATCTCATTGTGGATGTATTTCTCCTCAAATGCCGCCATGTATATATTTGCGATCGAAGGTGCCACTGATGCGCCCATACTTACGCCTTTGATCTGGCGATAAGTATTGGATCCAAATTCGAAAAAATTATCAGTTAGAACAATTTCCAGGCATGCCAGCAGAAATGTTTTAGGGCAAGAGATGTTATGCAGGTCAATAAACCAAGATGTGGTTTTCATTGCTTCGGCTAGTGGAATATTGCTATAAAGGGACTCAACGTCCATAGTGACTAAAAGGTCTCGTTTGGAATTAAAGGCTAATCCTTCTGTTTTTTGTATCATATCGCCCGTGTCCCGCACATAGGATTTGATTTTTGATATGAACGGACGCAGATAGTTATCTATATATTTGGATAGTGGTTCAGTGGCGGTGCCTATGGTTGAAACTATTGGACGATAGGGTGGATCATTCAGATTTTTATGGATCTTAGGGAGCCCATATATGCATGCAGTTTTACCTAGATTGTGGTTTAAAAATTCAAATTCCTTCATGTTGATAAATCCATCTTCTAAGGCTGTTTTTGTCAAAGACATTATTTTTTTAGATAAGTTTAATGGGGAGTGCGTTTGGATTGGGGTGTAAAATGTACTGTCGTCTAACATTTTCAACATGTTTAATTCATATTGGGCGGTGTCAATGAGAACAATCCCGCCTCCCTTATCGCAACCTTTAATAGTTAAGTCTTTATTAGAGGAAATAGCTAATAGGGCTTGATGTTCTTCTTTGTCTATATTGTAGATGGGTTTGGGGATAAATCTCAGAGCCTGGTCTAGTTTTTTTAAAACTACCAACTCAAAGGTAGCTACTTCTGGTCCCAGTTGTTCTAAAGAGGGACTAAAAGTTGATGGAAGACTTAGAGGTTTTATGATGGCAGTTTCTTCATCCCCATGACTATCTGTTGCGAAAAACCTCCTTAGGCGGATTTTGCGGAAAAAGGAAATAATATCGCAATAGAGTTCAAAGAGATTGGGGGTAGAGTGAGGGACAAAAGAGAGACCTTTGGATAGTAGTGTAATACTGGATGTATCTAAGTCAGTTTTCGAGAGATTGAAAATAGGGATTACATTCCCTGCTTCCAATATTGCCTGTTTCTTGTTTCGCGTATGAATTGGGGTTCCTCCTGTTGTTGATGGTGATGTTGGGGTTTGTGTTCTGGATTTTTGTTTTTAACACCTTCCGTGAGGGATTGAACAGTGAACTGCCATGGGAACATGCCATATGCTAAGTCACCGTTAATTCTTTATAGCCCTACTAACCTCCTGCACTATTTTTTTAGATAAATTAGCTCCCTTGTATATGAGTTATCTCTGTCACTTAAAATTTCAAAGAAACATGAACCAAATCCTCTGTGAAATACCCTTAATAGTATCCTCAATAGCAACTAACTGCCCTACTTAATAGCCCCTTTTTTGGTTGCTATATAAATCTTCAAGGATACATAAATTTTATATTGAAGCGCTATTTCATAGAGGGAGTATAGTCCCCCCTTTATTGTTACTAGTAGGGATTTTATTAATATTATTCTTTCTTCTATCTCAATGCCTTGACGCATCATTTGTTCAGGGTAATGTTCGCGCGTCAACAGGAAGTTCAGAGAGTATCCTCACCCGGCTTGCTTTAGAAATATAGTCCTCTCTTTATCGCGCCACATTAGTAAGTCCCTTCTTTCTCTCTATACGGAGCACACCTGATTTACATCGGCCAATTAGTCGCATCATAAAAACGCGACTCTCGGCGCATCCAGGTATTATCCATCCTGACACGTCTGCAGAAACCCCGCGTCCCGCCGCCGGAAATCGAGAGCCCTGTTAATTTATATTGGGTAAGATCTTCTTATCACTTAGCGTGATATTCTCACCTCTGGCTTACTATTTACTTATACAATTCGTCTCTCTTTACCTTTCAGACAGGGAGTTATTTTAAACCTCATCTTATCAACTCTATTGGAAGTAAACTAACAAGGTAATTAAATCTATCTGTAACTGCATTGAAAATACTAACAAAGTTCCTGTTGTCTTAAATTTAAACAAATATTTTACTCTAAAATATTTCCCTTTAACACACAGGAGATTACCTCCAACAAGATCCCCACATCACGAGGATTGCGTTATCGTAGTACCGAGTCACCAAGCCCACCCTTGGCCCAAGTGATTCATAGATTCCGGTCGGCGGGATTAAATGATATTCTGTTAAATTTTTCAGGTAATTTACCGACTTCACTCGATAATGTGTAGAGAAAACGTAATTTCTACACACATTTGGTTAAAATAAATTACTAAACTTCGAAATTTATGTTCGTAGGAAATATAAGACCAAAAAAAAAAAAAAAAAAAACTATGACCTAAAAGCATCAAATAGCAAAGACTGAACTTGGAAACCTATCCAGGACACAAATTGAACTAGGTAAAAATTATCAATTCAAATGCCTTGATATCGAGACACTAATTATTGACTTGTATACAACAGTACCTTTTTTTCCCCCCCTTTTTTTCTTCTGGTCTATAGTGTTATCTCCAGAAACCAAGAGAGGAAAACCTCTCACTTAGAACCAGATCCAGCCATCGAGCTTTACATATTATCCTTCGTTTTCTTGTAAGTGCCTACAATTATTAGATGCATCTATTTATCTTACGAAACGTAGAAGTTCATTTATTTCCAGAAAATAGGAGAGTAAAATCTCTCACCTACAACTAGATATAGCCATTGGGCTTTACATATAATCCTTCGTCTCCATGTAAGTGTCTTACAACTATTAGATGCATCGTACTATCTAATGAAACTTAGAAGTTCTTTCATAATTGGATCTAGGAACTTCCTACTATATATTCCTTTTTAAGCTCATGGATTCTGACTGTTGGAACCACTAATCATAGAAACAAAGAAACTACAGTATACCCCATACAGTATATCAATTCTTGTCAGTGTATGCTATAGTTGGAATCACTGCATAAAGATTAATCATACTATCTGTAAACCCGCAAAAGGTCCCTAGAGAATCGCATGGCTTCACAATAATATTCGTTGGCTTGTTCTAACTAGAGGTCCCCGTATTCGTTACTATTCCATCATATGCCTTTCAATTTTGTCGATGCCAGTAAAGCAAGGAAACGAAATCAAAAATGTGGATATGTCAAAATATTGTGACTAATGTAAATAGGAAAGTACAATCTGAGACTACTGTTAGAAATTGTAAACTGTATCTCTTAAACCATGTTTTAAAGAATACACTTGATAATATGTATAATTTTCCTTGTACATAATTTTCCTTTTAGAAATTTTCGTGGCTGCTCCAGAAGAAGGCGCTGGTTCGCCGAAACGCGCGTAGAGAAATATCTTGCCACACTCTCTCACAATTTTTTTACCTTACATGTATTTCTATATATAATTGATTTTTTTTTATATGATGTTCTGATTCTTTTACTGTGTAAAATTCATTATTGTTGATTTTAATTTTGAAATGTGACATTGTATGTGTTTTGTCAATTCTGAATAAACTGTAAAAATTTTTTACAAAAACTAACGTTGTAGCTCAGTTCCCTTCCAATTATTATCTCCTGGGTTGCCTAGATTGTTACATACCAATTGTTTATTTTTCCCTGGTCTAGGAACCTCAATTCCATGTACTCAGGGGGTCCTTGTTAAATATATGCTAATCTTCCCACAGCTTGTCTGTGCAGGGCTATTCCGTTGCTTAACACCAAGTTTTTTATCTGTAATTCCTTTCCTTGCCTTACTTGCTAACCATAGCCTTGATATCATCCATTCATATAGATTGCTATAAATCGGTATCAACTAATATCATGGCTCTTCAAAAAACGTTTGGCTTCACCGATGAAGAATTCGAGTTGCTTGTCGGCACATCTAGCTCCTTCAATAATACCACAGGTGAATCCAATCGTCACAATGACGACACTAAGAAACTATTAGATCTCAAAAAGAAGCTCACACGTATTGAAGCCCACGGTGAATTCATGTTGGCATATTTACGTCTAGGCATCATCCCAATGGGTCTCCGTGTAAGAAATATTCCTGGTCTCTTTGTTCACTACAAGGCATTTTTAGAAAAATGGAGCAGAATTGCTAGTAGGTGCTCAAGAGACCTTATGATGCTAATAGTCGAAACCGCAAAAGAGCTAGCAGCAGAAGTGAGATCAGAAGTCGATGAACTCGAAGATAAAATCAAAAAAATGGGAAACATAGAGGATGCCATGAAAAAGATTGTAGATTGCAACAAAGAACTCAAATCATTTTCGAGCTATTTAGACAAAAGAAAGAACGACAAATTATTAAAAGATAAACGATTTGTCACGATCGAAAATACCTATCCCTACTTAAAACTAGATTTTTATAAACAAAACCATTTTACTGCAGAAAATAGGGATGAACAACAACGAGTAAATACCTTCTCACAAAGTTCTGAGTCGGAAAATGAGAATGAAGGCTATTATGAACCAGAGTCTAACTATAACCAGGCACAAGGCAGAGGAGCACATAGACACCCTTTTTTAGGGAACAGAGGGATGGGACGGGGACGCCCCCGGGTCCATTTCCAGGGACAACCGAGAGGGAATTACAAACCCCAACATCACCATCAACAACAGGAGGAACCCCAATTCATACGCGAAACAAGAAACAGGCAATATTGGAAGCAGGGAATGTAATCCCTATTTTCAATCTCTCGAAAACTGACTTAGATACATCCAGTATTACACTACTATCCAAAGGTCTCTCTTTTGTCCCTCACTCTACCCCCAATCTCTTTGAACTCTATTGCGATATTATTTCCTTTTTCCGCAAAATCCGCCTAAAGAGGTTTTTCGCAACAGATAGTCATGGGGATGAAGAAACTGCCATCATAAAACCTCTAAGTCTTCCATCAACTTTTAGTCCCTCTTTAGAACAATTGGGACCAGAAGTAGCTACCTTTGAGTTGGTAGTTTTAAAAAAACTAGACCAGGCTCTGAGATTTATCCCCAAACCCATCTACAATATAGACAAAGAAGAACATCAAGCCCTATTAGCTATTTCCTCTAATAAAGACTTAACTATTAAAGGTTGCGATAAGGGAGGCGGGATTGTTTTCATTGACACCGCCCAATATGAATTAAACATGTTGAAAATGTTAGACGACAGTACATTTTACACCCCAATCCAAATGCACTCCCCATTAAACTTATCTAAAAAAATAATGTCTTTGACAAAAAAAGCCTTAGAAGATGGATTTATCAACATGAAGGAATTTGAATTTTTAAACCACAATCTAGGTAAAACTGCATGCATATATGGGCTCCCTAAGATCCATAAAAATCTGAATGATCCACCCTATCGTCCAATAGTTTCAACCATAGGCACCGCCACTGAACCACTATCCAAATATATAGATAACTATCTGCGTCCGTTCATATCAAAAATCAAATCCTATGTGCGGGACACGGGCGATATGATACAAAAAACAGAAGGATTAGCCTTTAATTCCAAACGAGACCTTTTAGTCACTATGGACGTTGAGTCCCTTTATAGCAATATTCCACTAGCCGAAGCAATGAAAACCACATCTTGGTTTATTGACCTGCATAACATCTCTTGCCCTAAAACATTTCTGCTGGCATGCCTGGAAATTGTTCTAACTGATAATTTTTTCGAATTTGGATCCAATACTTATCGCCAGATCAAAGGCGTAAGTATGGGCTCACCAGTGGCACCTTCGATCGCAAATATATACATGGCGGCATTTGAGGAGAAATACATCCACAATGAGATGGCCCCTTTTTTCGAGTCTGTCTCCCATTGGTCCAGATACATAGATGAAATTTTCTTTGTCTGGACTGATGGGAGGGAGACTCTAGAGGAGTTTATCTCTTGGATAAATGAAGCGGACCTTAATCTTCATTTCACGTTGCACATCAGTTGCGAAAAGGTGGAGTTTTTGGATATCGAAATAATAAATGATGCGGGCAACCTTAAAGTTGACTTACATGTAAAGCCCACAGCTAGGAACACCTTGCTGCATTACAGCAGCTTTCATCCAAGATCACAAAAAGATTCCATCCCATTTTCTCAATTCTTACGAGTCAGACGAAATTGTACAAGTTTAGCTGACTTCGACCGACAAGCCCTAATTATGAGAAGCAAATTTATCGAGAGAGGCTATCCTCATCGGTTAGTGAGACATTCCTACAAACGTGCCCGTTATTATGACCGAGATTGCTTACTCAAACCCAAACCCTTGAAAACCAACGAACAGGTTGTATGTATAACAAAACATTCAACTATTGATGCCAAAATCAAACAAGTAATAAACTTGAATTGGCACATCTTGAACAGCAATTGTTCCTCTGAACAGAAATTAGCCAAACCCCTCTTTGCCTATAAAAGAAACAAAAATATAAAAGAATACATTGTCCACTCACATTTTAAAACCACATTGATTGGAAGAAATTTGACACAAAGGTCGATTGTGTCAATCAACCCAATTAAAGGAACCTTTCCTTGCTCCTCCTGCTCTTCCTGCACTAATATCTTGAGAGGAGAGGAATTCACTCATAATGGCCATAAAACAACTGCAAAAGAAATGTGGAACTGTAGATCCTCGAATTTGATCTACTTTATACAATGCCCCTGACTCCTGGGATATATAGGAGAAACTTCCCGTATGATTCAGACACGTCTCAATGAACATCGCTCTGCGATTAGAACTAAGAAACTTGCTGCCCCAATGGTAAAACATTTTCTGGAAAAAGGACACAGTGCCGAAGACTTTACTTGGAGAGTCTTAGAAAAAATTCACACCCCAGATGCCAATGGTGGATCAGTCATCAGAAAGAAAAGGGAGGTGTTCTGGATTTTTGTTTTTAACACCTTCCGTGAGGGATTGAACAGTGAACTGCCATGGGAACATGCTATATGCTAAGTCACCGTTAATTCTTTATAGCCCTACTAACCTCCTGCACTATTTTTTCAGATAAATTAGCTCCCTTGTATATGAGTTATCTCTGTCACTTAAAATTTCAAAGAAACATGAACCAAATCCTCTGTGAAATACCCTTAATAGTATCCTCAATAGCAACTAACTGCCCTACTTAATAGCCCCTTTTTTGGTTGCTATATAAATCTTCAAGGATACATAAATTTTATATTGAAGCGCTATTTCATAGAGGGAGTATAGTCCCCCCTTTATTGTTACTAGTAGGGATTTTATTAATATTATTCTTTCTTCTATCTCAATGCCTTGACGCATCATTTGTTCAGGGTAATGTTCGCGCGTCAACAGGAAGTTCAGAGAGTATCCTCACCCGGCTTGCTTTAGAAATATAGTCCTCTCTTTATCGCGCCACAATAGTAAGTCCCTTCTTTCTCTCTATACGGAGCACACCTGATTTACATCGGCCAATTAGTCGCATCATAAAAACGCGACTCTCGGCGCATCCAGGTATTATCCATCCTGACACGTCTGCAGAAACCCTGCGTCCCGCCGCCGGAAATCGAGAGCCCTGTTAATTTATATTGGGTAAGATCTTCTTATCACTTAGCGTGATATTCTCACCTCTGGCTTACTATTTACTTATACAATTCGTCCCTCTTTACCTTTCAGACAGGGAGTTATTTTAAACCTCATCTTATCAACTCTATTGGAAGTAAACTAACAAGGTAATTAAATCTATCTGTTACTGCATTGAAAATACTAACAAAGTTCCTGTTGTCTTAAATTTAAACAAATATTTTACTCTAAAATATTTCCCTTTAACACACAGGAGATTACCTCCAACAAGATCCCCACATCACGAGGATTGCGTTATCGTAGTACGGAGTCACCAAGCCCACCCTTGGCCCAAGTGATTCATAGATTCCGGTCGGCGGGATTAAATGATATTCTGTTAAATTTTTCAGGTAATTTACCGACTTCACTCGATAATGTGTAGAGAAAACGTAATTTCTACACACATTTGGTTAAAATAAATTACTAAACTTCGAAATTTATGTTCGTAGGAAATATAAGACCAAAAAAAAAAAAAAAAAAAAAACTATGACCTAAAAGCATCAAATAGCAAAGACTGAACTTGGAAACCTATCCAGGACACAAATTGAACTAGGTAAAAATTATCAATTTAAATGCCTTGATATCGAGACACTAATTATTGACTTGTATACAACAGTACCTTTTTTTCCCCCCCTTTTTTTCTTCTGGTCTATAGTGTTATCTCCAGAAACCAAGAGAGGAAAACCTCTCACTTAGAACCAGATCCAGCCATCGAGCTTTACATATTATCCTTCGTTTTCTTGTAAGTGCCTACAATTATTAGATGCATCTTTTTATCTTACGAAACGTAGAAGTTCATTTATTTCCAGAAAATAGGAGAGTAAAATCTCTCACCTACAACTAGATATAGCCATTGGGCTTTACATATAATCCTTCGTCTCCATGTAAGTGTCTTACAACTATTAGATGCATCGTACTATCTAATGAAACTTAGAAGTTCTTTCATAATTGGATCTAGGAACTTCCTACTATATATTCCTTTTTAAGCTCATGGATTCTGACTGTTGGAACCACTAATCATAGAAACAAATAAACTACAGTATACCCCATACAGTATATCAATTCTTGTCAGTGTATGCTATAGTTGGAATCACTGCATAAAGATTAATCATACTATCTGTAAACCCGCAAAAGGTCCCTAGAGAATCGCATGGCTTCACAATAATATTCGTTGGCTTGTTCTAACTAGAGGTCCCCGTATTCGTTACTATTCCATCATATGCCTTTCAATTTTGTCGATGCCAGTAAAGCAAGGAAACGAAATCAAAAATGTGGATATGTCAAAATATTGTGACTAATGTAAATAGGAAAGTACAATCTGAGACTACTGTTAGAAATTGTAAACTGTATCTCTTAAACCATGTTTTAAAGAATACACTTGATAATATGTATAATTTTTCTTGTACATAATTTTCCTTTTAGAAATTTTCGTGGCTGCTCCAGAAGAAGGCGCTGGTTCGCCGAAACGCGCGTAGAGAAATATCTTGCCACACTCTCTCACAATTTTTTTACCTTACATGTATTTCTATATATAATTGGATTTTTTTATATGATGTTCTGATTCTTTTACTGTGTAAAATTCATTATTGTTGATTTTAATTTTGAAATGTGACATTGTATGTGTTTTGTCAATTCTGAATAAACTGTAACATTTTTTTACAAAATTTTTTTTTTACAAAAACTAACGTTGTAGCTCAGTTCCCTTCCAATTATTATCTCCTGGGTTGCCTAGATTGTTACATACCAATTGTTTCTTTTTCCCTCGTCTAGGAACCTCAATTCCATGTACTCAGGGGGTCCTTGTTAAATATATGCTAGGTAAAGTGTGGTCTACACCCGCTCTTGTGAGTGTATCTCTCAGGCTAGGTAAAGTTTGGTCTGCACCTAATCTCGTGAGGGTATCTCTAAGGCTAGGTAAAGTTTGGTCTGCACCTGCTCTCGTGAGTGTATCTCTAAGGCTAGGTAAAGTCCGGTTTTCACCCACTCTCATGAGTGTATCTGTAAGACTAGGTAAAGTTTGGTCCGCACCCACTCTCGTGAGTGTATCTGTAAGGCTGTTATGTTATGTTATAAAAATGCTTGTAAAGAGCTCGAATGCCGAGGCGTCTTGGCGCTGAAGTGCGTAAGTGGAGCAGAGCAAAGAGATAGGCTAACAGCTAACTGGCATTGAATAGCCGGGATTTTAAGATTTTCCTAACCAAAGAAAGGTTCGGCTGAAGTCTCAGGGCCACAGACAGCTTGTTCCACATTTGAGCAGCACAGCTCGAAAGTAGACGCCCCCCCATCTAGCACGTCTGTACCTAGGAATACTAATCAGGCCGAGGTCTCAAGAGGGGCTGTAAAGCCTGAACCTGTTCTGACAATCCTCTGAACCACCCCCAAACCGTGTTTTGTGCACCAAGCAGAGTGCCTTGAACTCAATTCTTTGCTGAATGGGGAGCCAGTGTAGTGACCGTCTACCCTGAGTAGTGGGATGGCCCTTCGGAAGCTTTAAAATGACTCAAACGGCAGCATTCTGCAGTGATTGAAGTTTGCTAATCTGATGCTTATCGATGCCCAAAAATATCGCATTGCAATAGTCCAGTCTGGACAATAATAGGGCAGCCATAACTGTTTTTTGAAGTGCCAGGGGAATGAAAGGGAAGATTTTATGCAGGGTCTGCACCCACTCTCGTGAGTGTATCTGTAAGGCAGCTGCGGTCGGTAGTGGGAGTACCTGCCGGGCGGTGATGTGGGGAGGGGGAGGGACAGGGTTGGGGGGGTTGTAAACTATGGATTACAGAGGTTTATAGGTAAGTAAACATATAAATTAATACAACGAATTTTGTTGCGTGCACGGCATCTCCAAATGCGATGCAGTGCGCGCAACGTAATTCATTTTATTTATTTAAATGCTTACTTACCTGTAATACACCGTAATCCATAGTGTACTACCCCCCACCATGCCCCTCCCCCTCCCCACATCACCGCTCAGCTGGTATTCCTACTACCGACCGTGGCTGCTGTCAGGCTAGGTAAAGTTTGGTCTGCACCCACTCTTGTGAGTGTATGTGTAAGGCTAGGTAAAGTTTTGTCTGCACCCACTCATGTGAGTGTATCTGTAAGGCTTGGTAAAGTTTGGTCTGCACCCAGTCTCGTGAGTGTATCTGTAAGGCTTGGTAAAGTTTGGTCTGCACCCACACTTGTGAGTGTATCTTTCAGGCTAGGTAAAGTTTGGTGTGCACCCCCTCACATGAGTGTATCTGCAAGGCCAGGTAAAGTGAAGTGTGGTCTGCACCCGCTCTTGTGAGTGTATCTCTCAGGCTAGGTAAAGGTTGGTCTGCACCCGCTCTCGTGAGTGTATCGCTAAGGCTAGGTAAAGTTTCATCTGCACCCGCTCTCGTGAGTTTATATCTAAGGCTAAGTAAAGTTTGGTCCGCACCCACTCTTGTGAGTGTATCTGTAATGCTAGGTAAAGTTTGGTCTGCAACCGCTCTCGTGAGTGTATCTGTAAGGCTAGGTAAAGTTTGGTCTGCACCCGCTCTCGTGAGTGTATCTGTAAGGCTAGGTAAAGTTTGGTCTGCACCCGCTCTCGTGACTGTATTTGTAAGGCTAGGTAAAGTTTGGTCTGCACCCGCTCTTGTGAGTGTATCTGTAAAGCTAGGTAAAGTTTGGTCTGCAACCGCTCTCATGAGTGTATATGTAAGGCTAGGTAAAGTTTGGTCTGCACCCGCTCTCGTGAGTGTATCTGTAAGTCTAGGTAAAGTTTGGTCTGCACCCACTCTCGTGAGTGTATCTGTAAGGCTAGGTAAAGTGAAGTGTGGTCTGCACCCGCTCTTGTGAGTGTATCTCTCAGGCTAGGTAAAGGTTGGTCTGCACCCGCTCTCGTGAGTGTATCTCTAAGGCTAGGTAAAGTTTCATCTGCACCCACTCTCGTGAGTTTATCTCTAAGGCTAAGTAAAGTTTGGTCCGCACCCACTCTCGTGAGTGCATCTGTAATGCTAGGTAAAGTTTGGTCTGCAACCGCCCTCGTGAGTGTATCTGTGAGGCTAGGTAAAGTTTGGTCTGCACCCGCTCTCGTGAGTGTATCTGTAAGGCTAGGTAAAGTTTGGTCTGCACCCGCTCTCGTGACTGTATTTGTAAGGCTAGGTAAAGTTTGGTCTGCACCCGCTCTTGTGAGTGTATCTGTAAGGCTAGGTAAAGTTTGGTCTGCACCCGCTCTCATGAGTGTATATGTAAGGCTAGGTAAAGTTTGGTTTGCACCCAGTCTCATGAGTGTCTGCACCCAGTCTCATGAGTGTATCTGTAAGGCTTGGTAAAGTTTGGTCTGCACCCAGTCTCGTGAGTGTATCTGTAAGGCTAGGTAAAGTATGGTCTGCACCGACTCTCGTGAGTGTATATTTCAGGCTAGGTAAAGTTTGGTCTGCACCCGCTCTCGTGAGTGTATCTGCAACTCTAGGTAAAGTGTGGTCTGCACCCGCTCTCGTGAGTGTATCTCTCAGGCTAGGTAAAGTTTGGTCTGCACCCGCTCAGGTGAGTGTATCTCTAAGGCTAGGTAAAGTTTGATCTGCACCCACTCTCGTGAGTGTATCTCTAAGGCTAGGTAAAGTTTGTCCTGCACCCGCTCTTGTGAGTGTATCTGTAAGGCTAGGTAAAGTTTGGTCGTCACCCGCTCTCATAAGTGAATCTGTAATCTAGGTAAAGTTTGGTCTGCACCCACTCTCGTGAGTGTATCAGTAAGGCTAGGTAAAGTTTGGTCTGCACCCGCTCTCGTGAGTGTATCTGTAATCTAGGTAAAGTTTGGTCCGCACCCACTCTCGTGGGTGCTCTGAGGCTCTGGCTAAATGACTGGGTGCGGAGTGTCCTGGTACACATATAGCTTTAATTCCTGGGTATACCTTTCCAGTGGTCCAGGTGCTCACCTCCCAGGTTGTGTATTCTCCTGCACTACCCCATATGGTGATTCAGGGCCATTGGAATCTACCTGGACCAGTCACAAAGGCTTCCAGGAAGTGCCCAACTGTGGAGCGCATAGAACTTGGTCTCCAGTAGCCCTACTCCTGCGCTGTCAGTCAGGCTGCATGAGTCCGGTGATGGAGACCTGGTCCTGCCCAGCTAGGCATTCCAATATTTGCATGGTAATTACTCTCATGCAAATGCTGGAATGTTACTCGAGGAATCCATTAATCATTCTGTTTTACCAAAGGAGCCATAATCTCTTTCTGCAGAGCTACATTCAGTTTTTGATTTCTATAACACTAAGCATGCTGCCAAGATCCCTTTTCATTACTAGATCAGCAAAGACAAATCCAGTAGTCGATTCAGTGACTTAAATGGAGAGGTAAGCGTGGGGCATAGCTTCATGGGGTTGTTTGAGGTTGCTAGCCCCCCCATCCCCTCTCAAGAAATCTATTCTCTAGTAAATAGTTGGGTACAGGTGTTTTCAGTCTGTTGTGATGAGAAGGCTATTGGATTTCATCTGTGATTATTATATACATACACACTCAAAAGCACGCACATACACTGTCTCTTGTCTATGTTTTAAATGTCTTAAATATTTTAGGATTATTTTTCAAAATATTGTGTTTTAAGTGCTCCTTACATTCTGCACTCTGCTCCTTTTCCACCGCCTTTAAACTCCCCTTCAGCACTGCTACCCTATAAACATTTGTAAATGCTATACCAGCATGTTTGTCTGAAAAAATGACGCTCATACCCCCCCAATCTGACTGACTAAGCTACTCCCCTGGGTGAATAGGCATTTCGAAGCCTGTATGAAAATCAAAAGTAAGCGGAACAACAAAGAAAACCCCTAAATGTCTAAAAGGGTCCA
Source organism: Lissotriton helveticus (assembly GCF_964261635.1). Classification (NCBI taxonomy): domain Eukaryota; kingdom Metazoa; phylum Chordata; class Amphibia; order Caudata; family Salamandridae; genus Lissotriton; species Lissotriton helveticus. The sequence continues at coordinate 899,564,585 of NC_136057.1, forward strand.
ATTCCTATAGGGATGGGCTGGTGGGGTGGTCCCTCTGGAGCTCGATCATCAGTTCACATGTTTCTTTGAAGAGGTGAATTTTGGTTCCAGGGCTTTTTTGACATTATAGGGCAGATTGATCTTAGGTTAGGCCCTAGTCACCTCAGAGGTGGGCTGCATGTGCTCTGATTCTTTTATTGACATGATTTTCTATTGTCTTTGGGAGGTCTGTTGAAATTAGCATTGCAGTATCTGAGGGTGTGGCTAGGAATCCAGTGGAAGATCTCTAAATAGGGCAGACGGTCCTCCATCAGGGTTAGACCAGACTCCTGAAGGCATGCTCCCATTTTTTAAACAGAGTGTCCTGCTCCAGACAATTTTTTAAAACTTGCAGACTTGAAGGTCATTTGGACGCTGGTGCTCATTCCACAGCTCTGCTTCCCTGAGAGCAAACAACCAAGTTGAGCATTAAGGTAGAAAGGACCTCTATGATAGAAGTAACCTTGCTGTTTAACTCAGTGTGGATTAGGCCCACTTACGCTTCTTCCAAATCAGAAATTCGCTTGAAATGATGCTATTATCAAACCCACATCACTTTCCCCGTCCACAGGTTTTACTCTAGTTCAGCGCCAAGACACCTCAGGGTATACACGTGCTTTATAAGTTTCATTGACATTAACAAAGCCCTCTCTAACGTTACGTTAGGAGCTAAGAAACGAGAGAAATAACACGGTGCACTTCAGAAAAAGCCAAGACAGATATAAAAACCATAAGTTCCTTTAAAGTATGAAGTTTCTATTTCATCATCTTTATCACAACAAACGACGGCAATTGAGCATGAATTGAACCCTAACACTGATTGTTAGCAGTGGGTGGTTGTCTGCTTGAATACTTTCACATCATTCCTATATTGGGACAAGGTGGCCAACTCCATTCTCGACGGTTTTGGGGCAGGGTTTGGATTTTGGAATGCTGACGTAGGATATTGAAGTGCAACATTGTATCCTGTGCTCTTTGTCCTGGATGTTTACCACAAATAACCTAGTTGGCTTGCTGTATAATGTGAGTAGATATGCATTAATTTAGAACTTCACTTCTGCATTAATACCAACATGTGTACAATTATTTTACTTCTGTCAGTAATCAATTAGTGTCTTTTATTTAATCGAGTTCGTCTATGTAAAACCGACCATTTACAAAAACTCCATCATCACCTGTTCCAACTTGGATCTCCTTTAATCAGTCTCAGAAGAATGAAGGTCTGTGCCAATCTTGCCATGTTATACCTTCGCCAGGATTGAGCTCCGTGGCCCCAAGGCTATTTGATTCACACCAAAAATAGCTTATCACAAAACAGCTGCTGTGCACGGGAGCTTATGTTCATTATAACATAACCCAGATTATACAAAACACCAAGTTGTTTCTGTTTATGTGGTGGGAGGGTGGGCAGCCTCAGTTTTCCCACATGCTCATTACCCAAACACCCTTCTCAGTTTTGTGCAATAGGTGAATTATGTGAAACTACTTTAGTTGAGCCCAAATGAACCAACATTTTTGTGCCCGGATAGTTGTGCTGCTTAATAGGTAGGCACGAGATTTCAAATTTACTGGCAGCCTTTGTGAAGATTGTTTAGCTGCCAACTTCACCTCGGGGGGATACATCTGCCAAAGAAAATGTTTTGCAGAGGAACTGTTCTTTATAATACTTTATGTGGGGAGATAATCCTTCTGCTAAGTTTTGATTTGGCAGGGGCTGTTTCCCATAAAGCCTACTTTTATACGAGTTTCCTCATTTCAACTACTTTTCAACTTTTGTAAGTGGACAGAGGAGAATTATCGAAACCTTACACACTTATAGTATGTCCCAGGTGATGTGGCTTTTAGGCACCACTTACTAACCCAGTGGCCTGTGCATGCAGTGGATGCTAGAAGGGAGCAATGCTGTTTGCAAATGAGCAGCCTGATGAGGATGGTGGTCCATGTGTTCAAAAGCACGCTCTCACTATGGTAGTCTGGGATGGAGGTGATGAAACTGGAGTGCTGTGTTGATTAGGTATTTGAATACTGAGCCAAGTGATATACTGATTCCGCATGGAGACATTCAGGAGATCCTGCAGAGATTAGGTGAAAGTTGGCAATTCAAGGGGTTTTGAGGCCTGCAGCTGAATGACGGCAACCTGAGGACCCCTAAAGCTTCTCATTGGGCTCCAATGTAGACTCCTCGAGGATCTGAGGTACCAGTGCCCTGGTAGAAGCTCATTCAACAGTGCATTAAATCAGGGACTTTGTTAACTCCTGATGACGTTCAATACGTGTTAGGTTATATTGACGTTACTATGCTTTTGTCAGGAGTAGCGAACACACTGGTAAGTGAGGCACTATACATTGCCCGTGCCTGAGGAGGTGAATGTCCCTCTCATCTTTAGGACCTATGGATTGATTGAACCTTCCGCTGGCCAGGATAAACCTCAAAAGGTTTACCACTAAGTCAACGCTCTTATGCTCGGTATGTGAGGGAGGTACTATGAGCAAAGCGACAAGAGGTCCCATTCACCAAAATGCAACGGAAAGGCACCGTACTCGGTCTACAGAACTAGGTAAAATATTGAAATGCTGGCAAAAAGGGAGGACCCTCGAGCACTCATTCCCTGTGTGTTTATTTAGAGGGTGGGGCATACACTGCAGCCTCCTGACAGAGAAATCTTTCAATTAATATTCAAAGGGCAATCACCATAATAGACTTGTGCTTCCTGCCCACTTTGTAATACCAGCCCTCCCTGCTGTGCATAATGGAACCTCATACTTCAAGCAGAAATCATTTTGAGGGCGCACATTTTTTTTTAATCAAATTCCTTGCACTTTATTTTGAAATCCGACCAACACGGGTTTCGCTCTGCATATCACTTCTTCGGTGTCGTAAATATACTGTAGCCGAATAAGATTTGGTCTATCTTGAATATTGCAAATTATGCCCCACTCTATTTCTCTTATAATTCCAGCCACGTAACGTGTATAGTAGTGGCTTCATTCGTCAGTATTTATGTGTTACTCTGCTGATATTGTAAGAGTTACGGAATAGAGCATAATTTGCATTATTTAGGACAGACCAAAGTATTATTTGGAAACACAAAAATATTTCCCTTTCTTATTCTCACAAACCCTTCATACCATATTCCACCCCACCACATCTGCCGATACATTTACCACAAATAGACGGCAGGTGGTAAACGTATCCGTTAAAAGTCAATGGGATTAGGAATTATGTGTGATTTTACAACCAGAAAATCAGTCAAATGCAGTAATTATCATTTCCTTGGGGTTTTATTGGTCTGTTCAAGGTGCTGGTGTGGATTTCTTCCATGGTAATTGCAATATCTCAGGCGATTATATTGTTATCCCGTTACAATGCACTTATAATCAGGTCCTTTGCGGCCGCAGGCTGACCAGAGGAGTTCGGTCTTCCGGCGTGGCAAGAATCCTAGGTAGTTTCTGCTAGTCTTAAGGCAGGAGGGAAAGCATTGCAGAACACACAACTCTGACTATGCAGTGCTCTTCAACAAAATCGTTTGTACCTTTGTAAATCAGAAGCAAATACGTTTATTGTAATTAAAGGAAGCCTTGCCCAGCCTTCAGAAATGCAGTGAGGGCAGGAAGATGCTCCAGGGATGGAAATTCCGATTCCAGAGCCCCAGGCAGCATGATTATTACCATTTTGCAATTTACTTTTGGCAATGTTTGGAAAACCAGTGTAAATGTTGTTGCAATAGTCCAGGAAGAAATCTTCCAATGTCGTGAACAGTTTGATGTATTAAGGAAACTGCAAAATGATGAGAGTATGTGCAAGCAGAGATGGTGGAACGAATTTTCAGTGACAGGCTTCACTCGTGGAGTGACGAGGAAGGTAGAGCCAAAGGGAATGGCAAAGGGCTGGCTCTGCATTTTATCGTTTTTATATTGGTGGAATACTCACCAAGTTGAGATATACAACTGGGAGAAGCCTTAGCCCTACCAAGCCCTTTATCACGATCCTGCATGGTGTGGCAAAGAAAATGATGACCAGTCATCCTCCAGGAAGCTAACCATGATATGTGATTCCTCAGAATAATTTACTAGTTTTAATTAGGTCAGGAGGATGTCCCTAAACGTGTGGGAGCCAGTGAGCATACTGCTTGTAGATAACCTTACAGCGACCCACCACCACTCCATCGGAATGAAACTCAAGAATCAACCCACTTCACCCACCCCTTCTAATCCATCAAGAGCCAAATCTCTGCAGCCACTACTTCTAGCCAACTCAGCAGCCAACCCTCTTAACCAACACCTTTTTCCCAATTAACGAGCCAACCCACTTCACCCAACTCTTTTACCCAACTCAAGAGCCAAACCTCTGCAGCCACATCTTTAACCCAACTCAAGTGCCAGCCCTCTATGCCACCCATTTCTCTCAACTCAAGAGCCAGTTGTCTGCAACCACCCCTTTCACCCCACTCAGGAGCCAGCCCTCTGAGCCACCCCTTCTACTCAACTCAAGAGACAGACCTCTGCAGTCACCCTTTTTAGCCAACACAAGAGCCAGCCCTCTTCAGCCACCCCTTTTACCCAACTCAAGAGCCATCCCTCTGAGCCACCCTTTTCTCCCAACTCAAGAGCCAGCCCTCTGCAGCCACCCCTTTTACCCTTCTCAGGAGCCAGCCCTCTGAGCCACCCCTTTTACCCAACACAAGAGCCATCCCTCTGAGCCACCCTTTTCTCCCAACTCAAGAGCCAGCCGTTTGCAACCACCCCTTTTACCCTTCTCAGGAGCCAGCCCTCTGAGCCACCCCTTTTACCCAACACAAGAGCCATCCCTCTGCAGCCACCCCTTTTACCCAACTCATGAGCCAGCCCTCTGCAGCCACCCCTTTTACTCAACTGAAGAGCCTGCCCTCTGAGTGCCCCTCCTTCTCCCAACTCAAGAGCCAGCCGTTTGCAACCACCCCTTTTCTAAAAAGCCTTGTAATTATTACATTTGTATTTCTGAAAAAAATGCATGATTGTTCATTCCTCAAAGCCCAGCAAGATCCCCTGTGTTTTTAAATGACACCACTGATATGCACCATGTAGGAAGGTTTCAGTCCATATGTCCAGAAATCCTGCTTGCACCACCTGAGGGTTCTTCTATCGAGGAATGAAGCATGCAACCGGCTCGCCATGCATGGTGTTTCACCAAGGACCAATTCTAACCCTTTGGTGGGCTCGGGTTCAGGCTGGTTCTCTTCAAATGTCATCCACCCAGTTCCTGACAGAATTAGACAAAGCATAAGAATTTGTTTAGAGCGCTCCTTGCCTCGGACATTTTACTACCTTTCGTTTGCATGTGTGAATGTATAAAGTGCGCCAACGCACCTGGCAATATGTTTATTTTGCTTTTAGGAGAGGGTGTTGGCTAATAAATGTCACACCCTGTGCTCCTCGCATGGAGGTATGCAGCATGCATGTTGGAACACAGAGGCAACTTTTACTTCTTTTATTTCGTAAACAGCCACAGTGATGCAAGTCCGCAGTGGCGTAACACAAGCCCCTAGAACGGGGATTAATTCTTCAATAAATATAGACTCAATAGTAACTATATTTGAGGGACATGTCCAGCCGGACAGAGGTCTAATTTTTACTTAGTCAACGATACAAAACAGTTTCTTAACAAAACAATACATAAAGTGGGATACAAGCCTGTGTCCTAGTAAGCAATACACAAACAGGAAGGGAGGGAACCAACAGGGGGTTCAGGCACAACTTTATGGTTTGTTACACATCAAAAATGCACAATGACACAACTAAGAAACAAATTGCCGGATCTATGTCCCTTGATTGTAAGTTATTGAAATGCCAATAAATACATAAAAAAAAAACACCAAAAAAAACTAAGAAACAAATTGCGGAATCCACATTTACAGTTTCAATGAACCATTGTGCTTTAAGGTGTCGACGGCGTTTCGATCCATCCATGAGGATATCTGGATCATCATCAGGACATGGGGTACATGCCTATAATTGTATTAGCCTGTTTTGCCGGTAGGGAGAGAAGGCATTAGCCGCTCGATCGCGGGGTCTGCTCGTTGTCAATGCACTGCCAACGAGCACACCCCGCGAGCGTCTCTGCAATTGCACGTGAAGTCTGGCTTGGGGTTTTGTTGAGGTCTTGTGTAAAGTAGTTCACAAATAGCTCTTACAATACTTCCAGCATTCTGTGTGCGCTTCTGTCACTTGTATAGGCCATTAATAATGTTAAGACTGTGAGTCATTGTGAAAGGCGCTGTTTCTCAGCGTCATCAGCAAATCTAAGCTTTTTCCCCATAGTTGTTAATAATACTGGTTTATATAGGGCAACAAATAAACCGAATTATCTCTTGGGTTTAAATCACATGTATTTCTACCAGATTGTTGATGGGTACTATTTTTAACAATAGATGAAAGGCTGCATTGACATTTCAATTGTGGACCAACAAATGATACAATTTAAAAAACAATTATTCTGCTATCCAATGCTACTTTTAAAGGGCTTTTGGAACAGGCGTTTATTCCGGGACCAAAGGTTTTGAATTTAGACACATTTTAATGAGACTTTAAATCCAAAGCTCCCTGTTTATCAGCTGTCTGCAAAATGTTAATCCATCACTCTGCAACAAAGTGTAGTAGAGAGGACATATCCCAGTCATCTTCAATCATGCCAGCCCCTCTCCTTCCTCCCCTCCATACACACCTGGCCCAGACTCTCCTTTATCAAAGGATTTCCGCCCAAAGTAAAGGGACACGCAAAGATGGAGGTTATGCAGCTTCTCACCCAGAAAACATTCATGTTTAAACGTCAGCAGAAGCTCGCAGTAGTGGCAAAATCTACAAACAGCGCGAAAGCGTGGATAACTGACAAAGACACTTTGTTAGTGCCTACCCAATGATTGAGCAATTTCTGGACACTACGGAATACCACTAAAGAAGGGTAGATACACACTGTGACGTGGAAATGAGCCAATAGAGCTTGATTATAAAATGATAAAGCTTTTCTTACAAATTTGAATCTCAAGAAGCGTATTCATTTTATGGAGATGCATACAGCAGGGTAGTTTGAGCTAACATCCAGTGCTAGGTGCTCACTAAGGTGATGGGTGCCATACCACCACTAATCTCATAAAATAAATAAAGAAGAATGTAAGAAGCCCCTAATGAGATCCAGAATGCAGTTCCATTGTTTCAAAATCTCATTTTTATTCTAACATTTCAATTCTATTTTGTAGCCTACATTCTATAATCATTCACTTAAACTCAATTTAGAAACTTGCACAGAAGGGCCTGTGAAATACTTTTTATAATTCATTCTTGAATTGTTGGTAATCCCTACAGTCAAGACACTGTCACCTGTGGGCATAGAAGCATGGGTTTGCTTAATCCAATATAACTTGTTTAACTCTCCCATACCAATTCCTTCAATATGGCCTTGAATAGTAATTTTTTCTGAGGTTGTTTCGAATTTGCGAAGCAGCTCTAAATAGGGTTGACCTGACCTAGCCTCTACCAGGTGGTTTTTTGGGGTTATTGCAGTTTCCTGGATAAATTGTCCTCTGTTTTTGATACAGTGAGCTAAATCCATTTCCTTCTTGTTCAGGATTTAATTTAGGACATGCAACTGATCAAGGTAAGGCAATCAAGGTTTATGTTCCATGAAGAGTGTAGGGTTGGCAATTAACCCCTACGACGCTCATGACGAGCTCAGCTCGTCATGAGTTACGCCTCTCGTACGCTCATGACGAGCTGAGCTCGTCATGAACCGCAGGTTTTTGCAAAAGTCAGCGCACAGCGGGAAAATGCACCGCACGCGTGGGGTTAAAGACTTCAGAAGTGTTTACATTTACTAATGAACTCCATAAACATGAAGTAGAATAGGATACATTGGGGACACCTGGGCATTTGTATATCTACAAGTGAAAGAGGTGGAGGAGAATTTTCCAAAGTCTGTGGAACAAGATCTTGGATTCATTAGCAAGGAAACAAGCAATCAAAGGCTAACAAAACTCATCGAAGTGAAGAATTGCACATGGTGGGGAAGAATTGCAAATGTCACTCGTGGGTCAGATCACTAACCTGAAGATTTTATGAGAGTTATGCATCGTCAAAATATCACCCCACACTCTCATCAGTGCACCTTTGCTTGTATCGGACTCTGATACTAGACTTTAGTGGATGAAGGAACTAATGCATGTGGTTTTGAAGTTGGATCCTTACAAATTGTTGAGTCTGTTTTATCAGGGATGATTTGAGGTCAAGACAAGAAGGTTTTAGATGGCATTGCTCCTGATAAGTATTTCTTTCATAGGCGCGTCACTAAGTATTCTTTGTCTTTATTGCCACTTTATGAACCAAAGACAAATATATTTCAAAGCCATTCAAGAAATATTAGCATTAGACCACATCAGGCCCAGTTTACTTACAAAGACGAGCATTCTGTACATCATGTCCAAAGTATGTAATTGGGTATGGAGTTTGTTGTGCCAAAGAAGAAACTTGCACTCTTCTAAAGGATGTGTAAATATTGCCATACCTCAGTTCGCTTTCACATGCACAATTTGATGATGGGCAAAGTGGCCATTCACTGAATTTCCTTTATTATTTTCTAAGATTTTCAGAGAGCATATTATGGTAAAGCTATGCAATGTATCTAAACAAAATGTGTGGAGGGACGCAAAATAACAAATCAGCAAACAATCATTTGGATGTCCCTAAATTGATCCAGAACTAGACTGGGAAAGGGGTAGACAGACACTAGAGCTTTCACACAGCAAATTGTTAGTGCCATTTCAAAGTTTTTGTAGAAGCCAAAGAAATAGACAAATGTGCTCACTTTTTAATGGGCTTGGTCTAAATAGATATCTGGGGGCTCTTTAGAAAACTCTTGAGTAAGAGTGCTGGCACAACCTGATATTGTTGTCGTTGGGATTTGTATGACAAGAACAAACAAACTCTAACTTGCTCAATCTTGTCAGGGAAAAATGGGGGCTAGAAAATAAGAAAGTAAACAATGGATGTCTCGACTTCATCTCTTCAATACTCTGGATGGCTCACACAGATGAAGAAGTAACAACCAAAGATATTGCAGCATACAGGTCTAATAATAAAAGCACATGCAAGGTAGGTATAAATATGTTTGGGAGTTCAATTTGTGTTATAATTTGGTCAGGTATTACCAAGTAGTAACTCAACTCATCCGGTGCTCCAAATGGTAAAGCTGGTCAGGAACACAGGATGTACCAGAGGCCTTCCGAGAGCATGGGAGCACCAGGAGAAGATGATAAACGGAGCACAGCTGTTTCTCGGAGAAATACATCATAGACAGTCCATGCTAACACAGGAGCTGTCATCAAAGGGTACATCCTAATGTGAGAAAGGAAACATAGATTAGGATGGAGAAAAAACATAAAGGAGCGTGACTCGTATTTGTGAAGAAACTGAACAAATGAGGGAACCATACAGCCAAAGAAGTTGCGAGACAGCTTGATCCCACTGCCTTTGTTTGTAAGTTGAACTTGAAGTACCATTCCCATGATTCTGATTGGTTCATACTGTCTGTCTAATCCAGAAGGTACTTAACTTGTGTCTCTGCCACAGCCTTCACTGTCCAGTCTTCCACACCCTCATGGCACCGTACCACAGTCTTTACCTCTGCATTCTTGTAACTTCTTTCTACCAGGAATACCATTACTTCCAGTGAGAAGTGTGGCTCACTGGTTAGAGCGGCAGACTCTGAAGCAGAGATCAGGCCCGGGACCAGGGTTCAAATCCTGATGCGGCAGGGTCTTGGGCTCAATGTCCACGGACTCGATAATTCTCGGCGCCTACTCTAATCATGGGTCCCATGCTGCAACTCTGGGCAATAGCTTGCTTAATCTCCACAATGGCCCCTACAACACTGGGATGCCTGAATTCACCTTGGGGGTGCCCAGGAGGGGCATCTCACAGGGAGAGCCAGGAAGGGTTCCACAGCGTTATACAGCGCCGGGATGCCCCGTTGGGGCAGCTGTGCGCTTTACAAAATACACTACATTTACATTCCCTTGCTCATGTCGAGTCATGACACTAGTGCAGAATTAGAGTTTGGCAGAGAGGGTACTCCGTCGCAAAGGTAAACTAGTACCCTTTCCGGCCAACTGAAGTTCCTCCTGCCTCATTTGGAGTCAGTGCGCTCATTCAGTATGTCGACGGCAGAAACTAATCAATATCTGCCGCTGACATACAGCTCAAAGAGTAATGGCCGTTGGAGATGTTACAATTTTTCTGTGTACCCTATTTAGAGTGAGTAGACACATATCAAGTTTTCACTACCTGTCAGAAAGTGGCAGTGAAAACTGCAAAATGCCCCCCACCATTGGAAAAAACTCCCTTTGCGAAGGGGGTCATTGCTTTTATATTTTCAAAAATAAAATACTGCTTGGGGGACGTTGACAGTTTGCCATGTCATGCCATGACGACTGTTCTTGGAAATACAAGAGATGTCTTTTGGGTAGGCGACCATCTCTAAATTTGTCAGTCGAAGTACCCTAACCATGGTAGGAGTAAAGTAATTGGCCATTGCGATGGTACATAATCCGTCCGCCAAACTACAGATCAGGCCCCATCTCTTTAAACTAGAGCATGTATTAAAGACTGTTTTTTTTTTAAATATCAGTGCTGCACATAAGCCAAGAAACATCTAGTTTGGGTCTACTCTGGCACAAACCAGGGCCATGTGACACCAGAGGGCATTTAATTTCTGTAATTCAGATACACACGTTTTACTTGAAGCTATAACTATATTCAATAACATTAGCTTATGTTTAAACAAATTGGATGGCAAACATTTCTTAGTGACTTGTGAACTACGTGATTAGGCTGACACAGAAAACATGTTGATGTCTTGCTAAGTTCATATTTGGCTATCGGAAGCACCTGCAATTTTGGCAGCAATTCAAGTGACTCCCATTGTAATTTAAGCAAATTAGCCCACTTGCTCTTACAGTTTACAAGCTGGCTCAAGATAAAATACTTTCCAGGAAATTATTTTCAGTGTGTGGGTGGATGGTGGAAGGAGGACAGAGAAGACGATAAATATTGGATACATTTACAAATGTGCTCTACCACAATACTGTAGTTTAAATAATGACCAACATTAATATCAACTGCAGAATAATGGCTATCAACCTATCATTAAAGTAAGTAGATGTAGAGGTAAGAACAGTAAATCTATACTTCCCTATGCTTGCATACCTTGACGATATGCCAGCAGTCAATATTATGGAGTCAAATTTGTGCAGATTGATATTATTGCCCTCAATATTGAGACAAAACACACAGATACACAGCACCTTAGTTCCCCGCTAAAACAAAACATGGGCCTGCCGTGGAGTTGAGCTCATATTGACTGCTCCAAAGTGCCATTAGTTATAGTTGGCTGTGGACTTGAAAGCTGTGCACCCAGTGCAATGCAGTTCCAAAATCATTGCTGGTACATCAGAAAAAAGACTACGCCCCAGCACAAAAATGGCAATAGAATAAGCAGTGGAGAGTAGAGCTCCAAACTAAGGAGAACATTGACTCAGGAACTGAAAACTGAAGAACAGCTGTAGTGGACCTTACACCTCTGTACTTGGCTTGTGGAGGCAACCATACCCATCCAATATTTTTCTGTCCCAGGTGATCAGTGCTAGGAACACAAATACTACCGGAAGTATAGGAATCTGAAGGAAAAAAAATGAAGTTGGTGCAGGACTTGATTAAATGTTTGCATGCACGCATCTATGAGCTTGTGCTTGGAGATGTTCACCAAGCAGTGAATTCTAATGGTAAGATGCAGGTTGCTAAGGAGGGTGCTGTGAGCCTTTCTTTGTGTGGTAAGGTATGAGCTTCATTTTCTCTTAAGCAGTGCATTTTTTATTTCCCCATCTGCTGGCATATTTGTATGTTGTGCTGGCTGAGGCTTAGTAAATCAATGGGTTACTTGTTGAGGTTTGATCTAATGTCCTTCTGACTTCTTATTTCATTGTATCGTGTTGTATGGAAATGTATCAGTTTAACCTGCAGCACAAGATTAACTCAGTGAATAACCGGAAAATCTACTTTTTATGCCACTAATCCAGCTTCTATTCCTACTAGAATAGGGACAACTTCATTTGAAAAAGCTACTTTGTCAGGCTCTGTAATAGTTAAGGTTGCACTGCTAAGGTAAAGGACAGCAAGCCTCCTCACCTGGCTTCTCAGACTGCTTTTTGGGAGCATGGTATTTCAGACAGAACTTACTTTACTCCAGGGGTGCCTTGTTTTGTGTTAAACTTTATGGATTTTCTTTGATTACTTAAGACAGTATTATGTTGAGGGAAGCTGCATCAGTGGCGAGTGACTCACTTAGAGACCAAAACTGCATCTCGAGACAGCTGCTCATAAGTGTGGGGTAAAAGAAGCTACAAAAGCCACAGGGAATGATCCAGTGTATAAAACCACAGTCAAATGCCAGTCAAGCACAGAAGTGGCACTAAAGGAAGGCTAAAAGTTGGATCACCCAACACAGGGTTTGACTGATACGTTCAATAATGCAAATATTATGAACAGAGCAAAAACAGGCACAGAGCATTCAAATCAATCACTAATTTGAACTCTTACAGTGGTACTCAACCAGCAGCTAACTACCAAATCAAGCTTCTAGATTAAACTCACTCTTTGTTTTTCCTATCCTATGTAAGATCTAAAGACATATAAGATGCGATCAGTCATGACACATACAGTCACAATAATGAATATAATATGTCTCCCCAGAAAGGAGCCATAAAAGTGGAGGACAAAATGATGAATGATGAATGATTCATCCAAAATAGAGATATTAAAGATGAAGTCAAAGTTTTGGCTAAAATCTTGAAATTTTGACGAGTAGAAGAATGGCGAGTTTCTTGTATAGACAAATTTGTTGTCAGAAGCAATACTCTTACAGCTTTGTGTCAGCAATCAAAATGAGTATATCTATTTATCCTTATGATCACCCACAGCACTCAGCACTCAATAAATCTATCTCCAGCGGTAGTAAAAGCACCAATATACTCTTCTTTGTATTCTCAACTAAACTTTCAAGCTGAATAATGACTCTCAAGCTAAACTCCTGAACAATATCTTACAGAAAGTTCAAAAACTGAAATCTTCACATGAGAAGCCTGCGTCCATATACAATGAAAGTTTTGAGTTATCAAGTAGAAAATTAGAGGCTATTTCAGATAGAAATGGACAGTTTGAGAAATATTAGTCCGCATTTGCAGATCACAAACAAGTATCTGATAAAAAACTTACCACTATCAAAAGAAGTATCAAAACTTCTAAACAAACAGGAGGACCCGGGAAACAGCTAAAGAAGACCAGATCTCAGATTTGGATGAATCCTTGTACATAGTGAGTCTGATTCCAGACCAACAAGGGTCATGGGAGATCTCAGTAGGAAATGGGTTATCTAGGGGGATTCAATCATTACATGCTCACATCAGGTCCTCGTCAGCCCACCACAACACACATCATCCTAATGTATGGTTTTGGTTAATGGATTTTTCGTATGAAATATTAAAGAAATCCTGCAACAGCTAATTAAGTCCTTGTCTCTCAACTTTATAAGGACTTTTTATGTCAGGTTTATGAAACCTAAAAAAGTACTGGGAGTTTAAACAATGGATCACTAGAGTTGGATCGGTCAGACTGAACTTAAGTGTTAATTTTCCAACAGGCAGGCCTGAAGGTCTGCATTCATGGGAAAACCTCAATCTTCTCAGAAATTGCCATAGCAAAGGATTTGTAATGCGAAGTAATGCATTCAAATATGTACAATTTTAGTGCAGCCTAGATAAAGAGGTTTCATGGAATAACCGAGGGGAGGGTGGCCATACCAGCATAGTTTATCTAAAATAATTAGAAAAATTATTATTTTGGTGTAATAGAGCACAATCACAGGCAAATAACACTGCATCAGTTTAAGCTTGTGAGGAATACAGGAGTCCAGAGCCGGCTATATCCACAGTCAGGGAAAAGGGAAATGGCTAAAGACAGGAGGGGTGTAGACAGTTGGGGAAGGAGAGAGAGTAGGTCTTCTGGAGGGAGGTAATGGTACCACTGTTTGGTAGGTTGGAAAAACAGGGAAGATAATAAGTCAAATAATCAAGGGAGTATCTACATTTGTAATTATGAACAACATTTTCAGATATTGGTTATTCATAAATTCTTGTTTTCCATTTTTCTCGACGGGCGACAATAATAGATATTTTCTCCTAATCACATACAATACTAATGGTCTTAATAACTGTCGCATACGATAAGCCAACACATCTTGGATTGTATCTCATAAGCCATTTGTCATCTTTGTACAAAAGACTCACTTTAGCAAAGTAAAATACCAGCATACGAAGTTGTACTTTAAATGGTTTGGCTATTGCTGCCACAAGCAAGTCACATATAAGGGTAGTTATATGTTGTTCCAGTGACTTAGATATGAACGTTTACAAGTCTGAATCTGATAGCCGAAGCCTGGGTGAGTTGCTCAATCTGCTTTAGACTTTTCATGTTCTGAAATATATACACTCCAGTTGAAGATGACTCAAGCTCTTAAATGATCTCTGCATCTCACTTATGCTGCTAAAGGGAGAGCTTATCATAGGGGTGAATTAAATGTTGTCAGGTCAACCAGTTTAGACAGTTTTGTCTCATCAGCTCTTGTATCAAGACCAGGCCAATTTTTTCCAAATGAATGCATTGACCATGCATCTATAGTCTAGCTATCAGTTTGGTCAGGGTAAGAAAACAGGTTACGAGATTGCAATGTAATACATTTTATTAAAATATATAAACTGGGTGGAAGAAACAATGTCATTTAATGATTCATTTTTTATATAAATGATGGAACAACCTATTTTTAAGTTGTCACCAATGCCTTCGAGGCTACTCTCCATAGAAAAATACTTTGAATAACAATATTTGAAGCCAAGGCAAGGAAAGAAAAAACGTAAGAAATTAAACTGAAATTAGATAAGCCTAGCACAATTTAATTAGGGATAACTCTCAAGAGAACAATTCAAAGTAGGAAAAAGTTAAAAGTATCTTAAGAGACTATTGGTACGCTCACACCCTCGCACCACCAAGAGTCACTGCCGCCCACCAGATTACACGTTTTTTGTAGTCTGGCAGATGGTGAGGTGGTTCCCCCTGCAGTGCTTCTTTCAAAGGTGATGGTGCCTTTGAAAAAGGCACTGCAATGGGAACACCTCACAAGTTTCCTGCACAGCATGGACTGTAACATCCATGCTGTGCAGGAACTGGTGTACATGCACACATGAGGGCACATGCTGCACCTCTAGGTGTGCATTCAAAGGGCACAGAGGTGCAAGGGGACCCTGTAGGGTGCTTGGACCGCCAGACTTGTAATTAGGCCCTTAATGTTTATTTGGGCATATTGGCAGATTGCCATTGCCAAAGGTAGAGTTACATTATTTCTCTATCTTTACAACATACTATACTTGATTTAAGTTGGGAAAACCCTAATATTGTTATACCAACTGTGCAAGAAATACAAGAAATGATAAAGGGATCTTCAAACTTTTTTTTCAAAGAAAGAGCATTTAAAAATATTTTTCCAACCACAATATTAATTTTAAAACTAAGTGAAAAGACTGTATTAATGATCTAGGGCCACACATTTAGGGTGCTGTGATAAGATGTTGGTGAATATATCATTGTTAACATGAGAGACTTCATAGTGGGTTCACAGTGAAAACCATGGATTTTGTTTTGAAAATGTAAATACTGACCTTAAAGTCTGGTTTTGCCTATCTTACAATCAAATTACTCACCTCCTTGCTGCAGTAAATCGAAGTGCCATAGAGTTTCCATCAGATTTAATCAAAAGAATAATAGGTGAAAACACAAATTGGCATGAGGCATTGTACAAACACTGTAAGAAGATACAAGTTCGATCACCTGCAGGGAACTACTGCAAAATGGGCCAATGATGCCAGCCGCCGCCCGTGGAGGGAGTTCCAGTGGGGCAGAAAGGCGGGGCGGGGGAGGGCCAGGATGGGGGATGCTAAAAACCGGAATATGGATAATTGGAGGTAAGTAAACAATTTAATAAAGAAAGCAAATTTCGTAGAGCGCCCTGCATCGCAAAATGTGATACATGGTTAATTGATATAACAAAGCTCCCACAAATGCAGAATCACTTAAACTATAAGGCACCCAAAAATGTCAAAACAGATATGAGAAGACTTAGAAGTATATAACTAATAATTATGAACTATACAACTATTCACCACTTTAATTCTCTCAAGCAGTTACTGATCTGACTGGTTGAATCAGTCTTACTTATAATACAGAGCTTTTAATTTCTGTTCAGAGGAAAATATTTTCTTATGAAGACGTTTATGTAATATTGATGCTCCGATGTTAATATTTGAAAGATCTGTGTTACTTTTATTTACTAACCTACTGTGTCTTATGTGATTATACTATTAAAATATCAATGTTTTTTAAAATAAAAAGTACTCAACTATTTCCTTTGCTGTGCAGGAAGTAACCTAAGCAAAACCTATAACAGCAAAGGATTGAAGACAAAAAAAAAGAAATAAGGAAAGCAAAAGGGATAATAGTCTTAATAGCAAATTAACTTTATTAAGACGTAAGCATTGTAATGACATCCTACTCTGAAAAGCACAGAATATCAGAGAGAGAATCTAAAAGGAATAATCGAGGAGGATGGAG
The DNA here is from genome assembly GCF_964261635.1 of Lissotriton helveticus. Lineage (NCBI taxonomy): Eukaryota > Metazoa > Chordata > Amphibia > Caudata > Salamandridae > Lissotriton > Lissotriton helveticus. The sequence continues at coordinate 899,581,343 of NC_136057.1, forward strand.
TATACATAAAGATAAGGAGCCTAACAAGGGGAATCTCAATCCAAATATGCTGAAACAAATCATAAGTGTAAATACTATTTGAAATTTATGAACAGAAAACCCACGAGTTTGGGATGTTAAACGATTAAAGAGTAGAAACCTGGATGCAAGCAATGAAGGGCAATGATGGTCATAAAAAACCTCAGTTCAATTTCAGGAAACATCCTTTTCTTTCTTTGTATTGTGGTAATTTAAGTGAAGTTGTAATTTTCTCAAAATATACATAGACATTATTATTAGTAGTAGTAGTAGTAGTAGTAGTAATCGTAGTAATAGTAGCAGCAATGGTAGTAGTAGTAGTATTACTATTATATTCATCATTGTCTTCATTATTATTATTTTCATTATTATTATCATCATCATTATTATTAGTATTACAATTTAGCCTTTTTGTTAAGTGCTGCAAACCTCTAAAGATGCCTCAGTTTGCTTTGGTTTAGGATCGATTAGTCATCAAAATTGACATAACTCAACAGATGACATAACAAAGGGTAGTAGATGGTATAGCCATACATTGGAAAAGCCATGCAGTAATAATAAAATGGCATTGGCTGGTTTTTAGGGGTCTAACCAGCCTAGGTCAAGCTCAGAAGGGGCAACCAAAGGTTCCTTAAATAGAATACTCCACTACAAATGTAGTAGTCTGTCCACAAAACTGAGGGTCAGGAGGATCATCACGTTTCTGCCAGTGGAGCCTTAGCTGGTTGGCTTTGCCAGTAAAAACATTCCACCGGCGGCCTGACAGACATTGGGGTTGTCGGTGTAAGTACCTCTGACCGTACATCCTATATAAGAGGGATGTTCTGATGTACTTATTTCTATTTGAGACACTTATGAAAAGACTAGCAAAAAATGTATCCCCACACCTTGGAACAAAACTCCTAGTGTGTCAGAGTCATTAGATTTTAATAAAACAAACTCTTTGCTGACGGCCTCATGAAATATTGCAGCCGCTCAGCAAACCTTCAGTGCCTTCAGAGTAGCTTCTGTCATAGTGACTACTCTCAAGGCATAGAGATCTCTACCATGCATGTGAAGATCTCTCAATATGGTGGGCTATATGCCCAGCAAGACAGCAGAGTGTATCCCATCCCTGCTCTTGCTAAGAGCAGGGATGGGATAAGACACATAGGGGGTCATTAGTATGGCAGGCTGATCACCACCGCCCATATGTCGGTGGTGATCCACCCGCCATTTTCCACCACCCGCCTACCATTATCCCTGCTATATTATGATGGTGGAGGGGCCCTTTAGACCGAATTACCGTCCACCAGTTTCCGGCGGTCGGAATGTGACCGGGCAGAAAAGGGCTACAATATGGTGGTGGTGTCTGGAAGACACCGCCATCCATATTAGGATACCCAGGGCTTTCCATGGCGGAGACTCTGCCGTGGAAAGTAAGGTGGAGTTTACTTTTGGGGGTCTGTTGCGGGACCCCCGGTGTTGGGGGGCTGTGGGAGGCACTTGGGGGATACCCATCGTACCCCCCCTCCATTTGCCTGCACAAGGTGGCAGGCACCGTGCGGTGTTTGCCACGTTGAGCATGCAATCAGCACCGCCCACCACATTATATGCAGGATGAGACCTCCAGGGTTGTGGTCGTATACTAATTTGCACGGCGGGACCGCCGCACCCCCGGCAGGTGGTCCCATATATCGTTACAGTGGCGGGCGTAATGATCCCCATAATTTAGTAATCTGGCATGCAGTGCTTTGTAGTCATTCAATAGAGATTAGGAGTTAGCTCTTTCCTTCACTTGGAGCCAGTGGAGGGATTGTAGTGCAGAAGAGATGTTTGCATAAGGATGAGAGGCCAATGAAGAGGCTGTTGCAATAATCGATGCAGGATGACACCACTGCGGGTACGATGAAGAGAAGGAGAGGAAGGATACTATGAAGCTGGCGAAGATGTTTGAAGGCAGATTTTGAGCGAGCATTTATAAGAGATATTAAGAAAAGTCTGCTCTTAAAGAGCCCACCCAGGCTCTTCACTTTTTGCAATGGTTTAGGTGGGGAGCCAAATGACTCATGCATGAGATTACACCTGCCTAACAGAAATTTAATGCAGGTCTAATGCATATGCCTTAGCATATACTCTTCATCCAGGCAAGTCGGTAGGCAGTTTTGTTCTCTTCAATGTCTTTCTAATGCTCTGTCCTAGATTTCAGAATGTGCATGTTGTGTGCCAAAAGTTTAAAATAAATATATAGATGCTGTGCAAGATTAGGATGTTAACTATGTGCTGAATGATAGCTTAGGAAATATTTCACAAGGCATAGGTCAACCTGCCATGAGACTCAACGGTTCAATTATTATTCATGCACCAAACAACTGGTCAGTTTATGATGTGCTCTATTGACATAGTAGTTCTGTTTTTTTTTTAAATTTGCATTTAATATTATAATTACATGCAAACAATACAGCCAACATGGTTTGTAATGGTACTGGGCGCTGATTGTTTTGTAATGATTTAACAGTATAATAGAATTGCTCCAGTGTACCAGTCAAATCCTTACCACCCTAGTCAATAGCAAGTTTCAAGTATATTTCTATAACTCACAATTGTATAGCAGAAAAGCATGAAAACTGTAAGAATAAATCACCTCCCACCCCACACGCAGTCTCATGTGGAACATAACGCCAAACCATTCATTATTTAAAATACATCAGAGTCACAATGGAGGTCTCAAGTGCCACCTCTGCAAGGATGCCATAAGCCGGGAGGGGCAACTGCATCCGTCTATGCCAGAGCGTGGACCCCATCCTGTATCTTGATGACCCTTTATCACCAGCAATCATTTTGTGTGTGCATCAGACTACCCAGGGGTTGAGCAAGTCGTTGATATCTAGTCCTCTGCTCTCATTGGTTGCAGCAACTCCTCCCATACAAAGCCCCTTCAAGTTTACCGTTGCCCTTTAAAGCTTCTCGAACGAGGGTGATGTTTTCATATTTTTCCCACTTGATAAGCTCTTTCTTCTAACGCTCCAACTATGGGTTCACTGATAATCTCCACGTAAGTGGGTGGACAGACAGAATATCGAGTTTAAAATGTGGACATATACAAAAGGTCGAGTTTTAAATATCGTGATACAGGAATATCGACAGGAAGAATATCGACTTGCAGGTGAGAAATATCATTTTTGGAAATTTCGAAGTAGTTAATATTGTTTGCAAAAATATAGTTGTTTAAAATATCGATGTTTTAATTAGTATTATGTATTTTAGTATGTATTTTAAAAGTATGTGATCAATTTTTTTGTATAAGAATTTGTTTTTTAATATATGTGTTACATTTTTAGTAGTTATTCATTTTATCTTAATTAAATGTTGCGTTTTTAAGTTCTGTAGCGGTTGTGGGTTTAAAGGGAAATAGGGTGGGAAGTAATTCAATTATAATAAATTAATGATTATTTTTTATGTATTAGTATTTATTTAATTTTTATTTCAAAGTGTTAATTGTGGGAATTAATTAATTACTAAATATGTATTACTTGGTTGTTAATTATTTTTAATTAATTAATTGGAAATTATGTTAATTGTGTCATTTTTTTAGGAGCGGGTTGTGGGTTATAGGGGAATAGGGTGGGAAGTAATTTAATTATAATAAATGTATTAATATTTGTTATGTATTCATATGTATTTAATTTATGTTTTATAGTGTTAATTGTGGGAGTTAATTTAATATTACATATTTAATATTTGGTTGTTAATTATTATTAAGTAATTAATTTGTAAATAATTATGTAAATTGTGTCTTTTTTTAGGAGTGGGGATGGGGTTTGTAGGAGAATAGGGTGGGTAGTAATTTATTTATAATTAATTAATAATTGTTTGTTAATTAATGGTAATTAATGAATTAAAATAAAAATAAAAATTGTGGGGTTTATAGTGGTAAACGGTGGGAAGCAAATTCTTTTATATTAATCAATTAATTGATATTAATTTATGAATGTAAAATTAGTTATGGGAATTGTGTAATGATTTGCAGGTGTGTGTTGTGGTGTTTATTGCGGTAGAGGATGTTTAATTAATTAATAATTAGTTGATTATTAATATTAATTTATCAATTGATTAATATTTATTGTGTTTATTGTTATTTTGTATGTTTTTTGGTTTTATAGGGGTAACCTTTGGGAGTAAATTAATTTTTATGTGTTAAAAAAAGTCATAACGTGTTTAAAAGATAATTAATTATGTTAATTATGGAGGTACATTGTAAAAAGAAAAGTACATTTGACTTGTGAATTTATGTAATAATTAATGTTTTTGTATATTAAAAAAAATCTGTTAAAAGTAGTTTTTGTTATTAAATTATTTTTGAATGTTTTTAAATAATCTTTCTAGGTATTTGTTAGATCTTTTTTACATTCTAATCCGTTTCTATCTTTTGAATATTTAAAAATGTTATATATGTTTTTATTTTAATCGTTTGTGTTGTTGTTAATTTGTTTGTTTTTAATTTTGAACTGACTCCTGTGGAAATATTAATTTGTACCCCTCTGCTATCCAACACTTTCCCTACTGTTGCACAAACTGGAGTGGGAATATACATTTTTATCCCTCAGCTGTATAACACTTTGCCTACTGTTGTACGCACTGGAGTGGGAATAGCATTGTTTACCCCTCCGCTATCCAACACTTTCCCTACTGTTGCACTCAATGGAGTGCAAAATTTAATTTTAAAGACTATTAAATATTTTTATGTTTTAATGTTTAATATAGTTTTTTTAATTAGATTTTATGTTATAAGTCTATTTAAATATTTATATATATATATTTACTTGTAAATATTTATATATTTATAACATTATAAAATAAATTAAAATTAATAGTTTATTGTTTTAAAGGAATTTTATATATATATATATATATATATATATATATACTACATTTTATATATGTATGTTTAAATATTTTTTAATTAATTTTATTTTATTATATTTGTTAAAATGTATATTAAATCTAAATAGTTTTTAAAGTACATTTTATGATTTAATATATTTAACATTAATTGTTATTAAAATTAAAAAAGCTATGATTTGTACATCTATATTTTTAACATCAATATTTTTGTTTTGCTATTTTTGTAATTGCAATTTTAAATATAGGGTTTTGATATTTTTTACATTGATATTTTTGTATCGATATTTGTGCATAGGGATATTTTGGGCATCGATATTCTATCAGTGAACCCTTAAGTTGTATCTGTCTTTTGGTCAGGATCAGAGCCTAGTCAATGAACCTGGACGTTAATTTATTTTTAGCTGGACGTAGATACAGTCCCATCAGAGATGCCCTGGGAGAGAGCTCTATATTTCGTTCTGTGGTGTCATTAATAAAAGTGACAACTTCAGCCCAGCATTCAGAATTATGTGTGCCTTCCCATACCAAGTGAAACATCGCAGCCGCTACTTTGCCACATTTGGTGCATGAAGCCCGGGCATGTGGGAAAAAATGTATCTTACCAGGCGTGACATGCGTCCAGTGGATGGAATAGAAATTGATTGGTTTAATGCATTTCTAAAGACCCTTGCGACCTTACCTAGCACTTTCACTCAGTTCTCCTCCACAGTTGGTACCCCCACATCCTCTGCCCATTTGTCTTTTTTTTTTTTTTTTAAGTTTCAAAAAGAATTTTATTAATCATAAAATAAGGCATCAATACAGAATAAAGGAAGAAAAACGAGGGAAATAAAGGAAGGGGAAGGGGAAAACAAAGAAAAAATAAACAGGATATACTTTACAAGGAAATTAAATATTGAAAAGACTTATCATGGGCAATAGGATCAAACGGGATACAATAATTGTACATCAGAAGCAAATGTGAATAATGACATAGTAGGTAATAATGCAGGAAAAATAAAGGAATTGAAAAGGGCATCAGGGGGGTTTGGGAACCTCCTGCTGAGCAGGTCTTGGGCGAAATGAACGGGTCACACAATTATCCAAATACATTGTAACAGGAAACCATAAATCTGCACGTTTGGCTGCCAATTGGGCAGGAAACACAAAAGCAGTATCAAGTCTGTGATTATGACAAACATTGTACCACCATGCTTTAAATGAAATGTTAGAAGAAGTCTTCCAATTGATGGTAATCTGTTGAAACCCAACAGCCAATAATAAATCAACAATGCGAACAGGTAGGTCAGTCCCCTCCCAACAGGAAGAGAGGCTTCCTAAAAAGAGATGAACATGGGATAGGGGAATACAGGTATGAAAAATTACATTGATTTGAGCCCAAACCTGCAACCACAAGTCATGCACATGTTTACAGAGAAATAACATATGAAACAGAGTAGCGTGTGGTAAAGAGCAGGACCAGCAAGCGTCTGAAACGGTAGAGAACCGCTTGTTAATGGTAAAAGGAGTAAGAAGCAGCCTGTTGTAGATGAAAAACAAGGATTGCGTCAAGGACGCCGCTCTAGACGATTTACGAACCTTTGTCCATATCCTGTCCCACAAGGATACTGGCCATGATGTAGCAAGGTCCCGTTCCCACTGCTCTTCTACCTTAGACTTAGGTCTAGTAGATGTATGGGTATGAAGGTGTTTGTAGATAATGGAAGCCTTAGGAGTAGTGTGTAGGAGAGAATGAAGCTGGAAAGCTGGGTCAGGAGAAATGGAGGGAGGTGCTGTCTGCATAAGTCGTGTGTAAATCTCCATGACCGCTGCTTTAAGTAAGTGATATTTGGGAGCAAAGGACGAGGGTAAATCAAAGGAGGAACATAGAGTGTGAAAAGGCAGAAAGGTTGAATTGGAGAATAACTGCGAAATCCATATCAATCCTTTGGTCCTCCAGGATTTCCAGTAAAAGGGTTTGTTATGAATTAAAAGGTACTTGTTATGCCAAATGGCGGACGAGAGAAAGTCGGCAATAGTCACAGGGGGAGGAGGATTGGAGGATAAAAGGAGCTTGACAGTAAATTTGTGAATGGGAGTGGGAATTGAAGAGGGTTTACGTGAGAAAGAGATATACTCAGCAAAGGAGAATGGGGAAAGGAAAAGGCGCTCAACCTTAGTCCATAAAGGGCAGGGGAAGGTGGGATCCTGAAACCAAAAAGAAGCTTGACGTAACAAAAAGGCCATTTGATAGGCAGGAAAGTCCGGAAAATTGCCTCCACCTACAGAAGCAGGGCGGATTAATCTGGCAAGGGACATTCTGGGTTTCTTGTTATGCCACAAAAAAGAAGACAGGACCGAATTAATTTTCTTAAAGAATTTGGCTGGGATGGATATACTGATATTAGAGATTGTGTAGAGAATTATAGGGGACAACATCATCTTAATGGTGTCGAGACGACCCCACCAAGACAAATAGAGAGGATGCCACCTAGTTGTAAGGTCAGATATTTTCTGAGAGCACTTATTCAAACAGAGGGAAATGGTATCTGAAATAGAGGGGGTGATGTGCAAACCCAAATATTTAATATGGGAGGGACTCCAGGCAAAGTTGGAAGCACTAAAATCAGGTTTAAAGGTAAATTTCGTCAGGGGTAGAATCTCACACTTGTCATTGTTGAGCTTATAGCCCGAAATTGAGGAGTAAATCCGCACTTCCTCTAGGAAAGCTGGAATGGATTCCGTGGGCTTAGAAATGAAGAGTAAAATATCATCTACATAAGCAGCAAGTTTAATGGGAGATTCCGCAGTCTGAAAACCATGTATATCGGGATTCTGGCGAAGCTTGGACAAAAAGGGCTCTAAAGCGAGGTTGAAAAGGAAAGGGGGCAACCTTGACGAACACCTCTACCAAGGTCAAAATAAGAGGAAATCTGACCGTTTGCATAGACCGCAGCCCAGGGATGAGAATACAACAATGAAACTAGGGAAATGAATTTAGGCCCAAAACCAAACCAACCGAGAGTACGGAAAAGATATGACCATTCGACCCTATCGAACGCCTTCTCGGCATCTAGGGCGATCGCTGCAAGGGAATGTTGGAGATGTGATGACTTCGACAATATGTTGAATAGAAGTCTAGTATTGTCAGTGATGTACCGACCCTTGACAAAACCAGACTGCTCTTCGCCCAAGAGGTCCGGGAGTAAAAGGTCCAACCTTATCGCCAACGCCTTTGCAAAAATGTTATAGTCAATGTTGACAAGGGAGATGGGCCTGTAATTCTTGCAATGCTTCACACCCTTTCCCTCTTAAGGTATTAAACAAATGTGTGCATCGGAAAAGGTTCCTGAGGAATTACCTAGAGCAACAAAGGTTTTAAGGAGAGAATGTAGTTTCGGAATCAACAGGTTGGAAAAGTGGAGATAAAATTCAACGGTAAAACCGTCTGGTCCAGGAGCTTTATTAATTTTGAGATGTTGGATCGCGGTGGTCAATTCCTTCTTCGAAATGTCAATCTCCAAAGAAGAAAGATCAAGAGGGAAGTGCGAAGGCTTTTGGATAGTGGAGAAGAAATGTGTGAGAGAGTGAATAGAGGGTTGGGTTTCAGAGGTGTATAGGGTTTTGTAAAAGCGAGAGAACTCAGTAAGGATGTTGGCGTCTTTGTGCTGTAAATTAGAATTAGTATCATAAATAGACTCAATGTTCAACTTGTTATGCTTGACCTTCAAATAATTTGCAAGGATTTTCCCCGCCTTGTTCCTGCCACCATAAAACTTAGCACTAGACTTTAGCAAATATAAGGAAGCATCCTCCGTAGACTTCTCATTAAATTTCATCTTGGCAGCAACAAGAGCTGTCAGACTATCTTTAGAATGTGAGGTGAAATAGACATGTTCCAATCTCTTAATGTCACAGAGGAGGTTGTTAGTATACTGGCGTGCAGACCTACGCTTCTTGCAACATAGCTAATAATAAAGTCGCGTGCTGTTGCCTTGAAAGCATCCCAAACAGTGGGCTTCGGAGTGGAAGGGGTATCATTGAACAAGAAGAATTCGTCAAAAAAGGCAGTGAAGGAAGCAGTGAATTTGGGATCTGAGAGGAGGGTATTGTTAAAGCGCCACCTCTTAGGCCCCTCAATCTTAGGAAGCACATCAACGCTAATTACAACAGGGGCATGGTCCGAAAGCAAAATAGGACCAATTTCAGCAACGGTGAGTGTTTGAGCAAGGGTATGAGAAACAAAAATATAGTCGATCCGTGACTGGGATCGGTGAGATGGAGAGTAAAAAGTAAAATCCCGCAAGGTCGGATTACAAAGTCGCCAGGAGTCAACAAGCTTATGTTGGGAAATGGCTTGAGTAAAATGCTTGTGCGGTTTGTTGGGAACATAAGTGGCATCAGAATTCCTATCCACAAATGGATCTAGGGGATGATTACAATCTCCAGCTAGGATAAAATTGTCATCCATAAATTGAGTAATGCATTGAGAGAACTCAGCCCAAAAAAGAGGTTCACCATTAGTGGGAGCATAGACATTAAGGAGGGAGATTGGAACACCTCTGAGCGATAGTCTGACATTTGTCCATCTGCCATTAGTATCCAATTCTTGAGAAATAATTGTGAAAGGGAGAGATCTACGACACAAGATTGCTACACCATTACGCTTACCATCACCTTGTGAGTAAAAGACCTCACCCACCCAGCCCCTCTTAAGCTTTGCAGATTCTATGTCGGAGAGGTGGGTTTCCTGGAGAAACGCCACATCAACATTCAATTTGGCAAGGTGTGATAGAATGCGTTGACGCTTAATTGGAGAGTTGATACCCTTAACATTCCATGATACTATGTTCAATGACATGTTATAAACAGTAATCTATTAAATACATCATATGCAAACATAGGATAAAGACCCATGAATAAGGATGAAGAAAGAGGAGATAAATATGTAATATAAATTGAGAGAGGAGAAAGAGAAAAGGAATTGGTGAGAACGGAGGAGTGTGCAGAGAGAGAGAGCAAAGTAGAAACTAGAGAGAAGCTCATGAAAGTTAAAGGAAGAAAAGAAAAAAGAAGAAATCTACAACCTTAAAGAAAAGAAGTTATATCTTCCACACAAACAAGGAAGCTGAAACACAAGAGGAAGGGTGAGGAAAAAAGGAAACAGAATAACAGGGGGGGAAGAAGGGAAAAACATACCTACAAAAGGAGAAGACGAGATGGAGTCGGGGGGGGAAGGGGCCACGTAGGCAAGACGACACATCCGTGGTCGGTCGGGAAGGGAGCTAGGGAGACATCATCAGATGGGGAATAAATCCTGTGGAAACAAAGCGGGGAAATACGAGAACCAGTTACAAACATAAATCAAAAGAGAGCAGGGAGCAGTCAACAACAATGCAAGTGAAAGGGAGTACCAAGCAAGTGAACAAAACGAAACAGAAAGGTAAAACATGACCAGAACAAGAACATCATAAGAACAAGAATAAGCAAGACATTAGTTCAGCCAGGATGAGAGGAAGAAGGCCCAGAAGAGTCCATGGCGGTAGTCTTGTGTGCATTAATGAAGCTCTGTAGGCGCACTGGATCTTCATAGGTAGTCGTCTTGTTATTGTAGGTGACTTTAAACAAGCAGGGATGGTACAATCCATATCTAGCACCCATGTAACGAAGGACATCTCTCATGCCTAGGAAGGCCTTCCGACGATTAGCAGTCGCCTTTGCGTAATCCTGAGCGAAGAACAAAGAGGAGCCAGACCATGTTAATTTTGGTGAGGCCTTGGCAGCCGCAAGAACCTTCAGAAGATCAGTGTACTCCAGAAAATAGAGAATGACACCCCTTGGTCGTTGTGACATGGAAGCAGATGTAGGTAGGCGACCCAATCGATGAGCTTGCTGAATGTTGAGAATCGTACCTTCTGGCAAACGGAGCAACTTAGGAAGAAAGGACTTAAAGAAAGTGATCGAGTCCGAACCCTCAAGACCTTCCACCAAGCCGTAAATGCGAAGGTTGTTCCGCCTATTCCTATTTTCCAACTCCTCCACCTGCTTCTGGAGGGCGCCCACCTGTGAGGTTAGATGGGAAACCGTGGTATGAGTTTCCTGAAATGAGGCAACAGACTGTTCGACTGAAGAAACTCTTGTTTCGATTTGTGACCAGTTGTCCGTAAGAGCCTGAAGCTTGACATTGGTTTCTTCCATAAAAGGACGCAAGGTCCCGATTTCCTCCAAAAAAGGGCGAAAGGATCTTATCTCTTCCAGCAGGAGTTCCATTGAGACAGGTGTGGACGACTTGAGTGGCGAGGGAGGATCTTTTTTTAGTCTCTTGATGTTAGTTTTCCCCGATGTTGACTGAGGAGGTTCCATGGCAGTTTCAGAGCCAGACGAAGTGAGAGAATCCTCTAACTTAGAAAGAGCTGAAAACACTTTGGAGTTCTTCACAAAGGCCACCTTTGTTGTAGTTTTGGAATGTATGCGCGACATAGATTTAAGTCGTCCCATATGAAACTGGTGAAACTGTAACAACCTACATAGCGCGCGCTGCCTACACGACAGGAAGGACTCCAACACAAGGAGGTATGCAAGAGCATGAAATTGAGGAGAAGTAAATAGTCCAAGACAACTTGTGGTTAATGCTCAACGACCACTAGTACAGAGAAAGCCACCGCCTCTGAACTCAGGCACTCCCACGCCACATCAGCAGAACAATGAGATAGAGCACCTGAAGCATCGCAAAATGGCGGTCGAAAAGGAGAGATAATGTAGCAGTCTCTCACATCGAGACTGAAGCGAGTGGAGAGTTTGCAGACCACAAAAAATAAATTAATGTGGAGGTTCCAGGAGGCAGGCGGCGGTATTCACAAAGAAAGCGCCATGCGGGAACAGCAAGAGCTTGAAGTGTGCGGCGTCATAAAATGGTGGCCGCGCCAGTACCTAAAGTGAAGCGGTTGACTGCGGCAAAGTTCTCTGTTTCAGGGCATCTCAGCGCGTAGCCATCAGTCGCGGTGCCATCCAAGGGTGTTCCGCCGCCGAGAAAAAGCCGTTCAGCAGGAAAAGACGAGCTTTAAACGGTAAATCTCCCGAAGCTTCTGCGGAGCCTCACACGGGCGCCGCCATTGCCATCGGGCGCCAAGCCACGCCCCCAGTAACCTCTGTTTTGATACTAAGACAAGCAATGTTTTATGAGTCAGGCATAAAGAAAGAAAATCTGCAATAAGAGTCTTGTTGAAGAAAACTGCCTCATTCTAAAATAATTAACTATGAGGCACATCAATAGAACAATATAGGCTCTGAAGAAATCAACCAAGTGATGTCAACAGTTTCCACAGTGCACCGGCAGCTCAGAAACGATGATTGCTGCTATGCCCCTTCAAAACTGAATAATAAACAGAGAGGGGTCTGTAGGTTAGAATAAGGCCAAAAATCCCTTTATTCCTTAGCTCTTTAATTCCAACATTCATTAGTTTAGTTTCCTGTCATTAATAAATCAGAGCAGCCTCTGAAAGAACACAGCACGTGGTGAGAAGGAATTCCCTCAGAGCGCAGGCAGTTTAAAATTGACATTTACTGTTGTGCCAGTTCAGAGCGTAATGAGGAGCAGAAAGGGGGCACTGCATGTAAGAAAGAAGTCGAAAATCATTCCATTACTTAGCTTTCAAAAGGCAGTCTTCATTGGTGTGTTTCCTTGTCAGCAGTGAAGCAGTGCAGCCATTGAAAAGCACACCCTGTGGTAAAAGCAGATTCCTTCAGCGCGCGGGAAGTGCTGAGGTGAAGGTTACCAATACAGCAGCTCCAACCACAATGAGCAACAGAGGGGCAATACACGTCGGAAAGGACTCGAAATTCCTTTCACTGTGCAGCGCCGGTGTTCCGACCTTCACTTGCTAATTCCACCGCAAGACATGACTCAGGCTGCGCAGGAAAATCCCTCGGGCTGCCCCGCTCCCTCAGGCGACTCACGGAAGAACCGCCATCTTCCTCAGGCGCTAGCCACGCCCCCCCCCCCCCCCATTTGTCTTTAAGTGTGTTTAAGGGAGTAATTATATCAACTCTCAAAGTTTGATACAATCCGGAGATGGCTTTGTACTTGCCCATTGTGGAAAATGTAACAAGGCATCCCTGATGTATCCTGGGCTCCCCAGTACCCCTTTCCATTTAATTATGTTTTTATTAGTGGGTAAAATGTTACTCTCATCAGAAGGAATCGGAAAAATAGCATCATTCTTTTATGCATCGAACACACTTTTACCACTTCCAGGGACGGCTGGTTGCCGAGAAGTTGTCTAGGTCCCATCACTCGGGCAATGATTTAGATCTAGGCGGATGGGTTAATTCATCCCAAAGGTGACAGATATCCTGTCAGCCGAAATATGACACTCATTAAATCCTATGGGTTTTATATTTCAGCAGATGGGAGATCTGTCGCTGAGATCTAAATCAGTCCCTCTGCGCTTTCGAAATGGGCAAATGCCGTTCTTATCTTTTAAAACTACTTGTAATCTGGATGCTAAATCTGACTCATCATTGTTCTTGTCCCGCAGGTAAATTGAATGGCATCTGCCTGTTTCTTTGAAAGGTGCTATGCAGGGTGCCTCCTTCTTCTAGAGGCCTTTGCCTCATTACTGACAGAGTGAGGTGAGGTTAGCTTTCTCAGTGTCTTATATTTCGGGATCGCTACGTTTGTCTGTGTTGTCACTACGTTCCTCCACATTGAAGGCCATAAAATACAGATGTGGGCAGCACGCTTGCATTGTGAAGCTTAGAACTGAGTGTCGCTGTTGTCTGAAGGCTGCTCTGATCTTCTGTGATGCCTATTGAAATTTGTCAAATCAAGCACTTTTTGAAGTTTGCAAAAGAGTAAGGAGTTGGGGAATTCAGAATTAAGTCAAATTTTGTAGCTGTTGGGTGTGCATAGAGCAGGTGCTCTAAGAAGTCAAAGGCGTTAAGTGCCCTTTCAAAATAGTGCATAATAATATTCATGGAAAGAAACATTTAATCGAAGCATCAAATGAAGGAGACATACTGCAAAAGTAAGAGGTTGCCAATATGGGCAACTTCAAAGTGCATCATGTGATGTGAGAAATTGTACAGATAAGGAAACGGGACTTTGAGTCATACTGCTTGCAGCCTTTTCGCCAAGTACAGTCATCACTGTGCTCAGATTATCTGTCGTGTGATGCTTCAGGTAAGCTGTTTAGGACTTTGTCAAGGCGAGTCAGACAAAGCCAATAAACATTCAAAACCAGAGGTAGATATAATGCATCACAGAGTCATTAAACATCACCTCACGATGAGCTTTCGAATTTAAATTTGCAATCAGTGCACTATTTCAAACTGAATCTGAAATGTACGTTGTATATATTTAAGACTGCTGGAGAATGAAGAGCAGCTCAGGTTAGGCTCTGTGGAATTTTTTATATGCTTTTGACACATTTTTTGCTAGAGCTTCTTTCTGCTTTGAAAGGTAGTACCTGTTTTTGACAGCGCAAGACGTTCTCAGTTTCCAGAGGTGCATACTGTCTATTACCTAATTTCCAGAAGCTTCTTTTTGCATTTTTAGTGCAAAATATCACGTTGGTAATAACAACAAGGTACACACATCAAGATGGGTCCATACTGGTTATCAGTAAAGTCACCTTGGTGATGTAGTAGTTTATCTGCATAGGGACTATTTTTTATCAGTAAATATGGCCTTTTTCCCTCAGGTCAAACACTGAACAATAGCGATCTGTATATTATTGAGAGTAAGTGTACCCTAAAATGGTTGTTATATACAACACCTATAGTTTAGGTCACCCCATAGTCTCATTTCAGTTTCGTGAGTAGATAGTATGTCTCCTTTGTTATTTGCTACGTGTGATGGCAGGAGTTCACATTTACAGCAGTGTATGCAATACAGGGTCTTGAAGCTTTCCTCTCATCTAAATGCCTGTTATGAGAATACTCAATAGTAGTAGTGATTCTACCGTACCCAAACATTGCCATAATCCATGGATAACTCTCTATTTCTTTTATGGAATACATCCACACTATTGATCCATCACAAATCACTTGCTGTTCTGTGATATACATAAAGATTGTTTCTGTGATTTTCATATTCCAACCCAATTTACAAATGTTGATGGACAGTAGGTTTTAATGATACAAAATAGTGACACGTGTTTCATCCCTTGGGCTTTCTCACGGTTCTCTTGTCCTCAAAACTAGTAATGTGGTAGGATTATACAATCTAAGAAGATGTGGTCTGTTCATATCAAGTCAAATGCAGTCTGGAACAATGGTCTGTGTTCTGGTCCCACCGAATGGTCTGGAAGGGGCCAACAACAAATATGGCAACAGCCCGGTTATACATTTTGGGAACTAATAAAGGATGTACAGTTTCAATCTTGCCTTATGTTTTAGGATAATGTTATATGAATAAAATGTCACTATCAAAATGCAGAGGTTTAAAGAAAAGTATTTCCTTTAAGGTTCATGGGAGATGCATGTGCAAGCACAACACAGCCGGAGAGCACTGCCAACGCTGCGCGTCCCTGTATAATGACCAACCCTGGAGAGCAGCAAACGGCAAAACCGGGACTCCGCACGAATGCAAAAGTAAGTAGGAAGCGCAGTGTCTGGATTGCAGTTCTTTTTAAGTTTAGAAAGCTTTATTGAGTTAAATATACCAAGTAAAAACATCAGTACAAAACACAAGCAAAGATAAAAGATAAAGGAGTGAGATAACTTCAATCTGCATGTGAGATACAAACAAATCTCAAAAAGGGAAACGTAATGAATATACTAAGAAAAAATGCCTTTTTTAGATTTTATGAGGTATAGGAAAGGAAAAAGAGGAAAAAGGAAGGAAGAAGGGGACAATATCTCATACCTCATTTATCCTCTCTGATTTCTTCTTTTCTTTCCGCGGGTGAGTCTACAGGCTCCTTCACCCAAGCTATGTTGTGCCTAATCCCTAAAAAGGATAAGGATCCCTCCCTTTGTAAGAATTACCGGCCTATCTCTTTAATTAACACTGATTGTAAAATGTATGCAAAAATGTTGGCCTCTCGTTTGAATACTGTTGTTCCAGACCTTGTTAATATTTATCAGTCTGGATTTGTCAAGGGCAGGTCTATTACGGATAACTCTAGAACGTTCCTTAATATTCTTCATCTTGCACCGAGTATGAAGACCCCTTTAGCTGCTATCACTCTAGATGCGGAAAAAGCCTTTGATAGGGTCAACTGGGATTTCATGTTCGGGGCTCTTCGTTGGCATGGCTTTAGTCCTCACATCATTAAACTTATTCGATTATTATATTCTGCCCCCTCCACCTCAATATGGGTCAACGGAGCTCAGTCATCTGGATTGCAGTTCTGACACAGCAAATTACATTCCGACTCCCTTTTTATTGAAAAAGTCAGTTATTATTTAGTGAATGATATGCTATGCTATGATATGGGGAGTCTCAGCGACTATAAATACAATTCTGATTGACAATGGCTTGAATACAGAACTATCAGTCTTATCTGTAACCCATGCAATAAATATATGATGGGACAGTGTTTCCGAAGGTAAAAAATGAAAATATTTTTACAGGTACTGTTTGTGTCATTGATTGTTGCGACTGAAAAGTCCTCTGCATGGTGAAGACGTGTACCCCTGCCCTAAGTGTTGTACTGTATTGTAGTCTGCATCCCTACTATTGATTTTTTGGTTGTAGATGAGCAAGGATCATGCGTGTGTGCCATGACATAGGCCTGGCTCATGTATTGTGGTCTTGTTGAACAGGCAGGGGAGCCCAAAGTGCTACCCTCATTGTGGTGGAAGGCTACCACTGTCATGAGGAGTTAAGTAGCACAAGTGCAGTGGTGGCAGCATACCATGTATTGATCAGTAGTAGTGAACAGGACCTTTTTACCCTGTGTCACCGGAGTGAGGCCTACAGGTGCACTCACCTTTTAAAGGTTCTACAGCTGCGTGCTTAACTCACCTTTGGCCTCCATCATGTCGATGTGGAGAGCTGCATAGTGCAGGAGTAGTGACTGCGTGGTTGCATGTGTGCCTGGGAAGGGTACAGTACAGGGGTAGAGCAGTACTGTGTCATGCACGTGCTATTATTGCATGTACTAAGTGTATGTATGCCTGTGAGAAATACATAACATGAAAGATGTAGTGCTGTGCAATACATGTGTAATGAGAGCATGTGCTGGGTGTATGTGTGTTTGCGTGAAGTACGGTACATGAAGAGTGCTTTAACCCTGGTTAAAGGTAGAAAAGATTCAGTGCTGAACAGTGCACACAGATTGTGTGTGCACTGAATGCATGTGTACATGCAAGGGTACAATGCAAGTCAGATGTTAAAGACTACAGCAGCTCTGTCGCTGTTAAGTATGCTGATATAGACTATGTTTATTATCAAGAACGGTGACACTCTTTTATAATTTTAAATTGGTTGAAAGAATTCTTACATGCTGTATTTTGCACTCTGCACTTGAGGCACTTGAGGCAGCTTGACCCCAGCCACCCCGGTCCGTCACGGCAAGTGCTGTTTGTATGGAGGGTGCCGAGGGCGCTTGAGATTTCCCACGGTCTCTGTGGCATTTCTGGGTGGTGAGCAGGCTATTCGCTCACGCTGCACACCCTACTTAAACCTATGCCAGAGAGGACGCGTGCAGCTGGCGCGCCAAAGGTAAGGCCATCTGCGCCCGTCCGCGCCTGGACCGGGCCCAGGACCACGACCCCTGCACAAGTTAAGGTAAATTCTGAGAGGCTAACCTACACCAGCAATGAATTGCTTAGACTCAGGGCCAAACCCTGTTGCCTTACTCTGAACATGCAGATATAAATTAAGCAGTGCATGAACTGCCAGCTGCCCTTCAATTTCACAAAAATCAATGGGCTAACACAACAATGCACCCACCCCATCAGGAAGACTACTAAAGTCATTAAGGCCGGGCTAATTAATGCACGGTCATTAGTAAAACACAACACAAAAGTGACCGACTTAACGGAAACACAAAATCTTGACTTAGTTTTCTATACAGAGACGTGGGCAGATGACACCTCGGATGTAGACATAGCATTAGCTATACCAGGAGGCTACTCGATCATCCAGCTGACAGAAAAGGGAAGAGGGGGGGGTCTGGCTATCAGCTTTAGAGATGAACTGCATGCTAGGGGCTCGGATGTGGGCAGCAGCCCAGACTGTGAAACCTTATACTTTCAGATCACCATCACTAACAATTATACGTTACAAGGTCTTCTGATTTATCGACCACCAAGGGCAAAATCTCTGCTGCTACAGCTACTAAGCCCTTCTTAGAATCAAGTGTAAAGGGCTCAGATTTCACCATCCGTGGCGATTTCAATGTACACTTAGGGGCCGATTCCGATCCGGTAAAATGCGCTCCGAATCGTCGTACGGAGCGTTTTTTCCCCGTACGAATCGTACCCGTAAACGTCCCGTACGTACGACGAAGTACGATCCGTACCAGGAGCAGAACTCCGTACGAGTCGTACAGGACTCCGTACGAATCAAATCTCCGTACGAGTCTCACTCGGAACCCGCTGTACGCGACATCACTACGGTTCGCGGCTGGTTTTTACGACCCAGCAAGTACGATTCGTGTCGGGTACGCACCGTACGACCCTTTTCCTACGGGAGCTGAAAACAGTCGTAAACGCAGAGTTCGCGCCGAAAAAGGTACGGAACGCCCCCCCCCGGGTACGGCACGTACCCCCCATGATCCCAGGGGTACGCGCCGTACCCCTGTGATCATGCGGGGTACGTGCCGTACACCCAGCGTACATGGGGTACGCACCGTACCCCATGTACGGTGGGTGTACGGCACATGCCCCATGTACGCTGGGTGTACGGCACGTACCCCGCATGATCACAGGGGTACGGCGCGTACCCCTGTGATCATGGGGGTACGCGCCGTACGGTGTGTAGGTGATCGTGCGCTTTTCCGTACGAATCGACGTGTACCGTACGAATCGCGTCCTGGTCGGCCGATCGGGATCGGAATTGTCCGGTCGTACGGCATCCGTACGAGTCATACGGAAACGGCTCCGGATACGATTCGTACGGACGGGGATTTTACCGGATCGGAATCGGCCCCTTAGAAAGGATTTCAGACAAAAACACAATAACACTGGCCGATACAATGTCCAACATGTCTATGGAAGAGATTGTTAAGCATGATACCCATGTGGCCAGGCAAACGTTCGATGGGATCTAAACCTCAAATACAAACATCGAGATCGTGGAAATGCTGCCTGTTCCCTGGTCAGACCATAAAGTAATAACATTCACCTAAAAGGTAGAGCAGGTCACAGCAGCCATTGCTTCCCAGCATAGCTGTGTCATCTATCAGAACTGGTCCAAGATTGATACTCCTAAATTGCAGGAGCAGCTTTTCAGGACCATCCTGGAACTTGGATTAGACAGCAACCTAGCCGCCGATCAGGTTTCCAGTTGGGTGAACTCAGCGGTCGAATTAGCAGCCCCCCTGAAAAAGATTACCTCCAGGAGGAAAAATCCCTCCGAACCATGGTTCACCGAAAAACTGAAGGCGCAAAAACAAACATGCAGAAAGGCTGAAAGAAAATGGAGGGCCGACTATGCACAATGGACGAAAGACAAATACAGAAGCTCCCTAGCAACTTACAAAAAACTAATCATAGAGAAAAAAAGTAACTATTTCACACGAAAAATAAATGAGGCCAAGAATTCCAGTAAGGAACTATTTGCCACGGTAAAAAAACTAACAAACCTCAATACTAATAAACAGATAGACTGCAGCACTGAACTATGCAACACGTTGGGTCAGTTCTTCGTTGATAAAGTCAATTCCGTTTATGAATCTTTCAAAATGATCAACAAATCTGTTACCCCACAGTTACTCAAAAAACCCAAACAGGCCCTGCCCACTGGAATCTCCAATCAGGGGTTCCACTTTAGGCCCCCATCTGTGGAACAGATCAAACAGGTGGTAATGACAACTAGGTCTGGGGGCCTAAGGACCCCTGCCCACCTAAGGTGATGCACCTGTTTCCAGATCTATTGTGCGACCAACTAACCCTGGTTTTCAAAAAGATAATTAAATCTAGCTGTTTCCCAGATGCTTGGAGAATTGCCTCAGTCCTCCCGTTACTATAGAAGCCAAATCTGGATCCACAGGATCCTGGGAACTACAGACTAATTTTGAGAATCCCTTTTCCAGCAAAAGTACTGGAAAAATTATTGAATAAGCAATTGTCAACATTTCTAACCTCTGTAAATACTCTGAACCATTCGCAGTACGGGTACCGAGAGGAATATGGAACTGAAACAGCTCTGATCATGGCAGTGGAGGAACTCAGGAGTGTACTGGATGCTTGAGGGAAGGGCGCCTTGATTCTATTGGATCTTTCGGCGGCCTTCAACACTGTAAACCACGATACACTCCTGACCTGACTAGCCGAAGTAGGAGTACACAAGACGGCACTCAAGTTGCTATCCTTATATTTGACCGATAGAACTTTTACAGTTAAATTAGGAGATGCCACACCCAAATCCTGTAATTCGCCTTGCAGTATACCTCAGGGGTCTTCCTTAAGCCCCACCCTTTTTAATATATATGTTGCCCCATTAGCAGCTATAATAAGGAACTGTGGTTTCCTGCAAGTCTTCTATGCAGACGACACCCAAAAAGTGGTGTTGGTCTCAAACAACCTAGAGGAGACAGCAGGCAGATTTAGTACCTGCATGAGCCAGATTATTCACTGGATGCAGCTTAACTGCCTAAAATTAAATGGTGATAAAACCGAATTCATTTGGCTTGGGACAGATATGAATTTTTGGTCCCCAAAATGGTGGCCGGGTAGCTTAGGTGACTGACCATCCCCAGTGGACAAAGTTAGAAACCTGGGAGTGGTACTGGATAACAAGCTATTTTTTGACGCCCAGATAAACAAACTGTCCTCCATGGTGTGGTATATCCTCAAAATCATAAAAAAAAGATTGCTGTTTATTCCCCAAGAGTCCTGTAAAACATTAGTAACAGCACTGGCCTTATCTAGGTTAGATTACGGGAATGCCTTGTATGCTGGGATACAAATTCAACATCTAACAAAACTACAGCGCCTACAGAACGCTGCAGCAAGATTGGTGCTGGACATTCCCTGATCTGAGCCAGTCGCTCACAGACTAGGAGCCCTCCACTGGCTACCTATGGAGAAGAGGATAAAGTTTAAGTCAGTCTGCCTAGCCTACAAGGCCTTTGTAGTCCAAGGGACTACTGCAGTAACTACCTTTTTAACTAACTCCTACAAGAGTCAAAGGGAGAACCTTGAGTACGGCCTAATAGTTTTCATTCCCTTGATGCGTCCACCAGTAAATGGGGAAATAACCCTGAACATGTAACACGAAGGTGGTGGGACAGGATATGCCGATGACTACTAGAGCCCCAACCTCCAGTGGGATTGTGTTATGGCTTCTGAATATTTATACCTTTGCATGTATAGAGTTAGAGATCAAATAGTTTGTCTTCATATAAAAACAAGTATTGGACTGTTCAATTATTATTCGTACTGTTTGCACTTTGAGTTATGAGTCGTGTTCACTAACCTGTATCTACAGCCCTCTCCCCGAGGAAGCCTTGACTTCTCGGTCACAGCAACTACTGAGAGTTAAGTACAGAAGGCCCAGTTGCTCAGGATCCATCGTAGTTTGGGCCCTGGGACACCATGAGTAAAAGGCCTCAACCACTACAGTTGGACCCAGTAGCCCCTGCGTGTCCAGGGCCATCTAAAAGGAATTCTGACACAGACACAATATGTTTTCCTCTTGGCAGAATTATGCAGTGTGGTGCATACTTTGCTTTAGGTATTATAAACACCTTCCTGTCCTTCTCCAGTCCAGTCAGAGACAGTGATGAATCTATGACATAATATCGACAGACAGAATATAGACATACAAAAATATCGAAGCAAAAATATCAACATCAAAAATATCGAAGTTCTATCTATATAAAGGTAAGTAAAAAAATATCGGAAAAAAATATATCGTAGTACAAAAATATAGAAGTAAAAAATATAGTTTTTTTAAATGTATTAATAATAATGTAAAAATAATTTAAAAATACATATCATTTAACAAATTATAGATAGAAACATTAAAACATATTTAAAAAATAATAACTAATACATATACATTTAAAATAAATTAAAAACTCTACATATAAATTAATACATACTCTACATATTGCATCAGTAGTGAAAGCGTTGGATAGCGTAGGGGTAAAAATTACTATTCCCACTCCAGAGGGTGCAACAGTAGGGAAAGCGCTGGATAGCATAGGGGTAAAAATTACTATTCCTACTCCAGAGGGTGCAACAGTAGGGAAAGCGTTGGATAGCGTAGGGGAAAAAATTACTATTCCCACTCCAAAGGGTGCAACAGTAGGGAAAGCGCTGGATAGCGTAGGGGTAAAGATTACTATTCCCACTCCAAAGGGTGCAACAGTAGGGAAAGCGTTGGATAGCGTAGGGGTAAAAATTACTATTCCCACTCCAGAGGGTGCAACAGTAGGGAAAGCGTTGGATAGCGTAGGGGGAAACATTACTATTCCCACTCCAAAGGGTGCAACAGTAGGGAAAGCATTGGATAGCGTAGGGGTAAAAATGACTATTCCCACTCCAGAGGGTGCAACAGTAGGGAAAGCGTTGGATAGCGTAGGGTTGAAAATTACTATTCCCACTCCAGAGGGTGCAACAGTAGGGAAAGCGTTGGATAGCGTAGGGGTAAAAATTACTATTCCCCCTCCAAAGGGTGCAACAGTAGGGAAAGCGTTGGATAGCATAGGGGTAAAAATTACTATTCCCACTCAAGAGGGTCCAACAGTAGGGAAAGCGTTGGATAGCATAGGGGTAAACATTACTATTCCCACTCCAAAGGGTGCAACAGTAGGGAAAGCATTGGATAGCCATGGGGTGAAAATTACTATTCCCACTCCAGAGGGTGCAACAGTAGGGAAAGCGTTGGATAGCGTAGGGGTAAAAATTACTATTCCCACTCCAAAGGGTGCAACTGTAGGGAAAACGTTGGATAGCGTAGGGGTAAAAATTACTATTCCCACTCCAGAGGGTGCAATAGTAGCAAAGGCGCAGAATAGCGTAAGCGTTATATTAACATACTTACCAATTAGATCTTTTTAAAAAAAAAAAAGATATAATATTTTATTTACAAAAATATATTACTAAATACCAAATATTTATAATTAATATTTACTTAAATAACAAAAAATTACTTCCCACGCTACTCCCCCTTTAACACACAACACACTACACATACAAAAAAACACAACTATTATATCAATTAATCAATTAATAACAATTAATATTATTAAATTGATGTAATTATAAATTAACTATTTGACAAATATTAATTACCAATTAATAATTAATTACCAATTAATAATTAATTCACAAGATATTTACAAAAATTATTAATAAATTATTTATTATTAATATTATAAAATAAATTTAAAAAACGAATTACCAATTAAATAATTAACAATTAATTAATAATAAATACCAATAAATAAATACAATCTCTTGAATTAATTTAATTTAATTATTTCACACCCTATTCCCCTATAAACACACAACCCACTACACATAAATGAATCACATAAAAATTTAATAATCATTAATTCACTTAATAATAATTAATTACCAATTAATTATTAATTAACAATTAATTATTAATCAAAAATATTAAAAAACATAATCATTAATTAATTATAATTAAATTACTTCCCACCCTATTCCCCTATAAACCCACAACCCGCTCTGATACTAAAACGCAAAATGTTAACAAAATTACTATTTTCTAAACATTCATTAAAACATGTTTAACAAACATATAAAATACATAATAAAATACATAACACTAAACAAAATGTCGATATTAGTAACATACATATCTTACAATTGATATTCTGTCCATCGATATTATTGCACATCGATATTCTATACCATCGAAATTAAAACATCGATATTATTGTATATCGATATTTTAATTTCGATATTTTTGTCTCCCTACCGACAGTGATACCTCCATTCTGTTCACCTCTCCTCTCTTCTCCTGTGGGGCCATATGGCCCCTCTCCCTTTAGCTAAAATGACAGCTCTTGGGGATGGCGTCCCCAGGACCTTTTTACGGCTCAGGGAGGGGGTCTGTGCGGCCCCCTCCCCTTATTAAATACATTGGGTCTTAGAGGATGGAATCCTAGGGCCTCTACCCCACAAAATTAAATTGGGCCCTGGGAGATGGGGTCCCCAGTAGCTGGTCACCCCCCCCCCCTCTTTAATAACTACATTGAGGCCCAGGGAATGGGGTTGAGGAGGGCCCTAAATTATAAAATAGTGGGCACCATTTTGTGTTTGTTTTTGCCACAATCTTTTGGTTCTCTTGTGGGATTGTTTCAACATTTGTCAATTTTATTTTATTTTAGCCCCTGTGGATCCTTCTGGGTCCAACATTTCTCTCCTGTTGCTGGAATGCCATCAGAGTGTGTGCTCCTGGGGGAGCATGTCTTAGGTGGGAGCAAAGTGGCCCAAGGGAAAAAAGCTCCCTGGTACAATGAGAATGTTCTATTTTTTAATTGGGTTCAAATGAATCTCACTAGAGTCCCTCAAACTCAACCTTCAAGATATAGAAATATTTTTAAACCTTGATTTCTAAAATAATTACTGAACAGACTTACACCGAATCACAAAAACTGTAATCTCCGGATAAAGATCTAGCTTACTGACACCTTTTGTATAATTCCATTCAGCAGTTTTTTGTGGTAGTGCTTCTTAAGGAAGAGTATGGAAAATACATGGGGATTTAGCATTTTGGGAATCCCCCTTTTTTTCATCCCCCGCTTGATGGATCATCACCCCAAAACGTTCCATGCACAAACTAGTAAAAAAAGAACACCTTTTGGAAAGTTTCATGGAGATTTGTCAAACGGTGCCAAAGTTATTAGCAAAACAATATCACATTTACTATGAAAACGCTGACCTAACTCTAACTACCCAGTCATCAGTGATGTCATGTGAGATGTCTTCATTGATGTCACTGACCATGTCATGAGTGATGTAATGTGTGAGGTTATAAGCAGTACATTGCGGGGTGTGAGTTATAGTTAGCTACGGTAAAACTATGACTGCTGAATTTCTATGGATTTGTGTGTGTACAATCTGAGCCCAACTATAACATCCCTGTAACCTTTATTTGTTCAGTGAATATGTATGTATATATATATATATATATATATATATGAATAAATAGATAAATAAACAAAATCATGATGAGTGTAGGTTCGGAAGGGTGAGTGAAAAGGGGTTTTAAGAAGTAAGGTGCAAGATAAATCGTTGGTTCTTCAGAGATCCCTAGAAGGTCAGATAGTTGGGGCCTACTGCATGCTTCCTGGTAGAAGGTTCCATGTTCTTACTTGAGAGCAGGGATAAACCTATTTTTTTAATGTTGAGCTTCTTTGTTTCAGGAATTTCCAGGTGGATTTGAGATCTACTGATAAAGGCAAAAAGTGAAGGGCGGAAATGCTTGAATTAATCTTAGTCATTGCCTGTTGCTATCTGTGCATTGACTGAGTTCCACTGAGATCCAGTAGCAGGGGTTACGATTATTTCATGATTTTGTGGCCATCCCTTTTTGTCTGTCCCAGTGAGCTACCTTAAGTGAACAGGGTATGCCAGATATGGTCCAAATATTCAGTGTGCCAAAGGGGCTCAAGTTGCACACTGCGATTGAGGCCAACAAATCCAAAATATACCTTGGCCTTCTTGTGTCACTATTCACAGGGGTAGGTTTCATCAATGTGAGTGAATTTATACTTTTGGGGTAGGGCCAAGCCTAATCTGCATGTTGTAAATGCCTGACTATAAAGGTGAGGATAAAAAGTGATGAAATGCAAGATGCCAAGAGCCAGCCAGTAATAAAACGTAATCCTGTTTTAAAAAGCCCTGAAAGAACATAGCACTATATATATTACAGATCTAGTTAATTTTATGCAATAGGCAAATTAAACAAACTCATTAAAACATCTACATTTATATTATTAGATAAGTCCAAAAACGCCCCCCATTGCCCGGATAGCAGTATCTCTCCCTGACAAAAAAATGACCCTCTAATAAAACTTATAACAGCATGACAAATCTCTGGTGAATCAAGATTCAGTAAAAATTGAAAACGTTCCTGATGTTAATTGAAACTGCGCCAGTGCAGAAGAAGTAGAACATGTGATCCGACTGTTTTATAAAGTGCATAGAAGAGCAAAAAGTGCAATAAGCTTTGTCTGGAGATATTATCACAAGGGTGGGGGAATATTCTCAAAACTTCCCCCCTTGATTTGGGAAAGCTTAAAGAAAATGCAATGTCCCCAAACAAAGCCTAGTTAAATAAAATCTATGTTGTGGGTTTTCAATACAAAAAAGATCAAATGTCATCTCTTGGCCAAGTGCAATGGCATGATAATTTACCAGAGAGGTACGCTGAGTGGCTTGTTGCCTTCGCTTAAGCGGAACCTGTCCAAAAAAGAACGACTAAATTTGTTCTCTAGTTAGGTGTGAAATTTGAACCGGATCTTTGAAAAGCCCTAAAAATCCCAACCCACTTAAAGTACACTTCATGTAACCAAGCCATGGTATGGGCTCCACATTGTCTAGGGCCAAACAGGCTTGAAGTATATATTTAGAAAGTTCTAATTCCGGTGTTTCCCAAATTTTTAATCAAACTAATAGTGGTGTCAACCCCAGAATATCCCTTACATAATATAATCCCACTTCAGAGTGTCAAAAGAAGGTTGAGGCTCCCTGCGGGAACATCAAAAGTATTCTTAAGAAACTGTTCTTAACAATTTGGAGTCTAAAACAGTCACAGTATCCCCACAATCCTGCTCTGTATATTGCAATTGAATTCACTTAGCCCTCACTTTGGCCTAACTTGGCAGTGTAACGAAAGATTGCTTCCATATGTCTTGTTTTTTGTTGCACCCTCAACACCAACTGCGGGTCCCAATTTAATTTTGAGTCAAAAAGACGTTCCAGATGACAAAAAACATTGGTGACTGGTGCTCCCTGGATATAAAAAGTTTGGGTTTTGTTTTTCTGGGACCACAAACCATTATAAAAGATTTCTAGTGGATAATGTTCAAGTCTAGGGAAACATAAAATCAACAAAGGCATCCAAGATTTCTTCAAACTAATTGCAGTCCTTGCTAAGAGGACTACATCATCTGCAATAAAGAAGGGTGGGGATGAAATGTGGGCCTGCTCTTGTGAAATCCAATTTCTTTTGGAGTAAGTGGGCTTCTAAGCTGTTTATATAGATGAGAATTAGGAAAGAGGCTAAAATTCTGCCCCGCCGAACCTCTTGGGTTAAATGTAAAGATGGCGTACATTCTTCCCCGAGGTCAAAACAAATCATGACCGAGGTGTTCCAATACAATCACCGAAAGACAGTAACCAGGGGTTCTTCTACATCCATTTTTTGCCCAGCATGTCCTATAATTTGGACCAGTTGACCGTGTCGAAAGCACAAGACAAGTCCATGAATGCTAGATGTACAGAGGATTTCATGGACTTGGTGTACTTGCCAACAATAAGCAATAGATTTAAACACTGCCCAAATGTGCTCATTCCTTGTCTGAAACCATATTGGTTTTCTGAGAGAATGTTATTTAAAGTTGCCCACGCCTCCAGACGTGCCAAGAGGATCATTCCCCAGATGTTAGCTGTGGAATCTAATAAGGAAATTGTCCTACAACAGGCTGGGTCAGCTCTATCGTCATTTCTAGAAATTGGTACTACAATGGCCTCTTTCCAACTTGAGAGAAGTAGACCAATAATGGCTGCTCTAAACATATTAGTGAACATAGGGGCCAAGAGATCGAGGTTATCTTTAACCCCTTCAGCGCTAATGACAAGGGTAACTCGTCATGGAGTTTCCATTGATTTCAATGGAAAGTCAATGGGCATGATCGGCATGCCTTAGCATCCAAGTGGTTAAACAGGTCCACAGGAACTTCATAAGTCCCTGGAGCTTTCCTGCTTTGCTTTGCTTAATAGCTACCTCTACTTCCTTCACTGTGATGGACTGGCTACGCTTGAGTGCCAATTCCCTATCTCTCTCCATATGAAGTCCTATGTCTTGATAGTCGACATTCTTGTTTAAGGGGTTAAAGATTCGGGAAAAATGTTTGACCCATACCGTCTCTGAGATTAGGCAACCTACATTGGATGGTGGTCCTTCCGAAAATAATTGGTGGCTCTGAACGTCCCAAAATTGCTTCATGTCCCTTGAGTGCCCCACGGCCAACAAATCAGATAAAGACTCATTTCTGATTTTGTCCTTCTTTGTCCTAATAGTGGCTCTGTACGCTTTATGAACATCAACAATGGCTTCCCTGTTCTTTGGGACTGAGTTGAGGCATCTTTAACTGCTTAAGCAACTTTGTGTAGGCTGCGTTAAACCACTGGAAAATGGAAGGAGAATAAGGTGAACATTTTACTGTTCGGGCTTACAATATGTCTGAGCCGACACTTTCAAAATCCTCAATTAAACAAACAGAGGAAGCCTCCATGGATAAGCGATTGTTAACAATTTTCAGTCACAATTTTTCTCAGAAACACTTTGGTTTGACTTGCTCCATTTTCATTCTGAACACTTTATTAATACTAAATGTAATATTGCTTACAGTCTGTTTATGCTGGGCTAGCACATAATCTAATTTAAGAGAAGCTACTAGGGGGTTATGGTCATAATTTTAAAATCGGCCACTAAGTAATTAGTATCGCTTGAAATTAACATAAAATCTTTAGTGCTAGATTTGTTCCCTCCTATAAAGGTTGGATAAGGTTTTGGGATAACTTTAACACAATCATTCAGAAGTACTAAATCCTTAGAATATAGAATATTATTTATAGTGTCCCCATAGTTAGAGTGTCTAAAGTGTGTCAGCTCCTGAGCATCCTTATTTTCCAGGCCACAGGCCTCAAATCGTTGAGCTCACATGTTGAACAATTAAAGTTGCGTACCCAGAGCAAAAAATATGGATGACTTTTGGCGCTCACATTTACAATCACATCATTCAGCTTATCTAAAACATTTGTACATTAATGGCCAAACGAGTTGTGGTAGAAATTAACAATCAACAGTTACACATTATCCAGCCTAGAAAGCAGTAATAATTGGTACCCGGGCTGTTGTGGGGGGTGTCGACCAACAGATCTAACATTTATCCTGCTAAACGTAATAGAGATAAAAATGGCTAGCCCTCCCATCGACCTCCCAGAAACAGTAGGTACAGCAGGGTTACAATAAGAGAGAAACACATTGCTATGAAAGTCTTCCAGAGCCCAAGTCCCTTGGAGACAAATCAAATCAGATTCATTAATGAAACCCACCCAGTCATCATTTGAAAGTTTCAAACGAATCCCAGCAATGTTACATGATAGTACATTAAGAACTTTTTCAGGGCAAGATATTCTGGTACAAAGCTCACACTTGGGTCTGGCTTCTCTCACTGGGCTAGAGTTCCAGACTTGTTTGAAGGAGGGTTGAGGACTATAGTGACAGACATTGAACAATTCTGCGGGGGTGACAATGGGCGTCAATCTTTTTCTTGCACCTTACTTAGAGCAGAAAAACGATTACTTAGCGGAAAAAAGGAGATTGTGGGTGGGCTGCCAAATTGCCATTACCCTGACGTTCAGCAGCTGCCACTCTAAGCACTGGCCATAAAGGTCTATAGAAATAACTCAGCGGAAGTGCTCTAAGTTGACGGGATGAGTAAGCTAAGTGTCTCAGAGCAGAGATTACATTTCTCACTAGCTATAGAGTCCTGAAATTTACAACCACGCAGTCCCCTGACAATAATTTTGGTTTGTGGCCACCCCCCAGAACTCTTCTAACTGTCAGTATCTCAGATGAGCGATCGTCCTCCCATCTTGAGTTAACTCTGAGAGCATGACTTGTGTTTCAGATCCATTTCAGATTCTCTCTTTTCTGCATTTAGAGGGGGGACTAGATCAAGAATGATGACAAATGGAGTTGAATCAGGGGAGAGATTTAAATACTTCTGGTATGGACGGTTATGTAATATTCTTCCACCTTCCTGAGGGAGTAACTCCCCCATAGCAGTAGGGAAGTCCGCCCTTTTGGGAACTACTGATAATGAAGCCCCTGAGTGGTTTTTGCTAATCTTCCCAACAGTAGGCGGGGTAACTACCACCGATCTAGCAAAGAGCTGAGAAGACAAGTTATCAGGCCTGGGATCTAAATGTGAGTTTAGGGCAGGTTGGTCTTTGCTTGAATGTTCATCACCCTTAACTTAAGCTTCGATTGAACAAGGGAAACCAGGATGTTATCAATCCCCTGCTTTTAGCTGTTATAAATCCTCCCTCAAAGATGTTAACCATAGTTCCAACCTGGTAAATAAAGCATCACAATAGACTTTCAACACTGCACTTAACTGCGCCACCAGATGGGAAGTGGCACTCTCTTCTTGGAGCTCCTTATTGAGGGAAGGTCCACTAGTCTTTTCCTCCAGTGCTGATTGGTGCTGAAGTTTCCTTTTGGAAGCTACCCGCTTACCAGGCTACTTTTTTTGGAGGGGTGAATTTGGTTGGGAAGATGATTCTGAAATGTCAGTCATCAAGTCCACGGTGGTGATAGGCACCTCATGTGGCACATGCGAATGACCACAATCCTATATTTCACGACTCCTTCTCATAGAATTAGTAGTCGTGCTACTATTCGGGCAAGAACATTTACTGGCAACCCCTTCTACCTCTAATCCAGGCTCTGGTGCGTCTTTGTCCAAGACTACTAAAGTGCTAAAGTCCCTCTGTGTCTGTGGCTGGGTGTAATAGACAAGGGCATGGAGTGCCAGCAGGCTGCCTCCATTTTTCCTCTACCCTCCCCATTTCAGAGTTTATAACTCCCATTAAGGAGGACAAATTGTTTGTGATGGAGGGAATATTTACCGATAAGGAAACTTTTATTCCACCAGGACCCTGGATTTGCCATTTACCCGTGGTCTTCAATGCACTGGAGCAGGAGGACGTGAGGCCAAAATAACAATTTAGGTAACATTTGTAGGAAATTTTTACCTTCAAGAAGGCTTAAAGACAAAAGGCTGACCCAGCCTCTTTTGGCCGTGTGTGGGCGCATACAAGTCTGCTCTTTGCACAGTCTTCACCCGGGCGCGTCCCGTGCTGCGGGAGTTGGAAAGGGCTTTTATCACAGTTAGTCTGTGCTGTGGCCAGTGGACAGCTGAGGGACTTAGTCCCACCCCAGCTGCAGATGAAAAGCAAAGTATCCGGCCACCCGCACTGTAGGACTCAATGTCAGCAGGCTCCCCAATGTAAATTAATATGATTCATTTAAGCATTCCCATCCACATTTATTTGTGTTCTCTGTGAGTTTCCCAAAGTGGAATGGGTATGACAAGACTGGAGTCCTGTAGCTCTCGGTGCCATAGAGATTCATGTTGTATTTCAATGATGACGCTACACATGGCCAAAACCTTTGCTCATTTTTCCTTTCAAATGGAGCATGCTTTAGCAGTCCAGGCAGAACCTTTCTATGATGACTCAGTGAGCAAAAAGCAATGGCATAGAACTCACCCAGAGCTATCACAAGGGAGAACAATTATTTGGGGAGTATCCATATCTTTTTATTTCTCTCATTAGATCAGACATTTATTTCTGGTGCCCTGAGTGTCAACTGTAATAGTTAGTTAATCTTTAGGCAGGGAGGAATGGGGTACTTCCTGCACTATGCCAAGCATGCATTGCTAGATCGTGCTTAGTTAGGTTGTGATAAACAAAGTCCTGTTTTGCCCACTTCTGCTTGCACCTTTGTCTAATGGAAAGAGAGTCCAATGGGCTACTACCCCTGCAGGAGTCATCATTTGTTATCTGAGGCTACTCTCCTCTTTGTACTGATCAGTAAATAACATATGACTTGCTTTTAATGCCATTGACACTGCAATCTTGCATTGTAGCAAAAGGATTGCATTCTTCTATTATCGAGCAGCAGCAAATATATTGGGTAATATGCTTTCCAAACTTCTGGGACAGGCCTTTAGAAGGCTAAACAAAACCATAAACTGCCAATTGTCTAAATAATCTCAAAGAAACTGAAGCTGTTAAGTGAACTTGGCCAGCACTTTGCTTTTATTTGGGTAATCCAAAACTGTTACGAAAATTGAAAATTTGGATTTAAATATATTCAAACAAAATATCGAAGAAACCTCCTTCACTAACGGCCATTAAATAATTCATCATAATAGCTGTTGCCATAAAGAACATTTTGAAATGTGAGTCACCACATTGATTGTGCAGCGCTATGTGAATCAGAAAATTAATTATTATGTAAATTCCACAAAGAAAATTATCTGACAGCAAGTGTAGCCCATCCCTATGTTCCAATCAGTCATCTCTGGATTTTCTCTTAAAAGAGGAGCAGAATTTAAACAGATTTTCAGTGCTATACATGAGAATTCTACACATTGAGTAAAGGACCTTTTAAATTCCTTTTAGGTGTGTTTTGCTAATCCCACCTGGACAAATGCCTTTTGATTACAAAATAGGTTGGAACATATCTGAACGTAAATCCATAATACTGATCTGAGTAAATTAAATGTAGTAAATCTACTGTTCCCTGTGGATCTCTTAAATCATACTCACTGAATCAATTTCTATCTTTACATTTACGAAGGAAAACAAAACGGTGTCTCCTAATATTCTAAATTGTATGTGAGACCAGATATGTTGTCTTGATAAATCTCACCAGGAACTTCATTTTAGCACACTCAAACGAGAGAGGAGTCAGGACATGTGGTCTAGCAGCCAAGTTGTCAACTTGAAGCAGGCTATCTGAATTTTAGTCATTGCTTGCCTTCTTGATCAAAATTGTGTGGTCTAGGGCAAATCACTTTATTTCCTGGTATCTACATTTCCCATATGTACCAAAATATGTAGTAATAGATTGAACCCCAGTATGAAGTACTGTTTAAAAAATAAAGGAATATTCTGTTCATTCTAGAAGTACCTTTAAATTATTCCTTTCACGGTATTGCAATGCATGGCGTCTCCTTAGAACTCAAACACAATCTTCATTTAAAATAGAATGGTGACTGAGCTCCACCCTGATCCCGGATTTAGATGCAATGGTGTTAAAAACAATTGATCCCTTGCATAGAGGTAAAAGTATGTCAGCATCTTGGAGATAGCTTTCATCT
Source organism: Lissotriton helveticus (assembly GCF_964261635.1). Lineage (NCBI taxonomy): Eukaryota > Metazoa > Chordata > Amphibia > Caudata > Salamandridae > Lissotriton > Lissotriton helveticus. The sequence goes on from NC_136057.1 coordinate 899,614,504, forward strand.
ACTCCTGCTAATTATGGTAGGCTAAATAGGGAGAGGCTGTTATTATTAGGTCCTCATATTTGATCTGCCTCTCTTGACTGTAAACAACGTCATAGGAACACTATGCAGTGTGACAGGTTATACCAGTTAATTATTTGAGGTCTACGAAATTCTCACATTCTGCGAAAATAATTATCCATGGTAGACTCAATTAAGATCTTGGCCCATCTCATGAATGTATTGCCCACGAAGGTGGGTGTTAAATGTGTCCAAGTAGCAGTAATGTCTGTGTAGTGTCTGGCTTAGAATAAATGTACAGACACAGGATCATGGATCAGACCTCCTTTATTGTGTTCCTTCCTCGTCGTGGGCTAACGGCTACTGCCGTCCCTGGTCCCCGACTCCTCCCTTTCCGCCCACCCTCGTCCCACCTCGGGCAGGTCCTAGTGACTGCCATGTTCGGGCATCACTACATCACTACATCTCCCCCCTCTGTAAAAAAAATAAAAATAAATAACAACAACTACAACTGTTTACACTTCTTCAATCAGGCGAGACGTTTTAGTGATAACCCGTCTGGGGTGTGACTCGGGTTCAGGACTGTCCAGTTCGTGCTCGTCAGGGGTCCCCTCGAGTGCCTGACTGCGATTGGTCAATGTCTCTGGTTCTCTTCTCTCCGTTTTATGTTCTGTCAACAGTTCTTTGACCTCAGGACTGCATCTTTTAAAAATCTTTTAAAGTACGTCGCATTCCTGGTCATGCGTTTTCCATCGTTTTCCACCGTGATCATTGTACCCTTTTGTTGTATCACCTTCAGTGGCGTCTCGTGATATCTGCAGTCAGTCTTTCGGCGTTATTCTTGCCGCGCCAGTAACCAGTCACCTTCGCGGATTTGGGTGGGGACTGCAGTTCGTCGTTCGTCTGCATAGTCCTTCATTTTCTCTTTCTTTATTTTGTCCGTGGCCACTATCTCTTCGTGGTCCAAGTCGGGATACCGTTCACTTTCTGCGGTGTTCATCATTGGTAGCCTCGTGCGCACTGGTCGCCTCAACATGAGGGTGGCTGGGCATTTGCCTGTGGTGGAGTGGGGCGTGTTTCGATAGGCTCTTAGTACTTCGTTTAGTGCTGTCTGGATGTCCTTTCGGGTGAGCTCCGCTTGCTGAATGGCTTTCTTGATTGTGGTCATGAAACGTTCGATCATTCCGTTCGCCTGGGGCCATAGTGGCGTGATCTTCCGGTGTTTGAAATTGAGGTGTCGGGCGAACTCGGTGAAGTCATGACTGTTGAATGGGGTCCCGTTGTCGGACTTCACCACTTGGGGGATGCCCCATGCGGCGAATACCTCCTGTAGGATTGGTATGGCGCTGGATGCTTTCGTGGACGTGCACAGATGTGCGATGGGGAATCTGGAGTATTCGTCCATGAGGAACAAAACATATTGGCCTGATATGACTGGCCCATAGAAGTCGATGGCGATTTGCTGCCAGACGCCCTCCGGTAGTGGAGACATTTGTAGCGGAGCAGGTGGATCTGGACGGCTTACCAGTTGGCATTGTGGGCAGTCTTTTAGTGTCGTTTCGACCATCAAGTCCAGCGTTGGGAACCAGACTCTTTCGCGGAGTGCTCTTTTAGTAGCTACTATGCCCCGATGTCCTTCGTGTGCCAGGTTTATGACTCCTTGTCTGAGTTCTCATGGGACTACAATTCTGGTGTCTCGTAGGAGGAGTCCATTTGGTGCTATTGATAGTTCGTCATGGACGTGCTTGAATGCTGTCATGTCTTGGTCTTGTGGTTCACTGGCTTGTGGGTGTCGCCAACTGTTCGTTTGGATCCGACGTTTTACTTCTTGTAGTGTGACATCAGCTTCAGTCGCTTCGCAGATGGCCTCCAGCGGGACGGCTGGGGGTCTTGCTTGATCTACGACAAAGTGAATGTATTCGTCTGCGATCGATTGCTCTGATTGGCTGGATTTGGTGGAGTGTCTGGACATGTAGTCTGCAGGATTTGCAGCTTTTCTCGGCTTGTGTAGGATGGTATAGGTATACTCTTGTAGCCTGAGGCCCCATTGCTCTATCCTTGGTGGCATTTTCGCTCAAGGGTTTCCAAAAATCGTGATTGGTGCTTGATGGTCGGTTACTAAGGTGAAGTGTTTTCCAAAGATAAATATGTGGAAGTGTTCGCACGCCCATACCACAGCCAGGCTTTCTTTTTCTGGCTCTCTCTGTGTCTGTTAGACTCCTACTGGCGTATGCCACTATGTGTTGTTGGTCTTCTTCTCTGTCGTATTGTGCCAGAATGGCTCCTAGTCCCACGGGGCTAGCATCCACTGTTATTTCCATTTTCTTCTTCGGGTTGAAGTAAGCCAGATTTTTGGCTGACTCTACCGTTCTCTTGATCTCTCTGCACGCTTCTTCACATTCGGTGGACCACTGAAATGGCTGTCCTTGTTTCGTAAGTGTTCTCAGTGGGTGACTTATTGTGGCGTAGTCAGGTATGTAGCGGGAGCAGTAGCTGGCCATGCCTTGGAATGAGCGGACGTCACCAACGTCATCTGGGCTCGGCATCTCGTTCAGCGCTGCTACCTTTTCGGGGTCTGGTTTCATGCCATTTCCAGAGAATAAGTGCCCAAAAAATTTCAACGTTGGCTTCCAGTAGGGCATGACAGACCTGATCCAGTGCTCTGTCGTGTTCGTGAGTGGTTGCTCCGTAGACTAGGATGTCGTCACTGTAGTTTAATACATGAGGGATGTGATGGATTGTTCTTCTGATGGCTTCTTGGAATATTTCCGCTGCTGAGGACACTCCAAAGCTTAGTCTTTTATATCTGAATAGCCCCAGATGCGTCGTTGTGATGTATCTTGACCTCTCGTGAAGCTCAAGCTGGTGATATCCTTTGTTGAGAGCTAGTTTTGAAAATACTTTCGCTCCATTGAGTGACGTGATCATGTCACTGATGTGAGGGCCTGGATGTCTCTCCCTCTCTATTGCTGTGTTGGGGGCTCTCATGTCCACACATAGACGGACTCGGCTAGTGTCTCCTTTCTTTGAGACTACCACCACTGGCGAGATCCATCGTGTCGGTCCATCTGTCCTTTCTATGATGTCAGCTTCTAGAAGTTCGTGTAGCTCTTTCTGAACGGCTTCTTGCAGGTGAAATGGGATCTTCCGGTGGTGCTGGGCCACCGGTGGGGTTTGTTCATTGATATGCAGTCTTATTTGGCAGTTCTTAATTTTTCCGAGGCCTTGGAAGAGCTTGGGGAACTATTGGGTGACGGTTGGTTTGTCATCCACTTTGAACAAGACATCAACCAATCTCAGTCGCTCGGCAGTGGCTAGACTTAGGAGGCAGTCTGCCTCGGGCCCTTCGATGACGTGGATGTAGGCCTGTATGGTGCGATCTTGGTATGACAGGTCAGTTGCAAACTTCCCCAGACACGTTAGTGTTTTCTTGGACATCCATCTATAGACTCGTATGTGAGCGTCGACTAGTTCGGGAGGCGGTCTCATGCGTTGGTATTCCGCTACGGGTAGGTAGTTCAGTGACGCCCCACTGTCCATCACGAACTTGGCAGGATGAGAACCGATTCTGATGTCTAACCTCGGATATTCCTTCAGCCGGTCAGGGCCCGCCACATAGTAAATGCGCTCATTTCGGACTCTTGGGACGGGAGAGACAGATCTGGACTCCCTGGATGATGACCATCTTGACTGATATGTCCAGCAGGAGTGGCCGCTGGATTGTGACGACCCAGTGGATGAGTCTCGTCTATCCTGAACTGCTCTGACGTGATGACGACTGCTTGAGTGATGGTGTTGTCGGGGTGGTCCTCGCTGGTCTCTCTTGTGCCCTGTTCCACACATACTTTCAAAGTGATCATCTCGGCCACACTTCCGGCATCGTTGTCCTAGTGCTGGGCAGGCGTCCGCATGCGGGAAGTCGTAACCGCACCTATAGCATTTGAGTTGTTTGTCTGAGTGTCTCTTGTTGTGGCTCGTGCTGGTGTGTCTGTTGGATGATTGTGAGTAGTGTTTCTTCGATCTGTGAGACCGCCCTTGAGGCGGCGATCGTCCATGCGCTGGTCGAGATTGCATCCTGAATGCTTGTTTTCGTCTCTCTCCTCTCCCAGCTTCCATTTTCTTTGCATGTTCATCAGCTTGCTCGTCGACTCTCGTCATTTCTTCAATGTCTTCCAGCGAGTAGCTCTTGTTGAGCAGCTTGCGTCTCAGTGTCTCTGAGGTACAGCCTTCTATGATTCGCAGTCGAAGGGCATCTTCAGTGTAGAACTTATCAAAGTCACAGTATCTCGCCAGTCGTCTCAGGCGTGTGACGAATACGCTTATTTGTTCCCCTCGCTCTTGCGTGGCGAGATTGAATGTGTACCGCTCATAGTCTACGTTCTTCTTGTGTGCAAACTTGCGATCGCGTGCTTCACATACTTTATCATACGAATCCGCAGACTCCGTGGGCAATTCTTTTATTATTTGACCAACTTCTTTCCCAACTAGGTTCTTGAGAGCCAACAGTCGCTCTTCTTTGTCCGTTACTTTCGACGCTTTCATAAAGTCCGTGAAGTCCTCCATCCATTCTTGCCATCGCAGGCCCATGCCCCCGCCATATTCAAGAGCGAGAGGCTCTGGGCGGTGCCAAAACGAGGCCCCGTACATCCCCATGGGAATTTGTTCAACCATTGTTCCCTTTCGTGGTTCTTGACTGCTCTTGCGGGCTCTTTCTCGCTCGCTGGTGCTTGTTTACGGCGTTCACTGCACTCGCCAGTGCTTGTTTGCTGTCTTCGTTGCACTCGTCAGTGCTTGTTTTTTGTCTTCGTTGCACTCGCCAGTGCTTGTTTACTATTTTCGTTGCACTCGCCAGTGCTTGTTTACTGTCTTTGTTGCACTCGCCAGTGCTTGTTTACTTTTGCGTTGCACTTGCCTGTGCTTGTTTATTAGGTCTATTGCACTTGCCAGTGCTTGTTTGTTAAATCTATTACACTCGCCAGTGCTTGTCTGCAGTTTCAGGTCCTCTGCCTGACTTCAAGATGGCCGCCAATGGTTCCTCGCAGGGGATTGGACAGGGCTGCCTGACTCCAAGATGGCCGCATGGGAATCTCGTTTTCGGCGAGATTTTGGCCGTTTTTCTTCGTTTCTTCTACCGGAGTCACTCAGTTGCTAGGCGCTTCCATTCCCCACTCACCGCTTGCCGATTACGGCCAGGATCCACCGCCAGAGTCACCGCTGCAGGTAGGGCCGCTTTCTTTGCCTTTTGCCGCCGGGGTGGGCTCCCGGTGGGCACTTTGGGCGACACGCTCCAGCCCCCACACGTGGGGCGAGCTCCTTTTCCTTCTGCCGCCGGGGTGGGCTCCCGGTGGGCACTTTGGGCGACACGCTCCAGCTCCCACACGTGGGGCGAGCTCAGCTCCTTCCGCCGCCGGGGTGGACTCCCGGTGGGCGCTTTGGTGCAGCGCGCTCCAGCCTCCACACGTGGGGCGAGCTCCGGGCCGGTCAGTTACTGCCGGGTTGCTGCGGTAGCCGTCGTCACGCCTGGGGTCGAGTTACCTTCGTCGCCAGTTGTAGTGTCTGGCTTAGAATAAATGCACAGACACAGGATCATGGATCAGACCTCCTTTATTGTGTTCCTTCCTCGTCGTGGGCTAACGGCTACTGCCGTCCCTGGTCCCCGACTCCTCCCTTTACGCCCACCCTCGTCCCACCTCGGGCAGGTCCTAGTGACTGCCATGTGCGGGCATCATTACAGTTTGGACAAAGAGGGATTACAAAAAGTAATCCCTTGCTTCCCCAGAGGTAGGAGAAAGGGCCAAGCAGTCCATTTGGCCTCCCACAGCCATTTTTGTCCTTTGATCCGATGGACTACAGACAAGAACGCTTGAGAAAGCGGGGCATGTGGTGCCCTCCACCGCCTGTAAGGGAGACTGTGGCCACATTCCGCTGCAAACAGTGGAGGGTGTCCTTGTGCTGCCCTCACCCACATGCACACACAAAAACACCAGCAAAAGGTTGGAATAATTTTGAGGAGTCTCTTTCTGGTGTTCACTTTGGTATTTAAGTGCCAAGAGGCAGAGAGTGCAGGGCTATATTTTCATAGTGCAGCAAATAGAAAGCCACTGAGTAATTGCCTTCTAGAGATATGTTATGTGTATTGGGAAGATGTAACGTGCGATAATAGCCCTGCATATCCCCGTGCGGTACTGGCTGCCTCTTTGTGTAGTGAAAACCTTGACTCTCTTATCTACACCCAATGGTTAAGATAGGAGTTGTTGATTCTTTATATCATAGCTTTTTACCAAACACGTGATATTTAAGGAATCTGCACCACTGATGAATGTTTCTAAACATGAGAGTGACAGAGAGAGAAATAAAGAGACAAAGAAAGAGAGAGAAAGAGAGAGAGAGAGAGAGAGAGAGGAAAAAAAGACCATTCTGTTAATAGACCCATAGAAGTCCATTAGCATCACCTGCACTTCTTCAGGCAGCTGTAAGCAAACAGCGCAGTCTCGCCTGTACCCGAGATACAGACCCTACATAGGAGTGTGATTCCCATGTGGAATCACTCCCGTTGTGGTCACAGAGTCGGATGTACTGAATGTGCTTTAGGAATGAGGATGCTCCAGGGTTGTCCATTAGTGCACAATCTCGGTGTCACTGCGCATAAAGTGATACAGGAACATGAAATCCCTGTACCGTGGAGTGGGAAGAAAAACCACCCCTTGACCATCTACTCCCATTCCCACAAATCCATCCCCACTAATTCCGAACAGGCTTCTCTTTGTCCTCAGTATTTGCCATAAAAGTAAAAGAGAAGAAGATGGTATGCAAATTCTCAATGAGGTAATTGGTGGACCATTAAAGTTGTAGTTGAGTACTCTAGAAGCATGTGATCCACATCACATCATTCATCCCAATACAGAGCGAAATACAGGTGGGATTATTCAAAATGTGTATCCGATGTCTTTCTCTGGCTTGACAAAATTGGTTTAAAAGTGAATCTTTGAGCTAGCATTTTAAAGAGATATTCAACAATTTCGGCTTATGACCACAATTTGATTAAAGTGTAACTTCAAACAATTAAGTCAATTTTAAGTATTATTAAAAAAAATTAGGAGAAGAAAATACAATGCATTAATCTATTGAGCAAAATTCATAGAAAAGAGTGATTTGAGTTGACTGCAGAAACTGCTGAAACGTAACCATCACCTACCTCATCCCTCCTCCACAGCAGCACAATAGATGTGTACATACTGCGTTTTTATAGAGGCATGTTCGTTAAGAGGGTTGGACTGGTCGATAGAGCAATCAGGCAGTGCCCGGAGGGCTGATCTGACAGGTCAGTGTGTGGGTCGGTTTGTTGGCTGTTTGTGTGCTTGTCTTACGGTCTGCTGGACGATTTGTACTGTTGATTTCTCTGAAATTAAAAAAACATTGGCTGTGGCAAACTCAAATCCATTCAGGGCAGTCCGGCCTATCACTCGAACTCCGGAAATGACCTTCCAAGTTTATATAGTGGGATGCAATGTGGAAAGTTTGTAACAGGCATCTCCAAAACCCGTAAATAATGCAAGCGTCTATAGGAGCCTGCACATGCATTACTTGAATCAACATAATTTCCAGTTTGCCTCGTTTTCTCCACATTTTTCTGAAATGTATCATTATATATATTTCCTTTGTTGTCTAGAAATGTTGTCTAGAATGTAGGGACTAGCAGTTTTAGTGCAGAGATAACTCACTTTATGATTCTGTTTTCACGTATAGTACTATAGGCAGTGCAGCAAAGAACATGTGCCTCAAATCTTCTTTTCCTGCATTACATCCACTCATTCACCCGCCTATCCATCCTTCCAACATCCATCCAGAAAACCTTTCTGTTGCTCAAATTTGTCTTTAAGCATTGGGCTAGATGCTCCCGGAAGCACAAATAACCATCTAGGTAAAAATATTGATCTACTCATTAGGTCTCTTATTTTGGAATTATTCTGATCATTACTCTCAATTTTTCTTTTTGACGGTTTTTTCACCTTCACAATAGTTAATCTCAGGGATTCGAGAATGTAATTTCCATCAATCTCTGAATTTCTACTTTTTTCAGAGTGTCTTGAATGTGCTAACATTTTCATACTTTCTTTTCACTCTGTCCACAGATGGTCTGGGTTGGCCATGTTGCTTCTCGTGACATGTCTGATGGGATCCCTCTTTGAGCTCTAAACTACTGAATATAGACTTGGTCACATTCCAGGGCTAGAGCTCAGAAGCCCCCTGGGAGGAGGATTTGAAAGAAATTAATTTTGAAAATAACAAGTCTGCTCATTATTCTATTCTGATATTTGGTCTCTGCAGTCCTCCTACTCCCACTCTTGCCTAAATAAGCCCATCAAGCTAAGAAGGAATTTTATTCCGCTGGTGTTTTCTCTTAAGTATAGAGTTAAAATGCAGTTGCTAATTATTTCCACAACAGCACGTGAAAAAGATAGATTCTTTGTGTCCTTTACTATAGAAATGTCCTGACTAATGAGCCTCGCTCGAACAAAAAAAGGGACTGAGGGCTTATTTTCAAGCCTCTTATGCTGCCAGTGCGTCCCTTTTATTATAGGAAAAGGTGACGTACAGGTGTCGCAAGGGCTTGTACATAAGACCCTCTCAGTCACTCAAGCTACACAGTGGCGTGCCGTGTAGCCCAGGTCCTTCTCTCACCCGCTTTGCAGAGGGTGGCATGATGCACTCCTACTTTGCAAAGTTTCACACTTCCTAGGAGTAGGTTGAGCTCTGACGTTTCTCCCCACTTGACCAATCTATTCTCCCCAGTGACATGAGCTGGGGCCACAGAGTATTGGAAACTCCTGGGTATACTTACTCTTCCAGCAAGAAATATAAATAGGAAAAATAATGTATTATCCTGATTCTAAGAGCTGCCTACAGAAACTGTTTCAGAGCTTGCAACACAGCTAATAGTAGCAGGGGAAGTACTGTTGGGTAAAGCACGTGAAAAGATGTAGAGTATGAGGAGTAAAGAGCAGTGAAGCTGGGAAAGTAAAGAGGGATGGAGAAAGGGAGATCAGGGGGAATAATGAAGGGTAGATTTGTAAAGGTACAAGGTAGAACAAAGGAGTAAAGATAGGTAGGGAAGAAGAGAAAACATAAGGTAGAGCAAGAAAGTAAAGAGCATGGGGATTAAAGAGCTAGGTAGAACAGGGGGAATAATGAGAGGTACAGCATTGGGAGTAAAAATAAATGGATTGGGGGTAATAATCGGAAGAGCAGGCACAGAGACACAGTAATGATGGGCAGAGAGAAGTAAACATAGGTAGTGCACGAGGAGTAAGTGATGGTAGAGAAGAGGATTTAAGAGATTGAGCGTAGAGAGGTCAGAGATGCAAGGAGAAAGGGAATAATAATGGGTACAACAAGCGGACTAATATTGGTTAGAGCAAGTCAAGGAAAAAAGGTAGAGCAATGGAGTAAAGGGAGGTAAAGAAGGGGGAGTAAACAGGTAGGGTGGAAGAGTAAATAGAGGTACAGCAAGCAATGTAAAGTTGGTTTGAGCTGAGGTAGTACTGAAGGGTGGGGCAGGGAAAATATAGATAGGCGGATTAGAAGGGTAATGAGAATAGAGCAGATGAGTAATGAAGCATATCTGCCAAATTTCCAGAATGCTTATGTTTGGCATTTCTTTCTGTTAAATTTGCAACACTTCCAGTGACACTTTCTCAATAGAAAATCAAAGCATTGAGGCTCAGAGAGGAAAGCCAATCAGAGGACTTCTGTAGGGTTTCAGTATGAGTGATGGGATCTGCCACACAAGGGTCCCAATTGGCATCTTTTATTTGAGTAACATATGTTGTGACAGAGCATGAGAGAAGGTGCACACACGTTTGTATATGTGCCAGGTTTGCATGCAAGCGGAAGATTTAGCCTTAGATGCCCTTTTAATGTGATGGTCTGTGATTCCTTTCATCTGACCTCAAGACCGAGTACCAGAAAAGAGAGGGAACTTACACAGCCCAGTCTATTAGCATGCATCTAGGCACTGGTCTGATATATCTGAACATTATGGAATTACTCAAAACAAACCTACGTTTAGGGAACATACACTATCTCTCTCTCTCAAAAAAATATATATACAAATATGCATATGTATATTACCTACAAGCAGTTGCCAGTAGGTAGTTAAGGTTAGGATGATGTTTCCATAGGAAAAGCATTTTTTGACATGCTTATATCTTTGGTGCAATTTGACGAAGCTTTATACATTTTTTTTAAAGCGTGCCAGTGATTCTTGTTGTGCACGGAAAGTTTTGGGGTGATCCGTTAAGCGGGGGCGAGAAAAAGAGGAGGTCAAAAAATTTGTTTTTCCATGTTAATTTCCATATAGATTTTAGACATGACTACAGCCCAAACCCCTGGACAGAATTGCACCAAATTTGGTAGGAAGGTAGCTCTTGCTCCAGAAAGAGTCCTTTTTGTTATTTGGTGTAATTCTGTTCAATAGTTTTCGAGCTGTTAACTGAAATCCAAATTTGTATATCTAGGGACATGGATGCTCCATGGATCCTCCCTGGACTCGCGAATTCACGCTCTAACAGCAGTGCTGTAATTAGCTGGCCACAACCTGAGAGGAAAGTTGTGACCGCCATTTTGTTCCTCTGGACTCAGTTGCCAGCTTGGGAAACTAAACTTAAAAGTGAGAGAAGGGGTCCCTGGCCTCATGGGACTAATGTAGGGGTTTTTGGTGGACCCCTAATGGGCTAGAAATTGCCCAAAAATCTTTTCTTTTTTAACATGGGGTGAATTTTGTTGGATCCGTGGATTCAAATCCCCCCAAAAACATACACTTACTCTCAGATCCACACACGTACTCACACACTCACTCATACCCTCACACTCCCAATCACAAAACCACACAGCTTTCACACACCCACTTACACACCCGCAAAACCACTCACACACCCATACAGCCATTCACACACCCACTCACAAACCCTCAAAACCACTCACACACTCATTCATAGACCACACAACCAGTCACATACGCACTCGCCATACATTCACACACCCACACAACCACTCAGATACCCAGGTTGCAGGGATGTTATAGTTAGGAAATAGCATTAAGAAAAACATAGAAATTCCCTGAAAAATAAGTTTACAGGGACGTTATAGTTATGTTCAGATTTTACACACACAAAACTATAGAAATGCAGCAGTTATAGTAATAGTTATCTCAAGTAACTATAACTTGTGCCCTAAGATAACTATAACTCACGCTCTCACCATGCCCTGCTAATTACCCCACATATTACATTCATCATAACATCTTCTTTGATAACATTAATAATATCACTACAACATTTGCAGTAAAGATCTGTGCATGGTGGGGGCGCAAGTTATAGTTATCTTAGGACATGAGTTATAGTTACTTGAGATGACTATAACTGCGGAATGACCATGGTTTTGTGTGTGTATAATTTCAACCTAATTCTATCATCCCTGTAACCTTTGTTTTTTCCAGGGAAGGAAAACAAAATTATATATATATATATATATATATATATATATATATCAAAAGAAGGATTGTTTAATCAAAATCTCCGCCCTCTCTGCACCTGTCCTGCCATCCCTTCCTACAACATACATTATACACTCTGCAAATGTGGTCTCCCATGTAGCACACTACACATCAAGTATGTAGGAGACCTGGGACAGTGGGAGAAAGGAAGCATGTAAGATGGATGGAAGGTTTTGTGGAGACAGAGCAGTTGAATGTCAAGTCAAAGAGAAAAGCAGAAAGTAAGGGGAAGGAAGAGCTGAGAAGAAGCAGAGAGATCGAGAGCAGATAGGGAGAAAATGCGAGTCAAAGAAAAGAAGAGACTCAGGCAAGTGATGAAGCAGGAGAAGGCAAGTGACAACAGGAAGAACATGAATAAGATAGGGCAGTGATAGAGGCTAAGGAAATGTGGGAGTGCAGAGGTGGAGAAGAAGACATGGGTGAAGGAAAGAGTGGAAGCAGAGGGGCCAGAGTCAGCAGTTCCTGACACACTGCAGTTTAGGAGGTTAGTCAAGTAATGGGAAATCGATGAGCATCCCCCACATTACTGATCTTTTGGGCATTACAGAATATTAACTGGCCTCTTCCAGGACTGCGCGCACTGCCAACTCTGTTACAGTATTGTGAACACGATCAGTGCCTGCAGCTTTGAGCACATTGCCAACCTTGGTACAGTATCACAACACTGGCCTCAGCTCTTTTACAGCACTGTCCATGCCTTTCACAACATTAGCCACAATATCAGCACTAGACGCCCTGTCTTCTTTGGCACCACTGAGTACACATTCTGTCATATTGCATACCCGAGCACATACTCTGCCTGCTCAGAACGCTGCACACTTTCAACTTTGGTGCAGCAGTGTGCACAATATCATCTCTTCCACTTTATTGTGCACCTGGCCAGTCGCTGTGCAGGACTGCCCTTGTACAGTCTGAGCACATGTTCTGTTGTGTAAATCACTACATGCTGTACAGCTCGTGTACAGAACTGTGCACACTACCGAGCCCACTGTAGCAATGGTCGCGCCGTCAACCTTGGTATAGTGCCTCTAAACTCTTACCTGGTCTGCATAACACACCAAGTTATCTTCCCAGAGCTGGCACCCCTCACCCAGCAATAAATTGATGCATAGATGGTGACAGTGTGCATACAATTGGACTTTATGGGCCAAATGTATACTTTCAGCAGTGATGCAAAGGTTTGATGATACCCACCCAGTCAGCAGAAGCCTGCAATTTATCATTATGGGATGGCTCCCTGAGTCCTAGGTGTCGCTAACTCCTCAGGAGTGGGAGCACTAACACTGTTGGGTGAGACAGGACCATTCTTCCTCACATCAAAGGGTAATGCTTTGTCTATAATTCTTTTAGGATGAGATTAGAGTGAGGCTAATAGGCAGAATTCTCATTTTATTTTTTGCACTTTTATATAGCACAAACTTAGCCAAGGAGCATACGAGCGCTTCATAACAGAAAAAGAATACTTCACCCATATTTTTTTCAGCCCGGGTAGATTTACAGTGAATTCATAGGCTGTAGCTATTTATTTAATTCAGCACCATGTGGTCCGCTCAGAAACAATTAGGCAGGCCAGACTTTATTGGAAGTCCAAAGCCAAAACGTTTCACTCTTGCTTTAAAGCAGGGGTGGCAGGTACCCTTTAAAAGTGGTGGGGCGAGTGAAGTGCCCCACCACTTCCCAATAAAGAAAATAAATACCCCCTTTCTTCAAAACCTCAAAGTAAAACACTCATCCCTCCAAAAGCCCAAAATAAAATACCCCCCCTCCAAAAGCCTAAATATAACAAACCCTCCTTCCAAAAGTCGAAAAAACCAACTAGAATAACATTTTAAATAAATAAAATAAATGGTACTTACCATCGGCTGCACGTCATCCTTGGTGTTCCACTTTTCAATATGCAGTCAAGCATCCCTAACCAATCCTGACGCTGCTCTCATGCTGTTAACCAGCATGAAAGAAGCACCTGGATTGGATGGAGCAGGCTGGCTGGACATTCATTTAGGCTTTGTAGGCCTGTGCTTGGTCTACACCCAGCTGTATAAGGCAGCTGAGTAGAGAGTTTCAAAGTGTGCATGTCACGTTGGCCAGCGCAAGACAGTCAGCTAAAGTGATGTGCACTTTGAAGCATGCGGCCCACCACTGCTCCTGCCCTCTGCTGCCAATTGGCGACAGCAGATACGCCCGCATGTCTCTGGAATCAGAGCAGGCTGACTGCTGCAGTGTGCATGTTGAAAAAGTAAAATGATAATTAAATATTTTCATTGTCATTTTATTTTTTCTTGCATAGCTCGCAGTGAGATGGGGCAATGCTCACCCGCCCTTGCGAAGAAACCGCCACTGCTATAAAGAGTGCATGGTCTGTCCTCAGCTATATAATATTGCAATCCTCAGACTCATTCGGGCAGCAACTGAAAGAACAGGATAATTTGTGCCAGGCAAAGCATGAAGTAAGGTACTGGGATGCAGAGTGTATCACCAATTCAACACAAGGGACCTTTGGATGGGCCAAGGGCTCTCTCACAGACTTTACTGGAAACCATTTGCAACATTTGTGCCACTCAAATGCCACGGTCCTGGGAACCACTCATTGAAGCTATAGGAACGGGTTGGTGAGTGAGAGAACTTGCCAGTTCTCTGCCAAGGGTGCACGGAGTTCTCCCCCATGGCTGATCCCATGGGTTTGTGGGCGGATCCCACTGGGAAGCTGCAGAGTGCACAAGTGGGTATAGCCTCACATTTAACCAAAGAGGGAAAGAGGAAAGCCAAACAGGGATGTTCTGGCCAATCATAGTGCAAAGACCATGTATACGGTAACCAGGGGAGGCGACTCCGATAGCCCTAGATAACAGGCAGATAATACTTAACTTTGTGGAGGACCAGATTAGAAAAAATTAGCACAGCTGTAGTCACTGAGAGATTGAAAACCCTGTTATCTCTAATTGAATGACAATTTTAGGCCGTTGCCGTAATTCAGAGTAATTTACAAATTACTTTATTTTAACCTATGATGCGTGGCACGTGGCAAGATTGTGATGGTAGATGAGTAAAGACAGGAGGCCACTGCAACTTGTGCAACCCATAGCCCCTGCCAGTGCTGCCAATGACAGTACCTCAGAAAAACAAAAACATGAATGTGTCCATCTGTAAGGCAACTGGTGCTCATGTAAAGCACTCTGATACCTTTGGGTCTAGTTTGCGCTATATAAAACTCCCAAAAAACTACTAACCACCACACTCCCATAAGTGTGACAGTTCAGACTATTCTATGCCCCTATAGCTATAAGAAAGGCTGGGGCAACAGGTATTAGTCATTTTTAATGTATAATGAATAAATAAACAACTGTTGTTGTCCTCATCTCTAAATTAGATAGTCAGCGCCATCAAGTGGAAGACTGTCATAAGTACTGGTGTTAAAAATTAAGTGCCAGTGCTGAGCACCAGAAACCACCAGCTCAAATTAGGCACTTAGACCAGGGGAGGAAAAGTTAGAGCACAGTGCGCAAAAGATTAATGGGTTTGAGGAGCAGTGTTAAAGATGAGTAAAGATACAAAGTAAAGCAGGGAAGGGTAGATAGAAAGAGCAGACATGTAACAATATGTAGAGTTGGGGAAGAAAGAGGGAGATTAAGGAGAGGGGAAAAGGAGGGAGAGCAAATGGAATAGAGTGCTGAATACAAAATAAAAAGAGTCCCCTCAAGTAAGCAATAGAAAGGTACAAGTCATCCAGTCAGAACATTATGAAAGTGAAATGCTCCTGGCTGGGACAAACACACGAATAGAGACGAAAGCCATTGGATCAAAGGCAGATAACTTATATTGATAAAGAAAGCCATCAAATCCGGATCAAGGGGCTGACCCAAGCCCATTCAAGTATATGTTAGGTACCTGCAATAGGTCTGTCTACGGGCATCTAGTTGTCGGTAGCGGATACCTAAATATAGTCACTTCAAGTATGCAGTGAAAGGATACAACTCATCTTTTCAGAACACTGTGAGACCACAATGCTCCTGTGGTGAAAAACACAAGAATATGGAAGAGCAGACAGACAACTGTAGTAGACAACAAAGCCATCCAAGCATGAACAAGGGTCTGACCCAAAGCCCTCTATAGGTATATGTTATGTTTTGGAAACAACACACATGCCAACAAACAGCTAAAGCTGTTGTAGCTGAGACCTACAAATGCACCTTGGTAGGCTAAATGACTTGTCTTCGGACAAAAGTGAAACCTGCACATTCCGGGTATATTTTGATTTTGCAGGATGGAATTAAAAGCACCGATTTCTCAAAGCAGCCTAACCCCATCTCAAAAATAATTGCAAGAAATAAATTGACTTGTGATTTAAAAAAAACAAGATATTTGTGACAAAACAAGTCGATTTGTGACAAGGCTGACCATTTTTAAATCTGAATCAGAAAAAAATCAGTCACTTGTACAAAGCCCTCCCCCATTCTAATTCATTAAAGCAAATTTGTGAGCCATTTTTGCAAACGAAAAAACGAGTATTTGGTCCATGAATCAAGTGTGTGAGGAAACAGACACTAAGGTAATCTGCTAAGAAGTTCACAATTGGTGCACGGATGGCAATTTCCAATGTCTGTGAAATCCCTTTTGACAAGTGCTCACGCAAAAAAACCCTTTTATTTATGTATTAAAAAAAGAGGGGGAGATGCAACATCTTGCTTTAGACCACGCACGCCGAGGATGTCCACCTGGGTATTACGAAATGTCAAATTTGTTCCTATGGAATAACAGATAGATCGAAGCAGGGGTGGTTTAAGGAAACACTTCACTCGTGATAGTGTCACAGTCCGTGGAATGCTACGCGGATCTGAGCTCGCAGTGGTTACTCACAGGTAGTCCCTTATAGAAGAGCTACAATGTATGCCAAAAATAACCTTACAGTATACCTTTGAGGGATGGGTGTATCTGTCAGATCATAGCATGTCCAGGTAACTATTTATCCTAGGTCCATACTTCCTTTGCCCTGTAGGCGGTGGCGGGGGGGCCTAGAGCAGACGCAGCGTCCTTACCTTCTATGAAATTCGAGGATCATGAGTAGGGTGACCAACCGTCCGTAAATTTCACGGACTGTCCGTAATTGGGACCTCACGTTTGTTGTCCATGATGATCCCTTTTAAGACTGCCTTTTGTCCGTAATTTTGGGCATTGCAGGGAACAGCCATGTTCCCTGCATAAAACCTCAACTCCCTGATGGGGCCGCCTCACACTCCTCCTTGGAGCACAAGAGCAGCCCCATTGTTATTATGTATGCTGGCTGATTGCCACATACAGCATGACAATGGGCCAGTCTGGGCTGAAAGGCATGTGGTGGCTGGCCTCGTACAACCTCTGGCCAGGGCAGGGCATTCTGTCAGACAGAAGACTGCCTTGGGAGGGGTATTGGGGGTGGAGGGAGAGGGGTTGTTTCTTGGCGTTTCCAGAAGAATTTTGTTTTCACTCAGGAGGCCTCTCAGGCTGCCAGCTAGTGTGAGATGATTAGATAGGTAAATCGGAGAGTTAGTTTGGATTGTGTTGTAGGCAGGAGCTCTCAGTTTCAATTTTATTCTAGACATAAGACAATGTAACTAGATGAGGCTTGCAGTGACATTACTGAATTTAATTGAAATCGGGATAAGTGGAGTGTGGAGCAGTTTTGAGTGGGAGGAGTTTGGATTGGGTGATGCCCAATAGAGTGCCCCCTTAATTATCTAAATGCACACGTTGCTGAATAAACTTGTAATCATTATTGGCATCTCGGGCTTAATACTCTGCAGTGAACGCATCTAATCCAACAGTTTGTGCACTTGTTCTCACCTCTGGAAAAACAACAGATTCTGATGAGACTCAATGGAATGATGAACATTTTTTAATAGTTTAAATGTCTAGGAACTGCCATGTGATATGTGTTTTGGCCCTTCGACAATAGATTTTACCATGATAAAGTTTCTGTAAGGAACAAAATTTGTTGGCAAGGCTGATTCCTGTTTTTTAATATATTGAGTCTTTCGAATAAAGCCTTATACTATTGAATGAAGATTGGTTTCACCATCATTTGTGAATCCAAGAAGAGTTATTGATTATCTCTTCTCTCTTAACATTTCATTGAATGTCGAGGACTTATAGTACCTTGTGAAGTTTTAGGTGTGCCACCCTACTAGAATATTTTATTCTGAGCCATCCAGATTTGAATGTTTACAAGTTCAGAATGGAGCCAGGTCAAGCAGTGATGAGGTTTTTACGGTGTATTTAGGTTGCTCTGGAAATCGTCTAGCGCCCTGGAACATTAGTCCATGCATTGACCAGTCCTGTTACCAGCATTTGCACCCTTCTACCATTTGTGGTGCACTGTAATTCTTTAGGATCGCACTATTCTTTCAATACAGTTGTGGAATTTCGACCGATGCGTTGTGTTAGTAAAGCTTTGTTTGTCCAGTCTCTTGTGTAATCATTTTTTTATATTGGTTAGCGTGAAAAATAAAAGGTGAGACAGGGGCTTTCTGGTGCACTGTGTGCATGGTTGCACGTGCCACAGGATATGTTTATTTCATTCCACTGGGGTCAAAGGCTATTAGGGTGACAGTCTCGCCATTTTAGAAAGGATGCATTTTCAATATTAAAGGAAGCCATGTTTGCTGCTTTTTTATTTTATGCAACTAACAACCATTGACAAAGCCAATAGTTCTGGCTTGTTGCAGGTGTAACGTTACTTGTTGTGTTATATGGGTACAATGACAGAAGATGCAACATACCAGTCAGGTGGTACACTATACTAAGCACAGATTTTTAGCTTAGGTGTTTAAAGCTGCGCCCTTAATTACATCAAACAACATCCACTTTGGAGAAACTCCCCAGTTTTTTCATCCCACTTAAAGCCCTGGAAACAACACCATGTCACAGTCACCTCATGGCCTGGCACTGTGCATCATGCGTGACTCATGATTCAGATTGCCTATGTGCAAGGGCATAGTGAACCCTTCCCGCCCCACCTCTTGCTTTAGGAATTAGGGCAAGGGTGATGTTCTTAATGGGCATCTTCTGTCTGCAGCTCTGCAGACAAAGGCTCAGTTCATAATTAAAATGAAAAGGTGGGTGAGTGAGTAAGTGAAGGGATGGGTGGATGGCTGGATAGATTAGTGAAAGGGTGAATGGATAAATGAGAGGGTGAATGGATGGATAATGAGAAAAGGATGGATGGATGAGGAGTGGAAGGATGGATAAGACAAAATGTAAAAAGATAGATGTATGGGTGGAAGGGTAGAAGGATGGGTAAAAGGGTGGATGGATGAGTGAAAGGATGGAGGGATGAGTTAAAGGGTAGATGATGGGCGAGTGAATGGGTGGATGGTTAAGTAAAATGATGGATTGATGAATTGATACGTGAAAGGGTGAATGGATAGACCGATGAGTGAAAGGGTGGATGTAAGGATGGATGAGTGAGTGAAAGGGAGGGTAGATGGACAAAAGGATAGATAGATGAGTGAAGGAGTGAAAGGGTGGGTGGATGACTGATAGGGTCAAAGGATAGATTCATAAGTGGATGAGTAGATGGATGGATGGAAGGAAGGATGGCTAAGTGAAAGGGTTGATGGAGAGAGAAAGGGAGGATGGATGGATGACTGAAAGGTGTTAATGGGTGGAAGGATGAGTGACTGGGTGGATGGATGATTAAGTGAAACGATGGCTGGGTGGGTGTAAGGCTAGGCTGGATGAATGAGTGAATGGATGGAAGAGTCGATGGATGAGTGTACCGATGGATAGGGTGAAAGGGAGGATGGATGGATAATGAATGGATGAGTGATAGGGTGGATGGAGGGATACACGAGGGATAGGTTTGCAAATGTTTGGATATGGCTGGGCTTACTTATATACTATTCCGCGACCTCCTCTGATGTGTCTGTAAAACTTACCTGTTGTCCCGAAGTTTTGTCCTGAATTTTGACCTCCTGTCCTGAATTTGTGTCCTGAATTTTGACCCTTTGTCCTGAATTACACTCACCCTCCTGAATTTGGACCCATGACAGTTGGTCACCCTAATCATGAGTGCCTTGGTAATTAACTGGATACTTATTGCACACCCTTTCTGCCTCCTCTAGAATGTAGATGCAACGGGCATGCCGAGCGGTGCCACTTCAGCATGGACGTGTGGCTGGCATCGGGGAATCGCAGCGGCGGGGTGTGCGATGAGTGCCAGCACAATACCGAAGGGCAGCACTGCCAGCGATGCAAGGCCGGCTTCCACCGAGGCCTCCGGAGACCCTTCTCCGCCCCCGACGCCTGCCAACGTGAGTACGGACCCGACGCTCCTTTCATGAGTTACAGCTGCTGGTTAACCTGTTCCGACAGACTGCACGAGCAAAGCAAATACAACTGTGCGATCCAGCGCTTAGAAGGCGTTTTGGAAACGCCTGGTTACTAGTGATTTTATCTGCGAGAAATAAGTATAAAAAAAGATTCAAAATTAAAACATATTTTAACAAAATGTATGAATAAGCTTTACAACATCGCTCATTTTATACAATTTGGTCGTGTTTTAAGTTGTTATCAAAGCAGATGTTTCGTCGACACTGCTACTGCGGAGTACAGCGCTTTGTTGACTGGCGCAGTGCACTTAAGCAGCGTAGATTGATCACGTTAAGTTTATTGTTTGGAATGGCGCGCAGCAAAATGTTATTTCAGGTGTGTGAAGACATCCAGGTGTTCTTTACATCCCCATTGTTGTTCAGCGTGGTCGTTTTTTTCCTTAAATTTACAACCGGCTGCAACAAAAACTACTGCTTTTCCTGCCCAGTTCGCTAAAATGCTTCTCCTTTGTTATTCTCCCAGTGGTAGTACCTCAGTGAAGTGGCCTCAGGGCTCGTCGTAGTTTTTTTGTGTGTCACTGGCACACATTTGGTTTATGCGGTACATACATTCCCTGGGGGTATTTTGCTGCCTGTCTCTTTCGAGTAGAGAAACCTGTTTCTGTTCACCACAAAAATGCATACACACGCATTTTCACAACCTAACTGATTATTTTTTTTTAACTTACACGGTTTAAAATAAATTATTACTAATGAGCCATTAAGCAATGAGGTACATGAATATACCTGTAGAAGGTATCCACAACAAACCAAAATGGCGCCATGCTTCCTCCGGGGGAGCACACCAGAGAGGGTGAATTAACCCGTGTTGTCCCAGAGCTTCAATGTCTTAAACAGTAAGAGACCACTGTTTGGGGTTCAAGGCTGCTTCCTCCAAACTGTCTTCACAGGCTCTTTTGAGGACCAATGCTGGGCTGATTCAGACTCGAGGGATCCTGTCAGGAAGGTATTTGCTGATCCTATGTAGTGTCAGTGAGGGGAGAAGCTTTGAGTGTTGTAAAGGAACCTTAAATTCGAACACCTGAAAAGAACACCACTGATGGCCCTGCCTTTTGTTTTTGTAGGTGATCTTAGCAGCACTTTTGTGAACCCTTTAAAGCCTTTTGAGGGCCTTCAAATGATGGCTAATATGCCGTCAAGCGTGTAGCAGGGGTTTGTAAGTGGTCTATTTGCTAGTATGTGAGACAAAGGGCTCTAGACCCAAACAGAAGGCTCAAGATGTTAACATTGTGATGGACTTTCTTTCCACTGAGCTCTCCGCACATAGCATATTCCCAAAAGGCACTTGGCTGTTCTCTATAAAATCACAATTAAACTATGGTCAATCAGGGATCTTTGGAGTGCCGTAAAACTGGAATAAAAGGTAATCTACTGTCGTGTCTTCGAGTGAAGAGGCAGCCCAGATCACTTTTAGGAGAGGGTACATTGAGACGATTCATAAAGAAAATTGTTCTTTTCGGGACGTTGTGGTGGCCCATGCAGTGTGTCACGCAGGTACAGTGGTTGGCATCTGCCATTTTAAACCATCATGTTGGGTGTGAAGGGTTGATGGGAAACTGCTTGGTGTGTGTTTTTTAGGCATTTGCAGAAACTTCATTGCCACATTACTGGATCAATTAGATTACTAAGGGTGAGCGGCTGCCAAAATGTTATATAGTCTGCTTTCTAAGTCCTTTGATGGTAATCCCAAAGAACTGTGTGTACAGAGTGAAGAAAAGAGCCAAAGGGAGGAAACTAGTTATTGAGAAATATGCAGTGTAAGGGGCAAGTATTTTAATATAAGTGTTTTGCAGCCTGATTCATCATTCTCCCGTTTTGCGAGCCCCTAATAGCGATTCATAACGAATCGCTATTAAGGACTTGCAAAACGGGATTCATGTAGGAATTGCAATAAATATTGCGATTCCTACATGTTCCTTATTTGCGATTAGTTAATTGCTAATCGCTAATAAGGAATAACTCCCCATGCATTCCTATGGGCCTACAGGCCCATAGGAATGCATGGGGAGTTATTCCTTATTTGCGATTAGCAATTAGCTAATCGCAAATAAGGATGCGATTTCAAGGGTGAAGGGGTGTCCAAAGGACACCCTGTAGCACCCCTGAAATGTAATCTACATTGGTGTTGCGCACACACATGTCCAAAGGACATGTGTGTGTGTAACATGCAACTTAGAAAAATGCATTTAAATGCATTTTTCTAAGTTTTTGCTATTTACCGAGAGGTCTGACCTCTCCGGAAATAGCGGCCCAAAACTGCAATTTTGCAATTTTAAAATGCTTCATGAATTGCATTTAAGGAATCTCAAATAGAGATTCCTTAAATTTAATTCTTCGCAAATGTGCGAATTCATAAATAGCGAATTTTGCATTTGGGATGATGAATCCCAAATGCAAAAATTGCACTCGCAAAAGGCAAGATTCTGAGAAACTTGCCCTTTGCGAGTGCAATTTAGCTTGATGAATCAGGCGGTTCATGTATCTGGGATTTTTTATATAAGATCTTAGAGATGTGCAAAGCCATAATAAAGGTTAGTAAATGCATAACAAAGCTACCTAGGCAAAAAACTAGAAGCAAGCATGGTAGTCCAAATCAGTCATTACATTTCCCGCCATGACACTGGTATGTCCTGGATGTAGGATGGAGGCAGCCATGTTGCACCACATGATGTGGGACTGCGAGGTGATCAGGCTATGCTGGACAGAGATTACAATAAGCATCTCGACCTGACGGACAGATGTAACTTGGACAAGCCCAAGACTCACCTTCTGGGCCTAATACCTTGCCTCAAGACCAGCAAGTCAAACAGCAGATTCATTGAGTTGGCACTTATCCTCATTGAGGCTATCTGCAGTGCAATGGAAGTCTTCCCTTCCACCAAGCCTAAATAGTTGTAGATATGACCTACGTAAATTTGGCTGGGCGGAGATGATTTTTAGCAGGCACCCGTCATTTGCGCATCCAGAGCAAGTGTTCAGCATAACTGCAAACCTCTTCTGCTGCAAGCCATTAGTCCCAAACCTGATGACAGGCCCCCATAGATGCTGTAAGTGAAGACTGTGACATTAAATTAGAAAACATCAAAGTATTGTAGGGCCTTATCTCTAGAGGGCCTTGGCCCGGTGGGATGCTGGCGAGCGTATGATGGTGCATGCACACACACCATGGAAATTCAAGATGAGGACATCCTGGTGCTCTTTTGGGCTGGTAATAGTGACTAGATACGAAATTGAAGGAAATATCTTCTTTGTTTCTGCTATTTATGGTTTTGTGTTAATATAGAACGATTGGTTGAAACAGTTTCTGTAATATCTCAGGTACACTCCTGTCTATGTAATAGGAGTATTGAGTGGATAACAGCTGCTGCTATGTAAGTAATATTTGACCTGTAGTATGTATAGTGTTTTCTGAAAGGCAATATTAATACAAATGACAATTTGGTAAAGAGCAATCTGAAAACACAGTCATTAAATTTGATACTTTGATGGCTAAGGCAGGTGCAAGTAGTCATCGCAACATACACATACGCAGATGTGCACATCATGGTCTTGACAAAAACATAACCAATTATATTTTGTTTACATAGTGCTTAATACAACAGGTTTCCCTGTTAATATTTTGTAAGTAACAGGTGGTATTAATCATTTAATGATCTTCAATTTTTCAATCTTGGAAGGGTAAAATACTAAATTAGCCTTGCTGAGATTGAAACAAGCGACCTGCAGGTCACACTCAGATATTAGCAGTGAGCGCTTAACCTAACAGGTGTTAAAGCACACTAGAAAAACGCCTTTATATACATGAAAGATGGCCACAAATAAAGCTCGATCAGTTATTGGTTTACAAATGCAACTGACTTGTTAAATTGGCCGTTTTTACTTTCAATAAATAGAAATGGGTAAAAAGAATTCAGAGCATACAGGGATGATCCTGTGAGGCATGGTATTATAAACTTTACATTATGGCCGTAGTATGCTCTTCTTATATGCCCTTAAGACACATCTATAAGAACTTTGAAATGTTGCCTGTGTTACCAGAATATATGCCATTTCTGAAAGAGCCCTGAAAGTTGCTGTGTGAACCCTGAAATTACCCTACAAGTATGTATTACCAATGCTTTTGCCCCATAATCCACGACTTTACCCCTATGAGCAATACATTGTCCCTGTGATTCATAAAATTACTTTGAGGTCATTACATTACTGTTGTTGTCACCTAATAACCCTGTAACCCTCAAATTTCCTAAGCAGCATCTTAAATCACCTTCTTTGCCTGAAATCTGTACTTCTAACCATCTGTTCCTCTCACCTCTTACATTGTTATTTTATTTTGTTATATTTATAACGGGCACAGTAGAGCTTATAACGGGCACAGTAGAGCTGATCTGCATGTAGCTTTTTCCTGTCTAGGATGGAACATTGAGCAAAAGTAATGGACTGGAATGTGGCGTCGCAACAGCTAATGGCTGAGATGATTTTGTTGCAGTAACCCAACATTATAATTTGCCTGCTCTGGTGTCAGAGGTCATTTAATGTCACGAGAGACTCCGAAGCGAATGTAATGGCAGTTTTATGATTTCTGGGGAAATAATTACAGTGAGTAAAGGTTGGTGGCTTTATCTAAGCATTTGTTGTGATATACTTTAAGGCAAATAAATGACACTGTTTTCACTATTCACAAAGTAAATTTACATGTGTAGATTTTTTTACGTGTAAATTTACTGTTACACCTAGGTATAAACCCACACTCTCTTGCTATTCACCATTTCTGAGTGTAGATGTACACCTCAGTATAGACTTACATGTCTCCATTCCCTGAAATCAGGAGGTGGAGACACCAAAGACTGGATATGCAAGAGTAAAAGTTACTACTAGTAACTTTTTAGTAATAGTCACAGATCCCCACCACTCTGGCGGAGATCTTCCTGTGGTAAAGTATAGGGAAAATCATAAACTTTGGTAATTATTTAAACAAAAATCTAAAACATATTTTAATGTAAAAGAGATGGAATCATTGTTGTACAGTTCTTAGGTCTGCAATTGTTCCTGTCTGTGCTGTGATGATGGAATAAGACTACCTAGAAAGATGTCAGTTTGCATATTTTCATAATGGTCCTTGCCCACAAAGACATTAACAGAGGAAAACGCTATATGGGAGTATGTAATGTAATGTAACTAGGTACTTATAGAGGGCACAGCTACTCAATTGAGTGTCCCGGCACGGAAAGACCCCAAGACAGACAACTGACAGTAAATCGGCTTGTTGGCTATTGCTGGAATAGCCACGTTTTCAGCTGCTTCCTGAAGGTGAGTAAAACCTGCACCTGTCTAAGTGACAGTGGCAGGCTGTTCCAAAGACGGGGGCCTGCACTTGGAAGTAGCGGCCGCCTATGTGGGCCAGGGAGAACCTGGATATGTACAACTGCTGCTGCGTTGAGGACCTCAGCAGTCTTTGCAGAATGTAATGCTGAACTCTTTTCCTTTTACAAAAGGTACCAGTGTTGTGTAGAGCTTTAAAGGCTAGAACCAGAGCTTCAAACCGAATCCTCTTACGGACCGGCAGCCTATGCAGGGTTTTCAAGTGGGAGGACACCAGCGTTCTAGGTCCTAGCATGAGAATCGCCCTCGCCGCAGCATTCTGGACTACTTGAAGATGTGTCAGTAAATATTTCAGAAGGCCCAGCTACAGGACATTGACGTAGTCCAGCCTTGACACAATCAGAGCCTTGACCACCGTCTTTCTGTGAGTAAGTGGAAACAGGGGCAGAAAGTGCTTTAACATTATTAACAAGCTGAAACAGGACCCGCTACTGTTTAAATCTGAGCTTTCATGGATGAATCATCATCCAGTTTTACCCCTAAGTTCTTGACTGTTCTTACTCAGGTTGCAGGTGGGGACATTTCCAAAGGCCACCATTGGTGCCATACATCACCGAGAGAAGGACCAAAGAAAATGATCTCTGATTTCTCCGAATTACAGTTTGATTGGTTCAGTTGTAACCAAGAGAACACCACTGACAGCCAGGTGTTGATCACATCCCCTCTAAAATCAGCTCCCTTATCACAGGTAAATAGCAATTGAGTATCATCTGCGTATGATACTATTGTCGCGCCATGTGCCTCCGCTATATGTTTGAGGGGGACCATATATAAATTGAAAAGTGTCGGGCTCAGAATCGAGTCCTGAGGAACCCCTAACTTAATGGGGGTGGAATGGGGGCAGCAAAGGGCAGAGACCAAATCATTTGCTGGTGGTCTTTCAGAAAAGAAGAAAAACCACTTGAGTACTGTGCCCCCAAGGCTGCATTCCTGAAGTCTCTGCAGGAGTCGGTGGTGGGGCACGGTATCGAAGGCCGCGGATAGGTCCAATAGAACCAGCACCGCTTTTCCTCCATTATCTAATGTCTCCTTGATAACCGCAAAGACTTCCAGTAGGGCTGTTTCAGTACTAACTTTTGCTCTGAAACCAGACTGGCTATGGTGGAGAACATGGTTGACTTCCACATATTCCGTAGTGACAATATTCAGATATTTCTCCAATGCTTTGGAGAAGAAGGGGAGTAGAGATATTGGCCTATAATTAGAGGTATAAGGAACTAAATCACTGTTGAGTAATGATTTCTGTAATGAAATAGGCAGTGCACTTTGAAATTGTATTTTGATCGAAATAACTTAAAAGTAGAAATTGTGGTGGCATTAATGTGTTGCAGGGATTCTGTGCACACAAAACTATATGTAGGATTATAGGACCTAAGTGTATAGGGACTGAGTCATCCTACCACCTTAATACCCATGAGCCCAGGACCGACTAGCTATAGTGTTTCACTTGCTTTCCTACTCACTCACAGAGAAACAAGTGATTAGACACCCCTGATCACAACACTCCTGACTCTCTCAGGAATCGTGATTACAAGACACACCCTTTCACTCACACTCTTGTACTTGTACACAATAAGATCTGACAGAGACACAAACAAGTTTAAAATATTTATTTTCACTAACCTGCTCTAATATGCATTATGCATGCCACAACAAGCAGGAAAATGCATAACACCAATATGGTTAGCATAGCAATTAGTCCGTAAATCATGAAAGGAGCTGTCATTATAAAAATCCCCTTGCATAAAAGCAGAATGATTATTTATCAGAAGCTCTCTGGGCGTTATCTGTAGACACCGTACCTCAGTCTATAGATGGTAGATCTACATAATAGGTGCTGTCTTGCTCTTCTCCCTGGATACGTCCCTCTCCAAGTGTGTGCTACCTATTCGTGTATTCCAAAAAGACCAAAGTGTGTATTCCCAAACAGCAGCTGCATCTATATGTTTTCTCTAGGTGCTAGGGCCTGACCAGAACAGAATAACAAGGAGCACAGTTGTTCGACCTTGCTCACAATGTTGAGACTAAATCTCAGGAACCTGCAGAGTGTGAACACAACAATAGGTACTGATGTGAAAATGGCAAAAGAAACAGTTGCAAAATAAACATGTGTGGTAACGTGTGCAAAGCCGTAAACAAGCTGCAGCACGCTCATGCTAACTTAGAGAAAACAACAATGTCCCCATGGTCCGTGTGACAAAGGGTTATAATTAATTGAATCCTTGTTGAGTACTGAATTGTATACTGAAATCTTGGCATGCTCTCTTCAGATAAGAACATTTACATGTGCCCCAAAATGAATTTAACTTTTATGAATAATGCAATAATAGGGCCAAGAGGAGCGATTCACATACTGGGCACAGGAATGATGGAAACACGTGTTTCAATGATATAACTTTGTGGTTCTAGGAGAAGGTAAATACAGAATTCAATTAATGTGGACAATAAGTATGCAATGTCAGAGAACCTGATCCATTGTGGGGGATTGATGTTGGTGGACTAGTTGGTGTCAACTTGGAAGCCATGAGGGCATTTTTAAAAATGGAAATCCAGTACAAGGCTGTTTTGCCAAAACAAGTTGTTGTCTTTGGACATCATCAAATAAAGTAATTATTTTAACATTATTTCCTATTGGGTGTAATTTTAAGTTCCAGCCTCCATTATTATCTATGGATTATTATATATGGGAGTTTGTTGAAGTACCTGTGAATGGCCACTGTGCAGTGCTAAACGTATTCCAAGGCAAGGCTAGAGTACATTTTCAACTTGTTTGTTGCCTTTTAGGCTGTACTAACTTTAGAAATGTAGTTTGTGAATAACAGTTCCTCCTGAAAACCCTTTTTAGCCCTCCCTAAACCTCCATATTTTGCAGCAGGTATTCGTCATTTTCTATTTTCCAGTCACTCCCTCGGTCCCTCCCAAATACACTACTAAGTAGTAAACCTACATCCCTGGAGATCTCCTCATAGAAAGGATAGGAAGGTTGGAGAGTTCCTCACCTAGGAGTGTGAAATGCATTTATAGGTAGTACTATTGTAATACAATTTTACATACTACAAAATGCAATTTGTAAATCAGGCCCTATGTGTCAATGTATGTATATTTTTGAAGGTGTGAGAAAGATAAAGTAAATGTCATCCTAACAATTTTTTATACAAATTTTTGTTTTGAGAGTAGCAGAAAGGGTGAGGTTTGCCCAAACCCTTTTCAAATAATAAACCGGCCAGTCGTGCTAAAGCCTAATGTTGCTAACACTGTATGATGTTTGTGGTAGTCCAACCAGTCAAGAATCTCCTGCTTGGCTGGATTGCCCTTAATTAATTGACAAAAGCATGCAGATTTTAACTACCAACAACAGCGTCTGCTTAGCAAGCTTCCCCATTTCTTTCAAGCTCTCTTTATATGAAAATGAGACTGGTCTTCAATTTGATATACATCTTGCATTTGAAACAATGCATACTCTTACCACGAAGAAACAGATTTGTTCAAGGAGATCTACTTTGCATTAACATTTTGTTAAAAGCCATCAGCATTAACTAATTAAACACCTTATTGATAGGACTTGTTGAGTTTTGTCTTCTATTTTATAACAGAAAATCATTTTTGAAAAACATTTTTTATGATTTTTTTTTCTGTAACGTTACTTCACATAGTACACATTGACATTTATGCAGTACTATACCAAATACATGACAAGAGTAGCTACATAGACTAATCCTGTAATTCCATAGGGGTGATTGACATTGGGTGTTGTCCATCACACACGTCTAAGGTACTGTGCTCAGTGTGCGTGAGGATGAACAATCAAAAGTAATTAACTAGAACCGTAATCTTCCTATTCTAAGTTAGATGCACAGCCACTGTGATGCTTGCTCGGTAGTTGTCCCTGTAGGTCTGTAGGGAGAGGCTAAATCACGTCAATGTATTGAGGTGGGGCGTCCACCAGGTCCTGGAGGGTCTCTCCCAGTAATGTATTACCAGTTGTCGCTGTCCACAGGGATGTCATGGTGGTACCCATTTATTCGTCCTGCACATCTACAAAGATGGGCATTACTTCTGCCCACTGTTCGGCCATTGGGGGCCTACAAACCCTTCTCCATTCCTCAGCCCATAGAGTCTCTCCCTCTGCCCTCATCCAACTCTCAACCTCTGTTCTCCACCTACGATACTGTGGACCAGTCAGGGATTTCCAGTGGCGTGCAATATCCCTGCGGGTGACACCATAATGCCAGACCCATACATCTATTGCCTGCATTTTCTCAGGCTGTAATGATATAACCCTAGAAGGCACTTCTCTGTCCTGAGCACCTGCTGTCGGCAAAGGGTGCATTCTAATTCATTCCCCACAAGCACCCAGAAGTGCACAATCATTGAGCAACCCCACACCATGTCTATGAAATCTGCATCAATGGGGTGCAGTGGGAGCAACAGTCTTTTACCGATGTTCAGCCTATGGAGTGAGAGGTAGGGGTAGTGAAGGTAGTTTAGCTGCGCGAATTTAAATCTTGTGTTGCAGGTGGATGTGTATGTGTGTGCTAGAGTCTTTTTCCCATTCCTTCCTCATGAATTGGTGTCTGATATAGCATCCCATCTGCCTCACAGTGCCGGTAGGGCATCCACTATCATTGCCTGTGCCATTCTGCATGGCCACTAGGTGAGGTGGCTACTCTGTTCAAATGTTACTAAAGTCTGCAAGAGAGATAGTCGCTTGCTCTGTTCGCCTAGCCTAGCCTAGCCGAGCCTATGCCACGCCCAGCCAGACCAAGTGCTTTGAACGACGAGCGGGAGCAGGAGCGAGAACGGAGCGAGAACGGACACGGCGGAAGCCCACGACCGAGGACCGAGGACGAGGTCGACTACGGACGCGGTAAGCGTTCCATTCAGACACCCTCCCCAGCCTCGGTACACCGCGGAGTCCTCGGAGCCCTCGGGGTGAGACGAGGGGAGCGGGGAGCGGCGCAGGGCTCGTTAAGCGTCGTGAGACGCAGTGAAGTCGGGCATAGGCTGAGCCCGCTGAGAAGCAGCAAACGCCAGAGACCGGCAGCACCGGGCAGACCCGCGTAAGAACAAAAACGGGGGAATAGTTGCAACCCCGGCGGAACTCCTCAGGAACCCCTGAGGAACGCCAGTTTCTAGGGGGGGGTCCCAATACAGCTGATTCGGACATTTAGCTAAATAGGAAATTAGCAGAGTCAGCCAAGGATATAGATTAATGTAAAATTCGGAGGCACCTGAAGGAGCAAGGTGCCAAGAAATAATAAGGGCATTTAAAGTCCCGGCTTCAAGAAGACTAAGCACCACGGAAAAGTTGGTGAAAGAACACGACAGAGATTTACAAGCGTGGCAAGGCAAGCAGGCTGAAGGCAACAAGGCAGAACAGAGGTAAGTGAAAAATTCGTAAATAAGAGTAAAAAAATTACATTAATTAATAAGAGATTCCACCTGCAGCAGAACAACAGTTTTGGCGCTAAAAACCTAGAAATGGCACCCAAAAGAGGGCTAAAAGCACGTACAGTGGATGAACCAGGGAGGAGTAAGTCAATGGAGGGCTCAAAATCCCTGGAAGAGAGTCAGGAAAGTCAAGCATCCTCTATGGATAACAGTAAGGGGAGACGCAAGAAAAGAAAAGTCAAAAGGGCAACGAAGAACGCCCAGAAGGCGAAAAAAGGTTGTAACCAAACATCTGTGAAACAGAAAGAGAACAAGGCAGCGTCAAAATCCATAAAGGAGTTTGTAGGGAAACACTATAAATCAGTAAATCCAGCGATAACATCGGATCTAGACAGAGAAATAGTGGAAATTAGTGGGGAGATTGGCGAAAATTCTGGCACGACAGTAGAAAATCAAAAATGGTCAGTTAAGGGAGAACCCCAGGAAGAAGTTAATCTCGACATAGTTGAAGAAAGGGAGAACCCTAAATCCATAAACCTGACACTCCAGACCCAAAACCATCATATCTCTGCGCCCCGACTATCATCCTCCCCAAAAAAATTCTCACTGCTGTCACCAGGGAACGAAGAACATAGGGGAAATGAAGGCCAGAACCAGAATTACGTCTGGGGAGGCGCGCCAGATCAATTTCAGCAGCACTACACAATGCAAAAATCCCCTATACTTCATGAGAGCATAAGGTCTGGTCACCAGATAAAACCAATCAGAAACAATACACAGGATTCTGTGATCTCTGAAACCCCCACATCTTCGCTGATGGATTTATTCTTGTTGCTGCAGAAAGCCCTACAAGGAATCCTGGAAGTAACACTCTCAAACAACGGAGTGATGAAAGCACAGAAACAACATTTAAGTTCAAGTTCATGTATTTATAAAGCGCACTACTCACCCAGAGGGTCTCAAGGCGCTGGAGGGAGGGGTTTACTTTTTATCGAATAGCCATGTTTTCAGTTCTTTTCTGAAAGAGATGTGATTCTGAGTAAGGCGGAGGTGGGTGGGGAGTGAGTTCCAGGTCTTGGCAGCCAGGAAGGAGAAGGATCTGCCACCCATGGTGGTTTTTCGGATGCGCGGGACTGCGGCGAGGGCTTGATTGGATGATCTTAGTTGGCGGGTGGGATAGTAGAAGGACAGTCGGTTGTTGAGGCATTCGGGTCCTAGATTATAAAGGGCCTTGTGTGCGTGGGTAAGAAGGCGGAAAGTGATTCTTTTGTTGACGGGAAGCCAGTGGAGGTTTTTTAAGTGACCGGTGATGTGCTCTTGGCGCGGAATGTCTAATATGAGTCTCGCTGATGCGTTTTGGATGCACTGGAGTTTTTTCTGCAATTTTGTTGTAATTCCGGCGTAGAGTGTGTTGCCATAGTCCAGTCGACTCGTGACCAGTGCATGGGTGACAGTCTTTCTTGTTTCGGGGGGGATCCAGCGGAAGATCTTTTTGAGAATGCGAAGGACGTTGAAGCAGGAGGACGATACGGCGTTGACTTGTCTGGACATTGAGAGGGAGGAGTCTAGAATGAAGCCAAGGTTACGTGCATGGTCTGTGGGTGTGGGCGCAGATCCCAAAGCGGAAGGCCACCAGGAGTCGTCCCAAGCTGAGGGGGAGGATCCTAGGATGAGCACCTCCGTCTTGTCTGAGTTGAGTTTTAAGCGGCTCTGTTTCATCCATTCGGCTACTTCTTTCATACCTTCGTGAAGGTTGTTTTTGGCGGTGTTGGGGTCTTTGGTGAGGGAAAGGATTAGCTGGGTGTCGTCGGCGTAGGAGATGATGTTGAGGTTGTGTTGACGTGCGATGGAGGCGAGGGGACTCATGTAGACGTTGAAGATGGTGGGACTGAGTGAGGAACCTTGAGGTACGCCGCAGATGACTTCGGTGGGCTCTGAGTAGAATGGGGGGAGTCGGACTCTCTGTGTTCTCCCGGCTAGGAATGAGATGATCCATTCCAAGGCTTTTCCTTGTATGCCGATGTTGTTGAGGCGTTGTATGAGGGTGTTGTGACAGACAGTGTCGAAGGCGGCGGAGAGGTCGAGTAGAATGAGGGCCACTGTTTCACCGTTGTCCAGGAGTGCTCGGATGTCGTCGGTCGCTGCAATGAGGGCGGTTTCGGTGCTGTGTTTGGCTCGAAAGCCGTTCTGTGAGGGATCCAGGGAGTTGTTGGATTCAAGGAAGGCTGCTAGTTGGCTATTGACGGCTTTCTCGATGACTTTGGCCGGGAAAGGGAGGAGGGAAATGGGTCGGTAGTTTTTCAGATTTGAGGGGTCTGCTGTTGGTTTTTTCAGAAGGGCGCTGAGTTCGGCGTGTTTCCATATTTCTGGAAAGGTGGCGGAGTCGAAGGAGCAGTTGATGACATCGCGGAGTTGGGGAGCGATGATGGAGTCAGCTTTGTTGAAGATGAAGTGGGGGCAGGGGTCAGAAGGTGAGCCAGAGTGGATTGAGTTCATGAGGCGAATGGTGTCTTCAATGGTGATTGGGTTCCAGGAGTTGAGGTAGTTAGTTGGAGGGGTGGGATCTGAAGTGGGTGGGGTGAGTTGGTCATTGGGAGTATTCTTGAAGCTGTTGTGGATGTCGGCAATTTTGTTGTAGAAGAAGGAGGATAGCGCATCGCAGAGGTCTTGGGAGTTAGTGATGTCGTTGGATGCTGCGGGAGGGTTGGTGAATTCTTTGACGATATTGAAGAGTTCTTTGCTGTTATGAGAATTGTTGTCGAGACGGTCCTTAAGTGCAGATTTCTTGGCGGATCGGATCAGTTGGTGGTGTTTGCGGGTGGCTGTCTTGAGGGAGGCCATGTTGTCTGAAGTTGGTTCTTTTCTCCAATTCTTCTCCAGGGTGCGGCATGTCTTCTTGGATTTTTTAAGGTCATCATTGAACCAGGGAGCTTTTTTGCTGGATGGTTTCGACTGGTGTTTTTTCAGGGGTGCTAGTTCGTCCGCACTGTGGGTAATCCATTGCCTGAGGTTGGTGGCCGCTAGGTCTGGGTCCGTTGCCAGGGTGGGAGTGTTTTGGCTGAGTGATGTGAGGAGTTGTTCGGTGGTGATTTTGTTCCATTTTCTCCGGGGAATGGGTTGTAGACGGTTGTGGGTCAGGGTTGTTTTGTAGCTGAAGTGAACACAGCTATGATCCGTCCAGTGGAGGGCTGTAGTATGATCGAAGGAGATGTGCTTGCTGGAGGTGAAGATGGGGTCGAGCGTGTGTCCGGCTATGTGAGTGGGGGTGTCAACAAGTTGTTTGAGTCCGAGATTGGACAGGTTGTCCAGAAGGGTGGTGGTGTTGTTGTCGAGAATGTTATCGAGGTGGTAGTTGAGGTCTCCTAGAAGAATGTAGTTCTCGGAGGCGAGGGCGTGCGGGCTGACGAAGTCAGTGATGTCGTCGCTGAATTGAGATCGGATGCCTGGGGGCCTGTAAATGAGAGTTCCTCTAAGTGTGGTCCTGGGGTCGGTGTGGATCTGAAAGTGGAGGTGTTCGGCGGTTGCAAGATTGACGTCAGAGCTGGTTGTAATTTTGATGGTGTTTCTATGGACGATGGCGATGCCTCCTCCAGTTTTTTTATTGGTGCGGTCTTTTCGAATGATCTTGTAATTGTCCGGTATGGCTATGGCGATGTCGGGGGCAGAAGATGCATTCATCCATGTTTCAGTAAGGAAGGCGATGTCAGGTGACGCAGTGTCGATTAGGTCCCAGAGTTCGGTTGCATGTCTGTGGACCGAGCGGGTGTTTAGTAGGATGCATTTCAAGTCGTTGGGTTCGGAGCTGTGTGTGGAGGAAGTGTGTTTGGTGAGGGTCCTGACGCAGTTGAACTTACAGGAGAGGCAGGAGAATGGGCCGTGGGTACGTCCTGGGGTGGCTTCACAGCAAAGTGGAGTGCGCCCGGCGTTGAGGGCGAGGAGTGTAGCGGCATCATAAGTTAATCTGGGGGGTTGGGAGCGGCATAGAGCAGGGGGACGGGCGCTGGGCGCGGTCCAGGCGCGGACGGGCGTAGACGGGCTTACCTTTGGCGCACCTTCGGCACGGCCACAGCGCGTGGACGCTGCGCGTTGGGCCATTCGACATAAATGGATAGTGGAGGGGGCGGAGCGTGGGAGGGGCAGCTGGGAGGCGGTAGCGAGGAGGGTAGGTGGGCCAGGGGAATGAACAACAGGGAAATGGAGGGCGGGATAGCAAGTCAAAAAGCGGGGGGGCAGGAGGATAGAGGATCCGGGCAACAGCAGGGAAATATTACCAAAGTAGTTCAGATACCTTACAAATTAAGCAATCCGAGAACCCAGCGCACAATGTTAAAAAGCCTCATGCAACAATTACAGACAGCAACAGGCTACAATTGCAGACAGCAAAGTCGCGCTATTGAGGGTGACTGCAGCGCGATGCTCGGCGCTGTAATCTGGTGAGAAGCGCTAAATAAGCTGAAATACACTTCAGAACAGAGACTCACGATACCAGACACCAGCGTGGTCGAGTCAATGGCCAGTGAGGGAGCGTGGGGGGAGCGGCCGCTTCGGATCAGATCCGGACGGTCATTTAAAGAAAATAGAAGAAGAATTAGGGGAGATAAAGAGCCAAATGCCAAGTAGGTTCAGGCCAACCCACACAGCACCACCCATCGAGGAAAGTGCCAAGACAGTACTTGAAGAAGAAAGCATGGTAATTCTTGAAAGATCGCCTCAGCCCACAGAGCAAACGGCAAAGGACACCGAAGCGATTGTAGACAATGTTTATATCTCAAAAAGACCTATGCTGATAAAAAGGCGTGGGGGGTATGTAGTATCTGGGGCAAGGAACAGGGCAGAAAAATGTAGGCAACCAAAACCGGCAGGAAGGAGAAAAGGGAAGAAACCAACGGTGGGGGGGGGGGGTGCAGTCAGGATTAAATGCCTCAGCACTGACTTTTATAATGCATAGTCGTATGTATGTAGAGGCAAATCAACCAAAGTCACCAAGAGAACTAAGGAAAAAGCAGATACGGAAGGAGGCAACTGAGAAACCCTCTTCAACCCGTACTACGAAGCGGAAATTAAGGACAATGGCTGAACGATCCAATGAACAAAGGTCAGTAAGCCCCCAAACACAAGAAATACCCGGCATAAGAAAGAAAGGACGGCAAGCAGGGAGAACATTCACCAGCCAGCAGGTGCAGGAAATAAAGATAAATTTACACGAGAGAGACAATAACAAATTGTTATTTCTGGATCTGCTACCAGCTGGGAAGAAGGAAAAGTTGGCAAGAAAAACAAGCCCTCTGAATAGGGCACTGATTTTGACTGCATTTGCAAAATGCAATAGTTTGAGGGGGATCGGTACAAAAGACCTCCAGCTTGTAGGTTTTGTAGAGAATAGGAACGGAAAAGAAATAACAAAAATCACCCTTCACTCAGACCTGGTAAAAAGGGCAATCCAGGAAGCCTCCAAGGAGATAAATCAACAGGGAATAAGGATTATTCCTGAGAGAGAAATAAAAACCACTAAAAACAATACCTTCTTAAAACAGCACGCCGGGCTACAGAAGAGACAAGTGATCCTCTACAGAGAAACAGAAGGCGACCGGAGTTGTCTGAATGTTGTGATAGATAATACAGGGAACGAATCCTCATGGGACAATTGGTCCTTACACAGTAATCCAGTGGGAGAATCCAATGTCAGTAATACGGTGGATACGGAAGAAGAGGGCGGTTTGAGTGACGTAGAATAGGTCAGGGGGGGGTCGCAAGAACTAGGTCTCCTAACCTGGAATGTGAATGGGCTAGGCAACGAGCAAAAACGGGACTATATAAAGGAAATCATAAATAAAGTGGACATTGCCTGCCTTCAAGAGACCTGGTTATGCGACGAAACCCCAACCTTTGAAGGATACTTACAGTTACATCATCCCGCCACAAAGAAAAACCTAGGCCGGCCCTCGGGGGGTTTGTTGACACTGGTATCAACAAAAGTAATGAGGGAGGTAAAACTGTTGAAAACAAAATGCAAATGGGTCCAATCAAGTAGAATAGAACTTCTGACGGTGGAATTGAACTATAAAATGTTGATTTTAATGAATGTATATATGCAGTGGGATAATGGGGAGGAGTATGTAAGGGAGATGAGGTGTTTTAAAGAGGACGTAGAAAGTACTTTAGAAAAATATCCCGCTGATATAATAATAATAATGGGGGATTTCAACCATAAATTAAATCCAAAAAAGGCAGACCTGTGGAACAGGGAACAGTTGGAGGTGTACGGAATAAACCCTGCTAGGTTCCCAGCTGGGGAGATCCCGAAACAGGACTCAGAACTAGTGCACGCCCTAGGAGGTAGGGGCCTTCACTGTGTAAATGGTAGAATAGAGACAGACTGCCCAGCAGGAAAGACGTTTAATCTAGTGCGACAGAACTGCCCAATTGACTATATATTCTTGCAAGCCTGGAATTTCCCTCAGATTAGAAGTTTCAAGATAGAACAAAAAGAGGTGAGTGATCACAAACTTCTCCACTTAACAATATCGGGGGGAAGGAAATCGCAGAGAGAAACGGTGATTATCCAGGAGGTAGAGTACCCCAAATGGGTGACGACACGACTAACTGATGAATATATGGAAAAACTGAAGGTCATGCAAATAAAAACGGTTCCTGAAAAGTTTGAGAATAAAAACCTGGAATGATTTATAGGCAAATTAGAAGAAGTGGTCCAGTGCCTAAGAATAGAATTAAATAGGGAGAAACTCACATGGGTAAAACCGATAAACCGAGGTAAAGGGTTTTCTGTGGCGTGCCAATCCAAGAAAAAGGAGATACGAGGAGTACAAAGAAGACAAAAAAAGAACTTCACACAAGAGAGACAGGAACTGTTAATCAAGCAGAAAAAAGAACTCAAATCAATGGTAAATAACGCAAAAAGGATATATAAAGAGAAATGCTGGTTAGATTTATTAGAAGCCATAGAGGAAAAAAATGTAAGGCAATTCTGGAAATTAGTGAAGGCAGCAGCCGGAACAATAGATGGAGAATTAAACTGCGTGGTGAGCGAGGCCGCATGGGAAGAGTACATAAGGGAACTGTACGGGGTAAGAACTCCCAGAGAGGATGTGGAGGCCAAAATATGGCAAGAAATCTCAGAAGACCTAATATCCAAATTTAACGAAGAACAAGTTGAGCTTACTATAACAGAACTTAAGCTAACTCGTGCAGCAGGTCCAGATAATCTCCCTGCAATAATACTGAAGTCGGAGGTTAAATGGTGGGCTAGATTTCTGGCCAAGATGTTCCATGTAGTTCTAAAAAAAGGCGAAATGCCTCCTACCTGGAAGGGTGCCATAATTAGGCCAATCTACAAGAAAGGGAGTAAAGAGGCGCCACAAAACTACCGGCTGATCAACCTCCTAGATATAGGAGAGAAAGTATTTTCTAAAATTGTACTGAAACAATTGAATGCATGGGTTGAAGAGTTCCAAATTGTACCCACAGAACAGGGTGGATTTAGAGCGGGCCACTCTACAATAGATCATGGATTTGCTCTATGGGCTATGGCTAGGAAGTCGACGGAACAAAATGGCAAGTTATGCTGTTGTTTCGTCGACTTCAGAGCAGCCTTTGATTCAGTGGATCGGGCTTGCTTATGGGATACCCTAAAGAGGTTAAATATTCCCAAAGATCTCCTCACAATAATAAAGGAACTACATAGAGAAAATTGGGGGCAAGTTATTAAGGATACCGTGGGATCTCTGACCCCAAAAATACCCATTGCCAATGGATTAAGACAGGGCTGTGTGTGGGCCCCCCAGCTTTTCTCTATTTTTCTGTCTGATCTCCCGGCATATCTAGAGGTGGTGGGTAGTGCCAGCCCTAAAATGGATGGAAACAAGGTATCCTGCTTATTGTACGCGGATGATCTGGTAATAAATGTATACTTGTAATAGTAGACCAGACCGAGAGGGGTCTCCAAAGAAAGCTTAATGCCTTTAATACATACTGTGCTAGTAAATGCCTAACTATCAAAACCTTATGCTTCGGAAAAAAGATAAGCAGGTACAGTTGGTACATAGGTGATCTCAAATTGGAGACAGTCAATGAGTACCGATACCTAGGTATATGGTTCGATAGGGCTCTAAATTGGAATACCCACCTGAAAACACAAAAAGCAAAGGCACTCTCTTCCATATGTGGTCTAAAAAGGTTTAATGGGGATTATGGAGAGATGTCACATCGACCAATGCTCAGAGCTTTTGAGGCAATGATCCCCTCCCAAGTCCTGTACGGAGCAGAGATCCTTTATTTGAGCGGTAAGGGATCCTGGGATGTGATAGAGGGGAAATGCATAAAAAGGCTCCTATCTCTTCCTCAATCTTCTATGATACAAGCCATAAGAACAGAAATAGGCACAAAGTCCTGGGTGATACAAACTCAGATGGCTGTAATCAGATTTTGGAAGAGATTGGAAGATTCCAGAAAGGCAAAAAGTAGCACACTGGTGTTGTAAAGAAATTCAGAAAAGTGAGCTAAAATGGGCAAAGAAGAGTAGGGAAAAATTGATGGGAATCTGTAAATTATTGAAGATCGATGTGGACCAGGAAACGTACCAAGTCCTTAGTACCAAAGGTGAGCTGAAGCAAAGGGGAAAAGAAGTTTCTAGACTAATTGATACAGAATATTTAGAAAAGAAAAAATCAGTAGCACATATGCTAAACGCTTGGTCAAAGGAAAACTGGTTCCCCTACCTTGACATTTTACCCAACCGCGGGTACAGGCAAGAGATCCTGAGGCTACGGATTGGGATTAACCCATGGTTAATAAACAGAGACCTTAAAACAAAAATGTTAGACCAGCAAGGTCACTGTAGGTGTAAGTTGGGAACTAAAGGTGACCTGTTACATATTTTGCTACACTGTCTGTCACTTTTAGATCAGAGAAAACTGTGGCTGCGCCCTGTATTTCTAAAACATGATATAAAAACAAGGACGCAGGCAGCTAGCTTTTTAACAGAAATCCCTTCCCTTGATATTGTAATAACCCTCGGTAAGTTTTTAAAGGTGGCCCTGAGTGCATTAAGAACCCAGGAACAATCTGGAGTACTGTATGAAATTTTAGTTGATTGAATTTACCTGTAGTGGTAAGAAAATGAATAGGCTTTTAAAAATGTAAATATAAGTTTTAAGATAAAATGTAATTTTTATTGGTATTTTGTATATTTGATAATGGTGTGTAGGATCTTTTTAACGGAGCAATTTTAAAAAAAAAGGTTTATGAATTTACTGTGCATACTCCATTCTGTGTTATGTTCATTGCATTGTTTAAAGACTATGGTCATAATAAACATACATTTTGACTTGACTGCAAGAGGTCATGCATGGGGGCTCTGGGTCCACAGCCCTATAGAGACTCACAGCACCTGTACTACTGCCCCATATGTAAGAAATTAGCTCACTCTAAGGCCTTCTCCCATTGTCAGTTCCTGCAGAGGGCCCACTCTTTGTAGCAGTCACCCAGTGTCACCAAGTTAGCTTCTGTCCAGGTTACCATGCGTTGTGCCATCATGAATTCCCCTCACAACTCAGCAATCTAATAAGCGGCAGGGCTGGGGTGTGTAGGAGGGCTGGGCCCACCCTGACAAATGCCCCCCTCCAGGAGCAGTGAGACATGGGAAGGAGTCTGGGTTTCCGTGCTGATGTCACCCTTACTCCCAGAACCATTGCTACTATAGCTCCCTCCTTGCTCGCACCTGTTCCCTCCAGCCACTGTGTCAACCACTTCAGCTGTGCTGTGTAATAATGCATTTCAAATTGGGGGACACCCAGTCCACCCTTGTTGGTTGGCCTCTGAAGAGTACGGAGTGACACCCAGTTGCACTGGCCCTCCCACATCAGGTCCCAGAATAACACATTCTGAGTCTGAAACCAAATCTTCAGAATCCAGACCGGTAGGTTTGCAAAATAATACAGGACTCTAGGCAGCATAACCATTTTGGTCAGGGCTATCCTAACCATTATCGGGTGCCATAGTGTTTTCCAGACTGCCACGCTACCTCTCAGACCACATTTTTCTCCACCCATGTTGACCTCGATCATATTCTTGTCTGCATGGTATACTTTAACACCTGAGTATTTAAAGACCCTAGGTACCCAGTAGTTGCACCGGGATTGGGGTGTCTGCTTCACCTGGTGAGATCGGGAAAGCAAAAGATTTCAACCAGTTAGTATAAAGCCTTGAGACCCGCTCAAAAAGTTCCAATAGCTCCACGCACCACATGACACCCTTCTGGGCATCACGCAGATAGAGGAGCATGTTGTCTGCATACGGCGATCCCACATGCTCTTTGTCATGTAATGGGATTCCTCTGTTACACCTCTCAGCACACTGTGTATATGCAAATGGCTCAATGGCCAAGGCAAAAAGCATGGGTGAAAGGAGGCAACCCTGACTGGTACCCAGGAACACCCCAAGGGATATGAAATTGAGTACCTGATATAGACCAATGCTCCAATGCCCTTTTACAGCAGTGTATCCCATTTCCCCCATCCGTCTCTCAGGGACATCCATGACAGCTTGTAGATAATCCCAGCATTGGGTAGCAAATGCTTCCGGATGTCTAAAGAGAGGACCATTTCTCCAACCCTTTATGCCGCAGGGATTTCAAACAACAGGCGGTACAGATGTTATGTTAAAGGATTTTATAGAGTACTCGTATACCATTCGGTGACTTGGCGCTGGCGACAAGAGCACAATAAACACAATCCTAATTATTAAACAGCCATGTCTTTAGC
This sequence comes from Lissotriton helveticus, assembly GCF_964261635.1. NCBI lineage: Eukaryota > Metazoa > Chordata > Amphibia > Caudata > Salamandridae > Lissotriton > Lissotriton helveticus. Next base: position 899,655,966 of record NC_136057.1, read on the forward strand.
TTCTTTCTAAAAGATAGCAGGGTGGGCAGAGCTCTGATATGAAGAGGAAGACTGTTCCAGAGCTTGGTTGTTCCCGTGATCAAGCTTCTTCTTCCCCAGTTCAACTTATGGAATCTGGGGACTACCAGTTTCTTGGCTCCATGGGAGCAGAAGCCAGCTGGGTTTATACCACTCGAAACTGTGCTTCAGGAACTCTGTGCCACTATTATGCAGAGATTTTTGGGCAGTGCAAAGGGCCAAGAAAATAATGTGACTTCTCACTGGAAGCCAGTGTAACTTGTACATTTCCTGGGAAACAGATTGAAATTTAGGGATTCCTAGGAAACGCCTAGCAGCTGCATTGTGCACCGTCTGAAGTTTATTAAGGTGCTTTTCATGCTTAATAAAGTAAAGACTGTTACAGTAGTCCAATTTCGTTAAAACCAATCAATCAATCAATCAGGGTTTGTAAAGCGCACTACTCACCCGTGAGTGACCCAAGGTGCTATGGTGGGGTGTGGGCAGCTCAATTGGGGTCATTTGAAGAGCCAGGTCTTGAGAAACTTTCTGAATTGGTGCATGATCATGTGTTTTGTGGTGTTGACTTGGATGAAGGGGAGACATTTCTTAATCATCATAAGAGAGTAGAAGGAGGAGGATACAATGACGTTTACCTGGATACCAAAGTTCAGTTTATTATCCATTTGGATTCCTAGGTTCATTGCCTTGAAGGTTAATAGAATTGAATTCAGCAGTTCAGGTAGGCAGGACCAGTGCTGTGGGGTGCTTTGTAGGTGTGGGTGAGGTGTGCTGTTGTGTATCAGGAGCCAGTGGAGGTCCCTGGGGTGTGATGTGTTGTGGGCTCGACATCCACATGAGTCTTCTGTACAATGACTAGGGATGGGCAGTAAACTCCTCTCTTGCGGCGCAGTTTGCAGAGTTGTGCCCACTCTGGTCAGTTTTTTAAAGCTCTGCCAACCACAGCATAGCGGAAGTTTTTTCTCATGCACAGCTAAGCAACTGTAAGCAGGCAAGCGTGAGCGAGAAAATCAAGAGCTAGACCGACTCACGGGGAGATGCCTCAATGCCGTCGGTCACGATAGGTCGCTACCGCTTGCATTAAGAAAGCTGCTGCTCGCAGTGAGAAAGCTGCTGCTCGAGTTGAAAATCAGTTGAAAATCTACTCGAGCGGCAGAAAGAAGTAGCACCCTAGCGAGCCATGTGGTGCTGTTCACACTCTAAAATAGGCTCCCAGTGCTAAAAATCAGCGTGAGCAGCGCAACATGCCACAACTGCGGCACTTGCGGAACTCCGCGGAGTCTCGCAGAGTTTTTGGATAACTCTGGGGAGTAAAACTCTATGAGTTCCAGCCACCGCTAGCAATGATCACAGTTATGAATTTTGAACTTCTGCATGTGCTAAGAGTTGCACTTTGATAGTACCTGTTAAAATGATAGTTTGTATTCATCGTAAATCTACAGAGATAGGGGGTACAGAAAGTGGGACACTAAAAGATTCATAATTGAAATATGCATCTCGGAACTCACAAAGGTGATTGCTGTAGCGGTGCTTAAAAGTATTAACTGAAATTATGTTAACAATGGAGTCTGCACAAAAAGAAGGTCTTATGTTTTCCAAAACAGAGGATATGAGTTCAATATATATATGGAAATAAAGCTTTAAAGTAATTTGCACAGGCTGTGTGCCCTTTCGCTACATCCAGTACATTGCTGCGAGTGCAAATTAGGAGCAGGTGACAAAGAGACTAGTTGGCCACTGACATGATATTCATGATGTTCCGGATAGGGGAAGCAGTATTTGTTTAAACAATCACGTGAGCCGAGATTCTGACAAAAAATAAACAACAGATTTGGAAGACTCCCTCCCATAACATTTGAGAGCTGGAGTAGCTTTATTTCACTGTGTCGGAATAACATACTGTGCAGACTTCCAGTGTTTATCATCTTTTTTCTAGCTCTTCCTTATGTCTATCTTGCAGGTGTGGGTGCGGCCTGGTGCACGAGGACTCTTGCTTAATGGTGCTGCTGAGGCAGAGAACCCCTTGTTTGTTTTTCCTTTGCTGTGCGATAACCACCTGTTGTGATCAGAGGCCATTCGAACGGCAGCTTCTGTCCCGCATGCCTGCTGTTTTTACTGGAGCCTTTGGAGAGGACATCGACCTCTTTTAGTTTAGACAACTTGCAACTGAAAATAAATACTACAAAAAGGAGGAATTTGTTTAAAACAACAAGTAATCCTTCAGTGGTTGACTTTTTGAATGAAATAATAAAGACCATTGGCAAAAAGTTAAAAACAAAAGAAATGCCTTTCATATTTAGCCAAGATAATCAAATCATGATTAATACAACATTTCCAAAAACATATTTTTAGTGCTTAAAATAGCATCAGATTGCACTTTAGGTAGCAGGTACGTATCAGAGGAAAAGAGGGTTCCCTTAACGAGTTGGAACATTATTTAAGCCAGGCTTGGTTTAGCCACCCCACAATCCAGACAATGTCTCACTGGAACATAGGACAATCCAGCATTCCAGAAACTTCTAGGTCCTGATTCCAAAGGGGTTAGTCTAAATTGCGATGCGCACAATGAGATTCCCAGACTTGAAACACGCTCCCATAACACACATGATGCTGATTCACAAGAGGGAACCTGCATGTTATGAGACTCCAGTCTAGAAGGGCAAGTGCTGCTCATCCTGGCCTCTAATGTATGACAAAGGACTGGGTACACTCCTGACACTTACCGATCACCTACACGAATGAAGCGAAAGGGGCCATGAAGAACTGTTGCTCTGAATTTTTTTTATGTTTCTATCAATAAACAAGCATTTGCATTGCAATAGGTCTCGCATTCATGCGAGTTTGAGCTAGTGACATTGCAAAAGACTATTCCTTTTATTTCTAAAAACATATATTAGAGTCATTGTTATTTACAATGCCAATAGCTGAAACTCGTGTAAATGCGAGACCTATTGCATTGCAAATGCTTGTTTCTAGTTGGTTTTAGGACCCACAGCATCCTTGCTACCCCACTGATTTTGATAGCGTGCTGACTTAACATACTTATATATTAAGTTGTCGCTTGTCTAAGGTGCACACAACCTTGGCTGTAGTGCATGGAGCACCTTTATTGCCACACATAGAGGAAAACATTTAGAGGAAGCATTGATTGTATGGCATGGAGTGGAATGGGATTATGTGGAGTGGAATGTCATGGAGTGTTGTGTGGAGTGACATTGCATGGAGTGGCATTGTGTGGCGTTGAGTGGCATTGAGTGGTGTGAAGTGGCATTGTATGGAGAGGCACTATGAAACGTCGAGTGACATTGTGTAATGTGAAGTAGCATTGTGTGGAGTTGAGCAGAGGGACTTTGTGTGGTTTGGAGTGGCATTGTGTGGAGTGGAGTGGCACTGTGTAGAGTGGAGTGGCACTGTGTGGCTTGAAGTAGAGTGCAGTGGCATGCCGCAAAGCCCTTCCATGCCTCGTCTGGGGTAGTAAGTACTAAATGAATACAATTGCAATTGTGTGGAGTGGAATTCGAGGAGTAGAGGGAAGGGGTATTGACTGGAATAGCATTGTGTGGACTGGAGGAATGGAGTGGAATTATGTGGCATTGAGTGGAATGGTATTGGTGGAGCTGAGTGGCATTGTGTGGTGGGAGTAGCACTGGGTGGCATGGAATGGCATTGTGTGCCATGAAGTGGCAATGAGTGGATTGGCATTGTGTAGTGTGGAGTGGCATTGTGTGGTGTCAAGTGAAGTAGCATTTTCTGACATGGAGTAGCATTGCATGGAGTGACATTGTGTGGTGTGGAGTAGAGTAGAGTCACATTGTGCAGTGTAAAGTGGAGTGGCAGTGTGTGGAGTGGCATTGTTGGAGTGAAGTGGCATTGTGTGGTGTTGAGTGGCATTGTGTGGCATGGGATGAAGTGGAATTGTTTGGAGTGGAATTGTGCAGAGTGGTGTATGGTGGAATTGTGTGCGGTGGAATTGTGTAACATGGAGTGGAGTGACGTGGAATTGTGTAGAGTGGAGTGGAATTGTGTGTGGTGGAATTGTGTTGCATGGAGTGGAGTGACGTGGAATTGTGTAGCATGGAGTGGAATTGTGAGGAGTGAACTGGAATTGTGTGGTGTGGAATAGTGTAGCATGGAGTGGAATTGTGAGGAGTGGACTGGAATTGTGTGGTGTGGAATAGTGTGGCATGGAGGGGTGTAGGATTGTGTGGCATGAAATTGTGTGAAGTGGAGAGGAATTGTGTCGAGTAGATTGGAACTCTGTGGCATGGAGTGGAATTGTGTGGTGTGGAGTAGAATTGTGTAGCATGGGGTGGAGTGAAGTGGATTTGCATGGAGTGAAGTGAAATTATGTGGCATAGATTGGAATTGTGTGAACTGGCGTGAAGTGGGATTGTGTGGGGTGGAATCAAGTGGAATTGTGTGGAGTGGAGGGGAATTCTGTAGAGTGGATTGGAACTCTATGGCATGAAGAGGAGTGGAATTCTGTGGCATGGAGTGGAATTGAATAAAGTGGAATCAAGTGAAATGGCATGCAGTGTCATTGTGTGTAATGAAATTGTGTGGCATGGAGTGGAATTGCATGGTGTAGAGACAAATTGTGTAACGTAAAAAATATGTACTGTGGAGTGGAATTGTGAGGAGTAGAGAGGAATTGTGTGAAGAGGAATTGTGTGGAATGGAGTGGAACTGTGTGGACTGGAGTGCACTTGTGAGGCGTGGAGTGGAATTGTGTGACATGGATTGGAACTGTGTGGAATTAAGTGTTATTCTGTGGCGTGGAGTGGCATTGTGTGGTTGCAAAGTTGTCACTGAATTCCCCTATTGTACTTCAAATACTTGTGCTATTTAAATGCAATTATAATCCATATGTTATTAATTATCTCAATTTACAATCTATGTAACCATCTGATGCCTTTGATCTGAAACAGGAGCTTGTTAGAAAATAAAACGTTTCTGTGAGAAGTGGTTTGTTTAGAAATAAATAGGCTTTAGACAGGGAGAGGCTAGTGGGCAAGGAAGCAACATATATAATACCTGTTGGGGATAAAGTAGATGGAGCCATGTGGAAAGCTATACATATTAAAAGCTTTTCCAAACATTAGCAGTAGATGTGCACATTACTCAATCATGACAGAGAATGATAGTGAGTAACAATTACCTTGTTGTAAAAAGAGGACTAGAGACCAGACTGCCGGAGGTTTAAACCAACGACATTCCAGAGTTGAAAATCGGTGAGCTCTATGACAACTCAATCGGATGTTGGGGTGAGGAGGAAGAAGCGACATGGAGAAGAGGTGGGTGTAAGGGGGAAGGAGCACCACGGACTAGCGGGATCAGAGGGGAAGAAAAAATAGTACTTCAATCACAGCACGAGGAGCAGACAGACACTAAATAAGATAAATCAATATGTGCTTGCCAGTGCTTAATTCGTGCCAGTGCTTTCCGGTGCTCAGCACCGGCACTTAATTGCCAGCACCGGGGCTGATGACTGTCTGCCACATGGTAGTGGTGTCTGCCAATTTAGGTACGAGCACAACAACAACTGTTTATTATTTCAATTTCAATTTCCAATGATTAGTATTTGCCTCCAAAGCCATTCTTATAGTATGTGGCATAAGATGTTTCATTTTAGTAATTTCACAGCAATTTCATATTTGACAGGTAGCAACATCATGCCATATCCCGCCTTTCCTTCTTTGGGACTGTTTTTCCATGTTTTGAGTTAGGATTTTTTTTTCATGCCAGTTCAACTGGCTTTCTAGCTTTGCATCAAAGTCTAGGCTAAAGCCAATTTGACTAAAAAGCCAGGCCTTGCTCAAGGCGTCACACTCGATGTGTGCGCTCGTGACTGGTACGCTTAACTTCCCAATACTTTGACAGTCAGATCACTTTCTGCGTGACAGGACCGCTAAAGCCTGCACTCCGAAAGAGAGAGAGAGAGCGGTCCCAATTAGCGCCATAACACCCTGCGGTGCTAGCCACCGAGGCTCGGCACTGAAGTGGGCAGCGCTTAAAGTAGGTTAGCTCACCTGATGCCCAATTGCTTGTTTTGGCGGCAGTCTGAGCAGGTTATTCCGCGCTGCAGGACAGGCATGTTTTTTTAATTGTCACCTCCGCGTGCCCCCCACCGAGCAGGCTGTGTCACTATAGGCTGTAGACCTCGCGACAGGAGAATGTGCCACCTTTCACCCATGATGATCCGGAAGGCACAGGGCACTGGTTATCTACATCACCTGCAGAGGTGGTAAAATAGGCGCATATTTTGCAATAAGCCGCAGATGGCGAATTAGACCCCATAAAATCACATTATCTGTGCTGGCGCAGAGACAGCATTGCCTTAATTGAATTAGAGTCTGCTGGAGTACTAACAAAAGCCAGTGAGTGTCCTAGCACCCCAAAGGGCCCCCCAATTCCGAAAGCACTAAGAGAGTAAATTGATGGTACTGATACGCAATACAAATCTACTTTTTATTTTAGTCTTTTTTTTAAATACATTTTCAAATAGAGATAAAGACTAAAAAACAAAGGGCAGCATGAACACGTATACATCAGTTTAGCCCCGCGCATTAAGGTGTACAGCAGTTTCTTACATGGGTAATATTATCACAGTACATTTCAGGAGGTTGAAAACAAACACAAATGTACCAGTTCCCATATGTCCCTTGAAAATCATGTTCTTCAACCATCTCGCCAACAATTTTCTCATCATCATCCACTTTATTGTCCGTTCTCTGTCAACATACACATTTCTTTTGCTACTTGCCATGTCTTTGCTCACAATGTCGTAATCAGGTCCTTTTCAGTTGTGCTAGAACAAGCCACTACTGGACGCACTGCATTGGGGTGACTACGGTCATTTTCCGCACTGCTTTTTTAACAAGCTTACGCTCCTCGCGCGGTAGCAGGGGGAGGCGCGCGCACCTCGCGGGGAAGGAGGAGGGCCTGCGTGATTTACTTGTGGGAGCGATAATTGCTACCATATCGCGGTGCTTGCTCCTGCAAGTGAATCTCCACACGTGCACGCGTTGCCATTGAAGGCAATTGAACTCGGTCACGTTTTTGGCTGAAAAGCCATGGCGATTGAAAAAGGTCTTTTTGCCTATGTAGCGCATGTGCGCTGCGTAGGCGAGACCTTAAAAGGAATGGAATGGAAAACTGTTCATGTCTACGGATCAACTGCTAAAACCACAATGTAAAATCCCTATCCGCAGCTTTCCTGTGTATTGCACTATAAGCTATTCTTATGCAAGGACCCTTATGAGATAGCATTAAAACATTTCGGGTTTTTTCCCTTGTGCAGTGCAAACAAATAAAAAAAAACATTCTGGTACTCGTTGCTATTCTTCAAGCAGATTTACTAAAACACTGCACACTAACAATCAAATTCATAGAGGCTAGCATCTAGAAAGTTTTTCATCAGTAATTTCAGTACCCATGAAAAATGCATCTATGTCAAATTCATACATTTTTTGCATAGAAGTTGCACATTTTCAATGAAATGTGGACACATTTTCTTAACTATGAGAGTAAATCTTGATTGCACATTCTACTAAGCAATAGCACGATCTAGGAGTGGAAAGATGTTAAGATTGTCGAAATTGTAAGCTAATATGATCCAAAACAATTTAGGATTTGGTTACTTAAAATTTTCTCAATAAGGTGGAGTGTTTTTTTAAAGTTGGAAAAAGATATACATTTGTTCAGGTTTATTTTACATTTATGTTGTTGTTAGTTACATTATTTTAATATTATATGGGCTTCCGTTAAAGTTTAAAGTATTTCACATCAGCAAAATTGCAACATTTGAATAGCTAGTTAAACAAATACCAATAATTTAAACATGTGTGTTAACAGTTAGATTCAAGGAAAGTGATTTTTAATTTTTTTTAAATTATTTGAGTTTTTTAAAGATATGTTTGTATTTTTTAATAAATCTGGAATTAGAAATATGTATGCTAGTTTTAAAAGTTATTTGCGGTAAACAAGAAAATTACAGTTTTTTTAAGCATTTGTTTATTTAATTAAAATGATTCAAGAGTGGGACCCCCTGTATGGAGGACCAGGCAATTCATATGATAGGCAGGTTCCTTGGTCGGCCTAAAAGTTGACAGTTGTCAGTTGGGCTGCTGTATAGTACATTTGAAGATCGGGAAGGACTATCCCTCCTTCATACCATCCCCGGGTCAATTTTGTCAATGCTATACGAGGGGATCCTCCATCCCAGAGCAGAGTCCTAAGTTCGCTATTAACTGCTTTGAAAATAAATGTCTGGCAGAGGAAGGGGGAGTTCTGCAGGATATAAAGGAAATGGGGCAGCGCCATCATCTTAAATAGCGCTGCCCTTCCCAATAAGGAGAGTGGGAGAGATCTCCAGTGTCGAACATCACTTTTGAGGCGTGTCAATTGTTCCATCATAATTTTGGCTACAAATATCTTAGGATCAGTGGTTGCATGGATACCTAGGTAATGAAAACTCTCCTTGGCCACTCAGATCTCACATCCAGTTGGAAGGTGCAGCACCTGACAGTGGAGAATGAACATCACCGATTTGGAGCAATTAATTAAGTACCCAGAGAATTCCCCAAAAATAGAAAGAATGTTCATTAGCCTGTGGACGGTGGTCCTGGGAGAATTGATCTAGAGGAGAATGTCATCAGCAAACAATGATAATGTATCCTCCCAGTTCCCCAGTCCAGCGCAAACCCCGGATCAGGGGGTCTTCTCTGACCTATGCCGCCAGAAGCTCAAGAATCAAGGCAAACAGCAGGGGAGAGAGAAGGCAGCCCTATTGTGTTCCTCTATGGAGGGGAAAATCCTCTGAGGCCCTACCATTAACTGCCACTCGTGCCAGGGGGTATAGTAGTCAAAACCAGGATAGGAAATTTGGGCCGTAGCCCATATGATGCAGCACAGCAAAAAGATATGGCCATTTAACAGTATCGAAGGACATGCACGCGTCAAGTGACAGAATCATCGCGATTCTATGTGCTCGCCCCAAGACTCCGTGGAGTCATCGTAGGTTTAGAGTCGTGTTTCGTCCAGGAATGAACCCTGATTGATCACGATGAACTAGTTTCGCCATCAGTGGAGAGAAACGGAGTGCTAGGGTTTTGGCTAGTCTTTTCACCTCTGCATTGAGCAAGGATATGTGCGTATAGGAGGCGCATGGATCAGAAGGCCTACCCTCTTTATGATTTAGTACCACGAAGGCAAGTCGCTGTTCCACGGAACTGTGTCAACTTATCTACTTTCCTTAAACAATTTCAGGAGATAAGGTCCTATCATGGGTGCCTTAAGTTTATACAGTTCTCTAGGTGCCTTAAGTTTATACAGTTCTCTAGGCATTCCATTAGGTTCAACAGTCAACAGGTCAACAAGCCATCTAGAGATGGATGGCTTGTTTAAATTCCTCTTCCATGAGATCACTTTCTAGAAGTGAAGCCTCATCATGTGAGAGGGTCCGAAGGGGTCTTTCCGCTATGAGTATATTTGTGAGTAATAGCCTGCAAACGTATCTGGGATAACTTATGGGTCTTTCAGGCGCTCTCTGTCTGGCGACTCTACTTCTGCCACCCATCTATTAGCACACTCTTGCCTATCTAGCCTGGTGTGCAGTTTCCCTTAATGGTCTAACAGTTCAAAAATCTAATGTTGTGTAGCTTTATATTTGATCCTGGCCACATCTGTCACTAAGTCCCTATATTTCTGTTGTATCAGTCGCTGGCGGTGTTGTGTATCTATTTGTGCATCTTGCACTAACTGTTTCTTGAGCTGTAAGATCTCTTGTTTGAGCTTCTCCACCGTCACATTCTTGTCTCTTTTGTATCCCACCATCGGTCAGAGGGTTTGCCCTCTGATTACCGCCTTGTAGGCTTCCTAGGGTGTCAGGGAGGAGGTAATGCAATGTTAATTTTCCTGAAAATAATGGGTTGTGTGTTTTAGAAGTCCCTCCCATATTGCTGGGAGATTTAAAAACCACAGATTTATGGGAAGTGTGTCCCTTACCCTTGCAGTACCCCTACAGTATCTCGCCCACATGGGGGAGTAATTCGATATTCCTCTCACCAGGTTTTTTCACATCTCTACATTTTGTGAGAGAAGAGGCTGTTGAGATGAGGAGGTCAATACGAGACACGCTACCATGGGCCCCAGAGTGGAAAGTGAAGTGTTGTATAGATGGGTTGAGGGTCCTCCAGACATCCACTATCCCCTACGCCATTTGGAAGTTTTCTAGTTGAGTATTAGAAGGGGGGGTCCGTCTCAGGGGTGTTGGTCCATATTATCGACCAGTGTCATGTTGAAGTCTCCTCCTATTAAAAACTCGCCATCTGGTGCTTGGAGCATGAGTGCTCCTAGATCTGGAAGGGTGACAGAATGGAGGCCCAGAGGTACATATGCAGATATGATATTAAGGTAGAATTCCTACTCCTCCAAAGCTGTGCATCCTCTCCACGGAGGAGAATTTGGAAGGTCTGCAAGGCTGGAGGTACTTGAGAACAAGGTCCTCCACAAACAAATCAGCTGCTGGTCCCTCTGCACGCTGTGAATTTGAACATTGTTGCACCGGGCCCTCCCTTCATAATCCTCCAGTCGCTCCTCCAGGAATCTATTGGAGGCCTCTAGGTCCCTCACCTGTGTTTTAAGGATGCGTGTGTCTTGAAGAGTGTGGACGTTAAGTCCTCCACTTCTTTAACGCCGGACCCCAGGTTGCACAGATCACTATAGGTTAGAGAGACTTCAGTTGTGACTGGATCTTTACAGACCTCCAGGGCAATACGGACTCCCTGTATTACTGTCATGATATCCTGTGAGGAGACCGAGGCCTCTTCTGGCGAGTGTCAAGAGACTGATTGATCCTAAAGGTTTTGTATGCTTTCGGTCCCTTTGGCCTGGGGAAATGTATCTATCTTCGATGGGTGAGACTGTTTCAATGCTTTTCCACCTGTTATTCTGTAAGGGTGTTGGTATAGGCCTGAAGGAGGAACAAGTGGGCCCAATGCTTCCAACACGGCCTTTCGGGTTTCCCCCCACGCGACACCCTCCAGTCCAGTCAGCGCCTAAGTATTTGGTACCGCCAGCACCTGATCGTGGTGTTATTGATTCTGCAGGGTAGTGTGCTGTTAATGAGGGAGAGGAGACAAGGCCATACAGCCCCAGCACCCCCAGGGTGGGGGCACTGTCATGCCTTCGCTGCTTAAGCCCTTTCTTCCCTATCTAAGTGACTCCAAGTAGTATGTTTGTCTGTACTGAGTCCGCATCTGGACCACGTGCTCACTTCTGGAGTGCCCAGGTTTGTCGGTGGTGCCAGGGATGTGGTAGGTATCTCTCTTGATGGAGTGTGTGTTGTTCGATGGGTTTTCTGCCAGTGCAGGCTTTTCGGGTTTAGTGCGAGCAGTCTCTCCATCCATTCTTCAAATAGGTTGGGCCATCAGGTTCTGTAGCACCACTGTGCTTCAAGGTCCCCTGCGGACACACCTGGTTCGGGAGATCCGTGCCGGCATGTGGCGCCTTTCCCCTTTTCTTCAGACACCGAAGGGCCAGGAGGGACCGGGCAGGTCAACTCCGGGTTGATGCCAGTCCTCTTGCGCCCCTATCAGGCAGCCTCCCCGCACCACTGCTATCCCCAGCGCCATTTGGAAGTTTTCTAGTTGAGTATTAGAAGGGGGGTCCGTCTCAGGGGTGTTGGTCCACATTATCGACCAGTGTCATGTTGAAGTCTCCTCCTATTAAAAACTCGCCATCTGGTGCTTGGAGCATGTGTGCTCCTAGATCTGGAAGGGTAACCGAATGGAGGCCCAGAGGTACATATGCATATATGATATTAATGTAGAATTCCTACTCCTCCAACGCTGTGCACCCTCTCCACGGAGGAGAATTTGGAAGATCTGCCATGCTGGAGGTACTTGAGAACAAGGTCCTCCACAAACAAATCAGCTGATGGTCCCTCTGCATGCTCTGAATTTGAACATTGTTGCACCGGGCCCTCCCTTCTTAATACTCCAGTCGCTACTCCAGGAAGCTATTAGAGGCCTCTGGGTCCCTCACCTGTGTTTTAAGGATGCGTGTGTCTTGAAGAGTGGATTGGATTGGAATGGATGCGGATTTATAGAGCGCATGGTTATCCTGGAGCGTTCCCGCGCTATAGAACCCAGACTACTGAGAACCGAAAGTGAGATTAGGGGCCCTGAGGAATCAGAAAGGTTTTTAGGAGCTTCCGAATTCGAAGAAGGCTTGGTTCAGCTCTAAGCTTCAGCGGTAGAGAATTCCACAGGGTTGCTGCATTGATGGAGAAGCGTCATCCACCTGAACGCGCCCTTTTTGCTCTATGAATTTTGGCTAAGCAGTCTGAGCGAAGGGGCCTGTTAGCTTTGTACGGGAGCACGAGGTTCTTCAAAATAGGGGGCCCCTTGCCTTGTAACGATATATGGGCAATGCAAAGGGATTTAAACTTTATCCTTTCGTGAATAGGCAGCCAGTGGAGCATTCTGAGCACTGGTTTCACTGATGCCCTTGTTCGGGTGCCTGTCAGCAGCCTGGCTGCTGAGTTCTGAATGTATTGTAACTTGTTGATAGTCGCTTCTGGAGCGCCCAGGTACAGGGCATTGCTGAAATCCAGCCTTGACAGAATCAGCCCCATAATCAGAAGTTTCTTTGAGGGAGAGGGAAGAAGGGGAAGGACCTTACGGGCTGAACGAAGCAAGCCAAAGCAGATGCCAGCAGTGTTCTTGGCTTGAACTTTAAATGAAAGGTCCTGATCAATCCAGACTCCTAAACTTTTGATTTCATTTTTTGGAAGCGGGGGGTCTCCCATACAGGCCGGCCAGATGGCATCAGGCAATGATGTCATCTTATGCCCCAGAAGCCTTAGCTCGGTTTTTGAGCCATTTAATTTAAGTGCGGACTTACTCATCCACATATGTATTTTAGCAAGGCATGAATGAAGGTTTCCAGAACTTTGGCCCGATTGGGCAAGTGAGACGACAAGTTGTGTGTCGTCAGCATAACTCACTATTTTTATTTCAAATGGAGCAACCACCTCCTCCAGTGGGGACATGTACACGTTGAATAGAGTAGGGCTCAATGAAGAGCTCTGCGGCACACCACACTGGAGGGGGATCAGACTGGAACGTGCATTTCCTTTCCAAACTTGATAAGTCTGTTTGTCAAGGAAGGTAGTTAACCATGCCAATGCCATGCCTGGGACTCCGATGTTGGATAGGCGCTGAATTAGGATACGGTGGTTAACCGTGTCGAAGGGATCACTGCCACTGATCCTCCTGAATCCAAGATGCACTTCGCTTCTTCCATAACTGCTATAAGGGCAGTTTCCGTTCCCTGTCCAGGTCAAAAGCCTGTCTACGATCTCCGGAGTAACTCATTGGATTTCAGAAAAGAGGATAATTGCTGGTTCACCATTTTCTCTGCAATTTTACTGAGTCCTGGTAACAGTGAAATAGGCCTGAAGTTGGACAGTTCTGTAGGATCCATCTGGGGCTTTTTTAAAAGGGCTTTTACAATCGCAATCTTCCACCTAGGGAGAACAATGCCTTGACAAAGAGAGGCATTAATTGAGTCAGTAGCAAGAGGTGAAATGGTAGCAGAAACCTGTTTAAGAATATGCATAGGTGCGGGATCACTCGGGGACCCGCTTTTCATAGCTTCTAAGCTTTTTTGCACCTCTTCTACTGCAAATGGAGCAAAGATATTCATCTGTGGACCAAGCCCCTGACACTTGTCGCCAATATCTAGAGTGTCCTCAGATTGCGGCAGAGTTTTTAAAATATTTAGAATTTTTGAATCGAAGAAGACTGCAAGCTGGTTACATTTTGCTCCCAAGATGTCCGGGATCTTTAATAGTTCCTTAATAATCTGGAATGTTTCTCTCGATGAATTCGAGAAGAAGTTCCTGATTCTCTCTTCAAAAATGCGCTCTTGGCATTCTTGAGGGAGACTTTGTAGGCTCTGATCGCCCCACGATATGCTACCTTACTGTAGTCCGCCCAGTCTTTCCTCCAAATACGTTCGAGTTTCTTACAATCTTTCCTTTGAGCTTTAAGTTCCGCGGTATACCAAGAGGATTTGGACACTCTACCCTTTTTCTCAATCCTTTTCTTCGGCAGAACCACATCCAGTGAGCTATCAAGCCAGCTCCTGAAGTTTTCGTCCACCCTCACAGGGTCAGGGTCATGAAGGGGGGCAGTCTGTTCAAGCTTATACGTCCAGTTATCAAGGGGTAGCTTGGGCCAGGCTCTATCATAAGTATACAAAACCGGTGTTCGGGGAAAATCATTCCCGGCCTGCCAAGAAAAGGGGACCAGAAAATGGTCGGTCCATGGGAGGGGAACTGGAGAGTCGGATTTAAGCATCAGAATGTTGGAAAAGATGGTATCCATTAGGAAACCCTTGTTATGTGTAGCCTCCTTATTAATCAGTTTCAAATATTAGGATTTAAGATCAAGTAGCAGATCCATCGCTATTTTGTCCTGAGGATCATTAAAGTGTAAGTTCAAATCCCCCAGGACCATAAAGTTGGAAGCAGTAGAGGCAGATACAGTCACTGTTTCCAGTAAGGAGCTGACAAATTGCTTTGGGCAGCCCGGTGGACGGTACACCAGCAGGCCTGCTATAGAAATGGTGGGGGATATTTGTATTGCAAAATGTGAACTCTAGCTGTTAGATATGCCAATGTCCGTCCTCCTGCAAGTAAGATGATCTCTATAGAGTATAGCTAACCCACCCCCTCTGCCGATGGGCCTGTCCTGAGATTGAATAAGAAACCCTAGGGGGAGCGCCTTAACAATATCTACTTCCGAATTTGATGTGAGCCATGTCTCCGTCAGGAACAGTATGTCTAGATTGTTGTCCTGGATCAGCCAGTTAATCACCAGGGATGTTTGGGTAATGACCTGCAGTTCAGTAGGGCCATACGAAGTTGAATCATAGTTGGTGCCCCCTGCTTTTTCATTTGTTGGGACAGGCTACAAAGATTACAAGGAGTATATATGTCATCTGGACTGTGCAGGGCGTGGCATTTAGGATTTTTTATTGGTCTTAGCTGTAAAAGGGCCTTACGTGCATAGCTGATGGAGAGGGCCGTTAAATCGGGCAGGGTTTCTTGCCCTGGGCCCGTAGGGGCGCGGACGGGCGCAGACGGGCTTGCCTCTGGCGCGCCCCCTGCGCCTGCCCGCTGCGCGGACGAGAAGTGTTGTTCATTTAATGGTGCCTGGCCCTAATCGGCCGAAGCACTAGTCCGCTTACCTCACCCTCCGCTAAGATGGCGCCCGTGAGTCTGCGCCGGGGAGATGAGGTCCACCACCACAAGGAGCCCTAAATCGGTCTCTGGGAGCAGCGCGAGTCCCGAGGGGGACAGAGAAGGCAAGAGGAAATGCGGCGTAAATGTATTTTAAAATAACACAAAGACACAAGGTCGGTGAATTAAAAAGCAGAAAATAGCGCTAGGGCAATAAATCACAATTTGTTAGCAGAGTTGCCCTACTCCCGGCTTTTTGCCTCAGGAGTCTAAAGTTCTAAGGAGGACGTTAAGTCCTCCACTTCTTTAACGCCGGACCCCAGGTTGCGCAGATCACCACAGATTAGAGAGACTTCAGTTGTGACTGGATCTTTACAGATCTCCAGTGCAATACGGACTCCCTGTATTACTGTCATGATATCCTGTAAGGAGACCGAGGCCTCTTCTGGCAAGTGTCAAGAGACTGATTGATCCTAAGGGTTTTGTATGCTTTCGGTCTCTTTGGCCTGGGCAAATTTATCTATATTTGTTTGGTGAGACCCTTTCAATGCTTTTCCACCTGTCATTCTGTAAGGGTGTTGGTATAGGCCTGAAGGAGGAAGAAGTGGGCCCAATGCTTCCAACAAGGCCTTTCGGGTTTCCCCCCACGCGACACCCTCCAGTCCAGTCAGCGCCTAAGTATTTGGTGCCGCCAGCACCTGATCGTGGTGTTATTGATTCTGCAGGGTAGTGTGCTGTTAATGAGGAAGAGGAGACAAGGCCATACAGCCCCAGCACCCCCTGGTGGGGACACTGTCATGCCTTCGCTGCTTAAGCCCTTTCTTCCCTATCTAAGTGACTCCAAGTAGTATGCTTGTCTGTACTGAGTCAGCATCTGGACCACGTGCTCACTTCTGGAGTGCCCAGGTTTGTCTGTGATTCCAGGGATGTGGTAGATACCTCTCTTGATGGAGTGTGTGTTGTTCGATGGGTTTTCTGCCAGTGCAGGCTTTTCGGGTTGAGTGAGAGCAGTCTCTCCATCCATTCATCAAATAGGTTGGGCCATCAGGTTCTGTAGCACCACTGTGCTTCAAGGTCCCCTGCGGACACACTTGGTGCGGGAGATCCATGCCGGCATGTGGCGCCTTTCCCCTTTTCTTAAGACACCGAAGGGTCAGGAGGGACCGGGAAGGTCAACTCCGGGTTGATGCCAGTCCTCTTGGGCCCCTATCAGGCAGCCTCCCCGCACCACTGCCCTGGGCCCTGCTTACTCATCGGGCCTGCGAGGCTTTATTCACACCGCTTCGCAGCTCCAGAGGGCTCCTCATCTAGAGGGGCCTCAGCCGTGTCTCTTTCTCACTGCAGGAGGGGGGCTGGTGATTCCGCACCCGATTCCCCCGCAATCAGTGCCCAATGATCAGTGCTGGTTCCAAGGGTGGGGGAGGAGCACCAAGTGACGGGTCCTCTGTCAGCCAAAGCAGTATCCTGGTCGCCAGTTCACAAGGCCTCCGGACCGTCGCGTCTTTCTTCCTCCTGCCGATAACACTAACAGGTTACAGACAGACAGCCCCCATGCCGCAACCTCTGACCGTCTTCTGCCACTGTCTGGGGGGCTTGGCGCTCAGATTGTTAATGGATATACTGGGGATTTATGGTGGTCGACCTCGAAGCCCTTCACTAAGCGGCCATCGCCGTCGGCTGTTGGCCAGGCCCCCCCCCTAGATTTCTCATCTTTGGTGTAATGTGCAGACAAGAGACAGTGGAATGGGAATACAGAGAGAAATGTAGAGAAGCCTTACCTGTGTATTCTGTTTTATTTCGCTTACTGCTAACACTGATCCTGCATCAACAGTGATCAGTGGTGTTGCTACTGTATACTCATTCTGTCTCTGCTCACCCAGAACAAAAGTGATGTACTATTATGAGTCCATAGCCTCACTCTACTAAGTTTTAAAAAACTGTTAAGCAATCACAAGCATTACTTTGTTCAGATTGTGCCAGTGCACACGTTAGAAATCATACTGTGGGGTGTCTTCCAGATATGTCGGCATATTTGTCAGCTCTCAATATATTTCATCAAATTCATCAGGGCTAAAAATCCATTACAAGGACATGAAATACTCACTAAATTAGCTGAATAACCTGCCAGAAAGACGGTCAAAGCAATATAGTTGAGTTAAAAAGGTAAGAACAACCTTAAAAATAATTAATAAGATCTCAATGTGGTTTAGGTGCAAAGGTCAAAAGCCAGTAAAGGAACGGTGGTTTTAGTGTTTTAAGCAGTGAGAGTGGTCTAAATTCTGACCTTGCTAAGGCTGTATGTTTCTGTTTCAGCTTCTCTGTATTTGAGCTGGGCAGGATTCACTGAGTGATGAATGCCTTTCCCTTACTTCCTTTGACGGCCAAATTACTGACCTTTGATGCAGAATTTCAGTCTAGCTAGAAGGTTGGTCCTCTTCTCTGGAGAAGACTATGTAATGGTTAAATGCATTTTAAGTCTTGTCATTATAAATGTTTGTCACTTGAGTGAGAGACATCTTGCTACAGCACGTGTTTATTTGTGTCTGCCTGTATGTTTCTTTAAAGCTCTCTAGTTAGAGATCTTATGTTGATTCCAAAAGTAGTAGGCTAGTGTTTTCAATTGCCTTATGCGTAGACAGAGGCATTTTATTTTGTATGCTGAAAACCTGACAATGACTGTAGGTTTGTCTTCGAATTTTGAAATGTTTAATGTTAAGGTACCTGGACTAATGTTAGGAAGTTAGTTACCCCCATGATACATTTGCATTCGGGTAATTCTGCGAAGGACCATTGGGTGATGTTCTGAATTGCTAACTAAAACCTTTAATATGTTTGTAAGTTTGTGTGCAGTGTTTCTGTGTGCATTAAAGCTCTTATTCTTTTTAAAGTAAAATCATTGACTAGGCATTGAAATTTTGACAGTTACTGTTGTGTGTTTCTGAGTGTCTAGCACTTCCCTATGTCAGCCTTGTTTTCCTCTGCTTCGATAACCTGACTCTAAGGGTACATATTATAGAGGGTCGAAGACCCCATCTTTAACGTCCATTAATAATTTTGGGGCCTATAACGTTTGATTGCCCTGTGGCCTCCTGAACCGAATTTCTCACCATCCTGCTGTCTGAAAAAACAGCACGACAAGAGAGGTCTCTTCATGTGATAAGGCCAGGTACGTTTGATTCAGAAAGTTTGGCTGTAGAGTGCATCTATACTTCGCCCTGACATTGAAATGGAATCACTTGTATGTGCTTCCTCGATGAATAGAATGGTCCATCTATTTTTCATGCATCAATTATTGCTCAGCGCTCCCAAATACTGAAATATAGAAACCCAGCACGGGGAAATAAAGTGATGTATCCATGGTAACACACTTTAACTTGTTTAGTCAGGATTGTAACTAAGTGCTTCTTCAGTAGACCACAGCATAGTAAGTAACCCAACAGGTATAACATTTGCAGCGTCTGATACGTTGTCATTCCTGGGAAGAGAGACACGACTGCTCACTGTTCTGAATCGCAAGCAGTGACAGTCCCTACATTTGTTGGAATAGACACACAACATACAGACAACCCTGTTTATCAGGATGGGGCCATTTAAAACTCAGCAAACACTGCAGAATATGTCATTGTACTTTGCAGCAAAAGTATCTGACAGGGTCACAGGGTGACAGCATAAGCATACAGCTCTTTCCTTTTTTCAAGACCTGCTGCACTTCAAAAACAATAATTGCACATGTTCCTGGCCCCATGAAAGTCACTGGTGAGCATAAGTCTTATTTGTATAATTGCATCAGGAAAATGCCATATGGGTATGCTATTGTGCAATACCTAAATTACACACATCATGCATGGTACTTCATTTCTCTCCAGACAGTTAACAAAACCATCAGTTTTGTATTCCAGACTTAACTGCATTCTTAGTATATATCCCTAAGAGATTCGTAACGAATGGGACAGTCAGCTTGATTCATCAATCTCCCGTTTTGCGAGCCCCTAATAGCGATTCATAAGGAATCGCTATTAAGGACTTGCAAAACGGGATTCATGTAGGAATTGCAAAAAATATTGTGATTCCTACATGTTCCTTATTTGCGATTAGCAAATTGCTAATCGCAAATAAGGATGCGATTTCAAGGGTGCAGGGGTGTCCAAAGGACACCCTGTAGCACCCCTGAAATGTAATCTACATTGGTGTTGCGGACACACATGTCCAAAGGACATGTGTGTGTGTAACATGCAACTTAGAAAAATGCATTTAAATGCATTTTTCTAAGTTTTTGCTATTTACCACGAGGTCTGACCTCTCGGTAAATAGCGGCCCAAAATTGCAATTTCGCAATTTTAAAATGATTCATGAATTGCATTTAAGGAATCTCAAATAGAGATTCCTTAAATGCAATTCTTCGCAAATGTGCGAATTCTTTAATAGTGAATTTTGCATTTGGGATGATGAATCCCAAATGCAAAAATTGCACTCGCAAAAGGCAAGATTCTGAGAATCTTGCCCTTTGCAAGTGCAATTTAGCTTGATGAATCAGGTTGTTAGACACCAATAAGTAGTTATTGTAGGCAAAAGTTATTTTTACATTCCTAAATGTAATTGTCGCTCGCATCCTCTTTCATCAGGGCCCCCATTCAGAGAGACCAATGAATAGCTGTGAGATATTGAGACTCAGGGGCCCCTCTTCACATTCTGCGGGGAGTAGGTGATAGGGGAGAGGGATTGTGCCTTATGCCACTGGTTTCCTGTAAATGAAAGTTATTTTCATGCTTCTGTGGATAATGTTGTAACTGATAGTATTCTTTTGTGTAGTTTTATTCACTTTTCTAGATGTAATATTGTAACTTTCAGCACTCCCTTTTGTTGCTTGAAATTCTATATGTTTTCTAAGTTATTATGATAAGAACCCTGAGACCCTCTGGACCTGTTACATATTATTTTAAAACTACAAATTACATACTTTTATTAATAACATAGGTATCCCCTTTAAAAGCTTTCTTCATGAAGTATACTCTTCTTTCTTTTTAGTATTAGCATGTTTACCTCTAGCTATTTTCAGTGATAACATGCATACCATCCCTCTCATTGCCGCATTAGAAATGTCCCTTTTTTCTATGTTACATTAATAACATCTGCCCTTATTCATTGTTTCAGAATTACTGTGTTTGCTTTTCTCTCCTTTAATCATTAACATATATACTTTCTCATCTTTTCACTATAAACATGTATCATTTTAGATCACTTAATTAATGAAAATGTGTACGTTTGCGCTGTTTCAATACCAACAAGTGCTTTTTAAATGTTTCAAGATACTTCGCCCAGGTTTATAATTCGGTGGGTGTGATTTTCTTGTCATAGGCAGATGCAAGTTTTCTCTGTTTTCCAAGCAGTGGCAGTCTTACACTTAGAAATACACATTTGAGAAACTGATTGAGGGCGCAGTTTTAAATACTCCATTTTGCATAGGTTCCCTTCAGGTGAGGGCCCTGCACATTGTCACCGTGAAAGATTCGCTGCTCTTATTGGCCCAGGTATAGGCCAGGGTCAGGGCTGCTTTTGAAGGAACCATGTCCAGATTGGTCTGCAGATGGAAAGTAGCCCCTGGGCTCACGTGCTCGATAGTAATAATGACATATGTTTTTGCAGCAAGGTTGAGAGAGCGCAAACTGACCTAAATGTATGAGTGCATCACACTTACCTGTAGTAAGCACAAATCATGAGGAGAAATGCCATGAGTGCTAATAGTATCTGAAATTATATTCTGAATGTATAGCTAATGTAGAGATTTAAGTAGAAGTGGAACTAATACAGAAATGTGTGACACTATATGATTTTATTAGATGTGATTATTCCTGAATCCATGTCGTGTAGCTGCGAAAATGTAAGATGGCATGTGGTTAAACGCAGAATGTGGTAGGCCTCAGGGCCAGAGCTAGAAAGGAAGGTGTTTCTTTTCACGACATAGATTGAAATAATGTTTTGGTCATTGCATTAATGGGCCATGATTTATAGATGTGTTTACTGAATAATAGAATAAGAGTATTAACATGCTTAATTAATGAAGAAGTTGAATGCTATAATCATTATGAGAAATATTGTAGGCCTGAAATGCTTTAACATTGATTTACACGTACATGTCTGGGCTGAGAAATGTTGCAAGCCTTTTTGGAAGTCTATCAGAGTTGGGTTCTTGGCTGCAGATGTCTGTCTGCAAAGGAAAAGGGGGGATCCAATTATAAATGAATGAATAGAGGTCTGTTCAGTAGACGGCCCAGACATGGAGGAGGGTTCTGGAATGTTTAAGGGGTATCAGCGGGCCGGAGAAGAGTCTGAGAAGCAAGGTCAACTCCAACGTATGAGGCCCAATACAAAGCAGCATGGAAAAAGCCAGAAGCTACACCACGTGAGGGGCGTCTCGCGAGGGGCGTCTCAAATGTTGTTGACTGTTTTTGTATTAGGGACAGCACCCCTGGGTGGAGTTAGAGCAGATACCTGAGGACCCTTTAGAGAGCGGATGGGTAGGCAGAGAGGGGTCATGACTGGAGAACTATAGGTTTTCACCAAGAGACTTAGAGTGAGTGACTTCCCTTGGGGGTCATTCACTGCTGACACCTTTGTTAGGTTGGGATTTGGTTAAGTAGGGATACCATCTAGAGCAGGGTAGGGACAGCCTAACCTGTGCGTTTTCCTCCAACTTAAATGAAGGAGAGATATGCGTCAATGCTGATAGCTTTATTATTCTTAGAACTTGTGTTAGTAATTTCCGTTGCTCGTCTGAGGGCTTTCAGAGAGCACATGTATGTAGTTGGACCTGTGTATCTCGTGAATCTCATTCTGAGATGCCTGTATTTGCAGCTTATCATATCTTTACAATAAACTTTTGAAAGCTAGAAGTTGTTTGTGATCTTTTGGAGCGGGGTCCTTTATTGGGTGAACTAGCTTGCTAATAGATGCACTTTCTTCCTCAAAGACAGGCAACAAAGGTTCAGTCGACCAGATCGAGGTTTGGATCAATAGTGATAAGGTATCGATCAAAATCTCGCCCTTCCAGTTGGTAGCAGAGGATGGTTGCCTTCTTGAGGACGGTGACCTAGGCCAGGTTAGCTTACCCCAAGGCCCCTAGAAATCGATGATCGGAAGAACCGCCCGCCGAAGAAGATCCGGATGACGTGAGACAGAAAAAGCAGCAGTATCGGTCGAGAGTGAGTATAAAGGGTCATGCGTGTTAGATTGCGGTGTTTTTGTATTGTATCTATGTTGTAATGTCTGGCGGAGTTGAATGTCTGTAGAGTGACTGTGGAACAGGTTGTGAGCGCGCGCAACCGGTGGAAATCTTAAGTTCAAGGAGAGCTTAAGTGGTTCGGGTGTATCGGACACCCAGAGTAATTGTCAAATAGTGTGAAGGGGGTCATGAGGTACCATTGATCACCCGAAAGACCGAGATAGGGGGAACGTAAGAGTGAGTGCGTGAGTAACGGACGCTGGTCGGAGGTTACTGTGTGTGTAAGCAACCTATCAGAGAGACGATAGACATTTCGTCAGTTGTGTTGACAATTACATATAGACTGTGGATGTACAGTCGAGGGAAGTGACCGCTTGGTCGGAAGTAGTCATTTTTCGGTGTATGAATGGGACGCATGCATGACCGGGAGGCGAGTTGAGAAAGGAGGGGTGCTGCTGCGAAGCGGAGAAAAGTGACGTCAGGAAGTGTCGCGACGTGATTGGCCGACAGGAGAAAGACCGCGCTGTGATAGGCCAGCTAGCAAAGACGTCAGAAAGTGTCGCGACGTGATTGGCCGACCGGAGAAAGACCGCGCTGCGATAGGCCAAGTTAGCAAAGCCGGGACAGGATTGGTGGATTGTCATCAGGAAGTAAACAGAGTAGCGAGGCTGGATATTGTGCGCATAATTATGAAGTGTTTTAAATGGCTGAGAGCGGTGTTTAAAAAAGAGAAGCGGGGATCGTATGAGGGGGAAGAAGCCCCGCCGGAGGGTACGCCAGCTCGTTACATGGCAGTGAATGTTGGGTTGCATACGATCCTTTGGATATCAGAGTGGAGTAAGATTACGGAAGGAAATGAGGAACTGACGTTCCCGAAGTACGGGACGTTCAGGTTAGAGGTGTTACATCGATTAAAATCAGTCATGACCTCAATGAGACCCTTGCCTAGACCGACCCAGTTTGAAGCTCTTGATGCATGGATTAGGGCAGCGCATGAAAAGAATATGAACAGACGACAAGAAAGGGTGAAACGATCGGTAAGGGCAGTGCAGGATGCCAGGTGGGATGCGGATGCTAAGAGATGGAGAGTGCATAACATGGAAGTAAATAAACTGTACCCAGTGTTAGAGGTGCCCGGTAATAAAAGCCCCCTAGAAGAAGATGATGAGAGCGAAACAGAGGACAGCCTGATAAACAGATTATTGACAGACAGGCCACCCCCGTATAATAGAGCAGGGGGAGAGGTCGAGCATAGTGAAGGAGAAAAGGGGGGCAATGCAGGAGAGCATAGACCGCTTCCCAGTTCAGAGTGGGATCCTGAGGCAAAGAAAGAGCTGTCCCAGCCTAGTCAGGTGCAACAGGTAGTCGGGAGGTTTGTGGTACAAAGAGCGCCGGAAACGGAGTGCGCCACATCCTACGGATTACCAGCTGCACTACAGGTACCTGTTACCATAGGTCCTATAGTATCGATATATGACCCAGAGAGAGCAAGAGGGGAAGAACGGGTACGGAAGGACGGAGAAAGAGCAGGGACGGCAAGGAGGAACGATACGATTAATTCCCCAAGTCAGATGCCGATACCAAGAGAGTGGAGCACCCCGATGCACACAGCAGGGGATCCAGGAGGGGATCCTGGGGGCCCTAGATGGCCAGTGGATCTGAGGGGATCTGGACGAAAATCCTTTCAAGAGCTAAATGAGTACATGAAGAAGTGGGATGAGGCAGTGGAGGCTCACAAGAGCATCATAGCTGCAGAAGCTGAAAGGGAAAGTCAGGACAGCAGAGCGCGGACTCACTGCGGGGCTGGGGAGAGCAGCCCGGAGTGGGACTGTAGAGAGAGAGATAGTAGGGGAGTCACCCATTGGGCCCGGAGTGGAGGTAGAACAGACCTGGAAAACGGGGGCCCCGGGAGTGGAGGGGTGGCGCGCCCAATACTCAGTGAAGGGGAGAGGAGAGCGCAAGAGTACAGAAACAGCTTTAAGTGTCCACACTGTGTGCCCGGCACCAGAGAACTGAATGGGAGTTGTGAGAGGTCGCACCATAATCCCTGTGATGACGGAAATGAGCGCAGCCCAGGGAATATGGGGAACCAGGAAGGATCGTATCGGATACTGAGCGATACTAGGCAAAGGGAGAGTAGCGACCAGAGGGAAAATAACAGAGAGGCGTACGGTGAAAGGAGAGAAGAAGAAGAGAGTGGGCAGAGCAAGAGTGGGGGTAACAGGCCCGTGTTCCATCACCTTCCAAGATCGGATGGCCGAGCATGGGACCTGGAGAGATGGGAGCAAGGGAAGGCACTCATTAACTCTCCCGAGCCCAAACGTAGAGCTCGAAGTTGGGATGGTAGGGAGACCAGTGAGCCCCCTTCGAAAGACATATTGCGAGCTGAGATAAAAGCTAAGAGACTCGATGTCGCCAGCTTAAGGTCAGACCTGGATGACATGATAGATGGTACCCTGCCTTTAGAAAGAATGGAAATGTATGAGCAGGATGAAATACTGTATATGGCAAAGGACATCACTCGAAAGGCGAGAGCAATCCATGAGAAGTTAGTCGAACTAGCAGGCAAATATATGGTGGACCTGTCAAGAACCAAAGCATTACAGGGTAACCACAGGCTACATTACACAGATCGAGACCTAGATGAGAGGAGAACGATTGGGCTGAAAACACACATAAGGGAACTGATCACTGGAATAAGGACATGGAGGGCACTAGATAAGTGGGAAGAGAGGTGGTCCAAGAAAGGGACCGGCAGGAGAAGCACGCTTGGTATGACACCAGGAGGACTGCAGGGAATAGAAGCATACCCTTTGCGTGAAGTCGCCAATGGGAACTATGTGCATGTCCCTTGGAGTAGGGGAGATTTAGCTGCTTTTACCACCTCCTTCCCCAAATTGCGGGAAAACCCAGTGGAGTGGTACAAGCAAGTCGAGAGATTTGTAAAAATCTCAAAGGTCCTATGGATAGATCTGAACACGCTGTTTGACATTGTAGTACCAGGAGATCTGTGGACAGCATGCAAGGTTAGCGCTGAGTGGCCCACAACGGAGCCGGAGAGAGATGCTAAGACTAATGGGCCGTCCGAGATTGTGATGGCAAAATTCGAGAGAGTGATGACTTGGCTGAAAGAGAAAGTGCCAATGCAAGACATAGATTGGGTCAGAATAGACCGAACCAGACAGGAACCCAAAGAGACCGTCCACGAATATTACGAGAGATTGCTGAAGGCGTTTAAACAGTATAGCGGCCTGGATGTAATGGATCCAAAAGACATAGGGCAATTCGTGTCCAAGTTCGTCCTGGGACTGAGACCGGATATTAGTTTAATGATTCAGCAACACTCGATTTGTTGGCAAAGTAAACCCCTAGACGAAATACTGAGGTATGCCAGGTACTGCTGTGATGAGATAGACTC
Source organism: Lissotriton helveticus (assembly GCF_964261635.1). Classification (NCBI taxonomy): domain Eukaryota; kingdom Metazoa; phylum Chordata; class Amphibia; order Caudata; family Salamandridae; genus Lissotriton; species Lissotriton helveticus. The sequence continues at coordinate 899,681,871 of NC_136057.1, forward strand.
TAAGGCTAAGAAACTAAAAGAAAAGTTGATGGTGGTACAGATGCAGGCAGCAGGAAAGGGGGGACAGCAGCAACCGCAGCAAGGAATAGGTACAGGAGGAAAGAAGCAGTACAGTCAGAACAAGGGCAATGAGGAGAGTTCCACCTTTAGACCCAGAGTAGACATAGCTGCCTTGAAGAAAACGACTAGGTGCCACCAGTGTAACGAGGTGGGGCATTGGAAACGCGAGTGTCCCTACAATGTAGAGATAGGAGAACAAGAGGAAGAGGAGGAAGAGGTCCAGAGCGCGCCTACAAGAGGGGTGACGCCATACCAGGGAAAGGTGCTCAAAGGGGGGGGGCTCCTCCCCGAGCCCAGTTCCCGCAACCTCCTCGAGTAGGGACTATGGGTAAGACCTATAGACAGATGCCCCTGTTTGTAGAAGGAGAAGAGTGCTATTATGTGGACCCATTAACCGGACAGAGAGTGGAAAGAGAAGACTGCACCCTCGGGGCAGCCTTAGAGGTGGACCAGAGGGGACCCTATGTCGAAGCAGAAGTAGCAGGGTGCCCCACGACATTTCTGGTGGACACAGGAGCCACTAGATCCACGATCAGATCAGCTGCAGTTCCAGACCTGCCCATGTCTGGAGAGACCATACAAGTGGTAGGGGTCGCAAACAGGAGAATAACCAGCCAATTGACAGAACCGGTACAGGTGAAGATAGGGAAGTACAGCGATGAGCACCAGTTTGTGGTTTGCGATTCAAGTCCTGTGTGTCTGCTAGGTAGAGACCTGTTGTGTAAATTGAATTGTACAATATACTGTACACCTCAGGGAGTGGAGGTATTGACCAATGATGATGACGCAGATTTCAAAGTTGCAAACTCAAGAATATGCGTGGAGCTGTACCCTACTTTGACAGTAGATGAGCTCCCCTGGGACTTGAGAGAGACAGTTGCACCAGAAGTATGGGATTTCACTGGGGAAGAGATAGGATTGGTCAAAGGGGTGGACCCAGTGAAAATTGTAGTGAAACCGCATGCTGAGTTCCCAAGAACACCCCAATATAAATTGACTCCAGAAACGATTGCAGGCATAAAACCCGTGATCGAGTCCATGATTAAACAGGGAATACTGAAAGAAATCGTGGGTAGTCCATGCAACTCCCCGATTATGGGTCTGCAGAAACCAAATGGGAAATTTCGGATAGTGCAGGACCTTCGAAAGATTAATAACATAGTCGTTTCGTGTTGTCCAGTGGTACCGAATCCATCAGTGATACTGTTTCAGATTCCATTCCAAGCTGAGTGGTTCACTGTGATTGATCTTTGTCAGGCTTTCTTTTCGATCCCTCTGGACGAAGAAAGCCATTTTCTTTTCGCATTTAAGCTGGAAAATCGCGTCCTAACATGGTGTCGTATCCCTCAGGGGTATACAGAGAGCCCATCGATCTTTAACCAGCTTTTGAAGAAAAATCTTGAAAGTCTAGTGCTGCCCCAGAAGTCAGTTCTGGTCCAGTACATAGACGACCTCCTCGTGGCGTCAGAAACAGAAGAAGCTTGCAGGGAGGACTCCATTGCTTTGTTAAATCACCTAGCTGCCAATGGGCACAAGGTGTCCCCGGGAAAGTTGCAGTACTGCCTGACAGAAGTGCAGTACTTGGGACACAGAATAGAGAAAGGCAAACGAAAGGTGTCACCAGACAGGATAGAGGCGATCATGAAAATGAATGCGCCTAAGACACAGAGAGAGGTCAGGATGTTCCTAGGGATGGTGGGTTATTGCCGACAGTGGATCGCGAACTTTTCACTGAAAGCAAAGCCCTTGCAAAAACTGACGCATAAGGAGGTGAGCGATCCGGTACCATGGGACAAAGACTGTTTGATGGCATTCTTACAGCTGCGAGAGGACCTGTGTCGTGCTCCGGCATTGGGAATGCCTGATTACAATAAACCATTTTTTCTTTACTGTTGTGAGAGAGAAGGTTGCGCGTTGTCTGTGTTAGTCCAAATCCATGGGAATGCCCGTAGACCAGTTGCTTATTTCTCGGCTACTTTAGACCCAGTAGCCGCAGCGTTGCCCGGATGTCTCAAATCCGTTGCTGCAACGGGTGTCAGCATTGAGAGATGTGAAAATATCGTCATGGGGCACCCGTTAGAGGTGTGCGTGCCCCATTCTGTTGAACTGTTGATGACCAGGACCAAAACACAGCATCTGACCAACAGCAGGCTCACACGCTATGAGCAAGTTATTCTTGCTGCAGAGAATGTGACCCTCAAGAGATGCTCTGTTTTGAACCCTGCCACCTTGATGCCACTCCCAAATGATATCGAGGATGATGATGAATGTACAGACCATGACTGCCTCGATGTGACTGAACTATGCACCAAACCCAGACCCGACATCGTAGATGAGCCACTGACGGACCCAGATGAAATTTTCTTTGTCGATGGCTCATGTGTAAGAGACGAAGTTGGGCAGTTGAGAGCAGCTTATGCTGTTTGTACAATTACTGGAGTTGTGGAAGCTGGGTGCCTGGAAGGAGTACACTCCGCTCAGGTAGCCGAGATTATTGCCTTGACACGTGCTTGCTTGGCAAGCAATCAAATTCGAGTCACCATATACACCGACAGCCAATATGGTTATGGGGTGGTTCATGATTACGGGCAGTTATGGTCTCAAAGAGGGTTCATGACCTCTTCAGGCTCTCCCATTCGCAATGGAGAGTTTGTGCGCCTGTTGTTAGAGGCGTTGCAATGCCCAGCAGGTATAGCAGTTGTAAAGTGCACCGCACATACCAGAAATGAGGACTTCGTTTCGAAAGGCAATAGATATGCTGATGAAGTTGCGCGGTATTGCGCGGAGCAAGGGTACTCTTTCACAGAGGTGGAAGTGGGTGGAATAAATGTAAGGACTGAATTAGCCATGATATTGGAAACTGTTGATACTTGGGATGAACTGTCAAACATGCAAGAAAATGCTCCTGATTTTGAAAAAGAAACATGGGAAAAGGCAGGATGTGTAATGGGTGAGTCCCATTTTTGGGTCTCAGCAGACGGCAGAGCAGTGTTGCCCAATGAGATGGTGAGTCCAATGGCCAGACTCATACATGGTCCCGTACACTTAGGGAGAGATGCTATGCTGAGAGTGTTTAGACAGACTTGGTACAATCCTAAGTTTAGAATAGCAGCAGAAGCAGTGTGCCAGCGTTGTGTGACCTGTCAGCAGCTGAACGTAGGGAAAAGAACACCAGTTGCACTGAGTCACATAGGAAGGTCTGGAGGTCCATTCAATCGAATGCAGATAGATTTCATTGAAATGCCGAGATGCAACCGCCTCCGCTATGTCCTGGTGGTTGTTTGTGTGTTCTCCAGATGGGTTGAGGCATACCCTACACGTAGGTGCGACACCCTCACAGTGGCTAAGTTACTGCTTAGGGAACTCATTCCGCGCTTCGGGGTGCCGGCCTCTTTGGAATCAGATAGGGGAACGCATTTCAACAGCGAGCTTGTGAAGATGATTTGTGCAGCTCTGAATATCGATCAAAAGTTGCATTGTAGTTACCGGCCAGAAGCCTCAGGAATTGTGGAGCAGATCAATGGCACGATCAAAGCCCGAATTGCCAAAGTGTGCTCCTCAACGACCCTGAGTTGGCCTGACGCCCTGCCATTGGTCCTCATGAGCCTTCGTAGTACCCCAGACAGAAGAACGGGGTTGTCACCACATGAGGTGTTAATGGGGAGAGCAATGAGGCTGCCATCTGTCCCAACTACTGCACTGTTAAATATCACAGATGATATGATCCTGGACTATTGTAAGGGGCTGTCTGACGCCATTCGTTCTGTGTCCCTTCAGGTGCAGGCTGCCGAGGTTCCATCGTGCCAGGGCCCGTGCCATGACCTGTATCCTGGGGACTGGGTCCTGGTGAAAAAACATGTGAGAAGAAGCTGCTTGGATGTTCGTTGGCGTGGGCCCTTCCAGATCATCTTGATTGCGAATACGGCTGTGAAGGTGGGAGGCCTGCCCAATTGGATTCACGCGTCACATACGCGAAGGGTTCCAGCACCTCGGGAAGAAATAGCTCCTCTCTCGGATAGACGTCCAACAGAGGACCGAGAAGCCATAGAGGGGGCTAGCCAAGCTGAAGAGGTGCCAGCGGAAGCAGGGAACGAGTCTGACCAAGCTGAGGACGGTCAGTACAACAGTGAAACAGACGACGCTACAGAAGGAGAAAGTAGCTGGGAGTACGAGTCAGACACTGACAGGTCTGACAGAGAGCGAGAACAGACAAGAAGGAGAAGGAGTAGAAGGGCACGTGGAGAAGCTAATTGGCCGCAAAGAAGGAGCTCTAGCCTGAGGTCAACTCCAGAGGTAACCCTTCCTCCAATATCAGAAGACTCAGACCCGGAAGAAGGTGCTCAGGGCGCTGAAGCACCGGACCGAAGAAGGTCAAGAAGAGTGCGTGTGCCTAACAGAAGATACTCCACACCTGAGTGGACATATCTGGCGACAAATGTCTGTGAAACAGGAGACAGGGAGGATCCGAGCGGTGGTGGTGTCCAGTTCTGAGCCCATCGTCACCGTGGAAATACGACTGTTGGTACCCGGAGTCGAACAAGAAGGGTCACTAACATTCATGCTCCCCAGACCTCCCCGCCTCAGCAAGTTAAAACACATGTTTCTTTCAGAATTGCAATTCCCCGACTTTGGTACAACGATAACAGCACATGAAGAGCACAATCTTCGTTTGGAAATACTGAACTTTGCTATCGAAGCTGCAGGTACAAACCTGATAGTAGACTGTTAAAGGACTTTGTAAATAAAGCGAGCAGAAAAAGAAGATTACCTAGCGCCCAGGAAGCAGAGAATATTAGGGAACTTCCCTTGAGTTGATGGAGAAGGGCTAGGGTTGTCTTTATTGAACTGTTAAAGGACTTTTGCGAAGAAGGTTGTCAGCTTCCAGTTGTGTGGATTCTAAAGACAAAAAGGATTAAAAAGAGACTGTAAAGGAACGAGAAGAAAAGAACTTTTTGCTAAGATAAGAGAGAGCTATATTGTCTGACGAAATGGAAGCCGGCACCCAGAACCGCAGAGCTAAATGTATAATAGGTACACTAATAGTAGGAGTGATAATATTGATAGCTTTAGTGGTAACAATTTCTTATGTAAAGGGACATGAGGAAGAGGCAAAGGTAACTGATGTGAAATCTGTAGAAACGCTTACACCTACTGTTGCTGGTGAGAAAAGGGAAAACATTCAAGAGAAAGCGTTATTAGCTGCAGAAGCCCGCAGGTTACACGTAGATGAGTCCCAAGGAGACTTTAGGTCAAATGCTTATGCTAAACTCTTATATGAATACGTGGATGCCATGGAGGTTAAGGACTGTTACGTCTGCATGCAGTTGCCGGCGTCTGTAGATGAAGGCATCAGATATCATCACCTCCCGCTGACATATGGCATTACATGTAGCTTACTGCTTAGTATATTTTATGAGAGAGATAGTTTTGAATACTATTTCTCCAACTATGATTCAGTGTTGCCAGAAGTCCCAAATTATAAGCAGATGAACAAATGGGACTACTGGAAGAGTGAAGACAGACTGGCTAAGTTCTTCATTCCTTGGATTACCTTAGATACTTCACATGCCCGTAGAAATAACCTGACATGCAAGGTGTCAGAAGTCGAGAAGAAGTTCATAGGGCAGGTGGATGATCGTTACAGGAGACAAAAGATTCTGAAAAAATCAGGACAATGGAAAACAGATTGGACCGAGGAAGAGAAGGCACATAAGAGAAAGGGTAGTAGTGGTCCAATAGCTTTAGATAAGGCGCAGAGAGGAAAGCTATGTCTTCACCGAGCCAAAACGTATTATGAAAATGTATACGTGGGAGAAGTCGACTGTGAACATGCTTTCAATATAGAGTACTATACTAAAGATTTCCTGAAGGGAATGCAAGTGATTCCAAATGTGTATTTTGTATGTGGAAGAAATGCCTACGTGAGACTACCTGACAACTGGTATGGATCATGTTACCTAGCAATTGTCTTCCCCAAAATATATCATGCACAAGACTTAGTGATCATCGAGGGTAAGACATCATCAAGGGGAAAGAGAGATGTAGGAGATGCAGAAATGGTTGGAGATGTCTTTGGAGCTATGTTCCCTCTTTTGGGAGTAATCCTTAATGATGTTAAAATTAGACGACTGGCAACAGTTGTCGACAGGTTGTCTGCCAGCACTGCTCAGTCCTTAATGCTGGTAGAAGGAGAGATGCAATCGATAAGGGCTATGGTTCTTCAGAACCGTCTTGCGTTAGATGTCCTACTAGCAAAAGAGGGCGGAGTCTGTAAGGCTTTGAAGGTCCAGGAATGTTGTACTTACATTCCAGACAATTCAAAGCCCCTTGAGAAAGTTATTAGGACCATAACTAATATTCACAAGGAGATCGAAGACTTGAGTAGAGAAAATGTCTGGGAAAAGGTGGGCCACGGAATGAGTGAAGTTGGAGGGTGGATTTCCACCTTAGGCAAAAGCTTTGTGTGGTATATACTAAAACCTATCATCATAATATTGATCTGTGGGATCATATTGTGGGGATTGGTGAGGGTATTCAAATGGTACAGAGCAAGAAGGTCAGAAAGGGCCCAAAGAGAGCAGCTGCAGAGATTGGCTGCCATACAAGATAATCAGTACAGGAGTCTGAGGGCTCTGGAAGCGCAGAGACAAATTATGCCAGCAATAACTGCAGTTTAAATGTTAGTGATGACCCCGAGAGGTCATCAAAGGGGGGAACTGAGAGAGCGCAAACTGACCTAAATGTATGAGTGCATCACACTTACCTGTAGTAAGCACAAATCATGAGGAGAAATGCCATGAGTGCTAATAGTATCTGAAATTATATTCTGAATGTATAGCTAATGTAGAGATTTAAGTAGAAGTGGAACTAATACAGAAATGTGTGACACTATATGATTTTATTAGATGTGATTATTCCTGAATCCATGTCGTGTAGCTGCGAAAATGTAAGATGGCATGTGGTTAAACGCAGAATGTGGTAGGCCTCAGGGCCAGAGCTAGAAAGGAAGGTGTTTCTTTTCACGACATAGATTGAAATAATGTTTTGGTCATTGCATTAATGGGCCATGATTTATAGATGTGTTTACTGAATAATAGAATAAGAGTATTAACATGCTTAATTAATGAAGAAGTTGAATGCTATAATCATTATGAGAAATATTGTAGGCCTGAAATGCTTTAACATTGATTTACACGTACATGTCTGGGCTGAGAAATGTTGCAAGCCTTTTTGGAAGTCTATCAGAGTTGGGTTCTTGGCTGCAGATGTCTGTCTGCAAAGGAAAAGGGGGGATCCAATTATAAATGAATGAATAGAGGTCTGTTCAGTAGACGGCCCAGACATGGAGGAGGGTTCTGGAATGTTTAAGGGGTATCAGCGGGCCGGAGAAGAGTCTGAGAAGCAAGGTCAACTCCAACGTATGAGGCCCAATACAAAGCAGCATGGAAAAAGCCAGAAGCTACACCACGTGAGGGGCGTCTCGCGAGGGGCGTCTCAAATGTTGTTGACTGTTTTTGTATTAGGGACAGCACCCCTGGGTGGAGTTAGAGCAGATACCTGAGGACCCTTTAGAGAGCGGATGGGTAGGCAGAGAGGGGTCATGACTGGAGAACTATAGGTTTTCACCAAGAGACTTAGAGTGAGTGACTTCCCTTGGGGGTCATTCACTGCTGACACCTTTGTTAGGTTGGGATTTGGTTAAGTAGGGATACCATCTAGAGCAGGGTAGGGACAGCCTAACCTGTGCGTTTTCCTCCAACTTAAATGAAGGAGAGATATGCGTCAATGCTGATAGCTTTATTATTCTTAGAACTTGTGTTAGTAATTTCCGTTGCTCGTCTGAGGGCTTTCAGAGAGCACATGTATGTAGTTGGACCTGTGTATCTCGTGAATCTCATTCTGAGATGCCTGTATTTGCAGCTTATCATATCTTTACAATAAACTTTTGAAAGCTAGAAGTTGTTTGTGATCTTTTGGAGCGGGGTCCTTTATTGGGTGAACTAGCTTGCTAATAGATGCACTTTCTTCCTCAAAGACAGGCAACAAAGGTTCAGTCGACCAGATCGAGGTTTGGATCAATAGTGATAAGGTATCGATCAAAATCTCGCCCTTCCAAGGTCTTATCGGGGATAGCAGACGTGACGTGAATGAAGTTGCACATTTTCAGCTGGGTGACTTTGTGATCCAGCAGTGCTCATGCATGTGATGGGTGATGAGAACAGCCGCCAGCCAGACTTATAACACAGGCAGGTGGTCTGCGGCCTCCCTGGGCCGCCCTGCCCTGGGACCTCCATGCTAAATCCTACTTTATTTTTAATGCACATTTGTTCAGTGAGTCCGCCAATCAACCCTTTGATCTTGGTGAACACCTGCCTCGGAGAGGGTGGTATTCAACACATCTGGATAGCTTGAGTCTGCTCTCACCTGAAGAAAGGGCATGCAGATGTGAGGCTCTCAGAACACCTCCCTCAGGTTATGGCTGCGGCAATGGCGTGGAGTAAAGCACGGGGAAGGGCTCGTAATATGGAGGATGAGGTAGATCACATGCAGTTAAAAAGCTATAAAAGTGCCCCTAAGGGAGTCTGTGAAATTCCATGGCAGAGACCCCTGCAATGTCTGTATTTTGTTTGTAGGTCTAGCTTGGCAATGCAGTTGTCTGCAAGACGCACTGGTATCAAGTTTTATTAATATGCATAGAATGGTGTTTGGCTCCACCCAAAGGAGAATACTGGTTCACCTCATGCCATTGGTTATCTGGTGTATCATTCCAGGAAGGTCTTACGTTTGAATGCAAAAGGGACTTTTTAACATATAAAAAGTACACTCGATCATTATGCTGTTTGCCACGTTAAGTTCTGTATCTCCTTTATACAGAGGTAAATCTTAACTGCCAGTTTTTCACAGCCCGGGTAAAGCCAACAGGACAGGCCTTAATGTGATAAACAGTATTTGTGCAAGTAAAGAGCGTTTGCAAATGCTCCTGTCTACATATGTTGACTCATTAAAGACAGACCTATTGGCTTTGAATAGTTTGTTTATAATGTCTCTCTCATTATTTATTTCTACCACTCCCCAGAGTTCTGAAACCTAAAGTATTGCAATGTTCCTGCACTTCAAATGTTCATTTTCGGGCTCTTTCCATTTGGCATGACTCTTTTGGATCCAAGCAGCATATCACACCAGTCGGGGGACCTGGAATTTTCCAGTCACTTTCTTCAGCTTTACTAATCATAGTTTGAGTTTAATGAATACAAGTCTCCAGCTTTACAGAATTAACTGCACTGATATGTCAACTGTAAGCACAAGGGTGTGGTGTCTGCAGGATAGGGGTATAGGCAATCCTATTCACCAAAAATATGGTACCTGCAAGACTATTTATTAGAGAATGCTTTATCCTGCTCTGTTTAACTGCTCTTACTCTGCCCTCCTCCTCTCCCAAACACCTCTCTAGTTGTGCTTGAACTGGAAACAAAGGGAGCAGCATATCTCAACTTAAGTCAAGACACTTAGGGGCATATTACCAACAAGTAGCGATATTTATCGCTAAATAGTCTTAGCGACGATTTTTTTACCGCTGCCTATCGCTGGATATGATAGCGGAGAAAACATGCTATTAGAAACGATTTTCTCCATTGTGCTAAAATATCCAGCGATAGCGGCGAAATGCGTGAATATCACTGAGAATACAGCGATATTCACGCATTAGCGACGAAATGCTCTTAGCCATGTTATCCACCTCCCATTGGATAACATGGCTAAGAACTGGTCTGAGCAGGCGTTGGTTTTTGGCGATAGCGGGAATATTTCCATCGCTACGCCTACCTTGCTAACAGGCGATAGCGACGTTAGCGACTGCTTTCAGTCGCTAACAGGTTGGGTACGCCCACTTTGCATGTCATTAGCGATAAATATCGCCGACAAGCAAAGCGGGCACCAAACCGTTCGCTATCGCCTAAAAGCTGTCGCTAACATCAGTTAGCGACAGCTTGCTAATAGAGCGATAGAATTATCGCCGCTTAGCGGCCAAAAATAGCCACTAAACAGCCGATAATTGCCTATCCCCACCCTTGGTAATATGCCCCTTAGCTCCTCTGCTTTCAGGTGCCCACACTACTACTTGTCCTGACCTAGGTGACCTTTGGAGCGGCACTGTGGCTATCCTGGCCTCCTGCTTGCTGCACACAGGAACGTACTGGGTGCCACTTGCAGCATCCAGTGCCCCAGCCTTCAATTTGATTACATTTATTGAGTCGTCCGTCGCTTGGTTAACTCTTAGATTTTAATGCTGTGGGAATGCAGAGAGAAAGAGAGACATTTGATGAATCAAAAAACCTGCTAATTGGTAATATGAGTTGCCTCTGAAAATGTGGTAGAGCTTGGACCCTGAGAAGATAATGACATTAAGGATCTTCACAGTGACCCATCGTAAATCATTTAGAGGTGGGCATAGGGTAGAGTTTATAGTGATGGAACCTCAGGGGATTCCACTGGTGGAAACCCTTAATCCTGGCAGTCAGGTTATAGTGACAATTCCCATCCTGTTAAGCACAGGGTAATCATCACTAGATCTTCATGCTCGAGTTCACCGTACCAAGCATAGTGGATCTAAAAAGGAAACGTCATCTATGGCCCCATGTGAATGAACAATACTCCATTGCACCAGGGGATTGTTTGTTTTACTCAAACTTCTGCATCAGGAGTATGTTTGTCTAAAGCAAATAGAAATGCAGAATACACCATACAACAGCCTTGTGTCTGCTCTGCATTCACAGAGACTACAGAGAAGTCATCAGTGCTGCAGCTCCAATATAGGTTTATAGATCTCTGCAAGCAGGCAAGGATCTTAACATTGGGCAAGCGGTGCTCCACCAGCACTGTGGAGGAAGTAGCCTCTGCTGACATGACAGGTTAGCGGGCCACCTGACAGAGGTCTAAATGCCTCCAAAGACTATTCTGATTAGAACCTGACTTTACAATAGCGCTCCATCTCAAGCTCCCCACCAATTGTTATTTGAAATTGGAACCACCACAATAATTCTTATATGATACCCTCCACATTAGAACTCTCATCCCATTGAGGGTCAGTCTTTTTCTGATATCAGTCTTTCCATCCTAAGAATGCAGCCCCAAGTCCTAGCATGCTGTTTCATCAGTCTGTTTATTGTGTGTCATTTCATTCTCAAGTGATCTGTTGTATGAACAGTATGTCCATCTTTGGATAGTGACATCTTCTTTTGCATTGCATTTATTGTCTTACTGCATCCATTATTTTTTAAACACTTTCTCAAGGAGAAAACTGCTAGTGGGAGTTCTGGAGTCTTGGTTATAGCACCACTCCTGGTTTACTTTTTTCTGACCTTATCCTGTCCATTCTTGCTGTTGCCCACTGTCTGTTTCTCTCTTTACAGACAGGGCCAGTCAAGGAACCCAAAGCAGCCCTGGCAAATGTAGTTAGACCAGAACCCGTATGGTGCATAGCGACTGGAGTGAGTAAGCCTGACAAACTACAAAGTGGGGCTTTGAGGGGCTCCTCGCAAGAAAATGTGGGGGGAAATGGTGCATTCTACAACACATTTGTCATTATATATTCAATTGGAGTAGCTTTTAAAACATAGTAAATTATGACCTTACTGTCAGGATATGACAGTCTGTGTTGGGGTTCTTCATTGATTCCCTCACTATCACCCTTCTACAGTGCCCCTCAGCTCTTCATAGCCCCTCTCTTACATATATTTAATGTGTTTTATAGTACCTCTCATCCCAGTGTAGGGTGTCGGAGCACTTTACATCAAACACACACACACACACACACACACACACACACACACACACACAGATAATGACTCATACATGTGTAAATCACTATATAGAAAATGTTACAAAAGCCAAAGGGGCCTACAAGGTGTAGGATTCATATGTCATCCATACTATTAGGCATTTTTTAAGAGTGCATGGTCTGGAGAAGCACAAACCCAGGATGATGGTTAGGGTTGACTTTAACAATAAGTTTCTACCCAAACAAACATTTTATTAGCAATATTAGGATACAGAAAAACTGGGACATAACATACCCTTCTGACCTGTACCATGCAGTTTGCATGCAGCTCTGAAGGCAGTTCATAGCTCTCTATGCTAGATTACGTTTGTAACTTATAAACTGCACAGTAACAAAAGAATCTCTGTGACAAAAGCAGTAATCCACTGAGCTATGCATATAAAATACTTTCCTTTGATGTGCATGGTACATGTTCTTTGCATCAGGTATAATAAACATATTTGCAAACTTAAATTAGTCAAAACTGCCACTAGACAGAACTCCCATCTCTCTACAGCAGGTACAATAATCACCAGAGTTATCTTGACACTTTCATTGTTGTCTGAAAACTGCTGGAAATACAAGAAACTTTGCAGTGCTTTTAAAAGTGCTGCACTGCTACAAAACCGGCCCCCACTAATAAAACCTGCCTTCCACCATTCCAGTGTCCTTGGGAAATGCTGATGCCTGGTAAGGCCAGTCTTGCTGTCTTTGCAGATAGTCCTGAATGCAAAAGGACATGTGCTTCTCTTAAGACGTGTTGCTGCATCACCCTTGAAGCCATCAGCTTTATGAAAGACAATAGAAGCTCCTCTTGCCATCCATTATAAAGGGGAGGTCTTGGCCAAGTTATCAGCGCCAATTTCGGTATTGTTTCGATCAGGATGTGGAATCTCTGAATTTGCTGTTTCCATGAAGGCTGAGAGCTGCTACTTGACCTGCTCCACACCGCCACAGTGAAAATGGTCCTGACTAACTGGAAGGACACAGCCAAGACCTCATACAAAGGCTGGCTTAACTGGGTGACGTACCTTAAAGGCGCAGATAACATTGCTCTGCAGAACTCACCCTGGAGGCCAGCAACCAGAGGGACCAGAGAGTCACTCGACACATACTTAGACTCTTACGAACCCCCTTGAATACATTCCAACTCCCTCGTCCTGCTTCCCCCACCTGGGGGGATAGGAGCAAGCGAGCCTGGAACGCTCTCACCAAATGCCGAAGAGAGGCTGGGGGGAAGCGGGGGGAGGTGGGGGGGAGGGGGGGGACCTTGTGGTCTGCCATTTCCGCCGCAGGTTAACCAGTGGGAAGTCAGATGACTATAACGCCAGTTAGACTCATCGCTACAGAGCCTTTCCCCTACCCTCCTTTCACCCCTTTCACCTCTTTCTTTCCTGTCTCTTTCTTTCTATGACCCTGTACCTATTTTCCCTGCAAGCCATGTAGAGAGGTTCAGCTAAACATATATCTCATGTACCTGTAATCACTGTAATACATATTAAGTTTGGCTAACCCTGCGACAGAAATCTATTGAATCTGTTAATTAAAAATCAATAAAATACTTTGAAATTTAAAAAAAGGAAATTTCAGATTTGAAGAGAATGCATCAACTTTAATAGATGTTGAAAACAAGTATAAACGATACGTTGGGGATAAAAGCACCAGCATTAAGGGAAAGTCAGAGAAGTGATTATCTTTCTCCTGAAATGAGTGATGGGGTTGATGGTTTTTGACAAAAGCCCTGAATTTTTTTTTTTAACAGAGTTTTATATAGCGTAAACTTGACCCGAAGGTATCGGGTATCAGAGCGCTTTACATAGCACCAGTTGTGTTACATGAGGACACATTCATTTTTGTTAGGCACAGGGAGATTAAGTGATTTGCCCAGAATCACAGGATGTTCAGCGTCATTGCCGAGACTCAAACCCAGTTCCCCAGATTCGAGGTCGACCACCCTAGCAAAACTGCAACGACAATAAATCATGAATTTCTTTCAACTGTGATTTAAAATATATATTTTGAACAGATAGCTTGTTATCATTATAGTTACTTCAGCCAACAGAACACAGCATTGCAGAATTGCTTCTTCTGAAGAGTGCGTCCTCACAAACTGGTAGAAGCCACTTTATCCTGCTATGAGCTATGTCTTTTAATGAAATATCGTTTCTGGCTTAAGCATTAAGACTGTCTAAACCAGGAAAGATAATTCAGTCGTAAGACTGTGTTATGCCAGAAACAATGCTGCAAACACAAAGGTAACACGCAATGTTAGTACATTTTGCCCATCTTTCCTGACATTAGGGAGTCTAAAGTCCAGCATACGGAAGGAACAATCTTTCACGAACAATTAATTTATGAAATGCAATTCATGGCATTCATATGGCCAATTAAATGTACTAATAATGAGATCTTTTCCACAGTCAAACACTCAGTATAAATTTCAGTGTGAAAGTATATATCTTGCAGTCACACAATTGTGAAGTGCCCAGTTGCTTAAAGAATTGCTAAGCTTTAATTTTGCTAAGCTTAAGCAATGTTTTATCAGGATGTATTTTTGTAATGATTTTAACTAATCAAAAACAATACATGTTTTACTTACTAAGCAATTCTTACTAAACTTGGAGGAGAATAGCAGTCTTCAGCTAGGTGGTTCTGATATATTTGATTAGAACTGTTGGTGAGGGGTGTGAAATATGTAAGTTTTAAAACACTTCTGGTCTACTTTATTAGTCAAGATGGGTAGATACTAGTGGTGAATTCTATTGTGTGGTTATTTGTCTTATTGGTCTTTTTTAGAGTTCTTGGTGCATATATGGAAGTAGCTTGCTGCCTTTTTTACACTTCTTAGTCTGCACTCTGGTATTGCGCTTGCCACAGGGTGTGGCAAAACCACCACAGATGTTCAGCTTGTCTGTAAGATAAGCAGGGCTATTGTTTGTTGCAGCTTTTTAAATGATGCAGCTGGTTTTGAATATGATGCAGACTGGCAAGGGCTGCCAATAGGGTTGTTTGTATCAGAATGGGGTTGATGTGATCTTATTTCGAGAGACCCATCTGTGTGGGAGGCCCTTAAGGGTTGTGCATGTGGAGGCTGTGAGGCCATCAAGCAGGGCATTACCACCATCCAGATGCAAGCATGCAAGGGCTTGAACAGCAGCTCTGAATGTGCTTTCTGGAAGCAACAGTTTCTTTGGCTATAAATGAGAGAGCTGGTACCAGGTCATCTTTGTGGTTTTATTGCTTGGCAATATGCTCCCAGAAGTTGAGGCTTGCATCCAGGGTGAATCCTAGTGACTTAGCATTCATTAAAATTTGGAGTTAGAAGCCATCAAGGTTCATGTCATTGAGCCAGTTCTGCACTGTTTCTTGTTTGTTGTTCTTTGCAAATGACAGTAATTCTGTCTTGGCCAGGTTGAGCTTTCGGTAGGCACTGGTCATCCAAGTATGGAAGATTTGCAAGCAGTGTCTGATGCGTTTGATGTCTCAAGCAGAGGAGACTTTCTGCTTTTGAACATTATCATATCAGTGAATCTTGATGCTGATATCTGTGAATCGAGCACAAGTTAGCTCGGTGTAGAGGTCGAAGATAACAGGGGACAGTATGGAACCCTGGGGGACTCCGCAGGTAATATTTATCTTTGGGGCCTGGTGGAACAAACAAACTGCTGTCAGGTGCAAAGATAAGAGAATACCAGTGAATGATGTTGCCGGAGATCCCATATGAGATTCCACGGTCGGTATGAGGCTGGGAGGGTTGACTGTGGCAAAAGCAGCTGAGCAGTCCAGTAACATCAGGAGGCACGGATTGTCTTCATCTCTGGTCAAGAAGGCATGTCTACAATGTGTAAGGCAACTATCTCTGTTCTGCAGTGTGATCTGAATGAAGCCAGGCTATTGGTCATGCAGGAGATGTTTAGCATCATTTAACATGTAATCTTGAAGTTGACTATTTCTTCAACAATCTTGCTGCTGAATGGTAGGTAAGTGATGGGCACGTAGTTGGCAGGGTCATCATGGACTAATATAGGTTTCTTTAGGAGTCAGAGGATCAGGCATGCCTGGGAAGATGATACAAAAGGGGATGATGGACGGAGCGTTTCAACAAATCAAACACTCACCCCCAGTCAACTGATCTGGGTTTAATCCATCACCATTCTTTAGTTCACTCAGCCACCCCAGTTCAGACATGGCTATATGCAAATCAGTCTGACCCTGTGCCTTATGGGAACAGTCCAGCCCGAACTGCCAAGCCATGTCTTCCCTGGACCGGAAACAAGCATCTTGGGACCGGTTTTGGATTCATAATCCTCATCAGCCAGGCTATCTTGAATCCAGTGGCCAAGTGAACAAGGGACTCACGTCTGAGCATACCCTGCCACACTGATTTGCATATAGCCATGTCTGAAATGGGGTGGCTGAGTGGGCTAAAGAATGGTGATGGATTAAACCCAGATCAGTTGACTGGGGGTGAGTGTTTGATTTGCTCAAATGCTCCGTCCATCATCCCCTTTTGTATTGCTTTGTTCGTCCTAAGTGTGGCAGGGTATGCTCAGACGTGAGTCCCTTGCTCACTTGGCCACTGGATTCAAGATAGCCTGGCTGATGAGGATTATGAATCCGAAACCGGTCCCAGGATGCTTGTTTCCGGTCCATGGAAGACATGGCTTGGCAGTTCGGGCTGGACTGTTCCCATGAGGCACAGGGTCAGACTGATTTGCATATAGCCATGTCTGAAATGGGGTGGCTGAGTGGGCTAAAGAATGGTGATGGATTAAACCCAGATCAGTTGACTGGGGGTGAGTGTTTGATTTGCTCAAACGCTCCGTCCATCATCCCCTTTTGTAATGCCTGGGAAGATTCCTTGAGTGACAGGGGCATTGATAATGGTAAGTAAGGGTGAGTGGGCATTCTGAGAGAGAGTTTTGATGAAGGACAAGCGTAAAACATCACCTTCATAGTAAGCAACTTTGAGGAAGTTAAGCAACTTTAGGAGTCAGAGGATCAGGCATGCCTGGGAAGATGCCTTGAGTGACAGGGGCATTGATAATGGTAAGTAAGGGTGAGTGGGCATTCTGAGAGAGAGTTTTGATGAAGGACAAGGGTAAAACATCACCTTCATAGTAAGCAACTTTGAGGAAGTTAAGCAACTTTAGGAGTCAGAGGATCAGGCATGCCTGGGAAGATGCCTTGAGTGACAGAGGCATTGATAATGGAAAGTAAGGGTGAGTGGGCATTCTGAGAGAGAGTTTTGATGAAGGACAAGCGTAAAACATCACCTTCATAGTAAGCAACTTTGAGGAAGTTGAGCATGCCAGCGAGATCTGCAAGAGAAACTGCTTTGAAGGATGACCATTGCAAGATTCTATGGGAAGGGGTCGGCGTAAAAGATGAAGCAGGTTTTGTGACTTGAGTATGCTGACGGATTTTATGTATTTTTTCACTGAAGAAGATGTTGATGGTATTGCACTTTTTTGTAGAGTAAGAAATATGAAGGTTCAGTAGAGGGTTAATTGATAGTGTTGGTATGGTAATTGGTTGATCTGATAAGCTGACTGCATGTTGTGTGGAGGGACTTGAGTACCCTGGGGTCATCTGAAGTCCTTGTTCTGTCTAGAGGTCTGTAGATGAGATGGAGGGTGGCGGTCTAAGTTGCAGATAGAGGGAAATGGAACGTCAGAAGCTCCATGGAGTTGTCTTACTTTATTACTTGGAGTGCAGGACCAGGAGAACTTAAGAATGGTGGGGTGGCGCCTCTCTGCTGCCACTCAATGGATGCTGTAGCCTTTGAGGAGAAGGACATCTAGGATGTGCAAGGAAATAAGGGCAACCCATTTTTCTGTGAATAAAAGGGTGTCAAGTTTGTGATAGGTGATGAAATCTGTGATGCATGATGCATGGAATACTTCAGAGCGAACACTAATGATACTGAGTTGAAATGTGTGTTCTGTAGTTTGAGGTTGGGTGGTAGTTGTTGTGATATGAATGAGGTTAGGTCTATGTGTTATACAAATGCTATGTGAGTGTTTGGGTATTCTAGATCTGGGTGTGATAGTGGGAATTGTCAGCATGGGGTAATGGTTGAGGCATATGTATATATCTTATCTTGTACGTTTCAGTGGAATTATGGTCCTGGCCCTTCCTGGCCCTCACAGTGGCAAACAGGCATTGCCCTTTTCGGTGTCATTCCTGTGCTGGGGACGCCAGTTCGATGTGATGGACTTAAGAATTTATTGAGATATGGAGGAGCCAGGAAGTGATGTCAATTTCTGTGCAGATGTGCAGATAGATCACGGGGAATGAAATCCTCTTGACTGGCTTTTTTTAAGAGTGTGTTTGGTGCGAAACCAGTGAAGACACTTTCTGTGCAGATGGACGATGGTAAATGAACTCTTCTTGCCTAACATCTTCTTTTAAAGAAGATGGTTTGGCAGGACACTGATTATGTCACTTCCTGTGCAGATGGATGATGAGAATGCAGTGATGTCTCTTCCTGTGCAAAAGGCCAATGAAAAAGTCATTTTGCTTAGCTTCATTATTCAGAAGTGCCTACACAAACAATGTCTTGCTGCCACCAGAGTGCCAAAGCATTCTAAGGGAAGCCTTTTCTTCAACATAGAAAGTGCATTGCATTGTGGAGATACAGAGCCAAGAGCTACCATGTCAACTTTACAATGAAGCTTGACAAATGTGTTTTCCAGCGCTATAGACAATGACCAACAATGCATTAACTTGTCCCTGTTAATTGTAAACCCAATTTATGTTGGTAAGTACTGACAAACTAACACAAAGCACTAAGTGGCCCTACCAGCAGAAGAGGAGTCCACTTTGCTGTATCATCCTTTCACTAATTTCACAAAAAGAGGAGACTAGGAGTTGGATCCCCACAACCCTTTTGATGACTGTGACTACCTCTGGGTGGATTATTTATTAGATTAACTCCATAACCGCTTAATGTATGTAACCAACATGAGGGGTCAGACAATGAGCCTTTTTGTCCAATGTGGGTGTTGTGCAACTGAATCAGAATATTTGTGTTTTATGGTGGTGTGTTAAATATTTGTGATTGTCTCCTCTTTTTGTATTTTGTCGTTTTCAATGTATGTTTCGGGATGTATGGCAAAGAAAGGCTTCTTTAAAATGCTCTAAAATATTTTTACTATTGATTAAATCTGCTTCTCAATGGTAATTCATGGCCAATTATGGTACAACTATATTTAGTGGATCTATCCCTCCAGTACTCTATTGTGGTTGGATAATTGATGATCTGCAGAGGTCCTGTGGGGTTATATAGGCAAACCCTCTTTATTTTGATTCCAGTGGAAGATGCATGCTATCCAAAAGCCCACTAACATAACATCTTATAATTGTCATCTGCCACATATTTTCTGACATTGTCACATAATACTGTTCATCAATTCTTTTCAATTAATGCTGCATGTGATTGCACTGGAGTGAACTTATTTGCTATTAATGTCTCATATCACATTCTTTGCCAGAACACCTCTCTTCCCATACAAGCCTTATGCAAGTGCTCATAGCCAAAGAACCCTTCAACCTTTCTATTACTGTTACACTGCTGATGATAAAGTGATGTCCACAGAAGAGATAGTTGTCAGCACTCTCATAGTGGGTTGGTTTGATAGCCCACTTGTACTTGTTATAATTACGACCAAATATTCATTATGTGTCTTTTTAGTAATAATCAGTCATTTATTCCATGTTTACTGTTATGGACTAATTTCCTAACGTCTCACGTCATTCAAGTGCTTTTCAAGCACGATAATTTACCCTCCAATAGGAATGTATTAAGATTGTCAATTAACTCATGATGTGCAAGATAAATATATAATATGTGGGATGGTGTTGTTTTCTTTATAATCTTCAATAGCATTTTTCTTGTTGCAGCATGTTCTGACATCAGAAAGCACATGTAATAAGAGCTTAATGTCGCCACTCTCTCGTAATAATTGATTACACGTGAATGATGATTCTTCAGTACCCTTCTTTACCAGCATCACAAAGCAAAACATAAGGATCCCTCAGAAACTATGAGAAAAGAAGGTGACTGCACTAAGCACACACTGTTCATCAGAGCAAGGAAGAAAATGCAAACTCCTACCTCCTCCAGCACACAGAGACTGTACTTGTGTGCTAGCACATCATCTCGCTCACATATTCTGCAGCCTCCTCACCGTGACAGTAACTCAGCCTGTTAGCACAGAAACCTCCTACTTCTCACAGAGGGTGGTGATGCAGCTCTGCCTCCCAAGATAGTAGCAGCAGCCCAAGCTAAGCTGCACATGCAAGCCTCAAGACCGATCATCAGTGTTCATAAGCTTCTATAAAAAAAAGTCATATGAAGATCATCCAGGATTTTTTAACATGACTTACTTTATTTTCAAACATGAAGCTGCGTAATAGCTTTGCCAAGGGATATATTGTATTTTTGCATGGAAAACATATGTTTCATACCTGTAAAGATACCGGTGTCAGAGGTGACATCATCAGACAGTTTTGCTAACTAACAACATGTTGTATTTTGTGAGTGGTCAAATTCCCTATTCCCACTCCAAACAGAACAATGGTATGGAATGTGATGGACTCTGAAGATGTCAAATTTACCATTCCCACTCCAAACCGAACAATGGGATGGAGTGTGATGGACTCTGGAGATGTCAAATTTACCATTCCCACTCCAACCTGAACAACAGTAGGGAAAGTGGTGGACTTTGGCAGAATCAGATTTACTATCCCCACTCCAAACTGAGCAAATGTATGAAAAGAGTTGGACTTGGAAGAGGTCAGTTTTACTACTCCCACTCCAACCTGAACAGCAGTCGAGAAATTGTTGTTCTTTGAAGGGGTAGATTTACTATTCATATTCCAACCTCAACAGTGAGGAAAATGTTGCATTTTGGCAGGGTGCTACTTATTATCCCAAACCTACCCTGATCAGCAGTAGAAAAAGTTTGACTATAAAATATTCAATTTTAAATTGACAATCCTAAATATTAGAAATTAAAAAAATACAATTGCATAAAATCTAAATATAAAACATCCAAAAATATATTGGTAAGCATTTGCTACCTCTAAAATTCAAAGAGAAACAAAATCAAATTACATAAATTCTAACTAAACATAGAAATAAAAACTATTGGAAGTGTGTTATCACTAAAGCCATGTCAAACAAAATACATACATTTTTTTATTTTATTTATTCATACCAATAAAAACATGAATTCAAATTCACAACATAAAAATATTGAATACAAAAATATCAGTAAAACTTCCGAAAAATAAATAGAAATACCTATACAAAACAGAAAAATTAGCAGTAAGTTTACAATAGTGGAACTCCTTTGTCCCAACCTATGTGAATCTTTTCATGGGCTGGTGTGAGAAGGAGGTAGCCTGGTCAGAAAAGAACGACAACATAATGAATCATGTGATAATTAAGGACCCTATTTACAAAACATTTTTGTGGTCGGAAATGACCCAATCGGACAAAAAGCAAAAAATGCTTTTTCATAAGTGCAAATGCAAAATAAAGATTTGGTAACTTGTCATTTGGTTTAGCAATTCAGTATTTGGGGTGTGTTTCGCGTGTCCCTTACAAATACCAAATTATAGTACAATGTATGAATGTTTTGCAACCAAATTACGGTCGCTAAACATTCATTTTTATGGACTACTAAAATATAGCAGTAACCATTCGCAAGTGGAAAAGGGTCCTCATGGGACCTCTTCCCTTTTGAGAATGTAAAATACAGACCACTGTCCACTCTTAAAAAATGAAACTTCAAAGTTTTCAAATGTAGGCTGCACAAGATGCATGGAGGCTTGGGCGCAGCTGAGTGATGCATCCCTTCACTGCCAAGCATGGCAGCCAAATCTGCAAAATCAGTTCCTGCACAAATACTGTACAAATACTATTTTGATTCCTTTGAAGCACACTGGACTACTTCCAAGTTTTTTTTGTAAAAAGGGAGAGCACTGATGGAGCGGATTAGTGATCAATTAAAAAAATTGCCAAAATAAACACTAATTTTTCAGGTCTACTGAGATTAATGTGTTTGAGATGGCATTGTAGATGAGAAAGTGAGATTGCTAAGCCTCCCCAAAAGGATGTCTTGCAGTCTTGGCAAGAGATGGGTAAATATTTATATTGGACAAAGCTGACAGCTGTGTAGTAGGGTCATAGCATTCGCTGTTTTACCCTATGTGGAAATAAATGAAATTTTAAAGAAGAAAAGAACAGTGGAATTGTGGATACAGGTAAAATGTTCAGCTTAATCCTAGCGGTAACCTTGCCTAAGTGTTCCCAATTTCTGGTAGATTAGCACACCAAGGCTAAGGAAGATTGAGTAAAGTGTCAAGGATCACACAATTTGATCGAATGGGGAGACCAGGAGTAGAAGAACTCTAGCCTCTTGGTTCTGCTTCTTTGCTCCTCCTCTGAATCGATCTCTGGAATTTGGTAGTCCCTAGTGGTGGTGGCATCTAAATTGAGTTTTTGATTTAAATTCCTACAGTCCCTTGTACAATGGTTTGCACAGTTGTCAGCTTGGAATGCAGGGGGGTTCATTTATCCTGCTTTCACTGGATTGAGAACACAACTGTTTCGTCTTTGACCGGTGTAGGGAACATTTATTCCATTATTGTTTGAAACGTCTTATAAATCAATTTGGTGTCTGAGTTATGATTCCCAAAACAAAAGGGATTCAAGTTGCAAAGTGTTCATTGCAAGGATCGTTACGTTTTCGTCAAAACCTAAAACGATTTGCACGTGTTGCAATAGCTACAAACAGAAAAATGTCAGATCTAGAAGACTTTTTTTTAGGAAAAATTAACTTGTAGAATTATCTTACAAAAACACATTTTTACAATGTATTCTTTTGCCGGGGTAGTTTTGTTTGAAAAAAAATACAACATTTGGCAAACTTTGCCAAGTTGTAACACTTTCCAGCTACAGTCCAAACTTAGCTACAGATGACATCAGAGCACACGCCACAAACTACTGCAAGGAACACACGAACCCACGACTCTATTTGCCGCACCGATGTACACTTTAAATACATTGACGGGATAATCACATGAAATTTCAGGCTATATTATCCATAACTGTTAGGCGTGAATAAAAGTCCATGCAGGGAGAAGTGATGTGTTCACTTTAACAAGGATGCATTCATGTTGCTGTCTCAATTCACCAAACAAAGGCATGTATCGTTTAATATTCCGTAATCTTTATTGGTTGAGTAGGTTTGGCTAAGTAATGGAAAATGTTTGTTAAAAATAGTGGAGTCGTTTATTCCACGGGACAAGCGGCTCGTTTACGAGGTCGCTGCTCTCTGCCCTGATGCAATCGAATAATGGAAAAGTTAGGGCCGGCGCGAGGCACACTGGTACAGCGCGGATGCTTTGTGCATTCCAGCCTCTTCCTGGGAGGCTGCTTTGCATAGCCGGGAATGCGAATAGTGCGTCCGGTGCGTGTTGCTGCATAATGAGTGCGTCGCCGCATCCGACCTAACATACGTCGGCCACAAATACACAGTATCATGCGCTGTGATGTCGAACCCACAACCCAAACGCCAGTTTGTTGAACTGTTTGTGCAAAGCATTCTTGGCATCCATTTAGTGAACCCGACCTTTTGTTCTTACAGTAAGATATGACAAACTGGACGACAGAGACTTTACACTGAGTTCTTTTGGATCCAGTGCACGAATATTTCTTCTGACGTTGCACCTGGTGTTTTATACCAAAAGATGCAAGGAACACAGTAAAGTGCACCCCTAGAAAATCCTTGCAAATTCTATCTGCACATGATTACCTCTAAACAAGTGTGCCAACACGTCATTCGATGACTGATGTAAATTTGAGATGTGGTCGGCTCCTACATTTCTCAATACCATATGTTTGGAAACTGATCAACTTGCCTTCAAAGCGCAAAGTGATTGATTAGTTAGATTGAAGCGGTAAAAAACTTGGGGGCCTTTTTATAAGAAATTGGCGCAGCACAGCAAGTGACCTTGCTGCACTGCAGTGCGTCACTGGGCAAGGCAAGGAATGTGCCTTATTTACAAGGATTGTTTTTGTGCAGGAAGGCATACCTTCCTGCACAAGAACAATCCAGAGAGGCATATTTCTATATCTATTTGTGCTGCAGCCGCACACGTACAAAGGGGCAGTAACAAGGAGAAAGATATTTCTTCTCATTACATGTGTCCTAGGGAGACATATCTTTTTTGCTCATTCTAAGGTTTACACGGTCTTGTAAATCTGGTAATGCATCAAAAACCATGGGAGCTGCATGGGAACACCCACGCTATGCATTTCCAGGGCAGAGTAATGCAACGCACCACATTTCTCCAGATTGTTGGAGCCACTCAAAGTGGCTTTGGGTGGTTCAAACATCTGACTTAAGGTTTGCGTCGCTCTTGCACGACGTTGCGAGGTGCAAGAGCGACACAAACCGGGTCATAAATATGGCCCACGCTTTAAAAGGACAGATTCAAACATCAGCCTCATAGGAAACCTTGACACCCTCCTGAGAACAGAATGCGTGCCTTCTCTATCATGCTGTAGAACAAGGCTACTTTTAGGGTTCTAGATTTGAACTCATGAGTACACCGGTCTCCAGAGGGAGGATGTGTACTGAGTGCGCTGCTCCCCCACTATAAAAGTCCCCCTACCCTGTGCTGCAGCAAGAAGATCTTTGTTTGTTAAATTCATTGCTCTAAATCAAAGGGCTCTGCCCAGAGTGGTATAAAATGAATATGACACACACTTGCTGTGGGTTCCAGCGCCTTGCTCACTCTGTTTACAAATAGGTGGTGAACCTCTCTCAGAAGGAGGCACTGCTATATTTTCATAAACTATATGTCTACCTTACGAGTTTTCTTAATTTTGAACTCTATACCACATTTTCAAAAATGCACAACAAAAATGGATCTGAGGCAAACGGTCACATAAGATATTATTAATGAACACATGAACTAAGGATCTGGAATTTACCTTTAACAGAATTGTTATAAAGAGAACCAGAAAGTGTTCCATTTCTCAGAGCCTGATTTAAAACACTACAGATCAAGCGACCATTTCAGTGAATTCCTCATTCAAAGCATTAGATGTTTGAAGGAGGATGGCTCATCTCATGAATGAATGTCTTCCTACACTCTAGCAAGGACCCACATTGTCAATCTTCCTGCAAGATTAGGAGTACTGCAATTTGTCATTTTGAAATCTAGGAAAGTAGGAATACATTTCAGTCTCACAATCAAGGGTAGCGATAACAGGTTCATGAATATTTAGAAACGTGATCACTGTTTCTGCCTATTAGACGCAACAGATAGGACTTGCTCGCCAGTAAAAGTAATACATTCAGACTACCAAAGGATTTAAGATCTGTATCTTATTTCATAGCAGAGCCTTAAAGTTAGAGTTTTCGCATGCAGGACCTGGGTCACTCCGTAGAGATCACGTTCTCAAAACCATGACTGGAGTGGCAGGTAACAGAATGACTATGAACTTTCCCTTGTTAGTAGTGAACACCAGGGAATGTTCTTTTTTCAAATGTGGTATTGTAACTGTTTGGTTCCCTGTATGGCTACATATCAAAGATACAACTGTGCATTTGATGCATATTGGTGCAGAGATGCTGTTGCAAACTATCAGGAGCGTAAGAAAGTGTTCCCCATCTGGCGTTCATCCCCTTCAGCACTGCCAAGTGTCCCTCTAAGATGAGGGTTGTATTTACAATAAATTCCAAAGTCATCTAATAGTAGAGCGTTACATTTTGAATCCATCACATCAGTGGTGTTCATGTCTGTAATGCCACCTTGTTCAGAAAAGTAAACTTTCAGGAGCCCCATTCACTTGATCTGTCAAACTAGCTCAGGACCCTGCCATCAAAACTCATACATTTTACTGAGATGTTAATAGGAGTCATGTTATTAACTGTATAAAGCTATTACCAGATCTAGTAGGTCCAGAGGACAGCAGTTCCTCTAATACGGAGTCTGGAAGTCAGATTATTTAGAACGAAGAGGACGGTCTCCGCAGTAGTCTTTGCCTTCATACCTGGCCAAACACAGCTCCATTATGTAATCCATAAAGTGGAAGGGTACAATAGGTTGAAAATTATTATGAGATTTGAGTCAATGATTTATTTGTTTCAGCAAGGGTGACACAAATAATTTTGAAACATTCTCGAAATATATCTTGAGGAAGAGATGCAGCTACATGTTTATGCCAATAAGGACAACCAATATAGGCTACAGCTAAGAAGACAGGCTTTGGATTGTATGCCACCCAATAGTAAAAGTTTTTTCTTGTGACTGAAACAGTAGAAAGAATCTATACAAGCAAAAGATACAAAGAACCGACAATTTGAAAACAAATTGCTCACTTATCCCCAAGTGTAAATCAAAGAGATGGATGCTCTTTCAGCACGCTTGTGGCTATCAGTGCAGGGCACGTTTAGGCATATTTCAGACATGAAGATGTTCCCAAAGTGCCTTGCAGTGACTGCAGGACCTTTCAGGGAGCTAGGGGCTAGGGGCTGAGGTGTTTATTGCCTAGATGATTTTCTTGTCAGGGCTTCTTCGCTGACCTAGATCTGCAAGAGTCTAAGTAAAGACTATGGATATAGCACATTTCCTTTATCTTAATGTGAGCAAGAAGCATCTGACATTAAATTTAAATATTAAAGTTTAAAATATTAATATACTAAATAAATACCACATTAAACAAATATATAAAATAAAATACATACAAATACACAGTTCAAAAAATTGAAACAGTTAAAAAATTAATAAAAATAACCTTAATCAAAAATATTATAATCTTTTACATAATAACAAAACATTATTAAACATATATATATATATATATATATATATGAAACAAACACTTTTCAAAGAAAAGAGAAGCGGCCACACGGGGAGTTTGGGATCAGGTAGCCGTTTAATTCAAAAGTCCAGGTAACGGCGGATGCATTTCGGCTAACGAGCCTTCCTCAGCGCCTCACACCTAAACGAGTCAGTCCCAAATAGTTACCTTCTGTGATTAAATATCCGCAGGCTCGAGTTCCCTCCCCTTAACGCGTTCTGCGCAGCCTTTGTAGTCCGTGTTGATTGTAGCGGACTCCAAATCCCAGCATACTCTGTCTCGGCATACCTGGGTTGCTGGTGTAGGGGAGTGGAGCAAATGTAGTTTGTGCCTGCACAGGAGGGCGGGGTGGTCGATGGTCAATGAACTCCACAGTGCCTGTCCCTTGTCCCCGATAACTGCTGCGCCCTTCCTCCCAGGTAAGTGATGGAAACAGTGGCGGTCAAATGCGAGACTGTTTGCCAATTGAGATGAAATACCTCAGTCTGTTTCCGCTTCTCTGAGCTTCTTGGCGGACTCATGGGAATATCGATACCTCGATTGTTTTTGTGCTGCAAGCAGCGTGTTGCCAGTGAATCCCATAGTCACTTGATTCTGCAGGGCCTGCTTTCCTGCGTTTCTGGCTCCGCAGACAAATATGAAACAAACACTTTTCAAAGAAAAGAGAAGCGGCCACACGGGGAGTTTGGGATCAGGTAGCCGTTTAATTCAAAAGTCCAGGTAACGGCGGATGCATTTCGGCTAACGAGCCTTCCTCAGCGCCTCACACCTAAACGAGTCAGTCCCAAATAGTTACCTTCTGTGATTATATATAATATAGAAATGCTAACATACATAATAAATGAAAAAGAATAAACTAAAAATGGTATACATTATTTAATTTTATAGATATCTAAAAAAAAACATTTCTAATTTGGACTAAGCAAAAGTAGGGAAAGTGTTAGACTTTAGATGGATAAGATTTACTACTCCCATTCTAATCTGAACAACTTTAGGAAAAGTGTTGGACTTAGAAGTGGTCAAATTGACTATTTCCAGTCCAAAACAAGCATTAATGGGAAAAGTCTTGGACTTTAAAGGGGCTAGATTTACTATTCCCACCCCAACATCAGCAAAAGTATTGGACTTTCAAGGGGTCAGATTTACTATTTTCATTTCAATCTTAGCAAAGTAGGGAAAGTGCTGGACCTTAGAGGGGGCAGCTTTACTGTTACCACTCCAATCTGTGCAACATTAGGGAAAGTGTGTTGCTATGGAGGAGTCAAATTTACTATTTTCACTTCAACATAACCAAAGTAGCAAAAATGTTGGACTTTGGAGAGGTCAGATTTACTACTGCCACTACAATCTATGCAACAATAGGGAAGGTGTGGAACTTTGGAGAGGTTTGATTTACAATTCATAGTCCAATCTGAGCATCAGTAGGAAAAGTGGCAGACTCTGGAGGGGTCAGATTTGCTATTCCTACTCCTAAATTCTTTTAATAAAACTTTATATATAGAGCAAAAAAATATATATATCTTTCAAATAAATGCTGTCTTTAAAGGTAGAACAAATACATTAAAATGTAGTCAATAAAAATTGAATATTACAGAATAAAGATTATTAAGAAAAATAAAATGTATTTTCAGGTAAAACACTTTCCACCCTACTGACCTAACAAAATGAATATGACAATAATAATAAAGAAATCATATTAAATGATAAATTATCAAAATGACATTAAAGGTGAAATACAACCATTAAAATTAGTAAATATAATAAATATACTAACACAATTTAAAAATAAATACATTCATCAAACAATCAATAAAAATAATTGAATACCAATCAATTCATTAAGTTACAAAGTCGATTTTCAATTAAATAAATAGGTTACATAAAAAATAAATATACATTAAAAATAATAAATTACATATTCAAAAACTCCACACCTTATTCCTGTACTGCTCAATAACCCACTTCTAAAGTTCAAAAAGATTTTATTAATAAAATACAAGGTGTCACAACATAGTTCATCATATTAAATGCATGTTATACAAATGAAAAAGCTACAATAAAATTAATGAATCGGGCTCAAGGATAGAATTAAAAATAATAAAACATTAGAAGCAAACCATGTAAAATTTTTAATTATCAAATATTCTAGGAACGGTTATGGGGTTCAAGGGGGTTTTGAGACTTCTTGTTCAATTGGTTGTGATAGAAAAGAGCGGCTGGCACATGCATCTATACATATTGTGACAGGTGACCATAAATCTAACCATTTCAATGCCATATGGATAGGGTATACAAAGGAAGTGTCTAACCTGTGACCACTTCAACATTAGCTACACACTGGTCAGAAAAACACCATACAATAGCGCAAATAAGATTTCAGATCCTTGAGTTAGTGCCAGAGAAATCTGGTGTAGACACGAATAAAAGATTACTCAAAAGGGAGACATTCTGGATAAAATGATTGGGTACAATGACCCAAGGTGGTCTCAATGACCGAATGGAAATGAGTTGTTTCTTATAATTGAACCTGTATACATTCAGAGCGTAACAATATCTTTTGCACTTTATTACACATTTGTTTCTGACTTGAACTTTTTCTTTGAATTTTTCTCTAATTCGATTGAGTCACATCATTATAAGGGCTGCGCGTGTTATATCACGATTCAATGATTATGTGATTTGAGTTGGTAGAACATATGAGTGTTGCCGTTTCTGTAACGTGTATGGTCATCATTGATTGGCTTAAATTCATAGGCTGTGCGACATTGGATTCTGAAGCAATTGTAAGTAGCATGACATTGTAGCAATCACAGACTATCAAGTACAATGACTACGGAGATTAACTGGTGGTTATTCGTGGTTGTTTCTTATGTTTCTTTGTTTAGGACTTCCGTTGATTGTCTTCTTAGTTAAATACCCAGAAGGGTGATATTATTTTTTCATTTGGAGTAAGTAGCATATTCAGATATTGCACATTGGGGTGTTTCTAATGGGGTGGCTTTTCACTAAATTTCTTACTGTTGAATACGCTCTTAAACTACAGAAGGTTAATTACTGAAGAAACATCTTGCAATTGATATGTTAATCGTCCAAATGTATTGTTTTGGGTTATGACAGTATGCATACATGGGTTCTCAAACTCTGCTGTTTAACAAGCCATTTGATATTGTCAGATTGAATTAGAACATACTTGTGGATCCTTTCAAATGTGCTGATCGATTTGCTTGTTCATATTTTGGTTTTTTAGTGTTGCCCCTTACGAAGGGACTACATCAATGTCCGAAATGCATTGGGCCATCAATATCTACATTGATTGATGAAAATCATCATATTTTGTGTTTCGTAATTCAAATTATGTATTGTATTCATGATTTTTTGTTTCATCTATGTTTAAAAAAATATTTTTGAAATTGAATATTTAAAATCATTCAGCATTGTGAAGAATAAATTGAAAAGAATGGAATCAGTGGTATAAATATGGTTTAGTTTCTTTTGAACAATTTGTAAATCAACATTAGAAGTGCATACCTGAGTCTAGCAGGCAGTTCAGCAAGCTAGCCCTTCCTTTCAGTAACCTGTGATTATGGCATATTATATTAATTTCTTCAAAATCTGTTACAGGGCATGGTGATATGCTATATGCCGCATATAGCATATCACCATGCCATGTAACATATTTTGAAGAAATCTTTCCAATTTGCTGTGATTAAGCATGGGCGTAAAATCCGCTCCGCTCGCGGATTTTTCGGATTTTCGGCAAATTCGCAATCCGCGAACGCTCGCGAATTTGTCGAAAATCCGTAAATCCGCTCGCGGCGGATTTTTTGCTTGGTTGCGGCGCGCGGCGTGGTGCACGGCGTTCACTTTCCGTCATTTTAGCGTTTGCCGACTTGTTTTTCTTTGCGAGTGACGCGCCATTTTAGATCTTGCTGCGTGTTCCCGCGGGAGTTTGTCGCCCGCGAATACGTACTCGCGGCTTGCCACCTTGCACAGCACACCTCGCGAGAGTTCGCAATTGCGAACACGTAGTTGCGGCGGAAAGGAACAATCTCGCACTTGCGAAATAGAGATTTTGCAATTTCGCACAAGAAAATCACCAGCAAACAGGATAAACCTTCAGAAAATTATGATTTTTATCAGAATCACTCCTCAGGTTGACATTTGCATGGCCTTTTTTTTTGCAAGGAGTCCATTTTGGGGGGGGGGAGGAAGGAAAGGAAGTGCCCCACAGTCTCCAACTTCCTGTTCCTGTCCAGCAGGCTCCTCCCAGTGCTTTGTCCATCTCCTGGTCACTTTCATTTGGATCTGGAGCTGGAAGGATTACTTTTTGTGGGTGCTGCTGGATATTTGGATTTGAGGCCTTTTTGACTGTCTTTGGATCACTTTTGGATTAGAAATCAACTTTCACAAGTAAGTTTGTTTGGGGCATTACAGTTGCTGCAAGTACAATTTTGGAACTTTTTCAGAAAATTAAATAAATTATATTGTGGGTAGCCACAGTATCCAGTAGGACCAGGGTTGGTTATGGGTGCATGATACAACTGTTTTGTTGAATTTAAACACCATTGAGGCCATGGATGGGCTGGGATTGTGCAGATTTTATTGTTTTTTGTCGTTTTTTTGGGCCTGCTGGTGTGGCCCTTTGCCCAGGGGTGGTGAGTGTTGCATGGGCCTAGTGTTTCTGAGGGGTGTCTTCTTGAATTTAAACACCATTGAGGCCATGGATGGGCTGGGATTGTGCAGATTTTATTGTTTTTTGTCGTTTTTTTGGGCCTGCTGGTGTGGCCCTTTGCCCAGGGGTGGTGAGTGTTGCATGGGCCTAGTCTTTCTGTGGGGTGTCTTCTTGAATTTAAACATAATTGAGGCCATGGATGGGCTGGGATTGTGCTTATTTTATTGTTTTTTGTCGTTTTTGGGGGGCTGCTGGTGTGGCCTTTTGCTTGCCCAGGGGTGGTGGTGGTGCATGGACTGAGTGTGCCTGTGGTGTGGTCTCACTCTCTTTGATGTAAACATCATGGATGGCATTGGATTGTGGTGATTTCTGGCTGTTTTTCTGTTTTTTGGGGGTGTACTGTTGATGTGGACTGGCCATGTGGGTGGTGGTGGTGGCCATCTTGAGTGCTGGCTGGTACAGGCAACATGTGCTTGGGGTGTAAGGGGGCCATTTTGAGGAGAGGCAGTGTCTGAGGCCTGCACTTATTTTGCCTACTTTTCATCCCTTATGCCCAGGGGTAGTGAGTGTTGCATGGGCCTAGTGTTTCTGAGGGGTGTCTTCTTGAATTTAAACACCATTGAGGCCATGGATGGGCTGTGATTGTGCTGATTTTTGTCCTTTTTTGGGCCTGCTGGTGGGGCCCTTTGCCCAGGGGTGGTGAGTGTTGCATGGGCCTAGTCTTTCTGTGGGGTGTCTTCTTGAATTTAAACATAATTGAGGCCATGGATGGGCTGGGATTGTGCTTATTGTATTGTTTTTTGTCGTTTTTGGGGGGCTGCTGGTGTGGCCTTTTGCCCAGGGGTGGTGGTGCATGGACTGAGTGTGCCTGTGGTGTGGTCTCACTCTCTTTAATGTAAACATCATGGATGGCATTGGATTGTGGTGATTTCTGGCTGTTTTTCTGTTTTTTGGGGGTATACTGTTGATGTGGACTGGCCATGTGGGTGGTGGTGGTGGCCATCTTGAGTGCTGGCTGGTACAGGCAACATGTGCTTGGGGTGTAAGGGGGCCATTTTGAGGAGAGGCAGTGTCTGAGGCCTGCACTTATTTTGCCTACTTTTCATCCCTTATGCCCAGGGGTAGTGAGTGTTGCATGGGCCTAGTGTTTCTGAGGGGTGTCTTCTTGAATTTAAACACCATTGAGGCCATGGATGGGCTGGGATTGTGCAGATTTTATTGTTTTTTGTCGTTTTTTTGGGCCTGCTGGTGTGGCCCTTTGCCCAGGGGTGGTGAGTGTTGCATGGGCCTAGTCTTTCTGTGGGGTGTCTTCTTGAATTTAAACATAATTGAGGCCATGGATGGGCTGGGATTGTGCTTATTTTATTGTTTTTGTCGTTTTTGGGGGGCTGCTGGTGTGGCCTTTTGCTTGCCCAGGGGTGGTGGTGGTGCATGGACTGAGTGTGCCTGTGGTGTGGTCTCACTCTCTTTGATGTAAACATCATGGATGGCATTGGATTGTGGTGATTTCTGGCTGTTTTTCTGTTTTTTGGGGGTGTACTGTTGATGTGGACTGGCCATGTGGGTGGTGGTGGTGGCCATCTTGAGTGCTGGCTGGTACAGGCAACATGTGCTTGGGGTGTAAGGGGGCCATTTTGAGGAGAGGCAGTGTCTGAGGCCTGCACTTATTTTGCCTACTTTTCATCCCTTATGCCCAGGGGTAGTGAGTGTTGCATGGGCCTAGTGTTTCTGAGGGGTGTCTTCTTGAATTTAAACACCATTGAGGCCATGGATGGGCTGGGATTGTGCTGATTTTTGTCCTTTTTTGGGCCTGCTGGTGGGGCCCTTTGCCCAGGGGTGGTGAGTGTTTCATGGGCCTAGTCTTTCTGTGGGGTGTCTTCTTGAATTTAAACATAATTGAGGCCATGGATGGGCTGGGATTGTGCTTATTGTATTGTTTTTTGTCGTTTTTGGGGGCTGCTTGTGTGGCCTTTTGCCCAGGGGTGGTGGTGCATGGACTGAGTGTGCCTGTGGTGTGGTCTCACTCTCTTTAATGTAAACATCATGGATGGCATTGGATTGTGGTGATTTCTGGCTGTTTTTCTGTTTTTTGGGGGTGTACTGTTGATGTGGACTGGCCATGTGGGTGGTGGTGGTGGCCATCTTGAGTGCTGGCTGGTACAGGCAACATGTGCTTGGGGTGTAAGGGGCCATTTTGAGGAGAGGCAGTGTCTGAGGCCTGCACTTATTTTGCCTACTTTTCATCCATTATGCCCAGGGGTAGTGAGTGTTGCATGGGCCTAGTGTTTCTGAGGGGTGTCTTCTTGAATTTAAACACCATTGAGGCCATGGATGGCCTGGGATTGTGCTGATTTTATTGTTTTTTGTCGTTTTTTTGGGCCTGCTGGTGGGGCCCTTTGCCCAGGGGTGGTGAGTGTTGCATGGGCCTAGTCTTTCTGTGGGGTGTCTTCTTGAATTTAAACATAATTGAGGCCATGGATGGGCTGGGATTGTGCTTATTTTATTGTTTTTTGTCGTTTTTGGGGGGCTGCTGGTGTGGCCTTTTGCTTGCCCAGGGGTGGTGGTGGTGCATGGACTGAGTGTGCCTGTGGTGTGGTCTCACTCTCTTTGATGTAAACATCATGGATGGCATTGGATTGTGGTGATTTCTGGCTGTTTTTCTGTTTTTTGGGGGTGTACTGTTGATGTGGACTGGCCATGTGGGTGGTGGTGGTGGCCATCTTGAGTGCTGGCTGGAACAGGCAACATGTGCTTGGGGTGTAAGGGGCCATTTTGAGGAGAGGCAGTGTCTGAGGCCTGCACTTATTTTGCCTACTTTTCATCCATTATGCCCAGGGGTAGTGAGTGTTGCATACTTGCATGTCCCTAGTCTTTCTGTGGGGTGTCTTCAATGTAAACATCATGGATGGCATGGGATTGTGCTCATTTTTCTGTGTTTTGTCGATTTTTTGGGGTGTATAACTGAACTGATGTTCCTCTGTCTTCCATTGCTTTTAGGTGCACAAGAAGACTCAAGAGAACCACCAGTGCCAGGAAGAAGTCCTGCAGCGGTGTGTGCAGCATAACGTCACGCGACGTCACGTCTGGACACAGAACCCTCTGCAACTCGTGCAACTGCTGCCTGCTGACCTGCTCTGAAGAAGATGGCCCCAAAAAAAGTAACCCGTAGCTCCTCTAGCAAGAAAGGTGCCAGTAAGGAGCAGAAGAAGCAAGTTACCAAGGACACTGGTGTGCCGCCCGCCCCTTTTTTTGGGAGTAAAAAAAAAAGTATGCCTGCAGCAGCAGCAGCGGGATCTGCTGGGGACCAAGCTGGCAGCAGCACCCCCGCTCCATTGGGCTCAGTGCCACCACCACCACCACGCCAACTTAAGTCCAAGCCCTTGAGTGCTGCAGAGGCAGCCAGTATAGTTCTTCAATCACCATCGACCAGTGATGTTGGCTCATCGCAAGAAAGCAGCAGCAATGTCCCTCAATCAACACAGGTTGTTGTAGCTCATCTGACGAGTGTTGAACAACCACAGCCGCAACAACAATCACATGTGCAAGTACAAGCCCAAGTACATGTGGAAGGAGAGGCAGCGCAAGGAGATGCGCAAGCAGAGGTGCATGGAGGGTCACAAGTGCCCACAATAGTTGTTCCTCCCGAAGTAGGGGCACATCAGGAAATTGACAATCAAGGCGAGGTATCATTTGAGGAAGCCACTCCTCCTGATGATCCTTCATTGTCTTCCGCACCCCTAGCAAGGAAGAGATCAAGGGTGGTGTCTACATCCTCTTCAAGCACACCTCCTTCTGATGATACGGATCAAACTTGGGAACCAGCACCACAGCCGTCTGAGAGTGAGGCACACCATGATCCAACAAAGGTAGTTAAGCGTAAAAGGAAGCTCGTCCAAAGTCTCAGAGTTATGGAGTGTGATGAGGCTCAACAAGAAGTGGCGGATACTGCTGCTGATGAAGACTCTGCCAACGACGACCCAGTCATCATAAAGGTCACTGCAGCCCCAGCGGGCATGCAGCAAACAGACATTTTGACCCTAGCCCGAAGAGCTGCTGCGCGTGATGATGATGATGATGTTGTCGATGAGGAGGCAGTGGAAACACCACAATCATTGGAGTTAAGTAGTACACCAACTCGTCCCGCTTCCATATTTCTTTCTGGCAAGAAGAGACCTCCGTCAACCTCGACCTTAATAGTGGCGGTGAAAGTGCAAAACGTACAAAAGTTGGGCAATCCAGATCCTCCACTTCATCTGGCATTAGCTTCATGACCACCACCACCAGTATCGCCGCCTCCTCCAGGTCCCACAGACACTTCAAGTCCCCAGTTTGGGACTTCTTTACTGTTTGTCCAAAAAATCCAAAGTTTGCCATTTGTACCCTTTGTAAGCTTGCAGTTAGTCGTGGTAAGTCAGGTACCAACTATGGTACCGGCGGCCAGAGAGGTCATCTTGAGAGAAAGCACACTGTCAGATGGTTTGCGCACCTAGATGCGATCAAGAAAGGCCAAATTCAAGGAAACGTTGATGTTTCATCTGATGATGACGAGCAGGAAGAAGACGTGTCAAACACTTCCCTTACACCCAGTACCCCTGTCAGCAGCACACCCAATGTGAGGCACACTAAGAGTGTTGGAGCGAGTGAGACACCAACGCACAAAAGTTCACCAGCGAGCAAAATTGGGTCAACGAAGTCATTATCAGCCCGTAAATGCTTGGTCCAGGGCAACATTAGAACAATGCTTACTTCAGACGTGCCATATGAACGCAACCACCCACTGACGCGTCTGTATAACACTAAGCTGGCTAAAATGCTAGCTGTGGACCTTCTACCTTTTTCTTTTGTAGAAGCGGTAGGTTTTCTTGAATTAGTTGCAACGCTCTGCCCTAAATGGAAGGTTCCGAGCCGGTTCTATTTTGCCAGAGTTGCGGTTCCAGCACTACATGAAGATGTGCTGCAGGCGATTGGGGCAGCTTTGCAGAAGAGTGCTGTTCACACAATACATCTGACAACAGACATGTGGACCAGTGGCCCAGGCGATGATTACATGTGCATCACTGCACACTGGGTCTCTTTTTCAGGTGTTAAAGCAAAGCTAAACGCAGGTGTTGACCCGGACCAAGTTTTCAAAGCTGCTCGGAAACATGCAACACTAGCCATGTTTGGCTTGGAGAAAAGTCACACAGCAGAAAACCTTTTGGAAGAGTTTGACAAAAAGGTCTTGACAATGCTATCCCCCCTAAAACGCAAGATTGGTTATGTTTCCACGGATAATGGCGCCAATGTAGTTAAGGCCATGTTCATTGGTGACCATGTTAGAGTGCCGTGTTTGGCGCACTGTATCAACCTGGTAGTTCAAAAATTCTTGAGTGATAAAGAGAGTCCAGCGTTCGAGGTAATGGCCACCTGCCGCAAAATGTGCAACCATTTCAGCCATTCTTTTAAGGCCCGGAAGCATCTGCGGAGACTGCTACTTCAACGTAGAATGCCAGTGAAAGCACTCATCCAGGAGGTGGCAACACGTTGGAACTCAACCTTCTACATGCTTGAGCGTCTGTATGAGCAGTATACGGTACTCGATCACTATTTCTTGACAGAGGCTACATCTCAGAAGGAGGACCTGCGGATGAGTAAGGCGCAATGGGACATAGTTAAAAGCCTGACAGACATGCTTCGTCCTTTTGAGTTCTTCACGCGTGCAGTCAGCCAGGAGGACTGTAATTTGGGAAAAGCTATCCCATTGTTGTGCATACTGGAGCACCAACTGATGGCGGTTTCTTCTGAGTTTGAAAAAGATGAAAAAAAAAAAAAACATTTCATTTTGTCTGAGAAATTATTACATCGCCTACGTGGTGATGAACGTCTTCAAAACATCAACTCAGATCAGCATTACATTTGTGCTACTATTCTGGATCCACGCTACAAAAAGGCGCTGGCAGACAACGCATTCTTTCCTTTCGCTGATGCAGATGTTCAAAAGTACAAACATTGGTTAGCCTGGTCAGCCAAGAGGTTTGAAAAAGAATGGCAGGTTATTGAAGGAGAAGCCAGTACATCAGCATCAGCATCAGCAGGCCATCCGCAGTCACAAGAATCCACTTCTGCACCTGTGGCTGGGGCACAAGTGACCTCTCAGCCGTTAAAGACACCGGCAACTGGATCATCTGCACCACACACAATGACAACACTAACAGTGGCTGGGGAGGAGGATTGGCTAAGTTTGATGGGGTATGGTTCTCGAAAAAATGTCACAGGCACAGCAAAAAGTAAGCAAAGTGGAGGAACAGTTGATGACCTTGAGTCGATGGTGCAGGACTATCTGAATGACTCAACAGAGGTCTTCCTTAATGATGAGCCATTGCAGTATTGGCATGGCAAAAAACAATTGTGGCCACAGCTCTTCAACCTGGCTATAAACTATTTGTCTTGCCCACTCGCAAGTGTGTCTTCTGAACGTGTTTTCAGTGCTGCTGGTGGCATTGTAACTCCCAAACGGAGCCGCCTCTCGCCCAAAAATGTGGAGCGGCTGACAATGATCAAGATGAATCAGCACCTCATACCACCAGATTACAAAGTACGAGAAAGCACGCCGCATGAAGACGAGGAGGACAGCAACGTAGATGAGGGGATTTTTTCTCTGTTCGGTGCCACTGACCTCATCCAGCCTGAATTCGCAGAGTATGATGACGAAATCTTGTTCTTATTCCCTGACACCGAGCCCTGAAAATGAGACAATCAATCAAGAACTTTCTTTTTCGTCCTTATTCACTTTTATTCCTGTGTGCTTTGTGTCTCTCTTTCTTTGTTTTGCACAGTTAATTTAATTCAAACTTTAATCAGCTAATCCCAAAAACAAGACCATCATCAGAACTGTCTTCACTTGTTTGCTTATTGATTTGAAGGTGCCGCAGTCTACATTCCTCAGGTTCACAAGTTCTGAAGAACATGCTCCTCTATCCTCCTCCTCCAGACTGCGATTTCCCTCCAAGCAGAGTGCTGGATTACGCCCAATGAAGAAAGACTCAGCACTTGTGGGGGTGTTGTACTTCTTTGCGGGTGAGTTGACGGATTTGGGCCCATTGCTGTGAAGCTCTAATAATGGACAAAAGTGTTTTGGACCAAATATGAGGTGGAAATTTCTTGCCGTTTTTGCTGACTTGCTTGCCTTTGAGGTGCTCTTTGGCGGGGTTCCGGGGGTTTGTGTGTAATTTTTGGTGTCTGTCGAAGCACTGCTGCGACAGTCTAATCTTGATTGCATTTGCTTTTCAGGAAATCCGTGGTGGAAAACAGGAGTTATGATGATTGATGATGATTACCTAGCTGAACAGCGCCGCATTTGGAATGAAGGCCGAGAGATATTGTAAGTATGAGATTTAGCTTTTTCGCTGTTTGGGGGTGTTGTCGGGTGGTTTTTTGCGGGTGGGTTGGCGGGTCTTGCCTGGGGCATTCCTGGGAAGGTCTAATACCGGATAGAAGTGTTTTGGACAAAATCCATAAGGAACAGCCTTTTTTTTGCTATTTCTTCTGACATCTTGCTCAATGTAGCGTTTTGGGGGGCTTCCTGCTGTTCGTGGGTGGGTTGCGTCCGGGGTCTCTGTCGAAGCACTGCTGCGACAGTCTAATCTTGATTGCATTTGCTTTTCAGGAAATCCGTGGTGGAAAACAGGAGTTATGATGATTGATGATGATGACCTAGCTGAACAGCGCCGCATTTGGAACGAAGGCCGAGGGATATTGTAAGTATGAGATTTAGCTTTTTCGCTGTTTGGGGGTGTTGTCGGGTGGTTTTTTGCGGGTGGGTTGGCGGGTCTTGCCTGGGGCATTCCTGGGAAGGTCTAATACCGGATAGAAGTGTTTTGGACAAAATCCATAAGGAACAGCCTTTTTTTTGCCATTTCTTCAGACATCTTGCTCAATGTAGCGTTTTGGGGGGCTTCCTGCTGTTCGTGGGTGGGTTGCGGCCGGGGTCTCTGTCGAAGCACTGCTGCGACAGTCTAATCTTGATTGCATTTGCTTTTCAGGAAATCCGTGGTGGAAAACAGGAGTTATGATGATTGATGATGATGACGACCTAGCTGCACAGCGCCGCGTTTGGACCGAAGGCCGAGAGACATTGTAAGTATGAGATTTAGCTTTTTCGCTGTTTGGGGGTGTTGTGTCGGGTGTTTTTTTGCGGGTGGGTTGGCGGGTCTTGCCTGGGGCATTCCTGGGAAGGTCTAATACCGGCTAGAAGTTTGTTGGACAAAATCCATAAGGAAACACCAGTTTTGGCACTTTTTGTAAGTTAGGGTTCGTTAGGGTTAGCCCTAGCAGCAGGATTGCATGTGTTTAGGGGGGTTCTATTGCAACGCGGTTCTGTTGTTGTAGAGCACTGTTGGAGCGATGCTGGCTATGGATACTTTTGCTTGCTTGCAAGTGGTTTGAATACAATCCACGGTCTGTATTTGGGCCTACTGTTACTTTCAAAGTACGTTTTGTAACCATTTTTCTGCTAGGCATCGTTTTTGGAGATATGATTGGGGTTCTTCTACATTTTTGCGACTGGCTTTAGTAAGGGTCTTGGTGGGAGCATTGCTGGGAAGGTCAAATTTTGTTCTAAAACACAGTAGTACACCCACCTTGAGGGGAAAGATCCGCTATAATATTTTGGCCATACTTATTGATCCTTAAAAAGGTGACTCAGACAGAGCACGCAATTTCAAAAATATTGTACTGTCTATTAGGGAAATCAAAGTGTCACTTTTTGAACCACACAGCGTACATACCTTTTATTTATTTATCAGTGGTATTGTAATAGCACTTCCTGTTTTCCGTTCAATAATTACAGGCCGGGTTTCAGTCAACATCCGCCAGGCAGGCAGTGGACAGGGTGTCTCTTCTGTCAGTGGTCACCACATTGATGGACGAAGCGTCAGCTGGAATGGAGGAGTGCCGCCAATAAGAGGAATTGTTTGCTGCATGCAACTTACTTACCAAATTCAACAGGACAACTCCAACAACATACGCAATACAGATACAGTATCCATTGTTGTCTTTTATTCTATGAGTGTGACTGCATGTGCTTACCTTTAGTTTGTAACCAAAGATTGTCTGTATCTTCAATTATTGTTTGTCCATGCTCTGCTTTTTTTTTCTTCTCTCAACAAAACCTACCCAAAAAGAAACCCCCATTCCCATCCATTTTACAAACCCTAACCCTCTTCCCCCGGGCTGTGTTGTTTTGCTTGATGTCTGACTAAAATGACATCAATAATTCCACACACTTGCTGGGGAGGATAAGGTCATAGCAGCAACAGGCTGGTGAAGGAATACGAGGATATCTTCTAGACTTACTCAGCTTCAGTACTATATCTTCTAGTAGTAGTAGCCAATGT
The DNA here is from genome assembly GCF_964261635.1 of Lissotriton helveticus. Taxonomy (NCBI): domain Eukaryota; kingdom Metazoa; phylum Chordata; class Amphibia; order Caudata; family Salamandridae; genus Lissotriton; species Lissotriton helveticus. The sequence continues at coordinate 899,722,679 of NC_136057.1, forward strand.
CAAATAAATTCAACGCAAGTACTAGTTATACTTGCAAGCAAATACTTTACCATTTGTTAGGCTACATTATGGCACTGTTCTAGTGTACTGTCACCTGCTATTTTCTCGATCGTACCGTAACCGTTGTAATGCTACAGTAAGGAAGACAAACAAGGTTTCGTTTTCTTTTTTTCCATAGGCATGCAACTGCCACTGTGTCACACCACTAGTACCACCGCAATGAGGAAATGTCACCCGCCCAGGATTGACAACGTTAATCCCCATTTCACCTGGAGCCAGCCCTGGGCCTAGCCCTAATTTCTAACACAAATTACAGGTAAGATAAGCGTTTGGTGGGAGGTAGTATAATGGAGTATTATTTCGGAGTAGACAAGAGATTGACGGTTGTACTACTAAAGTCCTACGACTGTTCAGGAAAACAAAGTTACTGTTACACCCCCGCCCCCCACCCACCAGACTGAAAAGCAGTAAAAAACAGGTATGGTCAGATAAAGTTGAAAAATATATTTATTTAGCCCTAACAAAATAATCTCCCTCACCCACCCTAACCCCAACGATTGTCTCTGAAACGTCCCAAAACGATCCCAACTCCCAAATCCCACCCCCCAAAAGTCTATAAAAAAAGGGCAAGGGACACTCCACTACTGGAGGGTGCTGGTGCATGATGCGGCATGGGCATCCTACTCCTTGCGGAGGGTGGCAAGCTCGGAGCGGAGGCCCTTAACCAAGTTCTTATACCTCAGGACCTCCTGCTCCAGGTTGGACATGCGGACTCGTAGGCGGCGTTGGCGTTCCTTGCAGCTCCTGTGGGGGGCAGCTGGTATTTCGGTTGCTTGGCGGTGGCGGTCGTCTTTCTTAGCCCGGCTCGGTCCCGCTGGCTTAGTCACGGAGGAGGATGCAGTGGTCACAGTCGAGGATGTTGCCCCGCTCGACTGCGTGTCCTCCTCCTCCTCCAGGGCCACCAGCCGCCGATACTCGGCGACTGTGGCCTCCAGCCTCCGTTGCCGGGCCAATCTAGCCTGCTCCCTCCTTGTTGTTGATTTGGAAGGAGCAACTATATGAAGAAAGAAAGACATAGTCTGTAACCAATGCTCCTTATTAATAACACAAAGTGATTGAGCCGAAAGTTGGGTCACAGAGTACAAGTAGCAAATTGAAAGCACAGTACATAACTATTGAGGACAGTATCTATGTAACCTCCCACTTCTGCATCCTTGCTCTAACAGTAGTGGTAGTTTAATGAACTAATTCTACGACCACTATGGACTTCCATTACAGTCGACTATGACAGTACACCAGTCTTATTCTTCTTCTTCTCTCTTGTTTAGGGAAATGGGTACGTTATCTTTTGCAAGCCGGCAGAATGACATGGACACAGCACAGTGAAGTTGCACCCGAGAAAAAAAGTTGCACACCATGATGAGTGAGACAGACTTGCGTTACTGTACCGGTCCAGTACATGCAGGTGGTGAAGCTATTACTTTTCTATTACGGGTGGCACTGAGAATACTCTGTTACAAGGGCTACTGCTTAATTAATTTACCTTTCACCCTACAGTGCAAATGAGTACTAGAAAAGGAAACTGAAGAAGCTAACTAATTTGATTATCTATCACTTCACATGGGACGTATTTAATGACAGATGAGATGACTTTAGGTGCTTTGCTTAATATTGAGTGAACAGTGATACACCCACACATGAATGACGTACTACAAGTAAACTAAAGTTATTAAGAGAGGTACGGAGTGTCCACCGTAATAACCAGATATATGCTGTGAATGCAAACGCAATACAAAGTACTGCTACTATTCATGGTAGTATTGGACACATTTACAATTTCTTTTCCTTGCCTTCCCTGCACTGGAACGGACGTGCGGGTGCGGTGGTACATGCTCTTCAAGGTAACACTTACTTCACCTGGCGACCATCTACTCTCTCTAGATACACATGTGCTATCTAAGAGTCAGAGAATACCATGCTCCAGGCATCCATTCAGTCAAAGTATACGCACACATACAGTTTCTGTTTCACCCACCCAGGCTGCTGTCCTTCCACCCATCCTTGCTTCATCATTGACCCAGCCATGCACCATACCATATTCTTTCCTTCCCAGCCACCTCTGGGTCCAAGCAAACACATATCGTTCTTCTTTGCCAGCCATCATACAAGTTCGCGTCCCACTTACTTACACCCTTCTTTCGCTTTTCGTTCATCCCATCCATCACGTTCGTCTAAGAACTTATTGGGATTCTTCTCACCAAAAACTTCACAGCTAAGTCGAAGTACATTTCGAGGAGGCTACTACCTGGTTGATTTGTAATTGTAATACACCCGTGCAGAAAGCACACTATGCAGTCTTCAATCTCAATAAGTAAGGAATATATAGCTTACCTGTTTCCGCCACCACCGTTTGATCCCCCACAGGAACGTCCGCCAGCTCTTCTACCGCCGCCTCCTCCCCAGAGGCCTCCGAGTCCTGGTCCAACACAGCCACCTCCGCGCTGGCCCCGTCACCAGATGTTACACCTACAAAGTACATTTAAGAATGTTAGAATACACCACTCACTACTATATAATATTTGGTCTAGGAGAAATGTTAAAAAAACAGAATACAATGTAATAATTTGTGACTGTCTACTCCATAGTAAAAATGTCCCATTTTCCAGGGAAGGCTGTTGTCTTGCTGCACTTTTATGCACAACTGATGAATGCTTGCTTTTGATTTTTAACACGCACCACTTTTTCTCCTAACAGACAGAAGCTTGACTCCTGAGTCCTAAGAACACGACCAGGATCAAGTTCAAACTAGGTGAGAGTTCGGCTCGACCACAAGAAATGTGTCCAATTAATCGTCAGCACTAACCACTTTTCCGTTTACAGTTAAATAGTTTTATGACAAAGTAGATTTTAATAAATGTGTTTACTTTTAATAAAGCTTTTGAACTTAAATAGACTCTGTGGTTTTTGTTCCTCTAGACTAGAGTGGATGAGCTAAAGGTTTTGGAATTTTTGCAAGCATGAGTGCCTCTGACACTTCTTGACTGTGCTGTGACTCCGTACTACTCTCTTGTCCTGCGTACGATAATCTAGAGATCATTGGGGATCTATAATCGGTGACTTCGGGAGCTGAATGACTCTGCCACACTATCTAGTCAGTAAGGAGACAGTGCATAGAGGTATTGCTGAATATAATGGGAGTCCAATGGAATTGCCAAATGTCCAATCTTAGTTAGCTACACAGACAGACTAATAAGAATAGTCTAGTAATACCACAGGGAGTCATATTCGAGGCAGGATAAGAATTTATATCCAGTCTACAAGAAGATCAAAGACGATTTAGAAAAAATCGAATGAGGAACGCTAGGAAAAAATAGGTACTGTTTATTAAAATGTAAACTTACTGGGGCCAGCAAAGGAGCCCTCGCCTGCCCGATCCTGGCCTGCATCCTCAGCACCCTCCTCCTGTGTCCTCTTGCCCTTGGGGGGAGCTGATGTACAACATGAAAGAAAGAAAAACCAGAAAACATGGATGAGATTTTTCAACCAAATCAAACATTTCAAAAGAACAATAACAACATATTTTGGAAAAATAGCAAATAGATAGACAACTATTCCACGGGATCTATCTCATGTGGTATACTACGTTATTCGTATTGCCTGATTTGCGGAACGTTGACTTAGAAAGTTCCTATGTAACTCAATAAACAGACTACTAAAGAGGTTTGCCTAGGCCTGGCACTGCAGGCAGCAGTGCGCAACACGTGACAGACAAAGTCCATCCTGCTTGCAGATCAGTGAATACTCAAACTATCAATCCACCCGCCACCACCGCCACTATTTCTTCTTATAGCCATGTGACTGTCTAAAGGAAGGACTGGACTTCAGTCTGTTGGGGCTGATTTAGAAGTCCCTTGCGGAAGTTGCGGCTGATTTTCCTCCATTGTTGCGTGCCTTTTCTGACGCAGCGGCAGAACAAAAGACTCGCCATGGTGTTGGTGCGGCGTATATATTAAAAAAAAAACCACATATGGGCATATGGGCGATGCATCACGTTGTAAAGCCCTGCGCCATCAGGGGGCGTTCCGGCGCAAGGGAGGGCGTACCTGCGCAGGAACGAATCCTAAAAGTGGCTGAGGGAAATCTACAAGATGTCAATCAGTCACTTTTAGGACAATGATGCATGACTCAAACCCTGCGCGCTTGAAGCCGACGTACGGCTTGATGCAGCATTGGGGAGATAGGGTACCCCAGAGCATTGCTGGAGCTGCGCCATCGTTGGCACGCAACTCCAGCAATGCGCTGCCTTTACGGCACAGATGCGTAAGGCTTCTGTGACGTTTTGGGCCAATGGGTGGTGGTGGCATGGCACACAATTACTGCCGCATCCCTGCTACTTTGCAGGGATGCGCCGGTAATTGAAAATATGACCCTTACTGTCTAGCATTACGCAGTTCTTTTCTTTACAGTACACTCATACATAATTTCTCAGGCCAATGAAATGCTTCTGAACACAACATACAAAACAAAGAAGCATAGTAGCAAGCAAGGCTACTGAGAAGGAGAGCAGTGCACCTGAAATGCATAGAAGATTTTGAAATATAATTTACCTCAATGTAATCGGCAGCATTATTGCTCTTGGTAAAGAACAAAGATTTGCAAATAACAGAGCAGGATAAAACAGAGTAGTAAATGTACTACTACTACTACTCACCAAGCCTGGGGACCTCTACGCCGAGCGCGTCCAGCAAGTCCCGCTCCCGGTCCATGACATCGGTCCAGCGGTGGGTGGCCTGGTTATATGTGCGCCGGACCCCAGAGATCTTGTACATGGCCCGGCACACCTTCTCCCACCGCTTGCGACGCTCCCGGATGCCATAGCCGGTCGCGATCTTGCCGCCTCCCAGGATCGTCTTGGGGAGGCGGCGCTGGACGTGGAAGATCAGTGCCGCCACTTCCTCCGCGCTGAAGATCTCCCTCGGGACCACTTGCTCCCCCCTTAAACGCCCGCACGGGAGCCGGGCACGGGGTGCGGGACCCTTCCCCTTCTCAGGGTGCTTCCCGGCTCCCTTTACCATGGTCTGGGCAGAAATAAACTTAAATGATAAAGAAGAAATAGAATAGTGAAGAAGAAAAGAAAAGAGTTTAAAAAAGTAGTTTAAAAGTAACTAAAAGCTGCAGAAAACACAAAAATATAGAGCTAGAAAAATAGAGGGATAGATAATAAGTAAAATTAGATCAAAAAAACTTCAAACAAGCAAAGGATGGCAGAGATTGAGAGAGGATAGAGAAAGCATGCCCAGAACCATAGCAATGAATGAGAAACAAGATGGCCGCGCCCGTTCACGACCGCGTGGGTAAGTTCGCGCGAGATTTTCCTTGCGAGTACGCGCGAAATTGTACTAGCGAGCAGCACACTTTGCGAGATTACACATAGCGGGCGGAAACGGAATTACGTCACGCCAACAAGATGGCCGCGCCCGTGTACGACCGATAGGGTAACTTGGCAAACGTATAGCTAGAAGCGCCTCGCGAACACGCGCAAGATCACGCGAACATACACGTCGCAACAAAAACAATTTTGTATTCGCACGTATTCGCGGCTTCCGAAATCGATCTCGCACGGATTCGCTCCCCAAAAAACGCGCGAAATTGCAGAAAAAACGATTTTAGCTAAACTGAAAGCAATGAGCAGGTGCAAAAGTTCAAACTTAACATTAGTAACATTCAAGGTAGTGCTTCCTGATGGGCCCCTCCAGAGTTTGCAACTATTCTATGACCCTGCTATGACCCAAACAGCAGGCTCATAGAATAGCACCATAAAGGTCCTGTGAAAAAAAAATTTCACTGCAACAAAAAGCAAATTACAGATAAGGAAGGAAGCAGGTGCCAGCCAGACTGGAACTTTCAAAATTACTGACACATTAATGAAACACAAATTAATTGATGGCAGTTGAAGAAGGGCAGGTGTGCTTGCTTTTTTCAACCACCATAATCTACAGTGATAAATAAACCTAATAGGTGCCAGTGAGGATGTACCAGAGGGTGGCATGGGTGTCCCAGAGGGTGGCAGTGGTGAAACAGAGGGTGCTGTGAACCTGTGATGATAAACCAGACGTAGAAACAACATAGTCGCGGCCGTTGCGAGCCGAAAAGTAAGTTCGCAATTGCGAACTTGTCCCAAAATCGGCGCGAACACGCGCCAACACAAAAAACGGAAAAATCCGCAAATCCGCTAGAGTTCGCGGATCTTCGCGGATTGCGAATCCGTAAATACGCAAGTTCGCGGATTGCCAATCCGCAAAATCCGCCCATGCTTAGCTGTGATTTGCTGAAATGCAACTGCTAATAATAAATCAACAATTTTAACATTAAGCGTGACATTCTCCCAGCAGGATGATAGACTTCCTAGAAAAACATGGGTATAGGAGAAAGAAAATGTAGTACAGAAAATCAAAATCGATTTGAGACCAGACTTGTTTCCAAAAGTTATGCACAATAGGACAGGAAAATAGCAAACAGAATAAATCAGCCTTTGGGGAGGGGCATGTCCAACAAACATCAGGTACAGTGGTATAATTTTTGCTTAAAGCATTTGGTGATAACAAAAGTCTGTTATAAACAAAAAACAGCGTTTGCGTTATTTTTGCAGCTCAGGATGACTTACAAATCTTGGTCCATAATTTGTTCCATAGAGACACTGACCAAGCTAATAAAAAGTCTCGTTCCCAAGCCTCTTTAGTTTTGGATTTCTACCTAACATTGTCAGTGCTATGTAGAAAACTGGATATAGTGGAAGCTTTAGGAGTGGAGTTGTGAGGATGAATCTGGAATAGTGGAAACATTAAGTGCCGCTGACAATTGGGTGTGTGTATCCATCGCAGCTTTCTTAAGTAGAAGATATTTGTGGATGAATGAAGCAGATAAATTGAATGAATGGCTAAGTGAGGATAAAGATAAAACATCTAACTGTGAAAATAGCTGAGGAATCCAGATTAATCCTCTCTGATGCCAAGTTTTCCAATAAAATGGTTTATTCTGAATAAGCAGGTTTTTATTCTGCCAAATTGTGGAATTAAGGAAGGAATCTATAGTGTTGTGAGGAGAAAGGAACTGAGGTAGCAGAGGTTTAGAGGTCAATTTACTAATGGGGGTAGATAAGGCTTGTGGTTTACGTGAAAACAAAAGGTATTCATCAAAGGAGAAGGGGAACAAAAAAAGATGTTCAATTGTAGTCCATAAGGGGCAGTCTTCTTTAGGATCGCGTAACCACAAAGAGGCATGACGTAAAAGGAATGCTTTTTAGTACGCTGGGAAATCGGGAAAGTTAACTCCACCTGTTTTGGGACGAATTAATTTAAGTATAGACATTCGGGGTTTCTTGTTATTCCAAAGGAAAGAAGAAAGTGTAGAATTAATCTTCCTAAAAAATTTAGTTGGAATGAGAACTGAGATATTGGAAATAGTATATATAATTATGGGCGATAACATCATCTTTATAGTTTCTAAACGGCCCCACCATGATAAACCTAAGTATTTAATGTGATTAGGACTCCAAGTAAAATTAGAAGCACTGAAATCAGGTTTACAAGTGCATTTTGTTAAAGGTAAAATCTTGCATTAATCATTATTTAATTTGTAACCAGAGGTGTTGGAATAAGCTTGTACTTCTGTTAAGAAGGCAGGGATTGAGTCATTTGGTTTAGACATAAAGAACAAAATATTATCTGCATATGCTGCGAGTTTAATATGGGAGTGTATTGTTTGGAAGCCATGTAAATTTGGATTCTGCCGTAATTTAGAGAGGAATGGTTCCAAACCCAAGTTAAAAAGGAAAGGCGAGAGAGGGCATCCTTGACGAACACCTCTTCCTAAATCAAAAAATGGAGATATTAAACCATTAGCACAGACAGCCGCTCGAGGGTTGGAGTAAAGGAGAGAGATTAGGGATATAAAATTGGGGCCAAAGCCAAACCATTTGAGGGTGTAAAACAAGTATGTTCACTCAACTCTATTGAACACCTTCTCAGCATCTAACGCTATTGCTGCCTTAAAATGTGAGGATTTTGACAAGACGTTAAATAGGAGTCGTGTATTATCAGTTATATAGCGACCTTTAACGAATCTAGATAGCTCTTTCCCTAACAGGTCTGGTATATAGGAATCTAATCTCATGGCTAATGCTTTGGAAAAGATCTTATAGTCGATATTATCCAAAGATATAGGCATGTAGTTCTTACAATATTTAGAATCTTTACCTTCTTTGAGGATGAGGCAGACATGAACATCTGAGAAAGAACCTGAGGAACTTCCTAATGTGCTAAAGGAGTTTATTAGGGAATACAATTTAGGCAATAAAAGTTTAGAAACATGTGAATAAAATTCAACAGTGAAACCGTCAGGTCCTGGTGCTTTGTCATGTTTAAGATATTGAAGGGCTTTTGATCATTCTTGCTGCGTTAGGTCTAATTCTAATGAAGACAATCTGGAAGGCATTTTGAGGTTTTTGAATGTTGGGGAAAAATGTAGTAAGGAATGGTCAGTAGGTTGTGTTTCAGAAGCATATAATGTTTTGTAAAAAAGAGAAAATTCCCATTTAAAATGTCATCATCCTTTCTAAATTTGCATTGTATATAAATTCAATGTTCAATTTATTATGTTTAACTTTCAAGTAGCTAGCCAAAATTTTCCCAGCTTTATTCTTGCCCCCATAAAATTTAGCGCTGGATTTTAACAAGTATAGTGAGGCATCCTCCATGGACTTTTTATTCAATTGTATCTTGACGTTGATGAGGGCTGTTAATCAAGCTTTTGCATGTGAGGTATAGTAAGAGTGCTCCAGTCTCCTAATATCTTGAAGGAGATCCTTAGTCTGTTTACTAGCATTTTTTCATTTCTTCGATTTACTTTGCTTTATCATGAAAAACTTATCAAAGGAGGCAGTAAATTTTGGGTCTAAAAGGAGGGTGTTATTAAAAACGCCACCTTCTGGGACCTGTGATTTTAGGTAAGATATCAAGGCCAATTGAAATGAGGGCGTGATCTGACAACAAAATAGGACCAATTTCTACAAGGGTAAGAGTTTGCGAAATATTATGGGAGACAAAAGTATAGTCGATCCTTGATTGAGAGTGGTGAGATGGGGAGTAAAAGGTAAATTCTCCAGTAGTCGGCTTACAGAGACGCCAGGCGTCTAGGAGCTTATACTGATTAATAGTGTGAACAAAAGATTTGTGAGGCTTATTAGGCACAAAAGAGATCTTAGAATTCCTGTCAATAAATGGGCTGAATGCCTGATTGCAGTCTCCAGCCAAAATAAAGTTGTCTTCTATGCAGTGAGAAATTTGCTTGGTGAGTGTGGGCCAGAAAGAGGGTTCTCCATATGTAGAGAAATAGACATTTAAAAGAGAGACTGGAACACCCTTTAAAGACAACTTAACATTCAACCATCTACCATAAGCATCTGACTCTTGAGATAAGAATGAAAACGAAAGAGATTTGCGGCAGAGTATCATTACTCCGTTACGTTTGCTATCTCCTGGAGAGAAGAAAACTTCTCCTACCCAACCCTTCTTTAACTTTGATGATTCAACATCTGAAAGGTGAGTTTCTTCCAGAAAAGCAATGTTGGCATCTAATTTGGCTAAGTGGGTCAAAACCCGTTGTCTTTTAATGGGAGAGTTCAAACCTCTTACGTTCCAGGTAATCAATTTTAATGACATAGATTAATGGAAATAAATTGACTTAAAATTGTAAAATGAGAGCCTAATTCAATTGAAGAACAATATAGAATTTGAAAGAAGAATAAAATAACGAATGATTCAATATCAGAGTAAAGAAGGATATAAGAACCAGATAGCAAGAACCAAGAAAAAATGTGAAGATCAATAAACGAACATATTGTAACAGCAACGAAGTAGATAAGTATTACAACAAAGAAAAAAAGAATATGACGGAGTGATGAAAAGTGGACATGCAGTAGTAAGTACAAAGAGAAAGTAGAGAAAAGAATAATGAGGACACCGAGGGAGCAAGTGATTGAAAATTGTGGAACATACTGAGAAAACAAGGGAATTGTGACACAAAGAACAAGAGACAAAACAGGAAACATACCTACGGAGGGGAGATGTGGAGGGGGAGGTGAGGCCACATGGACAGACGGAACATCCGGGTGCGACCACACGGGAGACCAGGGGGAAACCACCCCATGAGGGAGAAGGATCTGTGGAAGCGCAAAGCAACAGTTAGGTAGGCGGATAACAAGACACACCACACACCAGAAAAAACAATAGAAACACACCTAGTAGGCTAAACGTATTTTAAATTCGATATGGAACATTACCTTATCTAAACCAACAAGTGCCAATCCTAGTGTAAATAGTCTTTACCAGGAAGAGATAAAACTTATGCAAAACCTTGAAAGTGATAACATAACATTAAGCAATAACACAACATTAAGTATTGAATGAGGATGAAGAAGTGGAGGAATCCATGTTGACTCGTTTACAAGAGTTTACAAAGCTCTGTAGTCGCAACGGGTCTTCATATGTAGTTTTTCTATTATTATAGGTAACCTTAAAGAGACATGGGTGGAAAAGTCTGTAGCGAGCTCCCAATGATCGAAGATCAGATCTCATATTAAGGAAAGCTTTGCGTCTGTTAGCAATGGCTTTAGCATAATCCTGTGCAAAAAATAAAGTAGAACCAGACCATGTGATTTTTTTGAGTGGATTTGGCCGCTGATAAAACCTTTTGCAAATCTGTGTACTCTAGGAAGTATAAGATCACACCTCTTGGTCGCTGTGAAGATGAAACGTTGGAAGGAGCACAGCCCAATCTGTGTGCTCGTTGATTATTAAGAACAGTACCATCTGGCATGTGAAGTAGCTTAAGGAGGAAGGATTTAAAAAAGGTGAGAGCATCTGATCCTTCAAGTCCTTCCGCCAAGCCATAAATGCGAAGGTTGTTCCGCTGATTTCGATTTTGAAGGTCCTCAACTTGTCGTTGGAGCATAGAGACTTGGGAATGAAGTTGTGAGACGTTAGCACATGAATCCTTGAGTGATGACACTTTGTTCAACTACTGAGACTCTTGTGTCTAAATGGGACCAATTATCAGTAAGGATTTGCAGTTTGACATTAGTCTCTTCCATAAAAGGTCAGAGAGCTCTGATTTCTTCCAACAGGAGCTCCATAGAGACCGGCGAGACTGATTTGGGCGGAGAAGGGGAATCCTTTTTTCAAGCGTTTTGTAACAGATTTTCCTGAAACAGCAGAGGAAGGATCCATTCTAGGCTCCAGAGTTTGCAGCAAAGACAGTAGGGAATCTTCAAATTTGGAAAATTCTGTCAAGATTTTTGAGTTTTTAATAAAAGTTTGCTTCGCTCTTGGAGATGCAGAGGAAAGTGTCTTAGTTCTGCCCATCAAGCATATCAACAAGTGAAAAACTTGGTTATGTTGATGTAAGGTGACGTTTAAGTTATGACACGGAGAATGAAAATAGTCAAATTGACCAGTATATCTGTATCCCCCTTTAAACAGTTAAGGAAAGTGCATAAACATTAGGGAAATAATGCTTAATAGGGCTGGTGTATGAAATGAACTCCAGTTTGTAGGATTGCATAGAAGCGCAGTAAAGCTTGCAGTACTGCACTAAAATATAGACCACAAAATGGCTGCCAAGGTCGTCATTCCACAAATGGTAGAAATGTGGCTACAAAATATGGCATGAAGTCTTAGGCAGAGGTGTCAGGTTGAAGAATTATGGAACTTGCCCATTTATCAGCCGTTTGGTTTAGAAATACAGCGTATATGTGGAGATAAGCATCATTATTTATTAGCTCCATGTGCTGCGAAAAAAGAAAATGGTGGCCGCTATGGAATTGCGCTATGTGGGAAATACGTAAAGAATGAAAAAACTTATTTTCAGAGCGCGTACATGAGCGGTTTAGTGCGCATTGCTATCAGCATACCTTCCGATATTGTTGGTGCTGAAGGGCTTCGTGAAGAATGGCTGGAAGCACGGTTTCGCCGAGGTAAGCCCGGGAGCCTCACAAGGATACCGCCATACTCCTTGGGCGTCAAGCCACGCCCCCCAATAACCCACTTCTAACTTTACAATTTCTACTTAAATTGATAAAATTATATTTCAAATACAAATGTAGAAAATATGCTGAAACTAATTAAACAGAAGTGTTATTGCAATACTATTAACTTATCATACTGAAATAAATACAATTTATCAAAATAATTAAATGAAGAGATTATATGCAACTATATTAAAGAAAACAATATTATATGTAACTATATTTAAAAAAAACAATCTTAAATATCTAAAAAAAAGAATATTGTTACCTTCAGCATTAAGTTACGCAAAATTCTTCATGTCACAATATTCTCCCCATGATATGTGGGACCCAAAATATTTTTCATTCAGTATTCTATTCAAACACCGCTTCAACAGGGACACCATAACACAAATGACAGACTTTTGAAGCTTGTCAAAGTATTGTCTATTGTTACTGATGCTGTCATAGCAGTTAATGCTGGAAACATGTCTCACCCTTCCACTTCTTACCTCAGACCTTCTGATAATGAGTGAATGATGGCTAACTCTTCCAGTTTTATATTTTGTGGCTTCACGAGGGCCTTTTAATAAGGAGCCATCAAACCATGATGGGGGATGAACTCCATGTCAACATCTGTAGCTTCTGGCTGGTTCTGTGGCTGTTTGATATTTTCTGAACTTGAGTGCTTAAGTCCTGTGTTTCTGCCGCTGAAATGTAACATGGCCATAATTTACTTATTTCACTGAATCCAAGAAACCATAAATGGAGGTAATCGAAGGAGGGTCTATGTTTATGTTTGTAACCTGTAAGATTGAGGTATTCAAAATGCATGCTTGCAAACTGCACTTGGAATCTAAAAACTCATTCACAAATCATATACTACATTAACATGGGACTGTTCATCTACTAACATGGAAAATTGGGTGCAGAGTGGCTGTGGCCACATGATTTTACGCATGGTTTTTACAGGAAGTGACACCTGAGTTGTTATAAACGAAGGCCAATAATAACAGCAAAGGCAATAGGTTTGGGTTTATTGTGACGTTCTCAAATGCTGCATAGAGCAATGAAATTTCGATGCAAAAGCGCATTAAATCCAGTGATATTGGCTTTGCCAAGGCATGGTAGTGGGGATGATGGTAATAGTGGTAATAGGTGGTGGTAGTATTAGTAGTAGTATGGTATTGGTAGCACTATTATGATGGTTTTGTTTTTACTGGTGGTGGGGTGGTATTGGTAATGGTGGCGCTATTGCTGACAATTATATTGTAGTGATGGTATTGGTGGTAGGGAGTATTGGCATTGTTGCTGTAGGTATTGTGGGGGTGGTACTGTTATTGTGGTGATATTGGTGGATATAGTATAGGTAGTATTTGCGGTGGTGATATTTCTGTTATTGACAGAGGTGTTTGTCTTGTCATGGTATTGGCCCTGGAGGTATTGCGGTGGAGCTGGCATTGATGGTGATGGTAACACGGTATTGTGGTAGTGGTATCAGTGTTAATTTGCAATTGTGGTACAATGCTATTCAGGTTTGTGGTCCAGAGTCCACATATTAACATATGTACATATTATACACACACCAAATTGATTTTTGTTTTTCATATGAAGGAGGCTTGAACTCAAGATGGAATTATGATGCGACAAAATGAAATAGGCGGCCTTGTTACACAACGTGACAAAAGCATTGAAAAAATTATCGATGCAGTAAAAAAAGATTATGTATGTATGAGATAAAGAATATTAAATGACAAAAGTGTAATGATTGGGTGTGCTTTTTAGACTTAAAGTAGTCTCTCAAGCATAGAAGGCAGACGACACACCTACCAACCAACAACATTCCATGATCAAGAAATCATCATCTGTGCTGATCTAAAGAGTGATTGACAATGTTTCAAGCCAAAGACTGATTGAAAGAGGCCAATAATTGAACAGGCCCGTTACAAAGCTCGTTTTATATTTGTTAGAAGCAATATCTTCTGCAGACCTCTGCGCTGCCAACACAGACCTAAAATGTTCAGGCTGATCCAACCTCTGACTAACACCCACCAAAACCCCTACATCACCTCCATCTTTCAAGCTAAAATTCACACAAGGGAGGAAATGCTTTTCAATTGTGCAGTATGGCGGCCAGCAAAACCAATCTAGTTTATCTATCAGTTATAAGAACAGTAATATTGCCTCAGACTTCTCTTGCTTCGCATATGCGCTACATGTGCTGAAATCAAGAATCCTTTTCACTGCTAAGTGCATATTGCTCCCTGAGTCATTCTGTGGTGTCTCTGTTCTCCCACATTATCGGTCTTGTTCAATCCAGCGATGTCTCGCTCAGAATTACAGTAATCACATCATTACTGGCACGCCTCTCGGAGTAACTCGCCCACATGCCACTCCTGGCCTGTGGGTTTTGTGGGAACAATGTCTTTAGAGTGCTTATGTGTAACACTGAAATTACTGCTTCTCTTCAGTATGGCTTCACTGAACGGCTAATGTTTGTGATCAAATACTGAAAGTTTGTTAAATAAATTTGCTAATTCCTATCTGTAAATAGTACATGTTTGTAATACACTGGCAAAGACAATAGTTTTGGCTTTAATTTAGTGTAATGTTGGAATTGAGCTTCCTCTGGCCTGCTTTTGTGTATGCAAGGGGTGTCTGCTAGTGAGAGATGGCCTAGCGGAGTTCTCTGAAGGGTTGGTGGAAGTGAATGCGGCTGTTCAGGTAGGCAGGGGTAGTGTTGTGGAGAGCCTCATAGGTGCCGGTGTGGAGTTTAAAGTATGCAACCTGGTGTATCAGGAGCCAGTGAAGTTCTCTAAGGTGTGGCGTAATGTGGGTTTGGCATGGGAGTTTGAATACTAATTTGGCTGCTTCTTTTTGGATGGTCTGCTGTCTTCTAGTGAGCTGGTTGGTAATCCCTGTATACAGGTTGTTTCTATAGTCTAGTCTGCTAGTGATGAGAGTATGGGTGATCATTTTCTTTGTGTTGTCTGGTAGCCACTTGAAGATTTTTATTCAGCATCCTTAGTGAATTGAAGGACACTGTGTTGACTTGGGTGAGTGTGCCAACTTTGTTTTCTATGATAATTCTGGGGTTTCTCGCTTGGGAGCAGGTCATGTGGGTGAGTCCAGGGTCTATGGGCCAACAAGTGGCGTCCCATGGCGAGGCGTTTTTCCCAAAGACTACCACCCCGCTCTTTGCTGGGTTCAATTTGAAAAGAAAAAGGTTCCCTTGGGGGGAGCTTACACCTTAGCTTCCTAGGCTTGAAAGAGAAGTACGAGGTCAAATAAAGGAATAACAATAGACCATCTGTTTAATGGAAACCTATGCAATCACACATACACAGTCCTGTGCAAACTTAAAGTATACACATTTGCATATGGTGCAACTGACCAAATGTGTAATAAAAAACGTACTGTAGGTTCTCTGTGTGAAAGGCGCAGTGCAGGTGATAGATGTGTGTATTGTGAACAAATAGTGCGCAGTGAGACAAACTTAGTAAAAACACTTGTTGACTTCAGATTTCCACAAATTTATGGTTAATGAAGCCCTGGATTCAGGGTTTCGCCGGGGCAAATATTTAGCAGAGTCAACAATCAATATGTCAATGTTTCAACCCAACAAATCACAATTTTAAGATGGAGTCTTCATCGGGAAAAACAAAGTAGTTACCTACAACAGAGAATAAGCCATTTCTTAGTATAAGAGTGCATTATATTCATATACAACCTCATGTGAGAATTAACTTGTACATGGCTTTACCTCTGCCATGTAGATGATAAAGCATAAGTGGGGTCTCAGTCAATAAGATTGGGTTCACCGATCTGCAATGTAAAATATTGATGTTTGAGAGACAATTCCAGGTCATATGTTTTAAAAATGTTGAAGGTTTTCACCTGAAATGTGGGGGAAAAGCATGCAAAGTCTATGTGTTTTATCAGTGAAATGGAAAGATATGGATACATCCTTATACCTATTTCATCATTACAGAAATGGGGAACATTCATCACTGTGTCTGAGCCATCTGGTGGTCCAGCACTAAAATGCTACTACAGGCTTTTAGTCTGTGTCAACAAGTTTTCTTTATTTCTGTAATGATGTTATAGGTATAAGGATGTATCTATATATTTCCATTTCACAGATAGACACACAGATATTGCATATTTTTTACCACATTTGAGGTGAAAACACTATTCTTTTTTTTAAATCTGTCCCGGAATTGTATATCAAATAGCAATATTCTACATTGCAGATCGGTGAACCTAATCTGATCAATCCAGACCCTACTTATGCTTTACCATCTACATGGCAGAGGCAAGGCCACCAACAAGTTGATTCTCATATGATGTTGTCTATGAATATAATGCACTGTTATACTAAGAGCTGGTTTGCTCTCTGTTATAAGGTGACTACTTTGTTTGTCCTGATGAAGACTCTGTCTTAAAATTGTGATTTTGGGGTTGAAACATCCACATATTGATTGCTAACTCTGTTAAATAATTGCCACAGGTAAAACCCTGAAACCAGGGCTTCATTAACCTTGAATTTGTCCAAATCTGGAGTCAACAAATGGTTTCACCGTCTACCATTTGTTCACAAAAATCAAATCTTTCACCAACACTGTACCTCTCACAAAGTGCTCCTAAGGTAAATGTTTTGTTAGACTTTTGGTCAGTTGTACCATATGCAAATGTATATACCTTACGTTTGCATAGGAATTTGCACATGTGATTGTATAGGTATCCATTACATAGATGGTCTAGTGTATACCTCTATTTGACTTTGTACTTCTCTTTAGAGCCTGGGAAGCTAAGGCATAAGCTTCTCCCAAGGGAACCTTTTTCTTTTGTAATTATATATACACCTGGGTTCCTAGGGATACTGGGTTGCCCTGTACTTTGGTTTCTTGAGTTAAATTTGAGGCAATTGGATTTCATACAGGTTAGTACTTCTGTCCTGAATGTGGTGGTCTTGTTCCTGGTAGTGGGTGTTTTGTCCAAGAGGGACAGTATTAGTTGCTTAAAGTCAGTTTAAGTGAGGATGTTTATGTTGTGAGCTCGTATGACATCGGCCAGCAGAGTCATGTAGATGTTAAAGAGCGTTGGGCTGAGCAAGACGCCCTGGGGGACTCCACAAATGAGTTCTGGTGCTTCAAAGGCGTAGGGGAGCATTTTGACAGTTTCAGCGTCATGTTTTCACAAATGATAATTAAGACACAATATTTATGGCTGGTGATATTTCTGTGTTTAGTATTGTGGCATACAACCTATATTGTTACCCTGTAGTGCATCAGTAAATGGTGCAAGGAACAAAGGTTTTTATTTTGAAGATACTGTGTTCTGACTAACTCAACAGCTTGAGCTTTAGGGCCTGCATTGCCTTGGAGACCTTTTGCAGGGTATTTGTTTTTGCTATTTGTGTTTACAAAAATTCTGATCCAGCACTGCCCACTAAGTAGAGATTTCACAAGTTTCAGTGTGTTATGTGCTGACCAACCCTGGTAGAAGAGAATTGTCATTTCAACTCTGGCCTTTTTGTGCTGAGCCTTTTGACGCCAGGGCCATGTGCAATGCTCTTTCATCCACCTGTCCAATGGGAACAGGTTAAAGACCTAAGGAAGCATGTTAGGCAAATTGGAAGTGCAAGTTATGTAAAATGACAGGTTTGTTGTGCTTTTTGCAGTTCTGGTGTAATTTGACATAGATAATACTGCTTGTGGCTACTTTTTCGGTACCAAGTGGGAAGGAAAGAAAAGGAGGGCAGGATGTAGAAAGAAATAGATCACAGAGAGGTGGGAAGTAGAGATATTAGTAGATGGATAGAAAGAGAAATGTAGAGTAAGGAGGAGAAGGGAGCTGGGCGGGTTTGAGCATTTTTGTCAAACGTTTTTTTCTTTCCCCAGTACAGTCCTGGAAGCCTATACTAAGTGGCATATAGTGGTATGTAAATCCCCACCAACATAACTTTAGTCATTTTGGCTAAACTAAAATGCCAGAGCCAGTGAGGGACACAATGAATTCAATAATCGGGGACAGTGCTCAATATCAGGAGTACAGCCAGCAAATTTAAATTATTACTCCCAAACATGTACTTAGCACAAACAGTGTGTTTGCCCCACTCTCAGCTGTCACTTTCTCACCCTCTTGTATGGCTTTCCATCTCCCACAGGGCTTGTAAAACTCTGTTCTTAATTAATGAGAGAGTGATAGTCACAAGTTATTGTAGTCCACCTTGAACTATCAAATGTTATCAATTTCCAGGCAATACAGTGTGGCCAGCCCTTCCAAGAGCTCACAATAGGTGCCACTACTATTTCTATAATTTCAAACTGGTGTGGCTAGAGGGCTTCAAAGCCAAACTGTGCATAAATGTATACGTTGACTACTGTCCCATTCCTATAAAGATACATCTGTCGAGGGTACTGTGGCCAAAAACAATGGGTTGGTCATGGTGCAGTTGTAGAGTTGTGTAACACTATGTAGAAGACCAGGAGCATGGCTTCTATCAGACAGATCAATTTCTTTACGGCCGAGATGCCATGAGCCAGCAACACTGCGGGGCATATTATCAAGAACGTCGATAAAATTATCGCCGCTTTAGCGGCAGGAAACTGCTGCTAAAGCGGCGATAATGGGCTTGATAATATGTACTTGTGAATTCCCAGAGCAGCCCAGGTTCTGGTGTTAACCTGGTCTGCTATGGGAATTCACAAGGGCATATTATCAAGCCCATTATCGCCGCTTTAGCAGCAGTTTCCTGCCGCTAAAGCAGCGATAATTTTATCGACGTTCTTGATAATATGCCCCTGCAAGAATAATGTGTGTAGCCTCTAAGAACGTGCGGAGACAGCTCATCCAATCCTGTGCGTGAAAGTCTATTACATTGATTGGAGGCACTTCTAGCAAAAAAGAAATTTAGTTGTACCCGAGAAAAGCTCTGGTTGCCACATGCTTTTGAATTATATCTGCAGGTTCTTTTGTAACATGGTCGTATAACTCTATTGGACTCAAAGGGGCCTGGAAGAAATAGTTGAATCAAGAACTAAAGTGCCTATTATGTCAAACGGATGATCAGACCTTAATCCATCTTCTGTTATTCTGTGAAGTACTGAATCAACACAGTAGAATACGGGGATTATCAATCCTCAGAAAATATCAGCAACGTGGCTGGACAGGAATTTGTAGCATATGTGATGTGATGTGGAGATATTCAACTGTGTTTTAAATTGGGGATGTGTTTTTAATGTATTTGAGGACACTTTTTAAAGGATGGCTTTTTATAAGTGTGGTTTTTAGAAGCCTTCCATTATTATCTTATATGTTTGCATGGTCTACATCAGAATCAATCAAACAAAATACTCTTGTATGTGAAAAGGTAGGGCCGAATTAGACCAAGAACCCTTCAGTATTTGCCCGGCGTTAGCCGCCTCTCATACCATTCGAGATTACCAAACAAAGAGGCAGGCGCTGGAGACTGGAAGGCAGGAAACAGGAGTTTATTCCGACGGAGCAGAACACGTCAAATCAGACAACAGAGTATCTTCTCGAGGTGCTCTAACCGCATCTCTGAGGCCTGGCCTCTTATACACAGGTTTATGGCTTTATTACATACACTGCATCCGTAATGTTTCTTTGAAGGACAGAAAAGACATCCTCGGAATCCCCGGTCCAGGCCCGTTTCCACACACATCTACAGTAGAGTTCCCACCCCGATCTCAGCATGTGGTGGTTATCGCGCAGCTGGACATTCCGCTGGGAACGGGGATGTGTGTGATCAGTCGGATCTTCGGGGTGCGAAAGCATTGATTAATCCCCGCTCCTTTGATGTGAGGCGAGGTCCTACTGTAGGGGGCAATAAACTGCATCTGTTGGGCTAGGTGATGGCCTGGGATCAGGCCGGACAATCGGGCAGGGAGGAAGAGGTTATCAAAAGGGCCTGTTCTTTGAATGAGATGAAAGAGCGAGGGGGTTCAGCACGGGATGTGGCTCGGAGACAGGGTCGCGTTAGAGGTGCGTTTATGGCCCAAGCAGGAGAGACCGGGGGCTGTCGGGGCGCGGGGGAATGCTTGCGAGGCCGGGGAGTGAGGAGGAGAGAGACGCGCAGGCTATTGGCAGTGGGCAGAGAGGCCTCGACACACAAAATGGCTGCCACTTACGTGCATGATGGGGCCTAAAAGGGACAAGATGGCGTGGCCACTGTTTCACGATTTTCACTTTACTTTCAACAGTGGCTGTGGTGAACATAAATGAACGCCGCTTATATATACCTAATTTTAGTCATTTTCCACAGTCCCCAGTTTTTATCATAAGTTAGTTCATTCCTGTTCATGTCACAGGTGAGGATGTACAAGCTGACATTAGTTATACAATTCGCTTTGGTAGCCCATATGCATTACAGGCAGATAAAAATAATTCTGCTATCAATGCAGACAGAATCGTACATAACCATATGGAGTCAATGTGGTGGGCGGGGAGACAGTGCATACAAAATTACATTAGCTGCGTCATACGTTAGACCTTGGAGGCGGGGACATTACTTTAGACGATGTAGGAGATTCGTCCGAATACAAACATGTTGTCATACAAAAAAATGTTCTGGCAGGATAAGGGCTATTATCACTAGAAGTCTGGACTCCATGGGGGTCAAAACTAGACAGCATGTTCATGTGCATAACTGGTGTTCTACAATCATCAAGATACAGAGTTAACGCCTTCTTAGTTATCCATGTACAGTTGAAAGTGACCGATGTAAGGTTTCGAAAGCTCAATTGGGTGGTAATCAATACAAAGCGGTTGGGAGAGGAATTCAACTTAATACAAGGGACAGTCAAGGGGTGGCAATGTTCAAAAAAAGGGTTCATCTTTCCAGTGTCTTATTACAGCGAGCCATCACTGGTAGGCTCTCATTGTTTTTCTTCTTCCCTTGGCCCTGTTGAGCACCGGCGGTGGAGCTATGCGTCCAGCTCGGATTCAGATTTCGTGTTGCAGGGTGTGGCCACTCTTTGCTCTCGGACCACAGTCCTGTTTGTCCTGTTACCTAACTAATCTACCATAGGTACTTTAGTCGGGGTACCCGTATTCCGTTCTTCTTTCGGGACAAACCCTATTCTATCTTTTGTGCTGTGTTTCTTCTTTAAGTCAAGTTAAAAAAACTCCATATGGAAAAAGGGGTGATGGGGGCGTGCTTTGGGAGGCCGAGGGAAAAGAGGGTGGAGTGGGATCAGGTCTGAAACCGACCAAGGAGGGCAGAAATTTCAAGCAAGTGGGCCCATCAATCGGGCACAATGGGCTGGGACTTTCGGCACGAGCTCATCAACATGCAGGGGCTTCTGGACAGCCCTTCTTTCCTTCACTTTCCACGTTGAGAATGGTGCCTTGTCCCGCAACTCTTTGCTCTGTGGCTCCACCTTGGTCGAGGTCATAGATATTCCCCAATCTGCGGCCAGGCTGTGCGTCACGTTCGGCCCCTCTCCTCCGACGACCGCACGTTATCTTTAAATGAGTACAAAAAAAACACGTCTTAGAGAACTGGCAGGGGAAGATGTTTACACACTTTAATTCTCTCCCAACCCCAAGTAGTTGGGGAAACGTTTATTGGTCACGATAGGGTGGATGCTTAGTACTCCTTACATCGGTGTATGCTGTTAACTCATGCATCATTGCTGTGGTGCAGGTCTGCAAGTATCTTTCTATTTTCAAACATCATGTCTGTCTGGTGTTTATTCCTGTTATATTCGCGAGCGTGGCAAGAAGTCTGATATCCAACAATTACATGGTTCATCGAATTCAAACCGGCTCCTCCAGTAGAGACTTGTGTTTTTCTAAAACAAATCCTGTTGAGCTATATTTTTCTTCAAAGTCTGCTAATTCATAAAAAGTGTGAAGTGCTTATTATCATGGGCTTACAGCTACCTTTTCCAGGGAAGGACATACGTTAAGCATTTTTTTTTTCTTTTCTGACAGCAACGGCTAACTTTTATCAGTTTTTGGATGATTTATCTTTAAAAACAAGGTCATCAGCTACAGTCTTTAAGATTTTCTGGGACGGCTGGTTACAGAACTGGGACCATTCTGGAAAAACGGGGACGTTTCGGACATTCTACTTTTGTGCAATGGGCGGTGGTAATCCAAATGATGAGGGTGGTGTTACTAAAGCACTAAAACAAAAGCCACTGACATATAGTTCCCTTTTAAGGGTCAGATTAGGGGACATTAGTCGTCTTACCTGTCCTTTCTTTCTCAGCCAATTAAGTTCCATCATTTTACAGAAAGGAGAGGTATTAATATGGCAAAATACGATCGTTTTGTTTCTGTCAATTTGTTCAAACACTGTCGTGTCTAAAGCCAATTATACCTGTGCCGGCGAGGTACAGTGTCGTCATTTATTCAAAAGGGAGCAAGGGAGCCCTCAGAGGGAGAGAGCGTCGTGTGCACCAAATAGGCTATTAGTACACGTACAACATAAAGAGAGAGAGAGAGAGAAACGTGTATAATAATAGGTTATTCAGTGCACACACATATAGAACAGTACGGGTCGGTTTCACGTATAAAACACAGGCTGAGGGAAAACATAAATTCATAGTTTACGTACACACAAATACCAGATAGGGTGCGACAGCACATACATCAAGTACGGAAACCTAAGACAGAACACAGAGCTATTTTGGGCAAAAGGACTTTGTCATGCATGTTGCGTATTCTCAATATTCCCTTTAATTCATTTTGGGGGTCGAGCTCTTTGTTCTCCTTCCTTCCTAATAGTAGACAATTTTTGTTGGTAACCTCGCTTCAAAAATACTTACTCCTTTTTAATTGGTCGGACACTAGTCCAGTCGCGCTTATACTCACGGTGGGGTCTTCCAACATCTAGCAAATGATGATCCAAGCTGAGGTAAAGGAGGGGTGTCAGTCGGACGTGCGATGGTACAATTCTGACTTTTCTATGAGGGTGGAAGAAGAAGGGGTAAATCTACAAAATAACAATATCCCTAATATCTGGGCTGAGGGGGATTCTGGATGAACCCCAACCCGGGGTACTCTTAACTTTTCTTATTTAGTCAGCACATAAATTGACTCACTGGTGCGCATTATTTTGGGTGTACATTTGGGATATCGGTTGGGGTTGGGTTCGTCGTACTGAAATAAGCCTTCGAGATTCTGGTGTAGGCCACTCTCCCATTCGCTAGCTCCAGAGAGAGTCGTTCCTAAGTAAGGAAAGTGCTATATTTTTATTCGTCTTTCACATGCAGGTACCATGTTCGGGCTTAATTTTCCTATCCCATTAACCGTTCGATCAACGCCTCAATCATACAAAAAGCATTCTTTTATTGACCCAGACGTGCGCCACACATACGCATTCATACCGTACAAATCAGGTCCCATGCGCACATTCATACCATACAATTTTTCACGCTCCCAGAGATAGCTCCTACATATAATGTACCGTCTCACAGAGCTAGCCTATTTTCCTCGCGTGGAACACAGTGCGGTTTTAGGTCTTCTCCATACTTCAGCTGAAATTCCGATGTAACCTGCAAAAAGAAAAAGGGGGGGGGGGCAGCGTTCAAAGCACATCAGCGCGCATAAACACGAAAATGTTTTTACCTACCACGTACTTGACTTATCTCTCTGGGATGCAGTCCCTTATGTCTCGGCATTGAAGCCCAGAGGAACTGGTAGTGCGGCAAAGATAACCAATGGTAGTCTGTTCATTACATATATCGCCCGAGGGCGGTAGTACAGACCGCGTGTAGGAGAGGGTCAAAGGCCAGGGGTATTCAGTATAAGGTGGGGGGGTGACGGATTCATGTTTTCATTCGAGGAAAAGAAATGGTTTACGGTGGTATAGGGTCGTACCTGTTCGCAGAGCATGGTATTTAAAAAAACAACCCTATCAATCTAAATGACTGTTACGATGCTAGTTCCATATATTTTTCTTTTAAAACCTTGATTGTAAAAATGTCAGCATTCAAATACGGGCCTCCAACCATACAGGCCGGCCACGGGGCAGACGGGAAACGCATGAGGTAAGGAGAGATTACACTGTAGTATAGGAGTACGTAACGAGCGAGCCATTTAATTGGAAAAAACTAAATGTGACAAACGGTTGCAGGATCAGTGAAGGTTGATTTTATAATTGAAAGTATAACAGGATCAGTTACAATAAAATCGTCCATACGCACACCATGGGCGAGTATCATGAGTAACATTACTTCGGAGCTTTTAATAATACAATAATCAATAGTAAAAAAAAACCGACATCAATAGGGTTGTCCGCATGCCCAGTCAGTACACTTCCCCGCCCACCATGTGCACAAAGACCGCATACATTGCCCATAACATCAAGGCTAAGTAGCTAGCAGAAGGGACAGGCGGCATGAACCGCGACTTAAAGGCGAGGAAGGCAAAATCTTCCCTACCGGGTCACGCTGAGGTCCCACCGGAACTGATCGAGTTGGCAGTCTACAGTGTCTCTTAGTAATTCGGACAAAAGCTGGTGTCAGCATGAGAGCATCACCATCTTGTGACAACGTTGTGGCCACTCCGGAGAGCGGGACAGCAGGCGTATCCCTCCACAGATGCGTTGAATCAGTCTTTCCTTCGGCACCAGATGTGGATAAGGCGGCGGTCGCCCGGGGCAGCGGCATATCCATGGGGGATAGTCGAGCAACAGTGGCGGTTGCCCCCACCGGAAGCCCGTGGGAGTCGAGGGCCAACGACTCTCGTAGAATCTTTAAAACTGAGAGGACGTCTTCAAGAGTGGGGCTCATGCCCGAGCAGGCAAGCATCCGAGTTCCATGGTAGCCCAGAGCCATCCTAGTGGACCAGGCCCAAATCCGGGGTGCCGGCCGCCATCTTGAGAGCCCCCCCCTCCCGCAGCTGTCCTTCACCACAGCCACCGGAGCGGGTCCCCCGGTCAGTCAACCGCGGGGGCTCGTTGAGTGGAACGCTAATGGCAGTCTTAGTGCGGGAGAGGAACCTCCACCTGGGGGGGGGGGCGGGGGAGAGGGGGCCGTCCGCGCCGCCTCTCCGCGGGCGCCCCACGCCATCTGCGGGCGCCCCACGCCATCTCCTGGCGCAGGTATACAAAATGGCTGGACCAGGCAACAAAGGGGGGAGCCATCAGCAAGGCATCCCCCGCACACAACTTGCTGGACATCACCTCTGGATGATCCGGGGACGGGCCTCGGCACGTTGGGTTGCCTCCGGCCTATTCGCACAACGGTCCTCCACCCCAGGCCGCCACCGACGCTACCTCGCCGGCTGATGGCTTTTGTAGACTTTCTATAGCCCAAAGCCACCTAAAAAGTAGCCCAAAGTAGCCCAACATTGCTACTTTAAGGAAGGAGGGACAGGAACAGCGTCAAGCAGGCGGCGAATGCATTGGGATTGATGTTGCAGCCGGCTGCCATGTAAATATTTGTATAATAAAACGTTTTAACATATTACTTTGCTGGAGTGTTGTATATATTTATAATATTTGCATAGGGTTTGTCGTTATTTGGGCGGGGTGGGCGGCGGAGCCGAGCTGTCTTGCGGCCATCATGGCGTCGAGCTCTGCTCTTCTCACTAGTTTCATATTTCTCATGAGGGGTTGTTCCTAATATTTCTATTTTAGAGGGGTCAAAAAGATCCCATCAGTGGCCTACTGATTTTGCTCGATTCCTTTTGTTTTCCCTAACGATTTTTATGTTATAGTTTGCTAGCACGATACAGCGGCTAATCCGTATTTTTATATATATGTCCTTTTTATTAGGGGTGTCCTCCGGTGGAGCCGGATGATCTACCTCTAATAACGGTCCGGGCTGAACCACTACTGAACAATGGGGAGAAGATAGGCATGACGGGTTACAATGGGGACAAAAGTCTGCACTACCTACCCTTCACTACTTTGCAGAGACTAGGCAGAATATTTCTATTCTACAGTATTCGCAAATAGGGAATACCCAAAGAGAGAACTAATTCCAAACAGTCAATGTTCGGACAAACAATCAATCAAATGAGGGATAAAAATAGGCACGACGGATTACAACGGGGGCAAAAGCCTGCGTTACCTATCCTTCACTATCTGCAAAGACTAAACAGAGTATTGCGACTCTGTGCTTGTTTGCAAATAGAGAATGATCCAAAGAGAACCAATTCCAAAACAGTAAATGCTTGGATAACAATCAATCAAATGGAGAGGGAAGCAGGCACGACGGATTACAACGGGGGCAAAGGCCTGCGTTACCTACCCTTCACTATCTGCAAAGACTAAACAGAGTATTGCGACTCTGTGCTTGTTTGCAAATAGAGAATCTCTCAGAAACAATCAAATGAGTAATACTAGTATTTTCAAACAATCAAACAATCAATTCGCAATTTATCGTGTTACACGACCTTACCCGGACCGCATGGACAGTTTCTCGTCTTCCGCTTCCAGCACCTGATCGTCCTCTATTCTCCGTAATTGCTGTGGCACTCCTGATGGTTCCCAGTCAGGACCGTAGATCACTCGAGAGAGGTCTGCTCGGAACCAGTGAAGTTCGGATGATCGGCTGCCAGACGAGGGTCTATCGGGCAGGTGCACTTCCCGATCGTTGCAGTCGTTCACTCTGTCGTTGGGACCTCTCCCACTGGATCCACGTGTCGCTGATGGGCCCCACGTTTGGGACGCCAATTGTGAAAAGGTAGGGCCGAATTCGACCAAGAACCCTTCAGTATTTGCCCGGCGTTAGCCGCCTCTCATACCATTCGAGATTACCAAACAAAGAGGCAGGCGCTGGAGACTGGAAGGCAGGAAACAGGAGTTTATTCCGACGGAGCAGAACACGTCAAATCAGACAACAGAGTATCTTCTCGAGGTGCTCTAACCGCATCTCTGAGGCCTGGCCTCTTATACACAGGTTTATGGCTTTATTACATACACTGCATCCGTAATGTTTCTTTGAAGGACAGAAAAGACATCCTCGGAATCCCCGGTCCAGGCCCGTTCCCACACACATCTACAGTAGAGTTCCCACCCCGATCTCAGCATGTGGTGGTTATCGCGCAGCTGGACATTCCGCTGGGAACGGGGATGTGTGTGATCAGTCGGATCTTCGGGGTGCGAAAGCATTGATTAATCCCCGCTCCTTTGATGTGAGGCGAGGTCCTACTGTAGGGGGCAATAAACTGCATCTGTTGGGCTAGGTGATGGCCTGGGATCAGGCCGGACAATCGGGCAGGGAGGAAGAGGTTATCAAAAGGGCCTGTTCTTTGAATGAGATGAAAGAGCGAGGGGGTTCAGCACGGGATGTGGCTCGGAGACAGGGTCGCGTTAGAGGTGCGTTTATGGCCCAAGCAGAAGAGACCGGGGGCTGTCGGGGCACGGGGGAATGCTTGCGAGGCCGGGGAGTGAGGGGGAGAGAGACGCGCAGGCTATTGGCAGTGGGCAGAGAGGCCTCGACACACAAAATGGCTGCCACTTACGTGCATGATGGGGCCTAAAAGGGACAAGATGGCGTGGCCACTGTTTCACGATTTTCACTTTACTTTCAACAGTGGCTGTGGTGAACATAAATGAACGCCGCCTATATATACCTAATTTTAGTCATTTTCCGCATGTAAATGTGCAGTATGTTAGTGAAACTTCAGTTTTGCACTCGCAACTGTTATTTCTGTGTAATCGGAACGAACCTCGATAGGACGCCCTGTGCCCTGCATCCTTCAATAGTTGAGAAAATGAATAATGGTAAGTGGGGGAATCACAAGATATAGAAAGTTCACAGTGTGAAACCGCAAGAAAAGGGAAGTCACCCTTTAGTTGTATGGTTTCTGGAAAACGATTGTCAACCAGAAGCGGCATTGTGCACGCAACAGACAATGATCGTATTGCAGATGGTCAATTTTAAGGATAGGGGGCTGGTTAAGACATAACAATTAGGCACGCTGCATAAAAGATTATACATTGGAGCCCATGGGGTGATCTTGAGAGGTTATGTGCAAGGTACCTGAAAAGATGAGGAGCCTCTCTCTCTCTGAGTTAAAAGGTGGAGGGGGGGAGGGGGAAGGAGAGTTTGAGGAATGTTTGGAGGTGGTCGGGGGAAGGTCACAAACTCAGACAAAGGGCCTTCCTCTGACAGGTACATTATCTGAACATCGAGAAGCAAAGAGGTGTTATTTTAGTGTTGTGAAGCGCGAGCTGACATCACATGGTGCTCCCGCAGAGTAAAGCCAGGAGGGCTGCACAAGGTAAGGTGACTGGCCATTCCCTTAAGAACCCCCCACCTTAAACAAGTCTGTGGCACAGTTGTGTGTGGTAGGAGACCAGCGAGCAGATATATAGTATGGCAATTGTCTGGAGTTCTGCAATAGCTAAACGATATCTTGAAACTAGCATTTTTTATTAGAATAATGTTCATGTTCTATGAATATAAAACGCTGTCGAAATTAATTTCTTCGGTGCTCTGAACGACATTGCTGGGTAACCCCAAAAAATAATAAAAAATAAAAAGGGGGCTATTTTCATTTGGTTGACGTGCCAATGAAGAATGCCATTAATAACCTTGTTTGGCCAGGGAATAAAGAATGTGCGTGCAATGTGTCAGATATGAGCTGCTTTGCAAACTTCACCAGCAAGGTATGCAAGGCAAGCCCCGGGGTGTACAGTTAAAAAAATGTGGTGTTGAAGCAGTTGTCGTGTTCAGCCTGAAGCGAGCCTCACACAGCTTGTGGGTGGCGGCTTTATCTTAGCACTGGATAAACATACCCTGATTTAATTGTGGGAGCATGGAATTAAGAATGCCAGGTGAATTAAAACACTCACCCCTTATCTATTAAAAATACAGTGATGACGTGGGATGGAGGGAGCTTTGGACGCTTTAATTAAATGTTTTTCCTTCTTCTGGGTATTGCTTAGATTTTCTTGGGCTAATGCAGAGGTGATAAGCTGAGCTAGGCTCTTGCGCGAGCTCTCTTCCCACCGAGCTGGTACGAGGCCTTTCAGTCTCGCAGGGATGGACGTCAAGTCACCAACATGCCAGGGGTAGCGGAATTGACTTCACACACCCCTTGACCTTAACTTTCACTCACACATACATATGCTTAGATATACACACGCATTCACACATACACATAAACACACTCACACGTATGTTCTCTCTTACCTAAACAGACTAAAAACGGCAAACACACACACAACATACATTTAAAAGCAATTGTTGTACTTACCTCGGCTGCCAGGCAAAGCCATATTCCAACTGTTTGTTATCCATGTTTAATTAAACTAATAGCGAATAATGTAATATTATTCACTATAAAAAAATTGACAAAAAAACGAGGTGAGTGAAGTCCCCATCGACCTCTATAAGGATGAGCTGCTCTGTTCCTGCTACAGATTTTGCCACCTCTGACGTTATGGGTCGCTAAGCCAATACCAGGGGCGCCCCCTTGTGACCCATACATGACGTACATCCTCACATTGCCCGTGAAGCACTTGCCTACGTGAATATTACAGTGTAAGCGAATCTAATTGGCTGGCTTTTTCTCAGCTTTGTCAATATTCTGGCCTTAGTGTGACTGGAAATAATGAATACACCCGCTACTCAAAAGCAACAGCTTGAGCAGTATGCACAACATGAACAAACCATGACACTCACCACGCCGCGGTAGGGTGACCAACCGTCCGTAAATTACACGGACAGTCCGTAATTTCGGCCGTCTGTCCGTTGTCCGTGAAGGATTCTTTAACGGACGCCATTTGTCCGTAATTTTAACTGGTCACACAGCTGCCCCCCACCTCCCTTCTTGACTCTAATGCTGTTGAGGTCGTGTGTAACAGCAGCATTGGAAGGCACAGTGGGATGGCAACTCTCACACCTCCAGCCCTTGATGAGCTGTTAAGAGGTGTTTGAAGGTGACTGAGAGGGGGGGGGGGGGGGGGGGGCTGCAGCTTCAGGAGCAGGGGCATCCATTCAGATGCAAACAGCGCTGAATGCATCTTGTATCTGCAATTTGTGTGAGACAGTCCCCCTTTCTGCCCAGGGCCCCAAACATCTTAGAACCGGCTGAGGCAGCACGTGGTTCTCTTCACAGAGCTTAATTAGTCACTAAATTGCAAACAAACCTCGATTCTTCAAACATGCAGTCTATATTGTAATGAAATAAAGAAATGTCACAATCGCACCCACACTGATTAACAAAGTATGGAGGACAATTAGTTAAATCAGTTCTCTTGGAGTAATTCCTGTAAGTACTGTACATCAGCGTGGGGAGTTGAGGGGGGGGCAAAATTAACATTTTGGAAACACAGCCTGTCTTTTCGTTGTCTTGTCCAGGAGGAGGTGAGGAGTCCTCCCCCACCCTGGAAGAGATCAAGATGATACTAGAATACTGCATGCCCACCCCTGTGCCCGTCCTGGTGGATCCTGTTCCCCCCCATGTGGTGGCTCCTGCCCCCCCCACCTGTGATGGCTCCTGTCCCCCCCTGTCCCCTCCTGTGATGGATCCTGTCTCTGCCCTGGGTGGCTTCTGTCCAAGTCCTGATATGGCTTCTGCAGCGAGGGTGAAGTTCTTGATGGGTGGGCGAGTGAGTAAGTGAAGGGATGGCTGGATGAATTAGTGAAAGGGTGAATGGAAGATTGAATAGATGGATAATGGGAGAGGATGGATGGATTGATGAGTGAGTGGAAGGATGGAAGAGCGAAAAGGGAAATAGCTGGATGTATGGGTGGAAGGGTAGCTGGATGGGTAAAAGGGTGGATGGATGAGTGAAATGATGGATGAGTGAAAAGGTGAATGATGAGTGAGTGAGTGAGTGGGTGGATGGATGAGTGAAATGATGGATGGATGAGTGAATTGATAAGTGCAAGGGCGAATGGATGGACGGATGAGTGAAAGGGTGGATGTAAGGATGGATGAGTGAGTGAAAGGGAAGGTAGATGGACAACATGATGAAAAGATGAGTGAAGGAGTGAAAGGATAAATGGATTAGAGAGGATGGATGAGTGATAGGGTCA
The DNA here is from genome assembly GCF_964261635.1 of Lissotriton helveticus. NCBI lineage: Eukaryota > Metazoa > Chordata > Amphibia > Caudata > Salamandridae > Lissotriton > Lissotriton helveticus. The sequence continues at coordinate 899,753,717 of NC_136057.1, forward strand.
ATGGATGGATTCATGAGTGGATGTGTAGATGGATGGATGGATGGATGGGTGGGTGGGTGGATGGATGGATGGATGCAATGAAGGATCGCTAAGTGAAAGAGTCTTTGGAGAGAGAAAGGGAGGATGATGGATGACTGAAAGGGTGGATGGGTGGAAGAATGAGTGACTGGGTGGATGGATGAGTAAGAGAAAGGATGGCTGGATTGGTGAAAGGGTAAATGGCTGGATGGATGAGTGAATGGATGGATGAGTAGAAGAGTGTATGGATGAGTGTACAAATGAATAGGGTGAAAGGGTGGATGGATGGATAATGGTTGGATGAGTGAAAGGATGGATGAAGGGATGGATGAGTGAAATGATAGATGGAAGGATACATAATGGAAAGGTTTGCAAATGGCTGAATATGTCTAGATATGGCTGGGCTTACTTATATACTATTGCGCGACCTCTGATGTGTCTGTAATACATATCCAATTGTCCTGAAGTTTTGTCCTGAATTTTGACCTCCTGTCCTGAATTTGTGTCCTGAATTTTGACCCTTTGTCCTGAATTTTTACACTCACCGTCCTGAATTTGCACAAATGCCAGTTGGCCACCCACGCCAGGCAACCTCAACTGGCCCTGAAACGGCACTGGTTAACTGCTCTGCGTTCAGCCTAGGATATACATGGCCCTGACTAGGCATAGGACACACAATCCGATACGGCTTTAAAGACGTGGCTACTAAAAAAGCCTGGGCCGTTTATCTCCCCAAACCGCAGTGCATTTCGAGCAGATTGCCCTTGCTCTGAGGGGTCTTCTTGAATCTTGTGAGGATTTCTCTGCCGGCGAACCGAGCCATGTTTCTCGCCCCGCTGTTCCAGCAGAATACATGGGGTATTAGGGAGTTAAAGTTTAACATGTATTAACAAAGTAGAATAACTGAAAACAAGGAGTTGAGAAATTTAGAAGAAAATTGAATAGAAAAAAATAAAAATAAATCTTGTTACAAGGACAAAGGAATGATTTGAGAGTGTTTTTAAAGCCAATAAGTGAATGAGAGTATAGGTTTTTTGAGGTCATATGACATATGAACAGTTGTGCAACCACGGAAGACATGAATCTTATGGTGCAAAAGTGCAGCACTAACAGAGCATAGCGCACTATCAACAGGTGAGTAGTCCTATATCCTTAACAGCCAGGTCTCCAAGGCTTTCCATAAAGGTAATGCAATAGAGATCTTCTGAAGAGTGAGTTCATTCCAAAGTTCTACTGGTTTAACTGAGAATGATTTACCTCCTGAGGAAAGTTCTTGGTAATACCAGCAGCCGGGTTTCAGGTGATCATACACAACGTATGGGTACATAGTTGGGACATTTTTGTGACTTGCAGTCAGGCCAATAGGGTGGACTGTCTTTAAAACATAGCACTTAGATTTAAAGACAACCTTCTTTTTATCTGGTAACCAGTGCAGGGCCTTTAGGGCATCAGAGGCAGAGAAAAAACATGGAAGTCCAAAAGTCAATCTGGCTTCTGTATTTTGGACCCCCTGTAGCTTTCTCATTAGGCCTATGTCTACCCTCAAGAAAAGGGAGTTGCAATAATCATGGCGACTCAATATGGTAGCCTAGATCACCACAGGATGGGTGATCTCTGGGAGAAAGGGCAGGATATTTCTAAGCACATTCGAGAGGAAGAAACAGATTGACACAAATGCTTAGCCTTTCCAGATAGAGAAAGGTCCGACTCGAGATACACCTACAGACTTTTTACTGTTTTAGACGGGATAGTCAAGAGAGGCCAAGAGGCTGGCCAGAAGTCCACTGGGAAAGGGATAGGGAGACAAGAAAGTCTAACTAAGAGCAACTCCATTTTGCTAGATTTAAACTATATCAAGTTTTGTTGCAACCAAGATGCCACTGCTGCCATACAGTGATGAAAAGATTTATAAGGGTCAGTGACCAACCCATTCAAAGAGATGATAAGTTGGGTATCATCAGCATATTTCATGCACCAAAGGCCAAAATATTTTACCAACTTCACAAACTGGCATACGTATATATTGAAAAGTGTCAGACTTAGTGCCTACCTCTGGGGATCATCCTGGTTGAATGTCTTCAATTCTGACACAAACAGAGATAGGTAGATTGCCTACGACCTCCCCATCAGATAAGATCTCCACCAGGCCAGCACCTTGTCACCAACATCAATCTCTTGCAGCTGGGTACGTAGAATGGTATGCAATACAGTATTGAATGCTGTGAACGGATCTAACAGCACAAGAGCTGAAGGCTCCTATTTGTCTGCCAGCACTCGTAGGTCACTAACCACAATTAGCAGGGCTGTCTCCATATTGTGTAATGGGCGAAACCCCAACTGGGCAGAGTCTAAAAGTGGCTTTTCACCAGCAGCCTAGACAAGAGAGGTTGACATGTTTCTCAAAGATCTTAACAGCAAATGGTAATAGAGATATTTTTTTTAGCAATGACACTATCAATGCTTTTTTGCATGCTCTAGCAAATAGCCACTAAATAAGAAGTTATTGGAAACCTCGAATAGTTGAGGTCCAAGGCCCTTGCTTGCCAATGGGAAGGAGGCAATGGGCCTAAAGGTGATCCAGACATTAGTGAGCTAGCAGTAAATATTATTTTTTCCAAAGAGTACGGCTCCCAATGGTCCAGAAAGGTGGCCTGATCTAAGTTGTTGGTGTTCAGAGGTGAAGTCTTATCTTCTGCACCTTCCAAGTGAGTCAGCACTACTGTGTCACCTGCCAGTCGAGCATGAGGATTTGCTGGGAGAATACAGAGGTCAAGATATTAGAGATCTTATCTTTAAAAAAGTTGAACAGCTAATCCACCAACTCCTCAGTTTTCTCAATAGTGTTTGTAGCACCTTTAGGAGAGAAGTCATGGGCAATTTGAAACATCTCCTTAGCAGAACTTTAAGCCCCTAGATGTTGTCTGGTATAGAAATCATACCTTGCAGAACCAATAGTTTGTATTCCCTTAGGGCAGTCTTCAGAACCTACCTAGCCAATTCAGAGTAATCGCAACGTCAATATTGTTCCAATTTTTTGTAGAGCAATTTTTCCTCTTCCGAGTTCCAGCAAATACCAAAGAGGAGAAGGGTAGGCAGCTTATTTTTTATATTCCTATTAGGCAAAAACTACATCCTACGCTGTCTCTACCCATTCAGTATATCGTATATTGCCATCAGTAGTAGATTAAAAATAAAAAATGGAATGAGAATCCAGAATGGATAATTTGCCTACTGGCATTTCTTCTGTGGTTTAGGTAAAATACTCTTTTTTTGTGTCAATGTAAAAGAGAGTCTGAGGAAGAATGGCATAAAGAAGGGATACTTCCACACCAACAGGATACTGTCCATACAATAATTATGATATTCAAACATTAAGTTCAAGGTGTGGCCTTTGGAGTGTGTAAGGCCCTCAAGCAACATAAATAGCCCAAACGCAGCCAAGCCACTGATAAGTTTGTCATCCATGGGACTGAAAGGGGAATCAGGCCAGATATTGAAGTCCCCACCTACTGTAAAATTGGCATACACCAGAGAGGATGGGACTACCAAATCAAGAAAAGGGGTAATAAAGGTATCAGCCTGACCTGGTGGGTGGTAGCATATTAACCCCTCAGCAATACCGAGGCAGGGGATGAAACAATAAAGCCCAGAGTCTCTGCGAAGGATAGTTATTCAATGCAGAGCCAATTCGGTAACCAAGAATTTACCATTAACTATTATCGCCATGCCACCACCACAACGATTTTGGTAGGCCCACTGCAGTACGGTGAAGCCACTAGGACAGATCGAAGCGGTGTCAGGGCTACTCATGACCGTCAGACAAGTTACAGTCCTAAAGAGTTTGTTGATATCAGCAGTGAAAGAATACACGTCACATACTCAGAATAATAGTATTTAGGCTTTCTTCAAAGAGCAGGAGTATAGAGGAAAACCATCAAATCAGGAGCTCAGCACTTAAATAGAAAAGAAAGCCGTTGAATCTTTACAAAGGGCTGACCCAAAGCCCACTCTATATTTTGTGCTGTTGACAATAGGTCTTCTAAACAGCAAAATGTAGGAGATGATTCTTGTGGACCAGTAAGTGAAATTCCAGTGCCCTCGCTTGGCCATGTGATAATGGATAAACAATTTTACCTCGCTGTACCTTGCTTAACAGCAGGCTTTGGGAGAGCCTAGTCAGTTCATATTGTGCACTATAGAAAAATCACATTTATGTAGAGTTTAAAGGGAAATAATTTTGCTCAATACACAATAATGTTCTGGTGATGTATTTAGAGCACAAAAAATATAATTTTCTCGTGGCTAAATTATGGCAGCGTCATCAGGGCACAAAATGTAATCGTTGGTAAATATCATTCATTGGCGTAATTTAATCTAGATATAAATGTTAAAAACACAATAAACTACTTTTGAATTTTTAACGGTCTTATTTTTTACATGATTCTAGACTGAAGTGGCCATTATTTCATTGACTTATCTCTTAATTTGGCTCTTAGGGCCAAGATAGACACATGGCTCATTGGTCCCTCAGCTTTCCCTATGATTTTCCGTATCTGCCAATCTCTGCGTGGAGTATTGTTTACAAAATTAGTGTTCTGAGCTACTAATTAAGGAAAGGGTTGCAGGGCTTAGATTCCTCCACAAAGATGGTGACCACAGCCTGCTTATTGTATTATACTGCAGAATCTATATAGTGTTTCATGAGACTGCTAAGCACTCTTACTGTCAACAGTTACCAGGGAGACTCTTTCATTAGTCCTTGTGCAGCAGAAGAATACTGACATGCAGGTAAACTCTATAAAAATCAATTGGCATGATCTGTTACCAAAATAGAAAGTTAATATCCACCCTCCTATGACTAAGAGACTGATCCACCATTGTGCCATGCAGCCCGGATCAGTGAAATGTGCTGCTATACATATGAGCAGAATGAAAGGAGGTCAGTATGTAAGTTCCTAGATCCTCATTGAAAGTGGCCAACTAATTTCGATGGGGCCAGTACAACATAGTAATGGCCCATCACAATTATGAGATCTGCGGGAACACCAAGTATCTGTCAACTCTCACCCAAGATTTCAGCTGCTTTCCGCTGAATTTAACTGAAATCTTCTTGTGAAAGTCCAGACCACAATGAGTAAATACCGTGGGACTCAGGTGCAGCACTACTGATTCTTATGGCAATTCTTAATTTGTTACTGGATTCTCAAGGTCAAACTCATAATGAGCTGGATTTCCCTTTCCCCCAGAATTACCAGTACCCCTATAACTTTGGGGTGGGGGAATACTGTCCTATTTCCCACACCACCAATAAGGAGGGCTCCAAGACGCTCCACAAATGATCACACAGTACATTCTAGTGTGCCATAGTCGAATCTGGGGAAATGTAGGATTAGATGGATCTTGGCACAATGGAAGGGAGTGTGAGTATGCTGCTTCTAGTTGGCAGTTGCCCCATGTTAGTCATAGTGTGTTGGGCAGCTTAAAGCATCAGCTCATTTCGGGGGCTTAAAACCCGAGCACCAGTCCTACAACAGTATCAAGTACTACCAAAAAGTAATAAATGTGATGGATCATGTGCCAACAAACATTAGAAAGAACAACTTCCATGCATGCAAAATAGCCAAAGTTTGTGATGTTAACCCCTGGAACCATGTGGGAAGTCATGGAATTGTCGCAAGCATGACCAGGGCGTACCAATGGCAGAATGTGCATTATATGACTAACCATTACATAGTATTAGAAAATGTAAGGGACATAGCAATTAGCTATGTTAAAAGGGAAAATAATTTGCGAAAACTATTGGCAACAACATTGTTCAATCACGTAATGCGGACTGCAGGCAGTGAGCTAAAACAACCTTTTCCATTTGCTTTGTAACAAAATATCCAGCGTTTACTTGATTGCATTTTGGCATCACCAGCAATCTCTCTGAGTCATTGATGAAAATGACCATCTTTTGCATGGTGTAGACCCAAATATTTGCCTTGACTGTGTTTGCTGTTTGTAGAAGACTTTGCTCTTTACCCTTGCTACCTATTGGTAACATGCCTGTGCTCCCCTTTTCCTCTTTTCAACATGACGAAATTTGTATACCCCTAATTGGCATTTTTACCTTACCTATAAGTCCTTTGTATATGTACTGAAAGGGTACCCATAGCCTCTAAGGTAAATGTCAGCAGTGGACTGCAGCACACATTGTGCCACCCAACACAGGGACGGGATAAGCATGACTGCAGGCCTGCCATCTGTAGCACAGTGGTGCAGGTTTTAACTGCTAATTTGACCTCTAAAAATAACCCCTGTTGACAGGCCTAAATCTTTTCAATATTATTTAACTCCCTCCCCGCCAAATAGGACTTACTGCTCATTAAGGTACGGTGAAAAGGCCCAATAGGCTATTTTCACTGTAGCAGAGTTAGCTGTTCCATAGAAAATCAAGGGGATACAATATTAAATTTAATGTATCTAACTCCACTTAGGAAACTGCTACAGAGATAATTTTGGTATTTTAAAAATATGTATTACAAACCCAATTAATTAGTAGAGTTGCATTTGTAGTATGTATTTTATAAAAGGTGCTTTAGAAAAAGTTGCCTGTTACCTGCCAAAAGCCTATAGAAGTCAATTTGCATGACCTTCTAACTGACACTAAGGAGCTGAATAGCCTCCTGTGCGAGTTGTGAACTTGCTCTCAGAGCTGAAACAAAGACGTAGGGTGTTGGGAGTGGTCTCTTTCCCTTCCAGGTTGACCATTTGGGCTGTGCTCAAGAACTTAAAAGGGGCCTATGCTGTCACAGGCAGATGCAGCTAACACCTGGGCATGTCCCTTTCCTTTGTACCCCAAGCCAATGAGACACCAGGCCCAGTGAGGGAGGAGCTATACCCAGAATCGGGTTTGAGTGACCATAGAGGAGAGCATGATCATTTCACTGGCCACACCTCTAGGGTGGGCTTAGGATCTCTGCATAGAGGAAAAAAGGTTCTACCATGTTGGTTTTGTGCAGAGAGGGGCCTTGTGAGATTGTTTTCACTAAAACATACCAGGGATGTCGTAAAAGCTGTTTGGCATCCTCAGTACGTATAAATCATTGGTTAGGGAGGGGCCAGAACTTTCCCACACCCACAGGCTGGCGCTGGGCATAACTTGGCATCCACAGTGCCCTCCTCAGAATGCTTTCTAGACCTGAAGAAGAACAGAAGAGGAGTGGACCTGCTGTCTGTGGCCTGAGAAGAGCCAAGATGACTGGACATGCTCTTCCTCTTGTACACAGGACAAAGCAATGGACTCCAAGGGTCAAAAGGCTGACCCCCTGTGTGGGCTACAGGAACACACCAACGTGTAATCCTGAAACTTGGGACTTAGAAACTTTTTGCCAACATTTTGCTCTGAGAACCGAGTGGGGACAGGACCAATCTGCTAAACCGATCTGAGGAAGGTGTGTTGCCGCTAGGCCAAATAATCAGGTTCCTTTGCTAAGTTCTTCTCCACAGCAGCAAATTGATACAGCAGGACCTCGCACAGACGTTATTCAGCCTTGTCGAGCCCTCTTCAGCTACAGACTGCAGCCTTGCCTCGGTGGAAAAATCCAAGCTCCAAAAATGTGGCTAGGTCTGAAGGTAGAAATCTTTATTGGGCAAAAGCGCCAAAAGTATCTGACCCTCAAGGGACCTTCCCTGGGCAAATAATTCAAATGTCTCCAACTTGAATCTTTCCTGCCAAAAGTCAACAGTTTCACCAAAACCTCCTCCAGCAGCTGTCCAAAAACATAGAGCCTCACCAGCAACAGCCTGCTGCCTGGCCCAATTGAGGATATTAACCTCCATTCCAGAGACTAAGCCCGCAGGTAGATACTTCAGACTGGGATGAACCTGGTTTCTGTTCCCGACCCTCACTTCATCCTGGTGGGCCTTAACTTGCTGGTAGGTATCAGTCAAGAGCAACCAGATGAGCACAGTTGCCACTTAATGCATTTTTCCTATATTTTTATTTTAAACTTTAAAAATGTAACTCTGGTTATGCTTATTTTATTTTTGTTGTTTTAGTGTAATTTTATTTACTTTACTATATTTTTCTAAGTTGGTTTGGAATTTTTCGTGTGTTGGATTTTGACTTTATTATTGTTTGAGTACTGCATAAAACCCTTATACATTGCCTCTAAGGTAAGTCTGTCTGCTCTGTTCCTTAGCTACCAAGGAGTTGAGCTTAGGCTAATTTAGTGACTTTAAGGGTTCACCCTGACAAGGATCATGGTTATTATTTACTTACCTCCCTCAACTAATACCCCAATTTCGTGAAGTCATAAACATATAGACATATTAGTACCTGCCAACCACCAGACTCTAGTAGGAAAGAAAAAAAAGGTCTTCTCCAAGAGACCAAAGAAGAACTTAAACTTGAATGGCCCTTATTTAAGATATCCTTGGAAGTGTTTTTTAATGAGATCTCTTTGATCACAACTGCGTGAAAGTTGTGACTCTTTTCAGATGATGCATTCATGCTAGTAGTTAGGAACTTTAACACTATCATAATTTTGTTGGTAATAACACTTGCTATTACTTTTATAATATTAGATTAAGAGTTTAACAGTTTTCTGACTAGTCATGTTGAAACGCTGTGACGCAAGCTCTACTGCATTTAATGAAAAGTTAAGCTATTCAAATACACAAGGAATCTTTGAGACCCTTGGCTCCGTGCATAAATGAACTCACCATCAAAAGTTATTAGGTTGCTGAATGCCCAGGGCTTGGCTACTTATATTACGGTTTTTAACAGAAGGCCTTTATTTGAGAATTCTAAAATCCATATGCATGTCAGATATGTGGATTAGAGGTGTATTTTAGAGTGCCTTTAGGGGTTGTGAGAATAAAAGGAAAAATTCAGACACAACACTTTGCTCACCAGGAGAAATGCAGATGTAAATGGAAAGAAAAAATCGGTGGTCAAAATCAAGTTAAAGCTCACTACCATTTAATTCAGTTGCGGCTCGCATAGGGCGTGCTGGGGCGCTGTGGGGCGGGTGGGGGGGAGGGACAGAGTGGGGGGGGTAATAAACTTGGACATATGACGGAACGGAGGAACGTAATATCTACTACCCCACTATATATATATATATATATATATATATATATATATATATATATATATATATATATATATATATATATATATATATATATATATATTCACTGAAAAAACCATAGGTTATAGACCATATATAGTTAGGAATTAGCATTTACAAAACCTTGAAAATTCACTGAAAAAACCATAGGTTATAGACCATATATAGTTAGGAATTAGCATTTAAGAAACCTTTTTTTTACTCACACAAAACCATTGAAATTCCATATATAGTTAGTTGCACTAACTATATATCGCGCACCCGCAATCCACTGCTGATCATGTCACATATTACATCATTCATGACATGGTCAGTGACATCACTGATGACATCTCAAATGACATCACTGATAACATCACTGATGACAACATCCAGTGACTGTATGTTTCTGTAAAGTTAAAATATGTTTTACATATTGAAAAATGAGTAGATGTAGAAGTGCCTAAATAAAAGATTTAGTAGGTGCGTGACTGACTTTATGAATGAGTAAGTGATTAAATGTGTCTCACTGAGTGCATGGGTTAGTGACTAAACTGTCTTAATTTGTGCATCATTATGTCTGTTGTTCTGTAAAGTGCTGCATGTGTTGATCAGTAGCTATATGAGTAACTATATGGGTTATTGATTAATTGTCCAAGTATTTGTATGGGAGACTGAGTGTGTGTGTGGCTGGCTGGGAGATGTGTGACTCTGTGCCGATCAATGTGTTCTTGTATCAATGATTGTATAAGAGAGTAAGTATGTGTTAGTATATGTTTGAAAATGTAAGGTACTCTATGTTTAACTGTATAGATTAGAAAATGGAAGTGTGATTGATTCTTTACAGGACTGACTAGGTGTGTGAGTAACTCCATGGATGAGTGGCAGAGTGTGAGTGTCTGTATAGGTGTATGGGTGCATATGATAGTGTTGTAAAGATGAGTGATTGTATGTATGAATGATTGTATGGGTGAATGAGTGTATGTGTGTGTAGACGTAGGAATCAGTGAGTGCGTATGTAGTAACTAGTATTGGTGTGTCAATGGTTTAAAAAATTATATTCTGTATTTAACACTGGGTGTAACAGAGGTTATATTAAAGTGTGAGGAGATGCATTATATTGTCACATGAATGATGTCATCAGTGATGTCATTTGAGATGTCATCAGTGATGTCATCAGTGATGTCATTTGAGATGTTATCAGTGATGTCATTTGAGATGTCATCAGTGATGTCATCAGTGATGTCATTTGAGATGTCATCAGTGATGTCATCAGTGATGTCATTTGAGATGTCATCAGTGATGTCATCAGTGATGTCACTGACCATGTCATGAATTATGTAATATGTGACATCATCAGCAGTGGATTGCGGGTGCGCGATATATAGTTAGTGCAACTAACTATATATGGAATTTCAATGGTTTTGTGTGAGTAAAAAAAAGGTTTCTTAAATGCTAATTCCTAACTATATATGGTCTATAACCTATGGTTTTTTCAGTGAATTTCAATGGTTTTGTAAATGCTAATTCCTAACTATATATGGTCTATAACCTATGGTTTTTTCAGTGAATTTCATATGTTTTTTAATAGCAAATGTTTATCGTTTTAAAAAATAATAAATTTTAAAGCGAATTTTATATTGTATAATTATGTCATTTTTTTTTTTAAATTCTTTTTGGTGCGCTCCCGGGGCGCGGACTGGTGAACGCACGGGTAAGCGCAATCTTGCGGCGCGCCCCGGGGCGCGTACTGATGAGCGTCCCGATAGCGCTATTGCCGCGAACGAAAACAACATCGTGACGTATTGCGTAGCCGCCACGCCTTGCGTCATAAGACACGTATCGCGTAGCCGCGAGATGCGTCTTATGACGCACCGCGGAAGCGCACCCGGAAGCGCATGCGATCGCGCAACGTAAGCGCCCCGATGCGCTTATGAAACACGCCCCGGGACGCGCCCTGGGGTGCGTAGCGTAAGCGCGTCAAACCATGTGACTTTAAAATAACACTTTTCATTGGTTCAGAACTTTTTTTTTTTCAAATTGTGTGAAACCCACCCATTTCTCTCACTATTGCTTTGTACTTGGAGAGAGCAAGAGCTGTTCTGTGTACTGTCTTCATCTCCTACTTTCCTGATCTACAGCAATGGCTGCAAGAGAGTCATCCAGCAGTGATTCCGACGGATTTTTAGATGAGGACCCTCCTCAGCAGAAGAAAAAAGACCATTTCATCTGGAAATTCTATGACATCCCTGAAGGACAAAAAAAAGTCAATGCTCCCAAAGTAACCTGCAAAATATGTGGTAGTACTTTATCCAGAGGCAATCCTCTGAAAAAATATAGTTTTGGAAATGCCAATTTAATCAGGCATGTCAAAAGAAGACACCCAAACAACTTTGCCAGGGAGAGTGTCAGAGAGCTGGCACGGAATTTACCCACAGATGGCGGCAGCACCTCCACTGGTGGAGCAACACCTTCGGGACCACCCCGTGGAAGAATGGTCCCTAACATACAGCCGGTGTTTGCAGGCATCAAATTTCTGTGCACGGAGTGTGACGAACTGCTCTGCTATGGGGAGCAGAGTGTTGAACTCATTGCCATAAAGAAACAGCAACACCGCTGCACTGCCAGTCCCTAAATTTTCACATTTTTTTGCTCCTGTTGAGCAGTTTTGGAATCCCTGTTTTTGTTTTTCCCCTGACAAAAATCCCCAAAAAATATAAAATCGTTTTAAAAAGTCTAAAAAAATATAAAACAACAAAAACAAAAAAAGTTCTTTTCAGAACTACCTCCAATTTATAAAAAAATGCTATTAAAAAAAAAAAAGTCTGTCATTTTTTATCTCCATGGTACGCTCCCCCGTACGCTCCCCGGTGCGAGTACCGGGCGCTCCCCCAAGCCCCCCCCCCCTCCCGCGAAAATCAAATTTTTTTTTTAATTTTTTTTTACCCGCGGGATCTTTTTTTTTTTTTACCCGCGGGACCCTTTTAAAGAGAAATTGTTCAGTACCAGAAGAAGCAGAAAAAGTGATACAAGAGAGCAAGTGTAGATTCAGAGCTAGAGGATATGAAGAACGAGTTCTGACAAAATGTAAAAGAAAAATTGATTTGAAAACAAGGACTCAAACCTTAGTTGAACAGGCTAAAAAAACAGAAACTAATGCACCTCCAAGGTTCATAACGACCTTCAGTAAGGAAAGTGGAAACATTGCCCGAATAGTGAAAAAATATTGGCATCTCCTGTTAGGGGACCCAGACATTGGAACAATTCTTGGTAATGCACCATCCATAACGTACAAAAAGAACATATCCCTCAAAGATTCATTGGTCAGAAGTTACTTTCAGGAACGGCCAAAATCGAATTGGTTGCAAGATCAAAAAAGAGGCTTTCAATCATGTAATTCCTGCAAAGCTTGCAAAATCGGTAAAAGCATGAAAGTGATTGAGGAACCGAATGGCAAAAAAATGAGAATTGACCAACAAATCACGTGTTCTTCAAAAAATGTGGTATATATCGTGGAATGCAAGTGTGGTATGAAGTATGTAGGATGTACAACCTGTATGCTAAAAAAACGGATTTTGGAACACATCCGAGCGGTAAAAAACTCTAACCTGCAATATGCTACTGCCAAGCACATGAATTTGTGCCAAAATGGAGATTGGAGACAAATGCAATTCTATGGAGTGAAAATGCTTGACAAAATGGAAAGAGGTGGAGACTTAGTACGGAAACTACGTCAAATTGAGTCACGAATGATCATTAAACTCAGAACAAAACATCCGAAAGGGATGAATTTTGGAGAGGATCTACATATTCATCTGGATTAGTATGTTCCTATCGAGGGTACTATACCCAAAAATCTGAAATCAAAAACACTGGAGAACTGAAACCAAGGACTAGGGTACTAAACCCAGTAATGACATTATGAGAAACTGAATGAACTATTAGTCACATAAGTGCATGAAGTGAAAAGCACACAATGTCTTTCTTTTGTAATTCAATTTAAATTCACGTAATTGTAACTACAATTCCCATAATGCTTCATAAATGGCTGATATGGGATAGTATTTAAAAGCAACACTGTGGAGGGACTAACCGACCGTGAGCAAGGCCAGTTGTGGCTGAAACGCGTTGGTGGGGTGAAGTCAAATAAAAAAGGCTTAAGAAGTATCCTGGTTGTGCCGCCTCTTTTGTATACAAATATATATATATATATATATATATATTACCTACTGGCAGTCGCCAGTAGGTAGTTATAGTTAGGATTGGCTACCATAGGAAATCCGCAACATTCTATTGGGAATAACTCTGGTGCCGCTTGAGGAATTTGTGTGTAATTTTCCAAAAGTTTGGCCAGCTCCGCTGCGCCCCTTCCCTGAAAGTTTCGGGGCGATTCGTGAAGTGGGGGCTGAGAAAAAAGGGGGGTCCCAAAACGTGTTTCCCCCATGTTAATTTCCATAGGACGGTCTGACAAGTCTACAGCCCGAACCGCTGAACGGAATTACGCCAAACTTGGCAAAATTGTAGGGACTGGTACGCAGATGTGCCTTTGCTATATTTGCTGAAAATTGCTCCAGTGTTTTATTTTAAATTAACTTCAAAAACACATATATATCTATAAGCGCTCTCCGAGCGCTCACAGGTACGCGTACCGGGGAGCGCACCCGGCGCGCTACGGGAGTGCGCGAGCGGAAAGCTGATTGGCTGTCGGGTGTCTGTCAACATTCTAAACAGTCCGGAGAGTCCGCCATTTTGTGTCTCGGTAGAATCGAGACACAAGAGGTGAAAAAGAAAGGGGGATATAATTAAAAGGGGGCAGAGTGGACACATCCTGACCCCCTAGGTTTTCTGAGGGGGGCCTAGAAGGACCCTGAAGGGCAAAAAAACTTTTTTTTTTTGTTGAAATTTTCGCGGGGTAAGCGCTGGGTGCGTTCCCGGGTACGCTCTCCGGTACACGCACCCTGAGCGCAAACCGGGGAAAACAGTGTAAAAAAATAGAGTAACAAAAAAAAGTTGAGTGTTTAGAGGTAAGTTAGCTCTCCTTGCGACATTCCTGATGCGTCATATTTAATGTAAGACGCATCATGTCACAAGGAGTTACAGATACGTCAGTATTTCTGACGTATCTGTAAGCGCAAAAGTGACGCATTGCTGGAGTGTGTCACAAAAGTGACGCAACTCCAGCAATGCATCCTTTCACATGGGGCAAGCCCCATGTGAAAGGGCCTGCGTCAGTCTTACGCCTGCTGTGAAGCAGGCGCAAGATTTTGACGCAACAGCGTCCTAAAAGTGACGCAGTGAAATCTCATAGATCTACCTAGATGCGTCACTTTGTAACTATGACTCAACAAGGTGCACGCACCGGCGGTGTAAAAGTGACGCATGGCCTCATAAATAAGGCCCTCAGTCTTCTACTCTCACTTTTTCTTTCACTTTCTCTGTCTCTTCACTCCCTTACTCACCTTGTCTCACACTCACTTGTCTTTATCCAGTCTGTATCTCCACTCTTTCCTAAACATTAATGCTCTTTTCTTACCCTTCCACACCCCCGTTCCTTTACTACATTTTCTTCACTTATCCTCATTCCCGATGTTCACTCTCCTTCTCCTCACTCTCCTTACCCACACTCACTTTCTTTCAGTCCCCCTACTTCACTTCCCTTCCCCCTCATCCCTTTCTTTGCTTTTTCACTCATTTTCCTCTTCTCTCTCACTGCACTCCACTTCAGTTACTCTTTTTCATTTTTTTAAGAATACAGCTCTTTTTTGAGAATTGGAGGTAATTCTAAAAAGAACTTTTTTTTTCATCTTTTTTCGTTTTTTTTTTCTCAACAAAAACAAAAACAGGGAATGGCAAACTGCTCAACAGGAGCAAAAAAAAAATCAAAATTAGGGCTGGGGACGGCAGCGGTGGTTCTCTATTGCTCGAGCAATGATCAAAATACTTTGTTCCCCGTAACAAAGTAGTGCATCACAATGTTTGCATTTGATTGAGGCCTCATTAAAAACAGGCTGAATATCTGGTCGCCCCCTCACCAATGCAGTTGCTCCTCCAGTTGAAGTAGAGGCACCATCCCTTGGAGCCTCTCGTGCCAGAGCCCTGACACTCTCCCGGGCATAGTTCTGGGGGTGCCTCCTCTGGACGTGCCGAATCATAGTTGAATTACCAAAACTGTACTTCCTTCTGGGGTCTCCTCGGGAAAGTACAGTATGGCAGATCTTACACTCCACCTTTGGAGCATTTACTTTTTTAAGTCCCTCAGGTATAGAAATTTGTTTCCAAATGAAATGTTCTTTAACCTTCAGCTGAGGAGGCTCTTCATCAATAGAACACTATCATATCCACTCATACACCTATACAGACACTCACACGCTGACACTCATCCACAGAGTTACTCACACACCTAGTCAGTTATGCAAAGAATCAATCATACTCCCATTTCCTCAACTACACAGTTTTACACACTAAACCTTACTTATTCAAACATATACTAACACATACTTACTCTCTTTTACAATCACTGATACAAGTACACATTGATCCATACAGTCACTTACGCAATCACAGTCTCTCATGTATAGTCATTTATATATGCCAACTCTCACATGCACTGTGTTTTACATATGTACTTACTTGGAAATGGAGCACTGAGATAGCCATTCACTCACCAACCCACCCATGCACACAGTCAACCACCCATACAGCTCTTTCCACATGCACTCTTGAACCCATATACCAAGTGAATCAACTGCTCACACATATAAGCACAGAGTCACACACCTCCCAGCCACCCACACACACACTCACCTTCACATACAAATATTTGGGCAACCAATCAATAACCCATATAACCACTCATATAGCTACTGATCAACACATGCAGCAGCTTACACAACAACAAACATACTGATGCACACATTCATACAGTTTAGTTACTAACCAATGCATTCAATAAGACACATTTAATCACTCACTCATACAGTCAGTCACGCACCTACTAAATCCTTCATCCAGACACTCATACATACAATCATTCTTCAATATATAAAACATATTTTTACTTTCAGAAACACACATTCACTGGATGATGTCATCAGTGATGTCATCAGTGATGTCATTTGAGATGTCATCAGTGATGTCATCAGTGATGTAATTTGAGATGTCATCAGTGATGTCATCAGTGATGTCACTGACTATGTCATGAATGATGTAATATGTGACATCATCAGCAGTGGATTGCGGGCGCGCGAGTTATAGTGAGTCCAACTAACTATAACGTGGGAATTTCAATGGTTTTGTATGAGAAAAATGTTCAGCTAACTATAACTGGTGTGAAACCTATGTTTTTTTCAGTGAATTTCAAAGGTTTTTTAAATGCTAATTCCTAACTATAACGAGTGTGAAACCTATGGTTTTTTCAGTGAATTTCAAAGGTTTTTTAAATGCTAATTCCTAACCTATAACGTTTGTGAAACCTATGGTTTTTCAGTGAATATATATATATATATATATTATATATATCTTTATTAATTACCCTGTACACCCTAAAAAATAATCCCACCCTGGTCCCTTTAAATACCCCTGCACTCCATAATCATAACCCACCCTTAAGCCTTAAAATACTCCAGCACCCTTAAACAGTAACCCATCCTGACCCTAAAAATACACCCTGCACCCCAAAACCCAAACATAGCCCTGAGCCCTAAAAATGTTATATTGCATTTGCATTTGTCACGCGCACTGTTACTCTAGAGTGTTCTGGCGCGAGGGAGAGCAAAGGTAGGAGCAGGAATCGAATTAGCAAATCATGCTGAACAGGTGTGTTTTTAGCTGCTTCTTAAAGAGCTGAAACTCCGAGATGTGTTGGAGATCAGCAGGGAGCGTATTCCAAGCCTTAGCAGCCTTGACAGAGATAGACTTGCCCCCCAGTCGCACTCTGCAAAAGCGGGGAACGACCATCTGGCGTTGTACCGCTGAGCGCAGAGGGCGCTTTGGCACGTAGAAAGCGAAACGCTTCCTAAGATAGATGGGGCCCAGACCGTGAAGAGCTCTATGGGTCAGAGTAATCTCTTTAAACTGCACCCTCTGGGCTACCGGAAGCCAGTGTAATTCACGTAGATACTGTCGTGCGCTGGATCTCGTTGGGGCATTAAAGAGAAGCCTGGCTTCGGCGTTCTGAATAATTTGGAGCCTGCGCAGCAAATAACTCAGCAACCCCAGGAACAGGGCATTAGCGTAATCCAGCCTAGACAGGATCAAAGTGCGGGTGACCGTCTCTTTGGCTGCTTTCAGGAGAAAAGGAAACATTTTCCTAAGTGTTTTGAGAGTGCCAAAGCAGACCCCTGTCAGTTTTTTTATATGGTCGCTAAATCGAAGGTCCTCGCTAAACCAGATACCCAGATTTTTTGCTGGCCCTTCTTCGGACACCGGACACCGGGCAGGGGAAGCCCGGAGGCCACACACGGGTTCTGAAGTCGTCAGGAAACTGGCCGTAGAGAAGGACCTCCAATTTATCCTCGTTACATTTGAGGGAAGCCCGGGCCATCCATTTAAATACTGAGGTTAGACACGTCTGAGCAGTATCCCTGCACCCCTGTACCCCAAAATCCAAACCTAGCCCTGAACCCTAAATATACCCCCAGTACCCCAAAACCCAAACCTATCCCTGAACCCTTAAAATACCCAATCACCCCAAAACATATACCTCAGAACCCCAAAACATATACCCCTATACCCATACTTACCTTATCCTAAAATATTAAAAAAACATGCTTTTACCATTCATGCATTCACAAAAAATTTCGTTTTAAATGTATGCGTGGTAAAAGCATATAAAATGTACTGCCATGCGTTATAATGGCATTGCGGAGTCATAGTATATTCGTAAAAAAAGTATGTGGAGTGATGGTATGCGGGAAAAAAGATTCGGGATAATGGGCGTTTACCTGTAGGCATTTCTGTTGTAACAGTGTAATGAATCTCCTAAAACATCAATAGCATATAAACATGCAAGCTGGCTCGTGATTTATAACAGAACCCTTTCTTTCCTTCCCACGTGTGCTTCCCATCCGATGGCTTTGCACCTCCCTATCTTGCTCAGCTCATTCCCAACCACACCCCAATCTACCTGCTTCAGCGCCTAAGTCAGCAGTGACAAGTCCTGATAAAAGGTTGCTTCTCCTCTAGGTCTCCTGCATTGTCATACCTCAATTCTAGCCTTCAAGAGAGCAATCTCTCTGAATGCTGTCAATACAGGCATCGAAAATCATCTCCCCCATCTTAGGGAACCCTTCTTCCATCGGAGCCTCCATTCTTAGCACCCTAGCTTTGCCAATGCTTGGATCTGCAGCACCCTAGCTTTGCCAATGCTTGGATCTGCTTATCAGACACTACTTTCCTAATCTATTGCACCCATCTAGCTCCCGCTCACCCTTTTTTGGGTAATTGTATTTCTTCTAAATTGTATTCTATTGAGTATTTATATACATTTAAGAATATCTGTTCATTACTAAGTGCAATAAAGCAAAGTTTAAACCTACATAACCAAATTGCAAAGAAACGTTGGATGGTCTGTTGAAGGCGAACTGCAAAGTTGTTCGGTCTTGTGGACTCTGATGTCCGTATAATAACCAAGGAATGTTAATGTGCGCTCATGCCCTGTCATATTTCCTGGAGAAAACTATGTGTTTTTTTTTAGATCCTACAGTTTTTGACGAGTTAAAAAAACAGGGTTAAGATTTTTATCATACCAGACATTTTAAAGTGCCATTTATTTTAATTAAAGTGTTATTATCATAAGTAAAGAAAATGTTGTGATACTTTTTCGCAGAAATGTACGATAATGTCATGGTACTGCCTGTCAAGTGTCAGTCTGTGCACCTTGGCGGAAGGTCGCAAAATATCGCACATACATGAGCCGTTTCTACAGAAAGTCATTTTTAGCTCTTTATATGGATAGAAGTTAAGGATGAGTGCTATGTTTTTCTGAATAATGTGAACAACGGTTTGACTTTTTCTTGTAGTCTAAATTTGCTGTGAAGGATAGCAAGTATATTAGACCAATATATTGTTTGAAAACAGACATTCAACGATAATATTTAGCAGGCTCCGAATAAAGAAAAAACATGGGCAATACCTAAGTAATCACGAGTTTTGCACGCGAGTACAAAGGTGTCTCTGGTTCTCCCTCCTGGCCCTGTATGTTGTGTGCTGCTATGTTAGCATGTCACAGTGAAGTGCTTCAAACAGCAATTACCAATAAATAGCAACGCACACATTACAAGCACAAAACATTTCAGCCACATCTCAGAGGGCGAACTTCAGATGATATCAACATACCCACAAAAGTAGTTACTTTTAACATCACTGCTGATGAGAGGATTATTCAAAGGTATTAAACTGATTCAGATGCCCAGTGAGTGAGAAAAAGAATCAAATTCAGTCATTTATGTTGTGATTCCTGGTCTTGCCCCGTGTGAAAGCCACTTATCGATTGAGTCTTCGCTCTAATGTTGCCCATTAATGGACTTCTCTTAATGATTAACCTTTATAGTATTGCCCGCATTCATTCATTTAAATCCACATTGAATCCTCCAATTTTCCAGTGGGGTCATTCTTGCATCTCCGCATTAATCAAACTGGTCCTGTGGATGGTCTCGCAGATTTTTACCACTGCAGAGCGAAACTTCGATGACAAGCACATCTCTCTGTTTCTTTTTCAATGATACCATCACTGCATGGTTTGGTCTTCATGAAAGACGGACATTTCCATTGATCCCTTTGAGAGTAGCTTTTCTATACATTGACTGATGGAATCAACGTTTTGTTTCAGTTGGACAATACAGTGTCAATGTATGCTTGGACATTATTTGTATTGAAACCCTTCCTTTCAGTTTATGTATATATGTTCTTTATGATTTCATCACTACATGCCCCTGTTGTGTATTTTTGTGAGTTTTCTTTGGTTCAATTCCATCCAAAAATCACAAAATGAATGACTGAATTTGATTCTTTTGGTCACTCACTGGGCAACTGAATCATTTTAAAACCTCTTTCTATTTCTGTTTGAATGATTCTCTTGTCAGCAATTTACCTTACAACAGTTAGATACCCAAGCTCACATGTTTTTTTTGTTCACTCTTTTATTCTAATCACTCTTAACATCACTACAAACCATTACCATCAAACATTCTCACATTGCTTTCTACTTACTACGGAATCGTCAAAGTCTAGGCGAGAAGGCACTGAACATGTTATGGTACAATAGTTATTATCTTTCCATTTCGGGGGAGATTTACCTACTTTTCACGTAGCGCACTGCAGCAGCTGCAAATGCTGCTACATGAAAAGGAGAGAGGAGGAGAGCTCCCTATTTACTAAAATAAGGTATTCTCCTCCCCTCGCTTTAGCGCCGGTACTGAAATCAGTTGCTGTGCACCATGGAGACACCTTTGCGCCATGGGTCAACGGTGTCTCCTTGAGACTAGCATAGGTTGTGTACAGGAAGAGTAGCCTTATAGTACAAAATACAATGCTAAGACTCACTTCAAACCTTTTCCCTCTTTTTATACGTGCTGTACAGTGCAAAAGGAAGGAGAAATTAAAGCATTTCTCCTTCCTTGACCTGCTTGCAAAGGGCGCAGTTTTCTCACGCTAAACCCAATATACTTTAGTAAGTAAATTGGGTTTAGCGTGAGAAACCATGCGTGGTTGCATGGGAACGCCCATGCATCACCCAAGGTACTCCCCCTTGGTGCAAAGTAACGTTCAGTAGGAGTTGATATCAGAACCTTAGGGCTTCCGCTGATCAGCACTCACCTATTCTCATAAATCTTGATAGGGAAACCGGAACATAGCCGATAGAACACTCGTGGTGGAACATTGTTATAAAGGTAAGGAGAGTTGAAGTTGACAAGACACATAGGTGGGCAAAGATATTTTGAATTTGGTTGTGGCGCTGATGACCAGCAATCAAAGGTTTTTGAGGGTGGAATTGATGGTATCTCATTTTTTGAGAGTGGCAATTAGCCTTCCAAGCATCATTATTCATTTCTGGAGGCAAGTAAGGTGGTATTTAGGGAGGCTGATGAAGAAACTAATGATTTAATTGTTTGATACTGACCAACGAACCAACTACTACACAGCACAGCCTTTTCAAAATAAAAGTGAAAAGGAATCAGAGTTGATGTAGCAAGACAAATCCATTTAAACTTTCCAAAATTGCCTATGACCTCATACTGCTATAATTATTGAATACTGCAATCTCTGTAAAAGAAACATGTCTCTAATTTCTTTATAATAGGAGACTTGTGATGCACCTAGTCACCTATTATAAAGAAATGGCATCATAACTCAAGTGTAATAACTTATTGCAGTTGAGTTCTGATGTCACGATGCCTGCTGCCAGAGCCAGCAGCTGAACCGAAAGGGGGGGGGGGTCAGGTCATGTAGCATATTTAAAACAGTGGTTTAGAGAACGAAAAGGGTCTTTCTACCTCTCGCAAGATGGCAGGAGCCATCTCTTGCTGTATAGAACTCCCTAGCCCACCACAGAGGTGTAGCTACTAGGGGTGGGCGTTTCACTTCGTGGAATTCCATGATAACCCCGCAAGATTCTGCAGAGTTCCTCAAATGGACTGAATTCAGCACGTCATTCTGATTGTGCTGATTTTTAGCACCGGGAGGTAGTTCCACATTGAAAAATCAGCACAAACTGCACCATGCAGTGCACCAGAGGATGCTGCTTCTTGATTTGGTTTTGCTGCCACTCAAGTAGATTTTCTACTCCAACAGCAGCTTTCCCACACGAACAGTCGCAACCGCCCGCATTGGTAAAATCTCGCCGGTTGCCCTCCTAGTTCCCGAAAATCACACTAGGGGATACCAATTCTTGCTCGCTCTCAGCAACTTACCATGGCCGCGCTTTATGCGAGCAAAAACTCCACCATGCAGCGTTTGGCAGAATTGGGTCAGAAGTCTATTGCATGCGTAACGCGGAGTGGCCAACTCCGCCGATGGAAAATAATTTATTGTCCACCCCTGGTGGCTACCTACGGGCTACATGCCCACAGAAAACCAAGTTTGACAGCAGCTTCTCCCTCGCTGTCCTTGCCGCCAACCTGTCTGCAAAACAAAAGAGCAGCCCCTCTCATGTGTGTCCACCGTTTACCCTTCAAAGACAGCTTCCCCTTTAAAGTTTACCTTTTGGGCTCACACCCAGTTGTGTCTTCCTTTCAAGAAAGGGTCATACCTCTTTCAGAGGCAGACCTTTTTTGTTCCTGAGAGTCGTTCACACCTCGTCATAGGAGCACATAAGGCTCTCCCATGTCCAGCAACCGTAAATGACCACTGGGAAACTTTAGACAACAAACTGGCTACTCACTAAAGTTGCCTCTTGCGCAAAGCTACATTAAATTAGGCCTGGGCGGAGTTTCGTATAGTGAAACTCCGCAAAGTCACAAAAAAAACTCTGCCACGCTATACAGAATTTTGCAAGCAGCAGAGTGCATCTGGTCATGTTGTTCATGTACATTTTCAGCCCTAGGTGTTTGTCCCGCGCTATAAAATCAGCACGAACTGTGACCATCTGTGACCGCCCAGGCTGAGAAATCCGACCGTCCGAGTTGAGAGGTGGACTTTCCGTGCTCGCTAACTTGATGTTATCTAGCGCGAGCAAGGAAAACACTCCGCTCTGCTATGCATGAGAGATACTTTAACTTTGAGGCCCTGGGTAACCCTTGAAGCAAAAACTAGGGACTTACCCTTGAAGCCAAAACCCTTTGCAACACATCTTAGAGTGTCATTGGTATTTGTCTGTACAACAGCTAGTGGGCATGATGACATTCTAAACACTAGAACAATTGTCCCTACCTGGAGACGTGGTGAAATAGTTATCCTTTCAACACCAGAAAAAAACAAATTAGTGTGAATGCACTTCATAGGTTAGGTCATTGTAATTAACTATAGCACATGCTTAGGGGCACACTACAATTATAAAACGTCAAAAATTTATTGAGTCAATTGAGCATATCAAAGTTCAGAAGATATCCTGAAAGTCAATTTGGTTCTCAACAGATTTGTACCTATCTCTTTGTGAAGTGTTCCTATCAAATGACAGTAGTAGACATTCATATTCCAAAACATTGTTCTTTCCTTTATCTCATTTGTACAGTTGCAATTTTAATGTATTTGTACGTATGACATAAATATAAGAACAATTTTCTGGAATGAACAAATAAGAATATGAACTCTCTGTTGGGGGTTAAAGGGCCAGAGATAGCAAGGGGTAGTTATAGAAAGGTGACTTTTTATGTAGCAGTGCCAATGTAAGGGTTCACCATGCAAAAAGTCCAGACGACTCCTATTTAGTTTAAGGGATTTACTTTAATAATCCCAAGTGCTCTATTTGTGGTAGTGTGCTTGAGCAGCTCAGACTTATCAGAGGGGAGTGTAAAGCATTTGTTGTACACGCTCAGTCAATAAATGATGCACACACTCAAAAAGAAAGCTGAGACCAATTTAGAAATATGAGACAGATTTGTATATAAATTTAGACACCAAGTTCATTAGAATTGCTTTTGTAAGTTCGGGGTTATTGATTTTACAAATAAATAGCAAAAATACTTGAATAATAATTTTCGACATATGAGCCTCAACGCTGTAATGTTACTACAGGAGAGGAGAGGAAAAACACACACAGCAAACATATATTTGCAGTTCAGAAGTGCCCTTTTGGACTTACGATGTAGGGGGCTGTAGGGGCCGTAGGGGGCCAAGGTCCAAAGAACCACCAGCAGTTTTAGGTTACATGCACTGGGGTGTCTGGATGCAGATGTGTTGGTCAGGATGGTAGCCTCAAGCACTACACTGTAGGCTTTAGAAGATTTAAACCAGGTCTGTGCAGGTGCACGCAGTGGCTGTGAGGGTGGCAGCTGCAATAGAGGTGCAGGGCCTGATGGGTGACAGCAAGGTAAGCGCCAACAATGCAGCCTCAGGGTGACGCCCCCTGCCTATAGAGATGTCCACATGGTTCATTACTCATTGCCGTCTCTGGGGAGGGTCTGGAAATATTTGCCATTGACAGGGGAAGAGGAAGCAGTGAGGAAACAGTGCGCTGTAAAAGGAAGCACAACTTGCCCAAAATGAATGCATGTGCACCAGTCCTATTGACTTTGCCATGGTGTGACATCGGGATGTATTGACCAATGAGCACTTGATTCAAATTGTTTTGCTGGTGGAACTCTACAGAATTACATGGAGTTTTTATGTAACTCCGTGGAATTCCGCAGAGTTCCACCCACCCCTAGTTAGCAGGGATCCATTGCACTTCCAATAAAAAGCATCAATAACAGTGAGCAAAAAGTGGGGCTGACCTTGTCAAAAAGAGGCACTTTCCTACAGTTATTACGCAGTTCAAGAAGGAACATTCACACGTGGCTACAAAGATCCTAGCCAGAGAAAGCCATTTACAATAATTGTTGTTAGGAGGTACTTATAATTCTACACATTTTTGGGGGTTACACTCTACACAAGAAATTAAACAATGTGTTAAAAAAATCACAAATATTTCTAAGAGCAGAATAAAGTTGGTGTTCCAGGCTCCCTATTCATGTTATCTACAAAGCTTGATGATCACAAAGGAAAGCAAGTCATATGTTTTAAGCTCCTCTACCAGTAGTGTCTGTTGCATTTTAGGATGTTGACTCTCAAAGCAGCATCTTTCAGAGATGGTCACCAGCACGTATCTCATTTTATATTTTCAGCATGTGCTTGTCATCCCGTTGGATCCGCCAATCCTCCCTTCAATACCAGCATGTCGTGTGACTCCAGCAATGGAGACTGCCCATGCAAGCCAGGTGTGGCTGGTCCTATTTGTGACAAATGCATGGTAGGCTATTGGGGCTTCGGAGACTATGGTTGCCGACCATGTGATTGTGCTGGAAGCTGCGATCCACTCACTGGAGACTGCATCACCGGGTACGTGCACTTCTATATATGCCTTCTTCAATGTTCTTTAGAATCAACTCAAATGGAGGTTATTGTAAACAATGAATAGTGTTTTACAAAATAAAAGATTTAATTACATCACTCACATATATGTATGAAAGGGTACAGAAGGCGATGCCATATGCCGGTCTTCCACAGCCTGCAAAATGCTGCGGGCCATCAAAGAGCAGGGCAGCATATTTATGTCAAAGAACCCTGTTTGCAAATGTTAACAGGGTGTTGAGTAGATGAAAGTGCCCTACTCTTCTGTAGCCAGCATCATTTTGTAGAGCACAAAGGACATCTTTGGTAATGTGAAGACAGCAGCGAGGCAGCTCTTAGATGCTCCATGTTTTTAATTTAGCTCCCTGACTTGCCATTGGACACTGCAGAGGTGGAGGGAGTCATGGAAGTTCCCTTTCCTTTGGAAAAGATGGGTGTGGCAGAAAATCAATCTCACCCCTTGACCAAGACGGGGCGGTGAAAAATTAAAACATACTCCACTCACCCTTGATTAAGGCAGAGGAGGAATACACACCACTCCTGCTCTTGGACAAGGTAGAAGTGGAGGGAGAAAAAAAAACTCTCTGGGGAAGATGCAGGGTTGAGACCAGCAAATTTACCCTCCATTGTCCAAAGAGGTGGAGGTTATATGAAAAACTCTCTTTTTTAAAGTTTCTCCCAATGTTTGCAAGTACTGGAAGAATTAAAAAAGATGTGCCCTGAACCTATAGGCAAGGTGGGAAGACTAGAAATTATACAAAGCTTGGTTTAGGCCGATGTATGGGGGTCTTGAACATGTTTCCACAACATTTCCTTTGAAACTGCAAAATGGCACGGCAAAATTGCAATTTCATTATATTTGCTAATGATTATGAATATTAGATATATTTAACAAAAACATGTTTGTATTTGTGAGCGGTGTGGGTAAGTGAGGCATAACCAACATCCCTCTGCCCCTATGGAAAATGGACACTGGAATATCATGCACCACATCTATATATGGGTGTGTAAAAAATCTACCCCATCCTCGGGCAGAGAGGTAAGATTAAGTCACTAAAGTCCCATCTCCAATTGGCACGGTAATGGTTGCAAAATAACTCCATTGTGTCCACACTTTTGTTTAAGATTGTGCTACTGAATATCAACACTAAGAATATCGTGGCATACTAATATCAAGGACAGAATATTGAGGGACAAAATATCCAAAGGTATGTGCATGAAGGGAAGTACAGATTTACCATTCCTAGCTCCTAATCTACGTACCTTGAAAATATATGTACCACATAGATACATATACGTGGAGTTAAGTATAGAAACTCAAGACTTTCTCACAAGAGAATATTTTATTTTCAATATTCTGTCCTCAACATTCTGTCCCATTGATATTGTTGAGTCAATATTCAGGGGGCAAACCATTTTTTTAAATCTTTCTCTCCATGTTTGTGAACATCAGGAGAGATCTAATAGAAATTCTCCCTCTCCATTGGTTAATGTGGCTGGAGAGCAGTAAACCCCATCTGTTATCGGCCAAAGAAGGTTCAGACATAAAATATTTCACCTCTTTTGCAGGTTATGTTCATGGGAGTAATACAATGTGCCACAGATGTCCCTCTTTTTGGAGTAAGGCAATGGGAACAAATACACCCTGGACTTTCTGCTAGGCAGTGGCCTGACAATATCCCACTTATTAACATGGCTAAAATCAGCAGAATATGTTCTAAATACTCCCACCCGATGTTAGCATGGCAGGGGACAAAGACCCCTCTGGCTTTGCTTGAAGGGGGGCAGTAAAATAGATACGGTTGCCTATTTACAATGCATTGGCAAATGCTCCTCCTATGCTTAATCAAGAAGGGATGACAAAAAAGACCCCATGCTTCCGCAGGGCAAGAGGCTATAGAGCACCTACTACACCTGCCCACCACTGGACAATGCAGGGAGACATTCACTCACTACCACTAGTTCTTAGGCAAGGCAGAAGGTGGTTTGTAACCACAAGCACCAGGACAGATGTCACATGTGCCACCATTTAACAGCCTCAAAGAGCACAAAGTAGAAAAATGTATTATGGCACAGCTTACCTGTTACTACTGCAGAGGTTTCATCCTCATATCACCAGAAGCCCATAAAATCGCCATTGAGCTGTATTTACTTTTTATAAAATGCAGCTCCAACCCTAAATAGGTAAAAAGCTATAGCTCAATGTAGTGCTGTAACTCCAGCAAGTATTTCTTTAATCTTCACACACACTGCTATTTTGTTGGTTTGTCTTTATCGATTACAGAGAGGACTAGCACTGTGAGAGGGGTAGGTCCCTTCGAGTCAAATCAGTGTCTTCAATGGAGCACAAAGTGAAGGTGTACCTCACTAAGCATGTGGTCACTGGACAAGCATGCTCAATAACCCGCTTCTAGGTAGGAGAGAGTGACCCTCTGGTGGGAAGTACATCGGCCTGAGCCTAAAGAAATGCTATGGGGCTGTTCTGTGGTGGAAATACGTGGCACTAGGAAAGAGCTGAGTCCTGTTGAGGACATATTTATTAATCCTTGGAGATTCTTAATTAGCTATTTCTTCATGTATAAAGAGTTCTTGGACCTCATTTGTTGCCATTTGACTATTCCTCATCGATTTGTCGTATGAAGCAAGTTGGGCATTATAAGTGACCCTGCCTCTCTCCTCTTGGCATTTTGTTATAAATAATGGACATCAAAAGAAGGAAAAAGATGAGACTTATTCGGGATCCTGGTCAGCCTCTAGTCCTGCTAGATTGTCTGCTGCACTCGTCCTGACAAAGATTGAGGAGGCAGTAGCTAAATCTTTGGCTAATAAATCCAATTGGGGGAAGAAATCCAACAAACATAAAGGCAAGGTGGTATCTCCGGACTTCTCTAGTGACTCATCCAGGAAGTTTATTACTGGGCGGGAATTGTCCCAACTTATTCTGCATATTAGGGAGAATTTCTGTTTCGATTCTTCTCCAGCACAAAGGGGTGAGGAGGGTTTCTTTCCCCAATATTCTAGACCTCAATCATTGGCTCTTCCCATGCACTCCAAGATAAAATAACTTTTATTTAGACAATGGAAAGAGCTGGATTAGACATTGATTCCCAGATTTCTCCAGAAATACTATGCTCTGGAAGATGAGGATAATATAATTGGCTCTCTTAATAATCTTCTTTAAAGCCAGATGATTGTTTCCTAGCAGCGGAGGTGGATCACAAGGTGAACTATAGTTTGAAGAAATGCTAGCAAGCAATTTGTCACTTAGAGCAGCCATGTATGCAGCATATACTTTCCAGCCCTTGGTAAGAGATTTTGAATCTATGGCAGAACCCTGTCAGGAGGTAACACATTTTTAAACGCTTTGGAACAAGAGTCCAAATTTATGACAGATGTGTCACCATATTTCATTAAATCAGCTGGAGTGGCATCACGATCTGTGATTTTGGCCCGATGTAATCTGTGGCTATGTCAATGGAAGGCTGATATGCCGAGACGTCTTTCTTGAACATTCCTTTTGAGGGGCGGAAACTCTTTGGGGGTCAACTTGACACAATGTTAATAAAGTCCTTCAAAGATAAAAAAACAGACTTGTCCTACAAGATTAACTCTTCTAATTTTTCTGGATCTTGAGATTGAGATTATCATGATTCCTCAAGAAAGAAGGTCAAGTCCTATTTGTCTCAAAGAAAGTAGTTTTAGCTTAAGAAATCTGGTAAAACACAGGAATTGGCAGGACAGGTAGGGACCACTAAACATTGGTTCTGACTACTTCCATCCACATCGGATCAAGAGGGGGAATAATTATAGATTTCCACATTTGTTGACTCAGTTTAATCACGGGTCTACAGATGTTGGCCAAGAGATGGGACCTGAAAGGGTTTGAATCTTTGCCTCCAAACTTGATAGACATCCATACTCCTGTCCCTAGAGATCCAGTATGAAAAGATGCCTTGTTGTCAGTAAATTCCAGTTTCAGGTGGAGAGGGATGAATGTGTGTACTCCATTCTCTTTCTTGTACAAAAACCCTCGGGGGAGTTCAGACTTTTTCTCGATCTTAAGAGGGTCAACTCATGAGTAACGACAATTCTTTTTTGGATGCTCACCTAACATCAAGTCATTCCACTGTCAATCAGGGACTTACTGGTGATCATAGGTTTGCAGCACGCTTATCTGAATATTCCTATCAACCCATTTCACCAAAAATTGCTGAGCTTTGCAGTGAAAGATTCATATTTATTTTTTTCCCTTGGAGCTAAAGTCTGCCTTTTGGTCTTTCACAAAAGTGTTGACTCTTTTAATAACTGTGCTGTAACAGAAATAGATGTGTCTGGCCATACCTAGAAGATTGCCTACCCTATAATCCTCTATGCAGCTGACCGAGTCTACCAAGAAGAGCGTTCTCAAGGTTCTGGAAGAGCACGGTTTACAAGTAACCATTAAAAAAATCAATTAACCCCTCCCAGGACCAAGCTTTCATAGAAAACAGAATTCTGGCAGATCAGCATATTGTGACTCTGCCAGAAAGGAGAATGGTGAAGAGTCAGAGCCCTCGCTCACAATTGATAACAATGGACTACACAGCAGCCTGGATGCAAGGTCAAGGTGGTTTGGGTGCAACTGTGTTTTTAGTCCCAAAGTTGTATCTAAACAAGTTGATCAGACATATCCTTTAGCACTGGTCTCAGAAAAACCAACAATTGCCACTTAGAATTCCTATGTCTGAAGTGATAAACTGAAACTTTTGCGGTGGATGAATTCAGGGAACCTGTTGAAAGGTGTACCTTTATGTCTTCAGACTCTAATCATTTGTGATAACAGATGCTAATGAAAAGGGCTGGAATGCACAGACAGGTTCTCATTAAATTCAGGGATTATGGCCTCATTCAGGATAATCGGAGGTGATCTGGCTGGCTGTCCTGACATTTGACCCTCTGCTGTTGGACAAGCCAGTGAGAATCAAGATAAACTGTATGTCAACCGTCATGTGTAAACTAAGGCACCTTTATTACCATGAATTACAGATTAGATTTTTTTCTGGGTACAAAAGAATATCAGGTCTCTAAGAGAAAGTTACTTCCAGGGGACTATCAATGTAGAGGGAGAGAAAATGAGCAGGAAGATGATGTCATCTCATGAGTTCTTTCTATCTATATAGTTATTTGTTCAGATTTGTCAGAGATGGGGTTTCCTGGCAAAATATTTGTTTGGATGAGACATAAACTCCCTGCTTTCTTATTTTTATTCAAGGATGAAATAGGCCAATACTTGGGCCATTAATACTCTCTCATGCCAATGTTGGTAGGATTTCCTCTATGAGTTGCCTACACTTCCTTTGATCCTCCCGTTTCTTGTGAAGAGGGAGGATGTTCATGTTATCTTCATGGATCCAGCCTGGCCTCGCTCATCTTGGTTTCATCTAGTTGTTTCGATGACGACAGAGTAGAAATGGCTTCTACTGATTGTGCTGTTCTCCTCCTCTAGGTTTCTCTCCTCCCCAGGGTGAGTCATTAGCAAGTCTCAGACTGATTGCCTGGAGTTTGAAAGGGCAGGATTTAGGATGAATGAGGGGGCTGTCTGTTTTTTTAGCTAGCTCTATTCTGGCTTCTAGGAGTGTTTGAACTCTTTTCTCCCATTCCAGACACTAGCAACTTTTAGGAAGTGGTGCTCTTCTAAGCAGTTGATTCCATACTCCACAGGTCTAAGCCAAATTCTGGACTTTCTCCGGGATATCTTCTTGTTGGGGCTTAGAGTGGCAGCAATCAAGACCTTCCATGCTTTCTGGGTTAATCTGGAGAAGAGTCAGGAGCTGGTCCAGTGTTTTATTAACATCTTTAATCCTGTAACCCCTTCCTGTCCAGCTTGGATCTTCCTTCAGTACTGCAGGCTCTGAGAGTGTAGGAAGGTGGATATCTGACTACGTGGTTACCCCCACTTTTTGCCTGGTGTTTTGCCGGTTTTCGACTTAGTTGGACTGGGACCCTGCTATTCAGGGCCCCAGTCTTTCTGCTTTCTCTATAAAATGGACTCATATACTTTAGGTACATACCAGATTGGTTACTGGGTCACCCTTGTGAACCCCTGTATAGTGTACCATAGGTACCCAGGGCATAGGTGCACCCTAAGCCTACGAGGGGCTGCAGCATGTATTATGCCATGCCTGGCTTGCCTTCCAGACTGACACCACAGGTCTGTTCTTACAGCTTGGGTAAGGTGGTGTAATCACCCCTTACTTAGATATAGTATACCTATATTGATATACACATATAGACAAAGATACACCTATAAGTCATTCCTATGGCAGGCCTTGACAATCCTGGAGGCAGAGTGCTTGGTTTTATGTGAGAGGATTCCCTAGCATGAGCTGAGCCCATCTGCAGCTTCGGAACCATCTCCTTATAGCTGTTCTATGATATAGCCATACCATATACTCTTAAGTGCATCATAATCCCTGCGGTTAATGCTAATTTTGGTTTGGCTTTATCAAAGCATGTCATGTAAGGTGTCAAACACTATGGAATACTACCCCCCCCCCCGCCAGTCCTGGAGGCGGGGGTCGCATTCCACCCTTCTAGAGGGGAAAAACATGTAGTTACTGGTTTACCCGGTTAAAGTTAAACAGATCCTCAACATCACAAAATGGATGCTGCTGCCACAGACACGAGTCTGCCCTCCTGTTGCTGGACGAAACTCTGGCAGGGGAGTCCTGGATAATAGGTTTCCTGTCCAGAGAGGAGCTGGCACCTCCCCAGACAGGCGTTTGTGTATTGGGGCAGGGAGGGTTGTATTCAGTGAATGCTTTTCAGACACTGCCTGGGGCACACTAGGTGCTCCATGCATTTCCCAGTTCAAACCGGTTGCTGGGGCACTCGGCCCTAGCTCTGGCGCGAAACTGGACAAAGGGGAAGGGGTGTAACCACCCCCACCCCAGGTCCACCCATAGGAGGGACCTTAGAGTTAGTCCAACCCCTAAACTTACTATAGGTAAAGAACCCCAGTCCCTAAGACTTTAGATTACCCTGGATGAAACTCTGCAACATATATCCTGGACCTTCGACATTCCATATCAACTGGAAGATGGAAGAAATCTCCCTTGTGGTCAAGGAGTGACCACCCTGTTCAAACAGGCACCAACAGCATCTTTGCTGGTCTGCATTTTCGAGGCTCCCGCTGGATCCCGAAGAATGTGTGACACAAGACATAAACTTCCAGACATCTCTGACCCCGACCTTTGCTCACAGCAAAGCTGAGACCCGTGGCGGACACGAGAGATGTGGGACCAGAACTCCTGGACATCCTGCATTTTGCTACCTGCATCAACTTCCAGAGGTATCCCAAAGTTGTGCATTGGGGTGCTTAAAGCCCCAGACACAAGCACCTTTTGCACTGAAGTTCAGAGGCCCACACTCCACAATTGTCCCGTGGGCCAGCTTTGTGCATGTCTGCTCAATGCGTCTTTGCGGTTCCTAGTCTGTTGGCTAGTGAGCCCCCAAGAAAACAATCCTTTGTTTCAACTTGCTTTTCTGGTTGCTCCAGGCTTGCTCCAACTTCTCTGCAAAGGAGAATTTCCACAGATCTTACTGGTCTATACCGAAGCCAATCTTGACATCCTGTGTGGGTTGCGTTTGCGAAGGCTTGTTGGGTACAATCTGGATACCAACACTGCAGTCAACTAGATCCTTTGTGGGACAGCTCTAATCCAGCTCCTGGTTGTCGTCGACACATCCTGGTCCTCGTGGCTGAAGAGACAAACTTCACCTTTTCACCTGAAATCACTCGACATCCGGTGGCATCTTTCTATCACCGCCCTGGTCACTGGCTAGTGGCCCAGACTCTGTCTCCTCTGCTTTTAGGTTCTCCACATCTCCGATCCACCCTTTGATCCACCCGGACACTTTTCCTCTGGTCGCCTGCAGCACTTCTTCGCAGCTCTCCATTGGAATCGACAACGAAACCCGACACGAAAAGACACCTTTGCACGCGACTTCCCTGGGTGAGGTAACACGAGTACTCCAGTGCTCCCATGGGTATTGACTCTCCAATTGTCCTAGTCTAAAGGGGTTCCATCGCAGTTCACGTCCTTGTACCCTTTTTCTTTAAAACTGTAACTTGTTCGTTCCCCATAGCAAGTCAATGGTATCCCTCGGCTGTGTTTAGACACTGCACGCGTCTCCCGTGGGCCTCCTACATCCTAACCTTTGGTTGTCCTGAGTAGCCCCAGCGATTCCACAGGCCCCAGGCCTGCTTTCTATTTCTCACGTGGTTCTTATACCACTATTTTAGTATAACGTTTGTGAGGCCCCAGGGCAAAACGTATACTGTGCAACTTATCGTATGCTAATTAAGTTCCTTGTATTGTACTTTTACCTCTGACCTCATAAAGAGTGCAGAGGGGTTGTGTTTAGAATAAATATATATATATTTGATATATACCTTGTGTGGTGTGCTTTCATTTGGTACTCAAGAGATTATAATTGGTAAAACAACTAGCTTAATTCGCTCTCTGAAGTCTTAGCCTGAAGACTGCTCGCCATTGCAACCCCTAGGATAGCTTTCTATAAGGTTTGACTTTACAACCACCATCAATAAGGGTTGATTAGACTGGTGCAAGGTGCCCACTAGAACTAGTGAACATCATATACCAGGCTAACTTCTCACAGAGAGGTCCTCCTTTTGAGCCCCTTCAGTCTATTAACATTAGAATCCTAAACCTAAAGGTGTTCTTTTTAGTGCCTATCGAATTGGCTAGGAGATTAGGTGAGCTACGGTCGCTGTCTTGTAAACCTCCTTTCTTTAGGATATTTGAGGACAGGATTGTACTTCGTCCTGGACCATTGTTTGTTTTAAGATTAACTCTGCTTTCCATCTTCAGCAGGAGGTTATTTGTCAGGTGTTTTATCCCAATCCAGAAACACTGGAAGAAATGACCCTTCATTTCTTGGATGCAAGTCAAGCGGTTCTTACCTATCTTGCAAAGGTATCACAGTTTAGACTCTCACTTCGTAATTGTTTAGCAGTTTTGGCCCTGCAAAAGGGGGTTGAGGCCTTCTGAACAAGTTCTCAGCAGGTGAATTTGTTCCCTAATTTCCCGATCATATTTTCCCAACGCCTCTAGGATCCCAGGGTATGTCAACCAGCGGTATGTCAGCCTCTCTGGCGGAGGTCCAGGGGGTATCCTTGAATGAAGT
The DNA here is from genome assembly GCF_964261635.1 of Lissotriton helveticus. Taxonomy (NCBI): domain Eukaryota; kingdom Metazoa; phylum Chordata; class Amphibia; order Caudata; family Salamandridae; genus Lissotriton; species Lissotriton helveticus. Next base: position 899,788,006 of record NC_136057.1, read on the forward strand.
TTGCAAAGTAGCCACTTGGGCTATTCCCTCTACTTTTATTAAACATTATAGGATAATGCAAGGGCTAGAAGGGGAGAAGGTTTTATGTTCAGAAGTTCTTTCTTCTATGAGGTGAAAATTTGGCATTTATTAATATTTTAATATAATTGAGATATTACAGTCCATATACATCAATGATGCTGCTTTGTGAGAAGAGGCGGGAGCCTGCTGAGATAAGGCGGTCCTTTACCTTTAGCCACTTGGCTGATATACGCCAATGCATTTTAGAGCAAGCAGTGAGCGCCCACTGCTTTAATACGCAAGGAAGACTAACCACAGAACGCAAGAGCGGTGCATGTTGCCTGACCCTTCAGCCAGCTGCAGGTCGTGTGCTGCTGCACATTTGTAATGCTAACGCGGGATTACTGGTTACTAATTATCTTACCAAATCCCAAACTATGTCGACTGAATCGTTGGTACCTGTCTTGGAGTAAAAGGTAATCTTCGCAATAAGTCAATCAATTTAAGGACTTACACCACTCTAAATGACCACTGACCAAATTTAAGTTTTAAAGATTTAATATAAAGTCAAAGATAACTGAAGATACAAACTTCTCAAAATGAGGTTCAACAGGTAAATTGGTATCACTATAAACATGAACTTTTTGAATAGTCTGAGTCTGAAAAACAGAATAATAAGTACAAGCTCGAAAACCATCAGGGTTGCCAAAATGGATACAAGTTGCAACCTCAAAGTCATTACAGAAAAGAAAATTAAGGTTAGTCTGTCCCTACACTACACTAAATGACATCCCTACTTAGCAAGATCTTAACCCTCTAGGTGTCAGCCGTGGTGACTTCCTAAGAAGATCACGCACTTCTCTTTGTCTCTTCTCTGATGATGGGTCTCTCCTGATCAGCCTATCTGCCTACCCATCCGCTTCCTTAGGCTCCCAAAATCATCTGCTCTGCTCTCCTCCCGGGTCTCTTTCCCTAATACCAAATCACATTTTCAATAGAAACGCCCCTTGGGACGCCCCTCACGTGGTACATCTTTGCGCGGCAAACTCCATGATGGTACTCTTGAAGACCCTCGTTATAGTTGACCTTGGTTCCCAGGCTTCTTCTTCAGTGCGCTGATACCCCCTGAAATTCCTGGAAACTCCTACAGGCCTGCGCAAGGCGCCACTGAACAAAGTCCCTTTCATTCGAGCTGATTAGGACCCTCGCACCTGCATACAGCTCGTCTTGCAGTGGGCCTCAAATTCCAGACTCCACCATATCTTTAGTCATAAAACACTCTCAAAGCTCGGTGCTGGACACCTCGCGACCTCTTCTCTAACGAGCACATGACGATTTACACGAGATGACATTATCTCCTCTGGCCTACTTGATTTACATGCAGCAGGTCCCTGCACTCTTAAAACGTTAACTTGATTTAAACAGCAAACATTCTTAACTAGCATACGTTTCTAAAATAACACATCTATAAAGCATATACTTTTAACCCTAAGTTCAATAGTACATTTTGGAAGAACCACGTCAACCTTATCTCACATTATTTTAGCAGCACGTTCAGGTTTGCTGTGAATTGCCCTAAGGCCTACACATAATACTGGATTTTCAAAGTTACATTTAATTCGGACATGATTCTTTTAACATGAGAACATGAGGTTTTCACATATATTCCAACATTTCTACATTAATCTCACACCGTTATAATTATAGTTACTCTACTTAACATTCTATACATTTCACTACTGAATATAAAACACTCTGTATATTTCACTCCTGGATATAAAACACTCGTGTGCAAAACATGTTTAAACTAACTACGTGCTTGTAAATATGGTGTACTTATACATTTTTTTTCAAACTTGTGCTCTCTCAGTCCCCCCTTTGATGACCTTCAGGGGTCATCATCACCAAGACACTAAAAATGTAGAACCCTTCAAAGTGAAGACAGAGCAGTTCCACCTCTTTTCATACTCTCTAATGCTTTCAGACTCTTATATTGAGTGTCCTGCATCGCTGTCAACTCTTCTTCCTGTTTCTTCATAGCTCTCTGTAACCTATTTGCTCTATAACATTGATACAAACGCACCAATCCCCACAAAGTGATTACACAAATCACAATTATGATGATGGGTTTCAATATGTACCAAACGATACCCTTTCCTAAGTTGGCAAACCAACTTCCAACTTTACCCATTCCATGGCCTACTTTTTCCCACACATTTACCTTTGCTAGGTCCTCAATTTCGTAGTGTATGGCAGTGATGTTTTGTATATACTTCTCTAGAGGCTTTGAATTGTCTGGAATGTAAGTACAGCATTCCTGGACCTTCAAGGCCTTACAGACTCCTCCCTCTTTTGCTAACAGAACATCTAAAGCAAGTCGGTTCTGAAGAACCATTGCCCTAATCGATTGCATCTCACCTTCTATCAGCATCAATGATCTTGCAGTACTAGCAGATAGCCTATCTACGACTGTAGCTAACCTCCTGATCTTAATGTCATTCATTATCAATCCTAAGAAAGGGAATGCAGCACCTAGTACATCTCCAACTACTTCTGCTGCACCCAGCCCTCGTTTCCATCTAGTTGTTATTTCTTTCTTAGGCGTGTCTAAATTCTCAACATGATATATTTTAGGGAAGACAACAGCCAGATAGCATGATCCGTACCAATTATCTGGTAACTTCACATAGGCATATCTTCCACATACAAAATATACATTTGGTATTGCTTGCATCCCTTTCATAAAGTTCTTAGAGTAATACTCCAATTGAAAGGCATGTTCACAATGGACTTGACCTACATAAAAGTTTTCATAATATGAGTAACTCCTGTGTATGCACAGTTTTCCCCGTTTATCCTTATCCAAAGCAATTGGACCAATACTACCTTTTCTTTGATGTGCCCTTTCCTCCTTGGTCCAATCTGTTTCCCATTGTCCTGATGCTTTCAAAATCTTCTGCCTCCTGTATCTAGTATCTACCTGTGCTATAAACTTTTTCTCAACTTCTGATATTTGACAAGTCAGATTATTCCTTCGAGCATGTGAAGTATCTAACGTTTTCCATGGAATAAACCATTTGTGTAATCTGTCTTCGCTTTTGTAGTAGTCCCATTTGTTCAAATGCTTGAAATTCGGAACCTCTGGCAATGTCGAGTCGAAATTCGAGAAATAATACTCGAATCCTTCTCGTCCATAAAACATGCTCAACAATAAACTGCACGTTATTCCATATGTCAACGGAAGATGATGGTATCTGATACCCTCCTCCACTGAAGCTGGTAATTGCATACAAACATAACAATCCTTTACTTCCATGGCATCAACATATTCATAAAGCAATTTAGCATAAGCATTTGACTTGTAATTTCCCTGTGATTCGTCGGTGTGAAGCCTTTTTATTTCTGCATCTAACAATGCTTTGTCTTTCTCATTGATGTTTCCCTTCTCTTTAATAATGGTAGTTTTCGGTGTTGATACTCCCTTATCCTCCTTAACTGCGGTTTCATCCCCTTCGTGTCCCGCTAGGAATGAAACAGTTACCACTAAAATTATAAGAGAAACCACTACTCCTAAAAGTATAACAGCTATACATTTTGCCCTGCGATTCGGGTTGCCAGCCTCCATGTTCTCAAACAGTGTAGTTTTTGACTTTCTTCTAGCATTCACTTCTTCTTCTTTTCAAACAAAGTCTTTCTCTCTTGCAATGCCTTTCTTTGAACACTTGGAAGCTTGACAATTTGTTTCCGCAAAACAGTTCAAAGTCCAGTAGAAAATAGACAACCCTAGCCCTTCTCCATCCACTAAAATGAAACCCCTATCACTTTTCTTCTTCCACTCGGCGCTAGGTTATCTTGCAACAAGTTTTTACAATTTCTTTTCAAAAGTCTTATTTTCGTCTGAAGTTATGTATGACTCAAGGAGTGACACTACTTCTTCATAAATGTCCATCCGAAGTATCATTCCCTCAGGTTCTGGGCAGTTCGTACCACAACATGGAAAGTCAACTTTTTCTAGAATTATTCTCCTTATTTCGCTCAAGACAAGTGGACGGACAAAATTGAGAGTTAGCGTTTTTTCAATTTCCACTCCTGGTACTATCAGTTCTACATCCACAATTACAAAGGGGTCCGTTCTAATCAAGATCACTTTCTTCACCTTTCCAGTTCTGCGCCCCTTTGAAGACATTCACAATATGGTATTAATCCACAACAATAAGCGCTCCTAGCATTTCTACTACTCGTTCAAGTATTTCCAAACGAAGAAGAGTTCCCTCCAATATTGGATATCGTGAACAGCAAACTGGAAACTCAACTGTCTCTAAAATCAATTTTCTTATTCCACTCAGGAGAGCAGGATGAACGATGTTGAGTGTCAGCAACCTTTCGGTCTCCGCTCCTGGCAGTAGAAACCTTATTTGCACTGTGATGATCGGGTCAGTTCTGATCAGTTCCACTTCCCTGATCCTCCCTGTTCTGTGTCTCCCAGACATCTGCAACGAGGTAGGTCCAGTCGGGAGTAGAGTATCTTCTACTAGGCACTCGCACCCTCCTTGATCTTCTAAGACCCTCCTCGGCTTGATCCTGGATATCTTCTTCTGGATCTGAGTCTTCGGATATAGGAGTAAGCGTTTCTTCCTGGGCCGACCTCAAACTTAGCCTTCTTCTCCTTGTTGGCCAAGTGGCAGCTCCAAGCCTTATTCTCCTATTTCTTGTCCTCCCACTTGGTTCTTGGTCGCTCCGATACGGATCTGAGTCTGAGTCGTATTCACTTCTGCTCTCTCCTTCAGTTGCGTCTTCTGTCTCACTGCCGTCCTGCATTATTCTTAAATCCTCCCAAGTGTCTACAGTTTCTAACATCATACTTAATTCAGTCTTTTCTTCTGCACCTTCTATTTCCACCTTTGAGAAAGAATAACTTTGTTCCGCACAATAGCGTGCGACTTCATCAGCGTATCTGTTGCCTTGTGACACAAAATCTGTATTTTTAGTATGTGCTACACACTTTACTATTGCGATATCAACTGGACCTTGCAATGCTTCTAACAACAATCGCACAAATTCTCCATTTCGAATGGGCGAACCAGAGGAGGTCATGTAACCCCTCTGAGACCACAACTGCCCGAAATCATGAACCACACCGAAACCATATTGGCTGTCCGTGTAGATGGTGACTCTCTTTCCATTTCCTGCTATGCAGGCACGAGTTAGGGCAATAATCTCTGCTACCTGTGCAGAATGTACTCCTTCCAGGCAAGTGGCTTCCACAACTCCAGTTATGGTACAAACAGCATAAGCTGCTCTCAACCGACCAGTATCGTCTCTTAAACATGAGCCATCAACAAAGTAAATTTCATCGGGGTCTGACAATGGCTCATCCACAATATCTGGTCTGGGTTTCGTGCATAGTTCAGTCACATCAAGGCAATCGTGGTCTTCACATCCTTCGCCTTCTATTACCGTAGGTAATGGCATCAAAGTAGCAGGATTCAAGACAGAGCATCTCCTGAGAGTCACGTTTTCTGCGGCAAGTATAACTTGCTCGTAACGCGTGAGCCTGCTATTGGTCAGATGCTGCGTCTTCGTCCTGGTCATTAACAATTCAACTGAATGTGGTACATACACCACTACTGGATGTCCCATCACAATACTCTCGCTCCTTTCAATGCTGACACCCGTTGCAGCAACGGATTTGAGACATCCGGGCAACGCTGCGGCTACTGGATCTAATGTAGCCGAAAAATATGCAACTGGTCTACGGGCATTACCGTGGGTCTGTGCCAAGACTGACAAAGCACATCCCTCTCTCTCACAGCAATAGAGTGAAAATGACTTTTCGTAATCTGGCATTCCCAGAGCCGGAGCACGACATAAATCGTCTCTCAGCTGTAAAAACGCCACCAGACATTCTTCATCCCATGGTACCGGATCACTCACCTCCTTGTGCGTCAGTTTCTGTAAGGGCTTTGCTTTCAGTGAAAAGTTAACTATCCACTGTCGGCAGTAACCCACCATTCCTAGGAACATTCTAACTTCTCTCTGTGTTGTAGGCGCATTCATTTTCATTATCGCCTCAATCCTCTCTGGTGACACCTTACGTTTCCCTTTTTCTAACCTGTGCCCTAGATACTGTACCTCTGTCAAACAATACTGCAACTTGCTCGGAGATACCTTATGTCCATTTTCAGCTAAATGATTCAGTAAGGCAATTGAATCTGCTTTACAAGCTTCCTCTGTCTCTGACGCAACAAGTAGGTCATCTACGTACTGTACCAGAACCGAATTCTGTGGCAGTACTAGATTCTCAAGATTCTTTTTCAGCAACTGATTAAAGATGGATGGGCTATCTGTGAATCCTTGTGGGATTCGACACCATGTTAAAACGCGATCTTCCATTTTAAAAGCGAAAAGGTACCTGCTCTCTTCATCCAATGGGATTGAAAAGAAAGCCTGACAAAGATCTATCACTGTGAACCATTCTGCTTGACATGGTATTTGAAACAATATCACTGATGGATTCGGTACCACGGGACAACATGAAACGACTATGTTGTTAATTTTTCGTAAATCCTGAACTATCCTAAACTTCCCGCTAGGTTTCTGCAAACCCATAATCGGGGAGTTACAAGGACTACCCACGATTTCTTTCAGTATTCCCTGCTGTATCATTGACTCGATCACAGGTTTTATTCCCGCAATCGTTTCCTGGGACAATTTGTATTGAGGCGTTCTTGGAAACTCAACATTTGGTTTTACCAGAATTTTTACCGGTTCTACCCCTTTAATCAATCCTATATCTTCTCCTGTGAAATCCCACACCTCTGACGCCACTGCATCTCTTAAATCTTGTGGAAGATCTTCTACAGTCAGAGTAGGATATAGTTCTACACAGAATTTTGAATTGGCCACCTTAAAGGTAGCATCATCGTCGGTAGTCTGTACCTCCACTCCTTGTGGGGTGCAGTATATGGTGCAGTTCAATTTGCACAACAAATCCCTTCCTAACAGACATACCGGACTCGAGTCACAAACCACAAACTGATGTTCGTTCATATGATTGCCTATTTTTACAGATACTGGTTCTGTCAAGGGACTAGTCATTCTTTTATTTGCGACTCCTACCACTTGAATTGTTTCCCCTGACATTGGCAAGTCTGGAACCACCGCTGATCTCAGTGTCGAACGAGTAGCCCCAGTATCCACTAAGAACGTAGTGGGACACCCTGCCACTTCTGCCTCAACAAATGGCCCTCTCTGATCCACTTCTAGAACTGCCCGAGGGTACAGTCCTCTTCACTGCTCACCCGTTGTCCTGTCAATGGATCAATGTAATAACATTTTTCTTCCTCGATAAACAGAGGCATTTGTTTAAAGACCTTTCCTCCAGCTGCTATCTTCGGTGGCTGTGGGAATTGGGCCCGTGGAGCCGAAGTCCCCCCTTTGGCCACCTTACTACTTGGGACTGTCACCTTTTGCACTGGGTCTTCTTGGACCTGTTCTTCTACTTCTAGCTCTCCATTTTCAGGGTTAAAGGGACACTCGCGTCGCCAATGCCCCACCTGGTGACACTGATGACACTTTGTCGTTTTCTTTAAAGTGGCAAAGTCTATCCTAGGTCTCTGCCCTTCTTCATTATCTTTGCTCTGACCATTTGGTTTTCGTCCCATCCCCTGCTTCTGCTGGCCACCCTTCCCAGCGGACTGCATTTGCACCACCATCAATTTCTCCTTTAGATTCTTGGCTTTAGAATCTATCTCGTCACTGCAGTACCTCGCATATCGTAAAATCTCATCTAGTGGTTTGTTCTGCCAACAGATTAAATGTTGCTGTATCATCAAACAAATATCAGGTCTCAACCCCAAGACAAACTTTGACACAAACTGCCCTATATCTTTGGGATCCATTACATCTAGTCCACTGTATTGCTTGAATGTTTTCAATAATCTTTCATAAAACTCGTGAACTGTCTCCTTCGGTTCTTGCCTTGTTCGATCTATCTTTACCCAATCTATATCCTGTGGTGGTACCTTATCTTTCAGCCATGCTATTACCCTTTCATACTTTCGCATGACAATCTCAGATGGTCCATTAGTTCGAGCATCCCTCAATGGTTCAGCATTTGGCCATTCGACACTAGTCTTACAAGGGGTCCACAAATCAGATGGGACCACGATGTCAAACAACGTGTTCAAATCTATCCACAGTACTTTCGAGATTTTGACAAACCTCTCTACCTGTTTATACCATTCGACTGGATTGTCCCGCAACTTCGGAAATGAGTTGGTAAATGCAGCTAAATCTCCTCTACTCCAGGGTACATGTACATAATTTCCGTTTGATATTTCTCGCAAAGGGAATGCCTCCATCTGCATTACCCTTCCCTCAGGGGTCATCACATTTGTACTTCGCCTAACTGTGCCCTTTTTCGACCACCTTTCTTCCCATTTATCCAGTTCTCTCCACACTCTTATCCCTGTTACCAGCTCTCTTATGTGTGTTTTTAATCCAGTAGTTCTCTTCTCATCTAGATCCTGGTCTGCGTACTGTAATCTGTGGTTACTCTGCAATGCCCTTGTCCTAGACAAATCCACGGCATACTTGTCTGCCAAATCAGTCAGTTTCTCATGAAACGCTCTAGCTTTCCTAGTAATATCCTTTGCCATGAACAATAACTCATCCTGTTCATACAATTCTATCCTTTCCAAAGGCAATGTTCCATCTATTATCTCATCAACATCTGATTTTAAACTGGTAACATCAAGCCTTTTTGCCTTAATTTCAGCTTTCAAGACACTCAATTTAGCTCCTCCATCCGCATCTCTCCCATCCCAGCTCCGAGATCTACGTTCAGGTATTGGTGAATTATAGGGAGTCCTCCCCTGTTCCCATCTCTCTAGATCCCATGCCTTTCCATCTTCTCGGGGTGGGTGGTGAAACACTCCTTCATGCCTCATAGCCCCTCTCTCCCCATCCGGGCTAGTTTCACGGGATGGAGGGTAAGATGTTCCCTTACTCCCTCTTTCTTCCCTACTTCCCTGTGATTCCTGATTATTCGAGGCGTGGCGGGACCTATCGCTGTTCTCCTTTCTCCAATGTTGAACGTCTTCCCCGAGTGTATGATGAAGGCACCTAAACCTATTCTGAAAAGCCCGTACCGCCTCATCTCCTCCTTTCCCCCAGAGACGGGACATTTCCTCACATTCTACAATCCTAGTATTTTGTTCCGGCTGTTCTCTCTGATTTGTAGGACATGCATCCCCTCTATTCTCTTGGCTTTGGCCTTCCCGGCCCTGACTGCTTTCGCTGGCCCCACAATGAGATACTGTCCCATTGCCCCTGCTTTCCCACTCTGGTTCTGTTCTTGTCCTGTTATTTGGAGATACTACGGACCCGTCCCATTCCCTCAAATCAGCTCTTAACTCTGAAAAAGATCTTGGCCGTGGTCCCCTTAGATCCATTGGTCCTCTCGGACCTCCCTGTTCTGAATTGGGACCGACAGTTGTGTCTAATGGGGTGTTCCATGTTACCGAACCTGGCAATTGTTTCCATGCATTTGTCACATTATTCCTCCTTTCCATCTCAATCCTTTCCCTATCCAATTGCCTTTGTTGTTCCCCTCTATCTCTCTCAGAATTATAGATCGAAACTATGGGTCCTATGGTAACAGGCACTTGAAGAGCGTCTGGCAATCCCACAGACTCAACCCTTTCTGTGGTTGGCGTTTTCTGCACCACAAACCTTCCCACTACACTCTGTACAGTGTTGTTTGGAGGTGTTTCTCCGCCTTTGATAGGTGTCCATTCCGATATAGGGAGTGGTGTATATCCCTCTATGTCATTCCCATCCTCCCTTGCGAGCCCTCTATCTTCTATCAACTCCACTCTCGGAGGTGGTCTATCCATTAACAATCTGTTTATCAGATTGTCCTCCGACTCGCTTTCCTCGTCTTCTTCCATGAGGTTTTCTCCTCCTGACACCTCCCTCATCGGATACATTTTCTCCACCTCAATAGTCTGTACCCTCCAACGCTTTTCCTCCTCATCCCATTTGGAATCTCGCACTGCCCTTACCGATCGCGTCAGTCTTTGTTGACGCCTGTTCAAATTTCGGTCGTGTGCAGCCTTAATCCATGCATTAAGAGCCTCAAACTGTGTTGGTCTAGGTGAGGGTTTCAATGAGGACATGGTTGCTTTTAGCCGATGTAACACCTCTAATTTAAACGTCCCGTACCTCGGGAACTGCATTTCCTCATTCCCTTCCGTAAGCTTATTCCAAGCCCCAATCCACAATATCGTATGCAGCCCAACATTCGTTGCCATATAATGAGCTGGTGTACCCTCCGGGGGAGCCTCTTCCCCGTAATAATGTTCACTTCGTTTACGTTTAAAAATCCCTTTCAAACACTTAAAACACTTCATGATTTCTCTTTTCTCCGCGTTTATTTACTTCCTGATGACAATCCACCAATCTCGGCGCCGTTCTCACTAACTGGCCTATCCGTGCGCGACTTTCCTCTGACGTCACGCTAGCCGCCCAACCAGAGCGCGGCTCTAGCTAACGTCACACCAACCGCTCAATCAGAGCGCGGCTCTAGCCGACGTCACCCGTCCCCCTTCGCAGCAGTTCCCCTCCTTTCTCAGCTCGTCTCCTCGGTCATGCACGCATCCCATTCATACTCTGAAAAATGATTACTTCCGTCCAAGCGATCACCTTTCTTGACTGTACGCCCACAGTCTTTCTGTAGTTGTCACCTTAACTTGGCGAAATGTCTTTCCGATTACTTCCAGACAATCGCCTTCTCCGATAGGTTACTCACACACAGTAACTTTCGACCAGCGTCCGTTACTCATACACTCACTCTTACACTCCCCCTATCTTGGATCCACGGCGGTCAATGGTACCTCGTGACCTCCGTACTATGGTCGACAACTACCCTGGATGTTCGATACACCCAAAACCACTTAAGCTCTGGCCTGAACTTAAGATTTCACCAGTTCACCCGTTTACCAGGTTACCAGCTTACCAGGTTGCGCGCGCTCACAACCTTCTCTCATTCACACTACAGGCATTCAACTCCGCAAGACATTACAATACAAATACAACACAAAACACCGCAATCTGTTCACGCATGACCCTTTTTATACTCACTCTCCGATACTGCTGCTTTTCTCGCACCGTCTGCACCTTTCGGCACACGATTCTTCCGCTGCTCGTCTCTCGACGTCTCGGGCCTTGGGGTAAACTAACCTCTCTAGATTACCTTCCTCAAGAAGATAACCATCCTCACTCTGCTACCAACTGCTAACGCGGGATTACTGGTTACTAATTATCTTACCAAATCCCAAACTATGTCGACTGAATCGTTGGTACCTGTCTTGGAGTAAAAGGTAATCTTCGCAATAAGTCAATCAATTTAAGAACTTACACCACTCTAAATGACCACTGACCAAATTTAAGTTTTAAAGATTTAATATAAAGTCAAAGATAACTGAAGATACAAACTTCTCAAAATGAGGTTCAACAGGTAAATTGGTATCACTATAAACATGAACTTTTTGAATAGTCTGAGTCTGAAAAACAGAATAATAAGTACAAGCTCGAAAACCATCAGGGTTGCCAAAATGGATACAAGTTGCAACCTCAAAGTCATTACAGAAAAGAAAATTAAGGTTAGTCTGTCCCTACACTACACTAAATGACATCCCTACTTAGCAAGATCTTAACCCTCTAGGTGTCAGCCGTGGTGACTTCCTAAGAAGATCACGCACTTCTCTTTGTCTCTTCTCTGATGATGGGTCTCTCCTGATCAGCCTATCTGCCTACCCATCCGCTTCCTTAGGCTCCCAAAATCATCTGGTCTGCTCTCCTCCCGGGTCTCTTTCCCTAATACCAAATCACATTTTCAATAGAAACGCCCCTTGGGACGCCCCTCACGTGGTACATCTTTGCGCGGCAAACTCCATGATGGTACTCTTGAAGACCCTCGTTATAGTTGACCTTGGTTCCCAGGCTTCTTCTTCAGTGCGCTGATACCCCCTGAAATTCCTGGAAACTCCTACAGGCCTGCGCAAGGCGCCACTGAACAAAGTCCCTTTCATTCGAGCTGATTAGGACCCTCGCACCTGCATACAGCTCGTCTTGCAGTGGGCCTCAAATTCCAGACTCCACCATATCTTTAGTCATAAAACACTCTCAAAGCTCGGTGCTGGACACCTCGCGACCTCTTCTCTAACGAGCACATGACGATTTACACGACATGACATTATCTCCTCTGGCCTACTTGATTTACATGCAGCAGGTCCCTGCACTCTTAAAACGTTAACTTGATTTAAACAGCAAACATTCTTAACTAGCATACGTTTCTAAAATAACACATCTATAAAGCATATACTTTTAACCCTAAGTTCAATAGTACATTTTGGAAGAACCACGTCAACCTTATCTCACATTATTTTAGCAGCACGTTCAGGTTTGCTGTGAATTGCCCTAAGGCCTACACATAATACTGGATTTTCAAAGTTACATTTAATTCGGACATGATTCTTTTAACATGAGAACATGAGGTTTTCACATATATTCCAACATTTCTACATTAATCTCACACCGTTATAATTATAGTTACTCTACTTAACATTCTATACATTTCACTACTGAATATAAAACACTCTGTATATTTCACTCCTGGATATAAAACACTCGTGTGCAAAACATGTTTAAACTAACTACGTGCTTGTAAATATGGTGTACTTATACATTTTTTTTCAAACTTGTGCTCTCTCAGTAATAAGCAATTAGCGACTCACAAATGTGCGGCCATATTTACATGACTCCAGGTCTAAAGTGAAGAATTAACGAGTTTAAAAAAGAGTGTCTTTAACTTCTGACGAAAGCTCATTAGAGTGAATGCAATACAGACAGGAACAATATTCAAGTTGCTACAGATAAACACGTCGGCAGAGAGTTTTGAACCTTTATTACCTCTCAAGCGATGACTAACTATCACATATCCTTGCTGTGTGTCATCTTTTAATCATACAATTGGCAGGTCCTCAACAAGATAAGAGGAAACCATAGAATTAGTGTCATGGGGATTTAGCAAACCCTAAAATGTTATGTGAAAAATGAGGTCACATTTGGCTAGTGAGTGGAAGCTTCTTCGGGAAAGTTGTCATCTTCCAAGCTATTGCATATGTAGATTTTACTGGGTATTAAATGTCATTAGCAGTCATCCTGTCAACTCTCCTCAATGCACCCCATTTATTCCCATTTTTAAAACACACATGGATGCTGGATTTTTGTAAGCAGAAAATGATGGTCTCCTGAGCATATGCCTATCCAATAATTAAGCGTTACGGCCTGCAGCCAATAGCAATAATATAGCCTACTAGCCATTAAAGGCCTGCTCCAGCGTTAAAGGTACGATCCAAAGGTGCTACGGAGGTCTCTAAGGCTATTAGAACATTCCGCCCCTACAGGGCACAATGTTCTAATTTGTAAAACAAAGGTCTCACAGAGCCCGGGGGTGGGTTGAAATCCCCTCGGGCTCTGTGAGGCCTTTGTTAAACATTAGAATGGTGATGCTCTGGGATTCTACCACCCATTCGAAGCCCAGAGGACTCCACTGTTTTCAATAGAGCGCTCAACATCCCAATGTTCTAATGGTTGTTAAAGGGAGAGTCCGAGTTATAATCCTAAGCTGCAGGTGAGGGCATGTAACGAGGGTGAGGTCCTTTAATAACTTTTGTAGCCTAAGGAAGAAGAGCTATAAAACTATTAGTGTGTCCTGGCCACAAGGGATTGAATATTTTACATTGAAAATGGTGGAACAGAGAGATAAACATTGGAATGTTGGAGCAGAAGGTCTGTATATGTTATTGGACCTGAGCCATTCCATTGTCTTCAGTGGATCTCTCAACAATTTATTGGATCTAATTTTAATAAAAGTGTGTATGCTTCAGCTTCATATCACTGTATGACCATAACCACGGCTCAGTAATACTTGCTTGATGAAACTCTGAACTCTGAAAGTTTGAGTTGGTGCCTCTGCATTTCATCCTGGGACCTGCTAAGTGAATACACTCCTCAGCAACAACTATTTGAGCTCACTGACCTATTTACTATTTCTTATGAGCAAAATACATTTAGAGCTTCTAAAGTTGACAGACATTTTTTAAATAGAATAAGGGTTTTCTAATGAGAAAAAGATATTTTACACACAGGTGTCCAGTTAACCTGGGCCCGGTGTAACTGAGTTAACAAAGCCAACCTGTGACGAGTGGGGACTGAATAAAAGCTGGTAACACAAAAACTGCGTTCTATTGTCATCCGTTCTGTGTTTTACTTTATTGCTGTTCAACGTCTTTAAGAAATGCTTTTGCTTCTTTGCAGCAATGCAGACATAGACTGGTACCGCGAAATCCCTGACCTTCACCCCGTGTTTAATGAGAGCGAGCCAGCATGGGACTGGGAGGACGAGCAAGGCTTCTCGGCGCTTCGGCACTCAGGTGAGAGACCTGGCCAAGGACACCTCTCTCGGCTCCTGCGCTCACGCGCACAGGTCTGGCCTCAGGAGTAGGTAATGTGAGAAATCCAGTCGCCTGGCTTTCGGAATTATTTTTCGTGCCTTGGTGTAGGGGCCTGGCACTGGATATGAGAGATGGACACTATTAGACCAATCCACATTCCGAGAACACACTGCAGCTTCAAAGGTGGACTACACCTGACTTTGGAACAGGCAGACTTCTCCGTCAAGGCAAACCACATGTATTCACAAAGAAACTACAGTGACCTTCTATCCCTTGTTTCCCACCCCTTTCTCTGGAAGCAGGAAGTGCTTTGACGTGAATTAGTTTGTGTGGCTGCATGTACACATCTTTCCCTATTCATTCATTCAAGTTATCTAGCTACTTCAGATTTTGAGGCAGTCCCATGCCCTTTCAGTGTCACACACATTTTCGTGATCAGGAGGGGCCCTTCTTTCACTCTGAACTGTTTCTTCATATTTTAAAAATAGAGGTAGCATGCATCTTCTCATTTTCTGCCATTTGACTATGACAAGTTCGCTTGTTAATTGAGCTATATTGCCCGCTGCCAAGGGCTATAACAGTTGTTGAAGGCCCAGAACTCAAGCTATAGGCCCGAGCTGCAAGTGAAGGCACATAAAGAGGGTAGGGCCATTAACAACACTTATAGCCTAGGCAGAAGTGTTGTAAAGCTACTTGAACATTCCACACAATGGGGTAAATGTCCTAAATTAAAGGCGAAACGGAGAGACAAACATCGGAATGTTGGAGCAGAAGGTCGGCATCAGCCATTACATTGTCTTCAGAGGAGCTCTCAATGTTCAAATGTTCTAATAATGATAAATTCCAGGTCCATTTGTCTTTTCGTCTTTGATTGGTTGTCATAGTACTGTAAAGTTAAGTGATTTGTAATTTAGAGATCCGGACAGAAACATTCTAAGGATTTTGGGGGCAATAGGGTCAAACGTATATTGGGGGGGCCTGTTTCGAACAGTTTTGATTTTATGATCCAGTTTCAGCTCTTTCATGCCCTCTTTGGCCAGGTCATTGAGAGTACACTGGGACACTTGTCCAAATTCTAAATCTGTTTACATCTAAATATTCAAGGATAGTGATGTGTGTTTTCAATATTGTGACACAGCAGCAGCTCACTAATATCACTGCAAATAATCCCTGTGACACCCTCCCATTTCTCATATGTGAGGTCCTGCTTTGATCTAAAATAAACTTTTT
Source organism: Lissotriton helveticus (assembly GCF_964261635.1). Lineage (NCBI taxonomy): Eukaryota > Metazoa > Chordata > Amphibia > Caudata > Salamandridae > Lissotriton > Lissotriton helveticus. The sequence goes on from NC_136057.1 coordinate 899,803,758, forward strand.
TTATGGATGTTGCATGAAACATAAACACAACATTTCTCTGTAAAATGTCTTTTATAGACACTCACACATCACCCACATTAAAAATAAGGGGGAATATCGGGATTTAAACAATCTGTTTAAGATTATCAGGGCAAGACTCTCTGCAGAACAGAGCTGGCTCTATCAGGGGCCCTCCTGAAAGGTTTGGGCCCTTTTGCCCACGCCTTAAAAACGTCTCTGGATCCAGACATTACAAACAGTAGGTTTACATAAGTAGAGGGACAAGAAACAATGTGTTAAACAACCTTCCATTTTAATATATTTAGGAGGCGATAGGAACAATATAAATGCATTCATTGTAAATGTCCTGGAGTGCATGTGAACAGCAGGTGTTGTTTTGGGAGGAAATTTGTTGTGACATTGTTTGAATACATTCTGTGTTGTATTTCTTTAATAGGCAAATGTGAATGCAAGGAACAAGTGCTAGGAAACCCCAAATTGTTCTGTGCTATGCAGTACTCATTCGGTGAGTAATGAGAGAAACATTTATCTACTTCTTAATGATTGGAATTATTTATCATTGTCTGATGTCACTCTAGGTCTCAATGAAATTACCGAAATGTTTTCAAAGTTTACAAGAAAAATATCCCATACCTACTTTCGCAACAGGATAGAAGCCTCACAAAGTGGACCCTTTCTTAAGAATTTTCGTTGAAGACATGAATGAAAAAGTAAATATGATTGTGTGTAAGAATATGCGGTAAGCCCTATCCCATAAAAGCCCCGTTAAAGTTCAAAGGGATTGGAAGGATATGATGAAGCAACACAGGGTATGATTGAAACACATCAATAGGCTGTTGAGGATTTTTTTCTTTTAATTTCTGTCCATGGCTGCAGAGCACCAACACTGTCTCTCGTTGCTAGCACATGGAGGACGAGGAAGAGCTGGGAGAGTTGGTGGGAGGGGGGGGGGGCACAGAAATGACATCGGGTAAGAGATCACTAGACCATGGGCTCTTCAGGCAGGTTCTGAAGCCTTTCCAAACATTTTCAAATGCTGCTTCAACGCAGAGGGTCAAAACCTGAGAATGTCAAATGGATTCATCTTGGCTGAGAAAGAACTTTTTGCAAAAGCTTCCATACATCTGAGATATAGTCTGTCTAGGGAGGCGAACCATTGTCATCTGCTGGTTACTTTGGCTTGTGAACCAGACACAGTGTATGAACTTTAGCCTTTGTTTGTAACTACAAAGCTGGCTTGATGTAGCCCAGTCATTGTCGGCCTATTATGCAGGGCACACATAGAACCATCCAGAGCATGCTGTGTCTTGTGCTCTTTGCTGGGAAACCTATAAACATGTGGACTGAAATAGGAAGTATATGTGAGGATAACTGGATAACCGGGGCAACGCTGCACATGGTACCATCACATGGTGCTTGAAAAAACTGTCTGAAAAGGTTTCTTCAACGCAGGCACATTTCTTCAGAATTACCGGAGAGTCTCATTGAGGGCTTTAGAAGTGATTCTTTTGTGAGAGGCCAGATTTAGGTTTTCACTAATTAATTCCTCTGCAAGTCAACACATCAAGGGCGGCTCCTCCTCTAAGGCAGAGGAGTGTCGCCTCCCAGCAAAAATAACATGATAGTAACTGCAAGTTATTATCATTTTATTTTTCAGTGCTCCTCTGTAGGGGCGGGGCGGGCTGGACTGCCAACAGAGCAGGGGTAGGAGTGGTGGGCACTCTCTAAATGTGCTTGACTGTTTGGCCAGCTGTCTTGGGCCGGTCAAACCGTCATGCGCATTTGGCATGTTCTCCACCGGGCTGTGTTGTACAGCTTGGGTGGGGAACATGCCCAGGCTCCTAGTCCCAATCTGAGTGCTGAACCACAGCACACAGACCAATCATGATGCTGCTATCTGCAGCGTCGTGATTGGCTAGGGGAGTCTGGAAGCCTGGGTGCTTCCTGTTCCTGCTTCCTGCGTCGACGGAAGTAGAAGAGGACGGAGGAGAAGCGGCAGATGGCAGGAAAGTTTTTTAAAAAAATCTTTTTTTTTAATCCCCCCTGCCCAACACTATTGCCCTGTAGTAGCCGCTACTGCAACACATCCTTGTTCTTCAGGTGCAATCATCCTGAAGAAATAACAGCAAAAAGTAATGGGGAGGGTGCCTAATTTGAGAATAGTAAGGCAGGTCTATCCTTAATTAATTCAGAATTTGAAGCCCATGTGCAGTAAGAAAGTACTTTGTTCAGGAAAAAGGCTCATACATGTATCAGTATTTCGTGTATGTGTGTGGGTGGTAGAAGAGACGTTTGCTGACGACTAGCTCTGCAGTCCTAATACGAACAGTCAAAGCCACAAAGAGTTACCACCCTCCATGGTCTGGAGTGGACTGATCATTATATACCATCAAACTGTTGTTCCACTGCATGTCCATGCAAACTGAGGACACCTAAATTACCCCCAGGTCCCTCCGTCCTCGACACCTTCATATTTACAAGTGGAGATGATCATCTCCACTTGTAAATATGAAGGTGTCGAGGACTACGGGACCCGGAGTAATGAAGATTACCGGTAAGTAATAGGACAATAATGCAGTTTCCCAGTAAAAAAATATACTATCGCAGGTGTGTATGTGGTTCCAGCTGCTGGTGTGTGTAGCTTGAAAGCATGCTAAGCAGCGGATCTGCACTGTTGCCAAAACAAACTGCACGTTCAAAACAAGCATTGTAAAGACTATAATTCTAGTCTTAGCCAGATGGTCTGATGATGGTTCATTTTTCATTTGTATTGCAAGCATATACCACAAACATAATTAGAAAAATGAAAACATGCAATGACCTAAACATGACTGCCATATGCTCACGATAATAAAAATACAATGAAAACACATTCACTGACGTTGCTGTTTTACTATTGAATTTGTTTAAATAACAAACTTTTCATCTGGGACATGCATTTTATTATTATTATTTGTGACGATTAAATCGCTACCTAACCAAGCACTATACCTGCTGGCTGCTCTAAAGTTAAAATGTCAAACACTTTATTTTTTTTTATTTCAAAGTATTTTATAATTTTTTTATAAACAGATACATTAGCATTTCTGTCACGGGGTTAGCCACACGTAGTATGTATTGCAGTGATTACAGGTACTGTAACTTGAGATATAAATTTAGCTAATCCCCTCCACATTGACTTGCTGGGAAATTAGGCACAGGATAAAGGAAACTGAAAATAAATGTTCATTCAACTGAGCCCCTAAAATGCAAGCAAAATTAATAGCAAGTATTTAAAATTAGTATAAACAGCAGGTAAAATAGAACACACTTCGAACCAGATGTGGCACTGAAGCACACAGGCTGTGTGCAGCCACTCAATGTGAAGGTAAAGTGAGGTGGTATGGCTCATTCTCCTGTGCTGGATGCAATGGTGGGCAGAATGAAAAGGGGAATGGCAATTTAACAGATCAATGGATGAAGCCCTCTAACCAAAAGCCTCCTTGCACAGTATGATGGTGTTCTAAAAATCTCATTAGAAGCATGGCCTACTGTCTCCTGATTGCATCTGCACCCCCACCAAGTCTCCCTTATTCCTCTGGCCCCTCAATGCACATTTGCTTTACCGGGAATAAATGCGTTGACTTCATGCACTCATTAAAGACAAATATTTTTCAATTGGCATGGCCCAGCTGAGCCTCAAAGGTGAAGATTTTCATAAATTTAAAGGACATTAACATTTGCTGGCTGCAGCTTTCTACATAAGTCTCCTTACCTTAATATGAGAGTGACTGAGAATGCAGAATGTCGTTCCTATGTTTCCTTTAGCCTGGGAGTGGTCTTTTCCCACATCTGAATGCTCCACATTGATATAGAGTAAACATACATGTCCGTGCTTTGCAAATGCGTGCACGGATCTGATGAAACAGGCCAAGAGCCCTCGCCGTTCTGGTTCTTTATTATGCTCCTGAGCTCAACATGGCCCTGTAGTCACCACAAGGCCCTCCACGAATAACTAGAGGCGAGGAGCCAATGAGCGCATAGCCTTTGCTCTGGTGAAACCTTAAGTTATTTCAAAGCTGCTGAAATAATGATCATTCAGTATGATACCCCTCAGCTGCTAGCTTAAATGTATGATAGCCAAAGCGAAAGCATTTACTGCTCTTTTAACTACCCGTCTCTTCTCACTGCCAGATGGGATAGTGAAACAAATGTCAGTAATTACTCTTATCTTTATAACTTAATTAAGATACATTTCTACACTACTCTTCCATTCCCTGCTTCAAGAGTACACATTTAATGAAACAACCAGCCCTACCTTGCCATTTAATGTTTACCCTTTTGACTTTTCCAAATGTTTCTATTTTATATAGCACAAACTTCACCCGGAAGTATTGGAGCGCTTTACCTGAGCAACAGTAACACTACAGAAAGTCACATTCATGCAACACAGCATGTTAGAGCATGTGCCCTGGCTTCCGAGATATATTGTTTTCTACAAGGCCCTTGGAGCCCGCCCACTGCTTACCATTCATTGCCTTTATTTTCATTATTATTTGCTTCCTTGCAACTGGGCAACGCATGCCGGCTTCACTTCCTCTTCTTTCATGTGAAGTATGGGCCAGCCACTGTTTGCTTCATCGTAATTAGAGTCCTTCAGCTTCTCACACTGTGATTGAGGTACTATTGCTTATTCCCTCCCACCCCATACTCCCCTTACCTGTATTGTCCCCCACCTGCCATAAGTTAAAAAAAAAAAAGCACTAAGACGCTTCATAGCACTTTTTTCTAGCTTTTTTCTCTTAACAGTCGTATTAACAGCAAGGTAAAGCAAGCAATGAATGGTTGAGCTGTAATCTCTTTTTCTAGTGTCTGGTTGCCTTTCTTCTGCGCCACTTATAGTGTGCCTTCAAAGCAGCTCTTTTAGAACTATAGAGGCCAGTAATGAAATGTGCATTTTTGTAGTGTTTCATCTGTGTAATCATACACATTGTATGGTAAACAGAGTGAAACACTGCAAATGCTCTTCTCTCTATGGTCACTTGGAAAATAATGAACATTGTGATTGTCTATTGTGCTGGAATCCTTTAGATGTTTTGTTGAGCTTTTAGGGAACATTAAATGTACTTTTTTTCTTTCTTCTCAAAATGCAGCCTTTCAGTGGTATGGTGGCTTCCACATAACCGCACCATCACTTCACTGAAAAAAGGCACAATGCCCTGACATTAAGGAGCGCCAACGCCTTCAGTCCTCTGTTTGTCAAATAGATGTGTACAAGGTGGTAGAGAGAGGTGGAAGGTAGTGGACAATGCAACTCACATCGAACAATGTGGTGGAGCAGGGTTGGCCTTGGAAAAATGTACTTATTGTCGCGAAGCACACCGAATAATGGGTCATGTTAACCAATGTTCAAGTCTTAAATGGAACTCTATTATTCCCTCCCTTACAATCCCATGGTAAAGTCGGGAACCCTACCTCAACCTTGCATAGCTTAGGGATAGATGGTAAGCTACCTGGAGTGAGTAATTCTTCGAGGCAATTTGGCACCTTTATGCCATCGCTGCCCCTTTTATTGGACCTATGTAGCTATACCTTGCTTACCTACCGATTTATCAATAACACTTACCTTTCTCCGATGTAGTCTATGCATCGAAAACGCCCTGTCTCCTACCGAAATATATACAGATGCAAAGGTGCCTTCCGCCCACCCTTTTATACTGTAGTGTAGCAAAGGCGCAAAAAGGAAAAATGGCCCCAAACCCCTGATTAGGTAGTAAAACAAACCTGCCCAATTGGGCTGTAGTGGCTACTTCACAAGACATGTCCCCGATACTACTGCACCAGCTGCCCTAATGACAATGATGAACCAGCTTCTCTGTATCTCTACAAACATCCATGAATGTGTCCAACCCCTTCTTACTTTTTCTCCATTTCATGGTACCATGCACCTTTCATTAGCATCCTACTCTTCGTCCATTTTTAAACATTACCCTCCCTCTCTACATTCTCCACAGAGGTTTGCCTTTTGTGCATCTTCCCCGTTTCTTATGGTCTCTTCTATTTTGAATCTCCCTACCCGTCCCCAGAACGTCCCCAATTCTTCAAAATGATTCCATTATCTCTACATCGTTGGTAAGAAAGCCACTTCTCTCCCATCTTCTCACTTCCTTAGTATCTCTCTGTTGCCAACCTTCACTCAGCCATTCCAACTTGGAGATTTCCACTTTTTGCTCATCCCTCTCCATTCTCTACTGATATTTTCATTCGGTACAGTATCAAACGCTTTTTCACGAAAGAAAATGTTCTTTATTATTATTTTATTTCCCCTCTTTTCTCCCCCTTTACTCTTTCATCTATTTTTGCTCTTTTTTCACTGTATCTTTCTGCTCTGTAGCTGCCTACTTTCCGCCATTCAGTTTCTCCCAATCTCTACTATATCTCTAGACTCTTGATCCAGGCCCCAGGCGGACACTAGCAAATACGTTTGTGGGAGCTGCATACTTAATAAACGGCAATAGCTGCACTGCAGGTAGCCCTCCCTGCACTCTAAGCCCTGGTGCTACAGCACTAGCTGCACCACTGAGAGCAATACCCTAGCTTTTATAGACCGTAGATATATATAGTGCTCCCAAACACTCTAAACTTTAATCTTTCATCTCCTCATCTATTTCCTCAGGTATCTAATTAGATATCCTCTATCTGTTCTGGATCTTTATTTATTTATTGTAAAAAGAACAATAGAAGGACAGAATGCAGAACAATGTCATACATTCATACTAGTACAGAGATATGGGCCTAAATCCATCATTTTTTTGCTCACCATGCCATTCCAGTTTCGACCCAGCCATATGCAAGTCAGTCTTGACCCTGCACCCATTGGGAACAGTCCAGCCCAAACTGCCAGGCCAGGTCCTCCCTGGACTGGAAACAAGCATCCTAGGACCGGTTTCGGGCTTTTAGCCCTCATCAGCCAGGATAGCTTGACTCCAGTGGCATAGAGAGCACTGGACTCACGTCTGGGCTTACCCGTCCCACTCAGGGTGACAAATGTAAAAAGAGCAATTGATGGACAGAATGCAGAACAATATCATACATTCACACCAGTACAGAGAGCTGGGCCTAAATCCATCATTTGTTTGCTCACCATGCCATTCCAGTTTGGACCCAGCCATATGCAAATCAGTCTTGACCCTGCGGTCAATGGGAATAGTCCAGCCCGAACTGCCAGCCAGGTCCTCCCTGGACTGGAAACAAGCATCCAAGGGCAGATTCTGGGCTTCCAGCCCTCATCAGTCAGGATAGCTTGACTCCAGTGGCATGAAGAGCACAGGACCTGGCTTGGCAGTTCAGGCTGGACTGTTCCCACAAGGAACAGGGCTGATTTGCATATGGCTGTGTCCAAACTGTGGTGGTGTGGTGAGCAAAAGAATGATGAATTTAACCCAGATTCTTGTGACTGGGGGTGAATGTTTGTATTGTACAGCATTCCGTCCATCAATTGTTTCTTTTGCATATGTAACCCTAA